>NC_064614.1:622747319-623997319 GCF_023898315.1 Schistocerca nitens | reverse complement strand
ATACTTAAATGTAGTTACGAAAATAAAGAGAAAAGAAAAATCATAAAAGTTTAACTCGTGTCTTTTTGTGAGATAATGGTTCAAAATTTAACAGTTAAACACAATTATTACAGGACTTTTAAAAAAACAGGGATGCAACTGATATCACAATTTACATCTTGTACATGAATGAAAATAGTACATTGCGATAAACTGTTAACTTACAAAGGACTACATAGCTTTTATTTTCAAAAGATCCAGCCAGTCTTAGAAGCTTTCTCTATTACATGCATGCCTACACAACACTGAGGTACTTTTTACAACTATTGCTCACCACTGCACGCACAAGAAACGTTCAGATCATTCTGGATCAGGACAAACGTCTTCGCAGTATTCCCAAATTTGCTGAGAAGGAAGACCACACTAAGAAACAGATTTGTTTTTTTTTTAATCACTTACAATGAGATTAGACGACACGGAGGCCAATCAAGCAATGTTCAGTCTGTACCCCCCTCGTTCTCGATCCTTCAATTGAGACAGCTCACTTTTGAGAAATCCTCTTACATAGGCTACCGATATGAAGCTGTTCTGTCCAGTTGAAATGTAAAATTTTGGTCATGTTTTCGAAATAACAGGGCACAAATCTTCTCTTGGCAAATGGCGCAAAACACTTGAAGCTTTGAGTACACTTTACTTTCTCGAGTGCGGCTGCTATGTTCCAATGTTTCTTACACTATAGCTATTCGCTTTACCATTTAAATGGAACGAAGGCACATCACTGAACATTAAATGCTGAAACGCTTCTGCTATCCGCATCAATTCGTTTCACCAGCACTCACCTGCTTTCCAAATAGGTAGGTACTTCTGGTCGCGCTACCATACCATGTGTTGGCCGCTTGTCGCATCTCCGAACGGAGTCACGCGACCTATCTTGCGTCTTTCGGGCACTGTGCCTGGTGCGAGCCAATCTGGTGAGATGCCGCGGATTTTAGTAGCGTGGCGTGAGGCGAGAGCAACGCTGCAAGGCTGAAGCTTGTACAGTTTAAACGTGGTCCCAGCTTCATCATGCTTCTTCACACTTGTTGGATGAGATCACAACATGCTGTTAGCTAGAGCAACTCTTTTCATATGTATTCAGCTACATGTATTTATTTTCGAAGTTGCGATTAGGCAGGACAAATTCTCATACTGTGATATTCACTATTTTTGGCTTCATTAAAACAGCTAATAGTTAACACTTTCCGCCAGAAGGCAAATACTTGTTTATAAAGAATGATTAATGTATAATAAGGCGTCGCATAGCGACGGTGGAATTTCCTAAATAATGTAATTCGTCGTCTTTGGGCGGCAATATAAACAGAAGAATACTGATCGATATGCGATTCTTCACTATTTTGTTCGCTGGCGAACAAATGAAGCTTTGAGCGCTAAACACTTGTACTGTTTTTCTCAAGTAAGACGGACGCAGATTGTGGTGGTCTGATATAATTTTTACTAAATGTATAAAAACGTGTTCCGTCTAAGATTGAGTGAAGTGTAAAAAGAAGAACTGTTATAACTTATCGTGACGACGCACGAGCGACTCAAGAGGACAATGACTATATAAAAGAGCGCTAAATGGACATAAAAATCTACCGTCATTGCACTACTAAGCATAAGGTACTATATATGTTTTAGTTATAATAAATATTTGTTCTGGAAGTATTGAATCATTTAGCAGTGCTCATTCCTATCATCTCCTCAGTATTATTTTCATTTTAACTATGCATTTTACTAAGATTACAGACACCAAGATCAGCAGTCTAATGTGCGTGTTACACTGACAAAAAGAAAACTGTTTTATCGTCTTCTTGCATCAGCTTTAATATTAAATTTCCCTTTTGTGTCATGTTACAGTTGTTCTTGCACCCTTAAGAACTTTCTGGTCCATTAGGAAATTGTTTTGTCATAACAATAACTTCACGACCGGGTATGATCGTATCTACGATCATGAAGTAATTAGAAAAACGATAATGCAATTTCTTAATCAATAGTACGCTAGCTGTGACTGCTTCCAGCCACGCGAAACTGCAAGTAAAGACTATTCCCATTTCATAATGCAATATTTTATGACAATGGTCAATCCATGATTCTTACGCCAATTGTGATTGATAAAACAGTAAGCGAAATCTCAAATTCCAACTTTTCCAGTGAATAACAACATCACTTTTATTTTGTTACATCACAATACTTGTTGTTTGTCCCAGATGTAATGAATCTTAGTGATTAGTATAGAATCTAGTGTCCACGTGGACAGCAATATCCACTCGTATTTTATACATCTATGAACATTTTCGTGGTATTCAGTCTCTTTCTCATTCAGCAACACTTGAGCAAATCGCTTTTGTAATATTATTTTTTTGTGAAAAGCGTGAAAACATGATAGGATCATGGCCCATTATGTAATGTCTGAGATGGTCTGCAGTTGTCCGGCCAGTCTGTATCCGAAATAATCAACATTAGATTATTTTTGCAAACAGAATCCGCATTTGTCTGCTTATTATGTTAAAATTTCCAATGTTCGCACTTGGAACCATATGGCTATGCACATTCATGTCCTACACACGTCATATCATGATTCTTTGTCCTATTTAATGGCTCTGAATGATAAATAGAGCGATTGCGTTAAAAATTCGTATTTTTCTACTGATACTATGTAAAACGTATGTTGTCGTATTTACTAACTATTGCACATGTGTACACATGTAAACCTGACAATGTATTGAATTATACAGAAAGTTAATAACAATGTACCTGAATGTGTACTATCGCAAAGCCCACTCGAAATAGACATATATCCATATCATCATCTACATCTACTTACGTACTCTGCAAGCCACCACATGATGTATGGTGAGAGTACCTTATACCACTACTAGTCATTTGCTTTCCTGTTCCACCAGCAAGCCGGCCGAAGTGGCCGTGCGGTTAAAGGCGCTGCAGTCTGGAACCGCGAGACCGCTACGGTCGCAGGTTCGAATCCTGCCTCGGGCATGGATGTTTGTGATGTCCTTAGGTTAGTTAGGTTTAACTAGTTCTAAGTTCTAGGGGACTAATGACCTCAGCAGTTGAGTCCCATAGTGCTCAGAGCCATTTGAACCATTTTTCCACCAGCAAATGGAGCAAGGGAAAAATGACTACCTGTATGCCTCTATACGAGCCCTAATTTCTCTTATCTTCTTCATCCTTAAATGACGGTCCTCTAAATTTTCTCAAGAGCACCTCGCGACAAGAATGTCGTCTTGCCTAAATAGATTCGCATCTCAGTTCACGAAGCATCTCTGTAGTGCTTGATTGCTGATGGAGCCTACTGGTAAGAAATCTAGCAGCGCACGTCTGAATTGCTTTGATATTTTCCTTTGACCCGATCTGGTGGGGATCCCACACACTTTAACAGTACTCAAGAATGAGTCACAATGGTATTCTATACGAGGTCTCCTTTATAGACAAACTACACTTTCCTAAAATTCTCCCAAAAAACCGAACTCAGCCATTCGCCTTCCCTACCGCCATCCTTACGTAATCTTTCCTTTTCATATTGCTTTGCGACATAACGCCCAGATATTTAACTGACGTGGTTGTGTCAAGCAGCACACTGCTAATGCTGTATTCGAACATTACAGGATTGTTTTTCCTACTCGTCTGCATTAGCTTACGTTTTTCTACAGTTGGAGAAAGCTGCCATTCGTCACATCACCAGAAATTACGATTAAGTCGTCTTGTATCATTCTGTAATCACTTAACGACGACATCGCCCCATACATCACAGCGTCATCGATAAACAACCGCAATATGCTGCTCATCCTGTTCTTGAGATCAGTTACGTATTTGGAGAACAAGAGCAGTCCTATCACACTTCCCTGGAGCACTTCTGCTGATGTCGCTGCTTCTGATGAAGCTAATCCATATGCTCGGACCTCAGTCCACAGTCTGCCATAGGACACTGCGTTAAAATCTATCTCCGGGAATCTAGGAACATGGAACCTATTGTTGCCATCCAAGCATGATTTCCTTGATAATGTAGCAGCACCACCGTTTAGGGTAGGGAAAGTTAGTTCTGTGCAATATTCTGAGCACAAGTTACAGCCAGGTGTGGGCCAGATTGCAGTGAGTTACGCATACCAACAGTTGCGAAGTACAATACAGGCTACAGGGCTGTCAAATCGCTGAAAGAGTATACATAGCGGTTTTGCATGTCACAAATCACAGGCAGAAGGGACCCAATGGCCAACCTAGCATGTTATGCGCATGTGACGTGAAGCGGTGCGTATGGCAAAACAGAGGTGCACAGCCATGTATAAATAGGTGCGGATTTGCAACGAGATTCATTCAAGTGTGGCAGCTCTCCTGGATGGTGGGGCATGTCACACCACCAGCTACACACAGCAGCAGATGCGGAACCAGCGTTCCAGTCCACAGTGGGTCGCTGTTCGACCCTCTGAGGCCGACGCAGGGTCCGTAGCCAGCCAGTGGTGGGCCACTCCACAGCTTGCTACCATGGGCAGTCGTCCTGGCTTTCAACACATGCCAGAGGCATCCCGAGGCGAGGGCCGCAGGTTCAAATGCTGGATCGCGGGTGCTTGTTGTCGCCATGATCTCAGCCATGCCGGCGAGAAGCACACAGCTGGCCAACTGCGGCTCACACCAAGTGGCACTGAGTCGGCAGGGATGCAGACCGCTGAGCCAATTGCCGGCATCCTGATGATGCCACAACTCTGCTGGCACACAAGGCCGACACACAGTGCGAGCACGAGTCACTGAGGCAGCCATTCCACACCAAGCCATTTCGCAGACAGTGAAGTGCTGTCCTCAGCATTGTGGGACCCGGTGACACAGACCAAGGGAACATGACACTGTAGTTGGGAACAATAACTCACTTGTAAAACTTGGATGAGTCTTAATACGGTGCCTACTACCTCTTCACGCTACATTTTGTTATCCTTATACATTCGGCGGCAGAAGTTGCCACTACCATATCATGTGAGAAATGGTCGAACTGAGTTTCGCAAGAGCAATACTTCCTAAATCGTGCTGGTTTGAGGACAGAACTTTTTTTGTCTGAAGAAACTGTATTGTATTCGAACTCATAATACATTCAAGAATCCTGCAGCAAATTGATGTTAAGAATACTGATCTCAAATTATGAGGTTCCAATCTTTTATCCTTCTTATACACAGGAGCCACCTGCGCTTTTTTTCAGTTGCCTGGGACTTCTCACTGTTGAAGTGTTTTGCTTCAAATGATCGTTCGTGTCAAATTCCTAAATGATGACCATTCTTACTGGGACACCTGTGTAAGGAAATATTACGCAGTGGGTTTAGCAATCTAAATAGAATTTGAAAATTATTTGGTGGTGAGGAGATAATTTATGTCTCGCGTAAGAAGCAGAAATTCTACCAGTGCCTGTCAGGTAACGACAGAGGCAAGATGGAAGCCTATCGAGACTGGAGTTCATCATAAAGAGATGTTGTTGCTAGTGTTGGTCATCATCCAACAACTATCATGAGAGTGCGGAGTCGATGCATTTACGAGGGCCATATTCAGCTCCTTGCATGACGTTAGCGGCCCTGAGTGGTTAGTTCCCGAGGTGACATGCTGTTGACTCGGCCGTACAAGATCGTACAACACAGTACCATACGTTGAGCAAGTGGGCGAGTTTGCAGCAAGGCAATTATCCACAAGTATAATGCGACAGTGTATAGTGCACAACGAATTGTCGGTAGGATGAACGTTGTTGTGGTAGCAGAGAAAGGAGCGCCTAGAGTATTGCGCCCAAGACAACAACGAACACTGGAGTGGCACCATGTAATCTTTTCAAACGAATCCCGGTTGTGCGTATATCACGATGGACATATCGGTTTGTGGAAGCTCTGATGATGATGATGATGATGATGATGATGATGATGATGAGGAGGAGGAGGAGGAGGAGGAGGAGGAGAACGAATGTTGCCAGATTACATTCGTCGTCGTAAACAGTCACAGCAGTTAGTGTGATGGTATGGTGTGGCACTGGGCACACAACACGATCACTTCCCGTTCACATTTTGATGTGTTAAGGCCAGTTGCTGTGCCTTATCTTCTAGGTCTCCGTGACTTCTATCTTCCAACAAGATAATGCAAGAGCACATGTTGCCCTTGCTGTCCTGACCTACCTCGATACGTAAGGCATTCGACTGTTGCCCCGGCCATTACGTCTACTGAAAGCAACTGGACACATGTTTCGGAGAGATTGGCACCACATACTAGCCATTGCACTGATGAACTGCCACAGAGCTGAAATATCTTGAAATGACGTACCATTATCTGCCACTCCAAGATCAGTTCGACTGGATGACTGAGTAGATTAGATTCGATGTTCCTGGCGGATGTGAAAGGTCTGTCTATTGAATTTCGCATTCAGTATATCCTCAAGTCACCTAAAAATTTCAAAATATATTTTTCTTACTATATTGTACACACAAAAAAGGTAAAATTTCGCTTTCTCGTTCCTGGAGTTGCAGTTCCAGAAGTGAAGCTTTCTGACAAAGAAGTCTTCATACACAGGATATAACGCGTGTAAGTGCAGATGTTTTTGTATGTGGTACCTTAATATGTACACACATCAGTGTGTTCGTTGTGTTTTCTCTGCGTCGAATTGTCTTTCCGCGAAAGTTAGTACCTGATGTTCTCTGCACGTTAGGAACTGCACCACTAAGTGAAACATACATTTCAGTATCCACGCATTCACACTTCAACACCTGATCTGCTGCCCAGGGAAAAAACAAACATTAATGACTTGCTCTTCCCATATATGGTTGGTGGTACTAAACAATATAAAAGCAAATTACTCCTAATAACTACAATTATTAATCTGCAAATGAGTACTGATGTACTGTTGTTCAGTACACTGTTTTGAGTACCGATAAAAGTGTCTGCACTTATACCCGTTACATACTAAGTGTTACGCCTTAGTGGAAAAACATCACCTTGATTCTTTCAAGCACGTTGATATTTTTGACTGGCAGAAGTCCAAGGAAGCACTGAATTAATGCTCAGTTTTTATCCACATTACCAAATTATCACCCGGCATTACTGCGATTGAGGCTCTCTTCGCACTGTAGGAGTAGATGGGAGCTGAGCGTAGGTATTGCACTCCGGGTTTTAGTGTCACTATTTCGAGGGTGTGGAAGGCGCGTGGGCGTTCAAACGACGCGGTGTGGCGTCGCATCGCACAGAGCGCCCGCACAGGGGAATGCCACGCTCGGCTTGGTGCGGCCCTGTGTGGCGCCGATCGCCGGCTGCGCGCTTTGGTTTGGGGGCTCTTCACGGCCGATATCGCAACATAACTTCCGCGTGACTGAACTCAGCAGCCCGTTGGCGCCGTCCGTAAAAGGTGAAAAAAGTCTGAGTCACACACTCTCTGGGCTCTAGCGAGCGCAGCTTTCTGGCGTAGTATCAGCCAAAAATAACAGCGAACAAGTTACACATGAATAAAAGCGTACAACATTCATTTTGACCGAATATTGGATTTGCCTCTATCATAGTAATTACGTTTAAGCACGGACTCAGATCAGCAGTTTTGGTTGTAAATAGGCCTTCATGATTATTGCAGGGCGTAACGAAAAGGTACTGCCGTACTTACAGGAAACATTCCTCACACGTGGGGCAAGAAAATACGAGGGTCACTCCAAAAGAAATGCACACTATTTTTTTTAGTCCATCTTTTATTCTACATGTTTGAAAGTTTTACAGTGTGTAGATACATCCTTTAGGAACAATATTTTCATTTCTTCTTTACTTTCACTGACAATAGCAATGTCACCAGTGAATCTTAACACTGATATCCTTTCACATTGAATTTTAATCCCACTCTTGAACCTTACTTGTATTTCCGTCATTGCTTCTTCGATATACATATTGAACAGTAGAGGCGAAAGACTACATCCCTATATTACACCCTTTTTAATCCGAGCATTTCGTTCTTGGCCTTCCACTCGTAATATTCCCTCTTGGTTCTTGTACGAGGGTCACTCCGAAAGAAATGCACACTATTTTATTTAAATCCATCTTTTATTCTACATGTTTGAAAGTTTTACAGTGTGCAGATACATCCTTTAGGAACAATATTTCCATTTCTTCACATAATTTCCATCCCTCTCAACTGCCTTACGCCATCTAGGAACCAGCGTCTGTATATCCGCACGGTAAAATTCTGGACCAACCTGTTGGAGCCACTGTTTGGCAGCGTGCTCAAGGGAGTCGTCATCTTTAAACCTTGTTCCACGAAGAGAGTCTTTCAGTTTCCCAAAGAGATGATAGTCACATGGAGCCAGGTCAGAATTGTAAGGCGGGTGTTTCAGTGTTGTCCATCCGAGTTTTGTGATCACTTCCATAGTTTTTTGACTGACATGTGACCGTGCATTGTTGTGCAACAGCAAAACATCATGCTTTTGCCGATGTGGTCGAACACGACTCAGTCGAGCTTGAAGTTTCTTCAGTGTCGTCACATATGCATCAGAATTTATGGTGGTTCCACAAGCAAGAGTCCTTTGGAATCGAAAAACACCATAGCCATAACTTTTCCAGCAGAAGGTGTGGTTTTGAATTATTGTTTTTCTTGAGTGAATTTGCATGATGCCATTCCATTGATTGCCTCTCCGTCTCTGGTGAAAAATGATGGAGCCATGTTTCATCACCTGCCACAATTCTTCCAAGAAATTCATCTCTACCATTCTTGTGCTGTTCCAAAAGTTCGCTGCATACCGTTTTTCTTGTTTCTTTGTGAGCCACTGTCAACATCCTGGGAACCCACCTGGCACAAACATTATTTAACGCCAACACTTTCAGTATTCTGCAAACACTTCCTTCCCCTATCCCTACGTAGCGAGACAATTCGTTCACTGTGATGCGTCTGTCAGCAGTCACCAATTCGTTAACTTTCTGCACATAGTCTGGAGTGTGTGTAGTACGAGGCCTGCCGCTGCGAGTACAATCCTCAATATTGCCGTGCCCGCTTTCATCACGTAACCTGCTTGCCCACCGACTAACTGTACTGCGATCGACAGCAGCATCTCCGTACACCTTTTTCAACATCTTGTGGATGTTTTCCACTGTCTCCTTTTCACAGCACAGGAATTCTATGACAGCACGTTGCTTCTGACGAACGATAAGTGTAGCAGCCATCTTGGACACATGCTGTGACGGCGCCACTCACAGGAACAGGCTGAACTAAGTTTGAAAACAAGCGGTAAGGATGTATCTACACACTATAAAACTTTCACACATGCAGAATGAAAACTGTAGTTTTACAAAAATAGTGTGCATTTCTTTTGGAGTGACCCTCGTATGTTGCGGGGCATAAGTCCGGAAACGCTTTGTTTCCATGTTAGAGTTCAGTTTATCCAACTCTTCAATATATTAACTGTGGGAAATACACAAGAAAGAACGTGTCAGCACAGTACGAAACATTTTCTTAAATGAAATGTTCAAAATGCCCTCCATTAGCATCAGCCCGCTGTCGCATTGAAACCCTGATACGCTGGCGTACCCATGGAGAACTGCGTATTGTTTCACAGCCATAAACAATAGATCATGAAGACTGTACATCTTGCACCCGCGTTCGGTAAACAAAAGCTTTAAAATGCCTCCACAAAAAAAAATTCTGGTGAGTTTACACCCGGAGATTCTGGAGGCCAAGGACTCGCCCACCTCTAACTACCAAAAATGGTTCAAATGGCTCTGAGCACTACGGGACTTAACTTCTGAGGTCATCAGTCCCCTAGAACTCAGAACTACTTAAACCTAACTAACCTAAGGACATCACACACATCCATACCCGAGGCAGGATTCGAACTTGCGACCTAGCAGTCGCGCGGTTCCAGACTGTAGCGCCTGGAAGCGCTCGGCCACCCCGGCCGGCTCTAACTATCCACCTGCTACGTAATCTGTTGTTTAAAAGCCTACAATCATTAACATTGGAATGAGGAGGAGGTAGGAACTGCATAGTACATGAAGTTCATGTTTTGTGGCACCCGTAAAGGGACATGCTCTAGAAGGACAGGCAGAGATTCTCTACGAAATCACGGCTAGTTTCTTCGTTGAGCCTGGGTGGAGGGACCATTAGGCCGTATCAACTGGTCACCAACAATGTCGGCCCGAACGCTGACTGCATAATCTGGTGAGGATTCTCGACAACCCGTAAGTGCTGAGTGTGAAAATTTGCAATGTGATCATGTTGAAAGGAAGCCTCAGTCATGAAAAACACATCTGCTCTAAAGTGAGGGTTGACACACCGTTTAATGGTATATTCACGGAAGTGTACCATTGCAGGAATCAGCTGCTGACGGGGCCTGCACACCTTGTACATGGTACGGGTACAGCACAATCCCATGTGGCACTCTCCACACAGTCATGTGCTCATCGTTATTTGATGCAGCTAACTGTCTTTGCTGACACTAGGGTCGTCGTCAACTGCACGAAGAAGTTCCCCCTCCAGCTGACGTGTCGTGTCCGTCTAGGCCTCCCCCAGCCGCGAGTAATAGACATAAACGTCCCACGCTCCCTAACACGACGAACAAATTGCTTCAAACTTCCTCCTGTCGTTACATCGTTGTTCTGAAAAACTCTCGCCATACAAACGTTGAGCGCCATGGCCATCTGCTAATCCATAAAGCTTCTACAGCTCCGCATTTGAATACACTCCCACTGCACTGTACCGGAAATCAAGCCGGTAACGAACATTGAACCGTTGACGCTACGTGCTTGCACAGTCCATGATAAACACTAAACAGATGACGCTATATGATTGATGCTAGTAGAGCAAAGATGCCAGTCGCATCTCAACACAAGTAACGAAGCGAATTATTTGTGAACATTACCTTTGTTCCATTGGAACAACAAATACTGTTGCTGAACGTAAGCATTACAATTTACTGTAAATTATAACCAAACGTAGCCAAGAGGGTGTTTTGAATATTTCGTGGAAGAAAAAGTGTAATGCTGGTTACGTCCTGTCTTTGTATGTATCATATGATTAATGTGGTTATGAAGAGAAGCAGAAAATGAGCTCTAACACGGAATAAAGGCTTTCCGATCCTAAGTCCCTCTAATTCCTGTGTGTGGAGGAATGTTGGCCACGTCTTTTTGTTATGCCCCGTGTATCACAATGATACAGTTTCGGTTTCCATAATCTGTACGAGGGGTCGCCAGATAGTTTTCATTATCACCTCTATAAGTACCTATTTAACATTTTGTTTGTTTTCAGGTACATGTTACCCTTAAGAATCTGGTCAACTGCTCAAAGTAATCTTCGGATAAAGCATTTGGAACAATTTGACACGATTTCCTGTTATTACTACCCGTCCTTATGACTCGAGGCTCCCAGTCTATATTTCGTTCATTATAAGGATAAACCTGATGTAAATAACCAAAAATGCGATGATTTGTCTGCAGCCGTAGCATACGTACACTAGTGTTATCACGCTATTGGAAGTAGGTCGTACTTTCGTGTTAGATATTTTATTACTCTGTTACTACGTATGAAACACCAAGATATTCTAATGTATCAGTAGTCATGATCGTTTTTTTTATTAATCACACTTCAGCTATGTAATTTTTATTTCAAGAATCATGTACGGCTGCAGTCTCTGTAAACGTTAGTTGTGCTCTGATTGTCGTACTGTGAAAACATGGACGAGGAACACCGTTACAACGGCTATAAACCGGTTGTTCTTAATGTTTTTCACAATTTTACAGAGAAAATGAGCGTTTAAGTTTTCCGAGGAACTTTAGTACATGAAGTCTCTGTTGATCCATTGTGGCAGTGCGACAGCGGCTGGTCAAATATTTAACAAAGAAATTCGCCAAACAACCGTGCAAATTGAGAAGTTATTTTTATTTTATTATTCGGCAATTCAATATGCCTTCTTCAGGCCCCATTCGCACCTCTCAAAAATTATCGATATTGGCATAATGGGGCCATCTGTTTCTGAATGTCGTGAATTCTCTAGTGCTTCCTTCGAAGGCTTGACTGCAACTGAGCACACCTCCAGTCCGGGACTGAAGATGGCATATTGAATTGCTGAAACTGGTAGCGAAAATAAAATAAAATCACTTCGCAGTTTACACGGCTTCTCTTTGTTAATTATTGGTATCTAAAGTTTAGTCGTTACTGTAAACCAGATCTGTGGCGTAATCGTTAGTGTATGAAAATTGTAATTGGATATTCAATGTACAGCATGTTCGAATCTCGTTGTGTCGTTGTGATATTTTATAATTTTTGTCGTTCATTTCTAATATCTACCACCATTTACATATAAAAATTGGTCAAATATGTGCTCTCTCTCTCTCTCTCTCTCACACACACACACACACATTATATATATATATATATATATATATATATATATATATATATATATATATATATATATATATATATAACTCCGCCTAAGCCGGTCCCAAGCCCGGTTGTAAAAGGAGGAGGGGGAGGAGTAACACCTCGTAAAAAAACCTTGGTTCACCTGGCCCGGGTGATAGTACCTTGTGAGGGTCCCTTGCCAGGGATACGGCGAAGACCTCAACGGTAGTGAAGACGGAGATGAAGATCATCGGTACGGCGGAACTGGCGGAAGAGGCAAGCATTATCAACAAGATAAAGCATATTGAAAAGCCCAGACACGTCTGTGTGGCAACCACCGGTACTCTGGCCAGCGTCTGTTCACCATGTGAGGTGCGGCTGAACACCAAGCTCCAGGAACTAACAATCCCTGGTTCTAACTACCCAGCATTAGCTGGAACTTAATTACAAGCAGTATGATTCGTACAAGTAAAATTAATATTACCCCAGGTGGCCAATCCACTCGCCCTGTGGCGACAACCAAGCTATCGGATTCTGGGGAGCTTGGGCTCGTACGACAGAGAAAGTCGGAGTTCTCTAGTAAACGTCCACGAAAGTCCCATACATTTATTGGCACTTTTAACATTCAGACACTAATTCAGACAGGCAAACTTCATAATCTTACAACAGAACTCAACAAACAGAAAATTCAAATCCTTGCTCTCCAAGAGACCAGATTCACTGATTCAGAAACAATAGACTACAACAATTACCGTATCTTTAAAAGTAAAACAGACAAGAAAATTGGCAAAGGAGCTGCAATATTTGGCATGGCTTTTATTGTAAATAAGGACACCCTTGACTCTGTTATAGACATAAATCAAATCAGTAACAGACTAATGACCATGCGAATCAAGCACACCAACAAAATATATACATTTATTAATGTTCATGCACCTACCAACATTGCCAACAAAAAAGAACCGGAGAAGACAGAAAAATTTTGGGAAAAACTCGAAACTGAAATGTCCAAAATTCCAGAGGAGGATGTAAAAATTCTTCTAGGGGATTTCAACGCGCAAATTGGCAAAGAGAGGAAATATAAAAAAACAGTCGGTAATTACCCTGCACACAAATTCACAAACAAGAACGGCATGAGACTCATCGAGTTATGTCAGCAAAACAACCTAAAAATCGTGACAACATCACTTCGAAAAGACCCCAAGAAACAAAAAACATGGAGATCACCAAACCTTCAGCTTGGTGAATTTCAAATAGACCATGTTGCGATCTCCTATGACTTCCAGAAAGAAATACACGACGTTCAAGTCCGCAGAGGGGCAAATATAGATTCTGACCACTACCTTACCAGAGTTAAAATTAAATTCACTCCAAAAAGGAAACGCCAAAGGAAATCACCACTAATTCCCAAATTTGACTTGAAAAATATCAAGGAATCAGAAATTACAGAAGCATGGGATAAACAACCAACAAACAACTGGAAAGATTTCCGAACGAAAATTATACAGAAAGCAAGAGATTTGATTCCGTTAAAGAAAATATCCAAGCATCCATGGTGGAATTCGAATTGTGATAACGCATTAGAAGAGAGACAACAAGCCTTTTTAAATTACAATTGTGACAAATCAGAAACCACACAACAAACATTTTTCAAAGTGAGAAAACAAACAGCTAAAATACTTAGACAAACTAAAAGAAAATACCTTAATGAACAGCTAAACACAATTGAAGAAAACTTTAAGAACCACAACACTCAAGATTTTTATAAAATATTCGCAAATCAAATCAAAGGATACACTCCACAAAATCTCTGCTTCCGGAAACAGAATGGAAAATTGGCACTAACTAACAAAGAAAATTGCCAAGAACTAGCTAAATATTTCTCACAACTCCTAAATTGCCCACAACCAAGTACAAGATTCCCCAGATTACAACCAGAACACACGAATGAGACTTCACTACCACCATCTCAAGAAGAAATTTATAGTCACATTAGAAAACTCAAAAATAATAAATCATCGGGAGAAGATGGAATTGTAGCTGAACTACTGAAAAACCTTGGTCCAAATTCGTTAAAAGAGATCACTAGCATCATCCAAGAAATTTGGCAGACAGAAAATATCCCAGAGGAGTGGAAGTGTGCACTAATTCACCCATTGCACAAAAAGGGAGAGAGATCAGACGTAAACAACTACAGAGGCATTTCACTTTTACCAGTTACCTACAAAATTCTATCTGCATGTCTCCTAAAGAGGGCACAAGAACAACTAGAACATACAATTTCAGATTACCAAGCAGGCTTTCGTCCTAATAGATCATGCCCGGAACAGATATTCAACCTTAAAACTATTTTAAAGATTAAAGCAATCAGGTCAAAACCAATAATCTGCACATTCGTTGATTTCAAAAAGGCATACGATTCCATAGACAGACAGTCTCTATGTCACATTCTCGAAGAACGAGGCCTAGACACTAAAACCCGAAAACTAATTGTACAAACACTAACAGAAACCAAATCAAAAATTAAATTCAGAGGGGAAATTTCGGAACCATTCTCAATTAAAACAGGAGTAAGACAAGGAGATGGGATCTCACCACTATTATTCAATATAGTTTTGGACAAAGTCATGAAAGAGTGGGAAGTAACACTAAGGAAACAAAGCTTGTGGAAGCCAATTGAACTAGGAAGAGGTAAAGGAAAATTGAACATCCCTTATTTAGCGTTTGCAGATGACTTGGCAATTATAACTGACAGTGAAGAAACAGCAGTAAAACAAATTGAGACACTTAAAGAATGTGCTGAGAAGGTTGGCCTGCAAATCTCCTTTGAGAAGACAGAATTCATCTGCTCAAAATTAGATATTTCGAAACTAAAAACAAAGTATGGTGAAATAACTAGAGTCAAGCACTTTAAGTATCTCGGTGAAGTTATTGAACCAACAGGACTTGAGAAAATAGCACAAAAAAACCGATTACAGAAAATCAAGAAAGCATTCGGACTTATTCAAATATATATAACAAGAAATGTCTATCAAAAGGCACTAAAATCAGACACTACAACACAGTCATCAAACCAACAGTCACATATGCAAGTGAAACACTCTCCCTGAATAGAAAATTAGATTTACACGAAATTAAGAAAGTAGAGAGAAAAATTATTAGAAAAATCCTAGGACCACGATACACACAAGATGGATACAGGCTGCAGACTACCGAGACAACCGAAAAAATATCAAACATCGAGGCAGATATCAGGAAGAGGCGGATGAAGTTTTATGGACATATAGACAGATTACCTGGAAACAGGTTAACTAAACGTCTATTGGACTATATGACATCACTTAAGGCAACAATACCCTGGGTAACTGAAGTTAAGAAGGATTTGAAAAAGGCAAAAATTGACATAACAAACACATCAGACCGGGATACATTCAGAAGAAAAATCGACAAGTGGAAGTTTACTCCAGAGACGGAATCTAAACCTTTCCGACCAAAGTGGACCGAAGAAAGGAAGAAGGCCTTTGGGGAGGCAATGAAGAAATACTGGGAAAATAAGAAGAACATTAAGAAATGTTAATCACCTGCTTATCGTTCTCCCATGGGGACATTCGCTAATAATAATAATAATATATATATATATATGTGTGTGTGTGTGTTGTTGTGGTCTTCAGTCCTGAGACTGGTTTGATGCAGCTCTCCATGCTGCTCTATCCTGTGCAAGCTTCTTCATCTCCCAGTACCTACTGCAACCTACATCCTTCTGAATCTGCTTAGTGTATTCATCTCTTGGTCTCCCTCTACGATTTTTACCCTCCACGCTGCCCTCCAATACTAAATTGGTGATCCCTTGATGCCTCAGAACATGTCCTACCAACCGATCCCTTCTTCTGGTAAAGCTGTGCCACAAACTTCTCTTCTCCCCAATCCTATTCAATACTTCCTCATTAGTTATGTGATCTACCCATCTAATCTTCAGCATTCTTCTGTAGCACCACATTTCGAAAGCTTCTATTCTCTTCTTGGTTGGTTGGTTGGTTTTGGGGAAGGAGACCAGACAGCGAGGTCATCGGTCTCATCGGATTAGGGAAGTACGGGGAAGGAAGTCGACCGTGCCCTTTGAAAGGAACCATCCCGGCATTTGCCTGGAGCGATTTAGGGAAAGCACGGAAAACCTAAATCGGGATGGCCGGACGCGGGATTGAACCGTCGTCCTCCCGAATGCGAGTCCAGTGTCTAACCACTGCGCCACCACGCTCGTTGCTCTCTTCTTGTCCAAACTATATATATATATATATATATATATATATATATATATATAAAAATCGCTGAGTCGATGTGCGCGTAACGCACGGCATGAAACGCATAATTATTATCATACTTGACTGTACTCGAAACAGCTTGTCTTCCGCTCCACGTGAAACGAAATCCAATGAGATTCAAGAAAACGCGGAAGAGTA
The DNA here is from genome assembly GCF_023898315.1 of Schistocerca nitens. Classification (NCBI taxonomy): domain Eukaryota; kingdom Metazoa; phylum Arthropoda; class Insecta; order Orthoptera; family Acrididae; genus Schistocerca; species Schistocerca nitens. The sequence goes on along the minus strand of NC_064614.1, from coordinate 623,980,507 downwards.
CATAGCGTAATGCTTATTTCAGATTTATTCTTACGTTGACTGCAGTATATAATTGATAAGTTGAAGTTGCCCCCATGATCGATCCGTGCACGACACAGTTCAAAGGTTCAAACGGCTCTGAACACTATGGGACTTAACAGCGGAGGTCATCAGTCCCCTAACTAACCTAAGGACATCACACACATCCATGCCCGAGGCAGGATTCGAACCTGCGACCGTAGCAGTCGCGCGGCTCCGGACTGAGCGCCTAGAACCGCTAGACCACCGCGGCCGGCAACGACACAGTACAGTACCAATAAGTTCCAAAAAGTTTCGCGTGAAAATGTGGTTTTTCAGGCGGTCGTATCTCTGTTTTGGACAGCCCTTGACCTAGAGACTATTTGTATACCCACAGGAAGAACTAAAATACTGTAGCTAGCCTAAAATTTAAATATTACAAACTTTCTCAAACCCTGGAAAACTGAGCAAATTGGTTGGTTCTTTTGCATTAGGTGTGGTTTAGGGTGGACCTTCCGAAGCTTATAAAAACACCATTTTTTCGTTCCTGAGAAAAGCCCAAAGAACCATCGTTTTTGTGTATGAAAAGTAGCAATAGTGGCGATGGCCACTTCTAAAATTTCTGTCCACGGCAAATTTTCGAAGTTTGATGATACTGTTGAGGCACTTCAAAACTTTTTCCCGCGTCCTTATGTGATACCGGGATCCAGAGGTTCAAAGTTACCGCAATTGGACAGAAACCCCAAAAACTGGTTTTACGCGTTTTTGCACCGCGGGTCGCAATTGTCTAAATAACTAACTATAGCAGATGGCTCAAATTTTAACTTATATTCTTTAGACATTCATCCAGAAACGCCATTTCCATGTTTTCGAAAATCTGTATCCATTATAAGATAAGCTCGAGATACCGTGATTTTGTAGTACCAAATGTCCCAGTTGTGGGATGTTCATTTCTACACTCCTGGAAATGGAAAAAAGAACACATTGACACCGGTGTGTCAGACCCACCATACTTGCTCCGGACACTGCGAGAGGGCTGTACAAGCAATGATCACACGCACGGCACAGCGGACACACCAGGAACCGCGGTGTTGGCCGTCGAATGGCGCTAGCTGCGCAGCATTTGTGCACCGCCGCCGTCAGTGTCAGCCAGTTTGCCGTGGCATACGGAGCTCCATCGCAGTCTTTAACACTGGTAGCATGCCGCGACAGCGTGGACGTGAACCGTATGTGCAGTTGACGGACTTTGAGCGAGGGCGTATAGTGGGCATGCGGGAGGCCGGGTGGACGTACCGCCGAATTGCTCAACACGTGGGGCGTGAGGTCTCCACAGTACATCGATGTTGTCGCCAGTGGTCGGCGGAAGGTGCACGTGCCCGTCGACCTGGGACCGGACCGCAGCGACGCACGGATGCACGCCAAGACCGTAGGAGCCTACGCAGTGCCGTAGGGGACCGCACCGCCACTTCCCAGCAAATTAGGGACACTGTTGCTCCTGGGGTATCGGCGAGGACCATTCGCAACCGTCTCCATGAAGCTGGGCTACGTCCCGCACACCGTTAGGCCGTCTTCCGCTCACGCCCCAACATCGTGCAGCCCGCCTCCAGTGGTGTCGCGACAGGCGTGAATGGAGGGACGAATGGAGACGTGTCGTCTTCAGCGATGAGAGTCGCTTCTGCCTTGGTGCCAATGATGGTCTTATGCGTGTTTGGCGCCGTGCAGGTGAGCGCCACAATCAGGACTGCATACGACCGAGGCACACAGGGCCAACACCCGGCATCGTGGTGTGGGGAGCGATCTCCTACACTGGCCGTACACCACTGGTGATCGTCGAGGGGACACTGAATAGTGCACGGTACATCCAAACCGTCATCGAACCCATCGGTCTACCATTCCTAGACCGGCAAGGGAACTTGCTGTTCCAACAGGACAATGCACGTCCGCATGTATCCCGTGCCACCCAACGTGCTCTAGAAGGTGTAAGTCAACTACCCTGGCCAGCAAGATCTCCGGATCAGTCCCCCATTGAGCATGTTTGGGACTGGATGAAGCGTCGTCTCACGCGGTCTGCACGTCCAGCACGAACGCTGGTCCAACTGAGGCGCCAGGTGGAAATGGCATGGCAAGCCGTTCCACAGGACTACATCCAGCATCTCTACGATCGTCTCCATGGGAGAATAGCAGCCTGCATTGCTGCGAAAGGTGGATATACACTGTACTAGTGCCGACATTGTGCATGCTCTGTTGCCTGTGTCTATGTGCCTGTGGTTCTGTCAGTGTGATCATGTGATGTATCTGACCCCAGGAATGTGTCAATAAAGTTTCCCCTTCCTGGGACAATGAATTCACGGTGTTCTTATTTCAATTTCCAGGAGTGTATAACGACTATTCAAGCAAAGTAGTTGAAATTTTTAAGAGATCGTTCGGAAGATGGTTTTCTCAGGAAACCTTGAAACTTTTTTCTATATCGCTAGCCGTTAATGCGTTACATGGGTTCTAACTTACCGTAGTTACGCAAGTAAAACATGCACGTAACATCCATTCTGAGATGTAAATGTAGTTTTAATTGACGTAGTGAAACTTGGTGAGCGTTCTGAGGCCGCCAGACTTTGTTTCATCAATAAGACTTTATGGCGCATTGTATCTGTATAACGGGTAATTTGCGCCTATACAAATATGATCGAAGTGATACTGCAGCGACAAAAATGGGCTACAAAGGGTCTTAACATGCATTAAAAAAATTTAAAAGGCCTCCAAAAATTATGTAAAACTGGAAAGACTGCAAACTCAGTAAAACATGTCTACTAACATTTTTACTGTTTTAAGAGGCAAATCGTAAGCCGAGCGTTTTCGATGAAGTGCGATCTATGAACAAAGTGCCCAGAAAAAATGTTACGCAAAGGATTTTGTGTTAACCGTATATTATGCATACTTATTTATTGTTTATGTGTGTCGAAGTATGTAAATGTGTCGAAGCATATAAATAAACTGTCAAAAGTTTACTGACCTATAGAACTCGATTTACCCAAGCACTAAATCCTGCTGTAGCAGGGAAAAGAAGGGAGTCAGCGGAAAAATGCCCTTGTCAGTGCACAAAAAGACTCTGACAGGAAAGTGGGGAACCAACTGCCCCAATTCTCGTTGTGCGTTCCTCTCCAAAAATGTTGATATGCGAGCATATTCACGCTTTTTTGTGCTGAAAGAGAGTATGAGAGAGACTGTGACGATGAAAGAGAGAGGAGATAGTGCAAGTGGGAGAAAAGAGAGAGAGAGAGGAGACAATGCAAAAGGGAGAGAAAGAGAGAGGAGACAGTGATGGTTGGAGAGAGAAGGCAGGATAATTTTCCGCTAGTTCTGTAGTATGACCAGGAAATTAAAGAGTGACCATTTCAAAGCTTTTGTTGAAATGCCCTCCCAACGCATGGAGTCCACAAAGGGTAGTCACAAAGACTCAATAACCACCTCGAAAAGATAATGTTACCTAATTACGCATCTGTTCGCAAATTCATGTCTCCAGTCGTGATACACATTGAAATTTTCGCACCGCAGAACTGGTAGAGATGTCAAAGGAAAATACCACAGCCCGATGTTACAGTGGTTAATAATAAAATCGACTGTCGCAATTACGAGAGGCTGTCAAGACGAAGCGTAACGCGAAGCTGGCCACCAGGTGTTTTCGCTCCACGACAACGCCTAAGACCATTCTGCACAGAAAACGGTCACACATGTCACTGCTTCAGGCTGTCACATTTTGCCGCACACCCGAATACTCCTGACATGGAACCCAGTAAGCTCTTCGTCTTTCCTTGGTTAAGAAAACCATTGCGTGGCAGGCAACTGCAGAATGACGGCGGTTCAAATTTCGAGGTGGAATGTTTCTTGAACAACCAAAATGCAAACTTTTACAAACAAAGAATCCCCTAACTGATTCATCGTTGGGAAAAATTTGTTTTATTGACGGTTGAATGTATAGAGAAAATCTCATACTATCACCAAGTTTCATTGTCAGTTTTTTCTTCCTGGAAGTGATCATTAGAACACTGTCACTGTGGGGGTGTTTGTCCTCTGACGTGCAGTAATTAGAAGTGCTCACAAAGGCTCCTGTGACTCAAAGCGAGTAGGTTATGCTGAATGGTACAGCTCTTCACGTGTTATTGTCCCCTATCACTGAAATCGTGGACGCTATGCTACGCTGTGCTGTAACTGACTACTGTTACATAATTTTATTCATGTAGCCGACAGTGGGATTGTCACCCAGACATTGTCAACCAATATTATTTGTTGTGCTGGCAGTAGTTTCATCGAATCGTAACACGGATGACTCCTTCGGCAGTTGGGTGCCTTCTGCATGTGAACTAGATACCGACTATAATGATACTATACAGCTATATTTGATGTCTCCCAACCTGTGTGCTTCAGCCACACTGTTGATCATACAAGCTCCTATCTCTGTGTTGAGACATTAACAGCATTTCAAGAAATTAAGTTACTGCACACGTTCTATTCTAACGACGTACGTCTGACCTGAAGCGTAATTTGCAAATTCTTCACGAAAAAACGTTCTCAGTTTTTTGTTTATCAACATGATAATCACAAGCACACTGTGACGGGAAGGAAGCAGGGGAGCGTTACGTTTTTGATCCACAGTGCATAGTTTGATAGTACGATTGTGTCAAACGAAAAAGTGAAAGTTAAAAAATGTAGGCCTACAGCCATAAAATGTTTTATCACAGAGACGGTTAAATTCCGTTTTGAACCGCTGAATGCATCATCATTAGTTGGGAAAGAGAGTTCACACGTGGTAGGTCTAAATGGCGAAATACCTCCGGTAGGAACAGGTGCCTAAAGCGCTTTAGGATGAATGGAATCTCCGGCCTCACGACTCGAATTTCCAAAAGCGTTTTCAAGTGGGTCAGAGCGAGCTTCGATAAAGACTTAGGTTCGATGTTCAGCCGAAGATAGAGTTCTTCACCACTTCCCACAGTTTCTCCGTCTATAGCTCAGACGTCAGTTGGATGGAATACGCTGGTTACGATAAACGCCCCGACTGATAGAGCTTTCTTCCGGGCGCCATTTGAACATCTCAAAGTCATAGTACGGCAATTTCGAGTCCGTCAATAATATAGGCCAACGAAAAATGTTTTTTGAAAAACTTTTTTTTACATTGATAGCTGATCTTTATAGATTTTTATGAGCTGAATCCAAATCTAGCCTTCGTTTTTTTGTAGTTTTCGAGCAATATGCTTTTTATCGTATAGTATAAAAATCCTATGCTATATGGCAAATGGGGAAATTAATGAAACGCTTTGTTACAACATAAGCGTGGTTTGTATTTACAGTAAGCTACTTAAAACAATGATATGTGTTAATAGAGGTTTCACTTGTCAGCTGGAATTGGTTTTTATTTTCTTTCTCTTTTTCCTTTGAAGCTTCTTGTGTAGCTTTTTCTGCGCTGAGTCGCTTGCTGAACTTCTCGGTGAAGTGATCAACAGTAGTTCCCCATCATGTTGGTGTTCCAGCGGCCTTTGTAGGTTTTTCCATGACTTTAATTTTCTGATAAAAACGCTCTCCTTGCTCCTCACTAACATCTCCCATATTGTCCGGGATGTAATCAAGGTGACTGTTCAAAAAGTGAACTTTCAGGCTCGTTAAACATCTTAAGGTTTTAAACTTCTTTAACACTGTAGCTATAATAGAAACATATTCTGGGTCTTTTTCATGTCCTAAGAAATTTGTAACGACTTGCTTGAATGATACCCATGCTTCTTTCTCATTTAAGGTTATTGTCGATTCAAAGTTAACATCAAACATCAATTTTCTAATGTCAGAGCCGACAAAGACGCCTTCTTTTAATTTAGCTTCTGAAAGGTGTGGAAACTTTTGGCAGAGATACTTAAAAATGGTCCATCTTTAGGCAAAGCCTTTACAAACTGTTTCATTAAGCCTAACTTTATATGTAGAGGTGGTAGAAGTACGTTTTTTGGATCTACAAGGTTTTTGCATAGAATGTTCTTCTCACCAGGTTGTAAAGACACCTTGCTCACCAAGGAGCGTGCATGTTACTTTTAGATCGCCACATATCATTTAACCAATGAGCAGAATAGCCTATTTTATTTGGCACTATTTCTAAGTTTTCGTAGCTTTCTTTCATATGTACAGAATGTCCAACAGGTATAGATGCATACATGTTACCATTGTGTAAAAAAACAGCCTTTAAACTAGTTTTGCATGAATCAATAAACAGCCTCCAGTCTTCCTTTTTGTATTCAATATCAAACTCATTCATCAGACCGGAAATGTCTGAGCAGTACACTAAATCACCTTCTTGTTGAAAAAATTTGGAAAATTGCGGCTCTCTCTTTCTATAAATGTATGTGTTGATTCCAACTGCCAATAAGTTCTTTTCTTTTAACCTAGAGCCACGCAATTCAGCTTTTTCTTTCGTTAAGCCCAGGTCCCTAACCAAATCGTTAAGCTCGGTCTGAATAAACAATTTGGGCTCTGTACTTCCTGTATTACAATGTAATTCATCATCATCTGGTTCATCTAAATCACATTGTACATCAGAAAATACTTCTGTTGGTTCAGGAACCAGCAAATCTACACCATGCCCTACTAGTCGGATGGCAGACGGAAGGTTAGGGTAGCTTACTACTTTCTTGTTTTTTGAGTTATGACCAGCAATATCAACGCTGCGAAAGTAGCAATCATCAGAATGATTTCTAGGCTCCCTCTATATCATAGGAACAGCAAATGTAAAGGCTTTTTTCCTCCTTTTTGGACCATTTTCTCAGATCTTGGCTCTGAGCACTATGGGACTTAACTTCTGAGGTCATCAGTCCCCTAGAACTTAGAACTACTTAAACCTAACTAACCTAAGGACATCACACACATCCATGCTCGAGGCAGGGTTCGAACCTGCGACCGTAGCGGCCGCGCGGTTCCAGACTGTAGCGCCTAGAACCGCTCGGCCACTTCGGCCGGCCCTTCGCAGATCTTCAACACACACATAACATACCTTATGTGGCACCCAAGATTTATCTTAATCACCAAGTTCAGATCCAAAGTATGATAGATAAACCTTTTTCACAAAGTCTGTAATGTTTCTTTGGTGTTTTTTAGTCACAAATTCATCTCAAATATACCAAAAACTGTCAGTAGAGTTTCTACAACCACGATTAGACATCTTACTGAGCACATGTACAGGAAACGGAAAAGTGGGGTTAGGCTGACAGTAAACAAAACACCATCTGTTAACACAAAAACAGAATCGACCTTTTTGCCAGCAAATATTTTTCAGCAGTGCTACCAACGTTATCTACATTCATTACACCTCCTTTTTAAATTATTTCAACTATATAAAAGCTGTTAAATTCTTTAAAAAATCGCTTAATTTAATACATTTAACTGTAAAATGTGAAGAAATGGTGAGTGATACAGTTTTTTAAGTATCATATTTGGATTTTCCACCCTAAAAAACATAAGAATAAGGTATTTTCAGCAAAAAGTTTTTCCATCGCTGGCCTGTGTAATCACTCATGCTTTACAACTACCAACATTTCAACAAAGTCCTCTATTCCAGTAGCGCTAGTCCAGGTGAGATGAAGTTAGGGGTGGAAGAAGAGTAGCAATGAAAGGTTGCCACTGTGAATTCACCTGGTTGTTGTAAGGTTCATCTGGAGAAGCAATATCGGCAAAAAGCAGATGATTGAGCACGAGTCCCTGTGAATAACACAGTTTTTAAAATGTCATAAATGTTGTTTTATAGTCACAGACGAGAAAAGATGAATCTGTACTTTCCGTATGAAGGGGATAAGAAAGAAATGCGGTTACTTTTCACAAGGCAGGAACGGCTAAGGACTCACCAGATAGCTCTTACCGCTTGCCGCTGAAGTAATTGTCTAGCGGGAACAGGTTGCTGGAACATGACGAACGGGCCATAAGAGCGTAGAACCGCTGTGGACAGGACGTAAATTCCGTTGATAGCTCTACAGTGATGGCAGGAAGTTTACAGTTTAGCATCATGTCCATCTTGTCATCAAAGACGGCTCACCTACACGCGAGATTGGACTCTACTTGACCCGTGGCAAATGCTACGTGCCCCCGCGCGGTTGACAGCGATTCATCGTTTCTGCCAGCTTTCATCACTTGCCCGTTGTACCTCCATTTTGCATTATGGGGCAGCGGCGACGAGTTCTGAGGCAACCGCTGTTGGTTTTCCGCGACTTATAGAAGAGGCGCCGTTCACCGTAGGGATCACTTCGGGCTAGATTTAGCAAACGGCGTACCCACCTGAAGATCGTGGCAGACAGACCGCTGAAATACGGTGACATGGTGACTGTACGATCTGCCTTTAGACCCGACAAGAATATTATCATTTACCAGACATATTCCATGGTCGTATGAGGTCCTCGAAAACCCATATGGCGCCTTTGCAGAGAAAAGCGTGGGTCTGATTAGCATCAATTCTGAGAAGTCAGCTGGATCTATTCGTTTGCAATCCCCAGAAGCAAGTCAATGACGTTTAAGTACGCGCAGTGGTTCTTGACTCTAAAACCACTCGGCAAAGTTCTCCATTTTTGTTTAGTACTCGTACAGTAATTGAAAAAAGAAGAAACAGCCGATGGGGAGTTGCAGTACCACTTAGGTTGTTCATCTGACAGAACCTAATTGAGTAGTACTGGATCACTATGGTGACCCACTGTCTTATTGTTCCATTAATTACTAAACATTCTGATGATGATGATGATAATGCTAGTGAAACTAGTCGTTGATTAAAGTGAAGTCATACTGCAGCTTCGCGGCATTCATGTCTTACTTTTACAGATGCTTAGAAGCTGTGGCGTACCACCTTCTCAAAGTATGTAGTAGACTAATACGAGAATTTAAGCGTAATCAAGAAATGAGTGGAGTTTCCTGGACAGGAACTAGAAAATGTTGCTGAACAGTGTAAAGCTTAATCACAGGACACTTTGCGTATCATAATATCCAAAAACGTAAATAGGAAAAACGTTAAACAGAGGACATACATTTCAAACGGGGCAATAAACACTGAAACATCCATTCCATAACAAGAAATCAGTGTATGGAGACCATGCTTACCCCTAGCTACGACACGTGCTCTGAAGCGACGTGGTATGCTCTCTGTAAGTTGATTTAAGAAATCTTTTGACACTCGATCGCATTCGAGAGAAAGAACTGTGCAGAGGTTTGGAAGAGTCGTTGGTGGAAGCTGACTGGCTGCATGTGGTTTCATAAAAGTCATGTGTAGACGCCAGATGTGGAGAACTTGTTCTCAATCGACGCAGCGGATGGATATCTTTACCCACCAGGCCAGATTGGTACGGGCAGACTATTATCATTCAAGAAGAAAATGGAACTAACTGCACCTAGGAAAAGTCGCACATGTTGTTGGGGTATCTCATCTCTCTACCTCTAAACATTAGCAATGTTATTCTGACCAAGTGAACATGTGTAACTCCGTACTCTCGCCTAAAATGACGCCTTTCCTTACTACACCAGGATCCCAACACCAACGAGCTCGTGGAAAGTTGAACAAGTCACACCAGTAACCTAGAAAGGAAACAGGAGTAATCCGTTGAATCACAGACCCTATCACTAATGTCGATCTGCAGTAGGATTTTGGAACATAGCACCATACTGCGCTCGAACATCATGAATCAGCTTGAAGAAAACGATTTATTTCAAATACAAATAGACAACATGGATTCAGAAAATATCGTTCTTGTGAAACACAACTAGTTCAAAAATGGTGCAAATGACTCTGAGCACTATGGGACTTAACATCTGAGGTCATCAGTCCTCTAGACTTAGAGCTACCTAAACCTAACTAACCTAAGGACAACACACATATCCGTGCCCGAGGCAGGTTGGTTCAAATGGCTCTGAGCACTATGGGACTTAACATCTATGGTCATCAGTCCCCTAGAACTTAGAACTACTTAAACCTAACTAACCTAAGGACATCACACAACACCCAGTTATCACGAGGCAGAGAAAATCCCTAACCCCGCCGGGAATCGAAACCGGGAACCCGGGCGCGGGGCCCGAGGCAGGATTCGAACCTGCGACCCTAGCAGCAGCGCGGTTCTGGACTGAAGCGCCTAGAACCGCTTGGCCACAACGGCCGGCCACAACTAGTTCTTTGTTTTCAAGAGGTAATGCGTGATGTCGACAGGGGATGCCAATTTGATTCCATATTTTCAGATTTCCAGAAGGCTTTTGATACCGTTCCTCACAGGCGATTTGTAATTAAATTTGCGTGCCTATGGAGTATCGTCTCAACTGTGTGACTGGATTCGTGATTTCCTGTCAGAAATGTCACAGTTCATAATAACTGACGGAAAGTCGTCGGATAAAACAGAAAATCCTAGGAAGTTCTGGTCTTACGTTAAATCAGTAAGTGGCTCGAAACAGCATATCCAGACACTCCGGGATGATGATGGCATTGAAACAGAGGATAACACGCGTAAAGCTGAAATACTAAACACCTTTTTCCAAAGATGTTTCACAGAGGAAGACCGCACTGCAGTTCCTTCTCTAAATCCTCGCACAGACGAAAAAATGGCTGACATCGAAATAAGTGTCCAAGGAATAGAAAAGCAACTGCAATCACTCAACAGAGGAAAGTCCACTGGACCTGACGGGATACCAATTCGATTCTACACAGAGTACGCGAAAGAACTTGCCCCCCTTCTAACAGCCGTGTACCGCAAGTCTCTAGAGGAACGGAGGGTTCCAAATGATTGGAAAAGAGCACAGGTAGTCCCAGTCTTCAAGAAGGGTCGTCGAGCAGATGCGCAAAACTATAGACCTATATTTCTGACGTCGATCTGTTGTAGAATTTTAGAACATGTTTTTTGCTCGAGTATCATGTCGTTTTTGGAAACCCAGAATCTACTGTGTAGGAATCAACATGGATTCCGGAAACAGCGATCGTGTGAGACCCAACTCGCTTTATTTGTTCATGAGGCCCAGAAAATATTAGATACAGGCTCCCAGGTAGATGCTATTTTTCTTGACTTCCGGAAGGCGTTCGATACAGTTCCGAACTGTCGCCTGATAAACAAAGTAAGAGCCTACGGAATATCAGACCAGCTGTGTGGCTGGATTGAAGAGTTTTTAGCAAACAGAACACAGCATGTTGTTATCAATGGAGAGACGTCTACAGACGTTAAAGTAACCTCTGGCGTGCCACAGGGGAGTGTTATGGGACCATTGCTTTTCACAATATATATAAATGACCTAGTAGATAGTGTCGGAAGTTCCATGCGGCTTTTCGCGGATGATGCTGTAGTATACAGAGAAGTTGCAGCATTAGAAAATTGTAGCGAAATGCAGGAAGATCTGCAGCGGATAGGCACTTGGTGCAGGGAGTGGCAACTGTCCCTTAACATAGACAAATGTAATGTATTGCGAATACATAGAAAGTAGGAACCTTTATTGTATGATTATATGATAGCGGAACAAACACTGGTAGCAGTTACTTCTGTAAAATATCTGGGAGTATGCGTGCGGAACGATTTGAAGTGGAATGATCATATAAAATTAATTGTTGGTAAGGCGGGTACCAGGTTGAGATTCATTGGAGAGTGCTTAGAAAATGTAGTCCATCAACAAAGGAGGTGGCTTACAAAACACTCGTTCGACCTATACTTGAGTATTGCTCATCAGTGTGGGATCCGTACCAGATCGGGTTGACGGAGGAGATAGAGAAGATCCAAAGAAGAGCGGCGCGTTTCGTCACAGGGTTATTTGGTAACCGTGATAGCGTTACGGAGATGTTTAATAAACTCAAGTGGCAGACTCTGCAAGAGAGGCGCTCTGCATCGCGGTGTAGCTTGCTCGCCAGATTTCGAGAGGGTGCGTTTCTGGATGAGGTATCGAATATATTGCTTCCCCCTACTTATACCTCCCGAGAAGATCACGAATGTAAAATTAGAGGGATTAGAGCGCGCACGGAGGCTTTCAGACAGTCGTTCTTTCCGCGAACCATACGCGACTGGAACAGGAAAGGGAGGTAATGACAGTGGCACGTTAAGTGCCGTCCGCCACACACCGTTGGGTGGCTTGCGGAGTATAAATGTAGATGTAGATGTAGATGTAGAAGTAATAACTGCCCTTTCCTAAGGAAATGTTATAGGCCCTCTGTTATTCCTTATCTACATAAACGATTTACGAGACAATCTGTGCAGCCCTCTTAGATTGCTAGCAGATGATGCTGTCATTTACCGTATTGTAAAGTCAAATGACGATCAAAACGAACTGAAAAATGATTTAGACAAGGTACCTGTATGGCGCAAAAATTGTTAGTTGAAGAGTATTAAGTCATCCCCATGAACATTAAACTAAATTTTCGTTACACGATAAATCACACAAACCTAAAGGCTGTAAAGTCAAATAAGCACTTAGGGATTACTATTACAGATACCTTAAATGGGGACGATCACGTAGATAATGTGGTAAAAGCAAACCAAAGACTGCGATTTATTGCCAGAACACATAGAAAATGTAACAGGTCTACTAAAGAGACTGCTTACACAACTCTCGTCCGCCCTCTTCTGGAGTACTGTTGTGCGGCGTGGTATCCGCATCATATAGGTTGACGGAGAACGTTCGAGAAGGGCGGCTGGGTTTGTATTAACGCGAAATAAGGCGGAGAGTGCTATGAATACGATACACGAACTGGGGTGGCAGTCATTAAAACAAAGGCGTTTTTCGCTGCGACAGAATCTTCTCATGAAATTTCAGTCACCAACTTTCGCCTCACAGCGTGAAAATGTTCTGTTGGCACCCACTTTCGTAGGGAGAAATGATCGTCATAATTTACATGAGAAATGAGACGTCGCACGGAAAGACTTAGGTGTTCGTTTCTTCCACGCTCTTTCGAGAATGGAACGGTACACAAATAGCTTATAGGCGGTTCGATAAACCCCCGGTCAAGCACTTAATTGCGAGTTGTAATCATCTAAATGTATATGTAGATGTTTTCACGATGATGTGATTGCATCGCGTAACACTTTCCCTCCAGGTAAATATACAATGAAAATCAGTCAGTGAACTGGAATGGGTTTCGCTATGCAGGGCGCACTCCTCCATTCATTCTTGAGCCGCGTATCGACTGAACGCGGCTGCCGCTACAACAGTTCGCGTGGGGCGAAACATACATCTTCGCACGCTATAGTCGTGCTCAGTCGATACGCGATTTGACCGCGCGGCGGGTGTTCGCTGCAGAATGCTCATTACTCAGTGCGTGCGAAAACACTATGAATATGACAAGTGCCTTCATACCGACGTGTAACATCGAAAACAATAGGAAAGCGAAATGAAAACTGCGTTGGTGGATGAGAGAGTTGTATCGAGATTTATGCAAGATACGAATTTCGAAGTGGTGGAAAACACAACTAAAAATTTTACACGATTGTTGTAACATAATTTCGAACAACTAAACACGATGGTCGGGTCAAAAACACACTGCCGGAAAATAAATCATTACACCAGGAAAGATGACGACGATTTTGACCCGATGACGGCATATGCCACATAGAGGATAGTAGATGTACTGATAGTGGTTTCATCGTAGTCCGCTAACAGATAGCGTAGTGACGTAACTATCAGAATGCTCACAGCCAGAAGGCTCAGTGTGTGAAGCAAGCAGGCAACCGTGCAATAGAGACGCACTCGTGCTTCCTACAGCCAACCGAGCAAGTTTGAAATGGGTCACATTGTGGCCTTGCGAGCCACGAGAGTGTCCTTTCGGGGAACTGCCACACAAGTTGGACGTGCTGCGTCACTGGTGCAACGATGCTGGTACCAGTGATCATATGAACATTCTCACACCTGTGGATGAGGTTCTGGATGTCCACGTAGCACAGACGCCCACCAATATCGTCGTATAGTAAGGGCAGCAGTGGCAGATGGTACAGGTACCACAGCACGGATAAGAGGGCTTATGAGCCCAGACGTGTCAACACGGACGGTTGCGAACCGGTTATTAGCAGTGAGACTACAGGCATGCGCACCTCTTGTCCGTCTTCCACTCACGCCACAACATCGACGTGCACGGTTCTATTGGTGCCGTCAGAAGCTCACTTGGAAGATGAATGGTGCGCCGTGGTCTTTAGCGATGAAAGTAGATTTCGCCAGCACGCAAGTTAAGGTCGTGTGCGCGCCCGGTTAGCCGACCGGTCTAACGCAAGGCATTCCGGAGTGGGAAGAAGCGCCTGGTCCCCGGCACGAATCCACCTGGCGGACTAGTGTCGAGGTCCGGTGAGCTGGCCAGTCTGTGGATGGTTTTTAGGCGGTTTTCCATTCCCCTTATTCCGCCTCAGCTACACTATGTCGGCGATTGCTGCGCAAACAAGTTCTCCACGTACGCGTACACAACCACGCAAACATAGGGGCTACACTCGTCTGGTGTGAGATGTTCCCTGGAATGGGGGGGGGGTCCACCGGAGGCCGAACCACACAGTAACCCTGGGTTCGGTGTGGGGCGGCAGAGGGGTGAAGTGGACTGCGGTAGTCGTCGTGGGGTTGTGGACCACTGCGGCTGCGGCTGCGGCGGAAACGGAGCATCTCCGTCGTTTCTAGGTCCCTGGTTAACATACAATACAATACATACGATGGTCGTTTGCGGATCAGACGTAGACTTTGTGAGCGCTGTCTCGTAGGGTGCATTCGTCCAAGCCAGACTGGCTCCACCCGAGGCCTTATGGTCTGGGATCCGATAAGCTACGACTCTCGTTCACTTTTGGTGTTTCTGGAGGCGACGCTAACCAGAGCTCGGTATCTTTTGCCGTTCTTACAACAGGAAGGTGATGTGTTTCTCCGACATGGTAATGCTTGTCCACTCTCTGCCTTTGAAACTCAACGTGATCTGCAAGACTTGCAGCAAAACGGTTCAAACGGCTCTAAGCACTATCGGACTTATCATCTGAGGTCATCAGTCCCCTACACTTCGAACTACTGAAACCTACCTAACCTAAGGATATCCCACACATCCATGCCCGAGACAGGATTCGAACCTGCGACCGGAGCAGCAGTGAGGTTCCTGACTGAAGCGCCTAGAACCGCTCGGCCACAGCGGTAGCCGACATGCAGCAACTTCTTAGTCAACACAGTCTCCAATCCAGCACGTGTGGGAAATGATGGGACGACAAGTAACTAGTGCGTCTCGTCAACAACAACTCTTGCTGAATTACGTGTGCAGGTCGAGCAGGCGTCGAATAACGTATCCCAGGACAGTGTTCGTCGTCTGTACGGTGGATAGGATGCCAGACTGGAACTTTGCACAGGTCACACCAATATTCAAGAAAGGTAGTAGGAGTAATCCACTTAATTACAGGCCCATATCGTTAACGTCGATATGCAGCTGGATCTTAGAACATATATTGTGTTCGAACATTATGAATTACCTCGAAGAAAACGGTCTATTGACACACAGTCGCCGGCCGAAGTGGCCGCGCGGTTCTGGCGCTGCAGTCTGGAGCCGCAGGTTCGAATCCTGCCTCGGGCATGGATGTGTGTGATGTCCTTAGGTTAGTTAGGTTTAACTAGTTCTAAGTTCTAGGGGACTAATGACCTCAGCAGTTGAGTCCCATAGTGCTCAGAGCCATTTGAACCATTTTGACACACAGTCAACATGGGTTTAGAAAACATCGTTCCTGTGAAACACAACTATCTCTTTATTCACATGAACTGTTGAGAGCTAATGACAAGGAATTTCAGATAGATTCCGTATTTCTGGATTTCCAGAAGGCTTTTGACACTGTACCACACAAGCGGCTGGTAGTGAAGTTGCATGCTTATGGAATATCGTCTCAGTTATGTGACTGGATTCGTGATTTCCTGTCATAGAGGTCACAGTTCGTAGTAATTGACGGAAAGTCATCGAGTAAAACAGAAGTGATTTCTGGCGTTCCCCAAGGTAGTGTTATAGGTCCTTTGTTGTTCCTTATCTATATTAACGATTTTGGAGACAATCTAAGCAGCTGCCTTCGGTAGTTTGCAGATGACGCTGTCGTTTATCGACTAATAAAGTCATCAGAAGATCAAAACAAACTGCAAAACGATTTAGAAAAGATATCCGAATGGTGCAAAAAGTGGCAGTTGACCCTAAATAACGAAAACTGTGAGGTCATCCAGATGAGTGCTAAAAGGAACTCGTTAAACTTCACGATAAATCAATCTAATCTAAAAGCCGTAAATTAAACTAAATACCTAGGTATTACAATTACGAAAAACTTAAATTGGAAGGAACGCATAGAAAATGGCGAGGGGGAAGGCTAACCAAAGACTGCGTTTTATTGGCAGGATACTTAGAAAACGTAACAGATCTACTAAGAAGACTGCCTATACTACGCTTGTCCGTCCTCTTTTAGAATGCTGCTGCGCGGTGTGGGATCCTTACCATGTAGGACTGACGGAGTACATCGAAAAAGTTCAAAGAAAGATAGCACGTTTTGTGTTATCGCGAAATATGTGAGAGAGTGTCACAGAAACGATACAGGATTTCGGCTGGAAATTATTAAAAGAAAGGCATTTTTCGTTGCGACGGAATCTTCTCACGAAATTCCAATCACCAACTTTTTCCTCCGAATGCGAAAATATTTTGTTGACACCGACCTACATAGGGAGGAACGATCACGACGATAAAATAAGGGAAATCAGAGCTCGTATGGAAAGATATAGGTGTTCATTCTTTCCACGCGCTATACGAGATTGGAATAATAGAGAATTGTGCAGGTGGTTCGATGAACCCTCTGTCAGGCACTTAAATGTGATTTGCAGAGTATCCATGTAGATGTAGATGTAGTTGTAGACTCAGGGCCTGCATTTCCACCCGTGGAGGCTACACCACGTATTAATATGGGTCCTTCCGGATCTGACAATACCCAGTGCCTCAGAACCGCTTGTGCTATCGATCTGCAAATTTAATTATTTGCCGTAATCAATATGCCCTATGTCAACAATAATATTGAATGAATTGGAAACATCTAAAAGGAGATACTAATTTTTTTGCGCCAGTGAATGAAAAATAGACGTCTAGTTTCGAGAAGCAATTACTGTAAGGGAGAGGTTCTGATTTCTTGTATGCGAAGCCAGCAAAGATGCCATTTTCTTTTTCAGTTTATGAGCTGACATCTTCATTTCGCTGCTTGTGCTGTTCCACGCGTCCTCGCGCATATTACCTCTTTTGTTCTGCGCACGAGCAGCCGAACTACACGAGCTGCGCACTCTTGATCCTCTCTGCCGCGAGACGACAGACCGCTCCGCTTCGGATCGCTGCGCGGCTAGTTCGACCGCGGCAGACGCGGGCTGCGACACGGTATCGACTGCGCGAGGTACGGCTGGGAATGCTGCCGCGAGCCGCCGCCGCGCACAGTGGATACTCGGCTTTTTGGTGCAGTCTCGACATCGCTGACGCCACCATGGCCACGCCGGCCAACTGCTCCGAACCTCCAGCACGCGAGGTACCGGCAAACTGCACCTTCTGGCCTCCATGTGGAGCTGTAAGCCTGGCAGAAATTTTCCTAGCAGACATCGTTAGTTAGGTGAAATATCGGTTGACCTTGTTCAGTTACAGTTCTATGACGAAGTCTCCCATTACCGCAGAGCTGTCATCAGTGACTGAAATAAGGCTTTGTGTTCCGCTGGGGCTACGATTCCCGTTATTTTTCGAGGCACCACAGCTTTCGATCCAGGAAAACAGAGCCCAAGTAACTTCTCTGTAGCAGTGCGTTGTATAGTTCAACCACGCACTCTGCAATGAAAGCACATTCACGACTGAGGAATTCTGTGCTTAATGCGCTAGTGATTCTTTGAATCGCTTGCTTATTCGAAGAATGGAATTTTCTCTCCTTTGTCTAGTTCGTCACAAAATCTCCACGGTCATTTAGATTGACTTCAAACTATTCTTCCACCTCTCCTTCGATTTACCTTTTTCTCCGATTAGAATTAACATTTTGGAGAGAAACGTAAACGACACACATATTCGCAAAACATCGCATCACTTAAGCTCGATTCACAGTGGACCACACCGAATGGGAGGTCAAAACATTGCATAATACATTTGGAGTGGCAATATTCGCACAGACCGTCAACAGTACGCAACGGGGCGGGACGTCAGTTTCAAAAATTGTCGTGAAATTGTTTACCACGTTCACGTTGGAGTGGAGTGAGAGCGGTGTCGCCTGCTAACACTGCCAGTTGGCCTATTCCCGCCGCGCTCATGTTTTAGTTGTGGATTTTGAATTTTTATTTCTCCTTAGTCTTTAATTTATTGTTTCCTCTGTGTTCCTGTCGCTCTGTTAAGTTTCCGTAATGATTTGGATATTTCTCCTATGATTTCTCTTTCACAAAAGAAGCTAAATATCTGCTAACAGAAACTAATCTAGCTTTTACAATATCTGGGAAAAGAAAAAGTCTACATTGTGCATGAGTAAGAACATACACCGATGAATCAGTTTTCATTAACTAACTTTTTCTTAACAATGAAAAAGCGAGCTCTACTGAAGGAGATTACAACAGTTTTTGATGTTACCGTGGACAATGAGAAAGGCACTAAAAATACTCTTATAAATAAAGTCTTGTTGGTATATATTTTCGCTAGCAAATAAATGTCGATTTTTTGAAGTGTTTGCACTACACTTTTCCAATTCCTTGTGCGCAAAGTTTCCCATATAATCTTTGTTAAAAAAACTGTAAGTAGGCTATTTAGGTTTTTTTTATTGGTAACGCCACGTAGCGCTTTGTATGAAAATCACTGGCTGTGCTGTGTGCAGTCTGTTGCTGGTTTGCATTGTTGTTGGCTATTGTAGTGTTGGGCAGCTGGATGAGAACAGCGCGTAGCGTTGCGCAGTTGGAGGTGAGCCGCCATCAGTGGTGGATGTGGGGACAGAGATGACGGAATATTGAGAGCGGACGATCTGGACATGTGTCCATCAGAGACAGTAAATTTGTAAGACTGGATGCCATGAACTGCTATATATATTATGACTTTTGAACACTATTAAGGTAAATACATTGTTCGTTCTCTATCAAAATCTTTCATTTGCTAACTATGCCTATCAGTAGTTAGTGCCTTCAGTAGTTTCAATCTTTTATTTAGCTGGCAGTAGTGGCGCTCGCTGTATTGCAGTAGTTCGAGCAATGAAGATTTTTGTGAGGTAAGTGATTTGTGAAACGTATAGGTTAATGTTAGTCAGGGCCATTCTCTTGTAGAGATTATTGAAAGTCAGATTGCGTTGCGCTAAAAGTACTGTGTGTCAGTTTAAGCACAATCATGTATAATTTTTCTAAGGGGACGTTTCAAAACTTCTGTTACGAATTTCGTTTTGGCTGTTAACAAATTGTTTCGCTGCTTGTTCCTTAGTTCTGACACTATACTGCGAATTTTTGTGTCACGGGTGGTACCTAACAATATTATTCTCTCAGTACAGTACTTGGCTCAGTGCAGCGACATTGTCTCGACGTTCCGTCTAATATGAACAGATCTCCATCTCACAGTGACCTTTCCTTTCGTTCCGTTGACGTCATGTGTGACTCGACCTTTATGTGAATTTTTCAACAGACAAAATTATTTGTCTGCTCCTCAGAGGGAAGACGTCGTCTCACGTGGATGCAGAGGCGGTCATGAGCTCAAAGGAAATGCTGTGGAATCGTTACTGCGGCGTCGCTAAGAATCGAGAGCGGCGCAAGAAGTACCGAGCACCGCAGAGCCACTGTACAACAAAGGCGTGTCATCAGGCGCCGGTAAGATCGTAGGAAGAAGCCGAGCCTCCCGCAGTTCCGCGCCTCTGCCCTGAAATAGCGTCGTCAGAGGCCAGGAGGGCTATTCTCTTCGAGGTCGGATCCTGTCCACTTCCAGGAAGTTCCTGTCGGAGTAACTTCGTTGTGCTGCCTGCTCGCCGTCACACCGGCCGGGTCAACCTCGGGGGAGTGAAGAAATTTCCGGCTCCTGTGAACTGCGCCTACACGCCACCGCTACCACAACTGTGTCAACAAGTACCTACGAACTTGTGTTTTCTAGTGGCTGTAGTGAAGCCACAGTACCGGCATTCTGAACTTGCAACAATTCGCCACTCAGTAATCGTGGCTCGTTTAGTGTGTCCTGAACCGCAAGTCCACGTGTGCAGTTGCATAGCTACAGTCGAATCTGACGAGCGGAGATAAGTTTCGTTGTAATTAATAAAGTATTACTTATTCAGAATGTTCTAATTAACTGTATTATTACTAGCCTACTAGCCGCCTCAGTGTCCAAGAAGTAGGACACAGCACTTACTGCCTATCATTTACACAAATCGCTTATCGGTAGCTATGTTGCTTATGGAGAGAGCGAACATTGTTTCTTAAATACAGAAGGACTAGCGGGTAACCAACACTTGATGTGAGGATTGTTCGAGAAATTTCGAGGACATGTTTTCTGGGCGAAATTTAAGAATATTCTTACGCTCGTTGTGTATTGCTGCGAAAGGGACGGTGAAGACAACAGTAAAAGTTAATAAATTATGCAATAAAAAGTATTATCTGTCACTCAGTAGACCTATGCATAAACTGCTTGCCGCATCGTCAGAATATGTGTAGTGACTCCCACTAGATACATACAATCCGCCGTACGGTGGTGTAGACTACGAGAGTTCAATGGTTCCGTGCCGCATTGCGTTTATTCCTTGTTTTTGATGATACAGTCATTCCCTGTTTTCTCTCGTTGACACTGAATGTCATGTAAAACGCATACTTCTGTGTAATTAATTTATGTGTGGAAATAAATATTTTCACGGGTTAACCACTTATAACTGGTGCTTCCGCACCGGCTTCGACGTACCGCGCCGCGTCAAAACTATGACTGTTAATCCAGCGGCAGCCGTGTCGGTTTTTCGTTCAGCACAAAGACGAATTCCTCGCCCGTGCCTATCGAACCAGCCTCAAGTAATAAAATTATCGGCAGGGCTACGATCGAACCACCGCGTTTCTGGCAACAGAACCCCTTCCTTTGGTTCGCGCAATTTGGGAGTCAGTTCTTCGTAGCACAGATTACAGCAGATGAAACGAAGTATAGTTAGTGGTGGCTGCGTTACTGGATGATCTTGGCGCACAAGTCCATGACATTCTCGCTACGCCTCTGGAAACCGAACGATATGCTGCCTAAGGAATGCATTGATTATGGCACTGTCTCGGTCTGAAGTTAAAAGTCTGGAAAGGCTTTTACGAACAGAGGAAATAGGCGAAAGAATTCCGTCGTAACTGCTTTGTCGCCTGCGTACTCATAACTAACACTGTCAGTGATGATGTATTAGCCGGCCGCGGTGGTCTAGCGGTTCTGGCGCTGCAGTCCGGAACCGCGGGACTGCTACGGTCGCAGGTTCGAATCCTGCCTCGGGCATGGGTGTGTGTGATGTCCTTAGGTTAGTTAGGTTTAAGTAGTTCTAAGTTCTAGGGGACTTATGACCTAAGATGTTGAGTCCCATAGTGCTCAGAGCCATTTGAACCATTTGATGATGTATTATGCAATAGGCGACTATCCCGTCTACCGGAGGATGCACAGAAGATTGTAACGGTATATCCCGGAATCTGAACACATTAGCGCAAACAGCTGATCGGAAAGCGGAAATGTACCAGACGACAAGCGTCGCGGCGATGATAGCACAACCTCCGCGACTTTGTCATCACTACTGTCTCAACTAGCTGAGCTTACAAGTGATGCCAATACAGTAGCGGCTACAACCACATTCACCGGCAACACACGACGTTTGTTTCTTTCGAGCCGGAACATAGAAGTACAGTACCTGATATACACCGTTTCAGAAATATCTGTTTTTCCCACAACCAACGTCGCAAATGCGATGATGCTTGCCTGTATGCTATAAATGATACAAAGATTACGACATACTAACACATACCGGGCCTATGTCGGCAGCGATTAAACGATGCAACAAGGTAAGGCGAACCATACTGCCACTACGACAGAGTGGTCGCTGGGGACACGAAATTTCTTAGAGATCACGAGGCATTCAATAACGTTAGCACCTGTCAAACACTCGACAGTTCATCATGTCCTCACTACCCCAGGTCCGCCAACTTATGCACACCCTCGACGTTTAGACCGGATGAATTACAAATTATCAAATAAGAGTTCCGAAGAATGTTAAATCAAAGTATTACCCGCTCTTTGGGCAGCAGCTCCTCTTCATGTGGTACCCAAAAAAAGAAGAATGGTTGGCGCCCATGGCGTGATTGCCGGCAATTAAATCAGAAAACCATTCTGGACAGACATCCCACCCCGCATATAGAGGATTTCTCTGCCGGGATACGAGGCAAAACGATTTTTTCAGCAAGTTCCCAAGACAGCTGTCACCATGACGTTTGGTTTATTCGAGTTCGCACGAACGCCTTACGGACTCTGTAATGCAGCACAGACTTTTCAGCGATTCATGGACGAGATAACACGTGAGATAGAGTATTGTTATGTATATACAGACGATGTGCTAGTTACATCATCTGAACCGGAATATATGCAGCATTTAACGAAGTTGTTTGAACGTTTGCGTGCACGAAGACTAATAGTGAACCCATGAAAACGTATTTTTGGCGTCAAGGAAGTACAGTTTCTTGGCTAAACAGTGGACGCCCTTGGCATACGTCCACCGCGAGACAAGGTGGAAGTCACACGTGCGTACCCACGGCAGTTCCGGCATTATCTTAAAGAAATAAATTTCTACCAACGGATTGTGTCTCATCATGCGTCAGTAACGGCACAACTGAATGAAATCTTCAGGGGCACACATAGGCCAAACGATCCACTGGAATGTACACGCGAGGCAGACTCCGCTTTCAGTGCTATCAAAATAACAATAGCGCATGCAGCTCTAATAGTACAGCCTGTAGCAAACGCGCCTTTAGCATCATGGTAGATGTTTCCGCTAACGTAGTTGGAGCAGTGTTGCAGCAGAGGATAAACCAATGCTGGCAACCGCTTGCTTTCTTTAACCAAAAGCTGTCACTCTCACAACAGAAGTGGGCGAGCTCTACCGAGCCTACGCTGCAGTAAAAAAATTTGCATATTGTTTGAAAGGCTGCCATTTCAGTATCTTTACGAACCACTAACCGTGAACTTACGCTTTAAAAGTGAAGCCAAGTAAGGCATCGCCAAGGCAGCTGCGTTACATTGACTTCATTGGTCATTTTACAGCCAACATCATATATGTGCAAGGAAAACTTAATATACCCGCTGACGCACAATCTCGAATTGGGGCAATGGACGTGATCGAGCATACATCACCGGACGTTGAGGCCTAAGCTGCAGGCGTAACAAGACGATGAGGAGCTGCATACATTGCTTGCGCAACAATCAGGTTTCCAACTACGAAGAGTGACAATACCGGGCACGAGCTATAATGTGATGATACTACGCTAAATCCTCGGCCATTTGTTCCGCAACAATTTCGAGCCCACGATGTCGCTTCATTAGACAATTTGGTACATCCCTGAGTCCGAGGAACCATGCAGCAGGTTAAATAGTGTTTCATCTCGCCCAGCATGAACGTCAACTGTAAACCGTATGTCCGACGTATATGACCTGTCAAAAAAACAGACTTACGGTAGTGGACAGATAGTCAGAAGCATTACCTGTGGCACACACCACTGCGGTGACTGTGGCGAAAACGTTTTTCAGAGGATAAATTGCGCGTTTTGGCGTAGCGTTGAGAATAACGACAGATCAAGGATGTGAATTTGAGGCGTACCTCTTTAAGGCCCATTCAGCCTACACCGACAACTGAAATCAGGCTTTCGATTTAAAGCAACAGAGAAGTGGACAGAAACCTTACCGACTGTTTTTCTAGGACTACGAACAGCCTTCAAACCTGGCCTCCAGGCCACAGTAGCTGAGTTGGTGTACGGCCAATCGTTACATCTGCCCGGAGAGTTCATCCATGATATGCAAGATGAAACGGTCGCATTCTACTAGACTGACAAAAATCACTATACAGGAGCTAGAGTGGGAAGTCATTCCGCACCCACCTTATTCACCTAACCTTGATTTTCACCTTTTCCGCTCTCTCGAACAGCCTTGAAGGAATTTCGTCTCCAGATGAAAATGCGCTTTTTCGCCACGGACCACGTGATTTCTACAGTCGCGAAATCGAAAAGCTACCTCACCGTCGGCAGACTGATGTAAATTGTAAAGGAGTACATATTATTGATAACTTAAATCTCTTACACGTATATCTGTTGTGTTTGGAAAAACGCTACCACCTTATGTAACAACCCAATTAAGTTACACATTACTATCGCAGAACAAATAACTTTTATTGAATGCTGCACTACAGTTCAAAGTGACACAGATACGTGACATTATTTTTCAACATAATTACTAAATTCTGTAAACAAAGGTCGGAACATTCTCGTTCAATTCTTCGACGATAGAAGTCCGCTCCTTGGCCACAGTGACATATGATAAGAAAGGAAGGAGCAAGATTAGAGTTTAATGTGACGTCGACACAGCGGTCATTAGAGACGGAGCAGAAGCTCGGATTTACCACAGAATGGGGAAGTAAATTGGCGTCATTTTCAAAGGAACCATCCCGGCATCTGCCTGGAGCGACTTAGGGAAATCATGGCAATCCTAAATGCGGATGGCCAGACGCTGATTTGAACCGTCGTCCTCCCGAATGCGAGACCAGTGTGCTGATCACTTTGAACCGCTGTGTGAACGTTTTCATATTTGGAAAATTTGCGTCTGCTGCGAATCATTTCCTCGATTGCCTGAACATCGTCGTCTGTGGTCGACATCGATGCCCTTCCTTCCCGCTCAGCATCAGGTACGTCTGTGCGGCCTTGCTCAAATTGTTACAACCATTTCATTACGGCTGAACGTGACATTGCATTTGGTCCACGCACAGTCAAAATTTTACGAAGAATCTGTGTGAAATTTTGACGTTTTGCCCAATAGAATCGTACTGTGCCGCGTATTTCAACTTCGAAATACTTTTGAATCTGCCGCGCCATTTCATTTGCATACATGTACTCTCCTCTGACAATGAGCCACTCGTGTTGCACAATGTTCACTGTATGACCGACATGTGTAACTTACTTTTTGAATCCTCTCACATATGGCTCAAAGCTCTAAACGTTTTCTACGGATGTCTCACAGGGAGATTTTCAGCCTTCCATCCTACAGTACCGATCTTGCTGCTTCCCATCTGTTCTGGCACCTGTAGAAAATTATGTTTGCTCACCACTGTCACTGTTCTGAAAAGACGGAGATGACAGTCGCACATTCATTCGAATACCAGACATCAGACTTTTGTGATACGGGACTAAACAGTTTAACTGTACATCGTAATTACTATCTCAGTTTGTGAATGTGCTGGGCGTAAGCTCAATCTTCGATGTATCTGTTCAAATAAAGATATCCACGCAACTACCTTTCCTGTCCTCATGGCTGCTGGTAACTCAATTCATGGTACTGTAACAGTAGTATTCAACCCAGAAAACCCTATCTCCTACCACGTTCTCTACAGTAATTTTTAGAGGATATACGTAGATGTATGTGTATATTATACAGCCTCTTGCCTCTTCCGAGGAAGTACTTCAGTACTTTTCGTGTCATCAAAGACATAATGCAATATAAAGTTCCTTGGTTAATTGGTTTTCCAGCTGGATGACTTCGACAAAATGGCGCAACGCTTCTACGAGTGCCACTCCTATCAACTTCCGGTGAAATGATGTGAGAAGATGGGAGTGATAGTGATCGAAATGTGACGTCATTTCGGCGAACTCATCCGGCTGGTAAATCGAGGAACATTATATTTGTTCAGCTAGCCGGGAAAGACGACGAGATATTAACATTATACTATGTTGACGGTATAGGTACACAAATGACAACAATATGATGAATCGACACCGAGGAGTCACACTACATGCAGACAGAGCCTTACGCAGCGGGCAATGTTTAACCTGCAACAAAGACCAGGCAAGAAAGGCTCGAGGAAGTCACGAGGGTGCTCATGCGCAGGCACAGTACAAGTCATTCCATGAAGAACTCTGCAAAGACTCTAATAAGCCAAGATTGTCTGTTAACCGGCTTCGGCAAGACTATGTTACCAACTTCGGATCTTCAACTTTACAGTGCGTACAGTGCGTACAGTCTCCGCCAATTCACAAATGCGCGAGTTAAGGATCGTCAGACACACTGGATATCGGAGATTGTACAAAGCGCAGATGACGGAGATAGTGTGAATTGTAAATTTGAAGATCCGGGGATGGTAGCATAATCTTACCGAAGCCACTATTCTGAATAAATGCTTTACTGGCGATCTTGGCTGTACTGAGTTTTCCCGGAGTTCGTTATACTACACATCACTCCCATTCTGGCAATAGTAGTAATTTAAATATCTTCAACATTTCGCGGCCCTGTCAGCAACTGTATAAATATTAAATTCCAATTTAATAATGAACAGCCCCAGTTGCACCGTTTACCTAGAATTTACCTAGGTGTGATAACCCAACCTTCTTCAGAATAACAGTATCTACCGTTTGTCCAAAGTGGACATCGTCAAACTAAAACTACAAATCCATAAAGTATCGTTGAACTGTAAAACTTATCTGGCACTGCCTCGGCCCCACTTCGCGACCGCGATGCGGCAGCCACGAGTGATGTATTGGAACTGACCGTAGGTCATGAGGCCCGCCTAGGCTGACACAATGGCAGTGTTCTCCAGGCCCGAAATATGATGGCAGTGGTCCACACACAGTTTTTACAGTAAATGTGTGGATCACCTCCATCAAGGCAAACTGAGTACCCCATTGCCGCCACATTATTCCCTACTATACTGTTTTCTGCAACTCATAACCATAACTTCGCCGAGAAGCTCAATCAGGCACGTGCATTAGTTTTTGACTTGATTCTGGACCATTTCAGCTCAAATATACTAATCCTGAATAATGACCATCTAATTTATATAGCCCGTATTGCCGGATGTTACAGATTAGATATAGATCTGTTCATAAGTTCAATCATGACCATTTGTGCGCTAAGTCAATAGGATGTTCATGCGTTGTAACCATAGCTAAGCGAGTGCTTAACAATTACGTCTTAAAAAATTTCTAGACCTAGTCGTAATAATGACGATGTTGGCTTTATATTATCCTTCCCACTCCTAAGTTCTTTTTCAGTGATTAAACTTCATGCTTAAGCACAAAAATTTTCCTAGATAGGCCATACCTTGTAAGCACATTATGTCTTCCTCATATTATGACCAATGAATACTTCATAAATGTTAACACAGTCGATCTAAGTACGTTCTGCACAGGTTAACATATATGCCCTTTTCCTCAGCTACACCTTTTATTTCACTTCACTAGTA
The DNA here is from genome assembly GCF_023898315.1 of Schistocerca nitens. NCBI lineage: Eukaryota > Metazoa > Arthropoda > Insecta > Orthoptera > Acrididae > Schistocerca > Schistocerca nitens. The sequence goes on along the minus strand of NC_064614.1, from coordinate 623,953,124 downwards.
AATTCAAGGTCAGGAGTTAAGTTCACGTCTTGTCCCAACAAGTAACTATAATAAAGTTTATGCGCAGGCGCAAAATATTGTGTCCGCCTAGGCGGGCCTCATGACGCTACGGTCAGTTCCACTACAGCACTCGTGGCTGCCGCATCGCGGTCGCGAAATGGGGCCGAGGCAGTGCCAGATAAGTTTTACAGTTTGACGATAATTTATGGATTTGTAGTTTTAGCTTGACGATGTCCACTATGGACAAAGGGTAGATACTGTTATTCTGAAGAAGGTTGGGTTCAAATGGTTCAAATGGCTCTGAGCACTATGGGACTCAACTGCTGTGGTTAGCAGTCCCCTAGAACTTAGAACTACTTAAACCTAACTAACCTAAGGACATCACACACATCCATGCCCGAGGCAGGATTCGAACCTGCGACCGTAGCAGCAGCGCGGTTCCGGACTGAAGCGCCTAGAACCGCTCGGCCACAACGGCTGGCGAAGAAGGTTGGGTAATCCCGACTGAAACCTAGGTAAATTCTAGGTAAACGGTGCAACTGAGGCTGTTCATTATTAAAATTAAATTTAAAATAGCAGGAATATACACCATTTCTGAAACTTTAAAATGATGACCCGTGTTTGTAGTGGGGCTTGAAATAGGGACCTTACAGTTCTCAGCATCAAGGTCTAACTCACACAGCTAAGCCCGGAATACGTATTAGAAATCTACAGTAGCAGAAGCTACGCGTTCCGCTAGCGTACAAGTGTAAAGAAAAGGATTTGATGAGCACCGCATCGATGGCGTAATTAGCGTAATTGGCGCCCACAACAGTCTTCAACTTTGGATCTCCCTCTCCTACTACCCCTGTGCGGACAGCTCCGCAATTTATGTTTAATGCTTATCGCTAGCTAGTTTATTGATTCATTTATTGAAATCTACACGGCTTTACAGTGATGTAAAAGGTACATAAACCAATAATTAAATTTTTGTAAAACAGGATTCAAAACACGGCGAAGTTGTTTGCAACAATAATTCGTTTCCATTTTCATTGTTTTATTACCGGTCAGTGGGAACCAATAGCAAACGAAACAACAAACACAAAATGTGCTCTTTACGTTACTGGTTATGTTGGTTCACTTAGCATAACGGAAATATGGATGGCGGTTATCGCTGAAACAATTGGTTTTTGGTTATACCGTTTCTTTTTTCATACACTTTAACGTAACTGGTGATACCACTCAAAATAAACGATTCCTAAAATAGCCGATTTCCGGTTTTTTGTTACTGATATTTCAAAAAATAAACGTACACATAGAACAAAGATTGAAAAATTTCAAGACTCGCTCAGACTTTTGCATTATACGTTCCAAGATGCACAGTACGAAAATACCAAATAAATAGGTAAATAGAAGAAAAGTTAGCCTGCCCAACGTTTGCTCCTTTTCTCGAAAAGTAGTGAAGGGTTGAGTGCTACAAAACATTCTTCAGTACTGTCCTACCGAATCTAAATTCTTTTTAAATCTCTGCTCAAAAAGCATAACACTATTTGCGCGTTACAAATACTCAGCGATAAACAGTGAAAGATGAAGTTAGAGACTCTATTTGTCGTGTTAAGTTTGTCGTTTTCAAGGGTTACAAGCAGATAAAACCATATTATGTAGACACAGACATCTGATCAGCTACTTTCTATTTTTATTGTAAACTATGAATGAATTGTTAATTTTTTTAATTTATTACTGTTGCCATAACTTCCTTTTTTTATGATTTCACAGAAGGGACAGACAAAGAACAAGCCTTGGTGTAAAATTTGTAGTGTTCTTTTTCTTCAATTATTTTGAATGATAACCGGTTTTTAGTCAAATACATATCTTTACTTTTTAATGGGAATTTGAATACAACTGATTTTCACTGACAAAACAAAACGCTCTTTCAGAAATTTCAAATCAAGAATTTCAGGTAGTAGACAAAATATAGCATTTACAGAAACAGCTGCATGATAATAGTTAATGTTTCAATAATGAATTAATCCATTGGCCAATATTTATAGTCCAGTTGTTCATAAATATTCGTTCTATAATTTGTTGATTTGTAAGTTGACTCTGTTCATCAATATCATACAAAGACGATACCAATCTTTCAGAAGCTACAGAACTTCCTATCCAACTCATTTCTTATAAAAGTTTTATTTAAAAACCAAAATTTAGCACTACTGGTATGACAAATTGATATATCGACTTTATACACGGTTATCAGTAAAAAAATAAAAGTACCTTTTGCAACCGAGACCAAACAACTACCGAAAAATACTGGTTATTCAGAACTAAAATACCGGTATCGGTTTTAACCGATCAGATTTTCCCATCCCTAATAAGAGAGTGGATCCGTCTTATGGGCAAAAACAAAAACAAAAGTAGTGTATCCAGAATGAGATTTTCACTCTGCAGCGGAGTGAGCGCTGATATGAAACTTCCTGGCAGATTAAAACTGTGTGCCCGACCGAGACTCGAACTCGGGACCTTTGCCTTTCGCGGGCAAGTGCTCTACCAACTGAGCTACCGAAGAACGACTCACGCCCGGTACTCACAGCTTTACTTCTGCCAGTACCTCGTCTCCTACCTTCCAAACTTCATCGTCTGCAGCAGAGTGAAAATCTAATTCTGGAAATATCCCCCAGGCTGTGGCTAAGCCATGTCTCCGCAATATCCTTTCTTTCAGGAGTGCTAGTTCTGCATGGTTTGCAGGAGAGCTTCTGTAAAGTTTGGAAGGTAGGAGACGAGGTACTGGCAGAAGTAAAGCTGTGAGTAGCGGGCGTGAGTCGTGCTTCGGTAGCTCAGTTGGTAGAGCACTTGCCCGCGAAAGGCAAAGGTCCCGAGTTCGAGTCTCGGTCGGGCACACAGTTTTAATCTGCCAGGAAGTTTCAAAAGTAGTGTACCTAGGGAAGGTAAGTCTTGTGGAACTGTTGCGCAACACAGATCAGTCGGAATCTTCTCAAGATTACGTTTCATCCGTATCCGCCCTCTTCTCGTCTTTGTGCCCTCCAAACCTTTTCTTCTGCTTCTTCCTTCTTCTTCTGCCTGCTCCTGCTTCGCCTTCCCTCTTCTCCTTTTGAATCTCTACAAGTTTCCATTTCGTGCACATCTACCCTACTTTCCAGTTTGGTGTTCACCAATCTATTCCTTCCTTATTTTTTCTTCACCTCTCACTTCTACCGCCCGTTTCACTTTTCTTCTTGCACATTCTGATTTCTCACACCTGTCACAAAACTGCGCCCTTACGGAAAGAATGCCAGCGCATGTCCTCGAGTGTTAAACACTGAGGTGAGAAAATATCGTGTGCGACTTTCGTTTGCCCGGCATAGTGCAGCAGCTCAACGTGCCATCGACTCAAGTCGTTGGAAGTCTCCTGCAGAAATACTGAACTACACTGTTTCTATAGTCGCCCGTAACTGCGAAAATGTTGCAGAATTTTGGACACGTACTGACCTCTCGCTTATGTCCCATAAATGTTCGGCGGGTTTTATGTCGAGCTATCTGGGCGGCCAAATCACCAGTCGGCCCGATGACATGGCGCATTGTCATCCACACATGAATCGCTTCAGATGGTGTCCAAGTAGTAGAATATAACCATTTCCTATCAGTGATCGGTTTAGTTGGACCAATAGGCCCGGACCACACTATTATGGATAGCCCGTTTCCGTGACCGAGGTCGCTTACGCACGCTTGTGCAGTGGCGCTCGACCCAAGCGTAAATAGGTTCGAATCCTCGTGGTGGAAAAAATTATCCTGCTAGTATTTGGGTGGCGAGGAGAGAAGAGGTGGCGGCGTAAGGTTACTGTTCACCAGCCTCTGCGCCAATGTCCTAGTTTGAATACTAAACCTCTCTGCAGTGCCTAATGAAGTGAGGGCATTTGACACTGTTGATGGTGATCCGTCCGTCGTATAGGGACGTTAAGCTTGCCAGCCCCGTTGGTGCTACTCGCGAGGTGTAGGCTATGTGCCGGCACCGGGTTTCACCCTCTTCCTTCTCTCGTCACCATCAGTCAACACAAACATATCAATGCACTCCACACACACACACACACACACACACACACACACACACACACACACACACACACACACAATCATACATGTAGTATTACAAACATTGTAATGGGGTATGTTGCAAACAAAAACATATGGACCCACCACCATCTTGCACAGTTTCTTGACGACGACTTCCATGGCTTCGTGGGGTCTGCACGACCTTCTGACCCTACCGTCGCCTCTTACCAACTGAAATCGGGACTCATCTGACCAGGCCACGGTTTTCCAGTCGTCTAGGGACCAACTGATATGGTCACGAGCACAGAAGAAGCGCTGCAGGCAATGTCGCGCTGTTAGCAAAGGTATTCTCGTCTCTTGCCATTGCCAGATCTCGTCGCACTGTCCAAAGGAACACGTTAGTCGTACATCCCAAACTGATTTCTGTGGTTATTTCACGCCGTGTTGCTTGTTTGTTAGCATTGACAACTCTTCGCAAACGCTGCTGTCCTCGGTCGTGAAGTGAAGGCAGTCGGCCACTGCATTGTCAAATGGTTCAAATGGCTCTGAGCACTATGGGACTTAACATCTGAGGTCATCAGTCCCCTAGAACTTAGAACTACTTAAACCTAACTAACCTTAGGACACCACACAGATCCATGCCCGAGGCAGGATTCGAACCTGCGACCGTAGCGATCGCGCGGTTCCAGACTGTAGCGCCTAGAACCGCTCGGCCACCCCAGCCGGCTGCATTGTCCGTGGTGAGAAGTAATGCCCAAAATTTGGTATTCTCGGAACACGCTTGACCCTGTGGATCTCGGAATATTGAATTCATTAACGATTTCCGAAATGGAATGTCCCACGCGTCTAGCTCCAACTACCATTCCGCGCTCAAGGCCTGTTAATTCGCGTCGGGCTACCATCGCCACTTCAGAAACCTTTTCATTTGAATCATCTGAGTACAAATGATTGCTCCCTTAATGCACTGCCATTTTATAGCTTGTGCACGCGATACCACCATATCCGTACACGTGGAATATGGCTATCCCGTGACTTTCGTCAGCCCAGTGTACCGCAGTTACGAGTTGTGGGGCCAGCGTGGAGCAGCCAGTGTCCAGACTGACAAGGAGACGGCACGACCGTGGGGTCGGGGATTTGTCCGAAATTTTGTGTGGTGAAAGAGGACGTCTAACACCTCACGTGGTTAAAATATTAGGACGCACTACCCGGAAAATCCCGGGAAAAATCGATCCAAAGTTTCTTAGGTGCCTTATAAGTATAAAATGTTAGTCCACTGCCGAGCCGCCGTCTGGCCTCGCAGTCTCACGCCAGAGCTCTCGGGTTCGATTCCTCCTCTGGCACTTTTTCTTCATCTCTTTCATTTTCTTTTGTTATTCCAGCAATTATTCAGAAAGTTTTGCAAACCTACATTATCTTTAACAAATTAGTTACATTATTGAATAAAAATTATTTTCTTTTTGTCCAACAACACAATTCATGGCGGTGGGTTTTCCATTTTTAATTGTAAATAATATGAGGGGAAACATTGGGTTTTTAATCAGAATAAGAAAGTCGATTGGGAAACATTTAGTTTTTATACATATAATAATTATAAACAAGAACCGCAGTAGTAATTATCGTAAAAACAAACAAAGCAATAATTTTTGCGACATCTTGCGCAACATATAAATGCGGGTATTTTTCAATCACAGGGCGTTTGCAATAAATCTGTCCAAAAACATGCCCCATTAACATTTACGAAAATGTTTTGAGTTTCTGATAGTTTTGAGGCAAACCAGGCATATTGAATCATGTCTCGGAATATTGGTGACGATAATTGACGATGAATTATAAAATGATTTTTATACAATCTTCCCGGGAATTAATTTCACGATTCTTCTGTAACAATGCGCTGCAATTTTGCAAGCAATAGAAGAAAAAAAAAGTGCCGGAGGAGGAATTGAACCCAAGACCTCTGGCGTAAGGGTCCGAGCGCTAACCATGTAGGCCAGACGGCGGGTCGGCAATAACTAACATTTTATACTCATAAGGCACCTACGAATCTTTGGATTGATTTTTCCCGGGATTTTCCGAGTAGTGCGTCCTAATATTTTAACCACTTGAGGTGTTAGGGGTCCTCTTTCACCACACAAAATTTCGGACAAATCCCCGACCCCACGGTCGTGCCGTCTCCTTGTGAGTGAGACAGCGGCGTGCAGAAGCGGGTGACGGTAAGACGAGACGGTCGTAAGGCGAGGCTGCGCAGCGGAGCACGGCGGTACTCACGTGTCCGTCGTCCGGACAGGCGGCGCTCGAGCAGCGACAGCAGCATGCCGCGGCGAGGTGCTGGGCCCACTGCGGCCGCGGCCGGCGCGCCGTCCGCTCGCGGGCCGCCTCTGCGCACGCGCCGCCGCAGCCTGCCCGCTGGCTCCGGCAGGTGCTTGCGGTCTCGGCCGCAGCACAGCTCCTAACCCGGCAGCACACCTGCTCCCACACTCGTCGCCGTGTCTACCAGTTCGCGGCCGCCGCACGATACGACGTGTTGCCGAACAGCTCTGTCGTGGACGGCAAGCGCGGCTCTTGTTGATACGCCAGTGGCGTGTAAACAAAGAGCGCGTTACTGCTCCGGCAGCTGCTTAATCGATGTAACATGGGCCACTGTTTACCTCCGACGTGCCGTAGCGTACCAGCTGAATCAGAGCGCTCTGACGCAATAAATTCCTCTTACGAACCAAAGCCGGAGACTTTTGCAATCGACGGCAATTATACAAAGTGAGGAGAGCAGTGGTCACGACACTAAAATCGCATTCTTGAGGAGGGGTATTCAGATCTTCTTCCGACAATTTCGATGTGATCTTTTCCTGAATCCATTTGTGTAAAGAGGATCCAAACGATTTCCTTCCCCATCTCTCTCCACTCAACTCATTTAAGCAACGGAATGGGAACGTTTAAATATCCTCGGAGTAGTGAAGCAACTTAAATCACTTAATCCAGACTGTATACCAATTAGATTCCTTTCGTAGCATGATGATGCACTAGCTCCATATTTAAGAATAATAGCCGGCCGGTGTGACCGTGCGATTCTAGGCGCTTCAATCCGGAACCGCGTGACCGCTACGGTCGCAGGTTCGACTCCTGCCTCGGGCATGGGTGTGTGTGATGTCCTTAGGTTAGTTAGGTTTAAGTAGTTCTAATTTCTAGGGGACTGATGACCACAGATGTTAAGTCCCATAGTGCTACGAGCCATTTGAACCATTTTTAACAATAATATACAACCGTTCGCTCGACGAAAGATCCATACCCAAAGACTCGAAAGCTGCACAGGTCACACCAATATTCAGGAAACGTAGTAGGAGTAATCCACTACATTACAGGCTCATATCGTTAACGTCGACATGCAGCAGGATTTTGGAACATACACTCCTGGAAATTGAAATAAGAACACCGTGAATTCATTGTCCCAGGAAGGGGAAACTTTATTGACACATTCCTGCGGTCAGATACATCACATGATCACACTGACAGAACCACAGGCACATAGACACAGGCAACAGAGCATGCACAATGTCGGCACTAGTACAGTGTATATCCACCTTTCGCAGCAATGCAGGCTGCTATTCTCCCGTGGGGACGATCGTAGAGATGCTGGATGTAGTCCTGTGGAACGGCTTGCCATGCCATTTCCACCTGGCGCCTCAGTTGGACCAGCGTTCGTGCTGGACGTGCAGACCGCGTGAGACGACGCTTCATCCAGTCCCAAACATGCTCAATGGGGGACAGATCCGGAGATCTTGCTGGCCAAGGTAGTTGACTTACACCTTCTAGAGCACGTTGGGTGGCACGGGATACATGCGGACGTGCATTGTCCTGTTGGAACAGCAAGTTCCCTTGCCGGTCTAGGAATGGTAGAACGATGGGTTCGATGACGGTTTGGATGTACCGTGCACTATTCAATGTCCCTTCGACGATCACCAGTGGTGTGCGGCCAGTGTAGGAGATCGCTCCCCACACCATGATGCCGGGTGTTGGCCCTGTGTGCCTCGGTCGTATGCAGTCCTGATTGTGGCGCTCACCTGCACGGCGCCAAACACGCATATGACCATCATTGGCACCAAGGCAGAAGCGACTCTCATCGCTGAAGACAACACGTCTCCATTCGTCCCTCCATTCACGCCTGTCGCGACACCACTGGAGGCGGGCTGCACGATGTTGGGGCGTGAGCGGAAGACGGCCTAACGGTGTGCGGGACCGTAGCCCAGCTTCATGGAGACGGTTGCGAATGGTCCTCGCCGATACCCCAGGAGCAACAGTGTCCCTAATTTGCTGGGAAGTGGCGGTGTGGTCCCCTACGGCACTGCGTAGGATCCTACGGTCTTGGCGTGCATCCGTGCGTCGCTGCGGTCCGGTCCCAGGTCGACGGGCACGTGCACCTTCCGCCGACCACTGGCGACAACATCGATGTACTGTGGAGACCTCACGCCCCACGTGTTGAGCAATTCGGCGGTACGTCCACCCGGCCTCCCGCATGCCCACTATACGCCCTCGCTCAAAGTCCGTCAACTGCACATACGGTTCACGTCCACGCTGTCGCGGCATGCTACCAGTGTTAAAGACTGCGATGGAGCTCCGTATGCCACGGCAAACTGGCTGACACTGACGGCGGCGGTGCACAAATGCTGCGCAGCTAGCGCCATTCGACGGCCAACACCGCGGTTCCTGGTGTGTCCGCTGTGCCGTGCGTGTGATCATTGCTTGTACAGCCCTCTCGCAGTGTCCGGAGCAAGTATGGTGGGTCTGACACACCTGCGTCAATGTGTTCTTTTTTCCATTTCCAGGAGTGTATATTGTGTTCGAACATTATCAATTACCTCGATGAAAACGGTCTATTGACACACAGTCAACATGGGTTTAGAAAACATCGTTCTTGTGAAACACAACTAGCTCTTTATTCACATGAATTGCTGAGTGCTATTGACAAGGGATTTCAGATCGATTCCGTATTTCTGGATTTCCGGAAGGCTTTTGACACTGTACCACACAAGCGGCTCGTAGCGAAATTGCGTGCTTATGGAATCTCGTCTCAGTTATGTGACTGGATTTGTGATTTCCTGTCAGAGAGGTCACAGTTCGTAGTAATTGACGGAAAGTCATCGAGTAAAACAGAAGTGATTTCTGGCGTTCCCCACGTTATAGGCCCTTTGCTCTTCCTTATCTATATAAATGATTTGGGAGACAATCTGAGCCGTCTTCGGTTGTTTGCAGATGACGCTGTCGTTTATCGACTAACAAAGTCATCAGAAGATCAAAACAAACTGCAAAACGGTTTACAAAAAATATCTGAATTGTGCGAAAAGCGGCAGTTGGCCCTAAATAACGAAAAGTGTGAGGTCATAAACATGAGTGCTAAAAGGAACTTGTTAAACTTCGGTTACACGATAGATCAGTCTAATCTAAAAGCCGTAAATTCAACTATGTACCTAGGTATTACAGTTACGAACAACTTAAATTGGAAGGAACACAAAGCAAATGCTGTGGGGAAGGCTAACCAAAGGCTGCGTTTTATTGGCAGGACACTTAGAAAACGTAACAGACCTACTAAGGAGACTGCCTACACTGCTCTTGTCCGTCCTCTTTTAAAATACTGCTGCGCGGTGTGGGATCCTTACCAGATAGGACTGACGGAGTACATCTGCAATGTTCAAAGAAAGGCAGCACGTTTTGTATTATCGCAAAATATGGGAGAGAGTGTCACAGAAATGATACAGGATTTGGGCTGGAAATCATGAAAAGAAGGGCGTTTTTCGTTGCGACGGAATCTTCTCACGAGATTCCAATCACCAACTTTCTCCTCCGAATGCGAAAATAATTTGTTGACACCGACCTACATAGGGAGGAACGATCACCACAATAAAATAGGGGAAATCAGAGCTCGTACGGTAAGATATAGGTGTTCATTCTTTCCGCGTGCTATACGAGATTTTAATAATACAGAATTGTGAAGGTGGTTCGATGAGCCCTCAGCCGGGCACCTAAATGTGATTTGCAGAGTATCCATGTAGATGTAGATGTAGATAGAATTCATTCTGCCAAACACAGAGGAGTTGTGCTTAAAGCTAGCTGAAAAACGTTATAAACTGCGGTCTAAGGCACGGGTGGGCAACCGGCGACCAGCGGACCGGATGCAGCCCGCGACTGGTTTCAGTCCTGCCCGCGGAAGAAATTCGTTGGAGAGAGAGAGCGAGTTAAGGGCCCCTCAAACGTTCAGTATTGTTGCAAAACGTCAATATAATAACAGTATCAGGAAGAGTACAGTGGTACTGTAAGTACTAGAAATACTGACGAACGGTATTGAGGCCGACCTGGATGTTCTGAGCATTACCATTACGTACTGAGAGTGTGAACGCGAATATTATCGGTTTGATGATTCGCCATTCTGTTTTTCGCGTTTTTCCAGTTGGGCTTCTGTATAATACAACCGATAAATGAGTATGCTAAGGTCAAATGATTCAGACTTTCCAACTTTTTAAAATGAGCAAAAATGTGACGGGTTATTTTATTTGATGTTATATAATCAACTCATAACTACATTATCAGTCATCGAAAGTATTTTTTGACAGATATTTAAAAACTGCTTGCTAACTGCGTTACTGGATATTAACACATTCAAACGAATTATCTGTAATTAAAAGGCACCAAGTTACTCTTGATTACTTATCGACCTGGATTGCCTACCTCATTGACGTATTTTGTTTTTCTGTCTCTTTTCGTATATTAATAAATAACTCTTGTGCGTTTTCTACGTTATTAGAACATTGCACCTACGGAAACTGAAGGTAATTTGTGATGAATTCCCGCGCCCGGGTTCGATTCCCGGCGGGGTCAGGGATTTTCTCTGCCTCGTGATGACTGGGTGTTGTGTGCTGTCCTTAGGTTAGTTAGGTTTAAGTAGTTCTAAGTTCTAGGGGACTGATGACCATAGATGTTAAGTCCCATAGTGCTCAGAACCATTTGAACCATTTTTTTGTGATGAATTAGTGTCAACCAGTTTCTTTTATAGGCATTAAGTTTTCAAGATGACATTTCAAGATGCCTGCCATCCCATGTCCAAATGTTTACATTGTTTCGTTACTAAAGGCGTCCCAGAATTTTGCACGTAAGTATTTAAGAAAAGAACTACTGTAAAACTTTGTAAGTAAAGAAGCAGTGTTCACGACGCGTAAATAAATGTAAACGACCGGAGATAGGGTGAACAAAAAAATCATGTACTCTTAGAAATGCGTGTTTGGAGGCACAGTTTGTTGGTGCCACGCGTCGGAGAAGGGGTTCCATTCATATCAGTGCATTACCCAATAAACATACTTCTAACTTTAGGTGCTATGAGCGCTGCAATCTCGTCATGTGACGACGCGACCCGCGAGGTTAGATAAGTGCTAGTAAGTGCGTGAATCAAGGCCGCAGGTCACCAAATGTTGCCAATGCCTGATGTAAGGTAATAAAAGACGATACGGACTCACCCTGATTTAATAGTACCATTCGAAGAATGTTGCGATAACAGATAATAATACACTCTCGCAACAAAAGAGACTGCAGGGAAACTGAAGGGCGGGGGGGGGGGGGGGGGGGGGGGGGGGGGAAGAGAGAGTTGCGTGAAGCCTACAATATTTATCAGTCGAAGCCAGGCGAAAGGTCTATCAGAAAATCCCTGCAACTTCTGGTCATGTGTAAAGTCAGAAATGATACTGTTGTGATCATGAAATTATCGACGTTGGATGATGATAAGGAAATGCAGAAAAACTTGGACAAAATTTGCACTTGGTGTCATGACTGGTAGCTCTCTTTTGAAGTGGATAAATATGAGACAATAGTTATAACAAAGACAAAAATAGAGTTAGTATGTGATAAAGAAATTATTTGTTTGTTTGATCTGACATGGTTAGAGCCATCAGGCCCTCTCTGACGTCATACCATGGTTTCACACATACAAGACCCTTTTTACATCGTAGTTACTTAAGAAATAACTATTTTAATATGACAAATAGTATTCTTATGATATTATGAGGAGCCGGCCGAAGTGGCCGTGCGGTTAAAGGCGCTGCAGTCTGGAACCGCAAGACCGCTACGGTCGCAGGTTCGAATCCTGCCTAGGGCATGGATGTTTGTGATGTCCTTAGGTTAGTTAGGTTTAACTAGTTCTAAATTCTAGGGGACTAATGACCTCAGCAGTTGAGTCCCATAGTGCTCAGAGCCATTTGAACCATTTTTTGATATTATGAGGGTTTGTAGAGACTGTGAGAAAATAGTACTGACTATGAACTAATAAAGTTAATACTGGCAGTATTTCTACTGTTGCTTCTGCTGCCACTAATAATAATAATAGTAATAATAATAATAATAATTATTATTATTATTATTATAGTAGCAGATATAATGGCGGACATTATGTCACACCATACAAGTATTCAAGGATAATACTACTAGTATGGAGCAATATGAAACGTAAAACGAACTCGGGAAGCCGAATGTAATGCATGTCTCACATCTGCCAAACGCGGCGATGCATCTCACAGCGCCGTACAGAACATGCGACGAGCATTCGCCTCGGCCAGATTGACAGGTCTGCAGTGGCAGATCACAGCAACAATGCTGAACAGACAAGAGTGCTGTGGTGCGCCAAAGGTTCTGAGATTCGGCTATCAAAGGGGTGCTGGATAAGAGCACGCGACGATCGTGTAAACTGGGACAGTGATTTTCAATTAAGCTCCACATGGTATGTAGCGTTAGCACAAACACATCAGGAACGCTCTGATGTGAAATCGACGGAGCCAGGAGCCAGCTGGTGGAACTGACAGCAGCTTCAGGATTGGACGCTATCCCGCTCCCCACCCCGCAACCCCCTCTCTCTCCCCCGCCACCCACTCACTTCTGGAGGTGCACAGTTGGCTGACCTATTGGGCCCTCGGAAGAGGAGTCTGTGGTCCAATGGACATTATACAGGGAATCAGAGAAAAAAAACACAAACAAAAATACTCTTCATGTAAAATTTATTGTAGTTAGATTTGCTTGTAATTCCCCACGACGAGCAGCCATATAACATCATGGGTTGTATAACTGCTTCTCTACGTGAAGTTTAGATTTTTGTCACATTTCCTTACTTGCGAGTAGAGGATAAATTGCATGAATTGCTTGTGAAGCTCGCAGTCGTTTGTCCTCAATGTGTTGTTTGAAAATCATCTTGTTGTCGATCGTTACTCCTAAGTACTTTGGTCGTCCATTCAAGCTGTCTGCCGTGTAGTTCAGTGTGGTCATGAAGTATGCGTCGACGGCGAGTGAACATGATTGCTGTTGTTTTTTCCGGGTTGATCTTAACTCTATTTAGTGTAGCCCATCTTTCGGTGTTATTTACTTCTTATTGTAGTATTAAGTCGTCGGTGAGTAGCCAGCAGTGCCGTGTCGTCTGCGAACTGTGCAATAATGGAGTTTTCTGTGGCTGGTATGTCGTTTACGTAGACTGTAAAGAGTGTCGGTGAGAGAACCGAGCCCTGTGGTATTTCTTCCTGCACTATTTTGACTTCGGATCGCTTTCCGTCAACTTGTGCAAAGCATCTTCTATCCTGTAGATAACTGTCCACGATCTTGGAGCTCTCCACGATCTTGATGTCCGTATCTTCCCTAAGTTTTGTAACCAGGTTGTCCTTCCACACTATATCGTATACCTTTTCAACGTCCAGGAAGACTGCAGCTGTATATCGAGAGTAATTCATGTTTTTTGTGTTGTAGTCTGTGATTATTAATACGAGTATTTGTAGTTCGGCAGATGGTGTTTCTTGGAAGGCAAATGTTTCTCTTCTTATTATACTCCAGTCCAGGAGTGGTTGTCTGATTCGTGGAAGTAGCACTCGCTCCAAAATTTTTGACATGGTAGGGGGGAGGCTTATAGGTCGGTAGTTTTCTGGCTTTTTTAGGTCTTTTCCTGGCTTATGGATTGGAACGATTTTTGAAATCTGGGAAGTAGTGTTGTAACTGGCAGGCGTTGAGGATTCTTGTAAGAAGGACCATAGGTTTTCTCGGTAGGTGTTGTATGTTGTTTATGAGGTCCGGTCCAGGAGCTGAGTCTGTACCAAGTCTGCTTATAATTCTTTTAACTTCTGCTGGTGTGGTGAGTTCTGGTTTGTCACGAGACGGTGTTTCTCTTACGTTTCGAGCTATGGCCATAACATGTCTTTCGAACTGGGTAGTATCTTGTTGTGGGTGTTCTTGTACCTCGATTGTGTTTTGTTTTTCGTGCGCTATAGCGAACAATTCCGCCTTGTGTAAGGCATCAAAAACTTGGTCTTTATCTTGTAGCAAAGCCGTTTAGTGTGTTCTGGTCCCTCAGACATTTTCGATTAATTTCCAATCGTCCCTATTCCTAAGTTGAAGTTTGCTCCTTCAATCCTCCCAGCCTCCAGCTCTCCATTCTAGTACCCGGCGGTGGATCTCTTTTATCAGTCTGTTGACTTCTCTTCTATCTTGTGGGTTCCCGGTGCGAAGCCATCTGCGTCTCTCTGTATTATTAAGGTATTTGAGGTCTTGAATAAGAGGTGGAAGAGAATGGAAGTTGGAATGCTGGAAGATAACCTTTCTGGATGCGCCTCTGTATGCTGTTTTAATTTTGTCAGTCAGTGTCCCTATTGCTTCTTCTACTTTTTGGTGAGCTGAGATCTAATGTGGGGCGGATGCTGTTGAGCCATCTTTGAAATTGTCTGCAGTCTATTATCATTGTGCCGGCCGTTGTGGCCGAGCGGTTCTAGCCGCTTAAGTCCGGAACCGCGCTGCTGCTACGGTCGCAGGTTCGAATCCTGCCTCGGGCATGGATGTGTGTGATGTCCTTAGGTTGGTTAGGTTTAAGTACTTCTAAGTCTAGGGGACTGATGACCTCAGATGTTAAGTCCCATAGTGCTCAGAACCATTTGAATCATCTACTGTCGTTTTGTGGCGCGCTTGAGGTGGTTCTATTGTTTTCTATGTGTCCGATTACTGGGAGATTGTCGGAAGTGAGTTCTTCTATTGTTCTTAGATGCAGCTCAGGATGCAAGATTTTGGTGATGAAGATATCCAGGATATAAGGTTGGTGGCGACGGTTGAAGGGAATCTAGGTTACGTCTTCTGGGGCCGTTATGGCACCATGCAGGCGTCCCTCTAGGTCGTGTAGTTGGTTTCCGAGCGCATTGTTTCTGAGTTCCATGCAGTGTTTTTGGCATTTAAATCCCCGCCGAGTAATACACGGTCGTGATTATCGAAGATTTGAAGTAGGTCATTTTCGTCAAAACTTGCCATGGGGCTGAGATACGCAGCTACCAGGGTGACCTTACTTTGCGATGTTTCAATAGTGACTATTGTGGTTTCCAAGGACGTCATGTACGGTGTAAGTTCCGGGTTATGTTTGATGTGGGATCGGAGAAAGGTGGCTGTCCAACCTCCCTATCTGTTAGTGCAGTCTGTTCTATGGCAAAGCATATTTCGTAATTCGAAGGTTTCTATGGACCGTAAGTATGTCTCCGTTATAAAGAGTACGTCAATTTTGTGATTTTCGATAAATTCACTTAGAAGGTCCGTTTTGTTCTTCAATCCGGCGTCGTTGAAGTTACAGAAACATAGGATGTGTCGTCTAGTGGGTCTAATTTCCATGTGTGTTTCCGAAAAATTGCATCACTCCTCCGGTGATGGCCATAATTTTCGATAGTAAGTCTGGTGCTGTAGTGACTTGGTGGATGGTTGATGTGATGATTAAGATTATATGTGTCCGTTGATATCGTTCCCATACACTTTTGATGTGGTTGATGATGCAGAAAAAGACGGAGGGACCGGAGGCTGATTGGTTAATGTTGGAATTTCGAGCTTGTTGCGGTTGGTTGCTTGAGGTAGTAACATCGTTTGTTCACCTGTTTGCTCAAGTTCTCCTTCCCCTAAGGTAGGCTTCTGCGGGTGTGGGCATTGGTGTTGTCTTTATTCAGGCTGCATAGTTGTGGTTACTGGCACGGTGGTTTGCGGTCTTTGGGTCTGCCTATTACTGCTAGTACCCCGTTTAGAATGTTCTAATGGAAAGCAACTCTCAAAGAGCATGAGAAATACATTAAAGAAAGAATTTTATTTATCATCTATGTTATCGGCACTATAAACATCCTGCCACTCTTGTTCTTTGAACAGGCTTAAAAAACTTTCTATTGCTGTTGGATTAAATTTCCTACATATTTTGTACTTACATGTGACATATGTTTCAGTACGAAAGCCTTTTAGTGTTAAAATTTGTGCGTCATGGTCTGAAAGGCCATTCACCATTTCACTAACAGAATGCCCATTCCCGGTTGGGCCGGAGATTTTCTCCGCTCAGGGACTGGGTGTCCTAACCATCATCATTTCATCCCCATCGGCGCGCAAGTTGCCGAAGTGGCGTCAAATCGAAAGACTTGTACCAGGCGAATGGTCTACCCGACGGGAGGCCCTCGTCACACGACATTATTCATTATTATACAGCTGTACTACTGTTCCTCTGCACCCTATTTGGAAAAAAACCACAGTCTTCATCAGATGATATGAATTTAGGAGATCTACCAACATCCTTTTCCTTGCACAATCATATAAAAAATTTATATTTAAGTCACCACATATAAGTAATTTCTGGTCTTCCTACAAAGTGAATAAAGAACCCTCTCTAGCTTGAGCAGAAATGCTCTGAAGTCAGAGTTAGAGGACCTATAAACAGCAGCAATTAGAAGTTTAGTTTCACTAAATTCAACTGCCCCTGCACAACATTCAAATTTCTGTTCAAGGCAGTGCTGTGATACTTCTATGAATTCAAATGGAATACTATTTTTTACGTACATAGCCACTCCCCCACCCCGCAAGGATCTCCTTGACAAAAAAGCCAGCTAATCTGTATTCTGGTAAAGGAAGCCTCTGAAGTGTCAAATTATTTAAGTGGTGTTCTGATATACCAATAATTTCAGAGTCAACATGCATAAGCAGTTTACTAACTTTATCCCTAATGCCGCTTATATTTTGATGAAATATGCTAATTCCTTCTCTACTTGGAAAACATGACCTCCTCTGAGTGTGAGCACTTAGTTAGAGGGACTTCCTTTAAGCAGGTATACCTATCAGCTGACTTCTGTCTAAAAAAAGTTGCAGCTCCAAATACTGCAGGAATATATCCATGAGTGATCCCACCACCACCCACTACACTGTCACCTATAATCTTTGCCAGCCTCCCATTCCCATACCTATTGAGGTGCAGGCCATGCCTAGTGAAACCCGATCTACTGATAGACCCAACTGGCACCAATGAAATGTGACCCACGCCCTCTGCCATCAGCGCCCTCCCCAACCCCATGTTAACGCGCCTAACAGCGCATTAAGATGAGGTCGATCATGACGCTGAAACAGTTGCACGAAGTGCACATTAGTGCCACCAGTTTGAGTAGCTATCTTTACCAGTTCACCACCTACATTATATTCCCCATCCCTATCAAGACAATCCCTGCTCCACCCATTATCACTACCTGATCCTCCTTCGTAAAATTCCTACATGACTCCCCTATGCTGCCAGTCACCCGAGCCAACCCTGCACTAGGCTTCCAATGCTGGCGACCTGGTACTCACTCCCCAACACTTCCTGCAACTGCTGGCCGACACCTCTACCGTGCGAACTACCTAGCAGCAGAACCTTCTTCTTTCTGTTATACTTTGCAACTGACCTAGGTCTCCTGACTGCTGAGGACTGCTGTATGTTCCCTACATCTACAGCTACAAGAGGCTCCTCTCCACTCAACTCTGACAGTTGGTCAGATCTATTGCATATACGCAAAGTATAACTGTTTGAATACCTCCTCCTCCTAGCTGCGTTCTTGCCAACTGCCAGTTCCCATTCCCCACCACACTTCACCCTCCTCAACCTATCTAGTTCCTCCTTTGCGCGTTGTAACTGCACATGAATGGCACAGATCTTACGCTCCTGCTCCTCTATCAACTTACTTCTACTATATATTCTGCATTCTCAGGAGAGGATCTCGCTAGGATGCCCACTGGCTTCCCCACTGCATTCCCCCCATTGAAAATACTTTGAACAAATCCCATACCGTAACCCACTACTCACAAACCTACGACAGAGCCCACACTTCCCACTCATGGTAAAATTTTACAGTTACTGAAAAAAAACTATACGTCTACGTTACCTAAGTTCAGTTACACCAGTAGAACTATTTATAGAATTAACAATAGGGGTCTCGAAATTCTCTTCTACTAAGAAAGCAATTACTTGTATTAATACTACTACACCACAGATAATACCAATACTAACAAAACTTCGCAGAATTATTAGCTAAAACCAAAAATTCAAACGGCCACTGGTACACTCAATGAAGTTAAAATACTACATGAAAATTTTACTGAAATATTTCACTAGAAACAATAAGAAACGTCAGCTCAAAACTAAAGCACGAAATTTATCAAACGACTTCAACGCACAGAAAACTCTAAAAAATATAGCCAGCGAACGTTTCCAAAAGTTTATTAAATCGTTATTTCGCCACAAACAGCACGACACACCGCTGAAAACTATAAATGAATTATATTTAATATTTCATTGGTAAGTCATTGACTACTTAGTCCTGGGATGTTTTATCTTCGAATTTACTGGTCATACACAAACAAGCAGACCACCAGAAAATATTAAACTGCTCATTATTTCGTTACTTGCGTTTTACTCTGTTGTAAATAGCGTAACGAAAGATCAACTTAAATACCAGTCAAACGAATGTTTCAGGCAAACGTTCTTCGCTGTTCGTTTCTTTATGATACGTCGATATTTTGCGCTTCTTCGGATATGATTTTTTTTTTTGTATTTTCAAAAAAAAAAAAGGTTCAAATGGCTCTGAGCTCTATGGGACTTAACATCTGAGGTCATTAGTCCCCTAGAACTTAGAACTACTTAAACATAACTAACCTAAGGACATCACACACATCCATGCCCGAGGCAGGATTCGAACCTGCGACCGAAGCGGTCGCGCGGTTCTGGACTGAAGCGCCTAGAACTGCTCGGCCACACCGGCTGGCTTTTGTATTTTCGATGTAGATTGATGTTGAGGGAACTTTTGCAGGAAAGATAGTGACTTTTTGGTGCCTTTAACATAGCAGCATAGCATAACTGGGTGAACAAGTTTCGCGCATTACACGCGAGTATCTTCAAATATTTACTTCTTGGTATTGATGATGGCCCCGAGTGATGCTTCAAACCACTAACGCGTTTCCAGCAGATCAAATGAGTGACACCAGTCAAATAAATCAAATACAGTTATCCGTGACCTATCGCAGTTTATCAGTTAATTATTTACAAAGGTCGCTGTTTGCTGTTTGCCAAGTTGAATAATTATGTTAGTAGCACTAATTATAGTGTAGGCGAGAGGTTTTATGCTCACACATAACTGCATGCTTCAGATTACTAACAACAAACAAAAAAAGATACTAACAACACAAAAGAACACGTGGATGAAAAATAAACGCTGCTTTATCAAATGGTTCAAATGGCTCTGAGCACTATGGGACTCAACTGCTGAGGTCATTAGTCCCCTAGAACTTAGAACTAGTTAAACCTAACTAACCTAAGGACAGCACAAACATCCATGCCCGAGGCAGGATTCGAACCTGCGACCGTAGCGGTCTTGCGGTTCCAGACTGCAGCGCCTTTAACCGCACGGCCACTTCGGCCGGCGCTGCTTTATCTAAATCAGTTTAAATGCTGTATAGTGCATAACACTGTAGCATGGTGCCTTATGTCTGTTATTCACTGAAATAAAACTTTTGATAATCAGTTAATATTTTAAAATTACGGTAAATTACGCTACAAATTTAAACAAACATTGATACTTTTAACAATTTCTTTCTGAAGTAAGGTAAAACAACAACCTGCATTTAGAAAACCTCACATTTGTCAGGCTAGAAGGACGCATCTTTCTGCATGTTGATCTGCTCGCTTCATTCAGTGACACTTTTGTAATGTACAAGGCACATTACATCTTTTGACCACTGGTGATAATGGTTGAACACTTCTCTCGCTTTTGTTCTCCTCCCTCATCACTTCTCTTTTCTTCAGTTTCTGCAATTTATTCCTATGATGGTGTTTCCTGTTTTAGCATCGTAATTCTGCATCAGATATTCATTGAAGAAATAACATCATTTGTGTTATTTGCCAATTTTCTTCAACTGCAGCACTTTTATATTCAATGTTGATTCAGCATTGGCGAAGAAAAATAAATGTATTATCTCTGTTTCCAACACGCCCTAAGCTTAGGAAAACAAAGAAATGATGCAACAGTTATTGAAGATCTCAAATTGAATTGTGCACCGATGAGAATCAGAGAACTGCAAAATTACAGCACATGAATCAAAGGTGATCAATACACCAACAGCACCCGTCTACAACTGGCACATGAAGACCCTACTGAAGCTGAGTGCTTGTTATACAACAGACGATCAGGCATTTTAAAAATGTGGAAGGACTACAAGTCAAAAAAAAACTAAGAGTGTACTTGGAAAATAGTAAGTTCGCACAGAGTTACGGAATAGTTTTGAGATCAGCCCAAGGGAACTTGAAAGGAATTGTGCTACTAAGGCACTACCCTGAGAAACGTGCTGTAAATACTGTGTCAGTGAAAGTGGACATTTTTTATGTTTGATAAACACTCAAGCATTGTGGCAGAAAGTCAAATTTTGTGATTATATGTAATAAATTAATTTCATAATTAATTGTTTTGTGTGTGTGTGTGTGTGTGTGTGTGTGTGTGTGTGTGTGTGTGACAGTGTCTGTCTGTCTGTCTATTGACACGTAATGTGTCCTATAATTGTAATTTATACCGTAACTGCAAATTGTAAATACGCATTGACATGTCCAGTTCACTCTAAACAGCGATAAAACGACAAATTGATGAATAAATAAATACTTCTATCTTGCTACAGTAACTTATAAGACGTAACTGGTATTGAATCCGGAGAAATTTTTCCCGTTTATTTAAAGAAACTGTCGGCTTGATTCACCATTTATTCCACTGGTACATACATGTAAATTGTTTGAAAACATCTAAATACACAGTGGCCGATTTATTCACTACTCACAGATTGATGATGAAAATATTCTACAAACTTGTTGATACTAGTGTGATACAATAACGCTATAACTCTTCACAAAAGGTCATTTCGATAACTGGACGACCCTACTTAACAAACCAGCAGGTACTCTCTCTTTGAACCAGAGATATTCAGCGCTGTTTGTCGTAAACAAGAGCACTGACTGAAGAGGAGATAGAGGAAATTACACCGTCCCTCTGAGCATTCAACATCTCGCTGCGCTACAGAGGACCGGGACACTGACTGCGCGCTGACACAGAGATTACACGCGGACAGCCGCGCCCTCGCTTGTAAACGCGCAAAGCCTCATATCCCACTACAAGGGGGTAACTGGCTGTTTTAAGTTAAAATTAGGACAAAAACTAAGTACGTTATTTCAGGAAAATCTTTGGGTGTGTACCACAAATGAGTGTTTATGCGTTACAAAATTTGACGAGAAGAACAACTTATTTATCCTTAACATATTCTTACAAAAGAAAACAAACAGTAAATGGATTTGTTACGGGACAAATGGTACTAAGAAAAGAAACTGTCTGCTTTGTCAAGCAGTAAAGAATATATACACAATGCGACAGTACTAAATATATTTACAATTTCAACTATCATAAGCTATTAAGGTTCAGAGTAAGATACAAAGCTAGGAAGCAACAGACTCATCACACAGGAAGTTTTACATGTAGATTGTAATAATTTACTTAAGAATAGAAAGGAGCAATAGATCATAATTTATTTAAGAACAGGGAGTGTTCAAGTGAAATGTTTATATTAATCTCTCTGCTGTGTACTGTGTCTATGTCTTTGGTTGGTGTCATAAAATAAAATACACGTGTCTTGTTACAGCAACTATGTCGTGCGTATGCTTTATGTTGTGTCCTTTAGTTCTTTCTTGAAGTTCCTGCAATAGGTTATGGACCCAGTAAACGATTCAAGAAAGGAATTGGATATTGCAATTTTACATTTCGTGACGCCAGAAACACGTTAGCGAGTGTTGTGTGCTGTGCGCGGTTCGTACTGTATATACGTGAACAGTTGTTGCACGTGTCTCTTATTGAATTTTTGCGGTTGTAAATCTGAACTGTTTTACGGGATTGCAATGGATTTTCATGGTGTAGAGAAGCTGTGTAGGGATGAAAATTGGACTATTTGGAAGTTCGCGGTACGAAATTTATTACGTGCGTCTGACGGAGCATACGAAGTGTGTATTGGTGATGTAGGAAAACCGGCGCTTTGGCCAGCGGATGCAACAGCGGCAAAAACAGATGTGTTTAATGGTGCGCTAAAAACATGGGACAAAGCTGATCGTGCGGATTATTGTTAGAACTGTAGAATCAATAGTCATGGCGTTGTTGGTTGCATGTGAGAGTGCATGAGATATGTGAGACAAGCTACATGTCGTGTCTGAACAGAAAACAAAGCAAGCTGCACATTCCGTTCAGTCAGAATTCTTCAATTTTTACATGCGTTCAGGCGATGACATGGTGACACATCTCGCTCGTTTTGAAAACTTGGTTCTTCGAATGCAGCAACTCAGTGTGAAACCTGATGAATCTTCGTTAATGGTGCGACTACTTGACACACTGCCTGACAGTTATGTAAGTCTGCGACAGTCGTGGTGGGCGAGATCTGGAGATCAACAAACACTAAAACATTTGGCTGGCTCTGAGCACTATGGGACTTAACATCTATGGTCATCAGTCCCCTAGAACTTAGAACTACTTAAACCTAACTAACCTAAGGACAGCACACAACACCCAGCCATCACGAGGCAGAGAAAATCCCTGACCCCGCCGGGAATCGAACCCGGGAACCCGGGCGTGGGAAGCGAGAACGCTACCGCACGACCACGAGATGCGGGCCTAAAACATTTAATGGACGTGTTAACTTCTGATGACAGTCGCCGTGCTTGTCGGAGGGAGAAACGAGATGAGGTAGTTGCACTTTTCGCTACCAAAGCAAACATTAAAAATGCAGACGGCACCACTATGAGGAATGTTAGTTCGTCAAACAAATACGAAAAGTCTACAAACAAAAAGAAGCTCAAATGTTTCGGTTGTGGTGGATTTGGCCATATTAAAAAAAAATGTCCAAATGTGAAACGCGAACAAAAAACTGTCCACAACCAAAATAAAAGTGATTTGCCTGACCAGGCTTTCCACTGGTGAGGTAATAAGTGCAGAATGGGATCGCTGATTGTGGAGCGACGAATCACATGGCTAAGAAAATTGAGTGGTATACATCATTTACTAAGTTTGCAACACCACTGCAGATATGCATGGGCAATGATTCGACTATGGCTGCTCTAGGAAAAGGGACTATTTATTTTGAAGCTTTTGTCGACGGAAAATGGAAGGTTGTGCCATATGGATAATGGTTTGCATACTGTAGAAGGGCGAAGAAATCTCTTTTCTGTATCATCTGCTATGGACATGGGATTAGACTTTTATTCAACGAAACACAAATGTGAGTTCCGAAACAATGGTGTTGTAAAAACGTGTGGCATGCATAGTGCCAACGTATTGAAGATGTTGATTCGAGTGACAAAACAAATTCAGCCTTGTGATCCTGAGGTAAATCTTGCGTCAAATGACTCTCTGCAGATTTGGCATGAACGCTTGGGTCATCAAAACAAACGTCATGGCCAACAATTCTTGAAGCAGCGTGGTGTTGAAGGTGAAGACTTTGGGGAAGAATTTTGTGAGGCATATGTTGAGGGGAAGCAGCATCGCAGCAGTTTTCAGTTACGACAGCAGCGTGCCACACAGCCTGGAGAAGTGATTCATGCTGATCTGTGTGGGCCTATGGAGTGTAAATCACTGGGAGGAGCAGAATATTTTCTTTGCTTCACTTGTGACTTTTCAAGATTACGCATGATATATTTTCTCAAGCAGAAGTCTGAGACTGCTGAGAAGATTGCAGAAATGGCGAGCATTGTGAAGAATTTTTGTGGTCAACTACCAAAAGCATTTCAATTTGATAGTACAGAAGTTAAAGATTTGATGAAATTAAATGACATACAACTCATCATCACAAATCCTTATACTCCAGAGCAGAACGGATGTGCTGAGCGCACTAACAGAACAGTTGTGGACCTAGCTCGAACCATGTTGCTAGCTCAGAGCCTGCCTAAGTTTTTGTGGGCAGAAGCAGGAAACACAGCTGTTTTTATGTTAAACAAAACTGGTACAAGTCGTGTGGATGGCAAAACACCTTTGAGGTATTCACTGGAAAGACGATACAGCTAAATAAACTTCATATTTTTGGGGTGAAGTGTTTTGTTCATATTCCAAAGGAAAAGCGAAAGAAATGGGATCCAAAAGGAAAACCAGGAATCTTTGTTGGTCATTCTAGTGGCATTGATGGCTTTCGAGTGTGGATTGAATCAGGAAAACGGATTATCCGGAGTAAGGATATTGTTTTTGAACCTGAGAAAACTGGTAGGACAACAGTGTTACTCGCAAGTAAAACAGGCAATGAAGAATTGAGAAATAGGCAACAACTGAAGAAACCAGAGCGCATTATTGAAATTATGCTGGCTGTAATAAATAAGCCAAACAATTATACAGAGGCTATTAATTCTGTAGATCATGAACACTGCAGATGAGCAATGGAGGAAGAAATGACTTCATTGAAAGAAAATGCTATGTGGACTTTGGAACCTCTGCCACCAGACCGTAAGCCCATTACAAACCGATGGGTTTATAGAATTAAGCGTAAGGCTAATGATAAAATTGATCGCTATAAAAAAAAAGATAGTGGTTCGTGGATTTTGTCAACAAAAACGGTATTGACTATAATGAAACGTTCAGTCCTGTTCTAGATACGATACAATTAGAGCAATTTTGAGTGTTTCTGCTAGAGAGCAACTTCAGTTGGCACAATTCGATGTAAAATCTGCTGTTTTGAATGGCTTCTAAAAAGAAGAGATATATATGAGCAGCCTGAGGGATTTAGTGATGGAACTGATCGGGTATGCAAACTTCATAAAAGTTTATATGGACTAAAATAATCTCCAAGGTGCTGGAATCAACGGTTCTAGGTTTTCCTAATAAATCTTGGGCTTGTGGAAAGTAAGTCAGATCCGTGTTTGTTCAATCGAGAAAATTGCAACTACAAGTTGATGGTAGTTCTGTATGTTGATGATGGATCAATATCTGCAAGTAAGAAGAAGGATATTGAAGTTTTCCTAAAGGAAATTCAAGATGAGTTTAAAATTACTGTTCAGCCAGTAGGATATATCTTAAATACTAATATTGTATGTCATGATAATGGATCAATAGAGATTAATCAAGAAAGTTATGCTAGAGATATTCTTCGACGGTTTAACTTGACAGAGGCAAATCCCGTGTCAACTCCAATTGAGCAGTATCTGCAGCCAAATGAGTTAATCAGTTATAAACCAACTAAGGCTTTATATCGAGAAGCAGTTGGCAGTTGGCTGTCTTATGTCTTATTGGTACAATGCCCAATCCCATTACGGTCGGAGGAAGGCAATGGCAAACCAACTCCACTAGGACCTTGCCTTGTACAGTGGTGCGGGTCTCCCGCATCGTCCCCTACGCTCCTCGGACTATGGGACCTCATCCTCACAAGGCCCGATATAGCATTTGCAGTGAGCTATGAGTCAAAATTTTTATAGCTATGAGTCAAAATTTTTATAGAATCCTAAATAAAATCATTGGTCTGTGGTAAAAAGAATCCTAAAGTTTATAAAAGGTTCAGTGTCATTGAGTATAAAAGCAAACAGAAGACTGGAGATATATACTGATCCTGATTATGCCAGTGATCCAGCAACCCGGCGTTCAGTTAGTGGAGTGGATGCAAGATTTTTTGGAGGAGCAGCTACCTGGGCTAGTAGGCGGCAACATTTCATATCACTGTCAACAACAGAGTCGAAGTATGTGGCTGCCAGTGACATAGTTGACAAGTTTGTTCAAACAGGTATGACTCATCCGAAAAAATGACGTTTTGCCATTCGTGCACCCAGGTTCGTCGTTGAGTACACCATCGCAGGCGCTCCTGTCTGTGATGCAGCGTCAAGGATAACCGAAGCCATGGTCTCCGAGCTGATAGTCCATGATGCTGCATACGTCGTCGAACTGTTCGTGCAGACGGTTGTTGTCTTGCAAACGTCCCCATCTGTTGACTCAGGGATCGAGACGTGGCTCCACGATCCGTTACAGCCATGCGTATAAGATGCCTGTCATCTCGACTGCTAGTGATAAGAGGCCGTTGGGATCCAGCACGGCGTTCCGTATTACTCTCCTGAACCCACCGATTCCATATTCTGCTAACAGTCATTGGATCTCGACCAACGCGAGCAGCAATGACACGATACGATAAACCACAATCGCGATAGGCTACAATCCGACCTTTATCAAAGTCGGAAACGTGATGGTACGCATTTCTCCTCCTTACACGAGGCATCACAACGTTTCACCAGGCAGCGCCGGTCAACTGCTGTTTGTGTATGAGAAATCGGTTGGAAACTTTCCTCATGTCAGCACGTTGTAGGTGTCGCCACCGGCGCCAACCTTGTGTGAATGCTCTGAAAAGCTAATCATTTGCATATCACAGCATGTTCTTCCTGTCGGTTAAATTTCGCGTCTGTAGCACGCCTTATTCGTTGTGTAGCGATTTTAATGGCCAGTAGTGAAGTTTACCTCAGGCGGTACAGAAATACTGGAATTACTTCTGGAAGCAAACTGCATTCTCCATAGCTATATCTCATGTCGCAGTAGCCGTTCACAATATCCCTGTGTGAGAACATTCGTTTAGTTCCACTGCGTGTGTGATCGAAAGAGAAGAAGCGGGTGCTCTGTCACACTGTAACAGCGCTTTTAGAGGTAAGGATCGTTTGTACTTGTCGGTGCCGCGCTGCGGCCTTCGTGCCCTCGCCTCGTAACTCCTCAGATCGCAATTAGTAGTGGCCACGGGTAACAAAGCGGCCACCTGCGGCCAGCAGCGGCGCCAGCAATCCGCCGGTCCAGCGCACACGGCCGGCCCCCGCGCGGTTTATGCGCCGAGCGCGTCCCCGTGTCGGTGATTTGTTCTCGCAGGCGCCAGCAGCGTAGTTGCCTGGAATTAATGACGTGGCCGGTTCAGCACGAGAGTACGCGGAGGCGAATCACATAGCCGAAAGTCCACTGAACCAGATTCGCCGAAGCACGAGTGCACGGTTTGCGCTGCGGTTCACGCACCGTAGCGATAGGGTGAGTGCCTAATGACTTCCTGACTCAAAAGTAGATAGTGTTGTAACGCACCAGATGGCAGTATACCTCGTTTTTCTTTAGGTTTCACATTCACAGTAGAGACTCGTTATAACACTTCGAAAACTCCGTTACCTCAGAACAATTTTCATTTCGTTGCCCAAAGAATGTGTTGACGCCCTATTGTCGTATTCCATACGAGTTCATACATATAGCTGATATTCGTGTATGGCCTTTTATATATATATATATAGTAAACCGTACGGAAGGACAGAACATACCGGTATAGGCTGTGCCTAGAAAGCTGTACATGAAAGCAGTATCCTTTTCTTTAGTGTATTTGTCTTATGTCAGGTTGCAGCTAAAGGCTCTCCATCGGACACAGTTTTGTGCATCTTCCTTCATTTGTTTCTATGTTCCTCCATTTCTAATGTCCATCATTCCAGTTCTCTTTCTACCTCTTTCTCGCATTCCTTACTCGCGCGGGGTAGCCGCGCAGTCTACAGCGTCTTGTCACTGTCAGCGCGGCTGCCCCCCCCCCCCCCCCCCTCCCGGAGTTTGGTGCCATAATAACATAGCACAAATTTCCAATTTTTTTTTCTCATTCCTTCCTCCCATCCCTCTTTACAATTCTTTGCTGCAGGCAAGATATATGTGAGCCAATAAAGATTCTTTCCCCTTTCTGATTACTTCCAATAACCTTCTTTCTCCCCCTATTCTGTTTATTACTTCTTCATTCATACGTCTGTCGGTCCACTTCGACTTAAGCATTCCCCTTCTTTTTTTTTTCTTCTTTTACTCTCCATGAATCACTGCCGTGTAACGGTGCACTTCACACACAACATTTAGCTACTGTTTTTCGCAGCTCCATTGGAATTCTTTTAGTAGTTAATAACTGCTTCAACTTTTCAAATGCTCTCTTTCTCATAGATATCTTCCTCCTTATTCTTCTGTACAGCCTCCGTTCCACGTCATTGAACTTCCCACGTACAGAAAGGATCTTACATTTTTCCATATTTATTCCGTGCAAGAACATGTTATTCTCATCACTTTTATCTTTCTTACATTTACCTTCATTCCGTACTCCTCGCCCCTTCTTGCAGTATCCTTCTACATCTGTTGAAGCTACTTCTCTCATTTCGCCAGCACTGCTTGATCATCGGCGTATGTTACAGTCTTTACCCTTTATCTACCAATTACAATTCCTCTCGCATTCTTTGTGGAATTACCTATCAGTCTTTCTTCACATCTGTCGAACGGCTTCTGTGACAATGAGTATCCTTTCCTTGCCTTACACTCCGTCCAATGCTCATCTGCACGTCTCCTCATTCCCTACTCTGTCACTTTCTTCTATGTATATTTGAGAGTCTCTGGAAAAGCCATTTCGTTCTATATCCAACGAAAGAAAAATCCTGACGTCACCTCCACTTCGTAGACAAGGGGCAACGCTCGTAACACAAGCGATTAACGACGCAGGGACCGAATACCTATGAATACCTATGGGATAACGAGATCCCTTCTGTCAAGTGCCAAAAACAACCTTGGAACAATTGGTTTTATTAGTCATGTTGTAAGGTGGCATCATTTTGAGCGACATTACAACTACCACTCCGGAAGTATAAACATCGAGACAGGAAACCATTAACGATACTGACATCGGCTAGGGATCTTAATTTGTAGCAGAATATCTGCACGTTGGGCGATAGTGAAGCGGACGGAGACGGGAGGCTGGCAGGAGAACGGGAAAGATACAAGCGTGGCAGGCAGGCCTGAGAGCTGAAGACAACAGCGCCCGTAAGCTACTCTGGAAACCCCGGGCGGGTGGACCGCGGCTTAGCGGGAACCACGTGGCCGAGGACAAGGAGAAGACACAGGGGCTCGCTCACAAAACGCGTGGCGGCGTGTAGGTGGTTTTCCCAACGGCCGGAGCGGAAGCTTCTGGAACAGTCTGGAAGCTTCTACAAGCTTCGGTCGGTTGCAAAAATGAGATTGGTCGGCGCTCGGAAACGAACGCCTTCCAGCAACATGATTGGCCACACACGTTAAAAGGGGGAAGAAAAAAGAACAGGAGCTACGAAAAAGCGTAGCGACTAAGAAACACTTGTTCCTGGAGCGTCGAGGAGAGAGTTTGGTCCTGGCGAGGTGTGCAACCTCGTTACTGGGACAGATTACTTGTAGCGAGAGCCTGAGGATCGTCTGGTGTTCCACGGTGAGGCTTTTGGTGAGGCAGAATTTATGTTATCTCGCTGAGCCGAGAACCTTTGCAGCGATAAGCGTCAGATCACTGTAGTGGTCGTGCGTTCGCAACGGCGGTTAGGGAAGTAAAGTAAATTGCTGATCACGTGTCTTTTTCGTTCTGTGCTGAGGCTTCACGTTGCTAGTCACGAGTGTAGTTCTAAATATAATTGCAATTGCCATAGCTGATGTCAGTATTCCGTGCTTGAATTAACAACCGCTATTATATATCACAGGACAGTGCCAGACAGAGCGATTACCAAATGTGAATAGGCAGAACTATAATGTTGCTCGTACTGTGTAATCTTGAATAGAGTGAATTGCAGAAGAGTAAAGAATTTAACACTACTGAGTATCATTTCGTAGCTAGTACTTTCCTTTGTCATTTTATTATGTCCTTATTTGTGTATTTCATGTTTGCAACCACCTGGTGGAGGCAGTGTTTGTAGGTCAGCACATCTGAACATTATAGCGTATACTGAGGATATGGTTATAAACTAATCAGATTTGCATACGACTAGTTAACGTCACATATAGAGCAAAGGATAAGCTTACCCTTCTGGAGAGCGTATAAGTGTCAGGGCGACAAATTAGCGTTATAAAATCCGTTGTGCAAAATTTTTCACTTATACGTTCGGCTCTCAGGCTTAACCATCAGCAGAAAAGAGCAAAACAGAAGCGGTAGCTTACAATGTTACAAAGAATCATATTATGCTGAATTAAAAAGAGAACTGAGGAAGACCAGTTCGGGTTCAGAGATGGTAAAGGATGGAGAGACGCTGTAGACTGACGAAGGATGACGGGAGAATAATGAACAAGGAAGGAGATGTATACAGGGAATCAGGAAGAAAGGTACATGCTTTGAGGGGTGATAGGACTGCTGATTCTAAACAAAATACTTCATATGGACAGATGCCTTAATCCGAATATCTCGGGAGCCGGCCGAAGTGGCCGTGCGGTTAAAGGCGCTGCAGTCTGGAACCGCCAGACCGCTACGGTCGCAGGTTCGAATCCTGCCTCGGGCATGGATGTTTGTGATGTCCTTAGGTTAGTTAGGTTTAACTAGTTCTAAGTTCTAGGGGACTAATGACCTCAGAAGTTGAGTCCCATAGTGCTCAGAGCCATTTTTTTCGAATATCTCGGAGATGGAACACGTTTGATGTACACTGTTATTTATTTCCTGTATTATACAATACATTGTCATTTTGTAGAGAAATTTGAGACAAATAATTTGATATAGGACACTTGTGGTCTATCAAGTCGACAGACTACCTCAAATTGCCCTACAAAAACTAAGCTACAACGCATACGCGTCTTAAGAGATTTTCAATATTCTCTCCCTCTCTACGCGCAAACTACCAGCCCTAGACAAAACAAGAATAGGACATTTTTGTAGGAAATTTATTATAATTTAATTTTGTAATGAGACACGTTTTCGCAAGAGGCTGTGGTTTACGAGTTATTCAGGAAAAACGCACAGAATTGACATAAAATACGTTTTATCTCGGGAACCGTTCGGAACAGGGCATTCGTATGGCCATGTCAAGTTTTTTTTAGACTTACCAATGCTATCACCCCTCACAGCCTGTACCTTTCCTCCTGACTCAGCATGTAATTGTTTTATCGACTGGGAGAAGGCATTCGATAGAGTCGACAGGAGCATACTTCTCAGAATTTTAAAACATATTTGTATATACAGGGAAGATAGAAGACTACTAAAGTATCAGCATCCGTGGGCACGAAATGATTCCGTACTGTATTTGGATAGAGGTCACTCCTCTAGTCGACGCTCATTTCATTGCCCTATAACGCCATTATCTTGAAGACCAAGCTTTCTTTCCTTGTTCGAAAAACTTGTTGCCTCTAGATGCTTGTCGTTTCCAGAAGTTGTCAGAGAATGCAACCACAACGGAGGGGTATCTGTTGAAAGGCCAGACAAGCGTGTGGTTCCTGAAGAGGGCAGCAGCCTTTTCATTAGTTGCAAGGGCAACAGTCTTAATGATTACCGAGCGAGGTGGCGCAGTGGTAAGACACTGGACTCGCATTCGGGAGGACGACGGTTCAATCCCGCGTCCGGCCATCCTGATTTAGGTTTTCCGTGATTTCCCTAAATCACTCCAGGCAAATGCCGGGATGGTTCCTCTGAAAGGGCACGGCCGACATCCTTCCCTAATCCGATGAGACCGATGACCACGCTGTCTGGTCTCCTTCCCCAAAACCAACCAACCAATCTTAATGATTGACTGATCTGGTCTTGTAACATAAAACAAAACGGCGTTGCTGTGCTGGCACTGCGAACGGCTGAAAGTAAGACGAAACTACAGCCGTAATTTTTCCCGAGGACATGCAGCTCTACTGTATAGTTAAATGATGGTGATATTCTCTTGGGTAAAATATTCCGAAGGTAAAATAGTCCTCCATTCGGATCCCGGTCGGGGACTACTCAGAATGATGTCATTATCAGGAGAAACAAAACTGGCGTACTACGGATCGGAGGGTGGAATGTCAGATCCCTTAATCGCACAGATAGGTTACAAAATTTAAAAAGGGAAATGGACAGGTTAAAGTTAGATACAGTGGGAGTTAGTCAAGTTAGGTAGATGGAGGAACAAGACTTCTGCCCAGGTGAAAATGTTCAAATGAGTGTGAAATCTTATGGGACTTAACTGCTAAGGTCATCAGTCCCTAAGCTTACACACTACTTAACCTAAATTATTCCAAGGACAAACACACACACCCATGCCCGAGGGAGGACTCGAACCTCCGCCGGGACCAGCCGCACAGTCCATGACTGTCGCGCCTCAGACCGCTCGGCTAACCACGCGCCAGGCTAGGTGAATACAGGGTTATAAATACAAACTCAAATAGGGGTAATGCAGGAGTAGGTTTATTTATGAATAAAAAAAACAGAAACACGGGTAAGCTACTATGAACAGCATAGCGGACGCATTATTGTAGCCAAAATAGACACGAAATTCACTCCCACTACAATAATACAACTTTATATGCCAACTAGCTCCGCAGATGAGGAGGAGATTGAAGAAACGTATGAGGAGATAAATTATTCAGATAGGTAAGCGAGAACAAAATTTAGTAGTCATGGGTGACTGGAATTCTATAGTAGGAAAAGGAAGAGAAGGAAGAGTAGTGGGTGAATATGGGCTGGGGAAAGGAATGAAAGAGGAAGCCTTCTGGTAAAATTTTGCTCAGAGCATAACTTAATCATCGCTAACACTTCGATTAAGAATCATGAAAGAAGGTTGTATACATGGAAGCCATGTGGAGACACCGGAAGGTTTCAGATTGATTATATAATGGTAAGACAGAGATTTCGGAACCAGGCATTAAATTGTAAGACATTTCCAGGGCCAGATGTGGACCCTGACCACAATTTATTGGCTATGACCTACAGTGTAAAACTGAAGAAACTGCAAAAAGAAATTTAAGGAGATGGGACCTGGATAAACTGAAAGAACCAGAGCTTGTAGAGAGTTTCAGAGAGAGCATTAGGGAACAATTGACAAGAACAGGGAAAAGGAATGCAGTGGAAGAAGAATGGGTAGCATTGGGAAATCAAATAGTACAGGCAGCAGAGAATCAAGTCGATAAAAAGACGAGGGTAACACAAGAGAAACTGAATTTAATCGATGAAAGAATAAAATATAAAAATGTAATAAATGAAGTAGGTGAAAGGGAATACAAATATCCAAAAAATGAGATCGACAGGAAGTGCAAAATGGCTAAGCAGGAATGGCTAGAGGACAAATGTAAGGATATAGACGCATATATAATTAGGGGTAAAATAGATGGTGGTACAGGAAAGTTAGAGCGACCTTGGAATAAAAGGGAACCACCTATATGAATACCAACAGCTCAAATGGAAAACATGTCCTAAGCAAAAAGGGAAAGCATAAATGTGAAAGGAGTGTATAGAAGGTCTATAAAAGGGAGATGTAGTTGTGGGCAATATTATGGAAATGGAAGAGGACATAGATGAAGATGAGAAAGGAGATATGATGTGGCGTGAAGAATTTGACAAAGCACTGAAGGCCTTAACTCGAAAGAAGGCCCCGGGAGTAGACAGCATTCCGTTAGTGTTACTGACAGCCTTGGGAGAGGCAGCCATAACAAACTCCTACCGTCAAGTGAGCAAGACGTATGAGATAGGCGAAATACCGTCGACTTCAAGAAGAATATAATAATCCCAATTCCAAAGAAAGCAGGTGCTGACAGGTGTGAAAATTACCGAACTATCAGTTTAATAAGTCAGGATTGCAAAATACTGTCTCGAATCCTTTACAGAAGAACGGAAAAACCGGTAGAAATCTACTTTGGAGAATATCAGTTTGGATTCGGGAGAAATGTAGGAACACGCGAGGCAATACTGACCCTAGGACTTCTCATACAAGTTAATGAAATGCAAATCTACGTTTATGGCATTTGTAGACTTAGAGAAAACTTTTGACAATGTTGACTGAAACATTCTCTTTCAAATCCTAAAGATGGCAGGGGTAAAATACAGGGAGCGAAAGGCTATTAACAATTTGTGTAGAAACCAGATGGCACGAAAGGGCATTAAAAGGAAGCAATGGCTGAGAAGTAAGTGAGACAGGGCTGTAGTCTGTCCCCGATGTTATTCAATTTGTAAACTGAGCAAGTAGTAAAGGAAAAAAAATTGGAGTATCAATTAAAGACGAGGTAGAAGAAATAAAAACTTTGAGGTTTGCCGATGACATTGCCATTCTGTCAATGACAACAAAGGACTTGGAAGAGCGGTTGAGCGGAATCGACAAGCGGAATGGACAAAGTCACGAAAGGAGGATATAAGGTGAACATCAATAAAAGCAAAACGAGGATAATGGAATGTAGTCGAATTAAATCATGTGATGCTGAGGGAATTAGATTATGAAATGAGACGCTTAAAGTAATAGATGAGTTTCGCTGTTTGGGAAGCAAAATAATTGATGATGGTCGAAGTAGGGAGGATATAAAAAGTAGACTAGAAATGACAAGAAAAGCATTTCTGAAGAAGAGAAATTTGTTAACGTCGGATGCAGATGCAAGTGTCAAAATGTCGTTTCTGAAAGTATTCGTATGGAATGTAGCATATGCGGAAGTAAAACAAAGACGATAAACTGTTTGGACAAGAAGAGAATAGGAGCTTTTGAAATGTGGTGCCGTAGAAGAATGCTCAAGATTAGATAGGTAGATCACATAACTAATGAGGAAGTACTGAATAGAATTGGGGAGAAGAGAAATTTATGGCACAACCTAGCTAGAGAACGGGATCCGTTGGTAGGACACACTCTGAGACATCAAGGGATTACCCATTTAGTACTGGAGGCAAGTGGGGGTAAAGATCGTAGAAGGAGACCAAGATATGAATCTAGAAGCAGATCAGAAGGATATAGGTTTAATAGATACTCGTAGATGAAAAGGCTTGCACAGGATAGAGTAACATGGAGAGCTGCATCAAACCAGTCTTTGGACTGAAGACCACACAACACTTAAGCAGTCTCTGTTTCTTAAAAAAACTACATTGTGCTAACCAAAAACAGGCTATTCATGAACACCTCTTTTCACCACATTTTCTGAAAACAGCAGTGCCACAAAGAAATTATAAGCGCACATACAGTATGTGATCAAAAATATCTGGACACCTGGCTGAAAATGACTTACAAGTTCGTGTCGGCCTCCATCGGTAATGCTGGAATTCAGTATGGTGTTGGCCCGCCCTTAGCCTTGATGACAGCTTCCATTCACGCAGGCATGCGTTCAGTCAGGTGCTGGAAGATTTCTTGGGGAACGGCAACACATTGTTCATGGATTGCTGCAC
Source organism: Schistocerca nitens (assembly GCF_023898315.1). Lineage (NCBI taxonomy): Eukaryota > Metazoa > Arthropoda > Insecta > Orthoptera > Acrididae > Schistocerca > Schistocerca nitens. The sequence continues at coordinate 623,917,685 of NC_064614.1, read as the reverse complement.
GGAGGAAAGGTATCGATATCGGTCGGTGAGGCCTGGCACGAAATCGGCGTTCCAAAATATCCCAAAGGTGTTCTATAGGATTCAGGTCAGGACCCTGTGGAGGCCAGTCCATTGCAGGGATGTTATTATCGTGTAACCACTCCCCCACAGACCGTGCGTTACGAACAGCTGCTCGAACGTGTTGAAAGATGCAATCGCCATCCCCAAATTGCTCTTCAACAATGGGAAGCAAGAAGGTGCTTAAAACTTCAATGTAGGCCTGTGCTGTGATAGTACCACGCAAAACAACAAGGGGTGCAAGCCCCCTCCATGAAAAACACGACCAACCCATAACACCACCGCCTTCGAATTTTACTGTTGGCACAACACAAGCTGGCGGATGACGTTCACCGGGCATTCGCCATACCCACACCCTGCCATCGGATCGCCATATTATGTACTGTGATTCGTCACTCCACACAACGTTTTTCCACTGTTCAATCGTGCAATGTTTACGCTCCTTGCACCAAACAAGCCGTCGTTTAGTGTTTACTGGTGTGATGTGTGGCTTATGAGCAGCCGCTCGACCATGAAATCCAAGTTTTTTCATCTCTCGCCTAACTGTCATAGTACTTACAGTGGATTCTGATGCAGTTTGGAATTTCTTTTAATGGTCTGGATAGATGTCTGCCTATTACATACTACGACCCTCTTCAATTGTCGGCGGTCTCTGTAGTCAACAGAAGAGTTCGGCCTGTACGCTTTTGTGCTGTACGTGTCCTTTCACGTTTCCACTTCATTATCACATCGGAAACAATGGATCTAGGGATATTTATGAGTGTGGAAATCTCGCGTACAGAGGTATGACACAAGTGACACCAAATCACCTGACCACGTTCGAAGTCCGTGAGTTTAGCTGAGCGCCCCATTCTGCTCTCTCACGATGTCTAATGACTGCTGAGGTCGCTGATATGGAGTACCTGGCAGTAGTTGGCAGAACAATGCACCTAATATAAAAAACGTATGTTTTGGGGGGCGTCAGGATACTTTTGATCACATAGTGTATCTAAATAAATAATTGCACTGTTTAGGTAGTTTCATTAGAGATAATCTAATCAAATGGTTCAAATGGCTCTGAGCACTATGGGACTTAACATCTATGGTCATCAGTCCCCTAGAACTTAGAACTACTTAACCCTAACCAACCTAAGGACATCACACACATCCATGTCCGAGGCAGGATTCGAACCTGCGACCGTAGCGGTCACGCGGTTCCAGACTAAAGCGCCTAGAACCGCACGGCCACACCGGCCGGCTAGAGATAATCTAATGCAAACCATTGATCTGGTACAGTTCTTGCTGAACAATACGCGTTTCACGGTAAAAGGGTGTAAGACAAGGACGTAGTCCTTTCCCCCTGGTTTTCTGTGTATCGAAGAATCACTGAAGGAAATAAAAGAAAGGTTCATGACTGCGACTAAAATTCAGGGTTAAAGATATCAATTACAAGATTCACTGATACCACTGCTTTCCTCGGTGAAAGTGAGGAAAAACGACAAGATATGTTGAATTAAGAATCTAATGATCACCGAGTATGGGATGAGTCTGAAGCAAAGAAAAACTACTGTTATGAGGAGTATCATAAATCAGATTAGGGATGAAATTAATACCAAACTGAGGACCACATAGGAGATGAAGTGAATTAAATCTGCTACTTTATTAGCAAAAAAGCACAAGATGGACTAAGCAAGAAGGATATAAGAAGCAAACTACTTCAGTGAAGAATGTATCAACCATGCGCTTTAATTTGACGAAGAATTTTCTGAGGTTCTTCGTGTTGAGCATGGCACTGGGTGGAAGATAATCATTGACTGTGGGAAGACAGAACAAGTGGAGAATCGAAGCGTCTGGCATATGATGAAAATTATGTGGATAGGTAAGATAATAAATGAGGTCCTCCGCAAAATCAGCTTGGAATCGAATTTCCGGAAAACACTAACTGGAAGAAGATTCAATGTGATATGACGTATGTTAAGACACCAGGAAATAACTTCCAAGGTGTTACAAGGGGCCGTAGAAGACAAATGCTGTACAGGAAGACAGAGATAGAAATTAAGCAAATAATCGAGGACACTGGATGTGGGTGCTACTTTGTGATGATGAGATACGAAATGCACTGGAAGTCGTGGCGGACCACATTAAACCAGTCAGGAAAAGGACGATAATAATAATACGTCGCCCCACTAAAGAAACAGAAGAAACATGAGTGGTGGACAAGTACCCGCGACCAAGCGGTCGCAAAGAGACAAGCAGCCTGACTAAGATGGAGCTTACAGAAGTCCGAATCAAATAAGGAGAAGTTCATAGAACAGCGCCGGGTAACTCCCAAAACCATCAGGCAGGTTAAACGTCAGTACACTCAGGACCAATTGACTGAATCAGATGAAGATTTCAAGAAGAATAACACTAGAAACTTTTGTCAAACTTTCAAGCGAAACGTTAGAAGCTATGTCCTATCCAGATTACACTTCAGAGGACCAGATGGAAACATAGCCTATAATGACAAAGACAACTGCCGCATATTGGCCAAATATTTTGAGAATCTCCTCAACTGTTAGTCCCCTAAAACCTCACAGTCCCAGACAACCAAACTCTCAGCCTCCAACAAAAGAAGAAATGAAAAACATCATTCGGTTCCTGAAGAATAACAAAGCACCAGGAAAAGACGCTATAGTTGAAGAGCTGTGGAAGCAGGCTGGAGACAAAGCAATCAACAAGTTGATCGAGATCCTACAGAACATTTGGGATACTGAGAAGTTACCAGATGACTGGACATCTGCTCTGATCCACCCCTTACACAAGAAGGGTGATTTGATTGACATCAACAATTATAGAGGGATCTCATTGATACCAGTCACCTATAAGATATTATCTAAGGCATTATTAAACAGAACCGAACCCCAATTGGACCCAAAACTTGGAGATTGTCAGGGTGGTTTTAGAAAAGGACGTCCTTGTGCTGAACAGATCCATAACTTGAAGTCAGTATTAAGTCAAATTAAATCAGTGAATAAACAGTACGCAGCTACTTTCGTTGACTTCAAGAAATCATACGATTACATCGACAGACATACTCTTATGAGAATTTTGCAGAAAATGGCCTGGACCAGAAAACCCACACCCTTATCCAAAAGACCCTGAGTAACACTAGATCACGAGTAAAGTTCAGGGGAACACTTTCAGAAAGCTTTGAGATAAAGACAAGAGTTTTCTCTTCAACTGTGCACTGGATAAGGTGACCAGAGACTGGCGAAAAGAAATGGAAATACAAAATATACTGAAGGGTATTTACCTGGGACACAAAGGGAAGGGACTAGTAGTAGACTGTTTAGCTTTCGCAGATGATCTGGCACTTATAGCAAGCTCAGTGGGAGTAACAGAAAAGCAGCTCAATATGATCAAACTCCAGGCTGCCAAGGCAGGACTTCAATTGTCACTAGAAAAGACAAAATACCTCACCAACATCAGTGATACTCCCAGTGAACTACAGTTGGAACAAGGTCAAATTGAGAAAGCTGACAGATTCAGGTATCTAGGAGAATGGTTGGAGCATAATCTATCAGAAGGAACAGCACTAACAACTTGGATTAATAACTTACAATTAGCTTATCGATTAACCGAGAACATTTATAATAAGAAATGCCTATCTCACAATTCCAAAGTAAAATATTACCAAACAGTTATCCGCCCTGAAGCCCTGTATGCCTCAGAATGGTTGAATCTGGACGGGAAATGCTTGACAGATAAACTAGAAGTTCAGGAGAGGAAGATCCTGAGAAAAATTCTGGGCCCAGTCAAAATAGATGGTGAGTACAGAAGACAACCAAACCAGGAGCTATACAATCATACCGAGAAAATCACACATGTATCCAGGAAGAGACGTCTCGCTTTCTACGAAGATATCAAAAGGATGGATCAAACAAGATTAACCAGCCGATTTCTCAACTACTGGAAGAGTAGGAAGACCGTGACACCATGGCTGATAAAACTCAAGAAAGACATCCAGGAACTGAACATAACTAAAAGAGACATTAGAAACCGAGTACTTCTCACAAGGATACTAAAAGAAAAGAGGTTGCAGGAGAGATCACTCCTAAAAAGACCGGCGCCCTTTAGACAAAGGAGAGAAAGGAGAAACATAGCCAGAGAATGCGGGGTTACTGGGCAAACATGAAGTCTCTCTCCAGGTTGAAAAGTTCAATATCGTGGTCCTTAGCTGGCCCATTCGAAAGAAGTAGAAGAATAATAATAATCCTGCTGATAGCACCTGCACTGGTTAGATACATCGTGACGGCCTCTGGAGCAGAAATCTGCCATTAGGCCGTCTGTTATTGGCCCCAAAATCAGTTAAAATCAGTGTCCTCGGCCAGAGGTCCAATTTGGAATGGCGAATGTAGTTTCACGCAGACCATGTGTGGACCCACGAACAGTAGGGTACCGTACTGTAGTAGTTTACGCTGGAATGTGATCCTGACTATGTGCTCATGTGACGGCCCATGGAACAGTTTAGGACCCTATCAACAGTGTGGAAAGAAAACAATATGGCGGTGCCGGTATTATCCTCTGAGGTGGCATCGAATTACGATCACATACACAGATCAGCGAGAACATTACGACCAGTTGCCTTATAGCTGACACATCCATCGTTGGCACGGATAACAGCGGCGACGCGTCGTGGCGTGGAAACAATGAAGCATAGTTAGATTGCTGGACGGAGCTGGCGCCACATTTGAACAAACGTCAGCTACCTGCCGTAAATTCCGAGGAGGTGGGCGATGAGCTCTGCCACCACGTTCAATCACATACCAGATGTGTTCGATCTGGTTCAGATTGACGAGTTGGGGGGCCCAGCACATCAGTGAGAACTTGCCACTGTGTTTCTCGAACCACTCCAACATACTCCCTGGCCTTGTGACAAGGCGCATTATATTGCTGAAAAATGCCACTGCCTTCGGGGAATATAAGCATCATGAGGAGTTTATGAGGTCTGCAACCAGTGTATACAGTACTCCTTGGCCGTCATGGTGCCTTGCACGAGACCCACTGGACCAATGGATGCCCACGAGACTGTTCTGCAGATCATAATGCAAACGCCGCCAGATTGTCTCCGTACCACAGCACAGATGTCAAGGAGCTGTTCCCCTGGAACACGATGGATTTGCACCTTCCCATCGTCATGATGAGGAAGGTATCGGGATTCATCAGACCATGCAACGTTCAGTCACTGCGTCAACATCTAGTGCCGATGGCCACGTGCTCATTTCACACATACACTATGTGATCAAAAGTATCCGGACACGTGGCTGAAAATGATGTACAAGTTCGTGGCACCCTCCATCGTTAATGCTGGAATTCAGTATGGTGTTGGCCCACCTTTACCCTTGACGCTAGCTTACACTCTCGCATGCATACGTTCAGTCAGGTGCTAGAAGGTTTCTTGGGGAATGGCAGCCCATTCTTCACGGAGTGCTGCACTGAGGAGGGGTATCTGTGTCGGTCGGTGAGCGTGGCATGAATTCGGCGTTCCAAAACATCCCAAAGGTGTTTTACAAAAAATGGTTGAAATGGCTCTGAGCACTATGCGACTTAACTTCTGAGGTCATCAGTCGCGTAGAACTTAGAACTAATTAAACCTAACTAACCTAAGGACATCACACACATCCATGCCCGAGGCAGGATTCGAACCTGCGACCGTAGCGGTCGCTCGGCTCCAGACTATAGCGCCCAGAATCACACGGCCACTTCGGCCGGCGGTGTTTTACAGGACTCAAGTCAGGACTCTGTGCAAGCCAGTCTATTATAGGGATGTTATTGCCGTGTAACCACTTCCCCACAGACCGTGCGTTGTGAACAGGTGCTCCATCGTGTTGAAAGATGCAGTCGCCAACCCCGAACTGCTCTTCAGCAGTGGGAAGCAAGAAGATGCTTAAAACATCAATGTAGGCCTGTGCTGTGATAGTACCACGCAAAACAACAAAATAAAAGACACGATCACACCATAATACCACCGCCTCCGAATTTTACTGTTGGCACTACACACGCTGGCAGATGACGTTCACCGGGCATTCGCCAAACCCACACCCTGCCGTCGGATCGCCACATTGCGTACCGTGATTCGTCACTCCATACAACGTTTTACCACTGGTCAATTGTCCAATGTTTACGCTCCTTGCACCAAACAAGCCGTCGTTTAGTGTTTACTGGTGTGATGTGTGGCTTATGAGCAGCCGCTCGACCATGAAATCCAAGTTTTTTCATCTCTCGCCTAACTGTCGTAGTACTTACAGTGGATTCTGATGCAGTTTGGAATTTCTTTTAATGGTCTGGATAGATGTCTGCCTATTACATACTACGACCCTCTTCAATTGTCGGCGGTCTCTGTAGTCAACAGAAGAGTTCGGCCTGTACGCTTTTGTGCTGTACGTGTCCTCTCACGTTTCCACTTCATTATCACATCGGAAACAATGGATCTAGGGATATTTATGAGTGTGGAAATCTCGCGTACAGAGGTATGACACAAGTGACAACAAATCACCTGACCACGTTCGAAGTCCTTTTGGGTTCCGCGGAGGGCCCATTCTGCTCTCTCACGGTGTCTAAAGAGTACTGAGGTTGCTGATATGGAGTACCTGGCAGTAGGTGGCACAACAATGCATCTAATATGAAAAATGTATGTTTTGGGGGGGTGTCCGGATACTTTTGATCACATAATGTAGTTGCCGATGTCATGGTGTTAACATTGGTATATGCATAGGTCGTCGGCTGCGGAGGCCCATAATTAGGAGTGCTCAGATATACTTGTACTCTGGCCAGCATTAAAGTCTGATGCTAGGTCCGCCACAGTTCGCCGCCTGTCCTGTCGCCACGCGTTGAGACACTTACCACAGCACTCCTCGGGCACCTAACAAGTCGTGGAGTTTCCGAAATCCTCGTGCCGAACCTCCTGGGCATCACAATCTGCCCTCAATGAAACTCAGATAGATCGAGCGCCTTCCCCATTCTACACACGAACAGGACGCTCATCGGTACCACACGTACCGTGCGTGTATCTGACATCCTCGCCAGATGACACAGGTATCGTGTAGACGGGCTTATGTCGATAGTAAGTCATAATGTTCTGGCTGATCAGTATATGTCACTGCACATATTTCCTAGTGATATGTCACTGCACATATTTCGTTATGTTACTGCAATGCCTACAGTCAAATAGGATGACATTCTGAAACAATGTGTGTGCTTTTTTCGTGGTGCATTTGCACCTCAGTTCTATCAGATGAGTAATAAGGCCTGAAAAAACAGGGTTGGATTGGTGGAAGAGTAGCCGCACAGCGAGGACAACACACTACTACACTGGGCAGTTCGCTCCACGGACGCTTTAGACCGAAAGACTGTGAATCCTACAGCGCAATCATGGTCTTTTAGTGACCTGTAGAGAGCGCTTGCCCGGCAGTGTGAGACAATACCACAACCCGTGCTGGTTTTGACTGGGCCACTGCTTGGAGAGCTGCTGTCCACGATGTATGCTACGCAAAGCCATCATAACGCACATCGTCGTTCTTTATGCTGCAAGCGGAGGAATGCCACGAACAGTAATGGTTTCTCCCTGCCGGCTCGTTCTTCCAATCCAGCTTCTTTCCTTGTCGCTGTGTCACAGCTCGCTGTGTTGCCAGGCCACCGTCCACAGCACGCATTATCGTTGTGATTTGTGTTGTTACAAGGGTGTCGAGGCGACCTCTGATAAGGGGCCGCCTCGAAAACGTAGTTTTTAAGTCCGTCTGCTTTATAATTTATAATTTAGTGGCATGATGTAAAATACTTGCCTTTACCTTAAACCAAAATTTTCATATTTCTGTAGTGAAAAATATGAAATTTTCCATCGTACGAATTGTTTAAACAATTGAAATCACTCTTGTACCGCTTTTAGCAAACCTATACAATATTATCATTTGGAAACCGAACTGCATATTTATCAGGTACGATTAACTGTTTGTGCGCAAACGTATTTGGATACAGTTATTTAATGATTTGTTTTGCCCGCATCTCGTGGTCGTGCGGTAGCGTTCTCGCTTCCCACGCCCGGGTTCCCGGGTTCGATTCCCGGCGGGGTCAGGGATTTTCTCTGCCTCGTGATGGCTGTGTTGTGTGCTGTCCTTAGGTTAGTTAGGTTTAAGTAGTTCTAAGTTCTAGGGGACTGATGACCATAGATGTTAAGTCCCATAGTGCTCAGAGCCATTTGAACCATTTTGATTTGTTTTACTTAACTACCTGAATATTCTGGACTTGAATTTGATTGAAACTATCAGAATATTTCTCATATTACAGAAATTACTGTCCGTCTAGATTGCTTTCATTTTCAAAATGACCGGTTTACGTTCCACATGAATCATCTTCATGTATTTGATTGTGTGGTTTACAAAAGGATAGTATTATCCTGTGACGTAGTAAGTAAATTTTGCTGATAAGTTGGACGGGTTACTTTTATATGCAATACAACCAAATCCAAGGTTGGTTCATGGAGAACCGAAACCAGTCATTTTACAAATGGGCGACTGAGGATTTTCTCTGAAGACAATGTCAATTTTTGTAATATTTCTCATATATTTTAATTATTTCACAAATTTCAAAAATCTGATTTACTTATGGATACAATGAAGAGACAAAGGCACTGGTACACCTACCTAATATCGTGTAAGGCCTCCGCGAGCACGCAGAAGCGCCGGAACACAACGTGGCATGGACTCGACTAATGTCTGAAGTAGTGCTGGAGGGAATTGACACCAAGCATCCTGCAGGGCCTTCCATAAGTCCGTAAGAGTACGAGGCTGTGGAGATCTCTTCTGAACAACACGTTTGCAAGGCATCCCAGACATGCTCAATAACGTTCAAGTCTGGTGAGTTTGGTGGGCAGAGGAAGTGTTTAAACTCTGAAGAGTGTTCCTGGAGCCACTCTGTAGCAATTCTGGGCGTGTGGCGTGTCGCATTGTACTGCTCGAATTGTCTAAGTCCGTCGGAATGCTCAATCGACATGAATGGATGCAGGTGATCAGGCAGGAGGCTTACGTACGTGTCACCTATCAAAGTCGTATCTAGACGTATCAAGGGTCCCATATCGATCCAAGTGCACACGCCCCACACCATTACAGAGCCTCCCCCAACCTGAACAGTGCCCTGCTGTCGTGCAGGGTCCATGAATTCATGAGGTTCTCTCCATACCCGTACATGTCCATCCGCTCGATAGAATTTGAAACGACCGACCAGGCAACATCTTCTCAGTTATCAACAGTCCAATATCGGTCTTTTTGGGCCCAGGTGAGGCGTAAAGCTTTCTGTCGTGCAGTCATTGAGAGTACACGAGTGAGACTTCGGTTCCGATAGCCCATATCGATTATGTTCCTTTGAATGGTTCGCACGGTGAGACTTGTTGATTGCCCAGCACTGAAATCTGCAGCAATTTGCGGAAGGGTTGCACTTCTGTCACGTTGAACGATTCTCGTTAGTCGTCGTTGGTCCCGTTCTTGTAAGATCTTTTTTCGGCCGCAGCGATGTCGGATATTTGATGTTTTGCGGGGTTTCTGATTTTCACGATACACTCGTGAAATGGTCGTACGGGAAAATCCCCACTTCATCGCTACTTCGGAGATGCGGTGTCCTATCGCTCGTTTGCGGACTATAACACCATGTTCAAACTCACTTGAGTCTTGATAGCTTGCCATTGTAGCAGCAGTAATCGATCTAACAACTGCGCCAGATACTTGTTGTCTTGTAAAGGCGCTGCTGACCGCAGTGCCGTATTCTGCCTGTTTACATATCTCTGTATTTGAATATGCATGCCTACACCAGTTTCTTTGGAGCTTCAGTGTATATGAGCCACTAATTGTGTGCGCCGCATTTGAATACAGTATCTTCAGCGCTTTTTGTGAAAGTTCACGAATGTAAGAAAATTTAAGTTGCTGGGAAATATATTTGTAACTCTAGAAAACTTTTATTAGCCATCCAGTGTTTCGGAGTTTTCCATATCGATATACACTGACGGAAAAAAATCGCAACACCAAGAAGAGGTTGTGCGACACAGATGAGAGTTAGTAGGGGTATTTCTAAATCTGAAAGATGATGTCTGTTTACATTTCACATCAGTCGCGTAAGAGTAGCACTAGAAACATAGTAGTAGAGGATTCAAATCAGGTTTGCTTTAAATACACGCTGTAACGGTGGTGAGTGCTACTTACCACTGAGACTGGACGCGGTAAGTTGATATTAGTCAAGAAGGTGACAAAGACGCCGTTATCAGCAACTCACTGAGTCTGAACGAGGTCGAGTAATACGGTTACGAGAAGCTGGATGTTCCTTCTGCGATACTGCAGAAAGACTTGGCAGGATACATAATTGCTGGCAGCGTTGACCATGGAAATGCACACTCGCAAGATCAGACTCCGGACGACCATGTGGCACTATCGAGAGGAAAGACCATCGAGTTCGGCGAATGGCTCAGGCGCATCGTACTGCATCTGCAGCAGCAATTTGAGCAGCAGTTGGCACCACAGTGACCCAACAACCTGTTATAAATCGGCTACTTCAAGGACAGTTCCGAGCCAGACGCCTTGTAGCGTGCATTTCACTGACCCCAAACCACCGCCATTTGCGGCTTCTGTGGTGTCAAGGGAGAGCTAACTGGAGGGCGGGGAAAGGGGGGGGGGGAGGTCTGTTGTATTTTCTGATGGAAGCTGGCTCTGCCTCGGTGTCAGTGATGGCCGCGTGTTGGTTGGAAGGAGGCCAGATGAGGATATGCAACCAATCAGTCTGCGTGCTAGACACCTGGAATTATGACATGGGGTGCGATTTCGTATGACAGTAGGAGCACTCTCCAAGTTGTCCCACGCACCCTGACTGCAGAATTGTACGTCAGTCTGGTGATTCAACCTGTTGTGCTGCCATTCATGGGTCGGCCGGTGTGGCCGAGCGGTTCTAGGCGCTACAGTCTGGAACCGCGCGACCGCTACGGTCGCAGGTTCGAATCCAGCCTCGGGCATGGATGTGTATGATGTCCTTAGGTTAGTTAGGTTTAAGTAGTTCTAAGTTCTAGGGGACTGATGACCTGAGAACTTAAGTCCCATAGTGCTCAGAGCCATTTGAACCATTTTGCCATTCATGAACAGCATTCCAGTGAGTGGTTTCCAACAGGATAACGCTCGCTCACATACCGCTGGTGTAACCCAGCATGCTCTACGACCGTTAATATGTTGCATTGGGCTGCTCGGTCACCAGGTCTGTCTCCAATCGCGTACATATGGGACGTCATCAGACAACAGCTTCAGCGTCATCCACGAACAGTATTAACCGTCCCTGTATTGACCAACGTTTGCTTGCCTGCATTCAACCGTCTGATGGCTACGTTGGCTATTAATGTACCAAGACTTCACATTTGCAACGGCTATCCCTGAGCTTACATTAACCTGTGATCTTGCAATGTTAATGACATAAATATGTTAACTAGGCAAATGTATTCCTGAAATTCCATTACTATACATTAATTATTTTCGGTGCTGTGGTTTTTTTCCGTCAGTGTACTTTATCACGTTCTGCAGCACCATCTCCAACTTTCATCTTGATGTCTCTTTCTTGACTTGTTCTTTTGTCGAATTATTCTCCTGTTACGTCAACTGCTTCAGTCCTCTTGTGGTCTATGTTTTTGAGAGTGGAAATCATTAAACCACCCTGCTCTGATACTGATTAAACCCATGTCAACAGCCAACATGTTCACAAAACCTCTCGGTAAACGACCACCACTTAGGAATCCAATTTAACTTCTACAACTACAAAGTCAAAATCTCCCACTTTCAAACACCGCGAAATACGTCGGCATCATACTCGATCGCGCCTGACGTGGAAGTGGAGGACTTCGTAAAAAGGCCAGGTTGAAACTTTCGTATGTTGAAAGTTTTTATCCTACCTTAAAAGCTACGCTGTCCTAACTGTCTCCGTTGGAACTGGGTCTGTCGAAGCCGATATGGGGAACTGGATGCCTTGTACGGGGTAATGTAATCACCATAGAACAGATGCAAAAGTCCAGAACAGAGTTTTAAGATGAGCTTTTGACATCCCCATGCTTTTTCTCACGACAGGTCTTCAAGCAGCTGTAAATATCGAACTTCTTAGGATGCGATTCTGCTCGCAGGTAGATACTTTCTACGGCAAGGCAATCACACACGCCATTTAGACCAAATAAATGATCGCTACAAAGTACACAGATGGCTACTCCCCAGACTGCCGCAGAAGAAACTCAGTTTAAAAAAAATCAAAAGAAAACCAAGTCCTGAATATTCATGGGAGAGAAGAAAGTATCACAAGGTAATAACCCTCACCAACTCATCCCTTGAGGAAGAGAAAGAACGCAGTGGCCCAAAAGTCGGCGAATTCTATGTACATATTGACAATGCAGTCACATACCCTGAAGAACTTTATTGACGGGAAGAGCACTATTCACTGCTTCAAAATATTGCAATCAACCAGATACACCGTACGAAGTAGCACAGGGACAAAACATTTGAGTCCTGTTCGGGATGAGAAGGAGGGGGATAGCAACGATGATGATGCTCCATATCTCCCAGATTCTGGAGAAGCCGCTTTCAAACAAATGGCCAATTCCCGATTTAAGTTTCGAGTGGCTTCAGTGGATCAGTTCGTGTGAATTGTGGAACGGTTTCTTGTACATTTCCTCAACGGATTCCGCTTCCATTGGGTTATGATGTTATGAGGGTACACTGTCGCCTCAACCGAAACAGCCAGGGTGAATGATCACTGCGAAGAAGAAATTGCTTATAAACAACGAGGCAAAATTTGTATCTATGGACGATATTGAGTCTGGGGGTCACTTACCTGAGATACTACCCGTATCAGTTGCGAGCATTCCCAAATCCTGTGAAGAAAGAAAGAAATGTATCAGCTGATGTTAGCACAGAATATACAGGGAAGATAGATGTACTTAGGTTAAACCAAGAGAAATGGCGTACAACAGGCGGCTGATATCGACAACGGTGTAATTCAGTCCAACAAATCTGATGTAAATAACCTCGTGGTATCGTACAGCACTGCAGGTAAATGGTTCAAATGGCTCTGAGCACTATGGGACTTAACATCTGAGGTCATCAGTCCCCTATAACTTAGAACTACTTAAACCTAACTAACCTAAGGACATCACACACATCCATGCCCGAGGCAGGATTAGAACCTGCGACCGTAGCAGTCACGCGGTTCCGGACTGAAGCGCCTAGAACCGCTCGGCCACCACGGCCGGCTCTCCAGGTAACTGTCGGAATTATACTTCCTGCCACACATCTCAAATCTACACGAGGGCCGCGCGGGATTAGCCGAGCGGTCTCAGGCGCTGCAGTCATGGACTGTGCGGCTGGTCCTGGCGGAGGTTCGAGTCCTCCCTCGGGCATGGGTGTGCGTGTGTGTTTGTCCTTAGGATAATTTAGGTTATGTAGTGTGTAAGCTTAGGGACTGATGACCTTAGCAGTTAAGTCCCATAATATTTCCACACATTTGAACATTTCTCCTCGAAGGCCGTCCGGAGTGGCCGAGCGGTTCTAGGCGCTACAGTCTGGAACCGAGCGACCGCTCCGGTCGCAGGTTCGAATCCTGCCACGGGCATGGATGTGTGTGATGTCCTTAGGTTAGTTAGGTTTAATTAGTTCTAAGTTCTAGGCGACTGATGACCTCAGAAGTTAAGTCGCATAGTGCTCAGAGCCATTCGAACCATTCATTCTACACGAGGCTTCCTTCCACGGCAACTAGCCGACTTGTCAACAGCATGTCTAACTTCAACAAAAAGGGCCTATTTCCATCCATATGTAATTTGCACATTGTCTTCTTAACCCTTAATCGGCAGTGAGTTGGCGCTGCGACTGAGGAACGGCACTCGTGTTCGGGAACGAGTCTGTGACAGTTGTCCAGAGTTGTTCGGAGAGGGAATGAACTGGCATCATTTCTGCGAGGCCTAACACACTTCAGCAAGTTTTTTTTTTCTTTCAAATTCATTGGATTCGCCGACTAACAACTAAACTGTCACGGCCGGCCGCTGCTGCTACGGTCGCAAGTACGAATCCTGCCTCGGGCACGGATGTGTGTGATGTCCGTAGGTTAGTTAGGTTTAAGTAGTTCAATGTCTAGGGGACTTATGACCTGAGATGTTAAGTCCCATAGTGCCTAGAGCCATTTGAACAATTTTTGAACCAGACTGTCACGTTCCACGCTCGGGCTCAGCTGCAGCTCAGTCTGTCACCACAACCAAGTTTTTTTGCTTTTACATTCGTTGACTTCGTCATCTCACAACCAAACTGTCGTATTTCAACACAATCTAGACTTCATCTGAAGATGCGCAAACCTGCCTGAAACTGGTAAAAGTAAAATAAAAAAGTGACTTGTCGCAGTTTCTTTCCAACCTTCCAACTTATATTAAAATTAATTCCTAGAAACACGTGTCACAGACTACACCACGGGCCGGCTGGAGTGGCCGAGCGGTTCTAGGCACTACAGTGTGGAATCGTGCGACCGCTACGGTCGCAGGTTCGAATCCTGCCTCGGGCATGGACGTGTGTGATGTCCTTAGGTTAGTTAGGTTTAAGTAGTTCTAAGTTCTAGGGGACTGATGACCTCAGGAGTTAAGTCCCATAGCGCTCAGAGCCATTTGAACCATTTGAACTACATCACGCTGCGCTGCACTGCTGTGCAAATTCTCGGTGTGGCTGTCTGCGAAGAGTCACGGCAGAAGATCAAGACTCTGCAGAAGTGCCTCTCCTCAGAAGTGTCACTCGGCACAAGTATTCTAAACCATTCGGGAGAAGCGGGTTTCGAAATTGTCACCACCCCGGCGGAGGTTCGAGTCCTCCCTCGGGCATGGGTGTGTGACTTTGTCCTTAGGATAATTTAGGTTAAGTAGTGTGTAAGCTTAGGGACTGATGACCTTACAGTTAAGTCCCATAATATTTCACACACTTTTTTTTAAATTGTCACGGAGTAGCGTGTAGTTTCTGTATATTACTTGAGCCGGTTTCTGGGATTGTTTCTTATGAAAGGGCATAACCGTTTTTCTTCCACGTCTTTCTCCATTCCGTGCTAGTAGTGTGTCTGTAATCATATCAACATGAATATGAACTCTAATCTTCCTTCCTTAATCCCTATTTCTTCCTGTTCATACCCTCCACCCCCTCTTCCTGACTCACTCACTCACTCACTCACTCACTCACACACACACACACACACACACACACACACACACAAAAGGGCAAATGTGTTCTCAATCAGAAGGTTGGTTTACACACCACAGTACTTTACTGGTCCTGGTCCTATTGGAAGTCATGTTCTTCTTCAACACTTTTTAAAGAGATTATTGACTGGTGGGTCCTTAAAGCACTCCGTCTTCAGACCACAAGTGGCCCATGGGGACCAGCCGACCGCCGTGTCATCCTCAGTGGAGGATGAGGATAGGAGGGGCGTGTGGTCAGCACACCGCTCTCCCGGTCGTTTTGATGGTTTTCTTTGACCGGAGCCGCTACTATTCGGTCGAGTAGCTCCTCAATTGGCATCACGAGGCTGAGTGCGGTGGGTCCTTAGCTGATAAAATATTTGTTTTGGAAATATAGGTGTGGTATCGATAGTAACGATGCCACATAGTTTCAAAGGTTGGCACTAACACGAGACACAGACGACAGCGCCCTCTAGCCGGTGCTGTCGAGGTCTACGAGCTCCGCGACTGCTTCAGCCCAATCCATCAGGTGCAGTCAGCCAGGACACTTCGTTTCATCTTCGCACCTCATTCCAAGTTACATATTCTTATTGCTTGAGTAAAGGGGATTACAATTCATACAACAGTACCGACGTGTTTTAGCTTTTCCTGATCCAACCCACGCGCCGCCTTCCATGCGGGATACAAAAATAGGAGTTGCACAAAAATATCTAAACACCTAAAATAGAGACATTATCATCTCTAATACGGTGTAGGAAATCAGTTGGCATTCAAAACAGCTTACAGTCGTGCCGCAACAGATAAACACAGGTCCTGTATGGTTTTCAAGGAAATCTTATACCACTCTTCCTACAGAGTAGTGGCAAGTTCAGGTAATGATGATGGGGAGGCAGACAGCAATGACGCACTCATCTCTCCACCACACAGGCTCAATAAGATTGAGATATGGTGATTGTGGTGGCTAGGGGAGATGCGCCAATTCATCCTCATGCTCACAAAACCAGTCCTGGACGATGAGAGCTGAGTCAACAGAGTCGCTGTCTTCTTGGAACACAGTACCACCACTGAGAAGGAAACATTGCAGCACGGAATAGACCCGATCAGCCAAAGTGGTCACATAATCCTTGGCGGTAATGCAACCTTGCAGAGTAAAGATGGGGCTCATGAGATACCACGATATGCTTGTCCAAATCATCACCGAATGATTTAACTCTTCGGACGTAAACTAGGCCAGAAGTTGGAAACAATGTGAAACAAGACCAAATGACATTCTTCCCTTGTTAAAGAGTTCAGTTTAATGGCTTTGGTACAACGTCTTTCTGTTACGAGCACTTTCATCACTGATGACTGGTTTTCGAATTCCAGCTCAGCCTGCAATTATGGAGCTCCCTTCGTGTTGTTTTGGTGTTGACAGGGTCCAAAATGGTTCAAATGGCTCTGAGCACTATGGGACTTAACATCTTAGGTCATCAGTCCCCTAGAACTTAGAACTACTTAAACCTAACTAACCTAAGGACATCACACACATCCATGCCCGTGGCAGGATTCGAACCTGCGACCGTAGCAGTCCCGCGGTTCCGGACTGCGGCGCCAGAACCGCACGGCCACCGCGGCCGGCTGACAGGGTCCGCGAATGCGATATCCAGTTCTGCAGTGGCTTTTGCAGCTGTCGTCCTCTTACGTTTCGCCACAATCCTCCTCAACGACGGCCTATCACAGTCACTCAGCCCACAATTTAATCCGCGTTGTGACTTGGTGGATGATGTTTTTCCGCTTTCGCTGCAGGCGGTATACATCTTCGATATGGTGCCTCTTGAACACCAAACACTTCGAATCCCTTGGTAACGGAAGCACCGGCCACAGGAGGACCAACAATTTGCTCACGACATAATGAACTCCGGACTATAGTATAACTATTCTGACCACGGCTGACACTTTCAGCGTACTGATGACATTGTACAGGCAGCGCTCGAGGTCAGATACAACAGCGCAACCTGCAGGCTTGGGTAGTCTGCATTTATATTCAAGCAAGAATTTCTAGTGGAGTTTCCACATTTTTGTCCAACTCTTGTAGACGTCCCATAGTTATATTGTATGCATTTGACTTATTTGCCTTTGGTTCTTTCTACTGGTTTCGGGACCGTAGCCCCATTTGCAAGCTTAAAAGACAAATTAAAAAAATTTAAACGTTTAGCCGTGCGATGTCTGTATCCAAAACTAATATTTATTACAAGTGCGCCCACACTAAGGCTTACCAGCAATTGTTCTTCCCGCGAACCATAAGCCACTGGAACAGTAAATGGGTTAAGTGACACTCGTACAGAAACTACCCTCCACCATAAACAGTAAGGTGGCTTGCGGTGGATAGAGGTCGAGAAGTAGGTAGATAGGTAAATTTGCTTTTCCCTTCATCCGATCTTTGAACTGACTTATCCAGTCAGATACAACAGGACCTACAGTTTCACGTAGACTTCAAACCACGCTGCTATCGTTTCCAGAACCGAAAGAAATGATAAATGACAGAAAAAAATCCGATAGGATATCAGACCTATGATTTATTATATGGTACTTGCTCCTAAGCCCCCCGCCCCATACACACACACTCAAACCGAATTGCACCACTGCACGAATAAGAACACGTACCGTATGTAGTGTATAAATGTCAGGTAATATGTCCCATACGATGTTACATAAGGTAACGCATTCGACAGATACATAAGTACCAGACGTCACACTCTGAGCCAACGTGTACAGAACACAGGTATGCTGGGATGGATTCGGCAGTAGTATCGTACAAAAGGTACTTACAGCGCTGTGTACGTTACCTCCAGGTCCTATTGATAAATAAGCGTTCCTTCAAGAATAAAGCACAAACTGGAAGTGTAGGTCATGATGAATAAAAACAGCTGGTAAACTTGGTTTTAATTGAGCACACTACCAGTTTCGCGGCAGACAGCCGCATCGTCAGGTGCAACCAACATATTTAAGAATTAAAATATAATTATAAACTGTACTGCAAATTTGTACTAACAAATCATTTGAGGACTGAAACTCACAAAAAATATTACATTAATCCATCATAGATGAACCCAATGCTCTTAGTCAAGGTACTGCTATTCTGAGTATATTGTCAGCGTTTAAAAAACTAGACGAACAAAGCATAATTGTGAACGTGGTCCATGTAATATTCTCTAATAATGTGCCAGCTAGAGTGAAGTGATATACTGACCAATCACTGCTGCGCAAGTACCTGCAAGAAAAAGAAACAGTGCTGCACTCTTAAACCGCTTTTGAAGCTACAGGACATAACGTACTTATCGGTGGAATAGTGCAAGTCAGTACGTACAAAACAGAATAAAGTAGACTTGAAACATCCCCCTAGAAAAATTAGTGAATTACTGTGCTGATAAACCTCTTACGTTATTTGATTCTCAAACAGCTGAGCAGAACTGAACGTACTCAGACATTTCTCTCTTCACTTATTCTGATCAACACTAAACTGACACACAATATTTTTAGCGCAACACAATCTGACTTTCAATAATCCCTACAAAAGAATGGCCCTGACTAACATTAACCTATACCTTTCACGAATCACTTACCTCACAAAAATCTTCGTTACTCGAACTACTGCAATACAGCGAGCGCCAATACTGCCAGCTAAATAAAAGATTCTAACTATTGAAGGCACTAACTACTGATAGGCATAGTTAGCAAATGAAAGATTTTGATAGAGAACAAACAATGTATTTACCTTAATAATATTCAAAAGTCAAAATATATGTATATCAGTTCATGATATCCAGTATTACAAATTTACTCTTTCTGATGGACACACGTCCAGAACCTCCGCTCTCAAAATTCTGCTATCTCTCTTCCCACATCTACCACTGCTGGCGGCTCACCTCCAACTGCGCAACGCTATGCGCTGTTCACATCCAACTGCGCAACACTACAATAGCAAACACTCCAAAAATGCAAACCAGCCACAGACTTCACACAGCACAGTCAGTAATTTTCACATAGAGCACTATGTGGCGTTACCAACATAAAAACCTAAACAGCCTACTTACAGGCTCACCGTTTTCTCATCTATCTCAAACCTGTCATGGAAGGCGCGGTTTGCAAAAAATTGGCGCTACCTTCAGTGGCCACCAGGGAACACCGACTCCCCAGGTAAATAATAACTATCACGTGGACGCTGCGTCGCAGTGTACGCGCCACGCCGGCCGCGGTGGTCTAGCGGTTCTAGGCGCTCAGTCCGGAACCGCGCGACTGCTACGGTCGCAGGTTCGAATCCTGCCTCGGGCATGGATGTGTGTGATGTCCTTCGGTTAGTTAGGTTTAAGCATTTCTAAGTTCTGGGGGACTGATGACCACAGATGTTAAGCCCCATAGTGCTCAGAGCCATTCTTTTTTTTTTTTTTTTTTTTTTTTTTTTTACGCGCCACCACTAACAGCGCTGGGTTATTCCCTTGAAATAGTGTTAACCGTGCAAGCAATCAAAGTTTATTCAAATATTATGATGCTGTAACGTGTTCTGTGTACTATCTTTCTTGTATCTAAAAATTTCCACTTCCTCCAATAGACTCAAAACCTGGACTTTTTCTTTTCTGTGCAGGAGTGAACGTGTTTCATCAAGACTTTCATCTCTTCCCGTAAGTGCGAAGTTAATGCAGATTTGGAACCTGTTAGATTAAGATTTTCCTGGAACTTTTTACTGAAGGACCTACCAGTTTGCCCCAATTATTTTTTTTTGGGGGGGGGGGGGTGAGCAATCATTACATTTAATAAGGAAACTACCGCAGCTTTATATTTGTTACAAGAATCACTTTCTTTATTCCTAAGTAGAAGCAAATTAAAAATAGCTCCACGATGCTGTGAAAATAAAAGCTCACCTGCGAGCCTGAAGCGCCAAAGAAACTGGTATAGGCATGCGTATTCAAATACAGAGACATGTAAACAGGTAGAATAAGGCGCTGCAATCGGCAACGCCTATATAAGACAAGTATCTGGCGCAGTTGTTAGATCGGGTACTGCTGCTACAATGGCAAGTTATCAAGATTTAAGTGAGTTTGAACGTGGTGTTACAGGCGGCGCACGAGCGATGGGACACGGCATCTCCGAGGTAGCGATGAAGTGGGGATTTTCCCGTATGATTATTTCACGAGTGTACTGTGAATATCAGGAATCCGGTAAAACATCAAATCTCAGACATAGCTGCCGCCGAAAAGTGATCCTACAAGAACGGGACCAACGACGATTAAAGAGAATCGTTCAACGTGACAGAAGTGCAACCCTTCCGCAGATTGCTGCAGGTTTCAATGATGGACCATCAACAAGTATCACCGTGCCAACCATTCAACGAAACATTATCAATATGAGCTTTCAGAGTGGAAGTCCCACTCATGAACCCTTAAAGACTGCGCGACACAAAGCTTTACGCCTCGCCTGGGCCCGTCAACATCGATATTGGACTGTTGATAACTGGAAAGATGTTGCCTGGTCGGACAAGTCTCGTTTCAAATTGTATCGTGCGGATGGACGTGTATCGGTATGGAGATAACCTCATGAATCCATGGAGCCTGCATGTCAGCAGGGGACTTTTCAAGCTGATGGAGGCTCTGTAATGGTGTTGGGCGCGTGCAGTTGGAGTTATATGGGACCTGATACTTCTACATACGCCTCTGACATGTGACACATATCTGTCTGATCACCTGCATCCATTCATGTCCATTGTGCATTCAGACGGACTTGGACGATTCCAGCAGTACAATGCGACACCCCACACGTCCAGAATTATTACAGAGTGGCTCCAGGAACACTCTTCAGAGTTTAAACACTTCCGGTGGCCACCATACTCTCCATATGAATATTATTGAGGATATTTGGAATGCCTTGCAACGTGCTGTTCAGAAGAGATCTCCACCGCCTCGTACTCTGACGGATTTATGGACAGCCCTGCAGGATTCATGATGTTAATTCCCTCCAGCACTACATCAGACATTAGTCCAGTCTATGCGAAGTCATGTTGCGGCACCTCGGCGTGCTCGCGGGGGCGCTACAGGATATTAGGTAGGTATACCAGTTTATTTGGTTCTTCAGTATATATTCCGGTCACAGACGCAATTTCGCTGTTTATACACCGCTGTTACTTATAATGTGTTTGAAGGAAACTCGGTGTTCCGTTTACAGCAACTGCTAAAATCAACAGGAAAAAATTAAAAGAAAAAAGAAAGCTGTGCTCTGGCAATCAGAATGCAAGAGTACCTAGAGCTCCAGAAGTGCATTTAAACTTAATTTGGTAGTGGCTATGAAATTCAGTTTTGCATGCAGTAATTTTATTAACAACCTGTGGCGGAATAAATTACGTTCCGCGAGGAGACTCGCGGGTCTCAGCAAATATCCGGCCACAGGCTGCGGGAGGAGCAGCTGCGTTAATGAGAAAATCTGCCGCAGAGGAGAACGAGATTGTCGCAGGGATGGCTTCTAAATTCGTGTGGCGAGTAAATAATATCGAACAAGCTGAAGCGTCGTACGAGAAATGCAACAAAATAACATTCATTCATTCATTCTAGTGAAATTTCCTAACAACTGTAACATTCAAATTTCTAATTATATATACATTTAATGCTATATTTACTGTTTAATGTAGTCCTTCTGTGTTAAACCTCAACCCAAACTTACAATACTCTTCAGATAAAATGCATTGTATTTACTTATTCGTACAGTTGTTCAGATGGCTCTGAGCACTACGGGACTTAACTTCTGAGGTCATCAGTCCCCTAGAACTTAGAACTAGTTAAACCTAACTAACCTAAGGACATCACTCACATCCATGCCCGAGGCAGGATTCGAACCTGCGACCGCAGCGGTTGCACGGTTCCAGACTGTAGCGCCTAGAACCGCTCGGCCATCCCGGCCGGCGCGTACAGTTGTCATTCTAATACCTTGTTGACTACCTGCAAGCTAATCTGGATCCAGTTTCCCCACGACATTATTTTCTATTCCCAGGCTAGTGTCATTTTAGTGTCACAAAAATGGAGCCATGGAGTTTCTATGTGCCCTATCCGGTTTTTTCTTATCTCACATCCAATTTTGTCCTATTCTACTACCGTCAGTATTGTTCTCGTAATAAGTACAACTGTTTACTCTATTACAACTACAAGTATTACGAAAGTGTTGTTAGAAGATCCTGTTAATACAATAACCATATTGAATTTACTACTACAACAATCACTATTAACAGTTAGACTATTAATACTAGTACTATACCCCTTCTACAGCTGCTTTACCTTATTATTGTTTATTTTATATTTTTTTAATCACTGACATAAAATTTAATAGTACATTATCCTGCTTCACTACATAGGTTTTGTGCTCATGTCAAAGGAGGTATGTGTTCTGTACTGCTGGATTCAGCTACATTTAGCTGCTTCCAGAACGCATCAATACATCAATTCAATTTTCACTACATATTACTCATTCCTCGTGTTGTGTTTTACTTGCTTCGCTTCATTGTTCCGTTTGTTGGCCAGGCGATCATACATCTATGTGGCTCATTTCTCGTTCCTTGGGCTCGACTGTAAGCTTTTTTCGTGTTTATTGTGTTGTCTCTCGATTGTGTATACGACTTACTTTTTGGGAGAATGAAACTCTTAGCAGATTTAGAGTATTAAAATTCTGTTTCAACTAAAGTTATGTCACAGACATTATCTTTCTCTTCTTCCTCCTGTTCTTCACTTCAAGGAGCAGAAACATCGCCTGTTCCAATTACATTGTTGTCTCTTGAGTCGTGACTCGCAGTACTAGCTAACTCTCCAGTTAGGGGACATTCCCTTAGGACGTGGCCTGAAGTGTCCATTTCTCCTGCCACACCTCAGCTTCACTCCGCTACTAATTCTATTGGCATATGCAGTGTAAGACCCACGTTTAGAGGAAGAAAAGGAAGAGTCGTACGCCATTGTCTCCTGAGAAACCCCGAAGGTTTTTAAACCGCCTAATTGGATAGCATTTTCTGCATCTGCACCACAATGGCCCCTTTCCACGCGGTTGATAATACTTGCGTCGTAGGTGCGGCTTGTTTCGAGAAGGTGACCTTACTATGGGTACAGTGTGGTGCCATGTTCGTACGTCTCACCCTCTCGGCTAACACCACATCAATGGGACCCGCTAGCCGACGGACCCGTCTCCATCAACTACGTCACGTGTCCTCACACTAGAACATACTGCGTCTTGGTTTGGAATTTAAACCAGAACACTAGCGAAACGTCAGCTGATCAGGAACTTTACGCCTCCACCTCTCCTCTTTCCGGCCAAATACTGATGTTGAGAATTTCTTCCAATCCAAGGATTCGAACCGGGTACCTCCAGTTCAGACGCCACCAAACAGACGTGTATTAGCAACCTCGGCTACAGAGTAGTAAATAAAAGCCTGATTTGGCTTGAAATTTGCTATCTACATCCTTGTTTACATGAAGAGAAACCGAAAAATTCCCCTTCGTGTGTCTATTCAGGGTTATCAGAAACAGTCTGAAAAGTCTGTAAGGGTGCTGCAGGAAGGTTATGCTGGGAAATAATTGTTGAGAAATTTTAAACATTTGTTTTGCTGTGATCCAGCAACCGTACGCTACTTAATTACAGGACGTATATACACCCACTTCTGTTGCACAACATTTTGTAAATTGACCACGGTTGCACTAGGGCAATCTTGTTGTTGTTGTGGTCTTCAGTCCTCAGACTCGTTTGATGCAGCTCTCCAAGCTACTCTAACCTGTGCAAGCTTCGTCATCTCCCAGTACCTACTGCAACCTACATCCTTCCGAATCTACTTAGTGTATTCATCTCTTGGTCTCCCTCTACGATTTTTACCCTACACGCTGCCCTCCAATACTAAATTGGTGATCCCTTTATGCCTCAGAACATGTCCTACCAACTGATCCCTTCTTCTAGACAAGTTGCGCCACAACTCCTCTTCTCCCCAATCCTATTCAATACCTCCTCATTAGTTATGTGATCTACCCATCTAAGCTTCAGCATTTTTCTGTAGCACCACATTTCGAATGCTTCTATTCTCTTCTTTCCCAAACTATTTACCGTCCGCCGCGCGGGATTAGCCGAGCGGTCTAGGCGCTGCAGTCACGGACTGTGCGGCTGGTCCCGGCGGAGGTTCGAGTCCTCCCTCGGGCATGGGTGTGTGTGTTTGTCTTTAGGATAATTTAGGTTAAGCAGTGTGTAAGCTTAGGGACTGATGACCTTAGCAGTTAAGTCCCATAATATTTCACACACATTTGAACATTTATCGTCCATGTTTAACGTCCATACATGTCTACACTCCATACAAATAGTTTCAGAAACGACTTCCTGACACTTAACTCTATACTCGATGTTAATAAATTTCTCTTCCTCAGAAACGCTTTCCTTGCCATTGTCAGTCTACATTTTATATCCTCTCTACTTCGGCCATCATCCGTTATTTTGCCCCCCAAATAGCAAAACTCCTTTACTACTTTAAGTGCCTCATTTCCTAATCTAATTCTCGCAGCATCACCCGACTTAATTCGACTACATGCCATTGTCCTCGTTTTGCTTTTGTTGATGTTCATCTTATATCATCCTTTCAAGACACTGTCCATTCCGTTCAATTACTCTTACAAGTCCTTTGCTGTCTCTGACAGAATTACAATGTCATCGGCGAACCTCAAAGTTTTTATTTCTTCTCCATGGATTTTAATACCTACTCAGAATTTTTCTTTTGTTTCCTTTACTGCTTGTTCAATATACAGATTGAATAACATCGGGGTTAGGCTACAACCCTGTCTCACTCCCTTCCCAACCACTGCTTCCCTTTCATACCCTTCGACTCTTATAACTGCCATCTGGTTTCTGTACAGATTGTCAATAGCCTTTCGTTCCCTGTATTTTACCCCTGCCACATTCAGAATCTGAAAGATTGTATTCCAGTCAACATTGTCAAAAGCTTTCTCTAAGTCTACAAATGCTAGAAACGTAGGTTTGCCTTTCCTTAATCTATCTTCTAAGATACGTCGTATTGCCTCACGTGTTCCAATATTTCTACGGAATCCAAACTGATCTTCCCCGAGGTCGGTTTCTACTAGTTTTTCCATTCGTCTGTAAAGAATTCGCGTTAGTATTTTGCAGCCGTGACTTATTAAGCTGATAGTTCGGTAATTTTCACATCTGTCAACACCTGCTTTCTTTGGGATTGGAATTATTATATTCTTCTTGAAGTCTGACGGTATTCCGCCTGTCTCATACATATTGCTCACCAGATGGTAGAGTTTTGTCAGGACTGGCTCTCCCAAGGCTGTCAGTAGTTCAAATGGAATGTTGTCTACTCCCGGGGCCTTGTTTCCACTTAGGTCTTACAGTGCTCTGTCAAACTCTTCACTCAGTATCGTATCTCCCATTTCAGCTTCATCTACATCCCCTTCCATTTCCATAATATTGTCCTCCAGTACATCACCCTTGTATAGATCCTCTATATACTCCTTCCACCTTTCTGCTGTCCCTTCTTTGCTTAGAACAGGGTTTCCATCTGAGCTCTTGACATTCATACAAGTGGTTCTGTTTTCTCCAAAGGTCTCTTTAATTTTCCTGTAGGGAGTATCTATCTCACCCCTAGTGAGATAAACCTCTACATCCTTACATTTGTCCTCTAGCCATCCCTGCTTAGCCATTTTGAACTTCCTCTTGATCTCATTTTGAGACGTTTGTATCCCTTTTTGCCTGCTTCATGTACTGCATTTTTATATTTTCTCCTTTCATTTATGAATTTCAATATTTCTTCTATTTCCCAAGGATTTCTACCTGCCCTCGTCTTTTTACCTGCTTGATCCTCTGCTGCCTTCACTACTTCATCCCTCAGAGCTACCCATTCTTCTTCTACTGCATTTCTTTCTCCCATTCCTGGCAATCGTTTCCTTATTCTCTCCCTGAAATTTTGTACAACCTCTGGTTTAGTCAGTTTATCAAGGTTCCATCTCCTTAAATTCCCAACTTTTTGCAGTTTCTTCAGTTTTAATCTACAGTTCATAACCAACAGATTGTGGTCAGAATCCACATCTGCCCCTGGAAATGTCTTACAATACAAAACCTGGTTCCTAAATCTCTGTCTTACCATTCTATAATCTATCTGATACCTTCTAGTACCTACAGGCTTCTTCCATGTATACAACCTTCTTTCATGATTCTTAAACCAAGTGTTAGTTATGATTAAGTTATGCTCTGTACAAAATTCTACCAGGCAGCTTCCTCTTTCATTTCTTACCCCCAATCCATATTCACCTACTACTTTTCCTTTTCTTCCTTTCCCTACTACCGAATTCCAGCCACCCATGACTATTAAATTTTCGTCTCCCTTCACTATCTGAGTAATTTCTTTTATCTCATCATACATTTCATCAATCTCATCGTCATCTGCAGAGATAGTTGGCATATAAACTTGTACTACTGTAGTAGGAGTGGGCTTCCTATCTATCTTGGCTACACTAATGCGTTCACTATACTGTTCATAGTAGCCTACTCGTGTTTCTAGTTTGTTATTCATAAGCAAACCTACTCCTGCATTATCCTTATCTGAGTTTGTATTTATAACCCTATATTCACCTGACCAAATGTCTTGTTCCTCCTGCCACCGAACTTCACTAATTCCCATTATATCTAACTTTAACCTATCCTGCCGGCCGCGGTGGTCTAGCGGTTCTGGCGCTGCAGTCCGGAACCGCGGGACTGCTACGGTCGCAGGTTCGAATCCTGCCTCGGGCATGGGTGTGTGTGATGTCCTTAGGTTAGTTAGGTTTAAGTAGTTCTAAGTTCTAGGGGACTTATGACCTAAGATGTTGAGTCCCATAGTGCTCAGAGCCATTTTAACCATTTTAACCTATCCATTTCCCTTTTTAAATTTTCTAACCTACCCGCCCGATTAAGGGATCTGACATTCCACGCTCCGATCCGTAGAACGCCAGTTTTATTTCTCCTGATAACGACGTCCTCTTGAGTAGTCCCCGCCCGGAGATCCGAATGGGGGACTATTTTACCTCCGGAATATTTTACCCAAGAGGACGCCATCATCATTTAATCATACAGTAAAGCTGCATGCCCTCGGGAAAAATTACGGCCGTAGTTTCCCCTTGCTTTCAGCCGTTCGCAGTACCAGCACAGCAAGGCCGTTTTGGTTAGTGTTACAAGGCCAGATCAGTCGGTCATCCAGACTGTTGCCCCTGCAACTACTGAAAAGCTGCTGCCCCTCTTCAGGAACCACACGTTTGTCTGGCCTCTCAACAGATACCCCTCCGTTTTGGTTGCACCTACGGTACGGCTATCTGTATCGCTGAGGCACGTAAGCCTCCCCACCAACGGCAAGGTCCATAGTTCATGGGGGGGGGGAGGGGGGAGGGGGAGGGCAATCTTATCGGAATAAAACGTTACATGGAATATATGTAATCACAGCATGGTTTGCTCAGACGAGTTAAACCATGTATTCCATGTGACTTTTTATTCTGATGAAGATTGCCCTAGTACAATCGAAACCGTGGTCAGTTGACAAAATTTTGTGCAACCGAAGTGGCTGTATATACGTCCTGTAGGTACGTAAGTATATACGTTTAAACACAGGTTACTTTGCCTTGTGCTCCCGTTCCCCCTCCCCCCATACTTCCTTTGCAAGATTCTCATCTACTCAGTCCCTCTCCCACCTATTCAGGAGCAAGCCATGATTTGTGCATTCCTATCTCCCAATTGCTGCAACAGGTACAGTACAGATATGAGATTTTGTTTCAGTCAAAAGCAATCCACTCAGCTCTGTGTTTACATGGTTGAAAGCTGTGTTAGCACTGGACGAGTCATTCCACTAGAAAACTTCCACGAGCCTCACATGAGTGTTCTTTTGCTGCTCATATTTCTTCCAGGTCAGCTTCATCACTATACTCTATGTTGCTAGCCAGGCTGTTTCTTTCCCCTCTTCTATAACTACCTGATCTTCTTCATCACAATCTTTGCACAAGGTCCCAATGTCATCTGTCACCTGGCTAAACTTTGCGTTAGGTTTCACGCTACTTGTGGCGTGGTATTGTACACCTAGCCTTTCCTGTAGCATTTGCCCTACACGCCTGGTGTGACCGCTGCCTAGCAGAAGAACTCTTTCCTTTCTACTTCACTTTTCTACCGACGTATTCTTAAAATTGTTCCTAAGAGTCTGCTGCGCTCTGCTTTGCTCAAAATCCAGTTGAGGCCCTTAGCCTACTTCGGTTAACAATTCAGACTGCTTTCTTAATGTTAATTTGAAATGCGATTTTTGAGGTTTTTTCCTACTGCTTATTCCTCATTATTTTTCTCCAGCTCTCGTTGATTTTTCCTCATTCAAGCTACATAATTCAAAATACACTATCTTTAATTCTGCCAGGAAGGTAGAAATCTTCCTCCCCTGTTCCACGACTCTCTTACCTCGACTGCATAATCTGTAAGTCCATCAGAGAGCCTCATCTCTTACTTTATTGATCTCCACGCTACAGTCTCTCCAATGAAACACCAGTCCACAGTCGTGACATGTTTCTCCTATACTGTGTTGAATATCATGCGGGTGTTTCATGGCGTAACACTTTCCAATTCCTTCACAGTAGTATTACAATATTCTGGGCGGTGCAAACGAAAAACTAGTGATAAGGTCAGATGAAAAACGAAATCTGTGGAGAAAGGATATCGAGTGGACGTTCTTTCGAAGTGTTAGGCATCTTCCCGTTCTACTCCGACACAGGTCCGCAGCCCTCCCTAGACATTGCACGGATGTCGTCACCAGTCCTTACTGGAACTTTATTGTCCTTCCAACGCCAGCAGTGATCCCTTAGCAAAGGTTGCTTTTCTATCCAGACATGCACGATTAATCACACATATTGGGGCGCTGTAGTGGACAGACACCGGCCATAGTCTAGGAAGAACGTGGTCGGCGCATAATTTTCGCCACGTCCGAAGTCTGGTAATTGACGTACCGCTGCCAGCAGTAGCGTACGTGCCTTTCAGCAGCTTTAGTGAGGGATGCACTGAGCCAGCAAAGAGACGTCGCGGTCTTTTTCTGCACTTACAGTGAAACTCTCGTTTTGAACAAACTATATTGATTCTGTTTCTTCCGTATGCATTTCAGAATTTCGTTATTCTCAAAGGAACTGAGCGTAAAAGAAGAAACACAGAATGAGAAAAATATCAACATCAAAAACTGAATGCAGTCATGCAGACAGCAGAATTTGCACCTAACAGGACACTGTTGACACAAATATCGCGTCCAATTGACTTTTGCCAAGCGTAAGTGAAAAGTGTTCCGTAGCCGTTATAGAACGACCAGAGTGAAAAATGCTCCTATCATAGCTCAAAAAAGGCGAATATGTCCTGGGTAGAGTTAGGGATGTAAAAGAAGGGAATTAGATTTTCGTCTTATCTAAAAGCTTCAGACATTTATATCAAAACATCATGACATATTCGCGCTTGTCTAATTGTTAGCATTAGTACCCAAAACGTGTAATACGTCACATCGTGTCAACCAATGATACATGATGTAATGTTATATATCATGACACATGGCATCATGGCATTTGTCGTGTCGTGCAATGTGGCACAATGTGTCATTAAAGTTTAGGATGCATCCACTGTACTCCCTTTATAGGTACTTCAAATTGTAGAGGCGCCCCACTCTCTAGAACCAGACAAATTTATGTTTATTTCTTCTTACACCCGCGCCATACATGTAAAAGGGTGTGGGCTGAAGGAAAAATGGCCCCCTCAGGGAAAAAATCACCCCCACCCCCACACCCTGAAACAAAAAAAAGTTCTGTGTCCCAACGAGGAAAAAATCCAACCGCAAAATTTCATCCCACAGTAAATCTTTTTTGTCTGTTACATATGTGCTCTTCAGCCATATTATATTATATATAGTTTGCTATGGGTGGTGAATCTCCTGGATTTTGGGCACAAGATCAGGGATTTTAGCATATAAATTGCAAGACGCAGGTGTGCCAAAACCTTGCAGCTAAGAGAGCTCACTGCGCTAGGGAAGTAGGGTTAACTCGTAAAAAATATCTCTGAAGCTGCCAGATAAGTGGAAAAGCTAGTTTTGAACATGGCTGCTTGGTTCAGTGACCGGTTATAAATTAAAATTGAAACAAACGAGCCCTCGGTCACAATTTTTTAGTCTTATTAACCAGGTTTCAACACTTCTAAGAGTGTCTTCATCAGAATTTGGACATTTAAAGTGGTCTATATCATTACAAATTTATGGGAAGAAAAAATTTTAATATTAAAAAGTTAAGTACTGACTAACAATACAAGACAGAGGCAGTACTTACATGTCACGCATAAAATAAATAAAAGGCCAGACGGGCTTTAGTCACAAAATATTTAAAAGGAATGTGTGAAGGCGAGCCTCTAAGGGCTGCTGATACCTGTACAGCCCACAGGTTGCAACAGACTTGGGCGCCCGCGTTAACAAGTGCGGCAGGTGAACATGACATTGCAGCGAGAGCGCCATCTAGCAGCTGCAGGTACAACTTGGCTACTTAACATTCGAATGTAGACAAGCGAAAATTATAATGAATATAGTTCAGTACATAATGTAAAAGGCAATATTTTGTTCAAGAGTGACAGATAAAATAACATTTTGCGTACATCAGATCTTAGAAGTACAGTTTCAAGCATAAGAACTTCATTATAGAAAATACAGAAAGGGCTCAATGACACAGGCTGTAGAAAACGATATAACATGAAATACAGCCAATGAACCTTTTAATAAAGGAAAAATTATGAGATGATCTAGATGGGGAAAAAAACATTTCGGTGAACTGCACGAGGAGAGCCGAGATTAAATGTCAAGTAACGGCTTTAATAGCGCGCCCGGTTGGCCGCGCGGTCTAACGCACGGCTTTCCGGGCGGGAAGGAGCGCCGCTCCCCGGCACGAATCCGCCCGGCGGCTTTGTGTCGAGGTCCGGTGAGCCGGCTAGTCTGTGGATGGTTTTTAGGCAGTTTTCCATCTGCCTCGACAAATGCGGGCTGGTTCCCCTGATTCCGCCTCATCTACGCTATGTCGGCGATTGCTGCGCAAACAAGTTCTCCACGTACGCGTACACCACCATTACTCTACCACGCAAACATAGGGATTACACTCAGTTGGTGTGGGACGTTCCATGGGGGGTCCACCGGGGGCCGAACCGTACAATGACCCTGAAAGAGTGGTTCGGTGTGGGGCAGTGGAGGGGAGAAGTGGACTGCGGTAGTCGTCGTGGGGTTGCGGACCACTGCGGCTGCGGCGGGTACAGAGCCTCTCCGTCGTTCCTAGGTCCCCGGTTAACATAACATAACGGCTTTATACCGTTGAAGAAACTTTTGTTACGCAACTGCTGCTGCTCATTGACAATGGGGCTATCATTTCGATAAATATGTTTTAAAAATCTCTAATTCTTCAAGAATATCTAATCTACGCCCTTTCTTCTCGGTGTGCAAGATGTTGATATCGGAAATAGCTTTAGGCGCGTGATCTGTAATCAGAAGATGGTCGGCAAAAGACGAATTTTGGGGGCTAGTGCCATGTTTTCTTAAAAGGTGTTCTTTATAGCTGGTTGTAAAGGCACGTACTGTTTGTCCTATGTAGTAAGAAGAGCAGGTATCGCAGAAAATCTTATACCGCCAGAAATTTCTAAAGGGGAACGAATCGATTTTAAATTATGAATGAAGTTTTTTTTTTCAAGTTATTATTGGTAGAAAAGGCAACGTTGGAGTTGTATTTATTACGCAGAAGACGTTGGATCTAATAGAAGATGAGCCCCAAGAAAGGAATAGAAAAGTATTTTTGTGTTGGATTCAATGATAGAGGTGCCGAGGGTAGTAACTCTTTTAACAGTTTTCTTTCTAAGGATGTCATGTACTACGCCAGGTTTATACTCGACATTAACTGCTATCGTTTTGAGTAAATTGATTTCGTCGTTGAACTTTTCTTTCGAAAGTGGAATGGAAGTAGCTCTGTGAATAGCAGAGTGAATGCAAGTGTGTTTCTATACGACTGTGAAGTCTACACTTGACCGTTTTTGAACGGCAAAAAACACGTATTCCTTTCACAAGTCCATCTACTGGACGTCGCCCCATATGACTGCGCGGCTACATGCAAAACAGTTTGCTTTTATACATTGTTAGAGTAAGAAGGACACGATACTTTGTGTCAAAGATATTTCGTTAGGTGTCGTTCTGCTGTCTGTACTGTTGTATTAATGTACATACGTTCTCATTGTGTGCTACTCTTTTTAACTCAGTTCCTTTGACAACTGCGGAATGCCAAAATGCTTATGGAAGAAACTAAATAAATAAATATGTGGTCAAGAAAAGAGAGTCATAAGTGGCAGCGAAGATGTTAAAAAAGCTCCGTCTGTAGGCCACAAGTGGCCCTTCCGGGACCGTCCGGCCGCCGTGTCATCTTCCGAGGAGGATGCGGATAAGGAGGGGCGTGTGGTCAGCACACCGCACTCCCGACCGTTAGGACGGTATTCTTTGACCGAAGCCGCTACTAATCGGTCGAGTAGCTCCTCAATTGGCATCACGAGGCTGAGTGCACCCCGAAAAATGGCAACAGCACATGGCGGCAGGATGGTGACCCATCCAAGCGCCGGCCACGCCCGACAGCGCTTAACTTCGGTGATCTCACGGGAACCGGTGTAGCCACTGCGGCAAGGCCGTTGCCAGCGAAGATGTTGGTAAAGTACAAATTATTTTTATTTTAAAAAGAATACAAATAGATGCCAATTACAACAAATTTTTTGTTGGCATAGTACACCATTCACTGCAGCAAATCGATGGCTTCGCACTGACCAGTTCTGGTGAAATTCCAGATGACGACTGGAACTCAAATAGAACATCCTACTGGCAAATACAGTTGCCCAGCTGTGTGTCAACACTACGGCCCTGCCATTACTGGTTGCAGAAATTAGCAGCACCTACACGCAGTCTTCCATTTCAAAACGCACAACGGCCTCTAAGGGGCATTTAAGTGACAGCGGCTCATACACCGTCCGTTAAATTCGCTGGCTGCTTTGATGCAGCCTGCTACGATTTCCTCTCCAGTGCCAACCTCTTCATCTCAGATTAGCAGTTACAGCCAGCGTCCTGAATTATTTTTTGTACATATTCTAATCTCTGCCTTTGCCTTCAGTTTTTTCCCTTTAATACTTGGGAGTTATTGCCTGATATCTTATCAAATGTCCCATCATTCTGTCGCTGCCTCTTGTTCGTGTTCTCCACCTGTTGCCCTTCTCCTCGATTCTGCAAAGAATCCTACAATGGCCCATTTTGGAATATCTGTTATATTTTGTGACATTTTTCGTAAGTTTATTGATTAGCATTACTGCAGAGTATGTGTTATATTATTGCAGCTATTGCTGGTTTAGCTGAGCCCTGCATTTAAGCGTAATGTTGCACACTGACAATACGTCTTGAAAGTGGGATTGTTGCTTCAAGTGCGCACTTGTAGCACTGCGATACGAGTTGACTGTTACGATAAGTGAATCGGCATTAGTCGGCCACACTCGTTAATGTGGTCCATTTATTCGCACCGCATTCTGACGGTCTTAAAGTTTCATTGTGAAGCTATTAATGTTATAGTGTGGTGTATGGGACGTTATTAAAACTTGGTGTAGTTAAACTGATTTGAAATGAATAATAATATCGGTAATTAATTATAGAGTCAAGCGACCCGCCAGTAACTTTTATCATTGTCTGGTTCTTAGAAATTGTCACCAAAAGAAAGTATGTAATGAGATCCTTGAGGTGAAGAGGAGTGAGACAGCATCGGTTGACATAATACACAACCGGCTGTATTATATTTGTGGACCGTGACAGGACATCGCATCCTGCAACAACCTCTGGATGTGGAGTCCGACACCCAGCAGCCACATAATGGTGAGTGAATTCGAAATTTTCAGCAGTGCCTAGATTTTTCCGGCAACGTTGGAAAGGGAAAAGATTCAGACAGTGAATTATTATATCAGTTACAAAATGCGTGTACAGTGAACATATTTCAGTAACAATGGCTTGATTCATGATGATTAATAAGGAGGACAGTATTGATGAGGATAAGATTAATATTGATGTTGTTAATGAATTGGGACTAATTAGAGAAACCAAACAGAAGAAGAAACTGGAAATGAAAATTAATGTTTGAATGTAGACATTGTACGGCAAGAGGCAGGAATAAACAACAATCATGTAGATAATGTAGGAAGGGGATAACAAAATTATTACAAAAACTGATGGCAAAATAATCAAAATTTGAACAAAAAACTAGATGATAATAACAAAATAATGGCCAAGAGCGAGTAGGACTCATTCTCTGAGGGTTACACACAAATTTATGTATGTGTATGGACAGTTCATCCATCCCAGGAATCTAAAATCTCGACGATTTTTGTCGGTTATTTATATCGATACTGACAAGATATCAGTCCACGAAATTTCAAGATTTTCGAGAATGCTTTAATTTTAAGTAGCAAAGAGTACAGCAATCAGTCGCAAATAACGTTTATTGCAAATCAAGGTTTTGGTCATTGTGTGATCATCTTAGATCAGCAAATTTAAGTTAAATCACATACAACTACGTATGTACATAGCCCCAACAGGACTATTCATGTCAAAAATTGAGTTTAACGGACCACAATTTCGTTGTAAAATGTGGAACCCATTTATTATCCAGCACACGATCTTGCTGAACATATCAGCGAGAGTTAAGAAGACGGTTCCAAACATGCAGGGAAAAGAAACGCGAGGGATAAATAATTTGTCTCATTCTGAAACTGTGATGAACAGTTTACCTCATGATATTACTGGTCCAACACCCTAAACCATTTTACACGGCAAAAAGCCTAACAACTTTTTCGATGAGACCATTGACTGTCTACCATGAACTGTGTTGACTGATAAAGAAAAACAGTGAGTAGCATTACGGCACATGGAGAAGTTGGCACTATCTGGAATATTAAAACACGACCACTTAGTGAAACCTTCTGCACATAAAGTCGGAAATCACGTCTTGACGTGATCACATAACAAATATCCAAAGGCAAAGCATGAAATCAAGGAATTTCCGAGTTACTACTTATGACTGTTTGGAATACTAGAAGTAGTGCATCCAAATTCTGTCGAGTTGGATAGGCATAATGGCGAAAAAAATTTTGCACTTCACAATGTGGAGACCATTTAGATGGAAGTCTACACTGACGAGCCGAAACAGTATGACCACTGCCCATCGTGAGGTTGAATGCCTCCTGGTGATGTTGCGGGCACGTGACGCAGTAAGGAAAGAAAGTAAGCGAGAGAAGAATAAGCAATCATTATTGCGAAGATACAGGCCACAATTTCTGACATCTACGGACATAAACATTTTTTGACCGAGGGAACATTATTGTGGCACTGCAGCTGGAAACAAGAATCTCTGAAGCTGGTCGCCTGTTACCGTACTACTTTCGTGAGCACCTGCAGAAAGTGGTTGAAGGATGGTGAAATATCGAACAGGCCGTATGGTATCAGAAGACCACGTCTCATCACAAAACGTGGAGGTCGGTGGCTCCCCCACTGTGTAATTCATGGTAGGCAGCGATCTATGGCAGATCTGACTACAAAGTACAATGTCAGTGCAAGGACTAGTGTTTCTGAGCACACTGTTCAAAGGTCATTGTTGAGCATGTAGCTTCACATCACACGACACCTGCGTGTTCCCGTCTTAACCCAACGGTATCGTCAGTTAAGACTGCAGTGGGCACAGCATCACTAAGTTTTCACCGTGGAAAAATAGAAACGTGTCGCCTGTCGAATGAATCGCATTTTTTGTTACACCAGGTCGATGTTTGGGTCCTTATACACCATCATTCAGGCAGATGGCTGCACGAGTCGTGCACTGTGCCACAGCGAGGGCAGAATTATGCTGTGGGGTACATAGAGTTTGGCTTCCATGGGATCTGTGATGGTAATCGAAGGCATCACGACAGCAGCGAATTACGTGAACGTTACTGCGGACCACCTGCATTGCTGCACGATTGAAGCCTGCTCCTACAGCGATGGCATCTTCCCGCAGGACGACTGAGGTCAGAATCGTGTTACAGCAGTTTGAGGGGCATTATAGTGAACCCACATGGATGTCTTGGCCATCAAATGTGCCTGATCTGTTCCGATTGGAACATATATGGGCCACCAGCTGCATGTCCATAAACCACCATCTCGTAATTTGTGGGAATTGCTTGACCTGTGCGTAGCAATCTGATGCCACATGATTCTGGAATCCTGTCAAGGACCTGTAGAACACTTCCCAAGCAGAATCTCTGTTGTAGTGTGTTTGAAAAGTGGAACAACATGTTATTAAATAGGTGGTCATAATGGTTTGCCTCAACAGTATATAGTGATGTAGAAATAAATATTTTATGTTGTGCTACAGCAGAATTCTGAAAATTAGATGGGTAGGTCACATAACTAATGAGGAGGTATTGAATAGGTTTGGGGAGAAGAGAAATTTGTTGCACAACTTGACTAGAAGAAGGTATCGCTTGGTAGGACATATTCCGAGGCATCAAGGGATCACCAATTTAGTACTGGAGGGCAGCCTGGAGGGTAGAAATCGTAGAGGGAGACCAAGAGATGAATACACTAAACAGATTCAGAAGTATGTAGGTTGCAGTAGGTACTGGGAGATGAAGAAGCTTGTACAGGATAGAGTAGCATGGAAAGCTGCATTAAACCAGTCTCTGGACTGAAGACCACAACAACAATAACAACATGTTCTTGTATTAGGACATCACAAGCTGGCTTAGAACCTTTCGCAATGATTTAGCATGAGAAACTGGTTGAACATGTTCTCCATGATTAGGTTAGTGACCTATACATCACTGCCAGTGAAATAGTGTATGTAAGTTCTGTCTACGAATACATTTTCTCGTAAGTGACAAGGTGTGATGGTGTAGATAAAATCATGTTTTCGTACCATTTCACGTTGATTGCATGTGATTATTTACATGTAAGATGCAGTGGGAAGCACAAGTTTTGTGTTTGAGTGACTGCTGTTCGTTTTCGTTTTGTTATTTACAAGACGCCAGAGCACAATGACACGTCACCATGTCGCCTTCCAGTGCAGATAAGTGGCTCATAGCCCACAGGGACGTTCTGGGATAAGATCAAGTGATACCAAGAGTTGGGATGCTTTCTGCAGTGTGAAACTACCGACCACAACTGCATGAAATGAGCTGGGTGCTACAGCTGGTGTGTTTGCCAACAAATCCACATGGCTTTTGGAACTTTGAGAGATAAAGCAGGGTACCCTCGATTGCAGTGAATAATTAAAATGAAATAGTGTGATGCTGAGTGTGTTCGTATCTTGATATTCAAAGTCCGCAGGTATTTACGTACAAACAGGTATTTATGTACAAACAATATTTTTCTACCTAAATTCTGTGCCAAAAATTTGTCTCTGCCTGCCTCTGATTTTCTTTCTTAACTTGTGAACTTACTTTTAATATTTATGTGATTAATTTTGAAAGAAAATGCATCTAGTGTG
Organism: Schistocerca nitens; assembly: GCF_023898315.1. Taxonomy (NCBI): domain Eukaryota; kingdom Metazoa; phylum Arthropoda; class Insecta; order Orthoptera; family Acrididae; genus Schistocerca; species Schistocerca nitens. Next base: position 623,879,819 of record NC_064614.1, on the reverse strand, counting down.
TGCATTTTATAGATGATCAGGTTACTCTTGCTACATGGCTATGTAATTAATTGATGTCGTGTACAATGATAATGGCGATTACAGAACCATTTTCACTCATTATATATTTTTCTAAACATAATGAATTTTGTTTAATAAGAAGGACTAAGATGATGTATAGTTTCTTCAGTCTCTCTGTGAAAAGTTCTTAGAAAATACAAGTTATATGAAGGACGATTGTATACTATGTGGTAATAAACAGATAGGGGATTAATTTAATATGCCTCATTAATAATTTTGTTGTATATATATCATGTAAATAACACATTTATTAGAAGTTTATTTATTATACGCATTTGTTTTTATGAAGAGACAGTTTATGATTTTAGCACTAATATGTGACTTTTCATTTATAGTTACTTTCACATTAATTTCTACAGTTCCATATTATGGAAAAATTCTGTAAATAGTTGTATTTTTTGCCTTGTTTCCATTTATATTTTCTTAACACCATATTTTGGAGATTTTCGCTCATACTGTTTTGTTGTCGTGTTTTGAAGTTATGTTTCCATGTAGTGAAACTTGGTAAGTGTACATAATCTATGTAATTGTTAATTTATTATCATGTAATATTTCGCTGTTGTTTCGTACCTGGCTACTAGGAGCCTTCTTGTTTGATTAAACTGAAACTTCATGTTACGATAAATTTTCAGGAAAATTTATTTTTTGAGGTCTGTGGATGTGAGAAGATCCTATATTGTTCCATGACAGAATATCTGTTATATTTTGTGACCTTTTTTCTAATGTTATTGATTAGTGTTACTACAGTGTGTGGATTACATTACTACAGCTACCAATGGTTTAGCAGTGTCCACTATTTAAGAGTAGCCTTTGTCCACTGACAATGGCTTTTTAAATTGTGATTGTTGCTTCCTTTGCACGCTTGCCATAGCACTGCAGCAGCAATGGACAGTTGTGGCAGTGAGTTCGCATTGGTTGGCCGCACTCGCTAATGTATTCAGACTAATTATTCATGCTACATTCAGACGGCTTCAAGTTTCAATGCGAAACGATTAATGTTGTATTGGAGCACACGGGACATTATTAAAGCTGAGTATTGTTTACCACCACCAGGAGCGATGTCCCTTTGTCGTATTCGCTGACTTCAAGTGCTTCCTAGCTCATGTAGCGCGTTTGAAAGTTATCCCAATGCCTCTCATACTGCCTTACAAAATGTCACATACTGTATGTGACGTCATATCAAGCTGTATGCTCATATGACTGTAACCTCAACAAATTCGTCTTGTATGTCAAGGATAATCCCGCAAGATGGCTGTCTTAGCTCACAAAACTTGTGGGAAGTTGATGGGAGTTATTGCAACAATATTCCCATGACAGACTCACAGGAGAAAGATGCTATACAAGAAGGCAGTTGACTGTCATATTTGTGAGCTGCCACTGGATTTAGAAGCTGAGGCACCTCATAGACCAATGTCATCTGATAGGGAAGTTCTGCGGTGCATCTGACAATGCATGCAACTTGAAACACCAACTGCTATGACACATACGTGTCTTCTTCCATAATTTGAGTGATATTATGCTTGCTTCCTTGTTGAACACGTGGGTAATTTCGGCTTGATAGATAATAAGGTCAGTGCCAGTTGAAAAGTAAACTTCATATTCCAAATGAGACATGCCAAAAATAACTATCCACTTCTTGTATTCGCTACATTTTGTACAAGGATCTCTTCATAAACTTGCTGAGACAACGCGACAGGAGGATATGCATATCATCAGAGCTGCATATCCTGATAATTCAAAGTTTCAGCTTGTGACGAAGAACAAGGTCTTCCCATGTGAGTATCTGGATCAATGAAAAGACTCCATGAAAGCGGACTACCTGATCTAACCACGTTCTAAAGTAAACTCACAGGCACAGCCATAACAGATGTGGATTGTGAGCATGCATTAAATGTTTGGCAGGAATTCAGCATCTCTGATTTAGGCGAACATGCTACCTTCTGTTAAACCGTGCCAGAGCTTTCATGGGCTGCATCGTTCAAAAAGATGTTTATCCGCATCGGACTGTTGATCGATGTTGATATATTGTTCTTCTTTGGGTGTGAGATTCGCAGGGGCTTTGCCAGTGCATACACAGGTACGCCACAGAGAACAATCCGTAAATGAGTGACGTGGTGTACAGGCCATATGACGATTTAAGGTACATCCTTTACAAGGATGTAAACAAACTCTACAGGCAAGCTCAAAAATGGTTCAAATGGCTCTAAGCACTATGGGACTTAACATCTAAGGTCATCAGTCCCCTAGACTTAGAACTACTTAAATCTAACTAACCTAAGGACATCACACACGTCCATGCCTGAGGCAGGATTCGAACCTGCGACTGTAGCAGCAGCGCGGTTCCGGTTCAAAATGGTTCAAATGGCTCTGAGCACTATGGGACTTAACATCTATGGTCATCAGTCCCCTATAACTTAGAACTACTGAAACCTAACTAACCTAAGGACATCACACAACACCCACGCGGTTCCGGACTGAAGCGCCTAGAACCGCTCGGCCTGCAGGTAAGCCATAAAGCAAAATCTGCAGTTTGGAAGGTTCCGATGTACACCGACCTCCTGTTGATATAAACCCATCTAGGCGACAGCAGCATCACCTGTTGAGGAATGACTGCTAGTCAAACACATGGTGCATGTAATATGTGAGCATGCTGTCTGTGTTTAGAACGGGGAAGGTGCATGATCTATCTGAGTTTGACTGAGGGCCGATTGTGATAGCTCAAAGGCTAGACATGAGCATTTCGGAAACTGCACAACTTGTCAGGTGTTCAAAGAATGCTGTGGTGAAACCACTTCCAAACATCATGGGGTTGGGCGGCCACTCCTCGTTACAATTGTCAGACATTGTAAGCTTGACAGACTGGTAAAACAGAACAGGTGTTGAACTGAGGCTGAACTAACATCAGACTTGAATGTGGGTACAAATGTGTCTGAGCACACAGGGCACCAAACACTCAAAACAATGTGCTTCCACAGTTGACGGCACATACATGTGCCAATGTTAACACTACAACGCCGGCAACTACGACTGAAATGGTTGCATGACCATTGGCACTGGACGTTGGTGCAGTGGCAGAGCATTGCTTGGTCTGATGAATCCCAGTACCTTCACCTTAATGCTGATGAGAGGGCGTGAATCTGTCATCTTCCAGGGGAACAGCTGCTTGTCACTTGTACCGTGGGACAGAGAAAAGCTGGCGGTGGCTCCATTATGCTGTTTGGAACATTCACGTGGGCATCCACGGGTCCAGTGGTGTTCGAGCAAAGCGCCATGATGGCCAAGGTTGCAACTGGTTGCAGACCATGTACATCCCTTAATGACGATCATGTTTCTCGACATCAGCAGTATTTTTCATTAAGATAATGTGCCATGATACAAGGCCAGGAGTGTGGTGGAGTGATTTGAGAAACACAGTGGTGAGTTACAGTTGATGTGCTCGCCCCCCAACTTACCAGATTTAAACATGATTGAACACATCTGGGGTGTGATTGAACTTGGCATCAGAGCTCATTGCCCTCTTCCCAGAATTTATGGGAATTAGGTGACTTGTGTGTGCAGATGTGGTGCCCACTCTCTCCAGCGGCCTACCATGGCCTCATTGGTTCCATGCCATGACAAATCGCTGCTGTTATCAATGCCAAAGGTGGAAATACAGCTATTAGGTACGTGGTCAAGATTTTATGGCTCATCAGTGAATGTCCAAAGGGTAAATCATCTGACTGAAGGAAGGGATCCATGATGTGGCTACTGATTCTTGTAAGCGATAGGTTTTGGAGGGAGAACTGACATATCCTGTCCATTTGCATGACATGCACAGCGATGTACCGCTGTGTCTGCAGCGCCTAGTCCCTGTCCCAAAGCCGTTGACACTGCTGGGATGTATTCTGCACTACAGAATCCTCCAGCAATGTCTCAGTTTTAAGATGAAACTTGTGGGAATCACACACAGCATCTCTTTCAAGCAGCAGCACTGGTTGAAGAAGTACATTGATGTAGAAACTGAACAGTGAGGTTCTTACGATATGTGACTTTGAAAAGAATTGATGAACAACAGTTTTCGGATAAACCATGGAAAATGTTAGAGAATACCGTGAAATTCATTTAATTTACAAGTGGGTGATCGTTTAACCACAAGAGATTACATTGTCGTATCAAATTTCAAGTGGATCACAACCTTCAACAAACGAACTAGTCGCTCAGAATATAGCCACGGTTCCAGTGCAGTTCACAAACCTGTTTATATCGGTATTTGTGGTATGGACCTATCCAAACACTACATTACCGATTTCACTATGAGTTTGTGACGCCAAACTTCACTGATCCCAAGTTACTTTATATGGATAAAGGCAGTTGCACCTACTACATGAAAAACTGATTCCATATGAATTACTTATGTACAATCTCGAAGAATTAGACGTGTCCGGACATGGTCGACAGTTACTAGAGGTGCCTGCTAGAGGATGTTGGCGCCACTCCCCGTATGGTGCACCTTGTAGTCTTTTGATCATGAGGCCATGAGTTACTTACTGCACTGCAGCTGAAAGTTGGGCTGGCTCATCATGATGACAAATGATTCATCTGTGGGACGGGGTCGGAACCTTCCATTCTCACACTATCAATGGAGTGATTTGTGAGTAGTGGTTGTATGTATCCACAAGCGTGTGTAGAAAAGTTGGATGAACCACTTGTCGGAGTTGTGTATGTGAGTATGGTTGGCAGACAGTACACTGTGTGTGCTTCCAAGTTATCTGCATACTATGTTTGTTTGTAAATATTGTACATCAGACTAACACTAATCCGGCCATTCCTTGCAAATATGTATGTCGAATTACCAGTTTCATATTTTTGACTGTCTGAAATTTAGTGTAAACGCGTCAGGACTATAATTTATTGAATATAAAGATACATTCATTTTCATAGGAAACTTAGTTCTTGAGTGTGTACATATGCGGTAGTATGACTCACTATGAAACATGTCGCAATTTTTAGTTGTTGCAATGTGATATGTGATGCAGGCATGTAACCATTTTACAAGCATTACATCAGTACTGCACGTATATGGTTATTGCAGATGGTACTCTAGGAAGATGGCCGCAGCTTCAGCACCAACAGATGTGAGAAATCTTCATGCGCTCTCTTCCTATGTCCTCTCATTCATCACCTTCATCATTACTTTTCTGCACTCTTTTCATTATCACTTCATCTGTTAAAATGTGATCTATCTCTCAGTTTTCTCAATCAGTCACTCAGCAATATACTCTTCATCAATTTTTCCTCCTCCTCCTGGAAGCCTGTGCAACATGTCAGGGCTCAAAGTATATACAAACTTTGCCAAAAACGTTCCAGGACAAGTTTCTTTTTATTTCTGAATTTGCGATACAAAAAAGGAACAAATGCTGTCTTTATGTACACTCTTTGACATAAAACTTGACCGGCGGCCGGCCGCTTCAGAGGCTAAGTCCGCGCCGATCGCGACATGGGACAAAAAAACTGGCCAACTCGCTAATTCTCTAAGTCCGGTTATCTGCACAATCTGGCAACACTGTAGACTGCGGCACTTCCTGGAGGAAAACTTGTCCCATGATAGAGAAACTCTAGGCTGATTGCGCCTGTGGGCTAGCGGTAGCGTGCGTTGTTTCTGTTCATAATGTCAGTGGATCGAGAACAGCTGGCATAAAATATTTTTATAGCCTCTTCTTTCTGAATGCTGAAGACGTGAATGTAATGGTAGCGCAGATTCAATCTATTTCGCTTTGTGACACACCGATATCAAAATTTTATCCAGTAACGATTTTGCGGCAGATTTCCTGCAGACTGTCCTCCTCTGGACGCCGTATGCGGCAAAGCTCCGGGATCCATTTGCTGGCTACTGGCAGCGGCCGTGGCGACAGCAGCGGCGCTGCACTTCCCCGTTATTTATCGAAAGCGCCTGCTACCGCTCATCGCTTTTGATGATTTAAAACGCTTTATTATTAAATGTTGCTCCACAGAAAATTTCTACAATTTCCATTCACGCTCAAAAGCAACGGAGACAGACGCCCTGATTAGTAGGCGGGTATTATATTACATTAATCGGCAAGAGCTGAGTATGGCCCGAAATTAATTTTATAGACTGGGACGAAATTAAACCACCTCACTACATTCGATGAATTTATAAATGCTTCATACCTCGTTTCTTTTCCTTTCAAACTCAATTATTTGTGCAACTTTTGGTCAATGTTTGGATGTTTTCGTCAAGCCAGAGTGAGCGTCTGTGGTGTAAAGTGTATTACAGTTCTTGTTTCATTCCTTATGGTAAGTCTATGCGATAAACTGTGTGAATACCTTGCAATGCATGCTCTGTAGCAGTGCAGGAACACTGCACATTTGGAGTTCCATGTATGGGTTCATGAAGTATTTATTGTTGATCGGAAGTGATAGTTAAGGTCATCAGATTTAAACCAGAAAAATTTGTCGTTTTGAAGGTTCCAGAGAACGGAAAGGAATTGCTAACGCCGGTGTTAGAAAACGTCTACAGTTAAATGCTATTGCAAAAATTTAGAAGAAGGGAACTACATTAATGAACATGTGCACTTCATAAACAACCTTCTGACATGTTAGACCTATATGACGAACAAAGCTCAAATTTATATCGTTGACAGTCGGTTTGAATCTTTTCAGGGTCTATTTTACAGTGAAGCACCTTGGAATTTGCAAAGCAGAAATCCATGATATTAACTTAATTTACTAAGTCGAAATCGGACGAAGATTGATGTTTAAAGGCATTCTTCAGATTTCGCATAAGAAATTTTTACTAGCAGTTTGCAACTCCATTAATTAAAATGGAAAATAAAAGGTTGTAGTCAGCGGCTTCTACCGTGATTCGAACTGCTATGTCTTATAGTACAAGCACTGCAACGCACAAGGGAACCTCTGAGCTAACGACACACTGGCGGCCAGAGGCGGAATATAGTCACTGCGATGTTGCCTGAGCCTCAAAACGCAACCTTAAACACACGAACAGAGGAGGTGGAGATTACTGTTTTAACGTCCCGTCGACAACGATGTCATTAGAGACGGAGCACAAGCTCGGATTAGGGAAGGATGGGGAAGGAAATCGGCCGTGCCCTTCCTAAGGAACCATCCCGGCATTTGCCTGAAGCGGTTTAGGGAAATCATTGAAAACCTAAATCAGGATGGCCGGGCGCGGGATTGCACCGTCGTCCTCCCGAATGCACACACAAACAGGTGTTACTTATGTGAAGAACGCCGTTCTTGGAGTCCAGAAATTAAATATACTTTCTAATTGTGTCATCTTGCAGTGGATTATATCGTACGAGTCTTCGATGTGGAAAATGAATGTCAAGTGAATTTAGCGAGGTAACGCCGACCTACACTCGGAAGTAAATGCACTATCAGAGTGTTGACAAATGCTTGCTACGACGCTGCCATTTCTAGACTCTCTGACGAGGCAGCTCTTCAGCGAAATGCTTGCCGTGATTCTCCGATACGGTTCTTCAGAGTGGAGACGCGCGCGCACGTTTGGTTTTTATGCGGCGTTCTCCCCTGATGGTTTCTGACGTCGCCTTGTGGGCTATGTATACATATGAGACATTCAATTATCATTAATCCAGAATGATACAAGTTTCAGCTTCCGGCGTGGAAGAAGGCTGTTGACGCCGACATTATATCATTTCAACGTAGGGAAAGCAAAACGGATCATTCAATGTTTCTCATTCAACATAAAGCATGTGAGATAATTTTCCGTAACGTTCATAATCATCTAAAAATACAAACGAAGTAAAAATACACCGGAAGCTTATTCGAATTGAATATAACGCTTTGCACCTCGATGTCGAATTTGTCCACTTGCAATCTTTTGCAGCATGCACATAGAATGTCATGATTACCACGAGAATGAAGAAATATGTTGGTAAGGATGGAAGCAAGAAGAGACGCAGTCAACAAATATTCTATTCCTCATGGCATTCATTTCATTTGACACGTAAGAAGAGGTAAAGCGGGAATTTACTTTCGTTAACACGAAAGATATGCCGCACATATTGATAACGAGGAAGTCTGCGTCTTCATACGTTTCCTCCTTGAAATCTGTATGCTCTATTATATACTAAGTAGCCCGATCATTGTTTCAGTAATGTTACCCTCTTGTTTGACCCCGTAACGATGAACAGATTCCAAATGTATGTCTCCCTTCCTGGGTTGTTTTTTGTGTTTTATTGCTTGGAATTCCTGAAGCAGACCACTGTGCTTTCCCCCCTCGTGGGTTAGGTCTCAAAACTAAACCGCTTTGTATCCAATGGCATAATTTATTCAGACAGCATCAGCATAAGACTATCAAACAAAGCCTTCCATTTACAGTTGCAGCACTCTAACCAGCACTGACCAAAGTGTAATCCACGGTCATGGTCCTAAATTACCAGCTGTCTGCTACTGTGGCAAAGTCCGTACTACACTGTCGATTCCGCAGCACCATTTTATCTGGTAACACTGTGTAGTTGCACAGTTGTGCTACCAGGTCTGTCCTCACACTGTCAACTTTATGTATCTCACTTCTCCTGTAGCGTAGATCACGAGGAGCCGAAGTAAATGAGTGTATTCTGCATGACGTAACATTCAGTATTCCCTTCTTTCATAGCCACTCTTCATGTGCATCGATACCAAATAGGAATGCGAAAACTCTTGCGAGTGAGAGAATGACAATAACAATCGTAACAAGAACAAGCAAATAACGAATGATGTTTATTCCAACGCAGAACGAGAATGGCTTTAAATATAAAAATCTGTATCTATATCTATATCCATATCTATTGATCTTTGAGTTGGCACAATGCAAATATATTCTTAGCATTTAGTTACTGAATTTAGTTCTGGATGTTTGCAGAGAAAAGGAAAAGTCGGTACTTCTCGCTAGTGCAATATAATGTGAACCAGCAACTACCCTTTCCTTAGAACACGACTCAAGCAGGTCCTCAAGTAGGTAGCAAGGCACTGCTGCATTCTGTTCCCTGACATTGCTCTGATGACGGTTAATGCAGATAGTTCCGATTATGAAATACAAAACGTATTGCAGGTTAGTTCCTAGGATAGTAACATTAAATTTGCGTTGTAGACGGCACATGAACGTGACGACTATCCATAATACTCATCAATATAAAAAGACAATATTTTGGGAATTTAGCAGGATTACTCAAAATGAATTCTGAAATTGGGTGACTGACTGCACAGGTGCTAAACGTCGTCAAGAGTATACGATGTCCTAATCGCATTAGGAATATGAAGATCGTCTTCGACAGCTCGCAACTTTCACATTGCTATCTCCACCCTACTCCAGACAGCCCTCGGTGGAGTTGCACTACGTTGCCGATGTTATGGAAGGCCTTCAAACCGACAACAGACCACATATTGAAAAATACAAGCGAATTCTCTTGCAGCGTAAGCTTATTGTAACTAATCTAAAAATTATTGGAGAGGAACATTGTCCTATTCAAAAAAAGTAAAATGTTACACACTGTTGACGTCAAACGGACATTATCTATGTCCTGTCTTGTGTCCTACTCATCTATAATATCAAGTGTACTATGAAAATGATTATATATAATAGATGATAGGGTAATGCATTGATACCAGATGGTGGGGGCCGGCCGGTGTGGCCGTGCGGTTCTAGGCGCTTCAGTCTGGAACCGCGTGACCGCTACGGTCGCAGGTTCGAATCCTGCCTCGGGCATGGATGTGAGTGATGTCCTTAGGTTAGTTAGGTTTAAGTAGTTCTAAGTTCTAGGGGACTGATGACCTTAGAAGTTAAGTCCCATAGTGCTCAGAGCCATTTGAAACATTTGAACTATTTAACACAAAATGACATTAAAAATTAAAGTTATTCACGAGCAGCTAGTTGAGAATATGTATGAACATTAAATGACACGACGAACTGAAATAATATGACGAAGAGTTCAGCGCTCACTGGGAATAGAGCCCCACACATATCGTTGTTGACTACACACAAAGAGACGTCAGCTACCGAATTTTTCTCCACCAGCTGCTCAGAATAGCATCTTGAACTTACAGTCATCTCGCAAATAGTTCTGTGTCTCACTGGGAGTTAAAAACGTCAGATATCGTTAGTGTTGACAACGAATGAAAATACATTAAAAATCAAAATTATTATCCACCAGCAGATAGGTGTTCTCATGATAGAGCTTGATAATACATAATTAAATCTTTAGTGCCGGGCCAGGATTCGATCCCATTCACGCGTAATATGTGAAGGTGTTGAGGAATCTGCAGTTTTGAACAAACAACAAATTGTAGCCGAGCTGTATTGCCACGAAGGGATCAAATTCCGCGTTAAGGGCGGTCTGAGTTGCATTCCCAGTTTAGAACCAATTTTATCGACATACAGAAGCTCAAATAAAAGATGGAATAAGTGTCCTGTGACCATACATAGCGTTTGTGTCGTCACTTGAAATAAATAACTAGTATAAGAAAGGTTACTGGTGATAGAGTTTCTACATGTCGCCACTCCAGACTTTATTGTGGTTCAACCTACCGTCTACTTGGTAAAGAAGGAATACCATCTTTAATGTGAATTTTCAGACCACGCAGCCATTATATCTCCTTCACTTGGTGTAGCCAGGAGAGAATGGAATCTGTCTCTCCCTATCTAAAATCATTGACGGAAGTGGGAATCGAACCCAGACCATAGGTATAACAACCTACCATCCGTCCAACAGACCACGAAATCCTCTTCTCTGCGAGGCATTTTTCTATCGTAACGCAGTTGCGCCACACTGGATGAGAATTCTGACACACAGGCTCCCTGTAGTAATTTGCAGCATGTTCAGTAAATTCATTTACTTGGTTGACCGAATCACCATGAACTAGCTGCCTCGGCTACCCAGTGCATACATTCGACTATTTTGTAATCACAGAAATAAAATCACGTAACTGCCACCTACACACAACTGCCAACAGTGTAGGATGCAGAAGTTTAAATAGGAAGTGTTCCTTTCCACTTGAGCTATTCTATTGCGCTATCTGTTACTAGAAAACGTCGTTCAGTCCAAAAGAAAAGCTGTAACTGTTTGTCTCTCAGAAGTCAAGACCTGGCCATATGCATAATCTCACAGTGCTGTGGAATCCAAAAGTTCTGGAAGAATAGTTGCCGAGCTCTGGAGCTGCTGTCGCGAGTTCGAATACATTCAGTGCTACATTTTTTAAAACGCAATTCTGCTCTCTGCTGAAGGTATCAATCTAATGGAACTTTGAACATAATTCCCTTCACTTCTCAACCCAAAGTAGTCGCATGTGGAAAAAGGGCTAACTACTGTGACATTTTGTTCTATTCAGGTTTAATAGACAGCAGGCAGCAGATGCATCTCGAAGATGTGCAGGGAGAGCGCATCGTGCCACAATATGTCAGAAAAGTATTTTCTACATTAGCCGTCGTGTGGTAGTGATATTTTATTCTTCTTAAAACTTTGTTTGACAGCTTTAACTCAGAACAAGTTTTCTACATGCATGTAATCAATAAACTGCATGTGCATTGTCAGACTGTCATAGGTAACATCAGAGAATTCGCATATATCGTTGATGATTAATTTCCCTCTCATGTTTACTATTGTTTTAACAACACTAAAGGAAACCTTACGAAAATTGTGCGCTGTATTATAAGAAATGAAATAAAACTAACCATGATAACCTTACGACGAAAGTATCTGTACACAAGCGTGCCTCTATCGACACGAATTAGTAAAATACTACTCACTTAGATTTTGATTGGGTCTGTGTTTAATTGGTATGCTGTGTCATGCTCAAGAGGTATGCAAATGTGGCATTTCATAAATATAGTTACGTATTCCTAGAAACCCAAAATTCGCTTGGCAGCAGCGGAAAGAGGCCTTACCTGTTGTGCAGCATTGTAAGTTTTTCAACATTGCACTATGAGCTGAAAGCATTTTCTTGCGATTTCCTTATTGATGTTTGATCTGACTGCTTGTAGCTCTTTCACAGAAGGGATAAAAACGTTACAGTCAGTGAGACTGGAACTGCGAACTGTAACAGACACCTTTTTCACAGGTCAGCACGTTACCACAGAGCTGGCGAGGAGGTGTGGGTCTTAGCTTCCTATTACGACGGCAATTGTAACTAGAACTCGTAAACCGCTATTTGAAGGTCGAGATTAGTTGCGGTTTCCACCTGCAACGACTTTCCTGGGCTGAAAACCGTAAATTTTCAATCTTTTGTTACCCTTCAAGCGATAATAACTCAGATTATTCAATGGAAATGACAGGTAAAATCAAGTGAACTTTGAGGCTTAATTCCGTGCACACCAGGAAGTAACTCGTCGATCACAGAGTTGCCAAACATACGTTGCCTTGTTGCCAAATCTCAGTTACAGTACCAGCAGGAAGAAGACGAACCGATGTGATCCTACAGCGGTCTGGGAAGTGACCATAGCTGGTGTCTCCAAGTCACGGCTGCTACGGCCTGGAATACGTAATGCGTCTGATTCGCTTTCTGTAACTAGGTTTAGGGACTGGAGCGTAGTTACTAATAATACTCAGAACTGACTGCAAACTGAGCATCATAAATCAGTAACTCTCATTGTTGTTTTTATATTTCTTTCGTAAGTGTACTCAAAACTAAGAAAGTCATTCACAGGCGTTTTCGTGCCTCGCCGATAGTCGAGCACAACATACAAATAAAAATAAAAAAGAATGTGTGTGTGTGTGTGTGTGTGTGTGTGTGTGTGTGTGTTTGTGTGAGAGAGAGAGAGAGAGAGATAAATAAAAAGCAATGAGAGAGAGTGTAAAAAATTGTTGTAAAGAAATTGAATCATGGTATTTAAAGAAATCTTTCATTAAAATGACACATTCCACATCATTACGAAATGTCGTATTCATGATCTATGGAACAAGAGTTAATCTAATGTAATCTAATCTAATCTAATCACATCATATTGATGATTAGCCATGAAGAGTCATGAATTACCGAAATTTTGGCCAATACCAGTAACCAAATCTAAACTTGAAAATAAAAGACGACAATTTTTGTAATGAACCGTGACTCCTATCAAGACCCTTTCGTTCCTGTTATCTAACCACGAAAGATGTCTGATATACCTCCATTCTGAAGTAACAAAGTGTGCATGCATTTAAAGATGAAGTGCATGATGTGAAGTTCTGTGACGGAGATACGAACCCAACACGTAATCCGATTGTTAACTAAGAAAAATCAAATGTTACGTATCGGTTTTTCTTACGAGCCGCTAGGTGTCTGAATCTAAAATAAGGATACAAACTTTTGTGCCTAAGCGACAATCGAACTGCACACCTACCGTGCATCCACGAATATAGCTTAAGTATCAGTTGCTTACTCATGAACAGTAAGATGTGTGCGTGTTTGACCAGAAATAACGACACCTGTTGCGATTGTTGGAAACACATGAACAGACATTGAAATTGCGCGTTAATTTTCACTAGCAGGTGGGTGTGCACTTGATAAAGCTAGAAATGAAATTATGACTATTTTTGTACTGGATCAGGTTTCAGACCCACATACTTACCTTTGGAGGAGACCTAGAGAAGATTGCAGTCTTGGGAAAAGGAACGAAATGACTGAACTATACTGTTCCGAGAGATTCAGATCCTCGAAAGGGGAGATACGAATTCGAATCACAGTCCAGCACCTCCCTGTCCCTTTAAATGGCTATCGGTTCATCAAATAAAATAAAATTTTCTAATGTAAGTAAGCTTACTGGCGACTGTATTTGTGTTTACCATGGCTTCCGCTGTGTCATTTCCCAACGTAAACCGGCTCTGCCCAGTTGGTAATGAAGGAACGTGATGTTTAATGCGGATTCTGGATTATAACGTCTTTCTCTTGAGGTTACCAGAGGTAAAATAAATCTGTTTGTGCCTGTTAAAAGTAAATGCCTGAACCCACGCATTGCACCTGTGATAGCTCGTTCCACCATACCATTGTGGCCACATTACCCAGCCCCAAGAGTGTGCTGTAACGGATGATGTGCTTAGCTTACAAAATTAGTCACGGTGGAAAAAATGCGAGTCTATTAAATGGTCAAGTAGAAGCAAGCTTCTGACGCAGAGATTATGCTATTCTCATGTCAGCAGGATGTAAAGACTCTTCTAGGCATCATAGGCTGGATGTGAAGCCATTTTGATTTTTCACAAATTCAGCAAATTTCTTAGTTCGAGAAAATCCACTGTGAAGCACTGTGAGATTATGCATATGGCCAGGTCTTGACTTCTGAGAGACAAACAGTTACAGCTTTTCTTTTGGACTGAACGACGTTTTCTAGTAACAGATAGCGCAATAGAATAGCTCAAGTGGAAAGGAACACTTCCTATTTAAACTTCTGCATCCTACACTGTTGGCAGTTGTGTGTAGGTGGCAGTTACGTGATTTTATTTCTGTGATTACAAAATAGTCGAATGTATGCACTGGGTAGCCGAGGCAGCTAGTTCATGGTGATTCGGTCAACCAAGTAAATGAATTTACTGAACATGCTGCAAATTACTACAGGGAGCCTGTGTGTCAGAATTCTCATCCAGTGTGGCGCAACTGCGTTACGATAGAAAAATGCCTCGCAGAGAAGAGGATTTCGTGGTCTGTTGGACGGATGGTAGGTTGTTATACCTATGGTCTGGGTTCGATTCCCACTTCCGTCAATGATTTTAGATAGGGAGAGACAGATTCCATTCTCTCCTGGCTACACCAAGTGAAGGAGATATAATGGCTGCGTGGTCTGAAAATTCACATTAAAGATGGTATTCCTTCTTTACCAAGTAGACGGTAGGTTGAACCACAATAAAGTCTGGAGTGGCGACATGTAGAAACTCTATCACCAGTAACCTTTCTTATACTAGTTATTTATTTCAAGTGACGACACAAACGCTATGTATGGTCACAGGACACTTATTCCATCTTTTATTTGAGCTTCTGTATGTCGATAAAATTGGTTCTAAACTGGGAATGCAACTCAGACCGCCCTTAACGCGGAATTTGATCCCTTCGTGGCAATACAGCTCGGCTACAATTTGTTGTTTGTTCAAAACTGCAGATTCCTCAACACCTTCACATATTACGCGTGAATGGGATCGAATCCTGGCCCGGCACTAAAGATTTAATTATGTATTATCAAGCTCTATCATGAGAACACCTATCTGCTGGTGGATAATAATTTTGATTTTTAATGTATTTTCATTCGTTGTCAACACTAACGATATCTGACGTTTTTAACTCCCAGTGAGACACAGAACTATTTGCGAGATGACTGTAAGTTCAAGATGCTATTCTGAGCAGCTGGTGGAGAAAAATTCGGTAGCTGACGTCTCTTTGTGTGTAGTCAACAACGATATGTGTGGGGCTCTATTCCCAGTGAGCGCTGAACTCTTCGTCATATTATTTCAGTTCGTCGTGTCATTTAATGTTCATACATATTCTCAACTAGCTGCTCGTGAATAACTTTAATTTTTAATGTCATTTTGTGTTAAATAGTTCAAATGTTTCAAATGGCTCTGAGCACTATGGGACTTAACTTCTAAGGTCATCAGTCCCCTAGAACTTAGAACTACTTAAACCTAACTAACCTAAGGACATCACTCACATCCATGCCCGAGGCAGGATTCGAACCTGCGACCGTAGCGGTCACGCGGTTCCAGACTGAAGCGCCTAGAACCGCACGGCCACACCGGCCGGCCCCCACCATCTGGTATCAATGCATTACCCTATCATCTATTATATATAATCATTTTCATAGTACACTTGATATTATAGATGAGTAGGACACAAGACAGGACATAGATAATGTCCGTTTGACGTCAACAGTGTGTAACATTTTACTTTTTTTGAATAGGACAATGTTCCTCTCCAATAATTTTTAGATTAGTTACAATAAGCTTACGCTGCAAGAGAATTCGCTTGTATTTTTCAATATGTGGTCTGTTGTCGGTTTGAAGGCCTTCCATAACATCGGCAACGTAGTGCAACTCCACCGAGGGCTGTCTGGAGTAGGGTGGAGATAGCAATGTGAAAGTTGCGAGCTGTCGAAGACGATCTTCATATTCCTAATGCGATTAGGACATCGTATACTCTTGACGACGTTTAGCACCTGTGCAGTCAGTCACCCAATTTCAGAATTCATTTTGAGTAATCCTGCTAAATTCCCAAAATATTGTCTTTTTATATTGATGAGTATTATGGATAGTCGTCACGTTCATGTGCCGTCTACAACGCAAATTTAATGTTACTATCCTAGGAACTAACCTGCAATACGTTTTGTATTTCATAATCGGAACTATCTGCATTAACCGTCATCAGAGCAATGTCAGGGAACAGAATGCAGCAGTGCCTTGCTACCTACTTGAGGACCTGCTTGAGTCGTGTTCTAAGGAAAGGGTAGTTGCTGGTTCACATTATATTGCACTAGCGAGAAGTACCGACTTTTCCTTTTCTCTGCAAACATCCAGAACTAAATTCAGTAACTAAATGCTAAGAATATATTTGCATTGTGCCAACTCAAAGATCAATAGATATGGATATAGATATAGATACAGATTTTTATATTTAAAGCCATTCTCGTTCTGCGTTGGAATAAACATCATTCGTTATTTGCTTGTTCTTGTTACGATTGTTATTGTCATTCTCTCACTCGCAAGAGTTTTCGCATTCCTATTTGGTATCGATGCACATGAAGAGTGGCTATGAAAGAAGGGAATACTGAATGTTACGTCATGCAGAATACACTCATTTACTTCGGCTCCTCGTGATCTACGCTACAGGAGAAGTGAGATACATAAAGTTGACAGTGTGAGGACAGACCTGGTAGCACAACTGTGCAACTACACAGTGTTACCAGATAAAATGGTGCTGCGGAATCGACAGTGTAGTACGGACTTTGCCACAGTAGCAGACAGCTGGTAATTTAGGACCATGACCGTGGATTACACTTTGGTCAGTGCTGGTTAGAGTGCTGCAACTGTAAATGGAAGGCTTTGTTTGATAGTCTTATGCTGATGCTGTCTGAATAAATTATGCCATTGGATACAAAGCGGTTTAGTTTTGAGACCTAACCCACGAGGGGGGAAAGCACAGTGGTCTGCTTCAGGAATTCCAAGCAATAAAACACAAAAAACAACCCAGGAAGGGAGACATACATTTGGAATCTGTTCATCGTTACGGGGTCAAACAAGAGGGTAACATTACTGAAACAATGATCGGGCTACTTAGTATATAATAGAGCATACAGATTTCAAGGAGGAAACGTATGAAGACGCAGACTTCCTCGTTATCAATATGTGCGGCATATCTTTCGTGTTAACGAAAGTAAATTCCCGCTTTACCTCTTCTTACGTGTCAAATGAAATGAATGCCATGAGGAATAGAATATTTGTTGACTGCGTCTCTTCTTGCTTCCATCCTTACCAACATATTTCTTCATTCTCGTGGTAATCATGACATTCTATGTGCATGCTGCAAAAGATTGCAAGTGGACAAATTCGACATCGAGGTGCAAAGCGTTATATTCAATTCGAATAAGCTTCCGGTGTATTTTTACTTCGTTTGTATTTTTAGATGATTATGAACGTTACGGAAAATTATCTCACATGCTTTATGTTGAATGAGAAACATTGAATGATCCGTTTTGCTTTCCCTACGTTGAAATGATATAATGTCGGCGTCAACAGCCTTCTTCCACGCCGGAAGCTGAAACTTGTATCATTCTGGATTAATGATAATTGAATGTCTCATATGTATACATAGCCCACAAGGCGACGTCAGAAACCATCAGGGGAGAACGCCGCATAAAAACCAAACGTGCGCGCGCGTCTCCACTCTGAAGAACCGTATCGGAGAATCACGGCAAGCATTTCGCTGAAGAGCTGCCTCGTCAGAGAGTCTAGAAATGGCAGCGTCGTAGCAAGCATTTGTCAACACTCTGATAGTGCATTTACTTCCGAGTGTAGGTCGGCGTTACCTCGCTAAATTCACTTGACATTCATTTTCCACATCGAAGACTCGTACGATATAATCCACTGCAAGATGACACAATTAGAAAGTATATTTAATTTCTGGACTCCAAGAACGGCGTTCTTCACATAAGTAACACCTGTTTGTGTGTGCATTCGGGAGGACGACGGTGCAATCCCGCGCCCGGCCATCCTGATTTAGGTTTTCAATGATTTCCCTAAACCGCTTCAGGCAAATGCCGGGATGGTTCCTTAGGAAGGGCACGGCCGATTTCCTTCCCCATCCTTCCCTAATCCGAGCTTGTGCTCCGTCTCTAATGACATCGTTGTCGACGGGACGTTAAAACAGTAATCTCCACCTCCTCTGTTCGTGTGTTTAAGGTTGCGTTTTGAGGCTCAGGCAACATCGCAGTGACTATATTCCGCCTCTGGCCGCCAGTGTGTCGTTAGCTCAGAGGTTCCCTTGTGCGTTGCAGTGCTTGTACTATAAGACATAGCAGTTCGAATCACGGTAGAAGCCGCTGACTACAACCTTTTATTTTCCATTTTAATTAATGGAGTTGCAAACTGCTAGTAAAAATTTCTTATGCGAAATCTGAAGAATGCCTTTAAACATCAATCTTCGTCCGATTTCGACTTAGTAAATTAAGTTAATATCATGGATTTCTGCTTTGCAAATTCCAAGGTGCTTCACTGTAAAATAGACCCTGAAAAGATTCAAACCGACTGTCAACGATATAAATTTGAGCTTTGTTCGTCATATAGGTCTAACATGTCAGAAGGTTGTTTATGAAGTGCACATGTTCATTAATGTAGTTCCCTTCTTCTAAATTTTTGCAATAGCATTTAACTGTAGACGTTTTCTAACACCGGCGTTAGCAATTCCTTTCCGTTCTCTGAAACCTTCAAAACGACAAATTTTTCTGGTTTAAATCTGATGACCTTAACTATCACTTCCGATCAACAATAAATACTTCATGAACCCATACATGGAACTCCAAATGTGCAGTGTTCCTGCACTGCTACAGAGCATGCATTGCAAGGTATTCACACAGTTTATCGCATAGACTTACCATAAGGAATGAAACAAGAACTGTAATACACTTTACACCACAGACGCTCACTCTGGCTTGACGAAAACATCCAAACATTGACCAAAAGTTGCACAAATAATTGAGTTTGAAAGGAAAAGAAACGAGGTATGAAGCATTTATAAATTCATCGAATGTAGTGAGGTGGTTTAATTTCGTCCCAGTCTATAAAATTAATTTCGGGCCATACTCAGCTCTTGCCGATTAATGTAATATAATACCCGCCTACTAATCAGGGCGTCTGTCTCCGTTGCTTTTGAGCGTGAATGGAAATTGTAGAAATTTTCTGTGGAGCAACATTTAATAATAAAGCGTTTTAAATCATCAAAAGCGATGAGCGGTAGCAGGCGCTTTCGATAAATAACGGGGAAGTGCAGCGCCGCTGCTGTCGCCACGGCCGCTGCCAGTAGCCAGCAAATGGATCCCGGAGCTTTGCCGCATACGGCGTCCAGAGGAGGACAGTCTGCAGGAAATCTGCCGCAAAATCGTTACTGGATAAAATTTTGATATCGGTGTGTCACAAAGCGAAATAGATTGAATCTGCGCTACCATTACATTCACGTCTTCAGCATTCAGAAAGAAGAGGCTATAAAAATATTTTATGCCAGCTGTTCTCGATCCACTGACATTATGAACAGAAACAACGCACGCTACCGCTAGCCCACAGGCGCAATCAGCCTAGAGTTTCTCTATCATGGGACAAGTTTTCCTCCAGGAAGTGCCGCAGTCTACAGTGTTGCCAGATTGTGCAGATAACCGGACTTAGAGAATTAGCGAGTTGGCCAGTTTTTTTGTCCCATGTCGCGATCGGCGCGGACTTAGCCTCTGAAGCGGCCGGCCGCCGGTCAAGTTTTATGTCAAAGAGTGTACCTGCCACGTTTGTGTCCTTGAAACGGCCTTGGCCATGTTTCCACACAATCTCGTTAGGAGGCAAGGTTGTGCTTAGCAGCACATAGAGTTTTTGGCGCATTAATTACAGTGACACGATGGATGCTCACTGTGAGCAAAGAGTGAAAATTAAATTTTGTGTTAAACTCAGAAAAACCCCTAGTGAAATGCGGACGATGATTAAGCAAGCATATGCAGGCAAGGAATTTCAAAGAAGTCGTGTTTTCGAGTGGCACAAAAGGTTTTGTGACGGTACAGATTCAGTGCAAGACGATTACAGAGCTCGTCGCCTGTCTACAGCACATATCGATGCAAACACGGAACGTGTAAGACAGTCATTGCAAGAAGACCATCGTGTAACTGTGTGTGCGATATCAGAAGAACTTAATTTCAATCATGGTGTGTGTCATAAGATTTTACGCGAAGATTTAGGGAATTTGCAACTTATTGCAAAGCTCGTCCTTTACACACTAACAGACGAACAGACGGAAGAAGGACAAAGAATTTCTGATGATTTACTGGATGGAGCCAGACTTGATCCCACATTTGTCAAAGATTATTGTTGAGGTTGAAAGTTGGTGCTACCAGTATGACCCTCACATGAAGCATCAAAGTGCTGAATGGCGAGTTCTAGAGGACCAGCCTCGAAAAATGTCAAACTACAACACTTGAGAACAAAACCGGCGTTGATCGCATTCTTTGATATTAAGGATTAGTTCACCAGAAGTACGTTCCGCCAGGTCAAACAGTGAACAAAATTCTTTACTTAGAAGTCTTGAAACGTTTGTGAAAAGCAATTCAACATCTTCGCCCTGGCTTGTGGCATTCTCAGGACTACTTCTTACTACTCGGCAATGCAAGACCTTGTATTGCTTTATCTGGCCAGACATTCTATTACTGCCATTCCACTTCCGCCATATTCATCCACCCTCTCACGTTGCGATTTTTTCTTGTTTCTGTGAGTGAAAAGCCGACTGACGGAAAGCTTCATCATGACATCGCAGACGTCCAACGGGCTGTGACAAACGAGCTTACAAGCATGGCAGTTGAAAATTTCCCTGTTTTCTTCCAAGACCTCCAGAGACATTGGCGACTGTTATGGATAGCCAAGGAGACTCCTTCGACAGGAGTTAGAATCATTACTTAGTAAGGGCAATTTTCTATTTAAAAAAAAATCTGTACTTTTTCGTTTCCACCAATTTTATACCACACAAGACCACGTAACCAGTATCGAGTTATGTTATGACCTTAAGTATATCCCATACAGTTTCCTAAGGTGTGTGGGTAGGAAGGGCGTCCGTGACTTGGAGTTTACCACATACATTTGCTGGTGGTTCTCTGGTGGGAGGGGAGTGGAGATGACCTTGAATATTACTAGCCCAAGTGTGTAACCTGACAACAGAAATGTAACCTGATACCCCTTATCTTACAGTGATTTGAAATAGGATCGTTATCTGAGTCAGAATTTACACTGGGTAGCTACTGTCCGTTTACATCATGTTATCTATCCCTTTAAATCACGTTATCTGTCTCTCTAAATTCTGTTACCTTGAGACATGTCTCCCTTTAAATCTACAGTCAGCACTGCATAACTATCTCCTGTGGCATTCCTCTGCACCTATCCCTCCTATCAGATGCGCGTATGTCAGACGAGAAGATGTTCGCGGTCGACAGTCAGAGTGATTTGCGACTTCATAATAAGTGGCGTCAGTGTCTCTGGAATCAGAGCTTTCCTAGTTCGACCATGAAGACTCTAGAGTCACTAGCATACTAGCAATCTCGGCTCTTGTTTACTCGACCTACGCGCACCCTCCACAAGTGTTGCAAATTCTTTACAATGTCATTCTTTTACAGTTTCAATGTTTGTTCCTGACTGTGCCTTCGGACTCTCTGTTCACCTATTAGGTTGACTCACATTGTTTTAGTGGGCGCCAAGAGTCGTGGTACACTGTGATCATGCCCAGCGTTTTTCGTTAATGCTATCGTCAAGTTACGCGAGATATAACAACGTGGATCTGACCTCCGCAAGCCACCTTACAGTGTGTGGCGGAGGCAGTTTTGTCAAGAACTGTCACTTCCCCATTTTACTGTTCCACTCACGAATGGTTTGTAGGAAGAACGACTGTTGGCAAGCCTCTGAATGAGCTCGAGTGTCTCTAATTTTACCTTAGTGTACTTCTCGCGAGAATAGGTAGGGGGAAACAATAATTGGTTGATTCTCCTACAAACGTACACACTCAGAGCTTTAACAGTAAACCATAAAATGATGCAGAACGCCTCTCTTGCAGCATCTGCCATTGGTCGTGGCTGAGCATCTCTGTGACGCTGTCGTGCTTACTAAATGAACCTGTATCGAAACATGCTGCTCTTCTTTGGATCTTCTCTACTTCCTTTATCAGTGCTATCAGATATCGATCCCAGACATACGAGCAATACACAAGTATTGGTCGAACGAGAGTTTTCTAAGCTACACTATGTGATCAAAAATATCCGGACACCTGGCTGAAAATGACATATGTTGGTGGCGCCTTCCATCGGTAATGCTGGAATTCAATATGGCGTTGGCCCATCCGTATGGTTGATGACAGCTTCCAATCGCGCAGGCATGCGTTCAGTCAGGTGCTGGAAAGTTTCTTGGGGAATGGCAGCCCATTCTCCACGGAGTGCTGCACTGAGGAGAGGTATCGATGTTGGTCGGTGAGGCCTGACACGAAGTCGGGGACTCAAAACACCCCAAAGGTGATCTATAGGATTCAGGTCAGGACTCTGTGCAGGCCAGTCCATTACAGGGATGTTATAGTCGTGTGACCACTCCGCCACAGGCCGTGCATTATGAACAGGTGCTCGATCGTGTTGAAAAATGCAATCGCCATCCCCGAATTGCTCTTCAAGAGTGGGAACCAACAAGATGCTTAAAACATCTTGCCTGTGCTGTGATAGTGACATACAAAACAAGGGATGCAAGCCCCCCTCTATGAAAAACACGACCACACCAAAACACCACCGCCTCTGAATTATACTGTTGGCACTAGACACGCTAGCAGATAACGTTCACCGGGCATTCGCCATACCCACACCCTGCCGTCAGATCGCCACATTGTGTACCGTGATTCGTCACTCCACACAACGTTTTCCACTGTTCAATCGTCCAATGTTTCCGCTCCTTACACCAAGCGAGGCGTCGTTTGGCATTTACCGGCGTGATGTGTGGCTTATGAGCAGCCGCTCGACCATAAAATCAAAGTTTTCTCACCTCCCGCCTAAGTGTCATAGTACTTGCAGTGGACCCTGATGCAGTTTGGAACTCCTGTGTGATGGTCAGGATAGATGTCTGCCTATTACACATTACGACCCTCTTCAACTGTCGGCGGTCTTTGTCAGTCAACAGACGAGGTCGGCCTGTAGGCTTTGTGCTGTACGTGTCCCCTCACTTTTCCACTTCACTATCACGTCGGAAACAGTGGACCTAGCGCTGTTAGGAGTGTGGAAATCTCTCGTACAGACGTACGACACAAGTGACATCCAATCATCTGATTACGTTCGAACTCGGTCAGTTCTGCGGAGCGCCCCATTCTACTCTCTCACGATGTCTGATGACTACTGAAATCGCTGATATGGTGTAACTGGCAGTAGGTGGCAGCAGAATGCACCTAATATGATAATGTATGTTTTTGGCGGTGTCCGGATACTTTTAGTAGGTGGATCAAAACAAAATGTCCAGACACTCTGTGACCAAAATTGTACTGAAACAGAGGATGACAGACTAAAGGCCGAAATACTAAATGTCTTTTTCCAAAGCTGTTTCACAGAGGAAGACTACACTGTAGTTCCTTCTCTAGATTGTCGCACAGATGACAAAATGGTAGGTATCGAAATAGACGACAGAGGGATAGAGAAACAATTAAAATCGCTCAAAAGAGGAAAGGCCGCCGGACCTGATGGGATACCAGTTCGATTTGACACAGAGTACGCGAAGGAACTTGCCCCCCTTCTTGCAGCGGTGTACCGTAGGTCTCTAGAAGAGCATAGCGTTCCAAAGGATTGGAAAAGGGCACAGGTCATCCCCGTTTTCAAGAAGGGACGTCGAACAGATGTGCGGAACTATAGACCTATATCTCTAACGTCGATCAGTTGTAGAATTTTGGAACACGTATTATGTTCGAGTATAATGACTTTTCTGGAGACTAGAAATCTACTCTGTAGGAATCAGCATGGGTTTCGAAAAAGACGGTCGTGTGAAACCCAGCTCGTGCTATTCGTCCACGAGACTCAGAGGGCCATAGACACGGGTTCACAGGTAGATGCCGTGTTTCTTGACTTCCGCAAGGCGTTCGATACAGTTCCCCACAGCCGTTTAATGAACAAAGTAAGAGCATATGGACTATCAGACCAATTGTGTGATTGGATTGAAGAGTTCCTAGATAACAGAACGCAGTATGTCATTCTCAATGGAGAGAAGTCCTCCGAAGTAAGAGTGATTTCAGGTGTGCCGCAGGGGAGTGTCATAGTCCGATGCTATTCACAATATACATAAATGACCTTGTTGATGACATCGTAAGTTCACTGAGGCTTTTTGCAGATGATGCTGTGGTGTATCGAGAGGTTGTAACAATGGAAAATTGTACTGAAATGCAGGAGGATCTGCAGCGAATTGACGCATGGTGCAGGGAATGGCAATTGAATCTCAATGTAGAGAAGTGTAATGTGCTGCGAATACATAGAAAGATAGATCCCTTATCATTTAGCTACAAAATAGCAGGTCAGCAACTGGAAGCAGTTAATTCAGTAAGTTATCTGGGAGTACGCATTGGGAGTGATTTAAAATGGAATGATCATATAAAGTTGATCGTTGGTAAAGCAGATGCCAGACTGAGATTCATTGGAAGAATCATAAGGAAATGCAATCCGAAAACAAAGGAAGTAGGTCACAGTACGCTTGTTCGCCCAGTGCTTGAATACTGCTCAGCAGTGTGGGATCCGTACCAGATAGGGTTGATAGAAGAGATAGAGAAGATCCAACGGAGAGCAGCGCGCTTCGTTACGGGATCATTTAGTAATCGCGAAAGCGTTACGGAGATGACAGATAAACTCCAGTGGAAGACTCTGCAGGAAAGACGCTCAGTAGCTCGGTACGGGCTTTTGTTAAACTTTCGAGTACATACCTTCACCGAAGAGTCAAGCAGTATATTGCTCCCTCCTACGTATATCTCGCGAAGAGACCATGAGGATAAAATCAGAGAGATTAGAGCCCACACAGAAACATACCGACAATCCTTCTTTCCACGAACGATACGAGACTGGAATAGAAGGGAGAACCGATAGAGGTACTCAAGGTACCCTCTGCCACACACCGTCAGGTGGCTTGCGGAGTATGGATGTAGATGTAGAGGTAGATAGTGTACATTTCCTGAGGATTCTTCCAGAGAATCTGTCTGACATCTACATTACCTGCAATTAATTTTATGTATTTTTTAGTACTTTAAGTCGTCCTGTGTGCGTACAACTAAATATTTTATGGATTTGACTGCTTCCAGTGACTGTCTGCGATCGGGTAATAATAAAATAATGGGTCCTTCTGCCTATTTATACAAAATACGTTATTTTTTTGTATTGAGGGTCAACTGCTAGTTGCTGCACCAGGTGTTGATCCCATGTGGGCCTTCCTGCATCTTGCTGCAATTATGTAGCGTTACGACTTCTCTGTATACAACAGCATCATCCATGAAAAGCCTCATGGAACTGCCAACGTTATCCACTAGGCCATTTACGTATATTGTGAAAAGTAATGATCCTATAATACTCCCTTAAGGTTTGGCCAAATTTGCTTTCTCTCCATTGAGAACGACATGCTATGTTCTACTTGCTGGAAACTTTCCAGTCGAGTCACTCAGCTGATTTCATACTCCATACCCTCGTACTTAGATAGTTCATTAGATGATCGTTTGGAACTGTACGGAACACCCTACTGAAGCGAAGAAACACAGCATCATCCTCGGAGCCGGTATATACTACTTTCTAGGTATCTTGGAAGAAAAGAGCGAGCTGGGTTTCACACGATCATCGGTTTTGGAGCCCATATTGATTCCTACAGAGGAGATTTTCGGTCTCCGGAAATATCATAATACGCGAACATAAAATATGTTTCAAAGTTCTGCAACAGTCAGAACTCAGAGATATTGACCTATAGTTGTTTACGTCTGCTAGACGACCTTTCTTGAAAATGAGAACAACCAGCGCTTTTTTCCGATCACTAGGAATGTTTCACTTCTCCAACGACCTGCGGTAGACTGCTGGTAGAAGACAGGCAAGTTCTTTCGCAAAATGTATGTGGAATCGTACTTGTATCGCGTCAGGTCCAGTGACCTTTTTGAAGCGGGGATGTGGTGATAACCGCCGCTTACACTCATACAGGTACAGTGAACAAGCTTTTCTGACGCGCCTACGGACTATGCGCAAGGGAGAGGCTTGGTGACGGGAAACGATAAAGAGTCGTTTTTGTCAGTGACACACGTTTACAATTCCATGCTTTGCAAGCTGTTACAAATAACTTTTATCATTAGTGTCCGTCCGTACAGATGCGTTGCACTGTCGGTTCGGCTCGATGACCAGTCCTGGAGGGTATACACTCCGGTGATGAGCCGTGACGCGACCGCGTGGACCGCGCGAGGGACAGGCGGCGCCTCCTAAAGTTCAGTTTTCGGCGCGACCTGCGGAGCACCTTGGCTTTCGCGGATGGGAGAAAAATCACTGCGAAACGAACGGATGCGCGCCGTGAAATGAGCGAATGCGCAACACTTTGCGTACGCGTTTGTGCGGAGTCGCATTAACTCGACCCACGTGGTCTGCGACGAGAAAAGTCGGAGACGTGTCGCGTCGCGTTGACCAGCTCGCACTGCCCGTCTGTTCTGTCCCTTGCGGACCGTTGCCAAAATTTGGAATAATGTGAAATCTGTGCGCGCGGCCCGCGTGAATGCCGGGCACCGTTTGCTTGTCGGCTGTGCCGCCGTTCCACCCTTCACGTGTTTCTGCGGTGCGGCCGCCACATTTTTCCTCTGATGTGCAATTTCAGCTGCTTTTCCGCCCCGCGGTCACTTATTTAGATGCCTGTAGTTCTGAACTGTATTCGAAGATTTAAAGGAGGAACTACAGTGTCAGTTTTCTCAGTGAAACAGTTTTGGAAAAAAAAGGTTTAGCTTTTCGAATTTTTCTGTCATCCTCCATTTCGATGCTATTATGGTCACTGTATTTTCGTACTGAATCATTGCATAGTGGCAACACAGTTGATAGCCATACTGGAATGATTCAATTATGTTTCTTGTTGGTACTGAACACTGATGAAACACAAGCATTCTGTAATGTTTTTATTCATTATTCGTTCTGTAATGTTTTTGTTTAGTAATAGAAGCTCAGTATCACCTCACATTGCAAATGAAGCTAAGGACCAGAAACTCACGCAAAACGACATCGACTAATATAAGGATATTGTAACAGCATAAAACTCTGCCACTGTCCAGAGCCATTATCAGGCCACAGTCGCTGGATTCAGTCACAGAGGGAGACCCGTCGACGCAGCAACCGTTCGGGGGTGAGTCACTTTTGCGTCGACCACCTTCCGAGTGACGACACTCGCACCTAAAGCACTGGTCCCATTCGAGACATTTCAGTGTGACGCAGAAACACGGCTTCTTCCGCAAATTTCAGTGCCGGACAGTGATATTTAAAGGCCTCAGGACCAGCCCATCATCATCAAAGAGCAGGCTCTTAGAATGACTTCCAGTCTGTGTCAGCCAGCACCGTACTGATGTCGCATCCACCACTGCCCTCTCCAGCACACAATCCACCAACCACTGACTGACTGCATGAGCTTCTGGCAGCCTCAACTGGTGGGATGACATGATGTGTTTGGCAAATGTGTACTTTTACTTCGACGCCACAGCCCAGTAATCGTTTGAGAACAATGAAGAGAAGCTCAATAGTTGGGACAAATTTCAGGATAAACTGAAGAAAACGTTCGGCGACGATCAGCAGTAAGTCCATTTATCGGAAGGACAACAGAACAGGGTCAAGTATCATGGAGAAACAACACAATCCTACGCACAGAATGATTTAGCCCTACGTCACATTATTAATCCAAATATGACAGAACTGGCAAAATCTCATTCTTGATGAAAAGAGCGGTAAAGGATGTAACAACAACCGAGAAATTCATCAAGTGGTGCCAGCGCATCGGGGAAACGCAACAGAAAAGCATCGGACGAAAAAAGTATGAGCATCTCGCGAAAGTGGTCTCTGTGGCATTTCTTGACTCTCTCATACACCAGGTACTGAGCTATGTTTGGCAGCCAGAGATGTCAGACCGAGACATAAGAGATAGCAGCCATGAATGTCGACTTGATACACCAGGAGGTAATAGAGAATGAGTTAGCCATGTCGATCTTTAGCATCAATTTCCATCACCAGCCGAAGGCGCCAGAAGAAAGAACTCTGCCAACTCGGACTTATGCCGCAGCCATCAAATGACAACCCAGCACCAGTCCTGTGCAGGCACAACTAACTCCTATACCTGTAGAAGAAAATGCATTTGCAGGACATAGGACATCACATCGGTGTGTTTCCACTGTGGATGCCCTGGACAGGTTGTATGCCACTGCAGGAAGAGAAGACATGTTTTTGACAGATGCTGTCACATGGTCTGAGACACACAGTGAGGTCCAACCAGCTCAGTAAGCACCATTCTCCAGCCTGCGCTGCCTGAGTTCAATACTTGGGGCAGTCCTGGTGGCCGAGCCTGTCTAATCCTGGTCACGTGTAGTCACTCAGCTGCCCCATTGTTCTGCGTAGCCAGCATCGCCTGCTAAAATGCCAAGGTAGCAGAAAACCGTACACTGCCATCCTTAAAGAATGCCAGCGTCGGCATGCCCATGACAGCCCATTCATACCCAAGGAACATCACCCATTACCTCCTTTCTGGCTGTTGTCAACACACTGCTCTAGCTTTGCTTAACATTTTTAATAAAGTGTTTTAGCAACAAGTGGGCTGCTTACACAGTCTGCACCTCCACCAACCTGGCAGGGAGCCACTTGCCCACACCTTCCTAAGAACACCTATTAACAATAATCATGGAGGGTGTGAAATTGGGTATCTACTAATGGGGGCTGGATTATTTTCCAGAACATAAACATACATAGAGATCAATGGTAATACGCAGCTACAGCATTGTAGAGTTCTATGATCCTTAGAATTCAGTATGGTCTGAATTCACTATGAAGAAAATTTCAACTTGTCATATCATGGTTTCAAAGATGGCTAAGATTTATTCCTGGGAATTCTTTTTCCACATAGTTTGTACACAAACCCACAAAGCATCAGCGTTGGTTACAGAAGGACCGTGATTACTAAACTGTAGGCCAATTACATTCTGGAAGCTATGGTGCACAGTGTGGTGTAGTGCTGAGCATCACTGATTGGTATGCTGCTGAAAGTCAGTTCAAATCGGCATTGCCACGGTTCACGCAGTTACACCCGTCGGAGGTTCGAGTCCTCGCTCGGGCACGGGTGTGTGTGTTGTCCTTAGCGTAAGCTAGTTTAAGTTAGATTAATTAACATGTAACCCTAGGGACCGATGACCTCAGCAGTTTGGTCCCATAGGAACTTACCACAAATTTCCAATTTTTTTTTCCATTTCAAATCCGATTACAAGCAATTATTTGTTATTTAGTATTCGTTTCTGGGATGTTCCTGAAAAATCTTATGTGTGTTATGTTTGTACACTGATAAGCCAAAACATTATGACCACTGCCCACCGCGACGTTGGATGCCACCTGGTGGAGTTGTGGGCATGTGACATGGTAACAAAAGTATGTAAGTGGAGCACACACGAACGATGGAT
The DNA here is from genome assembly GCF_023898315.1 of Schistocerca nitens. Taxonomy (NCBI): domain Eukaryota; kingdom Metazoa; phylum Arthropoda; class Insecta; order Orthoptera; family Acrididae; genus Schistocerca; species Schistocerca nitens. The sequence goes on along the minus strand of NC_064614.1, from coordinate 623,849,903 downwards.
CACCCTAGCGAAGATATGGGCTGCAATTGCGGAATTCCATTGAGATAGGCGACTTTGACGAAGGACAGATAATTTTTAGTATAGCCTGTGAACCAGTATCTCGCAAACGGTGAAGCTGGTCAAACGGTTACGTGCTACTGTCCTGAGCCTCTACGGAAAGAGGTACGAGGACTGTGAAACTACCACTAGGCGCTAAATGGATGGACGTCCACGACTCTTCACAGAACGTGGGGTTTGGCGACTTGCCTGCTCTGTAACGTAGGATAGATTGTGATCTGTGGCATCTCTGCCGAAAGAGGTGAACGATGGCTCGAAACGCGCAGTGCGCTATGGACGCAAGCTGGTGGGAGCACTATTATGCTACGGGAGACATTCTCTTGCGCTTGCATAGGACCTGTGGTAGCAGTCGAAGACATTTACAGCTACGAACCACCTGCATTCCTTCATGTTTGGTGTCTTCCCCAACGGCGATGTCATCTCTCACAAGGGAACCTCCCCATCGCACCCCTCTCAGATTTAGTTATAAGTTGGCACAGTGGATAGGCCTTGAAAAACTGAACACAGATCTATCGAGAAAACAGGAGGAAGTTGTGTGGAACTATGAAAAAAATAAGCAAAATATACAAGCTGAGTAGTCCATGCGCAAGATATGCAACATCAAGGGAAGTGCGAGCTCAGGAACGCCGTGGTCCCGTGGTTAGCGTGAGTAGCTGTGGAACGAGAGGTCCTGGGTTCAAGTCTTCCCTTGAAATTAATTTTTTATTTTCAGACAATTATTATCTGTCACCAGTGTCGTATAGAATATATCAGACGTGTTTTCCTGTGGAAGAATCGGTTGACCTGTGACCTTGCGATCAAATGTTTTCGGTTCCCATTGGAGAGGCACGTCCTTTCGTCTACTAATTGCACCGTTTTGCAGTGCGGTCGCAAAACACAGACACTAAACTTATTACAGTGAACAGAGACGTCACTGAACGAATGGACACATCATAACTTTGCGAAAATAAAGAAAATAAATTTTACACTCGAGGGAAGATTTGAACCAAGGACCTCTCATTTCGCATCTGCTCACGCTGACCACGGGACCACGGAGCTCCTGAGCTTACGCTTTCCTTAATGTTGCCTATATCACACATGAACTACTCACTTTGTATATTTTGCTTTTTTTTTTCATAGTTCCACACAACTTCTTCCTGTTTTCTCGATTGATTTGTGTTCAGTTTTTCAAGGCCTATCCACTGTGCCAACTTATAACTAAATCTGAGGGGGGTGCGATGGGGAGGTTCCCTTGTCAGCAACATAACTGCTGTCTCGGAGCCATAACCGTGCTACAGTGGTTTGAGGAGCGTTATAGTGAACTCACGTTGTTGTCTCGGCGATCAAATTCGCTTGATGTAAATCCTATGGAACCCATCTTGGTCGCTATAGGGTGCCATCACCGTGTTTGCAAATCAGCAGCCCCGTTATTTACGGAAATTACTTGACCTGAGCAAATGCATATAATGCCACATACCTCCACAAACCTACCAACAAACTGTCGTATCCGTGATATGCAGAATCAGTGATGTATTTCATTCCAAATACGGGCAAACAAACTATTAAGCAGGTGGTCATAAACTTTGGGCTCATCAGTGTATATTCTGGAATATTCAATGTTTATATAAATACCAGCATTCTGGAATATTCACTGTTTGTATAAATGGCTGCACTCTCCGTCCAAGATTGCAGTTCTATCCTGCATGTACACTAGTGTCAGTAATAAAAAAGCTTTTAATTCTAACTGTGGTACTCCATTGACAGCCTTGGGATTTCGGCTTGAATGTGGTTTGAACGTAAAATTATTTGGTGGAGACGCCAGTACCTCAGAAGATCTACGTCACTGTAGCTCCATTTAGGTAAAGTAAACGTTGACGCCTACATGGATAGGAACCAGAAGAAAAGGTTTACACCATTGCTGAGATCTGTATATTCAAGAGACAGATCAATTCAAAAACAGCAACAAGACAGCTGAACAACAGGAATCTATGAGTGTTTTCTGGAGACGCTGGTCAGGACGTGACAAAATGGCTGAAAAAGTTCTACCAGGTCACCAAATACGACAGATGGAATGACATGATGTATTTGGCAAATATGTTCTTGTATTTAGACGCCACAGCCCATCAGTGGTTCGAGAACAATAGCTCAGACAAATATCAGGACAAACTGAAGAAAACGTTCGTTGGCTATCAGCAGTAAGTCGACTTATAGGTAGAAAAATTCAAGAACAGGTCTAACACATGGGAAGACAACACAATCCTACATACAGAATGATTAAGCCCCACGCAACATTGTTAATCCAAATATGACAGAAGCCGACAAAATCTCATACTTGATGAAAAGAGTGGTAAAGTATGTAACAACAACCGATAAATTGATCAAGTGGTGCCAGAGCACTGGGGAAACGCACCAGAAAAAAATCGGACGAAAGAAGTATGACCGACTCACGAAAATTGTCTCTGTGGCAGTTGTGGAAAACCACCCCATCTTGTATCTCTCATAAGCCAGGTGCTGAAAAAAGACATTAGCTGTGTTTGGCAGCCGAAATTACGAACCAATTACACAAGGGACAGCAGCAATGAATGTCGACCCGATATGTCTGGACGTAATATAAAACGCCGAAAGTGCCAGGAAGAAAGAAATCTGAAAACTTTGTTACCCTACCATTATCAACGAGACGAGGTCCAGCCGTGAGTCAAGACACACAGATCAACTATGTAGCATTTGTCAAACGCAATAAGATACTGAGACTAACAAAAGAAATCTATATGCCAGCAACGATCATGAGCATTGTGGGTGGCCAAAGAGAACTATGGATCACCAATTGTGACGAGAAGCCACAACTCCTCCCTAAAGGTATATGCTTAGGGACAGCTGAACCATTTCAGGAAGGACAGTTTCATATCATCGGTGAAGAATCATGCTCAACTACCACTACAGACAACACAGGGGAGAAAGCTACTATCAAACTGCCTATAAGATGTGGGCTGATGGAGGAACAGCATCGATGAGTAAGAGCCTTTCTGAGCCAGTTTCTGTATGCTTTCAAATCCGGAGTGGAGAAAATGCCGACCAAGAGACGACTTATAAAACACTGTACGAACACTGGGTATCATCCATCAATTAGACAGTATGCATTTAGAGTGCGCTGGCTGAACGATGGATAATCTGGGTGGTAGTGGATAAAATGTAAGTTGACATCACTGAAACTTCAGAGCGTCCCTCGTCCTCTCTAGTGGTCCTTATGAACAAGGACGGCTCATGGTGTTCCTGCGTCGACTACCGATGACTGAACAAAACCAGGAGGAAATACATCTATCCATGTCTGCGCATTGATGACACATTGGACAGCTTCAAAGGAGCAGAGTATTTTCAGCTATGGACGGACAGACAGGCTACTGCCAAATCAAGGTTGATGAGGCTAACTGGAAAAGGACCATCTTCATAACTCCTGATGGCTTGTATGAGTTCAAAGTTACGCCATCTAGACTATATAGTGCTCCAGTCACCTTCGAAAGGATGATATACTGCCTGCTTCGACACCTTAAATGGATGATGTGTTTTTGTCCTACCTGGATGACACTGTCCGTTTTCTCGAAGACTTTTGAAGAACGCCTAAGCAAATTCACAACCGTGGTGAAGTGTGTTCAGAGTGTATGTTTCCACTAGAACCTGAAAAAGTTGCTCTTTGTAGCCCAGAAAATAAAAATCTTGGGCGCCTAGTAAATGGTGATGAGTTCGTACCATTCCAGAAAAAATAAGAACAGTCGCAGTTTTTGCAACTCCTTGACACATTTGTGATGTGAGAAGCTTTCTCGGAACGTGTTTGTACTACTGGAGATTCATAAAGGACTTATATACCAAGATATATCCCTTGCAAGGTCTAATGCAGGGAGACGCCAAATCTTCCCGAAACGAGACGCAAAAAAGATCCTTACTTGCCCTTAAGGAGACATCTTCTCCAGTTCTAGCATTGTATGATGAAGATGGCGAGGCAGAATTCAAACCAATACTAGAAGTTTTGGAATGGGGGTAATCTAGTATCAAGTCAGGAAGGTGCTGAAAGGTGATAGCTTATGCTTCCAGAGTTCCCTCCATATCCGGGATGAAATACTTTACAACCAAGTAAGAGCGCCTTCCAGTTGTTTGAGCCATCAACAAGTTCCGGCCTTATTTATTAGGTAAACCATTCACCGCCCTGACAGACGACCATTCCTTCTGCTTGCTGACCAACCTGAAGAATCCATCACTGGTGAGATCGTCACTGAGACTTCAGGAGTATGACTTCACTGTGATATACAAAAGCAGACACGCACAAGGGCACCTATTGCCTTTCAAGGAATGCTCCACAGCAGCCTGAATGAAATCTGTCAGTGCTGCATTAAATGACACTGCTGCTGAACAGAAGGAAAATCCTACTTTGCTGGTAACCACAGGAATGTTGCACAGCAGAACAGTTCAGTTTGGAAACACAGAAAATTTCGAAGTTCACCAGCTGAACTTTGCATCCGCAGTGGGGCCAGTGCGACAACACGGTAACATCCAGTGCCTGATAGGGAAACAGCATCGGGCATCACAGCACCTGACAACTCCACAATGCGGTGTGGGGAAGTGAGAGGAGCCAGAGGAGGAACCGAGCACTCTCACGTCCTCTCAGAGGTCTAGTCAGAGGACCACAGCAGCAGATGGACGTGAGTCCGCCCCCAGGACTTAGCAGAGAACGGAAGACGCCATCAGGGTTGTAAAATTACTGAATAAACATGCCTTATAACTGATTCTTCTGTTACTGCATCTGCCGACGCGTCCACTAACCTGCCACGACCGTCCTGAACACAGCAAGGGTACGAGGTGGACTTGTTGGCCCCTACTGAAGGCTTAAAGTAGGAGAAAATTCCAATTAATGAAGCATTATATAAGAGGAACTATGATACAGTGGGCCAGGAATTGTTGCTCATCATCCCAGCTCATCTACAGGCAGTTATCCTGAAATTTTCCACGACACTTCAACATCTGATCACCTAACATTCGCGAAGACTCTAAACAGAATCTGATCAGTATTACTGGCCAGGTTTCTATTGATCCATTAGGCATTATGTGAGTCACTGTAAGGAATGCCACTGTAAGGGAATCTGGTACCAGCGTTATTCCATCAAACTGGAATCGACCTCTGGGGAAAGTTTCTGAAATCGACAAATGGGAATCAACAGATAATAGTCTACATGACTACTTCACCTGCTTTGCAGTCGCTAAAGATATGCCTCTGCTGAGGCTCCAGAAACTACAAAGTTAATTGTAGAATACATCATTCTGAAGCACGGAGTGCCCCATATGATGATCTCAGATCAGAGGTAATTTCACAGTCCGACATCACCCACAGGATGTCAACTGTCTATCATCCACAGATGAATGGCCTCACAGAACGATTTAATAAGACACATTTATATGCTCTAGGTGAACATTGGTTTAAACAGAAGGACTGGAATACAACACTGCCTCTCATGACATTCGTATGCAACACACTGAAGCAGAAACTGCACACTTCACACTGTTCATTATGCTCCACAATCACAGTGTTAAAACGATCATGGATACACTTCACGTTTCAACTAGACCATACTCAAGATGACTACATGAAACACCTCATCACCAGAAATGAAGAAGCAAAACAGTTGGCTCACATACAGAAGATGGACGCCCAGGAAAAGTACTGACAAACATTATAGTGCAAAGCACCGACAGGTCAGATGCAGCCCGAAAGACGTGATTTAGATTTTTATGTTTGTGGGGAAAGTAGGAGAACTGGAAAATTTATTAAAGTGCTGATTTGGGCCATACGAGGTGCGGCTAGAAAAAAACCGGACTGATGCTGGAAAAAACATTTATTTACAATTATTTACAATTTCATGTTATCTCCTTCAATGTACTCTCCTCCTCGGTCTCTACACCGCTCCATACGAATTTTCCACTGTTCATAGCAATGCTGCAGATCATTTTCGGTAAGTCCATACATTACTTCCGTCGCTTTTTCTTTTACTGCTTCAACAGTCTCAAATCTAGTTCCTTTCAAAGCTGACTTGACTTTAGACAAAAGAAAAAAGTCACAGGGGGCCAAATCAGGTGAGTAGGGTGGATGATCTAAGATGGGAATGTTGTGTTTTGCCAAAAACGTCTTCACTGACAACGCACTGTGAGCTGGGGCATTGTCTTGGTGAAGGATCCATGACTTTTTTCTCCACAAATCGTTCCGTTTTCTCCGTACTCGCTCACGTAGGGTAGCCAGGACGCTAATGTAGTAATGCTGATTCACTGTTTGTCCCTCTGGTGCCCAATCAATGTGCACAATCCCTTTGATGTCAAAAAAAAAAACAATCATCATTGCCTTGAATTTCGATTTTGACATTCGTGCTTTTTTTTGTCGTGGAGAACCAGGAGTTTTCCAATGCATCGATTGGCGTTTAGTTTCGGGATCGTAAGTAAAAAACCACGATTCATCGCAAGTAATAACATTTTGTAAGAAGGTGGGATCACTTTCAATGTTTTCCAGGATGTCAGTACAAATCATTCTTCAGCGTTCCTTCTGTTCAATTGTGAGACACTTTGGAACCATTTTTGAACACACTTTGTTCATGTTGAAACTTTCATGAAGAATCTGCCTAACACTTTCCTTGTCAACTCATTTTAACTCAGACACTGCTCTGATTGTTAAACGGCGATCTTGTCGAACAAGTTTACCGATTTTTTCAATGTTTGCATCAGTTTTTGCTGACAATGGTCTGCCAGTGCAAGTGTCATCACTGGTGTCTTCGCGGCCATCTTTAAATCGTTTAAACCACTCAAACACTTGTGTTCGCGATAAACAATCATCGCCGTACACTTGTTGTAACATTACGAACGTTTCACTTGCAGATTTTCCTAGTTTGAAACAAAATTTGATGTTGACACGCTGTTCTTTCTGTACACTCAACATTTTCCGACGCACAGACAAAACGTCAACTACTTAAAACAGACGCCACGGGCAGACTGAGTGCAGGAGGCAGATGAAACTCAAGCAGTAGGCGGAGCGAGAGTCCCGTGACGGGCCACGCGACTTTCAGCCTTATTGCATTCGTTTTATTGTTTCACCAGTACTAGTCCGGTTTTTTTCTAGCCACACCTCGTATTGCATCCTTCGTAGCTTGTTGGACGTCACATATGACATTGAGGATTACAACTTTTCATCAAGAAGATAAAACACACAGACATTGTTCATGTCCTCCATATGAAGCCCTACTACAGTCCAAGCACAGGTCGGTGATGGGAGGTTCAAGAAAACTGAAGATCCATTCGACAATCGTGAAGCTTTGACTAGGAGGTGACCTCTTCGAAGCTCATCACTGTGAAGAGGATGTAACAACATGACCAGAATGTCAAAAGCCACCAGTGCCATCATAGAGAGATCCACAAGACCTAGATAGAGGGTGCTGTAGTCGGCTCCACTGAGAGTTTCTGAAACAGGGGATCACTGTTTCTCCAAGAGGGGGAGCAGTGCCACAAGCTATGGTGCACGCAGTGTGGCATAGTGAGCTGGTTTGTGTGCTGCTGGTCGCCAGTTCAGACCCATCAAAAGCAATTATTTGTTGTTTATTTTTTCTGGAATTATCTTGAAAACTCTTATGTTTGTAAAGTAATGTAATATTCGCTATTGTATAAAATCGAGAATTCTGGAATATTCGGTCTTTATACAAATATCTGTGGCTGCACTCTTCGTTCAAGAGTTCAGACCTGTTCTGGATATATGTTGGTGCTAGCAATAAATGTGCTCAGTTCTAAGTGTGGTTCGCCACTGACGATCCTAGCTTTGGATATGCACTTGATTTCGTTTTACATGTGGCAATATAGCAGTCAGGTACAATGCGTGACATATCAAATGAATATCTGGGTCAGTCAAGCAGTGGTACTTGTCATTCAGGAAGGAAGGCTTGCATATTTCTCACTATATCTGACGAAGTACTGTCCTGTTGAAATATGGTATGTGAAGATGCCAGAAGGAGGAGCAGTTCTTCAGGCTTTACAACTTCGATGACATACGTGTTTCAATCCAGATTGCTCTCTGTACATGGGAAACCACAGTGCACGTTGTAACCGAAAGCGCCTCAAATCGCCAAGCTCAGCATTTTTAGCAGCATGTGACACAACAATGCCGGCTGCTAGGCTGTAGCTAGCATCTAACACATCTGTGATCGACAGTGTAGTGTTAGTCAAAGAGGGACTCTTCTGAAAACACCATTACGTTCTATTCCGCACGCCAGGCACGGCGTTCACATTGCGGCTGGAGGTGTTTGTTGCTTCTAGCAATGAGCTCTGACACAGTGTCATACATGTCACCTTTTTAGAAGACAGATCACAAGTTCACACTCATTACAGTCCTTCAGCGTCATTCCATCACTGTGAACAAAGCTGCAGCATTCCGTTTTGGGTACGTGGGCATGGTAGTAATAATCCCAGGATGTGATAATATTTCGTGGTCCAGTGCCTAATCGTTACCGCATACATTAGTTTCCCACATAAGTCACTGTTGTAGCAATATTCCCTGTTCGAATTACCATGGTAGGACAAACTCATTCTTCAGAGACTGCTCATTCCGCCCCCTTCGAACTCATTCACACATAAATATAGACGCTTTTAACGTAGATGTTGCCTACTGGCACTTTTACGTTTTCATTTCGTTTGGAGGTGACTTTTCTAGTCACACAAAAGATGTTGCCTCTGAGCAAGTTCTAAACACTTTGTATTCTTAATAACTTGTTTCTAGAACATACACCGTTTCTTACAATCGAATTCACTCACGAAATTGTTGAAGGATGTTGCAAATTTAGTATAAAGTCTTCCTTGTGGCAATTTAGGTCTAGGTTCTCACATAATTGCCTGGGTAAGCTTGTGCTTGAGTCTCAGCGTTTTGTGTAAGCTTGCACAAACCCCCTTTACCTCAACATAGCCAAAGCATGTTTGTACAAACTACAAACATCAGTTTGTGTTTGCCAGCTTTGCCTTTGCGGTGCAAAAAAGTAGGAACTAAAACATGAAATGTATGGTAAAGGCTGGTTAATAAAACGAAAAACATATTCCCATATTTAATTAATCAGTCAGTGTTGATGTTATATAAATATGCTGAGGACCATATTTAGGACCTGTAGTTCCCTTGACTGAATCGTTGGAGCAGGTCCTAATGTGGGTACGTTTGTGAAAAGTAGCATGCAAAACTAGCACTTCAGCACAGTTTAGCAATTTTATTTATCGTTACTAGTAGTTTAAACACAATATTTTCCCAAACAGTCAGCCTCAAAATTAAAGTTTTAAACGATTCTGTTGGCTAACTGGTTTGCACCTGTACAGCATATTAATAAAGCTACCACAGGCACCGACTCCACCATGGGGCCTGAGGGGGCCCGAGCCCCCTCAAAAATTCGTTTGGAGTGGGGGGGCGGAGCTACCCCCCCCCTTATAATTTAATTATAAGAAAATTATTAGTTATGCTTTGTAAAATCACAAAATTGTTTGTTTAACGATAGTTACCTTTTAAAATAAATTCAGTAATGAGTTAAAACAAATAATTATCATGATAGTAAGCAGGTTAACTGAAAACAAGTGGTGTGAATCATGATAGTGTTACGGTACTGCGGGCACACTCAGAATTTGTCCCGGTGCGCGAGCCTTTGGGTAAAGTCTGGTGCCGGCAGGCCAGCGCTGCGGTCGCGGCGACATCAAAAGGACTGGAGCAGAAGCGCCTGGAACCCTCCGCCTCGCCTCGCCTTGACGCTTCGAAACATTACGCCGCCGGGGATATGTAAATCACACCCTGCTGTCGCAGTCATTCAGTGTGGATAGTTTTGTTCAGTGTATGCTGCAGACATGTTTAGTGTTGTGACTTTAATGTCTAGTGGACTACACTACTGGACATTAAAATTGCTACACCAAGAAGAAATGCAGATAATAAACGGCTATTCATTGGACAAATATATTATACTAGAACTGACATGTGATTACATTTTCACACAATTTGGGTGCATAGATCCTGAGAAATCAGTACCCAGAACAACCACCTCTGGCCGTAATAAAGGCCTCGATACGCCTGGACATTGAGTCAAACAGAGCTTGGATGGCGTGTACAGGTACAGCTGCCCGTGCAGCTTCAACACGATACCGCAGGTCATCAAGAGTAGTGACTGGGGTATTGTGACGAGCCAGTTGCTCGGCCACCATTGACCAGACGTTTTCAATTGGGGAGAGATCTGGAGAATGTGCTGGCCAGGGCAGCAGTCGAACATTTTCTGTATCCAGAAAGGCCCGTACAGGATCTGCAACATGCAGTCGTGCATTATCCTGCTGAAATGTAGGGTTTCGCAGGGATCGAATGAAGGGTAGAGCCACGGGTCGTAACACATCTGAAATGTAACGTCCACTGTTAAGCGCCGTCAATGCGAACAAGAGGTGACCGAGACGTTTAACCACTGGCACCCCATACCATCACGCCGGGTGATACGCCAGTATGGCGATGACGAATACACGCTTCCAATGTGCGTTCACCGCGATGTCGCCAAACACGGATGCGACCATCATGATGTTGTAAACAGAACCTGGATTCATCCGAAAAAATGACGTTTTGCCATTCGTGCACCCAGGTTCGTCGTTGAGTACACCATCGCAGGAGCTCCCGTCTGTGATGCAGCGTCAAGGGTAACCGCAGCCATGGTCTCCGAGCTGATAGTCCATGCTGCTGCAAACGTCGTCGAACTGTTGGTGCAGATGGTTGTTGTCTTGCAAAAGTCCCCATCTGTTGACACAGGCATCGAGATGTGGCTGCACGATCCGTTACAGCCATGCGGATAAGATGCCTGTCATCTCGACTGCTAGTGATACGAGGTCGTTGGGATCCAGCACGGCGTTCCGTATTACCCTCCTGAACCCACCGATTCCATATTCTGCTAACAGTCATTGGATATCGACCAACGCGAGCAGCAATGTCGCGATACGATAAACCGCAATCGCGACAGGCTACAATCCGACCTTTATCAAAGTCGGAAACGTGGTGGTACGCATTTCTCCTCCTTACACGAGGCATCACAACAACGTTTCACCAGGCAACGCCGGTCAACTGCTGTTTGTGTATGAGAAATCGGATGGAAAATTTCCTCATATTAGCACGTTGTAGGTGTCGCCACCGGCGCCAACCTTGTGTGAATGAATGCTCTGAAAAGCTAATCATTTGCATATCACAGCATCTTCTTCCTGTCGGTTAAATTTCGCGTCTGTAGCACGTCATCTTCGTGGTGTAGCAATTTTAATGGCCAGTAGTGTATTTTATATGACTCCATTTTATTCATTTACTTTAGTCTCTTAGTGTACTGTGAATTAAGTTTGCACTGGATAAATTTGTTACCAAAAAGGCATGCTTGGAAGTTGATGATACTGCAAGTCAGCCTCCAACAATTATTGTCATCAACTGCTTCATCGTCTTCAGGCGAGAACTGTTCACAGCCGAAACCTGGACAGTCCGGTAAGGGAAGATCATTTCAGAAGTCTTGGTTGATCAAATATACATGGCTAGAATATGAAGCATCTACTGAAAAAGTTTTTTGCAAAACCTGCAAAGAGGCAGATGCTAAAAATCTATTACAACTTTCTTCAAAAGAAGAAGATGCATTTACTTCCGTTGGGTTTTCTAATTGGAAAAGAGCTTTGGAAAAATTCTGTCTTTATGAAAATACGTTTACACATAAAGAAGGCGTTCTGAAACTAAATTCTATCACTAACCGAAGTGTGGCCTCCCAATTGAATGAACAGTTAGATAGTGATATGAAGAAAGGCCGTTTAGCTCTTGAGATAATTTTTACTACCGTGAAATTTCTATGCCGACAAGGACTAGCAATTAGAGGGCATGAAGATGTAAACTCAATTTTTTATTTTCTTTAATTTAATTTAATTTTATTTTTTTATTTTTTTTATTAGTTGTTGGAACTCCGAAAGAATGGCATACCTGAGTTTAAAGATTGGTTAGGGCGTTCGGGGTATAAGTGGACGTCCCACGATATTCAAAACTAGATCATTGATGTATTAGCAAAGTCTTTGTTGAGAAAGGTATTGGCTTCAGTCAAGAAGACTGAACATTTTTCTATTAGGGTTGACGAAACAACTGATTCTTCGATTCACGAACAAGTGTCATTTTGTATTCGTAGTGTCGACGATTCCTTAATCGTCAACGAAGACTTTATTGGCTTATACGAGACCTCCAACACTTTATAACAAACTTTTTTTAGTATTTTAAAAGACTTTTTGCTCGTCTTGATTTATCAAAGGATAACTTAGGAGTATAATGCTATGATGGTACCTCGAATATGAGATATAAGATCAAAGGACTAAAACAGTTAGTTTTGGATATACAACCATAAGCATGTTATGTGCACTGCACTGCTCACAGTTTACACTTGGCAGTTGTAGACGGTCTCCACCTTCTTACGTCTATGAGGGATATTATGGATTTAGCTAAGGACTTAACAAACACCGTAAGGAAATCCAATAAAAGGATGGGGCTTCTCAGAAGCATACGCTGTGAGAGCACCAGCGACCAAGCTGGTCTAAGATTCCTTGTTCGACTCGATGGACTATGCGAGCTTCTAGTATCTTGAGAATATTGAAAAACTTTGAAGAAATTCTAGAGTTTTTTTTTAAACATTTTCTGCAGAGGACAAAACAGAGGTAGGTTACAAATGCCCAGGCTACCTTGAGTCAATGTTACAATTCAAGACTTATTTCTTTTTACATCTTTATTGCCATGTAATGAACCCAGTAGAGGATGTCAATGAAAAAATTCAATGCCCTCATCTAAGTGTTGCTGATCTGGAAAAAATATATGAGGGCTTGATTTGTATATTGAGTGGAAGGTGTGATAGTTTTGAACATTTTTGGAAATTGTGTTTAAAAGAAAAACCTTCACAAGTTGATGATCCTTCACTTCCTCAGAATCGGGATATACCAAAGAAGTATGAAAACAACGAAGCCAGCTCACTGCGCACTTTCAAAACCCCAAAGGAATACTACAAAGCTATTTACATTGAAGTTTGTGAAACGGTGCAATCTAGTATTACTGAGCGGTTTGCTTCAACTGAACTCACACAGGTCATTGCAATTGAACAAGAGTGCTTGCTTTTAGTAAACAGAGGTGAAACAAATTTGGAGAAGTCGACTGAGTTTTTCAAAAATGACCTGGACATTAAGAGACTGCGCTTACATCTGAATATGTTAGCCAATATCGCTAATAAAAACAACTGGTCTTAAAAAACGTGCGTGATGTAAAAAAGTGCATTAAGCTTCTCCAAATAGTTCCAATCACGACAGCAGCAGCAGAACGGTCATTTAGAGCCCTTAGACGTCTGAAGTCTTATGTCCGGTCAACAATGGGACAGAAGCGATTGAACAACTTGACTGTTCTTCATGCCCACCGAGATATTTTGGATATCCGACCTGTTATGAACGATTACATATTCAGTAATCCAGTCAGACGGCCGACATTAGCACCTTTCCAAAGACACACTAGCCCTAATAATGCATTATTCGTACTACTTCAGTACTGTATTACTATAGCACTGTATTAGTTATTTTCAAATACTTAAATATTTTTAGGGTGTAAGACCCAATTAAAACCTGCTATTTACATACTTTTCGACTGAAAGTATTAGGCATACTGTATTAATTTTATAAACTGTATTGAAGCATTAACTTTGAGGTATTGTTTTTATTTAATGAACCCTGAGCCTTAGTCAAAGTAAGCTTAAATTAGCTATTTCACTTATTAATCGAAGTGCTATTACTGTGCAACAGCAGTATTTTATGTTTTATTCTTGAATTGATGGTTTAGGATTCATTTAAATATAATTTTAGTCTTTTCAGAGCTATATATTGACTGCTCTGTAAAAGTCTATAAGCATGATTATTACTGTAAATTAAATTAGCTTTTTACGAAAATACCGTGCCTGTTATGTTTTGTTTCTTTTTTCAAAGACAAAAAATATCAGGCTTGCCGAGTTTCCCGGAGTGTGAGTTATCGAGAGTCCAGTTTTCGGGGTTCTAAAGTTGGTCGTATGTCTCTAAAATGCTTAAAAAAACTTTAAAACTCACTACTTTTCATCGAAAATTTCCCGGGGCAAGACCCCCATATGGTCCCCCCCCCCCCCATATTTTTTATAAGTCGGCGCCCCCGAAAGCTACGTATAATATCGTGGATATTTAGCTGTCTTGAAATACCACTTCAAATAGTTGCGTGGAGAAATATTTTCCTGCTAAGTAACTCATGATGATTGCTTGACCTCGCTGCAGTGTCGCGAATCAGTAAGTTATCTGTTAAATTACGTGGATAATAAGATAGTGTGTACCCTTCTTGCAATATCTCTTTAACGAATAAAGTTATCTGAAAATGATTTTCCCCAGCTTCAAGGACACAAGAATCCGTGTCTTTCTACAGGAAGTAGAGAATTATATGGTGGCTGATTTGGATGAAATGAGATACGACAGAAATTTATTGCGAAATCCAAACTCCTTTCAAACTTCCAAAATTCCGTTAACCTAAGTGCCGCGTGTGTGACTAGCCACCACTTGGGAATCATAACTGTAAACTGGACCACAACATACTATTAAAACAAACCAAACATCATATTTTAAATTTTTGTTTTCCAAGTCTTGTGGTGCAGACCACTAAGTTGCAGCCCAGCTATAGTCGAGTCGGCACATAGGCAGATCCCAGACAATTAGCAGCACTGATGCCAGCTTTCAGCTGCATATCGCTAAAGGCTGCAGGCAAAAACGGTAGTCTCCTATAGTCCAAATAGCTGCGACAAAGCTGTGGCGAGACCCGCTTACAAAGTCGCGTTACTTGACTGGTTGAAGTAGGCGCGCGAAGCTGCCTAGGTCTGCTCGCTGCAACTGTCGACTGTAGCCTGCCCGTAAATGCGGCCCTGTGCATGATTTGTATAATTATTTTAGGGCCCAGAGAGAAACATGACGAACTCTATATTATTCTCAACACCTTACATAAAATACACACAGTAGTTCTGCATTCAGATTGACAGGATTGCAATGTTAGGAGTCAAACATCACGAAAGGAATTATTTTATTTTTTACATGAAGCGTTTCGGAATTTATCCATCATCTGATATCCAGGAGCGATTGCTGCATGTAGATATAGCAATTCCACTTGTACGTAAAACAAACATTCACAGACAGTAGTCTGCCTGAATGCAGAAGTACTGGTTACTATAATAACGGTCGCCTGCCTCCTGCGTAACTTTGTCACATGTATGTTAGATGAAAAAATGGATGAATCATGGGAGAACCTTTGACAGCACGGGAAAGCCCGACAACAATACTAGGTTTTATTTTATTTATTTTTTCTCGGGCCGAAGCTGATACGACAATTTCAAATACCCATCTGTAAGTTTATGTGGCAGGGTTTATATTTTTTAAAAAGTATGACGTACGCATACACTTGTTTGCCTTACCGCAATACGTTTCCGATTTAACGCTTTTGAAACAAGGCTACCTTTCGTAGCCTATACTTGGTTTTGACAACAGTCTCAAAGATTGACATCACCATATCGAAAGAAAACCTCAAGCAATTCAGCTACTGGTACTGTTGTCACGTATGTAAACTTACGATCACTACGGGCTGCCCAAGATTCCATTTCAATGAGCATACCTTCATTGGTCCTCATTTGACGTCGACGTTATCATTTAACATTTAGTTAACTGACATTTTAGTTCTTAAATACGTATTCGCGATCTATCACCGGTTTCAGTGGATGCAAATGAAGCAAATAAATACGTCAAAGATCCGCCTCAGTTTCGCAACTGAGTATTAATTTATCACAATTGCTGACAGGGCTGCAACATGTAAAAAATTGCAGATGAAATCAATTTATGCAGTATGTGTCGATACATTTCGACTATGATATTATCGTACATAAACATATTGCACAACAGACATCGATTTACTCTCTTAAGATGGTCGCAGGAATTACAACTCACCTCAGATGAGACGAATTCACATCTATCGTATATTATTTGAAGCTCTCTCCACACAATAAAGCAATTAATACTGCTGGTAGTATAGTGTCTTACATATTTTTACCGGCCGAAACCTAAAATGAGAATCTGACGAACAGCAAACTTTTCAGATATAGATATTTCCGATCGACACTACATAATCGTTTGTTATTTAAAAAGTTATGACTCACTCTGCCAAATCATTTTGTAACTTGCGTGTCTATTGCTAGTTTCGAATTTTTGTACTGAATTTGCGATTTACTTGCATATTTATTTAAGGTTAAAGTAAATATCTATTTCAATGTTGGTATTTGGTACTAAGCGCATGCATTTGTCGTTCGTTTCCGTATTGGCCAAATGTGTGTGTTTGAATCAAAGGCGGGTTTTACGTGTTAGTGACCGTTGCTGTTTACATGTCAGTTGGTTGATGTTAGATTTGGGTGTTCGAACTCGTGAAGTTGTCAGTGCGTAAAACTTCTGTGTACAGAGGTACCAAATGTTTGTTTCTAAATACACTTATAATATACGGTTTGTGAATATGCATCCGCAAGATAAAATACTTGACTTTCTGTTCAAAACATGTTAAATACTACGTTCTATGGATAAGTTAAGGATATATAACACGTAAATATAAGATGCTTTTGGTCGGTAGTAAAGCTTGAACCAAATGCATGTCGAGGGGGAGATGAATTGGTAGCGGTTGTTTTTGATATCATTGTTACACCTACTGCTTAGCGCACGTATGACAAATACAAACTTGTTATTCACCTGGAGTCGGATATGAATGAATTTTGTAATATGTATTTTGCCCAGTAATTGGCGAAATAATACCGGTACATCCTCCTGCTCTGAGTTTTACGTGTTAGAAGAAATTTAGATGGTGTTGCTGTTGTAATCCCTAATAATTGTATACAGTTCAGTGTTTTATGCAGTGAGAAGCCCAATAAGCTGATCCTCATTTTCTAACGATAACGTAATTGTTATTTCTCCTTTTGTGTATAGTTATTTGTCTGCGTCCATATTAGATGGTATTTTTGCCCGTTTAAAACGTTTCTCGGGCAGAGGCAAGGTTGAAATCAGCGTTAACCTAAGACTGGAATCAGGATAATTTTTTTTTAAGGACAGAGTGGGAAATCAGGTGTGCTACAAATAATGTAAACTTGATCTGAACTGTGGCATGCCGAGGCCAGGTGGGAACCCAAACATACTTAGCACTTACTTCAAAGCACTTTAATGAAGTGTTTGAGCTGAGAGTATTGGGTGTGGTCTTTCAATGTTAACATTTTGGTCAATGATGTGTACAGTGGTATTGTTTGGTTTTCCGTAACATTGTCACCCATTCAGTACTGAAACTGCAGAATTAGATGTGCAACTAATGATTCAGTACTTCTGGCATAAGGTAACCATTGTGGACAACTGTCTATGGAAGTGTGAAGTCTTCAGTCACCGTCAAGTGACGTTATCTATTGGTGTATTTGGTTAAATTACGGGCTGCAATAATTGTGTCCAAAACATATATTGCTCAAAGTTTTCATGTCATTGGAGTACTTCACATATGGTCAACGGAACAGGTGGAATCGGACGTTTCCGTTAACCTGTGTTGGCCAGCTATGGAACTTCATTAAAACCATGTTAATTTGTGTAGTATAATCAGAAAAACAAAGTTAATGCCAACAGACAACAGTTAGTGTCTATAATAACAAGAGCTGTGTAGTTCTGTACTAAAGTTTCCCAGTTAAACTGTTGACATCACTGTCCAGTAATATGAAAGTGTTCACTTTTCTGTGCATCTTTGCTACTAAATTTGGCGTTGTTGCATAAATTAAATATGTACTTGGAGAAACAGTTGAAACAAATTCAAACAATTAATGCTATCAGTTGGGATTGCCCACGTTTGGAATTTAGTGAAAGATTTGGAAGAAACGATATCAGTATGGCAGTGCCAAGAAACATTAGTGCTGGGTGCTTATTCCACTAATATTTTTTCGCATAATAGATTTAGTGAAAGAAGTCATTGCATTGACAGCTGTCAGTCTTTTCTCAATGACTACTACTAGAAGTTACTTAAATGGTCACACATAATGCTCTTTTAAAAAGGAAACACTGTAAATATAACAACTCCCAATTTTGTGGAGGTATTCCATGATACACATAAACAAAACGTGGTCACTGAATTTATGAGCGTTAGTTCTTTTTAGTGTACAGATATATTTCCCTGTCATTGTGGCTTCAGATATTC
This sequence comes from Schistocerca nitens, assembly GCF_023898315.1. Lineage (NCBI taxonomy): Eukaryota > Metazoa > Arthropoda > Insecta > Orthoptera > Acrididae > Schistocerca > Schistocerca nitens. The sequence goes on along the minus strand of NC_064614.1, from coordinate 623,831,557 downwards.
CTAAAGTGTAAGATGTTAAGAGCCACAAAGTTGGGATTGAAATAGTTTTTCACATAAATTTTGGCACAAGCTTTTTTTGAAATAGATTATGTCCCGTTTACAGAACCAGAGATCTCTCACTACAATTTGCCTTTTGTTTGCTGAAAAGATGCATATTAAAAAGCGGTGTACATAAAATTTTTTAATTAAGACCAAGTATGATTTTAATGGTAGGCATCATCATAAACAGGTTTGTCCCGAACTCTCAGTGAATGAAGGAAATGAAAGCATGCAAGGTAATACTGCTTAGGAGTAATCTGGATTCTCATGGGAAAATGTTGTACTCAGAGCATGCCCAAGATAGTTTCATTGTTCCCCCTTTCAAGGAAATTTAGGTCTAGGTCAGCTTGTTCTTAATTATCCACTAGGTTTATTGTAGCAGTATCTAATTGAATGTGGAATTAAAACTTTTAGGAAACATGTCCATTCACTTCATCTCTTGGCATTAAGGTCAGTCACCTATTCCAGAATTTGGTTTAATGCCGCTCTGAACATTCATATAGAGTTGCTTGCTTATCAAACAGTTTTAAGGCAGATAAATTATGCTTACCAAATGTTGGTTATTGTTGTTCACATCTGAAAGACTTTTTTGGTCCTATGGGCCATAACAAAGATGTATTTTGCTCTTCATTGTTTACCTTCCCAACTGTATTATTACCTTTTCTTTCTTGATAATTAGCATGGAGGCAGTGTGTCTGGGCATTTAGAACTTTGCTCAGGATAAATTTTGTACAAATGCCATGATAGAATATAATAAAGTATTGTGAGTTCCAGTATTTGCAAAGTGCTGTGACAACTGCTTTCTTGAGATTGCCGCAAACTGATCAGTTAAGCGGTGGAAATTCTGTCTTCATTAAATCTTTTGTTTCAGTGATATCAGAGAAATTACACAATGAAACCCTTTCAGTGGAATATGAATAATCACAAAGTAAATTAGAATGTTATAGTGTCACAAGCAGTGCTGAAAAACGGGTTGGTCTTATTGATTGGCGACTCCATGGAGTGACAGGAAACAAATGGATAGGTAAAAAAATTTACTCACCAAGTAGTGACACACACACACACACACACACACACACACACACACACACACACAAAGGTAGGCTACAAGCTTTCAGAGCCATTGGCTCCTCCTCCTGGCAGAAGAGTTGAAGGGGAAGAAGAGGGATGAAGGAAAAGGGCGCAGTTCAGAAAAGCCAGGGAATACTTACTGATGGTATGATAATGAAAGACTGAGTGTAGGGTACTGCGCCAGACGAGGTTTGAAAACCTGAGGGCTTAAAGGTGAAAGACAGGGTGATATGCAAGACAGAGATTACTGCTAAAACATCGTACACGAGTTTGTAGTGAGTGATACGCTAAGTGCCTTGTATGTAACAGAGGTGGGAACGGGTGGCAGTGAAAAATAGACGGGTCAGGAAATAAAAGATGCAGAAAAGTAAAACAGAGTGAGGTAAGGAGTAGTTACTGTGAAGAAATTCTGACACAGAAAGGAAATTAACATAAATTAAGGCCAGGTGCATGAGAACCAAGAACATGTCATGACACTAGTTCCAGCTGCAGAGTTCTGAGAAACTGATGTCTGGGGGAAGAATACAGATAGCGCATATGGTGAAACGGGCACTGAGGTCACAACTGCCTTTTTGTAGAGCATGCTCTGCAACACCATGTTGTATGTTGTCAGTATACACCCTTTGTCTATGCCCATTCATCCTGAATGATAACTGGGTGGTACTCACACCAATGTAAACAATGTTCTGCCTTTTACAGCAGCATGACTACCACCAAATTATCTGTTAGGATGAATAGTCATAGGCAGAGGGTGTACTCTGGCAACACACAATATGCTGTTGCAGAGCATGCTCTACAACAAGACAGTTGTGACCTCAGTGCCTGTTTCACCATATGTGCCATCCGGATTCTTCCCCCAGACACCATTTTCTCAGACCTCTGCAGTTGGAACTAGTGCTACAACGTGTCCTTGGTAGCCATGCACCTGGCCTTAATTTACGTTAATGTCTTCTGTGTCAGAATTTCTTGACAGTAATTACCCCTTTCTTCACTCAGTTTTATTTTTCTACATCTTTTATTTTCTGACCTGTCTATTTTTTGCCGCCACCCACTCCCACCTGTTACATACAAAGCGCACAGCCTATCACTCACTGTTAACTCATGCACAGTGTTTTAGCAGTAATCTGTTTTGCATATTACCCTGTCTTCCATCTTTAAGCTCTCACGTTTTCAAATCTGAGCTAGTGCAGCCCCCAATAATCAGTGTTTCCTTCTCACCCCATCCAGTAAGTCTCCCCCAACCTGAGGTTCTGGGTGACTTTCTGAACTGTACCATGTTCACCAAAACTTCTCCAGTCCTTTTCCTTTGTCCCTATTCCTTCCCCTTCAACTCTTCTGCCAGAAGAAGACGACATTGGCTCCTATAGCTTGTAAAAGTTAAACCTTTCTGTGTGTGTGTGTGTGTGTGTGTGTGTGTGTGTGTGTTCTCCGGGCACCACTTGGTGAGTAGTGTTTTTTTTTTTTTTTTTTTTAAATCCATCCGTTTACATTAAATTGTCAATAATTTTCATTGTTATAACAGGAAACCAGGTATCATTGTAAAATATGTGTAGAATAAGCAATCAATCTTCATTTGATTAGGAATTTGAGAAGTGCAAAAGTGTGCAATAATACTTATTTATGGTGTAAATTCAAGAACAACATGTAGAAAACTGTTAAAGGAACTGGGTATTCTAACCACGGCTTCCCAGTATATTTATTCCTTAATGAAATTTGTTTCAAACATGTTTCTATTTCCAACCAATAGCTCAATACATATACTAGAAATAAGAACAATCTACATAAAGACCCAAAATCACTTACCTTGGTCCAAAAACGGGCCCAGTATTCAGGAACACACATTTTTAGTCAATTGCCAGCGACCATTAAAAACTTGGTTTCAGGTGAAGCACAGTTTAAACAGCATTTGAAAGACTTTTTGATAGGCAACTCCTTCTCTGTAGTTGGATATCTTTATCAGGGACTGTTAGATCAGCTTAAGTAAAAATGCCTGTTAGTTTTAAGTTTTCACAGCATATGGTCACAAGCCTTGGTTAGGTATTTTGTGTATGATAAATTTATTACAAGCGTAACTGTGTTTCATTCTGACCATGTATTCTGTAAAAATTAGCAGTTCCAGTTTAACATATTCACATATTTTGACAATCTCCTGACAAATAATCTGGGTAGTAAGTATTATATTCAAATGTTCTGTGTTTTCCGTGTTACTCTTTAACAGGTTCCACATCCACGAGAATCATATCATTTTTGGATGTATGGAACGAAAACTGAATCTTTATGTAATTAAATAAAGGAAGGATTCTGTCATTCGATTTAGAGCTCTTGCTCTCTCTTTCAAAGATACTGTTTAAATGTTCTTAACCATTTTTCAGGGAGAAGGCATTCCACATCGGACCTCAAAATGGAGAGTGATGCACTACTGGAAATGAACCGAATGGAATTAAGATCTGGTTAGTTTTAATCTCCTGTGAAATTTATTACTTTAGCAAACAATTTCTCAGTAGCTGGATGATGCAGAATTACTGTTACATAAATTTTCCTTTCCTTCTTGCCCTAATAAATAGACATAGATGATGAACTTTAATACTAGAGCATGATTTCATTATTGAGAGACTTTTGTTGTTATTATAATCTCTGTACAATTCAATGGAGTCAAATTTACTGAGCTGTACTTTCCTTTTGCTATACTTATAATTGCTCTCCTTTGTTTGTAATTAGTACAGCTAAATTTTTGAGACTCACTGTACTGAATCTGATTACTTTTGTTACCCAGACCAGTTTTAAACTGAAATGTACTTTTTGCTATGATTTGCCTAGATGGCTGACGTTGGTTAAAAGGGTTTGACTTGCAGTAATTGAATTCTGTTGTTGATTTGCTGGAAGGAACAGCTACACTGATTAGTCAGCAATGTCAATAAAACAACAGCCAAGGATTTTATACACACATAATTTAACAGCAGTTAGGTTAGCATTATATCACTAACAAGAAAATTTGAAATCTTAACGTTTATTATTCATTGCCTGAAAAAAATGTAGAGCTGGGTGGTAAAACGAATTAGGTTAAGTTTCTTAATATGCAAGATGTGTCTGGAGCACCCATTGAAATGAATAAGGAAGAACATAGATTAATGTACATTGCTTCATTTCCTTGGTGTAGATATGTAGTCCATAGTAACTTCAAAACACATTGCTAAGTGACTGAATGTTATTGTAAATAGATAAGATGTAAATTCTGTGTATTTTGTATCAAAGAAAATCCTTCATACACTCCTGGAAATTGAAATAAGAACACCGTGAATTCATTGTCCCGGGAAGGGGAAACTTTATTGACACATTCCTGGGGTCAGATACATCACATGATCACACTGACAGAACCACAGGCACATAGACACAGGCAACAGAGCATGCACAATGTCGGCACTAGTACAGTGTATATCCACCTTTCGCAGCAATGCAGGCTGCTATTCTCCCATGGAGATGATCGTAGAGATGCTGGATGTAGTCCTGTGGAACGGCTTGCCATGCCATTTCCACCTGGCGCCTCAGTTGGACCAGCGTTCGTGCTGGACGTGCAGACCGCGTGAGACGACGCTTCATCCAGTCCCAAACATGCTCAATGGGGGACAGATCCGGAGATCTTGCTGGCCAGGGTAGTTGACTTACACCTTCTAGAGCACGTTGGGTGGCACGGGATACATGCGGACGTGCATTGTCCTGTTGGAACAGCAAGTTCCCTTGCCGGTCTAGGAATGGTAGGACGATGGGTTCGATGACGGTTTGGATGTACCGTGCACTATTCAGTGTCCCCTCGACGATCACCAGTGGTGTACGGCCAGTGTAGGAGATCGCTCCCCACACCATGATGCCGGGTGTTGGCCCTGTGTGCCTCGGTCGTATGCAGTCCTGATTGTGGCGCTCACCTGCACGGCGCCAAACACGCATACGACCATCATTGGCACCAAGGCAGAAGCGACTCTCATCGCTGAAGACGACACGTCTCCATTCGTCCCTCCATTCACGCCTGTCGCGACACCACTGGAGGCGGGCTGCACGATGTTGGGGCGTGAGCAGAAGACGGCCTAACGGTGTGTGGGACCGTAGCCCAGCTTCATGGAGACGGTTGCGAATGGTCCTCGCCGATACCCCAGGAGCAACAGTGTCCCTAATTTGCTGGGAAGTGGCGGTGCGGTCCCCTACGGCACTGCGTAGGATCCTACGGTCTTGGCGTGCATCCGTGCGTCGCTGCGGTCCGGTCCCAGGTCGACGGGCACATGCACCTTCCGCCGACCACTGGCGACAACATCGATGTACTGTGGAGACCTCACGCCCCCCCCGTGCTGAGCAATTCGGCGGTACGTCCACCCGGCCTCCCGCATGCCAACTATACGCCCTCGCTCAAAGTCCGTCAACTGCACATACGGTTCACGTCCACGCTGTTGCGGCATGCTACCAGTGTTAAAGACTGCGATGGAGCTCCGTATGCCACGGCAAACTGGCTGACACTGATGGCGGCGGTGCACAAATGCTGCGCAGCTAGCGCCATTCGACGGCCAACACCGCGGTTCCTGGTGTGTCCGCTGTGCTGTGCGTGTGATCATTGCTTGTACAGCCCTCTCGCAGTGTCCGGAGCAAGTATGGTGGGTCTGACACACCGGTGTCAATGTGTTCTTTTTTCCATTTCCAGGAGTGTATTTAGTTTTTCTCCTGTTACTTGTTGAAACACGGATTACATCAGATCACACTCCCACCTCGTTAATTCATTGAGAGAGAGAGAGAGAGAGAGAGAGAGAGAGAGAGAGAGAGTGTGTGTGTGTGTGTGTGTGTGTGTGTGTGTGTTTTTTTCAAAAAACTCCGGAACTTTGGTAATTTTGCACCAATGGTGTGTTGGAGCGAAATGCTGTTGCCATCCCAGCACACACCTGTGTTTAATGTGTACCTACTGGATGCTTCATTGTTGTATGTGTGTTAGATACTGTTCAGTGCTCTATTGAGTAGAACATTGTCACACAGTGTGCGAATTTCAAGATGACAGAGTTCGGTGAGCAACATATCTGCATTAAATTCTGTGTGAAACTCAAGAAAACCTTTTCAGAGACACACCAAATGATCCAGGAAGCCTACAGTGATGAGTGCTTAAGCTGTACTTGGTGTTACAAATGGTTCACACGGTTTTAAATTGGCCTGACAGAAGTTAAAGATCACCCTCATTCTGGACACCCTACGAAGTCTACCGACAACACTCATGTGAGGAACACCAGTGAAATTGTGCTGCTAATCAAAGACAAACTGTTGGAAAGATTCCAGAAGAATGTAACATTCCAGTTGGATCATGTCAGGAAATCCTGACATAGCATCTTGAAATGTGTCAAGTTTCCACCAAGTTCGTCCAATTGCTTATGAGTCAGGATGAGAAAGACCTTTGCGTAGCAATCTGTGAAGAGCTTTTGGATCACACAAATGAGAAAGAGATGTTCCATAAGAGAGTCATAACTGGCGATGAGATGTGAGTCTAGGGTTATGGTGCTGAGACCAAGGTTGTCTTCACAAAGGGTCAGGAAAGGATCTCAAAGACCAAAAAAAGGTTGTCCTGTCAGGTCTAATTGCAAAGCTGTGCTGATAGTTTTCTTTGACTTTGAAGAATTAGTTCATCATGAATTCATTGCACAAGGACAAACCATTGATTGATGGTAATGCCTGGATGTGTTGCAACGTTTGCGAGAAAATTTGAGAAGGAAACGGCATGAGATGTGGCAAGATCATTCATGGCTGTTGCATCATAAGAATGCACCTGGGAATTCATCCCTGTTGGTGTGTAGCTATTGCACAAAAAACAAAATAACTGTGCTGCCTTATCCTCTGCACTCACCTGACCTGGCCCCTGCAGATTCTTTTTTACTTTATTTCCAAAGCTGAAAACCCTGTCGAAAAGGATGAAGATTTGAAACAATAGACGAGATAAAAGAAAATTTGCCGACGGCACTTCATGCAGTCCAGCAAGAGGCATACCAAGACTGCTTCTGCAAGTGGGAACAGTGTCAGGAGCAGTGTATCAATTGTGGAGGAGAGTATTTCAAAGGAGACCATGCATAGTGAGTAGAAGGTAAATGTAAAAAAAACCCTGCAGGTCCGGGGTAAGAATAGGCCCGAGGTATCCCTGCCTGTCGTAAGAGGCGACTAAAAGGAGTTTCGGCCTTCAATGTGATGGTCCCCATTGGGGTTTGACCTCCATTTTTCAAAATTCTGCAAGAGTACGAGCCTTTTGGGGAAGGACGCCTTATGTGGTGTATCAGTGCACTAAGACCTTGACACTCATCATCGTAACGGCGTTGTAACTGCACCCACTGTTCATCAATTTGAGGCTAAACACCTGATGGGTTGCACATGTTACACCCGTAGTGCGTCCCCATGTGCACCTTCAATCATGATGAACTTCCCATGGCACCCGAAATCCAGCACGGTAGCCAGCCCGTTTAGATGGAGTTGTCATGTACCCTCTAGGTTGTAGCCCCCTGACCACACAGGGATCGTACTGCCAATACCTGAGCTGCACCCTCCCCACGTAAGCCAAGGAGTAGATGCCCGTCTACCTGGGGCATCAGGACTCCCGGCAGCGGTCATCCTGCCAGGTGGCCCTTGCTGAGGCTGGGTGGCGCCCGTGGGGAGAGCCCCTGGTCGGAGTGGGTGGTATCGCGGCGGACGTTTCGCAGGTGAAACGTCAACATGCATCAGGTCGCTCTGCGGCCACGTCTTCTAAGAGAAAAGATTCTGTCTTTGTCTCTGGTTTTGGTCCTTCTGCCTTTCCCCCCTTGGCCACTCCCTGGGAGGAAGGACAGGCCCGCCAGCTTGGGGCGAAATACTTCCCCCCGCTATTTAGTCTGTTCTCGGACCGATGGGGGGACGTTCGCCACCTCCAACCCTATGTTCTTTGTACAGCGTATCGAGGATATCTCCGGAGAAATCGAGTCTCTTAGTGAAATGCGTTCAGGGCCATTCTCATAAAGACCACCTCCACTACACAGTCGGCGGCGCTCCAGGCATGCGACCGACTAGGGGACATCCCAGTGTCCATTGTCCCACATCTGGCACTTAGTAGGACGCAGGGGATTATTTTCCATCGGGACCTCCTGCTGCAATCTGATGAGGAGCTCAGGGCCAACCTGGAGCGCCGTGGCGTGCATTTCATCCGGTGAGTCCAGCGCGGCCCCAAAGATCGTTGCGTCGACACTGGGGCTTTTATCCTCGCCTTAGAGGGGGATGTTCTCCTGGAGACGGTAAAGGTGATGTGCTACCAATGCGACGTGCGACCTTACGTCCCGCCTCCTATGCGATGCTTTCGATGTTTGCACTTCGGGCACGTGTCGTCACGGTGTGAAGCTGAGCCCCTTTGTGGCGATTGTGGACGTCCTCTTCGTGAGGGACATACATGCACCCCACCACCTCGGTGCGTCAATTGTCCTGGCCTCCACTCGCCTAGATCTTTCGACTGCCCCACCTATCAGAAGGAGAAGAAGATACAAGAATTGAAAACCTTGGACCGTCTGTCTTATTCTGATGCCAGGAAGAAATATGACTGCCTCCATCCCGTGATGTTGACAACGTCATTTGCTTCAGTCGTGTCCACTCCTTCTGCAGTATCCTCACCTCTATCCTGTCCCCCCTCCACCTCCTCACCCCATCTGGGGTCTATGCCTCCGCTTACCAAATCCCTCCCCTCCAAATCCTCCCTCGCAGCCCCTGCCCCCTCTGCCCCAGGGGCCACCCTTCCTCCTCCTCCTCCTCCTCCTCCTCCTCCTCCTCCTCTGCTGCCTGAGAAGCGATCCTCTTCTCAGGCGTCCATCGGGGAAACGTTACGACCCTGGCTTTCGAGGTCCTGCATTCAAAAAAGGACCCCGAGCGTGAGGACTTTCTTCGGGTCCAGCCCCCACAGCCTACCATCCCTGTGACTCATACGTCTTCCAAGAAGGCCTCAAAGAAGTCGTCTTTATCCCCCTCTCCACCCCGGCACATTTCGTCTGATGCTCCATCCGACAGTCGCTGCTCCCGGCTGTCCTCAGTTTCTCTGGGACGCTCTGCTGCCAGGCGCTCAGCAGGCCTGTCGCCAGTGGACAATGCTGCCCCTCCTGCGCAACCCAGGAATGTGGTCGCAGCTGGCGATGACTTGATGGAACAGGATCCACCTCCGGACGGTTGTAGCGATGTTCCCTCGAAACCTGGCCCTCCGCGGCCGTCGAAGTGACCCGCTCTTCCCCCGTTTTGTTCCCCCTTTCTCTGACTTGCGATGGCTCTGTTACATTGGAACATAAGAGGTATTCGATCTAATCGGTAGGAATTACAACTGCTCCTCCGCCTGCACTGTCCACTCGTCATTGGTCTCCAGGAAACAAAGTTACGCCCAACTGACCGTATTGCTTTTACCCATTATACCTCCGAGCGATCTGACCTAACCCCTGTGGACGGTATTCCAGCTCATGGAGGGGTCATGTTGCTCGTTTGGGACGATGTCTATTACCATCCCATCCCGTTGACCACCCCACTCCAAGCAATAGCTGTCCGTATTACTCTTTCTGCCTTTACTTTTTCTGTTTGTACTGTTTACACTCCGTCATCCACAGTTAGTCGGGCTGACATGATGCACCTGTTTGCTCAGTTTCCGCCGCCGTTTTCATTGTTTGGCGACTTCAATGCCCATCATCCCCTTTGGGGTTCTCCTGCATCCTGTCAGAGAGACTCCCTCTTGGTGGATGTTTTCCACCATCTCAATTTTGTCTGCCTCAATACTGGCACCCCGACTTTCCTCTCGGACTCTACTCATACCTACTCCCACTTGGACCTCTCGATCTGTTCTACCACTCTTGCCCGTCGGTTCGAGTGGTATGTTCTTTCTGATACCTATTCGAGCGACCATTTCCCCTGTATCGTTCGTCTCCTGCATCACACCCCATCCCCATGTCCCTCGAGCTGGAACATACCGAAAGCTGACTGGGGACTTGACTCCTCCCTGGCGACATTTCCAGACAAATATTTTCGCAGCTGTGGCAGTCAGGTCGAATACCTCACGGCTGTCATTATCAATGCTGCCAAACGTTCCATTCCTCGTACTACCTCTTCTTCACGACGCGTTTCAGTCCCCTGGTGGAATGAGGCTTGCAGAGACGCTATCTGTGCTCGACGATGTGGTTTACGCACCTTTTGCCGCCATCCTGTGCTGGCGAATCGTATTAATTACCAACGGCTCCGGGCGCATTGTCGTCGAGTCATCAAAGACAGCAAAAAAGCTTGTTGGGCCTCTTTCACAAGCTCATTTAACAGTTTTACTCCCTCTTCTGTCGTTTGGGGTGGCCTGCGCTGGCTGTTGGGCGTTAAGGCCCACTCCTCGATACTTGGCCTGACTTCAGGTAATGAGGTACTTGTGGACCCTGTGGATGTCTCCAACGCCTTCGGCCGCTTTTTTGCTGAGGTTTCAAGCTCCGCCCATTACCACCCTGCCTTCCTTCCCAGAAAAGAGGCAGAAGAGGCTCGGCGACCTTCCTTCCACTCGCTGAATCTGGAAGATTATAGTGCCCCTCTACCATGTGGGAACTAGAACGTGCACTTGCACTGTCCCGGTCCTCTGCTCCGGGGCCAGATGCCATTCACATTCAGATGCTGACACACCTTTCTCCGGCAGGCAAATGCTTTCTTCTTCGTACCTATAACCGCATCTGGACCGAAGGTCAGGTCCCCACGCGTTGGCGTGAGGCTGTCGTTGTTCCCATACCCAAACCCGGGAAGGATAGACACCTTCCTTCTAGTTACCGCCCCGTTCCTCTTACAAGCTGTGTCTATAAGGTGATGGAGCGCATGGTTAACGCTCGGTTGGTTTGGATTCTTGAATCTCGACGGCTACTTACTAATGTTCAATGCGTCTTTCGGCGACGCTGCTCCACTGTTGACCACCTTGTGACTTTGTCGACGTTCATCATGAACAACTTTTTGCAAAAGTGCCAAACGGTAGGTGTTCTTCGATTTGGAGAAGGCTTATGATACCTGTTGGAGAGGAGGTATCCTCCGCACTATGCACAGGTGGGGCCTACGTGGTCGCCTGCCCCTTTTTATTGATTCATTTTTAACAGATCGAATGTTTAGGTTATGTGTGGGTTCCGTATTCTCCGACGTCTTCCTCCAAGAGAACGGAGTGCCTCAGGGCTCTGTTTTGAGCGTAGCCCCGTTTTGCCATAGCGATCAATCCCATTATGGATTGCATTCCACCTAATGTCTCCGGCTCTCTTTTTGTTGATGACTTCGTGATCTACTGCAGTGCCCAGAGAACATGCCTCCTGGAGCGCTGCCTTCAGCGTTTTCTTGACAGCCTATACTCATGGAATGTGGCTAATGGCTTCCGGTTCTCTGAAGAGAAGACGGTTTGCATCAACTTTTGGCGATGTAAAGCATTCCTTCCACCATCCTTACATCTCTGTCCCGTTGTTCTCCCCTTCATGGAGTCAACGAAGTTTTTAGGGCTCACATTGGAAAGGAAACTTTGTTGGTCTCCGCATGTCTCTTATTTGGCTGCCCGTTGTACATGTTCTCTTAATGTCGTCCGTGTTCTTAGTGGTTCATCTTGGGGAGCGGATCGCACTGTCCTGCTTCGCTTATATCGATCCATAGTCCGATCAAAGCTGGATTATGGGAGACTCGTCTGCTCGGCCATCCCTCTTACGCTGTCTCAACTCCATCCATCATCGGGGGTTAAGTCTTGCAACCGAAGCATTCTTTACCAGTCCCGTCGAGAGTCTTTATGCTGAAGCTGCTGAATTACCATTGACATACCGGCGCGACGTACTGCATTGTTGGCATGCCTGCCGGCTGTTGTCAATGCCCGACCACCCCTCTTATCAGTCCTTCGACGATTCTCTCGACCGTCAGTATGGGTTGTATGTGTCTGCCCTGCTGCCCCCTGGAGTCCGCTTTCGTCACCTGCTTAGACAATTTTATTTTGCCCTCCCTGCCACCTTCAGAGAGGGTGAGAGCCCGACACCACCTTGGCTCCAGGCTCCGGTTCAAATTCAGGCTGCTCCAGATGCAGTGTATTGCTCACAGTTTGTCGAACTTCGTGCGCGACTCGCCAATAACACCTTTATTTACACTGATGGCTCCAAAACTGACGATGGTGTCGGCTGTGCCTTTATCGTCGGGGACGTCACCTTTAAATACCGGCTCCTCGACCAGTGTTCCAGCTTTATGGCCAAGCTTTTTGCTCTCTCTCAGGCCGTTCAGTATGTCTGCCGCCAATGCCATTCTCTGTATGTGCTCTGCGCTGATTCGCTCAGTGCTCTTCAGAGCCTTGGAGCTCCATATCCGGTCCATCCCTTGGTGCAACGGATCCAGCAATCCCTCTATTCTTTTGCTGATGATGGCACTCCTGTTAGCTTTATGTGGGTTCCAGGCCATGTAGGAGTGCCTGGGAATGAGGCTGCGGCCAAGGCTGCAGTCCTCCTGACTCGGCCAGCCTCCCTTTGTGTCCCATCGTCTGACATTAGTGGGGTTGTTCCCAACAGCTTGGACAACCTCCTCCCAACCATCTCGGCGAGAGGAGGTCATTTTGGCTAGGTTGCGGATTGAGCATTGCCGGTTTAGCCACCGCTACCTGCTATCCGGTGACCCCGCCCCGCAGTGCCCTTGTGGTAATGCATTGACAGTGTGCCATGTTTTATTGTCATGTCCCCGTTTTAATCAATCTCGTGTTGTCCTGTCTCTGCCCTCTACCCTACAGGAAATTTTAGCTGATGACGCTCGAGCAGTTGCTCGTGTTCTTCGTTTTATTACTTTGACGGACTTATCCAAAAACATCTAAATCTTTTAATTATTTTATCTGCGTCTTTGTAAGCACTTTCTTGTGTCCCCCACTTGAGTTTTACCAATTTATACGTGCAGTTACATTTGTGACTGGGCGCTAATGACCTCAGTAGTTGAGCGCCATAAAACCCCACAAAAAAAAAAAAAAAATAATAATAATAATTTGTGCACGGAGTTCTGGAATTTTTTGGACAGACCTTGTATGTGTAATGAAGCAGTCAATTAGTGCACGTTTTATCCTACTTGCTAGTTAAAATTCCATCCGTGTACTTCTTGTGGCAGCAACATATCAGAAATCCAATCTGTGATTGATCTGTATTTATTACATTATCATCATCATTAAGAGGTATGGGTGTATCTAACACTAGGATTTCCCAAACTGTTCCCCGAACACTGGTATTCTGCGAAAAGTCAATAAGTGCTCCATGATAAACTATTAAATGTAGCAACTGGTGTCTTAACATTCTCCCGTCCCCCGTTATTTTAAAGATACTAATTATTTTTGAAAATTCATTAAGATTTTGTTATGAGCTAAGATTTAAAATTGAAGCAATCACTGAACAAAACAAATTTTCACATTTTTAAAGTCCTATCAACCTTCAAAATAAAGGTGTTCCATCAGAGTGGCAGATTTCTCAAAGTGTTCTGTCAGAGGAATGGTTTGGAAACCCCAGTCTTGTTTGTATAGAACAAAACCATTTGAGTATTTTATGAGAGCCTGCTATAACTCTTTGTCAGTGTTCAGTTTGTGTTAATGGTTCACAATCGAGATTAAAAGCTTTACTTGTGGGGGGGGAGGGGGGGGGGAGTCTTCAGAAGCCTTATAAGAGGCACTAAGTACATTAATAATGTTTCTTTAGTGACTGTTTCCAGCAAAGCAGTTTCATTTCCAGGTAGAACAAATAAACTTGTACTTTTTTTCTCTCATAAGTATACAATGTCATACTGAGTAGATTTCGCTCAGTAACACTAATGTTATGTCATCTTCATCTAGAAAGCACCTCCAAAGAATATATTTAAACAAATATGCAACCCTGAATTGGAATGCCATCTTCTAAAAGCTTCTTAATCTACTTTGTTGATTTTTGTGACTATCACGCTCTGTTATGGGAACTTAGACAGAGCGAATGTGCTGCACTTCTAAATGAACTTGACTAAGTGTCGAATATGAACCTGTGTCTCTTATACTTCACAAATATCAAAATTCCTTGCTTATAAAACAGGAAATCCTCTCTTTGAAGTAAAAGTACAAATGATGATACTTCATTTTATTAACTTTCAGGCATGTACATGCCCCCCAACAATGCCTAGACTCATCAACACTTGTATTAATAGTTTAACTTGTTCCACTTTAATGCAGACAAAAACATTGCTGCTTTGGATTTTCACACTAAATTAGCAGGTTATCGCTCTTCGTGGCAAACTTTCCACTTATTTTCAAATATCAGTATGTTGCGTCAATGGAAGTTAATAATAACCATGATGGTGTTTCTTCCAGACTTCATAAATCATTCTGCATGCCTTTCTGCCAATAGTCCTAAATTACTTTTATCCCATGAACTAGTGTAATACTTTGAAATTGTTAATAAACTGTAACAAATTCTTCAAACAATTTATGTGCAACGTAACTGCATGCAGCAGCTCTTTACAAAACCTGAACTAGTATCCTTACACATACGTGCTTGACACCAGTCCCAATTTGACATGGTTGACATTAAATAATACTAGTGATATGACTTTGTAAATTTTATTTTGTGCATGATATCAGTGATAATACTATTCCTTGCAGCTCCCCAGTAGCTTTTTTCAATGCCAAAGCTTTTCAGTACCCAAAAGCAAACTAGAGATATAAAAAAAAAGCCAAACCTTATCAGAGGAGCAAATGATCACACAGTAATGAATAACATAGCAGTGGCTACTTCCTGAGATGTCCTACTGTAATAAAATAGAAATATCGCACACACTTCACATGCTCTTGTCCCTACACCAATAATTAAATCTGTTTTATAGATGTGATAAGCAGGCGTAAAATATGTATAAAAGTGAAATTGGTCATATATCTAAACAACAAAAAATATTAAAATTTCTCTTGTACAGTTATACGTAATGAGTATCGATGAAAATAATGTGTAAAGGTACTGGGGGCAATCCAGTTAAATCTCTGTATCATAATGCTTATCCTGATCACTAACTTCTTCTATGCATAAGATCATACTTCATTACTGTAAAGACAACTTCATATAAATAAACATATAACATGTGCAAGTCTGTGTGAAAAAACAGTCATTACAAAATCATCAGTACTTAGACTCCTCAAAACATTGGTTACCTTCTTATTATGCAGCTTGGGATCACTAAAAAATATGACTCAAGGCTTCTACCTCCTTCAAACATATTTCTACAAGCTCATCAATTACAGTAATTAAAATATCCCATTTACATGAACATAGCTGAGTCTACGCAAAAGGAATCTACTCATGAAGTTTAATGTAGCTTAGTACATTGAAGCAATCAAAGGCAACTTACTTATTCATCAAACTGGAAGCTAATAAGTTAAATGTTTCTGACATGGTAAAGCATTTTGAGACTACATAAAATAGAGCATCCTTTCTCAAGTGAAAGTCAAACCAATTACTTAGGATATGTCAGTAGGATGAACTAGAAAAATAAAACAAAAATATTTGCTGTCTACGTCAGTACTTTCTAATCAAAGAGAAAAAACATTCTATTGTATATCACCACATCTATTGGCACAGAAACACAATATGTTGTAATCATAATTTATATATTAGGTGGCATGACATTAAGAAACAGGTAAGTTTATTCTTTTGTGTGAGTAAATGAAAAATAAACAGAAAGTGTGATACTTAGGGTTAGAAAACGTTTGAAAAATACAAGGAATAAGTTGTAATTAATCTGCTTAATCAGAAACACTCGTAATTGGCATTTTTACTTTGCTGTGCAACACTACAAAACTACATGCACACTCACTGATAGAGGGTAGTGGCAGCTAATTTTTATGTGTACTACAGCAGAAAATGGATTGGGATGCAAACTACAGCATCAGGGCAGCAAGCAGCGAGTGTTGTCGGCAGTCAACTATGGGGGTGGGGTCAGTGACCTTCTAGCTGCCCAGTAGTAGTGTAGAGTGAACAGGGTGTGTGTGCAGCACCTCCACTTTTGCAGTTGGCCTTGGCGGAGAACGAGCCAAACTGGGGCTGGACTACAGCACATCATAGCTGCACTTCACTGTTGTCTCGACATGTGAATAACAGAGTAGCATAATGCCCATATGTGCAATAAAAATCAAAATGTGCGCTGCATGTAACACACTTATTTCCTCAATCCCTATATTTGTGAATGCTAAGTAAAGAAAAAAAAGAATTCAACAGTACACAAAAACGAGTCTGCTTTGTTGTTAGAATTACACACACAGCACATTAACAAAAACATAGAATAAATAACTGTTCATAATGATGAAACAGTTCTTATTTTGCGTTTGGCACTTGGTCTTGTTGTGAGTCTACAACATGCTGAATCGCATTGTTGTTGACCACCTTGCCATTTTATTCTGCTTCTTCTTGCATCTCTTCTTCCATTGTGTAATATTTACGTCTTTGTAAATGTTCAGGTGGAATCGTGCCTTTCAGATGTACTTGTTGTACTTTGCATAGGTCCTTTCACATAAGGCAGACTCTGGCCGTGCGCTGTGTGTGTGTGTGTGTGTGTGTGTGTGTGTGTGTGTGTGTGTGTGTGTGTAAATTTTTTGGTGCATACAGTGTCAAGTCTTTCAGTGTCACACCAATTTTTATTTTTAAGGGGGATCACTTCAGACTATTTTCATGGGTTCACCCCTCAAATTTCTCCCTCATATAACAAAATTGTCGTCTGATGTAGTACAAACTGAAAAAATAAATTCCTTTTAAAGCACAGTTTCGTATATAATTTATATTCAAAACTTTACAACTGTGTCACAGAACAAATTCTACATCGAGAATTTTTTACAGAAGTTTAAGGGAAGAAATGCTTCCAATAATTATTACAGCATTTAAAGAACATCAAAATATGTACAGGCTGAAATGAACAAACAGTACATGAGACTTTGTTAATCAATTCAACTGTAAAAAGCTAAGGAGCATATTATTAGCAAAATGAGAAATATGCAAAAGTGAAATGCCGAAATGAGGACCCTTAATCTATGATGTTACAGCGCCAAACCTTGTTTCCGTCTCCTTGTGTGTTGGTGTCTGTAACTAGGTGAGCTATAATCATCTTGTGAGCATTAGTGGTTCTAATTGTCTTCTTTTACTACTTTCACTTGTATTTCATCTTCGACTCCTGTCATTTCTCCTCACTCTCTTCTGGTACAGATATTGTTGTATCTGCTCTTCAGTTTCAATTTTTGTGCCAATCGAATTACTACGAACTTTGTATGGCAAGTGTGGTCACCCAGTGAGTAATGTGGCTTTTTTTTCATATGGTGCTTACTGATACCAATTTATCTAATTCATTCTCCGAAAATTCAGAGCACATTCCATCATATCTCCAGTTGTACTGGCAGTTGCAAATCAAATTTAAAATTTTGTCTTGCTTAAGACAACGGATCTTAGTTTCTCTTCACTATCTAAGGAGCTGACAATTCTCTTCTAAATTTTGCTTTGGTTTAATGACAATCTGCTTCAGCTCTTGTAACAATAATCTTTGCATGCTTTGTTTGAACCTTCGTGTTGCATTTCTGTACAAACATTCGCCCTCTGTGTCTCCTCGGATATCTTTGCGGCTCTCTCGACCCACATACATCTTCACAATTTCCTCACCATTCTGATTAAACATTGATATTATTTCCTCTCGACTCTTCTTAAAAACCTTTGCCATTTCCTCTCAATCTCTCTAAATATCAATTTCATTTCCTCCTTTTCCTTCACAAATTTCTGTTGATTTTCCAATCTCTCATTGAATAATCCATCTGTATTCAACTGACTAGTATCTGGGGGTGACTGTTTTTATGTCTCCGGTGTTGTTTTACTTGCCTGTAATTCTGCCTTTAATTCCTTGTCTACGGATTTTCCCTTAGTCATATTCTCAAAACTGGAATCTTTGAATCTTACACTATTGTATTCATCCTCTTTACCGAGCTGAGCTCCCACAAATGTAATTACTGGTATTTGCTCTTTCACTGATGACATTTTTTACACTTTGTATCAAAAGTACAAAACACAAGCCTAACTAACTTTCCTCACACACTATTTGTCACATGATAAATAGTTCAACAAGTTTCACATGCAGCAGCAAATTCAGACTATGCTCAGCTGTCATTCTTGCAACACTTAACTCTTTCTGCAACTGTTGTTGCTGTGTCATGGTGTGGTGCTGAAATTACGCTGAACCCTATGCATCATCGAACTGGTCATCTCAAACCATTGCTATCCTAGATGCTGAATATTTGTATTTCACACACAGTTTCTTTGGTGGCGACACACTTTTTTACCGTGTCTGCATATGGACTTCCTCACTATTTTTTCTCATTTTTGCATGCCAATTCTAGTCTTCCCCAAAAAGCAACAGTCTTTGCACCATAAGCCAACAGTAAACCTCCTTAATGTGTTTTGTTCATTAATTTTTACCACTGATCACACACTTCACTACTAAATGAACGGGACCGTATGCCTAATACGAACCCATGTGTCTTATGCCTCAGTTATAAAATGGGAAATTGTCACTTTGAAATAATAACATCATAGATCATGTTACTTAGTTTTATTGACCTTCAGACATGTAACGTGCTCTCTAACAATGCCTACACGTCTACACTTGTCTTAACAGTTAACGCTTATTCCACTTCCATGCTGAAGAAAACATTGCTGCATTGCATTTTCATATTAATAGAATAGGTTATCACTATTCCAGGCGACCTTTCCACTTATGTTCAAATATCGATATGTTGTGCCAACGTAAGTTACTAACAATCATGATGCCGTTTTTGTCCACAGACTTAATAAATTATTGTATGCTCCTTTTTGCCAATAGACATTCTTAAATTACTTGCACCATGGGAACCAATGTAATACTTTCAGCTCCAGCAAATTCTTCAAACAATTCATGCTCGACACACCTACATGTCGCCACTTCTTGTGAAACCCGAACTACTACTGTCCTCACATGTACTCGTACACTCCTGGAAATGGAAAAAAGAACACATTGACACCGGTGTGTCAGACCCACCATACTTGCTCCGGACACTACGAGTGGGCTGTACAAGCAATGATCACACGCACGGCACAGCGGACACACCAGGAACCGCGGTGTTGGCCGTCGAATGGCGCTAGCTGCACAGCATTTGTGCACCGCCGCCGTCAGTGTCAGCCAGTTTGCCGTGGCTCCATCGCAGTCTTTAACACTGGTAGCATGCCGCGACAGCGTGGACGTGAACCGTATGTGCAGTTGATGGATTTTGAGCGAGGGCGTATAGTGGGCATGCGGGAGGCCGGGTGGACGTACCGCCGAATTGCTCAACACGGGGGGCGTGAGGTCTCCACAGTACATCGATGTTGTCGCTAGTGGTCGGCGGAAGGTGCACATGCCCGTCGACCTGGGACCGGACCGCAGCGACGCACGGATGCACGCCAAGACCGTAGGATCCTACGCAGTGCCGTAGGGGACCGCACCGCCACTTCCCAGCAAATTAGGGACACTGTTGCTCCTGGGGTATCGGCGAGGACCATTCGCAACCGTCTCCATGAAGCTGGGCTACGGTCCCGCACACCGTTAGGCCGTCTTCTGCTCACGCCGCAACATCGTGCAGCCCGCCTCCAGTGGTGTCGCGACAGGCGTGAATGGAGGGACGAATGGAGACGTGTCGTCTTCAGCGATGAGAGTCGCTTCTGCCTTGGTGCCAATGATGGTCGTATGCGTGTTTGGCGCCGTGCAGGTGAGCGCCACAATCAGGACTGCATACGACCGAGGCACACAGGGCCAACACCCGGCATCATGGTGTGGGGAGCGATCTCCTACACTGGCCGTACACCACTGGTGATCGTCGAGGGGACACTGAATAGTGCACGGTACATCCAAACCGTCATCGAACCCATCGTTCTACCATTCCTAGACCGGCAAGGGAACTTGCTGTTCCAACAGGACAATGCACGTCCGCATGTATCCCGTGCCACCCAACGTGCTCTAGAAGGTGTAAGTCAACTACCCTGGCCAGCAAGATCTCCGGATCTGTCCCCCATTGAGCATGTTTGGGACTGGATGAAGCGTCGTCTCACGCGGTCTGCACGTCCAGCACGAACGCTGGTCCAACTGAGGCGCCAGGTGGAAATGGCATGGCAAGCCGTTCCACAGGACTACATCCAGCATCTCTACGATCGTCTCCATGGGAGAATAGCAGCCTGCATTGCTGCGAAAGGCGGATATACACTGTACTAGTGCCGACATTGTGCATGCTCCGTTGCCTGTGTCTATGTGCCTGTGGTTCTGTCAGTGTGATCATGTGATGTATCTGACCCCAGGAATGTGTCAATAAAGTTTCCCCTTCCTGGGACAATGAATTCACGGTGTTCTTATTTCAATTTTCAGGAGTGTATGTGCATGAGACCAGTAATGCTTGGACATTGTTGATGTCAAATAGCAAGACAATGCCCTGCCAGGAAAAGGTGAGCTCAGCTGCGAAAGTTCCAGAAACCAGTGATGTTTAAGGAGTAAGGTTGACTGCTTTGTAGCATGAATCATAGTTGTTCTTATGTCAACTTAACATTCCAACCATCCTAAATGTAAATGCGCTAACATATGCATTTCCTTTAATATTTTGCCACTGATAACATCAGGGACTACTCAACAGGACATCGTTATCAGGAGAAAGAATACTGGCGTTCTACGGATCGGAGCGTGGAATGTCAGATCCCTTAATCGGGCAGGTAGGTTAGAAAATTTAAAAATGGAAATGGATAGGTTAAAGTTAGATATAGTGGGAATTAGTGAAGTTCGGTGGTAGGAGGAACAAGACATTTGGTCAGGTGAATACAGGGTTATAAATACAAAATCAAATAGCGGTAATGCAGGAGTCGGTTTAATAATGAATAAAAAAATTAGAGTACGGGTAAACTACAAACAGCATAGTGAACGTGTTATTGTGGCCAAAATAGACACGAAGCCCACGCCTACTACAGTAGTACAAGTTTATATGCCAACTAGCTCTGCAAATGATGAAGAAATTGAAGAAATGTATGATGAAATAAAAGTAATCATTCAGGTAGTGAAGGGAGACTAAAATTTAATAGTCATGGGAGACTGGAATTCGAGAGTAGGAAAAGGGAGAGAAGGAAACATAGTAGGTGAATATGGATTGGGGGTAAGAAATGAAAGAGGAAGCCGCCTGTTAGAATTTTGCGCAGAGCATAACTTAATCATAGCTAACACTTGGTTCAAGAATCATGAAAGAAGGTTGTATACATGGAAGAACCATGGAGATACTAAAAGGTATCAGTTAGTTTATATAATGGTAAGACAGATATTTAGGAACCAGATTTTAAATTGTAAGACATTTCCAGGGGCGGATGTGGACTCTGACCACAATCTATTGGTTATGAACTGTAGATTAAAACTGAAGAAACTGCAAAAGGGTGGGAATTTAAGGAGATTGGACCTGGATA
Organism: Schistocerca nitens; assembly: GCF_023898315.1. NCBI lineage: Eukaryota > Metazoa > Arthropoda > Insecta > Orthoptera > Acrididae > Schistocerca > Schistocerca nitens. Next base: position 623,809,961 of record NC_064614.1, on the reverse strand, counting down.
AACTGAAAGAACCAGAGGTTGTACAGAGTTTCAGGGAGAGCATAAGGGAACAATTGACAGGAATGGGGGAAAGAAATACAGTAGAAGAAGAATGGGTAGCTTTGAGGGATGAAATAGTGAAAGCAGCAGAGGATCAAATAGGTAAGTGTATCACACTGACCTCACAATCTACATTTTCATACAATCATCAATTACATTGTTGCAGACAAAATTAAAAAAGAAAAAATGTGTAGTTACATCAGAGGCATGCCCACTACTGCTAACTTTCTGCAGTACTCACAATATTCCAAAGAGTTTACAAAGCAAGACTTCATAAACTTTCTTGACAAAAGAAGAATCATCACCAAGATATAACATTATTTTATAAATTAATCCAGAAATAAATTTAATAATTAGTGTTAGATTGTGCAATTAATAATATGAATTTTAAGTATACCAGAAATTTTGTGATTCAAAATATTTCTAAAAGAAGAATAATTTTAACCGCACATACGAAGTATAACAAATTAATTTCTTTTTATATATTTTAGTCTGAAATGTAATACATCTTATACAAAAATCAAAAGAAACTCTTTCAGTGAAACAGCTGAGAATGTTCACTGTACCAGATTCGGGATTAATCCTGATATAGGATAGTTCTATAAGCAAAAAGTTATGTTAAAAAAGGGTGTCCCATTACAATGGACAAATGATATTACCTGAATTACACGGTATAAACTTTGGCAGATTGGAGTGTGGGACACACAGACACAACAGGGAGTGGCAACCACTCTGCTAATTGTTGCAGCTTCATTTTTGGATTATTTATACATATTCAGATAAGAAATTACAGCTGTGTCAAATTGACTCCTCCTGTCATTCTAGGTACGTCGAGAGAAATATCCAATAAAATATAAATATTTTGAAAATCCTAATACATCATTATAAAGGGGAGAAAGTCATATGATGTCATGAATAAAGTCAAAAAAATTGGGTATGACACTGAAGAAAAGAATGGTAGGTCATTTTGACTCCTTCTGCTGTTCTAGTGTTAAGTATTAGCAGTCAGTTGTCGTGACAGGGGAGCTACATCCCTGGTTTCATTGTTGACAGTCCTGCAAAGCATGTTCCTCCATTTTCTCGTCTCATTGGAAGAATCCTGAAATGATTAGCAGGCAATAGTCTCTTTTAGTATATGTTGTAGAAACACAGTTATATTATCATATTTTGCACTATAATGCGAGTCATGAATGATGGTGGAGTTTTGATTTGTTCTACACACCTGTGCCAGGTGCTATGAAACGGCCAATGAATGTTTCATAGTGTGAATGTTGTATTCAATCCAAGCATTATACATGATGTAACAAGTTAGTTAGTGAAGTTTTATTCCATTGGTTCGAGTTGTCGTGGCTGACACGTAATTTGTGGAATACACACTTTCATCAAGTGTAAAGTACATGTAGACACGTACTGCAACTGTCACTTGGAACTGACAGCAGTGCAGTTCCGAACCTTGTCTCAAACTGCGTGAACCGCTATCGTTTGCGGATCGAGCCAAAGTTTTGTGTTACGAGAATTTGCTGCCAACTAACACCACCACTTTAACTACAGTCAGTAAAAGACTTTTCAGAAGAGATGAAAACCTTTCCTGGTAAGATGAAACAAGAACCAGTACAGAGCTTACAAAAATGTAAAGATTAGTATAGTCATTATGATATACAGATGGCAGTTCCTCCAGGTCAACTGGTGTTGTTGCATTTCACCAATATACCTCTTGATTTGCTCTGCAGTATACAGTCCATTTTCTAAACTTAACAATTCTGTTTTTTCATTGTTCCCCTTCGTTAGACCTGACCCTTGTTCTTCTTGCCTGATATTTGATACCCTGTATGGCCCGTCAGTCTCTTGTTTCTTTAATGTGCAGTAGCAAGTACGTTCACTTACTGTCAATCCCTCATTAGGTTAAGTCTCCATTTGTGAATCTGACCATTCTTGGATCACAAATTTAGCATTGGAGGGCAGTGTGGAGGGTAAAAATCATAGAGGGAGACCAAGAGATGAATACACTAAGCAGATTCAGAAGGATGTAGGTTGCAGTAGGTACTGGGAGATGAAGATTGCACAGGATAGAGTAGCATGGAGAGCTGCATCAAACCAGTCTCAGGACTGAAGACCACCACAACAACAACAACAACAACCCAATTGTTCCAAGTAACTTACAGTTGAACTATCTTTTGACCACTCCTTCCCATTAATTTTCTCCCATATATATTTTGGATGTTCTACTGGTTAATACTCTCATTAGATGGGTCTCCATTATTGGTTCATGTAAGAACTTTACCCTTGTTAGGTGACATTCAAAATACTTACAGAACCCTCCACATTTAGGGCTGTATGGTCTTGGATCCAGTAATTCCTGGTTTATTTTCTGCTGTTCTCTTGTAGGCCAATATTTCTATTTGAATAGCTTCTCGGAATATTCCTTTACATTAAGGACTCCCCGTTCTCCAGGTTCACCTTTTAGATATTCTGTTAAAAATTTTATCCTTTTTTTCTTTTTACTATTCCACGTTGGTGAAAAAGCATCTTAGAATCTTCATAAAAAGAGTATTGCATGTACTTCACCTACACACTTCAAACATTGAAGTTTATTAGATAGATGACTTCCATGTTGTAGGTGAAGTTCCTTCCACCATTTGTTTGTACTTCCTAACAAACTTCTGAGTCAGGGCATCTGTCTACAAAATCCACAGGTAGTAGATGTGTGATTTCAGTTCTCTTAGCTGGTGTTTACCGGAATGTTTCTTTCAATTCACTAATAAAGACCCCATTCCAGTTCATCCATTTCCTTGGTTTTGAATTCTTGTCAACTTTCCCTCATCCTGTATTTTTCTGTGGAAATTTAAATCATATGACACTTCTGCACAATTTCCATAAATCTAATTTGCAGTACTTCTAAACTGTTGTTTGATTCCTCTAGGGCCTGTTGGGTTAAAACAAGTATAAAAATAACCCATTTTTAACTATGTCATCTTACAGTAATGTTCTTTGATTCTTCTTCTCCACTTACTATTGTTATATTTCAGAATACTGTATTGTATGTTAATGGTTAATTAACTGTTTAGTTATTAGAGGGTTACCATTTTAGTTTTATACCTGTTCCCACTGTATATGTAAGGTAGGTATAATAATAAATAAAGGATGTAATATTGAAAATTATTGAAATATATTATACTGTGAGATATGCAAATAAAAACATTAGCTGATTTCTGATCAAAGTCATTCTCACATAAACCTGAAAAATCTTCCATTGTAGTCGAGAATAGGAAATGTCAGCAATTTGACCCTCATCAGCCCATTCAATGTTGTCTTTGTCTGAGAAAACATAACATTCACCTTTTCCTTTGCTTTTTGTCAAAAATTTAATGGAATATCATTCTTTATTACAAAGGTCCTGGATATTTACTTGTTCCCTGAAACTTCCTTGAACTCTTCTTCTCTTTCAATTCGCCAGCGGAGTTTTGACATCTGAAGACTGTTTTGGTGATATTGTATTCAGAATAGCTGGTCTTAGTTTCTTCATTGGTTAAGGAATAACTTCACCTAGGCCTACTCCAGAAATTGATGGACTCAATGTAAGGAAATTAGGAGTTTCAGTTGATGGGCTGGTTACAATTAGTATATGTTGTGAATTGCTAGATTGCACTTCTGGGTCATCTGTTCCCTTATTGCTTGTTAAAAGGCTTGGAAAAATAGCTTTGTCTACGTATTTGAGACATGACTCACAGTACCATGTCTTTAAAATCTCTCTCCATGCAAGGGCCAAATACACCAATATCCAAAGTGTGAAGTGCATGAGAGGTGTTTTGTGGAAAACATAAAAGGATGATTTTATTTACTCGTGCTACACAGGTTACATTATAAGTGAGATGACTTCCACAGAGTATGAGAACTGGTTTTTCAATCTCCTTGTCCTTTAAAACTAACACAAGGGTGATAGTGGTCATCAGATATACTACCTACAAATAGAACACTGTACTAAAGTCTTTCCGCACCTGATCTTGAATAGACTACCCTTATACTTTCAGGGATCTGTGCCCAAGCCAGTTTCAAGTTGAAAATCCTTTTTGGGTGGTTTGCTAAATTGTTGTCCTTCAGAATTTTCTCATATCATTTAAAAAATTCATATACTGCAAAATTAGTCTTTCAGCCCATGCTCGTGCCAGTAGTTCAGGTTTTTGCCTTGAGACTTCCTCTTGCCAGCTTTTTTTTGAAACCTACTATCAAGTCATAGACTGGCATATCATACTTAAATGGTGTCTTCCTACCCATTGAATGTACATAACTACACACCATAAATTTAAATCTTTTCTGGATACTCCAACTTGGCTGTAAATACAGGAGCCTCTACTACAAACTTTTCCTCTTCTTTTGATGTCACTGTTATTTTCCCATAGCATTGACCTTTAGGAGGATTTTTACGCCAACACCTCAGTGTTTGTTTGTTTCTTTTTTACAGCATAAACTGAACTCCCACTTAAACTTGATCTGGACATAAAAACATTAAAAATTAAATCTCTGTACTAATATAAACTTAAAATGGACACATACAGTATGTGCATACTGTAATTTTTAACTTCGGTTCTTGCAGGTCTTGTTTACTCTGTCAGTTGTAAAAAAACAAACAAAAGATTTTCTCTCAAGTTATGTGTTGCCAACATAACTTTAGTATAGCATCATATAAAATGATGATGCACACATGTGAAAAATTTTTCAGATACATATTAATAGTAAAGGATTTATTTTTTTAAAAAAATATTGTTCATGCTTGTTTTACCCCACTATATCCAGGCCCTATAAAAATTGTTGCTTTCAGTCAGTTCTTGCTTTGATGTTAGTTTTAAATTGTTTAATTGACCATTAATTATTTTAATAACAACTTTCCGTACACCTCTAAATCACAATCATCATAGACACAAACACCCTGACCTACCTACCATAATTATGCTGCAAACTTAAACAAATACCAAAACAAAGTAGTATAATAACCAGAGCATAAAACTGTGGTGCCTTTCTTATACCACATTATTTAAGAAAAGGCATTTGAAAGCTACATGTAAAAATTAAAAAAGTCTAATCTTCTGGATGTGGTAGTCTACCATTTGCCAATGTTTCCATAATATCCATTACACAGTGAATTGAAAAGATGCAAAATGTATTAATAAAACACACCAGTTGAATCAGTCAGAGATGATGGTTCTCTCTCTCTCTCTCTCTCTCTCTCTCTCTGTGTGTGTGTGTGTGTGTGTGTGTGTGTGTGTGTGTGTGTGTGTGTGTGTGTGTAACAAAGACTGACCGAAAGCTTGTGTGTTAATTTCTTTTAATTGTGCCTGTCTGAAACGTAACTTATCATCTTTATGGTGAGTATCGATCTCTCTCCCTTAAATTATTAGTTAAGATTTTCAAGATTGAAGTAACTTGCATTGTGAAATGGGTACTCACAGGAAGCAGCTCATCACTGTTGAAACATATCTGTATTGGGGGGGGGGGGGGGGGGAATGTTTTACTGAAGTGAGCTTCAGAAACAAATATAAATTATGTTAATGTTGTTGGTCCGATGGCCATCTTAAATATACTGGACAACCTCATTGAACATGCTGCCTATTCTCCTTCTTCTGTTAATTAACACTCTTACACTCTTATTCCTGGGACTCTTGCACACATGTTGTATTTCATAGAATTTCATTTTCCTTGTTACAGGGAGAAACCTTGTAAAATGTGCAGCTGCTGACTCCATGGAACTTGCTGGTAAGTGTGAAACAGGAGGGTGCCAATCATAACTGCCACTGGATTATAAACTCAACAAATTTTATTCTGGGCTAAGTCTTTAACAAATGTGGATTACCTGTTGCTTTCTGTGCCCCCCCTGCCCCAACACACACACACACACACACACGTCTGCTCCTTCATTTCCTTTTACCATCTGTCTTTGTGTAAATGAGCCAGTACTCCATTTCTTTATCTCACTGAACAATTTGTGTCAGTTCCTGGCGATAACGTATGATGTAATTGATTTTCTCAAGAACAGATAAAGCCATTCCTGCCCGATTCCAACTGCATTGTAGTAGAGGTGTACGCAGTTTGGGTTCAGTAATTTTATTAATGTGAAGATACTATGTTGAAAGTTTAATAATAAAGAATTATTGACAAATGAAAGATGACGTAACAAATAACTCAGTTTGTTACCACCTGTGTAGGTGGCTGAATGTTTAAATGATGTCACTATGGTGTGTGTCAGTCCAGCATTTGTGTTAACATTTCTGCTTACCATAGTCACTGTGCACAGGTATATGTTTGAAATGATCCTCAAAGCATGTTGGTACAGTGTACTGTACTGCATTGTTGTTTTCATGATTAGACACACTGCACATTCCTCTGAAATGCGCTGAGAGTATAAGCTTACATTTATCTCTTGATAACAGGTGTCTGTACGCAATGATATATAGTAGTCAAACTAGTATTGAGATGGATGTTTTTGGCAAAAAATGTAACAAGCGGTGCTAGTCATGAGGATGATGCAAAACATTTTTGAGCAGCGTAGGCAAAAATATATATATATATATATATATATATATATATATATATATATATATGTGTGTGTGTGTGTGTGTGTGTGTGTGTGTGTGTGTGTGTGTGTGTGTGGAATATTGCATTTAAAATTATCGTCAGTGTACGATGTAACAGATCTTATGTTGTGTGACAAATTTAAAGATTTTGTAGGGAACAAATTATACTCTTTCAATTATATAGTGCTGATAAGAGGGGCTTTTAGTATTAAATTGTTACCCACAATACTATTAGCAATATAAAAGGACAGAGTGCCATTGGTTCCAAAAAATGAAGATGATTCGAATTTAATAACATGTCATATAATTCAGGCACTCACTGTTCACTGCTTATAATTATTGCTAAATATGCTAAGACAAGAATTAAGAAAAAAATTGCCCCAGTAGAATCCCTGCCAACAAAAAATTCTGAAGGCAACACTCAACATTTACCTCTACATTACAGTTGTAACAAACACTTAAAATAAACGTTGGTATTGTGAACCATGAACAGTTATAAATTCATCATAGGCTAAGGCAGACAAGTTATGAAGAAAACAGTCATTGCAGTCAGTGTCGAAAGAGTCCAACAGCACTGGATACAGGCAAAGTCTTAAGAGAAGAATAGTCCTGAGGACTGCATATTCCATTTTGAAAATCACACGGGCTTACTGATTCCACTGTGGAGGGTACCACACACTAGTGATGTATCACAACAGTCATTTGCAATGTCATGCAGTTTGTCTGCAGATCTTTTTTGTGAGCAAATCACAGTGGTCAATCACTTTATTTGTTTATTCATATCAGAAGCAAACAGTAATAAACATGCAAATTGCATTACATGTTATGTTGATATTTAATGACAAAACATATAAAATAATTGCTGCCAACAACTTTGCCAAATCACTGGTGTTAGGTGGTGCTGCTGCATATGCAGCTCAAAGGATACTTGCCACAGTGCATGAAATGGACTGTGGTTTGATCTTCACCACTTTCATAGAGATGAGATGGGCTAGGGAAAACTCCACTTTTAACATTCTGTCAGGATCTGCCAATATCAGTGTGAAGGCTGTTTAACAATTTTCAGGTTGACTTGAGGGGAGTTGTTAGATTGGTAGCATCCAGCCAGCAAGGTGAGTGTTTATTGCCCTCCGTAATCCTAACCTTACAGTCTGAGGAGGTTCATACAGATTTTCAGCTGTATGGAGGAAATTCCTCCCAGGTCTCAGTCATTGGTGGGCCGGTTGATATCAATACAATGGAAGCACATATGAGACAAGCACCTTAGATTTCTCTTTCGTGGACACAGCTTCTCTTCTAGTATCTGGTGGAGCTGTTCCTGTCAGACAGTAAACTTTTATCAGATGAAGTCTGTATCAAGCAAGCAGTGATGAGTCGGCATGTTTCATTCAGAGAAGGGTCATCTTGTTTAGCATGACTGGATCTGTACCACACAGGGCAAGCATACTCTGCAGGTGTGTCATAACCAGAGTAGTTCTCAACCTCTCTGGTTATATAGACCAGTTGTTTCCAGCAAGTTTGTTATCCTTAACTGATACTTTCTCTTTGGTGTTTTCACAGTGCTTAGGGTTGCAATCCAGTGTTGCACCTAAACATGTACTTCGTGGGCACTGGACTAACTGAACATCCTTCCAAACTGCTTCCACTTTCCTTGAATCCTGCTTGTTCTTTTGATGGAAGACTGTACCCAAGTTTTTGATGGGTCAGCTTCAATTTGTTTGTAGTAGTCATTCATAATTCTAAAACAAATCTGATGAATTGATTGTGTTTGTCAAGATGGCTGCCAGGCTGCAACTAGTTTTTTTGACTATGCCACTTGAAGTGAAAACTTTGTTACCTCCCCCCCCCCCCCCCACCCCCACTCGAGGACAATATGAAAATGTTGAGGGTGGAGTTGTCACATATATTATGAAAGAATAAAAGTCTAGGAACAATGATACTGTAAACAGTAACTTGATTCTTGTGCTGTGTGAGTAGAAATTGATGGGAAGCTCATAGAAACAATTACTGGCAATCAGCTGCTAATTTTGATTTATATGTGAAGCATGTAGGTAGATTATTTTAAAGTTTTCGTTTCTAAACAGACTGAGATAATATTAAATGGTTATTTTAATTGAAATGTTTGGGGTGAGATTGTAAAGCAATTGTGAACGTATCAGCAGCTGAACTTAAAGATTAATAGACGAAAATTAATTGAGGACTGAAGATGTATTATCAAAATACAGGAAGGCAAGATGTACACAACACATTTGTTATCAATGAAAAACAACTCGCGGTTCTTAAGAGAACCATTCTGAATTGTTTAGTAAATTTCAGTACCTGTTTCCTTTTATTTGGTAACATACTAAGGTATGCTCACTCAATGCTCTGGTGGGAAAATAACTAACAAGATCATCAGAGCTAAATGTTCGTGGTAGGTATCTCAGCAGATATTTTGTTGACATCCATTAGTTGCTGCCAAAGAATATTGTTATTCAGATTGGCTTTATATTTTAGACAGAGGCTGTATCTTCCACATGAAGAGCAGAATATTTTCCGAAAGAGAAAAGTAGAGATTCAAGATGATTATCTTGTCACAGCATTATGGTGTCCAATATTTAAAATGTCAAAATATAAAATCAAATGAAAGGAGAGGAAGTGCACAGCTTGTGAAATGCCTTAGTACTTATCTTAAATGAACATTCAGTGCCATGAGCCTCAGGTTAATGCAAGGATAAATATGCATTTCAGTGTCCATTCATCATATTTCTACTGTATTCCTATTGCCATTTCTCACCTTTTCCCTCCCTTATGTACACAAGTATTTTATTGCGATAAGAACAACGTATGGGACACCATTAACACTTCTGGGTTGTTTGTACCCGGAAGAAACGACATAGTATGCAATGACAGAGAACAACAATTTCTCCTCATAAATATTAAACCCACTCTCACGTGCCTCAATAATACAGGTAGCTGTACCACAGGTGCAACCACAATGGAAGGAAATCTGTGAAAGATCTGACTAGCCTATGGTTCCTGAAGAGCAGCCTATTTAGTAGCTGCAGGGGCAACAGTTTGTTTAACTGACTAATCAATCTGGCCTTGTAACATTGGCCAACATGACCTTGCTGTGCTGTACTGTGAATGGCTGAAAGCAGGAGGAAACTACAGGCTTTCTTCTGAGAGCATGCAGCTCTACTGTATGGCATAGTGATGATTGCATCCTCTTCATTATAATAGTCCACCATTTGGATCACTGGATGGGGACTACTCAGGAGAACATAATCATCAAGGAAAACAAAGCTGGCAATCTTTGAATCAGAGTGTATGAAATGTTAGATCTCTTCATAGGGTAGATAGGTTAGAGAATTTAAGAAGGGGAATATGTAGGTTGAAGTTAGATATAGTGGAGATTAGTGAAGTGGGTTGGCAAGGACAACACGACTTGCAGTCAGGTCAGTACACATTACCAGCACAAAATCAAACAGGGCTAACACAAGGATAGGACTTATTATGAATAAGAAAATAGTAATACACGTGAACTAACTATTAATGGCCTAATGAACATGTTATCATAGCCAAGATTAACACAAAGCAGACACTCACCACAAAGTTTATATGCCAACAAGCTCTGCAGATGAAGAAGAGATTGAAAGACAAAGAGGAGATAAAGGAAATTATTTAATTAATGGGGATTATAATTTGTGATTGGTAATTGGGATTCAAAGTAGGAAATGGAAGAGAAGGAAAAATAGTTGGAGAACATAAACTGGGGAATAGAAAGAGTAACCAGCTTGCTACAATATTGCACAGAGTGTAATTTAATCATCGTCACCACGTAGTTTAAGAATCATGAAAGAAGGCTATATATGTGGAAGAGAACTAGGGGCAATGGAAGATTTCAGATTGATCATATAATGGCAAGACAAGAATTTCAAAACAGAAATTGCAAAACTGCAGGGTTTCTGGAATGAATGGGACATGGATAAATCTGTAAAGTACAATGCTTGGTGGTGGCAGCGCAGTGGCATTGTGTAGTCTCCCAGGCAGCAGTTACTGGTACACACAAATGCCGGGATGGTTCCTCTGAAAGGGCACGGCCGACTTCCTTCCCCATCCTTCCCTAATCCGATGAGACCGATGACCACGCTGTCTGGTCTCCTTCCCCAAACCAACCAACCAACTGGTACACAATAGGACACAGCAGCTTGATTGGCTCTCGCAGTACATGATCACACAGGTGCTTCCCAAGCAAAGTAGCAGTGGGTGGTGTGACCTTGCAGGTACAAGGTTAACATTGGACATCTGGCCCCTCTCTCAGCAGTCAGACAGGCGTGAGAACACGCAGATGCAGGCATCGAACCCAGGACCCATTGGAAACAAACAGAGGCCTGTTGAAAACACTCTAGAGACAGTCCTCCCTTAGTGGCACTGACTTGAGGCCTGTAACCATCAGGTCTTGTAGTGGCTTGTAGAGCAGAATCTAGCTAATGACACTGCTAAACTAGTTGAAGCTGCTTGGCCCATGTGGGACAGACAGCTGTTGTGGAGTATGTCACAGCACTGTCAGAAGTCAAAGGCAGGGTCACTAGGGTCTGGTGGGCTAAGTATTTGTAGCTGCTTTGCCCAGTTTTTGTGTGATGAGACAAACTTTCGGTCATGTAAACAACGAACATAGTGCTTTGTTGGACCTTGGCATATGGAAATTCAACTCACTGCTTCAATGGACTGGTGTCTTGCTTCATGCTGTGCCTCCAGTATTGCAGCACCTGGCAGCAGCATTCCCCATGCATGTCACCTGCATGTTTATCAATTGGTTTTGAAGCCCAGAACAAGGGTGTTAGCACAACAGAATGAAGAATTTGAGCTTGTTGAGAGTTCAAGGGGCGTTAGGTGATGTTGGACTGAAACAGGGGAAAGGAATAAAATTGAAGATGACTGGATAACTAAGAGAGATGACATAGTGAAGGCAGCAGAGGATCACTTAGGTAAAATGACAGAGCCTAGTAGTACTATTGGATTTAATTAACAACAGGAGAAAATATAAAAGTGAAGCCGCCAGAAAGGAACATGGATGCATAAAGAAAGAGATTGACAGAAAATAGTGTAGTAGCAATGACTAAGAGGACAAATGCACTAGTGTAGAAACATGCTTGAGTGGGGGAATGATAAATGCAGTCTATAGGAAAATTAGAGAGAACTTTTGGAGAAAAGGTAAATAAAGAGCTCAGTTGGGAAGCCACTACAAGCAAAAAAGTAAATGTGCTAGGTAGAACCTGAGCAAGTTGGTGCAGTGTTCAGCATACTGTACTCCATATGGGAGCACTACGGTTCAACTCTACGTTCAGCTATCCTTTTTGGTTTTCCGTCATTTCCCTAAATTGCTTCAGGCAAATGCCTGGGTGATTCCTTTGAAAGGCCACAGCCAATTTCCTTCCCCACCTTTGAAACATTCTGAGCTTGTGCTCAGTCTCTAATGACCTCAATGTCGTTGGGATGTTCAACCCTAATCTCCACTCCTCCTTTGAATGGTAGAAGGAATATAAAGTGTGTGCCTATAAGGGAATCTAAGTTCAGGTACATATAGAAAAAGAAAAGGAAGTAGGTGGAGATGAGATAGAAAATCTGATACTGCGAGAATTTCGCATTGCATCGAAAGATCTAAGTGGAACAAGAGGCCTCTGTAGCAGATGACATCCCAAGAGAATTATTGAGATCCTTGAAACAGCGAGCCATGACTGAAATATTCCACCTGGAGTGCAAAATATGAGAGAGCTGAAATACCCTTAGACTTCTAGCATGAGGTAATAATTCTAATTCCAAAGAAGGAACATGCTGATGTGTGTCAATATTACAGACATCTCATTTTAGTGAGTCATTGTCATAAAATACTGACATGAATTCTTTACAGAAGAATGAAAAATCTGGGAGCAGCCTATGAGGGTGGGTTGAAAAGTTCTCAGAATGGAATAGGAAAAAAGTACGGATTTCACTGAAATGTTTTTATTTTTCAATATAGTCTCCTTGTAGAATGTAGATTAATGCACTTGGTCCAACAATGTTCCAGTGCCTTTGATCCCACCTCGAAAATAGTTTCCTCCTCGCCTGCAAAATAGTTGTCAACTCCAGCCATCAATTCCTTGTTTGTGGCGAATCTTCGTCCACCAAGAAAAATTTTCAGTTTTGGGAAGAGATGGAAGTCTGATGGAGCCATATTAGGTGAATAAGGCAGGTGCAGCAACAATTCATACCTTAGTTTTGTAATTTTGCCATGGCAACGGCACATTTTTGATCCAGCGTCAAGTCACGGCATCCATCTTGCAGGTAATTTTTTCATTTCTAATTCTTCAGTTAAAATGTGATTTTGTGTACTTTTGCAATGATTTCTGGAATAGTGACACCTCTTGGCCAACTACTGCGCTGATCATCTAAGCTCTTCCGACCAAATTTAAATTCATTTGTCCACTTGGCAACAGTTGAATATTAAGGAGCAGAGTCCCCCAGTGTATTCTGGGAATTGGTGGAATGTCCTTTGCTTTCATATCTTTCTTTACGAAGTACTTAATCACTGCTTCAATCTTTAGCCCCCTGCGGGCCTCTGGTGGCATTTGTACGTTGGTCTGTACGGACATTGCTAGCACATGGATTCCTCTTCAAACTACATTGAAAGCGGTTGCTGTTAGGGTCCACCTGGACTCTGGGGTCACACTTTGCAATCTTTTATCTCCCTCCTGACAGGACTCTTACTCCTGCTGCCTTAACTGCCCTTCTTTAGCAACTTCCTTCCTCTCAGGGATTTTAATGCTCATCATCTCTTTAGGGGGGGCAGTGCATTTCCATCTAGTCGGGTTCTCCTCATAGACCAATTTCTTGCAGACTACTACTTGTACCTTCTTAATGATGGTGCCCCTACCCATTTCAGTGCCAATCATGGTACCTTTTCTGCCATTGATCTTTCTCTTTCTTCTCCCTCCCTTCGTCACACTGGTTGCCACACGACGACCTTTGCGATAGTGACCACTTCCCATTGATTCTCTCGCTCGCTCCCCACTCCCCAATGGGCAGGTTACCTCGTTGGTCTTTCCAATGTGCCAATTGTCCTCTATACACTGCACAGGTCGTTTTTTCTCCCTCTTTGTCAGGTTGTATTGATTACGTTCTATTTGACGTAACTGATGCGATTGTTCACACTGCTAGCCTTGCTGTCCCATGCTCACCTGGGCCATTTCGCTGCTGACAAGTCCTGTGGTGGAGTACGGCCATTGCCATTGCCCTCTGTGATCGCCGTCGAGCTTTGCAACTCCTTAAGAGGCACCCATCTGCTGCCAATCTTGTTACCTTTAAACGCCTTTGCGCCCAAGCCCATTACTTAATCAAACGGAGGAAACGGGTGTGTCGCGAACGCTTTGTTACTTCCCTCGGTTCTACTGTCCCGATGGCATGGGTATGGGCTACACTTTGCTCTCTCCAAGGTTGCCATCGGCAGTGTACCCTCCCGGGCATTACCCTCCCAGATGGCCTTTTCACAGACCTGTTGATTCTCACGAAACATCTTTTTACCCATTTTGCAACAGCATCAGCATCAACCTCCTATGCGGCTGCTTTCCTTCACCAGAAACAGCTGACCGAGGCTTCCGCCTTATGTTTTACCCCTTGTCAGTCAGAATCTTACAGTGAACCTTTTACTGAATGGGAACTTCTTTCCATACTGTCTTCTTCTCGTGATACAGCCCCTGGCCCAGACTCCATTCATAACCAATTGCTTCAGTATCTCAGTGCTCCACGACGACAACATCTTTTCTGTGTGCTTAACCGTATTTGGCTCCAGGGTGACTTCCCTTCTCAGTGGATTGATAGTAATGTGGTTCCCGTCCATAAGCCTGGTAAGACCCCCCTGTTTGTCGAAAGCTATCAGCCAATTAGTCTGACAAACGTTGTTTGCAAGTTACTTCAACAGATGGTAGCCCTTCGGCTCAATTGGGTACTCGAATCTCGGGATCTATTGTCCCCTTACCAGTGTGGCTTCCAAGAGGGGCAGTCTCTGATCGATCATTTACTTCGCTTGGAATCCGCCGTTCAGCAGGCTTTTTCCCAGTGCTGGTTGCATCATCTTTTGAACTACGCAAGACCTATGACACGGTTTGGCACTTTCATATCTTATTTACACTTCATGAGTGGGGTCTTTGGGGCCCCCTTCCGTTTTTTATTCGCCCGTTCCTGTTCCATCGGTCATTCAGGGTTCGGTTTGGTACTGTTTTTATTCCTCCACAGACCCAGGAGAATGGCATCCCGCAGGGTTCTGTATTGAGTGTACTTCTTTTCCTCATTGCTATAGATGTAGTTGTGGCCTCCATCGGTCCTTTGGTCACCCCTGCTCTGTATGTGGATGATTTCTGCACTTGGGTTAGTTCCTCTTCGAAGGCCTCTGCAGAGCGGCAGCTCCAGGGTGCTATACGGCGTGCCTCTGCATGGACACTCTCATACGGGTTTCAATTCGCTCCTTTAAAATCATGGGTGGACCACTTCTGTCGCTGAACTATGAACGACCCTGATCCGGAGCTCTGCCTCGATGCACAACGATTGCCTGTGGTCCCACAGTTTCGTTTCCTGGGTCTTCTTTTCGACAACAAGCTCACTTGGCTGACTCATATCAGACTTCTGAAGATAGGTTATTTCCGTAAACTCAGTGTCCTTCGCTTCCTTGCCCACACTTCTTGTTCCACTCTTCTCCACATTCATCGGGCTTTAGTGCTGTCTCGCTTGGACTGGTAGTCAAGTTTATGGTTCGGCTGTTCTTTCCACATTGCACCTCCTGGATCCTGTCCACCATCGTGGTATCCGTTTGGCCACCGGTGCCTTCCCTACTAGCCATGTTGATAGTCTCCTGGTTGAAGCTGGGATCCTCCCCCCTCTTCCTGTTCAGCGGTCCCAGATTCTGGTTTCTTATGCAATCACTGTCCGTTCGTCTCCCTCTCATCCTTCGTATTCTATCCTGTTCCCAGACCAAGAACGTCGCCCACCCGATTCCCGCCCTCAGTGGGTTTACCGGTTGGGCTCCGCCTTGCGTCTCTTCGCCGTGATTTTCAGCTTCCTTATTTGTCCCGTCTCCCACATTCCCTCCTTGGTTAGTTCCTCTGCCCCGAATTCGGATGGATCTCCGCCGAGGTCAGAAAGATTCCATTCCCCCGATGGTGTTCCATTATTTTTTCCGACGAATTTTATGGGAGTTTCAGGATGCTGTTGTTTTTTACACCGATGGCTCTAAATCTGCCTATCATGTGGGATATGCCTTCACGTCCTCGGTTGGTGTGGAAAATCATCTCGTGCCAGCTGCATGTGGTGTGTTTACTGCAGAATTGATGGCAATTTCCCAGGCCCTTATCTTTATTAAACAGTCCCAACTCAACCACGTTTTGTTATGTACGGACTCAATGAGTGTCCTTCAGGCTATTGACCGGTGTATTCCCACCATCCCTTGGTCTCGGCCATCCATGACCGTCTCACCGATCTTCTCCATGCTACTTGTTCTGTTGCCTTCCTTTGGGTCCCTGGCCATGTGGGTATCCCAGGTAATGAGCTTGCTAATCATTTGGCTGGAGGAGGTGTCACTTACCTCCCCTTCCCTGTAACGCCTCCTGTGGTGGATTTACGGCTTATATCAAATCCCATTTTGCGCAATCGTGCCAACTCTTGGGAGGCTACCTCCCTATCTAGTAAACTTCGCGCTATTAAGATGACATGTGTCCCCTGGCGTTCTTCCTTCCACCTCTCCCGAAAGGACTCGACCACCCTGTGTTGTCTCCGCATTGGCCATATCAGGCTGACCCATGGTTTTCTTTTGCGTAATGAGCCACCCCCACTTTGTGGTTGTGGGGCCTTCTAGTCAGTAGCCCACATTTTGGTGGAATGCTCCCTTCTTTTGGCTCTGTGTACTAAGTATGGACTTCCCCGGACTTTACCTTTAATATTGGCAGATGACTCCCGGATGGTTGAACTGGTTCTCAGTTTCCTCCATAAAAGAGGTTTTTATTTTCAGTTCTAAGGTTTTTAATCTCTCTCTGGAGGAAGGGCAGGGCGTTGATGGTTGTGGTGCCTCCATCTGTAAGTTGTGTTTGGAGATTCCTGACTCCCCTCCCTGGCCAAATCCTTTTTCCTTTTTTCTCTCCCTTTTACTCTTTTTGTAGATTCGGTTAGTCTCATTTTACAATACACACTTTTACATTCTAGCGGTTGAATACTTTTGAATAGCAGGTGGTCTTGCCTGTACTGCATCAGAGATGGGATCTTTCCTGCCTGTAGCATAGCCTTGGGGTTGCCCACTTGCTGACTTCCATCCTTTGGTTTTCACCATTGACAACACAACTGCACTTTTACATTTTTTAGCCTTTTACCTTTTGTCATTATGACTCTTCTGAGATGTAAATCCACCCAAATGGACCACCTTTGAAACAAGGGACTGATGATCTTACTGTTTTGTCCCTTCAACCCCAATCAACCAACCAATCGAATCTCGATATTTTTTATTTTTTAGTTATTTATTTATTTTTTTCTCCAGCTTCACAAATCACTACACGGGAACAACAACAGAGCCATGTCACTGCCACAGCTCTTTTCCAAGTGCACTGACATGGCACATGTTTAGAAACAGTCCAGTGAATATTATGAGAACAACTTGTTGCACTAGCACTGACCTCTCATGGTGTGCCGAGAACTTTTCAAACCACCCTCATACCTTGGAGAAGATCAGTTTTGGTTTTGGAGAAATGTAGGAGCATGTGAGGCAATACTTGACCTTACGCCTTATCTTAGAAGACAGAATAAAGAAAGGAACACCTATATTTATAGGATATATGATTTAGAGAGAACTTTTAACATTGCTGACTGGATTATGGTCTCTCTAATTCTGTAGGTAGCTGGGGTGGTAAAATGCAGGGAGCAAAATGTTTTAACAGCTTGTCCAAAAACCAGATGGTGTAATAAAGTTTGAAACACATGAAGGGCAGGCAGTGAATGAGACTGGAGAGAGACTGGATTGTAGCCTGTTGTCCAATTTGTTCATTCAGCCAGTGGTAATGGAAACAAAGAAGAATTTTGGAAATGAAATTAAGGTTCAGGGAGAAATTATAAAAACATTTATGTTTGCCGGGGACATTGTACTATTGTCAGATACGGACTGAGTATTTTGAAGAGCAATTGAATAAAATAGTTAGTGTCTTGGAAAGAAATTATAAGATGAACATAAGAAAGTAAAACAAGGGTAATGGAAAGTAGTACAATTTGAGGTACTGATAACCATAAGGGCCCAAAGCATGGAAACAAAGTTTTTAGAAAAATAGTTATTTGTGAAAATCAGATTTATAAACAAACCACTAGTCTCATAGGTCTGAATTGTTTTTTAATGATCTCAACACTGTATACTTCATACAAAAAATTATGTATCCACTTTATGATATGACATATTAATTAATATTTATGACTTTATTTGTTATTAATGTCAATTCACAAATTCTCCATATGTAGGCTACTGACAAGTATCGTTTGACAGTTGTTAAGTTTGCAATTAATGTGAAATTAGAACTAGAATGTAAAGAACAGACTGTAAATGCACCACATACACAGCTATGACTTATTTCAACACTTCATGGTCCTTGTTATCATTTCTTTGAGCACATTCTGTGGCTTGAGGTGTTAATTCATTGTGTATTTTATATCCTTACAGAATATAAATTGTATTTCGTGGGTGATAAAAATTAGTTGATCATGCAACTTCTGCATTTTTATATGACCAAAGCTATTACTTTCGATGCAAGTATAGTTTATACCCACAAACATAAAACGTACATATAATTATTGTTGTTATTTTATACTCAATAGAACATTCTTCTTCATGATCAAAGGCAACAGAAACATGTATATAAGTTTGCTGAAGTATTGAAGCAGTGTTTGTGTTTTTTTTTTTTTAAAGGAAATTGTTTCCTAATGCTATATGATAAACCTGTATTGTTTTCTTTATTTTTACTGCAACTTCCCTCTGTTTCACACTGCAAATCAATGATTTTCGAATAAAACTTTTATTAAACATTAAAATTTCAGTATTACTTAAATATTATTTATTCTTAATTAACAGACAGGAGGATGACTCTGTAGAACAAAAATGTTCCATAGGTTACTCGGCCCTTTATATATCCTCACTCAGTTCACTATGTTCATTTTTTGGAGGGATCTAGTAAGACACTAATCATATACATGAAGAAAGCAGTTGTTGTGCGGGTCCAACCTTAACTGACCAAAGATACTAGGAAAGTATGGCAGTCTCCGGTAGTTTTACAACTCTATCTTTTAGCTCAACAAACTGTATTATCTGTAGGACCAATCTTGCTTTCTGTGTTGTTTGATAACAATGTTCTTTTTAGCCTTCAGGTCATATCTAAAGTATAGTTCTGTAACTATTTGTAACACAGTTGCTTTTTAAATAAATTTTGACGGCTTCTGTTGTCAGGTAATTAGTACTTCTACATTAATTAAGTTGTCCTTAATGACTGAATGCTTAGTTTAATATTCTTAACTATGATGACTGTTGCTTCACTGTTTTTTCAGTCTATATGTGATACATTATATGTTTGTTTGTTTGTTGTTATTATACAGGTACCTCTACCAATTCAAAAGAAACTATGCAGACTCCAGTAAGGAAATCTTTTCATATTAAAAGAAGTATAGGGAAGGAAAAAGAAAATGAAGAACCAGGTATGTAAGCCTTTTTGACAGCTATTTTGTAAAAATACTGGAGGAATTCATTAATATTTTTGGCACTATCTCTGAAAAAGAATTAGGAACGTGAACTTCATAATACCCACGGAGAACAATTTGAAGGCAAACTATTCTACTTGTTTCAAGGTTTGGTGAGTTTAACTCCTATCATGCCAGTGTTTATGTATCAGTAGTTTGTGCATTTCATTGCACTGTGACATGTGTTCTGTGTTAAACTGTTGGTCCCCCTTAACTAGTTATTTGGGCCAAATACAGGCACAGCATGACAGAAATTGTCAGAGTGGGTGAATAAAAGGCCTAACAGCAATTTTTCTAAGTTCGTATTATGACAAAACCTACAGTTTGACTGCATTTCTAAAATAAACCCATACTGCTAGCCAACACCACTCTAACTCAAGAAGAAAAGTGTCAGTATCAGTATTTACATCTTTGTTAATTGCAAGAAACTAAAATAACAAAATCGATATCACTGAATTTTTTAAAAAGTGGTGGTATAATAGAATACACAGTGTTTTAGCTGGGAGTAAAGATGATGATGAAATGCACAAGAACTGGAATATAACAAATCAGTCTATTTATACTTACAAAATATTAATCATTGTTTATTTGCATAGTGTATATAACTAAGATTTTTTAGTATATGACTCTAGCGTAAGTAGTCTTCTGATCATTAGAAATATTTTTTAAAAATTGTGTGTTTGTTATTGTTTTATGTAACCAAAAAGAAGTACCATGTAATATATTATACCTAATGTGAAAGTACAGCAGGTTCATCTTGAGTGATTAATGTTCCCCCCATCCCAAGGTAGTTTTACTGGTATTGTCTGCTCCACTATAGGTACAAGCCAGGTATTTTGTTCTGACAATAGAAACTAATTTAATGCATTGTAATCACCCTCCAATAAGACCGTACACAGTAAAGCATTATTCTGGTCAAAATGACATTGGAGTTGAACACCTGTCTGCATAAACTGTTTAGTTTTTGATTAATTGTTGCATTGCAGTTTATAGAGTTAAAGGAACCATGAAAGCTGCAGTGTTCTCGTTGTGTGTAACATCAGTGTTTGTCAATATTGGTAGTTTTCTTTTCATGTTTCAGGTGCACCCTTTATCTCAGTAGAAAATTTCCCAGATAGAAAATCAAGCCAAAGAAAATCGAATAAAAGGAAGAGCAAATGGGAGGAAGAAAATGAAGGAATGGGTATGTCATCCTTTTGTCAAATGCCAGTGTTAGGGGCTAAATAAATTAGAGATAAAATATGTTGGTAATATTTTGTTGTCAGGTACCAGTAAAACTAATGCTGCAAAGTAGTTGTGTTATAACTTCCTGCCCTTATGTACCACATGATGTGCAGTGGGTTTGAGTGCTTGATGGTACATGAGAAAGTCTGGAAAGCTCACAGTCTGTTGATAAAGCTTGTGCTGCTTGGATTATTTCAGTAGCTTTGGTGATTCACATATCTTCTTCCAGGGAAGGATCTAACTTACAATATGCCATTGAAAACGTTTTATTCTAGTGCCAAATGGATCACTGTGTCGAAGGATTTGGTGTAAGATTTGTTGTATGCAGACTTGCAATTCCATTTATAGCAGAATCCATGTAGATCTGCAATCAACATAATGGTGATTGTGTGAGTGGCTGTGACTGCTACTGCTGTTACTGTTTCTGCAACTTTCGTGCTCCTCAAATGAAACTTCTCTGGCTCTGATAACAGGAGTACTTCATGGTTGTCCTACATACTGCATAGCAATGCAGGTGTCTGATGTCTCAAGTCATGTGTCACAATTTTCAGAGACAGCACTTGTCATTTGGCATCATATAAAACTTGGTCCAGTGTAAAGTTCAGAGAGCAAATCAGTCCTCAGGTTATACAGTCCATTAAGATGGGCACACTGGTGTTACTGCAGGCCTCAGATACATATAAACACGAAAGGCAGGCTCTGGGTGATGCTCTTGTGGCCCAGGGAGCTATCTTGCATTAAACATGCATCCCTGCCTGATTTGGCAATTACACAGATCAGTTGTTGTTGTTCAGGCAGACAATGATGTATTTACAATGTCACTGTCTGGCAGAACTTCTAGAAAAGAAAAATCATTCAAACATATGCATGTATGCAGATCTTTCCTGGTTGTTTTCACAGTTTTCTCTTTGTAGCTGAAGAATATTTGTTGGCTGTGTGGTTAACAGGCGATGTTGTAGAACAGTTGCTTTTTGATCTAGAGAAACTCAGTTGAAAAGTGGGGAAAATAATTGTGAATATCCTCTCACAAAATTTTACAAGCCTAATTCAATCCATGACTCAGGGAATTATTCAAAATTACAAATGATATCAGAAACAGTTTCTTCAAACCCTTCTTCATAGGATCCCTTTACCATTCACATTAAGCTTGCTACATATAGGGCAGTTGAAGCTTTGAGTTAATTGGCGTAAGCTTCCTAAAATCAAACTTGCCGAAGATGATGTTGTCGTTGTTGTTCAGGCAGACAATGATGAATTTGTGCATAATGGTAAGCTTAGAGCAGTGATGCTCAACCTCTTAGTTCTACATCATCACCACCCCCACCCCCCCACCACCACCACCCCACAAAAAAAAAGCAAATATAAATAAAATTACTATTTCACAGCACTATTGCTAATAGAATTTTGACTGTGATTCTGAATGAAAAAATTATTTAATATTATATAAACACATTACACTAATTTTATACATTAAGAGAATAACAACAGTATAAAATGTAATAAAACTATTTGGGTTGCTGTATTTTTGGGGCAGTGTAAGAACATTTGTGTTTGACATATACATTCATGCGAAATTTCCACGTTGATCTGTATGTGCTCTTAGTAATTTTTTCTTCTTTTATGATATTCACTATGAGAGCATGTTTGAACATGCATATGAATGTGTCTGAAAAAGATGTCGCCAGTATAAACTTGGTGCTTAAGATTTCACAACTTCAGTTAAATTTTGAATGCGTAGCGTGCATCTGGTGCTTTTATTTTAGCCTGCGGTTAACTGTGAAAATGGTTTGGTTCTTCTTTTTCCCTCTCTTATGCAAAATAGATAAATTTGTGGAAAAATGGAGTGAGCCATCTACATCCAGTGTTGAAGACAAGGGTGTACAATGACAGTTGACATTTGAATTATGATTTTACCTCATTGGATGCACAGACACTTGAATAGTAAATATCTTGAATTTTTCAAAAGATAATTACATACTTGGAGAAATCAGCAACCTTTTATTTGTAAGCTGGCAGTGCTGATAAAAGTATAGTTGAAATGTTTTATGTTGTAGCATTAAGAATACTAAGATATCCAAACCCCATTCAGTTACCAAAAATCACATATTGCCTGCTGCTGTTGATATGTCAGTATTTTTGGAGGTGTGGAAGAAGCAAAATAACGGAGAAAAAAATCTGCTTTCTAATAACACAATATCGAGGCATATCAATGAAATGGTTGATAATTTTTGGAGTCAGATAACTCATCAAGTGGATTAAAGTGAATTTTTCAGTATTGGAGTACCAGATAAGGAAAGTTGCTACTCACCATATAGCGGAGATGCTGAGTCGTGGTAGGCACAATAAAAAGATTCACACACTCAATAGTTTTCAGCCATTAATCCTTTACAGCAGTAGACGCGCGCGCGCGCTCTCTCTCACACACACACAAACACACACACACACACACACACACACACACACACACACGTACGTACGTCTGCAGTCTCAGAGCTGAAACTACACTGTGAGCAGCAGCACCAGTGCATGATGGGAGTGGCGACTGGGTGGGGGTAAGGAGGAGGCTGGGGCTGGGAGGGGGAGGGATAGTGCGGTGGGAGTGGCGGACATTGAAGTGTTGTAGTTTAGATGGAGGGCAGGAGAGAAGGTGCGGAGGGGGGAGGGGGGTAAGTAGTGGAAAGGAGAGAAATAAAAATAAAACTAAATTAAAAGACTGGGTGTGGCGGTGAAATGATGGCTGTGTAGTGCTGGAATGGGAACAGCAAGGGGGCTGGATGGGTGAAGACAGTGACTAATGAAGGTTGAGGCCAGGAGGGTTACGGGAACATAGGATGTATAAGCAGGGAAAGTTCCCACCTGCGCAGTTCAGAAAAGCTGGTGTTGGTGGGAAGGATCCATATGGCACAGGCTGTGAAGCAGTCATTGAGATGAGGGGTATCATGTTTGGCAGCGTGTTCAGCAACATGCTACCAAACATGATACCCCTAATACCCCTCATCTCAATGACTGCTTCACAGCCTGTGCCATGTGGATCCTTCCCACCAAAACCAGCTTTTCTGAATTGTGCAGGTAGGAACTTTCCCTGCAATACATCCTACGTTCCCATTCCAACACTACACAGCCGTCATTTCACCGCCACACCCAGTCTTTTAATTTCTTTCTTTTTATTTTTATTTCTCTCCTTTCCGCTACTTACCACGTCCACACCTTCTCTCCTGCCCTCCGTCTAAACTGCAACAGTTCACTGTCCGCCACTCCCACCATACTATCCCACCCCCCCTCCCCGTCCCAGCCTCCTCCTAACCCCCACCCAATCGCTGCTCCCATCATGCACTGGTGCTGCTGCTCGCAGTTTAGTTTCAGCTCTCTGAGACTGCAGACGTGCGTGCAAGTTGTGTGTGTGTGTGTGTGTGTGTGTGTGTGTGTGTGTGTGTGTGTGTAAACATGTCTCAGTTCTTCTGTTTTGTGAGGTATGTATGTAATAGACACATCACTCGAAGAAAATATGTTGTTTTGCAAAACAGTACTGGGTCTTGCAACTGGACAATGTTATTTAGATTTTTTGTGAGGCTACTAGAAAGTATACCAACATAGATTGACCAAAACATATTGCAATACGTAGTGATGGTACAAAGGCATTAACAGAAAAGAAAAGTGGATTAATGAAAATATTAAAAGATCATCCATGCACAGAATGGATGCACTGTTTCCTTCAGACATGATCTTGTCACAAAAACATGCCAAAAAGTCTCAAATTCTTTGTTTAGCTGTAAAAATGGTTAATTTCATTAAGTTTTATGTAGCACACTGGTTGCTGAACTATACAATATAATGGGCGAAAATAAAATCTCTTTCCCATGTGGCAGTTATATGGTAATGTGAAGGGGAAGTGTCCCCCAGATATTGGAATTGCAAGATGAATTAATAATATTTTCCGAGGATAAACAAACGCCTTTCTCATTGGTTTTACAAAATACTTTTACAAGATAATTAGTGTATTTTGTTGGCTCTTACACTGTCAGTTTAATAAACAGCTCTTAAAAAAGTCATGTTCTGAGGAAAACTGACTTTAAAATGCACATTAATTGTAGAGAAATTTCAAAACAGCTTCTGTGATCAAATTACCAGTAGTCCTGAATGCAAAAATTGTGAATTGTAATTCCATAAATAATGTTCACTACATAAATATGGAATTTGTTCATGAAAATAATTAACATTTTGTGTTTTTATCATAAATATTGTTCTCTATCATCTGTGAAAGTGGTTCGACGTGTTTTCATTGATTTGATATTGGAAGTAAGTCAGCCAATTTTGGACGCTGGGAGGCAGTGTTAGACTATATATTGTTGCATTTCAGTGAATGTGAGTTTACAAGAATGTAACAAAAACATGTTATTACTGACAAGCTTTTATCATTATGAAGCTTAATATCTGGGTTATTAGCCTTCAAAGCAAAAATTTGGACATGTTCCCACTCAATTTGGATTATATTGAGAAAAATTTAAATGAATAAGATAAAATTATTAACCACAGTATACATTGCATACACATGCATTTCCATGAGCTAAAAACTCTGTTGATGGAGTATTTCCAATAAGATAAAAATGAGTTCTCAATGTGAGGGGTTCTGAATCTGTTCAGTGGAAGTGTTGTTGCAGCAGCTGCTGCTAAGTTATCATATGAGATTCACGACCAGGTCATCGAAGGGCCTGCTGACAAAACGCTAAAACTGCAATTTACATCTACAGATTTAAATAAGTTTTAGCTTGCTTATCAAAATGACCATTAAAATTTTGTCACAGAAGCATTGAAAATATTACTCTGTTTTGCAATGTCTTGTGTCTATGGAAAAGACATTTACGGTTGTGCTAAAATCTGAATACAGAAATCGACTTTTATCACTCAAAAACAATTCACTTTTGTGTGTTTCTAATGTAGATCCACAAAAGGGGAAACTTTTAAGTGAAAAATAAAATCAACCATAACAGCCATCAACTTCTTTTCATTATATTTGTACTTACTGTAAGTAAAATGTTTACAGTAACAACTTTTTCTTCATAAAGTGATTTCACTATTGTTTAGGTTACTTCTCGACCCCCTTTTAATATCACTGTGGCCCCTTTGGGGACCGTAACTGCCAGGTTGAGAAACAATGGCTTAGAGATAGTAAGCAAAGATGTTCATAGGGGAGGAAAAAAATTCTAGTGGTAATCAAAGTGCTGCAAGGGAGTTAGTTAAATCAATGAGAGGTTCTGAAGCACTTGAAACTGCCATAACATTTGTGGAACATAAATTGACAGCCTCCTAAAGGGTCATTTTTGTATTAAAAAGAGAAAGTACAATATTGAACAAAGATAAGGTCTTTCTTTCCAAATACGTATTCATTTACATTGTACCTCTATTCTGTAGTTCCATTTTATTTGTCAGAAAATGTATATACTTATAAATAGCAGCATTATTTGCACCTAAATATTTAGTAATTTGTGCTGCCAGCATACCTGAAATGAAAACTTGTGCATAATTAAAATTTGTTTTCTTGAAGCGAATTGTTGTGAACCATCTTGAGTAAGCAGTCTCAGCTGTGGAGGATTGTATTGTCAACAGTTTTAATGTAGTTATATAACTGCAGAAAATTTTGTTGCATTAAATAGGTTTGAGTTGAATAACACATACATTGGTCATTTCTTTTGCAGTTGTAACCAGTCATTTGGCAGAAAATGCACAGACTCCAAACAGTAAATTTAGCCTTACCAAGAAAAGAAGGAAGAGCATGCAAATTTTAAATGAACAACCAGGTATGTATTTCCTATCACAAGCTCAGTGAAATAGGAGTCATTAAATACTGTCAGTATTTTGTCTTCAGTCAAATGTACTGTGAACCTGTTATTGCTGAAAATGCAGGATGATGTTTGTTATTCTGTTTGGGAGGGGACACTAAATAGTCTGTGGTAATGAGGCTGCAAAACAGAATGGTGAGAGAACATCATTTTGCATACAATGATATCATTGCTGAGGGCAGTTATTACTATGTGAGAGTGAGGACCTGAATGTGAAAGAATAAATTTTAGAGTATGCAGGCAATGAACCGTTCCAGGCAGTTGGAAAGAGATGCAGTTCATCCCCATTTTACAAAGGGATTTGGATTAACCCATATAACCATAGGCCTGTATTGAGGACATAAATTTCTTGTAGAATAATGGAATATATTTCATGCTTGTGTGTTATGACCTCCTTTGGAGAACGTAGGTATACTCTGTTGGAATCAGAGAACTTGGATAACTTAACTCACACTATTTCATCCTCAAGACTGAAAGACCGCAAGTAAGCCGTCAAGATTTAATTTCTTTTCCTTGACATCTGTAAGGTAGTGTTTCCATTCTGTTGCCTAGTGAAATAAATAAGATTTTATGGAATATTAAACCTGGCTGGATTCAGTACTTCAAAGCAAATAGCATATTTACCTGATTACAAGACAATGTTTTTCTTCCCCAAAATTGTCATTCAAAAATTACAGGTCGTCTTATATTTGCACATTAAACTATTTCTGCTGAGGCCAACATTTTTACATTGTTTAGTAGAGTATGTGGAGGTAATTCATAGGCATCATTTTACATTTAGCGATGAAGCTTTGGCTACTGAGGTCACGTACAGATTTATTTTGAAGAATTCAGATGGGCATGGCTTGACTTTTTCGGGTTCATAAACATTTTATTTTTATCTGTTATTACTTTTATGTTGTAATTTCAAGTACTGGCATGTTCCATGACCTTGGAGATTTGCTCCTCAATTTGGTCCTACGGAACATGATGTGTAAATAAAATAAATAACGGGCTCAATATTTCCTGATACACCAAAGCTCTCGATACATTATCGTCATTGTTCGAACAATCACATGAATTCGACTTGTGCAGCGCAAGTGCAAGAATACACTAGCAATCCAGCCCATCAGTTACTTGACTCAAGGCCACTACATTGTGTGCTCTGCCATGTAATATTCATCTTCGTAGCCCATTCCTGTGCTGCGCCATACCTTGCACCTGTCTGCAACATTCTAAAACTACTTATTGTTGTGGTCTTCAGTCCACACTTTTCTATCCTGTGCAACCCTCTCCATCTCTGGGTAACTACTGCAACCGACATCCATTCAGGCATACATACGTACTCAAACGTTGGTCTCCACCTACAAGCTTAACTCAATACTCTCTTCCATTACCAGACTGATTATTCCTTGATGTGTCAAGATATGTCATAAAAAGCTCCTCATTGCAGTAACTTAACTTCCACAGAAAGAGCAGTAATATGATGTGACGTCTTCGATAGTACCCTGAGACAGTGATACTGAAAGCTGATAAAGGTAAAGCAACGGCTTGTTACCTCATAGTGTGTAAGCTGATAAGATTTATTATATCCTTAGGAAAATTGATTACGATCCTACAGGACGTGTGCATTGGAAGGCTTCCGCACTCCTGAATTCTTACTTCTTACCTCAAGAGTCCAGTTGGGCTTTACTTGAGAGTAAGTGGCGATCAGTGGTGAGTTCGCATATTTCTAGATGCAGGGCAAAAGTGAGATATGGCTGGATCCGTATCTCGTAAGAACAGGTACCAGGTGCTTCCTGGTGGTACCATATCAGAACCAGCCCAGGATGCCTCTCCTTTTGGACCTGTGGTCAATTTTCCTGCCCAGTTTGTCAAGTGTAAAGGACAGTTGGGCTATATCATGGAAGATCCAACATTAGGCAGGTAACGGAACCTCTCAGGGAACTAGCAGGCAGGTCAGGAAAAAGTGCCTGTATGCACTCATTATGTTTGTCAGGAGGTCTTGTCAGATATGTGGACGCAGTTCTGCCAGTTGCTAATGAATGCCCTGGATGCAACCAGTTGAAATTTGTGGCTTATGTTGGCACAAATGAAGCCTGCCACTTGGGTTTGAGGCCATCCTCAGTTCCTATCAGCAGTTGGCTGATTTGGTGAATGCAGCTAGCATTGGACACAGGATTCAGGCTAAGCTCACTATTTGTAACATTGTTCACAGAGTCAGTTGTGGTTCTCTGCACTGGAACAAAGTGGAAAGTCTAAACCAGAGGTCCAACAACATCTGATCCAAATTTGTCAACCTCCACTTTCAGGTGGAGCTCCCCGTTTGCTTCTCAACACGTCAGTCACAAATGACAAACAGGAAGCAGCTACTAGGGCATCGGAGTACATGTGGCATATGCATGTGAACTGCCTGCTGAAATTGAAGATAAACCAGTCACATTATGCGGTCCTGGCAGATTGAGCATAGAAAAGTTTAATATTATATTAGTAAACTGCAGGAGCATATGTGGTAAGATCTAATAATTAATATCACTTCTTGAAGGTAATAATGGCCAGATAGTATCGGGAACAGGATGTTAATAAAACTGGAAGTGAATAGCAATGAAATCCCAAATACATATTAAAATATTCATTGTAAGGATCAGTTAGAAGCCAGCTGTGGCAACAGATTTATTGCAGTGCAAAATTTGGTAATGGCTAGTGAGGTTATTAGAGATTCTGAATGTGCAATAATTTGGTAAAAGTTGGGTAAAAACGATGCTTTTATAGACTATCTGCATCAGTAGCTTTACTAGCAGAGTGATTCAGACAGATGCCGCAGCATTTTGTGAATAATTTTCCTGATCTCACTGTAATGGGGGGGGGGGGGGGG
This sequence comes from Schistocerca nitens, assembly GCF_023898315.1. NCBI lineage: Eukaryota > Metazoa > Arthropoda > Insecta > Orthoptera > Acrididae > Schistocerca > Schistocerca nitens. The sequence continues at coordinate 623,780,673 of NC_064614.1, read as the reverse complement.
GGGGTGTAGACCTCAGCTTGTCCACTGTACAATGGGAGTTCACAACAGCAAAACCGGTACCAGAGACAGGAATTCATGTGACATTATTCCGAATACCTTGTCTGGAGATCGCTTTGAGCCTGAACCAGTTCACGAGTGCAATGTCCTTGACATCCTAGCAACAGAGCTGAATGAAACTGGATAATGTAGAGCAGGGCATCAATGATCATACAGCTGTAATAGCATCAATGATTTCAGGTGTTATAAGGAATGTTAAAAAGGGTAGGAAAATATCAGTGCTGAGGAAGTAGTAGTGGAGCACAGATGAAAAAAATTCAAAAGCATCTTTCAATATTCCTTGGACAAGTATTGTTCGAGCAGTGCTTTAGGGTTCGGGAAAGAGCAACCGTGATTTAATAGCCATGATAGAAAGTTGCTAAACAAACAAAGATGACCTCAGTACAGATGTAAGAGTAGTCAAAACATACCTGACAAACAAAAGCTGAATGAGAAAAAAAAATCAATTAGAGAAGTGATCAGCGACTTCTAACATAAAATTTTAACATGTGATCTAATAACCCTATGAAATTTTGGTCTTTGTAAAATCAGAACATGGATCGAAATCACCTATTCAGTAACTCAGTGGCCATTCTGGCACCGAAAAGTACAGATGCCAAAATGGGAGCTCTTAGTGATGGAAAGGTATCAGGAACTGATGAGATACCTATAGAATCGTATAGAGACTACGAGAAAGAACTTCCTCCCTGTCTAGCAGCAGTTTGTCGTTGATTATTAGAGTAGCAAAGGATACCTAGTGACAGGAATAAAGCTGTGGTAATTCCCGGTTTCACAGAGGATTATTGAACTGATACAAATATTTATGGGCCTAAGTCATTGATGTGAATATGTTGTAGAATTGCAGAGCATGTTTTATGTTCATTTATTATGACACTGGTGTTGGAGAGCAAAAATGTCCTCAAAAAAATTCATGTAGATTCCGCAAACAGAAGTCTTGCGCAACCCACCTCACTCTGTTCCTCCATGAGATCCATGGCGCTGTAGACATCAGCACTCGGGTTGGTGCAATGTTCGTAGACTTAGAAAAGACAGTTGCACTGTCATTTAGTGAAACAAATAGGAGCTTGCAGAGTATCAGACTAGATTTGTGACTGGATTAAAGACTTTTTTGCGTAACACAACACTTCATTCTTGAAGGGAACAAAATCATATACATGGCAGTCAGAAACAAGTTTGAAAAACTTGTAATGGTGTTCCTGGGTATGTTGTGTTGAGAAAAAATTCAATACATGCTGCTGTTGCAAAGCTAATTAGCATCGAAGTTTGCCAATCAGGCTGTTGCATGCACAAATTCAAGTAGCCCACCAGATGCAGTTACTGTCAGTTGTGTCATAGGTTAGATGATTGCACACGAGACTGCTCAGCCTTTGGCTCGGGTTCAATCCTTAACCTGTCCCCAGGCCAGTTTTTGTATTCCTGTCTTATTTAGTTTTAAGAACCAGATGAAGAACACATTTGGTGACAGGGTCTATGGTGGACCACTTGAATTTGTGTGCGCAGCGGCCTAACAGGATAACTTCAGTGCCAATTAACTCTAAAGCAGTTGTAATGTAATAAAATAATTTTTATTATTATTTTGTGACTGTTAGTGTAATGTAATAAAATAAAGCATGAGCCGTGACTTATACAAAAAAGAAACACAGTTTAATGCAATGGCTCAGCATAAAAGAGAAATAACTAATGTAGGAATATTATTAACAGTGTAATATGTTGTTTAATTTAGCCCAACGTGTATAAGCACTCGGTAAACTAGCTCAGTTCTAAGGGTAGTTACGTAATCGTCTATAATTAATTGTACTTCTCTTATTTATCCAACACTAGGCTCGCGAGAAGTCGTGTGCTTATTGTACTAGAGAATATTTGCCAAGTCTGTTCAATGTACACTACTGTAGTACATAACTTAATGTTGTGGTTTCGTCTCAATTCCCCAATACAAGATAACAAGAGTGGTATCTACAAATGAAATCCTGTAATGGAATTGGAATCCTGTGACTAGACCTCTTCTGCCTGGGATGTTATGTCTTTATATAAAGAAAATCTGTAAATAAAATCGTTAAATAATTAGTAGCTACCTCTGGTCTCGTGGGATCTGAAATAGAATTAATTGTCCTAACCGACGGCACGTCTTGTAGATGAGCTAAAAGAAGAATGTTAAAGATTTTTCTAAGATGGCGCCTAACAATGAAAATTCTTTGTTAAGGCCCATATCTACTTAAGACAGTCTAGGTATCAGACGATCAATTAATTGACCACATACACAAATTCTTTTGACAAAATAAACATTATATTTTTCGGGCTTTGAGTACAACTTACATTATAAGCTTGTAAAGCAAGATGAGCTTTACACAAGAACATCCTCTTAGGTCCGAATCCAAGCAGATAAGATAAGCGAATGACAAAAGAAAGATAGTTCATGCATACAAGTGCAAGAGCCCATGGAATAACATGTCCATTGTAGTTCTATCTCTTCTTCTTTGGCGTACTTGTCGATTATTTATAAAATCTATCATAATATTTAGTTTACTTTTTTTTAACCCAAGTCCACCCAGGAGAAACAGTACACGGTGCAACATATCAAATATTTTTCGCAACAGCTTTTTCTCAACAACCAACCCTGCAACGCCCTTACAAGCTTTTCGAACAGCTTCTGACCACCTCGTGTACAAGTGATCCGGTGGAATGGTGGATGCTCCATGAGGCGTTATGCAGATTGTCTGTAAGAAGGTAGCTATGGGGTACATGGACAGATTTACTACTGAAGTTCCAAGAGCGTAGGTTCTGCCAAGAGTAGGACAACATATTACTTCCTCCCACATCTGTCTTTCGAATTGACCACATTGAGAAAATTAGAGAAATTTGAGCGAATGCAGAGATCTACTGACAGTCATTGTTCATGTGTGCCATTCGCGAATGGAAAAGGAAAGGTGGCATAAGATAGTGGTAACAGAAGCACCCCTGCCACACACCGTAATGTGGCTTACAAACTCCATATTCATTGTATGAAACTGCTGTGAACTAGTGTCTAAAGTTTTGAGCATTGTTCTTTTCTTTTAATGAATACTTATTTTAATATGCCAGACGGGAAAGCATATGTAGGACACAGTGACAGCATATGTAGGACCAGAGTTGCCATATCTGCATTTCTGTTTCTTAACATATTGTGTACCGCATCTGATATTTAAAGAAATTTTGAGGGTTGTTATTCTTATGGTTTATTGGAGGGTTTCAGATTGCACCTAATTTTTACTTTATCAGATTTCTTCAATAACGTTAATTTTGTTGTCCTTAAAGACTGTATGCTTATTTTTAATATTCATAGCTATGGCGACTATTCCTTTACTGTTTTCAGTTGTTTTATAGATGATGCATTATAGATTTATATTTTATTATTATTATTATCATCATTATTTCTTTCTTTCCTTTCTTAGACGTTATGTCTGGTTAAAAATGGAAAGTGACGCGGACCTTGATCAAGCGTGACTTCCTTTTAACTGTACGGTATATGTTAAATTGCATTTAGGAACTTTCGGGTAATTGAACATGTATCAATAATTACAGATTTCTGTAGTTGTATACAGGGTGTCCCAGCTATCTTGTCCACCCAAAACATCTCTGGAACAATAACAGCTATTGGAAAATGACTTTCACTGGTATCAATGTAGGGCTGGGGCCCATGAATGCACATATTTGGAAACATTCTAAAACGAAAGCATATGTGTTTTTTAACACAAACTTATGTTTTTTAAATGGACTTCCTATATTTTTTCTTCAGCAATGTGGGAAAAATATATCTAAAAACAAAGATGATGTGACTTACCAAACGAAAGCGCTGGCACGTCGATAGACACACAAACAAACACAAACACACACACAAAATTCAAGCTTTCGCAACAAACTGTTGCCTCATCAGGAAAGAGGGAAAGACGAAAGGATTTGGGTTTTAAGGGAGAGGGTAAGGAGTCATTCCAATCCCGGGAGCGGAAAGACTTACCTTATGGGGAAAAAAGGACGGGTAAACACTCGCACATACACACATATCCATCCACACATATACAGACACAAGCAGACATATTTAAAGACAGAGTTTGGGCGGAGATGTCAGTCGAGGCAGAAGTGCAGAGGCAAAGATGTTGTTGAATGACAGGTGAGGTATGAGTGGCGGCAACTTGAAATTAGCGGAGATTGAGGCCTGGTGGATAACGGGAAGAGAGGATATATTGAAGAGCAAGTTCCCATCTCCGGAGTTCGGATAGGTTGGTGTTAGTGGGAAGTATCCAGATAACCCGGACGGTGTAACACTGCGCCAAGATGTGCTGGCCGTGCACCAAGGCATGTTTAGCCACAGGGTGATCCTCATTACCAACAAACACTGTCTGCCTGTGTCCATTCATGCGAATGGACAGTTTGTTGCTGGTCATTCCCACATAGAATGCATCACAGTGTAGGCAGGTCAGTTGGTAGATCACGTGGGTGCTTTCACACGTGGCTCTGCCTTTGATCATGTACACCCTCCGGGTTACAGGACTGGAGTAGGTGGTGGTGGGAGGGTGCATGGGACAGGTTTTACACCGGGGGCGGTTACAAGGGTAGGAGCCAGAGGGTAGGGAAGGTGGTTTGGGGATTTCATAGGGATGAACTAAGAGGTTACGAAGGTTAGGTGGACGGCGGAAAGACACTCTTGGTGGAGTGGGGAGGATTTCATGAAGGATGGATCTCATTTCAGGACAGGATTTGAGGAAGTCGTATCCCTGCTGGAGAGCCACATTCAGAATCTGATCCAGTCCCGGAATCCCTGAAGCATTACACCAACAACCTGACAACAGCTTTCGCATCCGGCAACTACCCTCCCGACCTGGTACAGAAGCAAATAACCAGAGCCACTTCCTCATCCTCTCAAACCCAGAACCTCCCACAGAAGAACCACAAAAGTGCCCCACTTGTGACAGGATACTTTCCGGGACTGGATCAGATTCTGAATGTGGCTCTCCAGCAGGGATACGACTTCCTCAAATCCTGTCCTGAAATGAGATCCATCCTTCATGAAATCCTCCCCACTCCACCAAGAGTGTCTTTCCGCCGTCCACCTAACCTTCGTAACCTCTTAGTTCATCCCTATGAAATCCCCAAACCACCTTCCCTACCCTCTGGCTCCTACCCTTGTAACCGCCCCCTGTGTAAAACCTGTCCCATGCACCCTCCCACCACCACCTACTCCAGTCCTGTAACCCGGAGGGTGTACATGATCAAAGGCAGAGCCACGTGTGAAAGCACCCACGTGATCTACCAACTGACCTGCCTACACTGTGATGCATTCTATGTGGGAATGACCAGCAACAAACTGTCCATTCGCATGAATGGACACAGGCAGACAGTGTTTGTTGGTAATGAGGATCACCCTGTGGCTAAACATGCCTTGGTGCACGGCCAGCACATCTTGGCGCAGTGTTACACCGTCCGGGTTATCTGGATACTTCCCACTAACACCAACCTATCCGAACTCCGGAGATGGGAACTTGCTCTTCAATGTATCCTCTCTTCCCGTTATCCACCAGGCCTCAATCTCCACTAATTTCAAGTTGCCGCCACTCATACCTCACCTGTCATTCAACAACATCTTTGCCTCTGCACTTCTGCCTCGACTGACATCTCTGCCCAAACTCTTTGTCTTTAAATTTGTCTGCTTGTGTCTGTATATGTGTGGATGCATATATGTGTGTGTGCGCGAGTGTTTACCCGTCCTTTTTTCCCCATAAGGTAAGTCTTTCCGCTCCCGGGATTGGAATGACTCCTTACCCTCTCCCTTAAAACCCAAATCCTTTCGTCTTTCCCTCTTTCCTGATGAGGCAACAGTTTGTTGCGAAAGCTTGAATTTTGTGTGTGTGTTTGTGTTTGTTTGTGTGTCTATCGACGTGCCAGCGCTTTCGTTTGGTAAGTCACATCATCTTTGTTTTTAGATATATTTTTCTCACGTGGAAAATATATATATATATAGGGAAACATTCCACGTGGGAAAAATATATCTAAAAACAAAGATGATGTGACTTACCAAACGAAAGCGCTGGCACGTCGATAGACACACAAGCAGACATATGTAAAGGCAAAGAATTTGGGCAGAGATATCAGTCGAGGCGGAAGTACTGAGACAAAGATGTTGTTGAATGACAGGTTAGGTATGAGCGGCGGCAACTTGAAATTAGCGGTGCTTGAGGCCTGGTGGGTAACGGGAAGAGAGGATAAATTGAAGGGCAAGTTCCCATCTCCGGAGTTCTGATAGGTTGGTGTTAGTGGGAAGTATCCATATAACCCGGACGGTGTAACACTGTGCCAAGATGTGCTGGCCGTGCACCAAGGCATGTTTAGCCACAGGGTGATCCTTAGGCCAAACATGCCTTGGTGCACGGCCAGCACATCTTGTTCTGGATGTCTTGTCTGAAAATTACTTTGAGCAGATAGTTAGAGAACCAACTCATGAGGGTAATGTCTTAGACCTCCTGGCAACAGACAGACCTGAACTTATCGAATCAGTCAACGTAGAGGAAGGTATCAGTGATCATAAGGCTGTGACAGCATCTATGACGCTGGGTCCTACAAGGAATGTTAAGAAAGGTAAGAAGATATATTTGCTCAGCAAAGGTGACAGGTTACAAATTTCAGACTATCTCAGCAGTCAGCATTATTCGGTGACGAGGATGAAGATGTGGAGAACAAATGGAAAAAATTCAAAGACATCATTCAAATGCTCTAGACAAGTATGCTCCGAGTAAGGTTTTAAGGGATGGGAAAGATCCACCATGGTTTAATAGCCATGTTAGAAAAGCGCTACGTAAACAAAGAGCACTTAATCTCAGATTCAAGAAGAGAAAAAACCTAGCTGACAAACAAAAGCTGAACATAGTGAAAATAAGCATAAGGAGAGCAATGAGAGAAGCGCTCAATGATTTTGAAAATAAGCTGTTGTCAACTGACATGAGTAAAAACCCTAAGAGATTTTGGTCGTATGTAAAATCAGTAAGTGGGTCAAAATCATCTATTCATTCTCTCAGCCACCACACCGTCACCGAAATGAAAGATAACAGAGAGAAGGTCGAAAAACTGAATTCGGTGTTCTGAAGTTGTTTCACCCTGGAAGATTGTAACACAGTCTCTCCTTTCAATCATCGTGCGGGCATTGAAACGACAGATATTGAGATAGCTGATCACAGAATTGAAAAGCAACTACAATCGCTTAGTAGTGAAAAGATGTCAGGACCAGATGAATTATGACATTTTTGTAAAATGAACATCTCTTCTATAAAAAATCAACATGGATTCCGCAAATGGAGATCCTGTGAAGCCCGGCTCGCCCTGTTCCTCCATCAGATGCACAGCACAGTGGACAACGGCACTCAGGTTACTGCCGTGTTCCTCGATTTCAGTAAGGCATTTCACACTGTCCCGCATTACTGTTTAATGAAAAAAATATGAACTTACGGTGCATCGTAGCAGACTTGCGATTGGATTCAAGCCCTTCTTGCAGATAGAACTCAACACGTCACTCTTAATGGAACAAAATTGACAGATGTAAAGGTGATATCCGGAGTACCACAGGGAAGTGTGACAGGACCGTTGCTGTTTACAATACATATAAATGATCTAGTAGAAAGTGTCGGATGCTCTTTAAGTCTTTTCGCAGATGATGTAGTTGTCTGTACCAAAGTAGCAACACCAGAAGATAGTAAGAATTTGCGGAGTGACCTGGAGAGAATTGATGATTGGTGCAAGGCCAAGACAGAATACACAGCATGACCAAAATTATCAGAGTGGACGAATAAAAGGACTAACAGCAATGTTTTAAGTTCGTATTATGACAAAGCGTAGTTTGACTGTATTTCTAAAACAAACACATACTACTAGTCAACACCACACTAATTCAAGAGGAAAAGTGACATTGTCAGCATTTACATCTTATTTAATTGCAAGAAACTAAAAGAACAAAATCAAAATCGCTGGATTTCTCGGAAGGAAGAGGAAAATGTTGCTACTGTCAGAATATACCAGGACTGGAATGCACTAATTTAATGTTATTAATATTTTCAAAATATTAATTCACTGCTTATGCATTCCGTATATAGTTAAGGTTTTTAGTACCTCGATTCATAAGTAGTCTTCTGATCATTAGAAATAATAAAAAACTGCATGTTTGTTATTTTTCTGTGTAGCCCATTAGGTGTACCATATAAACATTACACCCATTGTGTGGAACGTGGTAACTCGTAGGAGGATCCTTTTGAATGGTGAATGTTCTCCTCCTCCATTATAGGAACAAGGCCGGTATTGCGCTTTCCAACAATGGAATACTAATTCATTGCATTGCAATCGTCCTGCAATAAGACCATTCTTAAAAAAGTGTTATTCTTTTCAAGTTGACTTTGTGGTTGAACGCTTATTTGTTGCAGCTGTGCAGTTTTTTCGTTAACAGTTGCATTGCAATTTACAGACTTAAAGATAACATGTAAGATGCTGTGTTCTCTTTGTGCGTAACACAACAGTATTAGTCAGTACCGGTATTTTTTCTTTCCATTTTTCAGCTGTACCCTGTGAATCAGTTGAAAATTCTCTGGATGGAAAAACAAGCCAAGGAAAAACAAATAAAAGGAAAAGAAAGTTGGAAGAAGAAAATGAAGGAATGGGTATGTCATCCTTTTATCAAATGTATTTTATTGCAGTGTTGTTGTAAAACTATTACTGCTAAGTGGTTTGTTATAACTTAACGTTCTAGTGTGTTGTGTGATGTGGTTGAGTGCTTATTGATATATGAGAAGGTTTGGAAACATCACAATGTGTTGAGAAAGCTTGTGCTATCTCAGTAGCTTTGGCATTTCACATTTCTTCTTGTAAGAGAGGATGTGATTTATGAAATGCTGCTGAAGAAGTGTTTTATTATGGTTATAATATCAATGAAAATAATCAATTTTTGAAAATATAGTGTAATTGGATGGATAAAAAATCTACTTACCAACTGGTAGCAGAAGAATGCATATATAAAGGTCAGGTCATTTGAGCCAGTGGGTCCTTGCCGATGGTTGAATGGGGAGGAAGACGAGTGAACGGAAAGGACTGGTGAACTCTAGGAATTGGGGAAAGTTGCCCAGAATCTCGGATCTGTGGGGATTTATGGAACAGGATGAGAAATTAATAAATAAAATAAAATTTATATGAATCATATGCAGCCAAGAAGCTGCTGAGAATATGTTAGCATATCGGACAACGTACCATAGAAATTTGCTTAATTTTTTTCCAGGGCTGCCTGATAATAAGAATGAGAAAATTCTTAATTTAGACTTGAAAGTAAGAGGATTACTGCTAATATAGTTTGTTTCTTGTGGTAGCTTACTGAACATGGATGCAGCACAATATTATTCACCATGATGCACAAGAGTCAAGGAGCAAGAGTGTGTTCCCCCCCCCTGGAAAACCAGGCATTCTCAGGGAATTTAGACTTTCCAGTAAAATTCGGCGAAATCTTAGAGAAATTTGTGTTTTCATCCTAGCATTATACTTTAATTTTATACAGCTTCATAAATCACAAATATGAAATGCTTAGTGTTTTAAAGTGTGTTAATTATGTGAATATTATTCTTTATAAATTATTGATGTTTAAAAACAGCAGTTGAATTACTGCCTATTCATTGGTATGTCTCTTCTGTGAAGAAAGAAAATTCATTGTAATTTGAGATGTCCCACCCTTTTAATTTATCAGGAACTGCTTTTGTCATGATTAACCTAGAATCCTCAAGGGTATTATTATTATTTTCCCACAAAGTAAACTAATTTCCATGTTAGAATATAATTTGTAGCATATATTGTTCTAATTGTAAATATAGCAGCATTCAGTGTTGGGACAAGATCTTGAAAACTGGCTTCTGTGACAGCTTACCACCTATCCGAGCACCTTGAAATTTAAATTTTGCTGACTCACTAACCATATGTCCATTATGTGTAGTCAAAGTGTCAGATTTAGCTGAATTGTGTGTCACAAACTGTAAAAAGCTTAGTCTTACTGTGATTTGGCAATAATGCATTTCCTAGAAGCCATAAACTTCTCTATTGGACTACAATATTTGATACATTGCCAATGTTACACTCAACATCAATCACCACCAAGGTAGTGCCCTCAGCCAACAGAAATTTTTGTATCACCTGTCTTATTAAAAGGAATTTCATATATAAGAAACTGTAGTGGCCCCAGTGTTGACCCCCTGGGGCAACTCCCTGTAACTGTGCTCCAGTCAGATGCCATTTCAGAGCCCTTTTCATTACTGTGGATAATGAATTATAGCTGTCTGATTTTAAAGTATTAGAAGAACCATTGTTGAGCTACTTCCATAAATTTAACTTCTGCAGTAATATTTTATGATCAATACAAACCCCTTAATCAGTTTAAAAAAGATGGCCAGAGTTTGAAACCTTTTGTTCAATCTTTCCAGTGTCTCGGAAAGCAAGCAGAATATAGCGTTTTCAGTTGCTAAATCACTTCTAGAAGTAAAGTGTGTGTTCGACAACAAATTACGTGAACTGAGATTAAACTTACATACATAGTCTACTCAACAACTTTTGCAAACTCTGATGGCATAGAAGTGGTTCTAAAATTGTATTCATTACCCCTTTCTCCTTTTTTTATGGAAGGTTTCACCACTGAGAACTTAACTCACTCAGGGAACTTACCATTCCTAACGGAGAAATTGCAAGTGTGGTTAAGTGCAGCACAGTGCTTTAATATGCTGCTAGATACCCCACCATATCCATGAGAATTGCTAGTCTTCAGTGATTTAATTATTGACTCAATCTCCACCTTGTTTGTACCAGGGAAGCATATCGCATATAGCAGTCCTGGAAATCCATATTTCTGAGAGAGGTAAATGATTCTCTGTAGAAACTAAGCTTTTATTTAATTCACCTATTGTATTCAAAGAGCAATTGTTAAATAATATGCATATCAGTATTTGTAGTAAAACCCCATTTTTACATTTGCACACTTTACGTTTTCCACTTTTTACATTTGTTTTTGCGGGTCCCGACAGAACTCTTATTCTCTCAAGGTGCTTTCCCATAATTAACAATTGCAGGTTACAACTTTTCCCGCATTGTAAGTTTTCTTTGATGTTATTACAACCTTTAACATTGTTTTTCATACAGTTTTTTGCAAAAAGTGCTTCATATTCGTGCTCAGAGTCAGCCTTGGAAACAAAGCAGAAAACGCAGACTATACAAAAAGTTACTGCTCATGTGATGTAATGCTAGTGCAGTAAGCAAGATTTTCTTGTTGGTATGTTGGGTCACAGCCACCTATGTTATAGGTTCACAGTGTTTGGAAGGGTGAGAAAGTATGAGGAGTCACTACCTTAATGATCACATTCTGATGATAGTAACTCTAGTGGCAAAGTTCCCTGTGCTCATTTTGTAGTATTGCAACAGCTTTAATTTAATTTCACAGTCATATATAAAAATAAGCACTGCTTTTGAAGATGGCCAGCTCTATAATGGGCTTTCACAAAGCATAGTTACTTCTGCTTGAAATACATTAATCCGTACTTGGCGCTTAGTCTTAGTTTGGTATGATACGCTGTCAGACACAAACATTCCTCCTCCAAGACACTCCGTAATATAATGATGACAAGGACATCCTCGAACCGAGAGACCTCTTTGTTGGCAACAAGCTGTAGATTTTGTGCTTATTGTCCTGTTTACAAAGACTTTTAACTTAGTGTTTCAACCAGTATTGTGTTACAAGTTTTATTTTCCTTAATTTTATAACAATTATCGATAATAAATCTCACGTTAGAACTTGAATATCTTTCTAATGTGGTTATACGAAAGACTTCTGCTTCCAATTTTGTTTACACCATTGGTCATGATCAAAACTGAGAGGGAAACCCGCACACATTTTTGTGTGTCAGCACTTGACCACTGCCTTTGATTGATGCTTTGCATACTGTTGGGAGACAAGTAGAGGTGAAACTCCATGTGCCGGACCGAGACTCAAACTCAGGACCTTTGCCTTTTGCGGGCAAGTGCTCTACCATCCAAGTTACCCAAGCACGACTCACGACCCATCCTCACAGCTTTACTTCCGCCAGTACCTCGTCTCCTACCATCCAAACTTCACAGAAGCTCCCCAGCAAACTTCCAGAACTAGCACTCCTAGAAGAAAGGACATTGCGGAGACATGGCTTTGCCACAGCCTAGGGGATGTTTCCAGAATGAAATGTTCTCTCTGCAGCAGAGTGTGCACTGATATGAAATTTTGTGGCAGATTAAAACTGTGTGCCAGACAGAGATTTGAACTCGGGGACCTTTTCCTTTCACGAGCAAGTGCTCTACTCATCTGGAAACAAGTAGGGGTAATTACTCGTAGAAAAAACCAAAAGCAAGTAATTGCCCCAAATGAAAACAAAAAATGACCTGTCTGTTTGGTGTCACATTGAAAAAATTTAATTCCCACTTATTCGTGGGAACATCTTTAAAATTCTAAAACAGTCATACAAAGAAATATGCATAGCTTACAAAGGTTTAAGTACAGTATTCGAGACAGTTTGTGTACACTGAGCACAGCTGCTTTGCGTGTGTACAACGTGATTTTGTAAAGGTCTCTATGGCATCTCCTCTTCATAGTTCTATATACAGCTATTGTTTTTGCCTACAGCTGTTTGTGCTTCACCATTGAAAGCTGTCAAAAGCGCTACCAGGTGTCAGGGATTTCCTTCAGTTGACCTGCCCTGTGGAAGTGTTTCAGTAGTGAAGAACTAATGTATTAAAACTTCAGGCATGATGCAGCATTTTCTTTCCCCATCCCCTCCTCATCCCATGCATTTCAGTGTTTATGACATCATATCTCTTTATGTTTAACATTTGTTGACATATTCTTCAATATTGCTAATCTCCTTGGGACATTTATCAGGCAGTATTAATAGAGGTGATACTGTTGATTTCATGAGGTGATGTATCTTGTTTGGGGATTTGTTTTTGTAAGCATTAAATTGTTGGAGAGGTGCATATCAAGTATCATGAGCTGATGCTGCAATAGGAGCATTATGCATCATGGGGAGTTTACAGTTAATATTCCAAGAGGAGGCGACCAGTAAACATGAAATTATCACCAAAGTAAAAGCAGAGACATTAGAGCAAGTATAGAGGATTATTTTATTGGCAGAAATTCTTCCTGCACTCACTCCTTCTGAGGGGTACAGGGAGGTTTTAAATGAGTGATACACAAAGTAAATACCACTACACACACTAATGTGACTTATTAAGATGTAAATGTAGATTTTAACATAATGTCTCGGTACGAAGATCAGACTGACTGTCTCACAGCACTTTGGACAGTAGCATTACCTGCTGAGCGAGCCTGGCTGTATTGGTGCACCTATAGATGAGTCGGCGTAAGTTGATCCCTGACAGCTGGCTACACTATTGCCAGTGTTCAATTATGAAGCCCTAATGGCTGTAGGCGAAAACAATAGAGCTCTGGCAACACTGAGACATTTGTTGTAGTTTATGCAGATTAACGCAGCTAAATGACAAGTAACAACTATTTAATGGACAGAATAAACTTTTGCTTTATTCACACAACACATATTAATACATTACGCTACGCAAATATATTATTTTGCCCATCAACAAACACGGAACATGTATATTCCACAGAGTCTAATGCACTCTGCACTTCATATCTCGTGCACCACTATGCACGCTGGAAAATGTTTGTTCACATATCCCCAACAACGTTGCCATAGAGATATTTACAAAATCGCATAGCGTAACAGGTTGCAGTAGGCGAGTGGAGCTGCTGCACCCAGCCTACTGTGACTGTCAGGACTCTTTTTTTTTTTTTCAATGACTCGACTATAGCCAGCCTCCGAGTTGCATGCATTGATTACTCTGCTGTGTAACATTCTGCATGCATCTGCAAAACCCTGTCTTTTATCCTCTTTCATTATTTGTTTTACTTTGCAGAGACCAGGTTGAAAGTAGTTTCAATTAATGTTCAAGCTTCAGTGTAAATTACTTGTCGTGATCAGGCCTAGTGAGCCGTGTGCATCATTGTGTCTGCCCACTGCTCTTCTCTGTCGTCTCTCTTCTGTACCACAGTGTTTTGTGTCTTTCAGTAGGTCTCATGCCAATAATTTCAGTATTTAACACTGGCCACAGGCTTCGACATACCTAGTGTAGAAGATATTTTCTTACATCCATAAGGTTAGGAAAATTATACATGGTGTAGAGGTCAACACTACCATGGATTTTCCACTTTTTGCATCAACGAATCCATAGATTTTATAAACAACTTTTCTTCCAAACATGAACAGTCTTGTTTTATGAGACCCAGTTAGCACATCCATAAAGAAGTGTTAGGTTAATGTTTTATTGATGCCTAATTTAATTTCTGTTGTCAAGACTTCTCATCTTGAAGAAAGCTGTAGGCTGTTGCAGCAATGATTGATTTCCGGTCTAAATTTCACCTGTAGTTAGACATGGCTGGAAAGTTCCTGTCCGAATATAGCACCCTGATATTTGACTTCAGAATGTAGGCACATGATTTACTTCCAATGTGTAAGCATGGTAGTGTTTCCTGGGACCCATTTTGGCATCTATATAGACTCAAATATTGTCTTTCTCTTGTTGATCTGAAGCACTAGTTTACTTGCAGCTGATTCCATGCACTTGTGCATATGTGTGCTTTTACTACAGAAAGGATAAGAGCTCAGAAACTAGTATAAAAAGTTTTCCGTTTCATGTTTCTGTGCACCAGATATCAGTCAGCTATAGGTGACTGGTAGCCTCTATTGTGCTGCATAAATTTATATAGGGTTAGAAGGTAAGTCATCAATGTTTTGTCGATGTGATTTTGTCCCAGCAGCACTCCTTATAGCAGAAGTTAAAACAACAATCAATATTTAAGACCAGTATAAATTCAGTGCCATTTACGTGGTGTGCTGAAAAGAAATGCTTCCAATTTTTTTACATGAAAACTCATAAAGATTTTTAAATGAGAGAAACATTATTAAGAGTCCACATCTTTATTGTGCGTGTCTACAAATTTATTTCTCAACATGTCACCCTGGAGACAAACACATTTCTCCCAACAAGAGACCAGTTTGTTGATACCCATCACTAGAATTTTTGTCTTCGTTGATGGAACTACAACTTCATCTCTCCTTGCACTGCTCCATCACTATCAAAATGAAGTCCTGGAAAGTTTTCTCTAAGTTTTGGAAACAGATGAAAATCGGTGGGGCCAATTTGGGATTTTATGAAGAAGGATCAATGACAGAAGTGCCAGATTGTTGCAGATGTCCTAGTGCTCACGTGTGGTCTTGCATTGTCATGTTGAAGGGGAAGGTCCTCAATGTGTGAACAAACACTTCGAATTTGAAACTTGATTACAGCACGGTGTTTCTCTCAGGTTCTGCAGATATGTAAGACACGAAGGGTAAAGATGTAGAATATTAATAATGTATGTTTTACTAAAAAGAAAAGAAAGGAAAAAATCTTTTGAGTTTTTCTTATAAATTTGGAGGCGTTACTTTTCAGCTTTCCCTTATAGTCCTGCAGCTGTGGCTTTGTCTGTTGATATAGAGGGGTGAAGCTTAGCTGAGCAGACACTTTTTTCAACACCACTGGTAACTAGCTCTGCTGAGAGTCTTCTTTTTCTGAACAATTCCACTCTCACTAGTCTGCAAAACTCGTTGAGAGAAGACAGAAAAGTGTCCAAGCAGAACTGGACGCCCGTGCACAGGGACCACTATTCAATGCATTGTAGGCTTTCTACGTTTGAGAAGTAGCCTCATTGATCACAAATATACTAACTCCAGAATTTGGAAATGATTACCACTTTACAATAAACACTCTGTTGCAAAGGGCCCACTTCATCCCCACGAAAAAGTTGCCAGCCACCACTTTGATTTCGTCAGGACCAGTCAATGCTATGAAATTAAATACCGTATTTACTCGAATCTAAGCCGCACTCGAATCTAAGCCGCACCTGAAAAATGAGACTTGAAATAAAGGGAAAAAAAAATTTCCCGAATCTAAGCC
This sequence comes from Schistocerca nitens, assembly GCF_023898315.1. Classification (NCBI taxonomy): domain Eukaryota; kingdom Metazoa; phylum Arthropoda; class Insecta; order Orthoptera; family Acrididae; genus Schistocerca; species Schistocerca nitens. Next base: position 623,764,545 of record NC_064614.1, on the reverse strand, counting down.
GCACCGGAAATTTGAGACTCGAAATTCAAGGGGAGAGAAAAGTTTTAGGCCGCACCTCCAAATCAAAACAAAGTTGGTCCATTGTAATATGAGACACAATTTAGGTCGAATGAAAGACGATACAGCTACAGTAGTTTGGTTCGAGTCGTAAGCTTAGCAGTTAAGCTTCACCAGGTAGCCATTGCTATGCGTCAGGCGCTCCGTCCGTATTTATACGGGTACCCTTCCTTTTTCACGTGCTTTGTCTGGTTTGAATCGATTGCTTATTTTGCTTTGATCTGATAAGTGCCGTTTTCTTTGTTATAGGTGTTTATGTCACTCTAAGCTGAAAATGCATTACTGTACTGTGTCATGCATTGTTTGTCGCATTTTGATAGTGCGTGTTTACGGCCTGTCGCCGCTCGCGGCATGACTTGCTTTTGTGCGCGCTACCGCCGCTTAAAAAAAAGAGGAATCGTCTCATTAGCGAAACAATGGCAAGAGACTGCTATTTGTTGTTACTTACACTGCTGCTTTCTTTGATAATGATCAACAAGAACCAAATAATAGACTGCGTATGATAGAACATGTTCTGAACGAGAGTTTAGCGAAAATTTTTCTCCGTTTGAAAATCTTTGCGGCCGCTTCTTTAGTACATCAAATTCTGCATAGAAATTAGTCATCTTACATTTAAAATCTAGTCAGTTGCCGTGCTTCATTTCTGACTGTATCACTATTAGGCATAAGAATAATACGAATATAAACATGACACGATACGTATATTCTTCCGTGTTTGCTGTTGTCTCACTCTAGTTTCGTAGTTTATTAGGCAGACAGGATTTAAATGAGATAGCAGCAAACACGAAAGAATACATGGCAAAATGTTTATATTCGTATTATTCTTATGGTGAAGAGAATAGTGCATGTGATTCACATTTCATCAGGTTCCTATTAGCAACCATCTCTTCTCACAGGTAGGAAAAAACTCTGAACGTAGAGTTGGCCATATTGACTAACATTCCTAACAGTCTTGCCAGTCAGATTTTCGTAGTACATTGAAATTCTGCTACATTCGAAGATGAACCATACGGAATTTGTATTTACTTCGTTGGATAATGTATGAAAATGCAGTGGTCGAAACTCGGGGCGGAGAAAAAAAAAGCTCGTCTTCTACCCCCTTTTTTAATTTATTTACTGATGCAGAGGTTTTGGCGCCAGTATTTATCTTTGTGCCCACAAAGTATGCTTGTATAGCGCTACATATATTCGACGGCAGAAGTTAGTTGTGGCGGCACCTACCAACATTTTTCAGAACTTCCGCTTGCTTTGCACTCGATTCTAAGCCGCAGGCAGTTTTTTGGATTACAAAAACCGGAAAAAAAGTGCGGCTTAGATTCGAGTAAATACGGTAGGCCTTTTGACCCAGGAGTGTAATGGAGGCATTTTCACTGGCCATCTTCTGCTCCCATTTATAGGAAGGTGCTACTTGCTGAGTGGACTTGTACAAGTTCCTCTGCAATGGTCGTCTGAGAGAAATCACATGACCGTGAGCCTCTCTCTTATGCCCAGATCACTATCTAATGGGGCGTCCAGTCTGGAGAAAACCTCTCTCCCTGGGATACACAATAGCTACAGTAATGAGCAAACTGGTGTGGTCAGGAAATATGATGCTATTTCTCTTTTCTACAAGAAACTTTCAAAATCACCATGGATTAGAAAACTGAAGTTGTCAGGTACTGTACATAGACAGATTCTTGGTTTTCGTTAACTGAAGTCATCTTCTACATTTCCCATTAATTGCCCTATTTTGATAAGTGGAGAGAACACAGATTGTATCTTATACTTCTTGAGAATCCTATGTTTATCTCCGTGGAAATAATCTTGCGTAGGGTAGGTAAACTAGTCTCTGCTTCATCTTGCTCTTCTCTGTCGTATAGCAGAGCGGCTGGTTTAATGACTTTCTGAATCTGTGTGGTTTCCAATCCATTTCTGCAGATGACTGAGCATAAGTGCTCTGTTTCTGATGTCAAACTGTCTTTGTGTGACAAGGTATCTGCCCTGCGTACAAGTGTCTTTAGAACTCAATTCTTCTGCATCGGTGCTGACAATTGTTAGCTTGTAGGTATAAATTAGTGTGTTGGTTTGCTATACAAACTGTAGCCAACATACTCATCTGCTCTCCTTTTGATCAGTACATGAGAAACAGCAGTCGACGATCCTTTCCGAGTTCCATGGATTGTACAAGTTAAATGTTTCATAAATTCAGGGAGCCTCTCGCTTCCATGAGTCCAGCTCACATTCATATTCTTGAAGAAGAATGTGGATTTGTATCTAGCCGTCTCTAATATTTTATCCTCATTTTGTCCATTAACAGATTGACAACCAATGGAGAAAGGGTGCTGTCCATGGCCATTCCTTCTGTCTCCTCTTTATATGTGCCCCTATACAGAAAATATGTTGCAGTCAGTACGTGGCTAAACAGGTCCATATAAGCATCGCCAAATTTTTCTGCTATCGGTCCCAGTGAGTCTTTCAGTGGTAACTTGATAAACAGGGAAACCACATCAGAACTTAACAGTTATATCGGATTCCGTGACATGTAGTTGCTTGAAACATCGCAAGAAATCCTCAGAGTTGCAGGTATAGTGAATACACAATGGGCCCAGCAGTTTTTTCAAATATTTAGCTGCTGGATACAATGATGCACCAATTTTACTGACAATTGGCTGAAGTGGTATAACCCCTTTGTGCACTTTCGGGAGACTCAGCAGTCTAGTTGGATCTAGCACTCTGGGTCATAATTGTTTAATCACTTTATGTGACATGTCTATTGCCTTCAAGAGATCTGTGGCTTTCTTGTCCACTCTGTCTTTAGGTTCACATTCCAAAAAGCTGTATGCATGGTCCTCCACAAGTTGATGAATTTTCTCATCATAATCAATCTGTTGACTAACAACTATGGAGTTCCCTTTGTCCATTGACAAAACCACAGTGCTGCTCTCTAAATGTAGCTTCTTGAGGGCCACTCTTGTCTCCGAAAATGCTCAGTTTTTGAAGTTTTGTCTTTCTTATTGCCTTTCAGGTCTTCCAGCAGATTGTGTCTGCAACACATGGTAGAAGTGTGTTGGGTACTTGCTCCAATGTACTGATGAAACTTGAAATAGGCGTATTCCAAGGCATAGGTGTGAAGTTGAGAACCCTGCTGAGTACTTTCAAGGTGGTGTCATCAAACAGCTTGCCACTTAAGTTAATCACAGTGAGAGTATCCTACACCTGCTGTGCTTTCTTACATATACAGTCAGACTTCGCAGACTGGCACACTTAGGCATTCTTCCTGATGCACTCTGATAGGGATGAAGAGGCACTGTCAACCCAGTCCCAATCTTTGTGTTAGGGAGGCTGCCATGTACAGGTTAAGGTATAAAAGCACCCTGGCCCCAAAATCTAGTTTGTGGCGCATGTCTTGAATCCTTTCCCTAACAAGTGCCATGCTTGCTGGATGTCTTACTTTGTTTGCTGCTCTGGAGATGTCATTTTTGATCAGGGTGAAAACTGGTACTATGTCTCCATCCAGCATGAAGCTGAGGGAACTCAGCTTTCTCCATTTCTGCTGTCGAAGCTTGTCCAACTTCTTGATATTTTGGAACTTCTTCTCCTCCTCCTCACATAGTCTCTTGATGTAATTCTTCAGGCTTCCCTGGTGATATGTTGACATCTTGAGGTGTCACGTGTTCTGCTGGATATCAGTGTCATCCATGTACAATGTTTTGACAATGTGATTCACTGTCATCACCAAAGCACCTGATGCAGACGAGTCATGTTGAAATATTCTACAAGGTCAGTACTGATACCCAGCAGAACATTCAACAGCTTAAGATGTCAACAGATGACTGGCAATGGATTACATCTGCTAGGAGTGTTCTTACTTATTTATAAAATTACATAAGTAAACATCTCATGAAACTGAAAAAGATGACACTGGTACACTCTGTTTGATTTGATAGTCTGTGGCAGATGCTGTCGAGATCATTTTCACATTAAAAGAACAGAAACAATGCACTGACTAGAACCTTGGAACTTGTTGCTGCATTGATTCACATTCGCTACAAATTTTGAGGCTTCACAGAAGTATTTCAATAAAGAAGCACCAGTTTTGGTATCACGCTGATATAGAATTAGTGTTCTTGGTAGGTATTACAATTGATTCTACATTTATTGCTGTCAAAGAATATTATTATTAAGTCTGACTATATTTTAGAAAGAGACCAACTCTTACATGAAGAACAGATATTTGCTGAATGAGAAAATATGTATTCAGGATGAATATTTTCTTACAACATTTTGGTGCTCCAACATTTAAAATGTCAAGAATATGGAACAAAAGAGAAGCGCACAGATTGTCAAATGCATTAGGGGAAGGAACATCTTAAATATGCATTCAATGCCGTGTGCTTCGAGTTAATCCAAGCAAAAATAGACATTCTAGTATCCTTTAGTGTTATTTGTACTGTTCTCAATTCCCTCCTCCCTACCCCTCTCTACCTCCCCCCCCCCCCCTCCTCGTCTGCCAACCCCCCCACCCTCCACCCACCCTGGCCCCCACTACTCATATAGGTGTTTATTATGATGATAAGAAGAATGTATGGGGCACCAGCAACTATTATGGGATGTGTGTAGAAGAAATGATGCAGTATACAGTGACAGATAATAATAATTTATCCTCATAAATTTTAGACCCCTGTCACCATCAAGAACCTTGATGAGGTGGGTAGCTCCAGTGTCTCAGTGATAAGGATAGTTGTAATGCAGGTGCAAACACAATGAAAGAATATCTGTGGAAACGCCATACTAACCCTTGAATTCTGAAGAGCAGTCCATTCAGTAGTTGCTGGGGCTGGACCTGTAACATTAGCAAACATCACCTTGCCTTGCTGGTACTGTGTGTGGCTGAAAGCAAGGGGAAACTACAGCTGTTTTTCTGAGTTTGTGCAACTCTACTGTATGGCGTAATGATGGCGGCACCCCTACTTGAACCTCTGCATGTGGACTATTCAGATAAAGAAACTGGCAATCTTCAAATTGGTAATTGTAGATTCCTTCATAAGGTAGTTGGGTTAGAGAGTTAGAAAGGAAATGGATTATGTTGAAGTTAGATATAGTCAAAATTAATGAAGATCAGTGACCGGAAGAATGGGACTTGTGATCAGGTCCATACGAGTTTACCAACACAAAATCAAGTACGGGTAATGCAAGAATAGTCCTAATAATCAAAAAGAAAATGGAAATACACATACACTACTATAAATGGCATAGTGAACACATAATTGTAACCAAGATAGACACAAAGCAAACACACATCACTCTAGCCTGGGTTGCAACAGGTTCTGGAGTTCAGGGAATTTCAAACACACCAGGGAAATTGGGGAAATATCAGGGAAACTAAAAAAAAGAAAAAAACTGGAAAAATCTCATTTTCGCCTCAGTAGATGAAATGGTTTGTTTACTGAAGTGTCATACATCGTCACTGGCTGTGTGCAGCTGAGTACGTGCACCACTTCCTTACTCCCACATTTCTGCTGTTTCTTTCCTTCCTAACGCAGCCTTCAGCTTGCAGTCAGTGCTGCCACAACATCTTGCCACTAGCCTAGCAGCTGCCAACAAGAGGCAGGGAGGCATGAGGAGTGATTTATGTGGATCTGAGTCTCGGTGAATGCAGAGTCAGAGGTCATGTTTGCATGAGTTGTATCTGAGTAATTGTGTGAATGTGTTTGTGGTCTCATTTTCTGACAAAAGCTATGGTTGAAAATTTAGTTGTGATGGTCTTTTCTTGTGCCTGTCTGCGGCTCAGCAGACATCTTTATGGTGAATTGCTACCTGTCCTTATTATGATTGATTCTCAGAGTATTTGACCAAGTTATCTGTTGCATGGATTGATCACTGTGGTCTCTTGTCATGAACATGCTGTCTGTGGTTCACGAATAGCTGGCCACATGAGTGGATTTCCACAATCGGCCACAACATGAGGCCATTTTTGCGGCTATATGTAATGGATCGAGCCTACTGATCTGAAGCCATTCAGTTCCCACTAATGTGCAAGCCCTGTCTGTTGGATCTATTCTCACAAATCTGCCTGCAGGTCGTGTGTGTGTGTGTGTGTGTGTGTGTGTGTGTGTGTGTGTGTGTGTGTGTGTGTGTGGCTCAATGAAGCAGATTTTCATGGTTTATCTTTGGAGCCAGGACTGCGGCGCTCCTCAGTGTGTGTGTGTGTGTGTGTGTGTGTGTGTGTGTGTGTGTGTGTGTGGCTCAATGAAGCAGATTTTCATGGTTTATCTTTGGAGCCAGGACTGCGGCGCTCCTCAGCATACCGAAGGCATAGGTGATGGGTTTCAGGAATTGTGACTGTCTCATCACAAATATGTTTTACAGTGTGGTGTTTTATGGGTATTTTATTTGTTCTAGCATATTTTGGCACTTCAAAAGTGATTTATATTAAGAATGTATGGACAATAAGAAGAAGAAAATTGTCAGTCGCTGCCGCTTTGGACGCTATATACTTGTATATTTCTCGAAAGAAAATTCACACGTTACCTACAATATAATAGATACAACACAGTGAGTAATAATCGACAATAACGAACATAGTAGAACCAACATTTTATTAGCAGTCACCTACAGTGTTGGTTTTACACAATTCTTCTCTGCCTTGTACACTTCTTTCAAGGGGCCTACTTTTTTCTGAGGTTATTTCTGAAATCAGTGAAGGTATTTTAAATCTGTCTTGAGACTCCAAGGAAATATATATTTTTGTCACTAAATGTGCCTCGTTTTATTGAAATAAAATAACATCAGTGGTCTTAATGAAACACACATACCATTTCGCTTGCTATCTCCACCGAAAAACAGTTCATTACGAAAGATGTTGATGATAGTACTTAAGATTTTTGCTCACATCAGGAAACACCATCTGATTTTTAAGATATTTCCTCCTCTGCACTATTGTTTCTTGTACCGTAGCTGCAAAGACAGATTGTCAACTTACATCTTAACTTACCCATGAGATCTCAACATTTGTCAGGGGAAAATGCTAAAACTTGTCCGGAAACCAGGAAATTTCACCCTGGTAGGGCAAGTTTATATGCCAACTAGCTCTGCAGTTGAAAGCATCATGAGGTAAAGGAAATTGATATAGTTAAAGGACACAATAATTTGTGATGGGTGGCTGGTATTCGATGAAAGGAAAAGGAAGAGAACTCGGACTGGTGAATAGAAATAAGCGGAAGCTGTTTGCTGGAATTTTGTACAGAAAATAATTTAATCATTGTCACCACTTGGTTTAAGAATAATGAAAGAAGCTGTATACGTGGAAGAGATCTTATATCATGGTAAAGCAGGTATTTCAAAACAAGATTTTAAACCGTAAGACATTTCCAGGGCAGATGTGTTCTCTGGACATAATTTATTGGTTATGGACAACAGATTTAAATTGAAGAAATTTCAAAAATGTTGGAATTTAGGCAGAGATGGCATCTGGGTAAATACGTAATGGTGTTGAGTGTGTAGGCAACATTAAATGCCAGGATGGTCATCTCTGTCCGTGAATGGCGATTGATGATGGGTTGCCTACTACCAGCACCATGGCGGACACAGAATCACGAGAACTCGGTCACCAATTATTCTGTTGACACTTGTACAAAGGTTGGTGGTCGAAGACTGGTGGCCTGCATAGTATCCCAGGCAGCAGCTGCTATCTCTTCATTGCACACTCAGGTGCACTGGCACCAAACCCAGGACCATTGGGAAACATAAAGACCTACTAAAGATACCCTAGAGGTAGTCCTCCATTAGTAGCGCGTACCTGAAAACCTGGAGCCATCAAGTCTGGGTAGGGGCTCATAGAGCCGCAGCTAGCTGATCTTGCTACTAGATGCAATTGGAGCTGCTTGGCTCACATGGGACCTTGGCTGGCATCTGGTTTGCCATGGCATCAGCAGTGCTCAAACACAAGTTCCCTAGTGTCCAAGTGTCAAGTATTTATAGTTGCTCTGCCCAGTTTTGTTGCGATAGGGCCCACCTTGAGTCACTTAGGCGACCAAGATAGCTCAACATTGGATCACAACATGTGGAAATTCAGCACACTGCTGTGGTTGACTGGGGTTTTGCAGCACACTTTCCCCATCAGTATTGCAGCACCTGGTAGCAGGATTCCATAGGCAGCTCACCACTTGCTTCTCAACGAGATGCGAAATCTAGGCGGAGGGTGTTTCCTCCACAAAATGAAAGACTGTGCGGTTGTTGAGAGTTTGTTGTATCATTGTGCTATGTTGGACTACAACAGAGGAAAGAAAGCCATTGAAGATGATTGGTTAGTTGAGAGGTGAAATTTTGAAGGTAGCAGAGAGTCACATAGGTAAAAAAAGCAAAGTCTAGCAGAAATACTTGTAGGACACAGAAGGTATTCAATTTAATTGACAAGAAAATAATATTTAAAAATGAAGTAGGTGAAAAGGAGTAGACACATCTAAAAAATGAGATTGATAGAAAATGTCTAAGCAGCAATGACTAGATGCCAAATGCAAGAGTATAGAACCTTGCATAACTGGGAGAAAGATATGATTAAATGCCACCTATCGGATTAAAGTGGAGAAGGGATACCTGAAAAGTAGAAGGAATGTGTTTTGAGGGTTACAGGGATAAAATATAGGGAGTGCAGTTTCAAGGGTTGCAGGACATGAAAGGGAGACTGACTGACATGGGGTTCAGTCAGAGTTGTTGGTTGTCTTCAATGTTATTCAGTCCGTACAAAAGACTTGGAATAGCAGCTCAATAGAATGGGTAGTGCTGTGAAGAGAGATTATAAAATGAACATCAAAAGAAGTAAAACAAGGGTGGTGGAATGTAGTCGAATTAAATCAGGTGGTGTTGAGGGAGTTGGATGGGGAAATGATACTAAAAGTAGCAGACGAGTTTTACTATTTGAGCAACAAACTAAATGAGGATGGTCAAAGTAGATGTGGTATAAAAAGTGGGCTGGCTGTAGGCAGAAAGGCATTTCTGATCAACAGAGTATAAATTTAAAATTTAGGGAGTTTTTTTTTTATGCGATTTGTTTAGAGCCTAGCCTTATATGAAAGTGAAACATGGACACTAAGTTTCTAAGATCAAAGGTGAGTGGAATCTTTGTAAACATGGTGCTACAGAAGAATTCTGAGGATTAAGTGGTTACATGGAATGACATAGGGAGGTACTACATCAGAGATCCCCAAATATTTTTGTCTCTGTCTTTTATACATTGAGTTTTTACAAATCAAATTCATTAACTTTGAAAGTAATTTCGACATCTGATACAGTGCTACTAACTGTCGTATGCATAATTGTTGAATGGAAAACAAAATGTTAAGTTTTATACATTTATTAATTTAAATGACACAAAATGCTTATCTATTGCAATTAGTACATAAATGCTTTTAATGAGAGAACTGAGCCTGATACTTCATTAGCAAATATGTAATATTTGGCTTCATTTCAGTTAGGTTTAACCTAACATCTCCTCAGTCACTGATTTCCAATCTATTTCATTTTTTTTGTAAGAAGAATGGTAACCATGCTGAAAATACTTTCCAGGAGGTAGGAAAATGGGAAAGCTATCAAAAACTTTCCTGCGATTATCCATAATGAAGGATAAGTAACAAGCCCCTGAATCCTGAATTGCTAATATGCCTTCCCAAACTTTATCGTAATTTCTTTATTAGTGCCTACTCTGCTCTGTATGCATTGATAACCCAGTGTGGTATTTTGACAGTAAAAATGTCCTCAAACCTTGTCTCAAAATCTCTGTCTGGGACATTTGAATGGTGAATGAATCATCATCCTGTCAGTTTCTGTGACAAATTGGGAAACTGGGAAAATTACACTGTCCAATATTTTCTTCATTGGTTCAATTTTGAGAAGAAAACCTGGAATGATGAACTCTGTTTTTATCAAATATAGATTGTCATGTTGTAACTGCAAGTGTGGCTCTTTTAATTTAGTAAGCAAATATGTTAAATAAGAAATGTCTGGTTTCCACTTGATTAAAATTTTCTTTTAAAATTGGATCTTTAACATTCAAAATCTTTAAAGCAGTTTTGAAAAGTGAGAAAAATCTTGTCAAACATAGCCTCTTGACAGACAGTGTACTTCAGTGTGAAAGAGTAATTGATGAAAGTTCGTGTAATTTTCTTGACATAACTGCACGGACAACCTAGAATTCAATGTGCTGCTTCGAATTTTGTTTACTAGATTAATTATAAGTTGAAGAGATTGCATCAAGTTACTGCTCAGATTTTTTTAACAAGTAAATGATGTTGATGAATGGCGCTGTTACTGATATCCCATGTGCATTTTGTTTCAAATGGCTTATCAATCCATGATAATTACCAGACATGGCAGGTGCTCCATATACTGCCCCTGGCATTATGTTTGATAAAGGTATTGCTTTTTCCATGAAATAATCTTTCAAAACACTAACAGGACTAACATATACAACTAATAATGCTTCATTCCCAGGTAAAGTTTACTCTTCCAGTTGTTTGGAGAGGTGGTCATTTGCAGATAATTACACAAGATGCTTTCAATATCATAACACATTTCATGAATATGTTCTTTGAACTGCATTGTTACTCAGAAGAATTCTTTTGAATATATTATAAGCAGGTTTGTGTAGAATAGTTTCTAAAACCTCTTAATTAGCTTGCAAAATTAACTGTTCCCTGATAGTATGCAGTTTTCCAGATTTTGCTATAAGTTATTGTAAGATGCCACCAAATCACTGTCTCCTTGGACCTCAAAGCGAACGTACTGTCCATTGTGGGTCTCTCTTTGAAGTTGTATTACATATTTCAAATCTTTATCTGTTTTATCAGGGTGATACACTCTAAGATGATATTCATCTGATAGTGAGCCCAAGCTTGAAATAAACAACACTGTACTGCCTCTGTCTCTGTTTCTGTTTAGATTGTCATGTTTAGTATCAGTTATCTGTCGACAGCTATTAAGGTAAAGCTATTAAGGTAAATATGATAAGATAGCAATCAGCCTCAAGTCATAATCAGCGCATATCTACCCAATGAAAGGAAAAGAAAATTTGAGGAAAAAGTAATTCATTTGCTTACCTCCAGCACTCCCAAACATGACACGGATTCACTTTTACTTTTTTGGTACTGAACTATAATCTTTCCCTAAAGAGATGAACAGGGGCTCCCTAGTGGTGGATCGGAAGAAGTCTGTCTACTTTGGCTCACTGATGTTTGGTGTTCAGTTCCTGGCAGTTGCAACAATGTAACATAAAACCTTGCATATGTATCCACTGCAAAGTGATTTTTGTATCATACTGTGCTGTGTTGCAAATTAATACGTCTTTGATGGGTGATGAAGTGTTTCCTGGCCCATCATGGGCAGCAGCAGATACTCTTTCCAATCCTCCAAGGAGGGCAATACTTTATGGAGTGAAGCTTATTATTATTATTATTATTATTATTATTAATGGCTGTTGAGTGTTACGAGAAGGAGAGCAAAAATTAAAAGTTGCTCCATCCTCTCTCTTAGCCCCCCCTCCCTGCGGGTCCGGGGTAAGAATAGGCCTGAGGTATTCCTGCCTGTCGTAAGAGGCGACTAAAAGGAGTTTCAACCGTTTCGGCCTTCCATGTGATGGTCCCCCTTGGGGTTTGACCTCCATTTTTCAAAATTCTACAGAAGTACGAGCCTTTTGGGGAAGGACACCTTACGTGGTGTACCACTGGTCCTAAGTGCACTAAGACCTTGGCACTCAGCATTGCACCGGCGTTGTAACCATACCCACTATTCCTCAAATTGGGCCTAAACGCCTGATGGGTTGTCCAAGTTACGCCCATAGTGCATCTCCATCTGCACCAGCGATCATGATGGACTTTCCATGGCACCAAAAATCCAGCACGGTAGCCAGCCCGTTGTGGTGGGGTCGTCATGTACCCTCTAGGTTGTAGCCCCCTGACAACACAGGGATCGTACTGCCGATACCTGAGCTGCACCCTCCCCACGTCGGCCAAGGAGTAGATGCCCGTCTCCTTGGGGCATCAGGACTCCCGGCAATGGTCATCCTGCCAGGTGGCCCTTGCTGCGGCTGGGTGGCGCCTGTGGGGAGAGCCCCTGGTCGGAGTGGGTGGTATCGGGGCGGACGTTCCGCAGATGAAACGTCAACACGTATCAGGTCGCTCTGCGGCAGAGTCTTTCAAAAGAAAAGGTACCGTTTCTAGTTCTGGTTCTCCTGCCCTTTCCCCCTTGGCCACTCCATGGGAGGAGGGACAGGCCCGCCGGCTTGGGGCGAAGTACTTCCCCCGCTATTTGGTCTGTTCTCGAACCGATGGGGGGACATTCGCCACCTCCAAGCCCATGTTCTTTGTTCAGCACATTGAGGACATCTTCGGGGAAATCGAGGCTCTCAGCAAGATGCGTTCAGGGTCCATTCTTATCAAGACCATCTCCGCCACACAGTCGGCGGCGCTCCAGGCGTGCGACCGCCTAGGGGACATCCCAGTATCCATTGTCCCACATCTGGCACTAAATAGAACGCAGGGGGTTATTTTTCATCGTGACCTCCTGCTACAATCTGATGAGGAGCTCAGGGCCAACCTGGAGCGCCGAGGCGTGCATTTCGTCCGGCGAGTCCAGCGCGGCCCCAAAGACCGTCGCATCGACACCGGAGCCTTTATCCTCGCCTTCGAGGGGGACGTTCTCCCGGAGAAGGTAAAGGTGATGTGCTACCGGTGTAACGTGCGACCTTACGTCCCGCCTCCTATGCGCTGTTTTAGGTGTTTGCGTTTTGGGCACATGTCGTCACGGTGTGAGGCTGAGCCCCTTTGTGGCGATTGTGGACGTCCTCTTCGTGAGGAACATGCATGCACCCCACCACCTCGGTGCATTAATTGTCCTGGCGTCCACTCGCCTAGATCCTCAGACTGCCCCGCATATCAGAAGGAGAAGAAGATACAAGAAATCAAAACTTGGGATCGGCTCTCTTATTCTGAGGCCAGGAAGAAGTATGACCGCCTCCATCCTGTGCCATTGACCATTTCGTTTGCCTGAGTTGTGTCCACTCCTTCCGCGGTATCCTCACCCCTATCCTGTCCCCCCTCCGCCTCCTCCGCCCATCAGGGGGCTCTGCCTCCGCCTCCCAAATCCCTCCCTTCCAAATCCTCCTCCCCCGTGGCCCCCTCCCCCTCTGCCCCAGGGGCCACCCTTCCTCCTCCTCCTGCCCCCACGCCACCTGAGAAGCGATCCTCTTCTCAGGCGTCCATCGGGGAAACGTTCCGGACCCCAGCTTCCGAGGTCCGGCGTTCCAAAACGGACCCCGCGCGTGAGGACCTTCTTCGGGTCCAGCCCACCATCCCTATGCCTCCTCGGCCTTCCAAGAAGGCCTCCAAGAAGAAGTCTCTATCCCCCTCTCCACCCCGGCGCGTTTCATCTGACACTCCATCCGTGAGTCGCTGCTCCCGGCCGTCCTCAGTTTCGCCGGGACGCTCTGCTGCCAGGCGCTCAGCTGGCCTTTCGTCGGCAAGCGATGCTGCCCCTCCTACACAACCAGGGACAGCGGCCGCAGCTGGCGACGAGTCGATGGAACCGGATTCGCCTCCCGTCGGTTGTAGCGTTGTTCCCTCGCAACCTGGCCCTCCGCGGCCGTCGAGGTGACCAGCTCTTCCCCCGTCTCGTTCCCCCAACTTTTTGACTAGCGATGGCGTTGTTTCATTGGAACATAAGAGGTATTCGATCTAATTGGGAGGAATTACAACAGCTCATCCGCCTGCACTGTCTGCTCGTCCTTGGTCTCCAGGAAACCAAGTTGCGCCCGACTGACCGTATTGCCTTTACCCACTATACCTCGGAGCGGTATGACCTCACCCCTGTGGACGGTGTCCCAGCTCATGGTGGGGTCATGTTGCTCATTTGGGACGATGTCTATTACCATCCCATCCCATTGACCACCCCACTCCAAGCAATAGCTGTCCGCATTACTCTTTCTGCTTTGACTTTTTCAGTTTGTACCATCTACACTCCACCGTCATCTGCTGTTAGCCGGGCTGACATGATGCACCTGATCGTTCAGCTTCCCCCGCCGTTTTTATTGTTTGGCGACTTCAATGCCCATCATCCCCTTTGGGACTGTCCTGCATCCTGTCAAAGAGGCTCACTCTTGGCGGATGTCTTCAACCATCTCAATCTTGTCTGCCTCAATACTGGCGCCCCGACTTTCCTCTCGGACTCTACTCATACCTACTCCCACTTGGACCTCTCGATCTGTTCTACCACTCTTGCCCATCGGTTCGGGTGGTATGTCCTTTCTGACACCTATTCGAGCGACCACTTCCCCTGTGTCGTTCGTCTCCTGCACCACACCCCATCCCCACGTCCTTCGAGCTGGAACATACTGAAAGCTGACTGGGGACTTTACTCCTCCCTGGCGACCTTTCCGGACCACGATTTTCCCAGTTGTGACAGTCAGGTCGAATACCTCGTGGCTGTTATCATCAATGCTGCCGAACGTTCCATTCCTCGTACTACTTCTTCTTCACGTCGCGTTTCCGTCCCCTGGTGGAACAAGGCTTGTAGGGACGCTATCCATGCTCGACGACGTGCTTTACGCACCTTTCGCCGCCATCCTATGTTGGCGAATTGTATTGAATACAAACGACTCCGAGCGCAATGCCGTAGAGTCATCAAAGACAGCAAAAAAGCTTGTTGGGCCTCTTTCACCAGCTCCTTTAACAGTTTTACTCCCTCTTCCGTCGTTTGGGGTAGCCTGCGCCGGCTGTCGGGCATTAAGGCCCACTCCTCGGTACCTGGCCTGACCTCAGGTAATGAGGTCCTTGTTGATCCTGTGGCTGTCTCCAATGCCTTTGGCCGCTTTTTCGCGGAGGTTTCAAGCTCCGCCCATTACCATCCTGCCTTCCTTCCCAGGAAAGAGGCAGAAGAGGCTCGGCGACCTTCCTTCCACTCGCTGAATCTGGAAACTTATAATGTCCCCTTTACTATGCGGGAACTCGAATGTGCGCTTGCACTGTCCCGGTCCTCTGCTCCGGGGTCAGATGCCATTCACGTTCAGATGCTGGCACACCTTTCTCCGGCGGGCAAAAGCTTCCTTCTTCGTACCTACAATCGCGTCTGGACCGAAGGTCAAGTCCCCATGCGTTGGCGTGACGCCGTTGTTGTTCCTATACCCAAACCCGGGAAGGATAGACACCTTCCTTCTAGTTACCGCCCCATTTCTCTTACAAGCTGTGTCTGTAAGGTGATGGAGCGCATGGTTAATGCTCGGTTAGTCTGGATTCTTGAATCTCGACGGCTACTTACTAATGTCCAATGCGGCTTTCGTCGCCGCCGCTCCGCTGTTGACCACCTTGTGACCTTGTCGACATTCATCATGCACAACTTTTTGCAAAGGCGCCAAACGGTAGCCGTGTTCTTCGACTTGGAGAAGGCTTATGATACCTGTTGGAGAGGAGGTATCCTCCGCACTATGCACAGGTGGGGCCTACGCGGTCGCCTGCCCCTTTTTATTGATTCCTTTTTAACGGATCGAAAGTTTAGGGTACGTGTGGGTTCCGTATTGTCAGACGTCTTCCTCCAGGAGAACGGAGTGCCTCAGGGCTCCGTCTTGAGCGTAGCCCTTTTTGCCACCACGATCAATCCAATTATGGATTGCATTCCACCTAATGTCTCAGGCTCTCTCTTTGTCGATGACTTCGCGATCTACTGCAGTGCCCAGAGAACATGCCTCCTGGAGCGCTGCCTTCAGCGTTGTCTAGACAGCCTCTACTCATGGAGCGTGGCAAATGGCTTCCGGTTCTCTGAAGAGAAGACGGTTTATATCAACTTTTGGCGATGTAAAGCGTTCCTTCCGCCATCCTTCCATCTCGGTCCCGTTGTTCTCCCATTCGTGGACACAACTAAGTTTCTAGGCCTCACGTTGGACAGGAAACTGTGTTGGTCTCCACATCTCTCTTATTTGGCGGCCCGTTGTACACGTTCCCTTAATGTCCTCAGAGTTCTTAGCGGTTCATCTTGGGGAGCGGATCGCACTGTCCTGCTTCGCTTGTATCGGTCCATAGTCCGATCGAAGCTGGATTATGGGAGCTTCGTCTACTCGTCCGCTCGGCCATCCCTCTTACGCCGGCTCAACTCCATCCACCATCGGGGGATACGTCTTGCGACCAGAGCCTTCTACACTAGTCCTGTCAAGAGTCCTTATGCTGAAGCTGCCGAGTTACCATTGACCTACTGGCACGACGTACTGCTGTGTCGGTATGCCTGCCGGCTGTTGTCTATGCCCGACCACCCCTCTTACAAGTCCTTCTTCGCCGATTCTCTCGACCGTCAGTACGGGTTGTATGTGTCTGCCCTGCTGCCCCCCAGAGTCCGTTTCCGTCGCCTACTTCGACAATTGGATTTTGCCCTTTCTACCACCTTCAGAGAGGGTGAGAGCCCGACACCACCTTGGCTCCAGGCTCCGGTTCGTATTTATCTCAACCTCAGCTCACTCCCGAAGGAGGGTACTCCGGCTGCAGTGTATTGCTCACGGTTTGTCGAACTTCGTGCTCGACTTGCTGGTCACACCTTTATTTACACCGATGGCTCCAAAACTGAGATGGTGTCGGCTGTGCCTTTGTCATCGGGGCCGCCACCTTTAAATACCGGCTCCTCGACCAATGTTCCAGCTTTATGGCCGAGCTTTTTGCTCTCCATCAGGCCGTTCAGTATGCCCGCCACCACCGCCATTCATTGTATGTACTCTGCTCTGACTCACTCAGTGCTCTTCAGAGCCTTGGAGCTCCCTATCCGGTCCATCCCTTGATTCAACGGATACAGCAGTCCCTCCATTCTTTCGCTGATAATGGTGGTTCTGTCAGCTTTCTGTGGGTTCCCGGACATGTAGGAGTGCCTGGGAATGAGGCTGCAGCCAAGGCTGCAGTCCTCCTGCCTCGGCCAGCCTCCCATTGTGTCCCATCATCTGACGTTCGTGGGGATGTATGTAAGAGGCTTGTGTCGTTGTGGTGGGATGCTTGGTCATCCCTCCAAGGAAACAAGCTCCGGGCAGTAAAACCGCTCCCAACTGCTTGGACAACATCCTCCCGACCATCTCGGCGCGTGGAGGTCCTTCTGACCAGGTTGCGGATTGGGCATTGCCGGTTTAGCCACCGTTACCTGCTCTCCGGTGACCCAGCCCCACAGTGCCCTTGTGGTCAGGCATTAACAGTGCGCCATGTTTTATTGTCGTGTCCCCGTTTTAGTCAATTTCGTGTTGTCCTGTCCCTGCCATCTACTTTACCGGATGTTTTAGCTGATGACGCTCGAGCAGCTGCTTGTATTCTGCGTTTTATAACTTTAACTGGCTTGTCCAAAGACATTTAACCTTTTTACTTATTTTATCTGCATATTTGTCAGGTCCCTCTGGTGTCCCCCCATCCCCTTGGGTTTTACCAGATTCCATGTGCTCTCACAACAGTGACTGGGCGCTAATGACCTCAGCAGTTGAGCGCCCTTAAACCCAAACAAAAAAAAGAAATCTCTCTTAGCCAATGAGACAAACAGTGACATAAATAGGATCAAGCTTCAGCTCTGTGACAATAGTTGGGAATTTTGGTTGTGACCTGCCTACATGGAATCCACTCTTGTGTCTAATGCACCACCTTTTATCCTCCTCCCCTGCTGATATAGATCCCTTGCAGGTTAGGATTGATATAGACCACTTTGGGACTCACTGTACTAGATTAAATTTGGGGGAGAATGGTAATTTATGGCACAACTTGACTAAAAGGAGGACTTGTCCTATTAATAGATAGGACAAATTCTGAGGCATCAAAGAAAAGAGAGTTCCTTAATGGAAGGAAGTGTTGTAAGTAAAACTTGTAGGGAGAGGCCAAAGCTTGAGTAATGTATGAATGTTCAAATGGAGGTCAGTTTCAGTAGATAGGCAGAGATGGAGAGGGTTGAATCTGATGTACTAGTGTGGAGACCTACAGCAAATCGGTCTTTTGATTGTAGTCTGCAACAAGAACAACTTCCGAACATTGCAAGGTATGATACAGCATAAGGATGGAATTCGGTGATTAGTACAATAAGTAGAGTGTGTAGTGGCATTCATTCGACTAGCTGATGAGCTGTACATTTAAGGTGCTGTCCCTGACAAGGCAGACTACATTCAGCTTACCAGGCTGATAGGTAGAAGTCTTCACTGTGCATGACTATTAAAGTCTCTGCCAAACTACATTCACTGTGTGAAAATACTGTGAAGCAAATGAATATTTATTTAAGTACGCCAATGGTGGTGTTGTTATAGGACCAGTCTTGCTTTCTGTCTCATATGATGTGATGCCCGTAGCTCATATCTGAAGTGCAGTTCTAAAATACATTGTGTACCTGTTCTTTTTTTAAAGAAATTTTGAGAGCTGCTGTTGTCATGTGATCAGTAGTTTCAAATTATTAGATTTCTTCAGTAACATTCTTAATGACTGAAGAAACATTTTGACATTAGATTTATATGTTGTTGTTGTTTGACAGATACCTCCGTGGTTTCAAAAGAAACTACACAGACTCCAACAAGGAAATCTGTTCATATTAAAAGGAGTGCAGGAAAGGAAAAGGAAAATGATGAACCAGGTATGTAAGCTTTTTTTAACAACTATTGTGTAAAATGACTGGAGAGAAGATTAATAATATTGGCAGTATATGGTCATCCCAGAAAAATAATTGGGAACTTGAATCTTCAGAATGCCCCCAGAGAGCAACTTGAAACATAAACTATTCTACTTCTTGCTGGGCTGGGGGAATAGAATCCTCTCAAGGCAAAGCTGATGCAGCTGTGGCTTGTGCTTCTCCAAAGTGGTTGTGTTATAATGTGCTACTGTGGTGTGGTGCGTGTACTTGGTGATACATGACAAACTTTGGAAACTTCTCAATCTGTTGAAAAAGCTTGTGCTGCTTGGGTTATTTCAGTAGCTTTGACAGTTAACATTTCTTCTCTCCCCCAGGGGGCTCGCCACTCTTTGGTGAGTTCACGCTTGGCTACCATGGGGCCCCAGCCATTGCAGCATTTTTCCCCTTCCGGTGCTGCATGTCTATCCTCTTGCTGTTCATTTCCCTCCCTTGGATAACATGTCTTGGATGTTGTTGGGAATGTTCTGCATTGTCTGTCGCTGACATAAGAACAATCTCATCTTTGTTTTTCACTCCCTTTTCCTTTCTTCGCTTCCCTTCTCCTCTCGTTCCTCCGCTTCGGTGTTTCAGGTTCCTCTTTTTCTTCTTCCTCCGTGTGCGCTCCTGAAAGCTGGCCTATGCATCTGACACGTAACAGGTGACTGGGTAACATGCAATTCCCAGCCCTGGGTTAACAGGTAGGGTTTACACGTACCTTGTGGTACAGGCCAGGCCCAGGAAGGGGTGATTGCCTGAGATGCAACCTTCCCAAATTGTCTTTGGTCCCTCTGTCAAATGTTAGGGAAGTGTGGCCTGAGGTGTGAACAATAACCGAATGCAGGAGTGCGCCATCGGAGACGCTGGCAGCCATGGGGCATTTTTTCGCAACGAGTCGATCATCTTCCCAATCAACATCTACGAAACATAAACATGATGAGGCTAATGATTCAAAGACCCTTCCCGCTGCACCACGGTTCCTCATGGTCTCACATACTGAAGACGGTCAGTCCTTTGCCACAGTAAATCCATTTATTATTCATAAAAATGTTGAATCAAATGCTGGCCCTGTGAAATCATGCTCTTGTTTACGCCATGGCACTTTGGATTTGGAGACAGCTTCTGATTCTCAAGCACAACAACTGCTTGCTGCCTCGCTTCTCCATGGCTACCCTGTTCATGTTGAGGCCCATAGAACTTCAAATTCTTCCCGTGGTGTAATTTACACTAGGCTGCTCAATGGTCTAACCGAGGCCGAAATACAGTCTTACCTCTCTGATCAGGGTGTAATTGCCGTCCATTGTGTAATGAAAAAGGTAGATTCCTCCTTAGTGCCCACCCGCGCTCTTTTTCCCCCACCTTCGATAGAGTGGTGCTGCCATCCAAGATCAAAGTAGGCTATGAAATTATCACAGTCCGGCCGTACGTTCCCGAACGCAATGCATTGCTACCAGTGTCTTGTCGACACCCAGGCAAATGTGTAACCTGTGGTAGGGATGCACACGGGAGCGACTGTCCATCGCCTCCTCCCCGCTGTATGAACTGCAATGGTGGCCATGCCACCCTTCTCTCGGGATTGTCCTGTGTATCTTGAGAGCAGGCTGTCCAAGAGAATTGGGTAAAGGAAAAAGTGCCTTACCCAGTAGCTCAAAAGTTACTGGGTAGTCACAAACCTTGTGTTCTACCATCTGGCACCTATAGTTCTGTTTTTGTTGCGCCTCACTCCATGAAGGACATGGCCACACAGACATGCGACCTCAAATTCAGCTCTGAGGTTGTGAAATCACCAAGTGTCAAGTCAGCATTGCCATTCCCTCATACTGCTGTGCAACAAACCGTTAAACTCTCGCCTCAAGGGGCGAAGCCACCAGCTACATAACAAGTAGGCAGGAAAGGACAGAAGGTGTACTCCCGTGAACACTTCCTCCGTCCCTCCAGCCAAACAACACCCAAGTCTTCCTCTAACCGGAAAGTCTCGAAGTCCACCAAAGGCAAATGTTCTCCTTTGGCAACTTGAAGATCCTGTTCAATGGTTTCGCCATCTGTGACCGTAGCCCAGCGGGCCTCTGTCTCGCCAGTGCGCACCACCAACCGTTTTTCATCATTGGACTCCACGGACCGTCCACACAAGCAAGACAGTGCTTCTGTGGACCCCATGGAGTAGGAGCCTCCTGCTTATGTGCTCTGTAGTAGTGACTCTACACCGGCTGTCACTCAGCGGCCGCCGAGTTGACCCCCCTACATCTCTTCCTCCTCATGACTGTCCTTCAGTGGAACATTCACTGTCTTCAGTCCCACAAAGAGGATTTACAGCTGTTTTTAGCATTGCAGCATCCCATTGTACTCTGCCTTCAGGAATCGAAATTGTGCCCTTATGATGGCTTCAAGCTTTCACAATTCTTACCAATTCATTTTTACCTTCCCCCTGAGGTGAGCATTCCATCTTATGGAGGCATCATGGTGCTCATTCGGGATGACCTTCATAGTTATCCCATCTCCCTGACTACCCGTCTTCAAGCTGTTGCAATTCGGCTTTTCCTTCCCCGCCTGACTTTTTCCCTCTGTACCATTTATGTACCTCCGTCATTCATTGTCACCAGGGCAGACTTCCTTCAGCTTATTGGGCAGGTACGTCCCCCATTTTTGCTACTCTGTGACTTTAATGCGCATAATCCCTTTTGGGGTTCTCCCAGGACCTGTCAGAGAGGTGCCCTTTTAGCTGACCTACTTAACCTCTTCTGCCTTAACACTGGCACACCCACTTTCCTTTCTGACTCCTCACACACCTATTCCCATTTGGACCTATCCTTTTGCACTGTCCAGCTTCTCCATCATCTTGAGTGGTCCATTCTTTCTGACACCTACTCGAGCGACCATTTCCCTTGTGCTCTCTGTTTGCTGACTCCTACCCCATCGATGTGCATGCCAAAATAGCAGCTTACTAATGCTGACTGGCAACTTTACTCCTCCCTGGTGACCTTCAAAGAATAAGACTTCCGCAGTTGTGATGACCAGGTGGACTATATCACAAATGTTATCCTTACTGCTGCAGAACATTCCATTCCTCGCACTTCCTTGGTGGACTGAGGCATGCCATTTGCACACGGAGATGTGCTCTCTGCGTTTTTAACCATCATCCTTTGGTGCCAAACAACATTCATTATAAGCAGATGCGTGCAAAGTATTGTCGTGTTCTTCGGGATAGCAAACAAGCTAGCTGGATTTCATTCACTGGTTCTTTTAACAGTTCCTCTGTTGTGTGGGCCAACCTCCGATGGTTCTCTGGGACCAAGATCCATTCCCCCATTTTCAGCCTCACAGTAGCAGTCGATGTTATCGTGGACCCTACTGCTATCTCCAACACCTTGGGCCACCATTTTGCGGAAGTTTCGAGCTCTTCCCACTATCACACTGCTTTCCTCCATCAGAAACGAGCAGAGGAGGCTAGGGTGATACCCTTCTCTTCTCCGAATCGGGAGTGCTACGATGCCGCCTTTACTATGAGAGAGTTCAATCATGCTCTCAGTTGATCCTGATCCTCCACCCCAGGGCCAGACGCAGTCCACATTCAGATGTTACAGCACCTTTCTCTTGCGGGCAAGCACTTTCTGCTTAACACGTACAACCACATCTGGGCAAAGGGAACATTTACCAGACGCTGGCGTGAAGCCACCGTCATACTCATACCTAAGCCCGGTAAGGACAAAAACCTTCCTTCCAGCTGCCGCCCCATCTCTCTTACCAGCTGCGTTTCCAAGGTGATGGAACATATGATTCATGCCAGGCTGGTATGGTGGCTCGAGTCTCGCCATTTACTAACGAATGCACACTGTGTATTTCAGCACGGCGTTCTGCAGTTGACCATCTCATTACTTTGTCCACCCATGTCATGAATGGTTTTCTGCAGAAATCCCAGACTGTGGCAGTGTTTTTTGAATTGCAGAAAGTCTATGACACCTGCTGGAGAACTGGTATCCTCCATACTCTTTACACGTGGGGCTTCCATGGCCGCCTGCCCTGTTTCCTTCAGGCATGTTTTAAAGATCGAGTTTTCAGGGTGTGTGTGGGTTCTGCCTTGTCGGACACCTTTATCCAGGAAAACGGTGTGCTTCAGGGTTCCCTTCTGAGTGTCGTTCTCTTTGCTATCCCCATTAATCCTATCATGGCCTGTCTCCCACCAGGCATCTCCAGCAGCCTTTTTGTTGATGATTTTGCCATCTATTGCAGTTCTCCGTGGACCTGTCTCACTGAGCGGCGCCTTCAGTGGTGTCTTGATCGTCTTTACTCCTGGAGCATCAACAGTGGCTTTCACTTTTCCACTGACAAAACCATCTGTATGAATTTCTAGCAGCGCAAATGATTTCTCCCACCTTCTTTACATCTCTGGCCTGTTGCCCTTCCGTTCGTTGGAACTAGAAAATTCCTGGGGCTTGTGCTCGATAGGAAACGCTCTTGGTCCACCCATGTCTCTTACCTGGCAGCCTGCTGTACGTTGTTCCTCAATGTGCTCAATGTCCTATGTGTCCTCAGTGGTACTTCCTGGGGTGCCGATCAAACCACTCTCCTCCGTTTGTACCATCTTTTGTCCGTTCGAAACTCAGCTATGAGTGCTTCATTTATGTGTCCGCACGCCCATCCCTCATATGCTGTCTCAACACTATCTACCATTGTGACATCCGTTTGGCCACGGGCGCCTTTTACACCAACCTAGTTGAGAGTCTGTATGCTGAAGCTGCTTAACTACCACTACCCTACGGCCGTGACTTTCTCCTCAGCAGGTATGCATGCCATTAGTCTGCCACGCGTGGCCACCCATCCTATGCCTCATTTTTTGATGATTCCTTTGATCATCAGTACGGGACTCGTCCTCCTTCTGTTACCTCCTGGAGTCTGCTTTCGGCACTTGCTACAGCGGCTTAACTTCGCACTACCTGCACCTTTCCCGGTGGGTGAACCCTTTGCCACCTTGGCTATGTGAAGTGACCTATGTTAACCTTGCTCTCGGTCTATCGCATGGAACTTCGGGGGTCGGTTGTGCCTTCATCATTGGCACACGTGTCTTCAGATATCAGCTTCCGGGACACCCCTCAGTATTTACAGCCGAGCTCTTCGCCTTGTATCAGGCCACGGAGTACATCCGGCTCACAGCGTTTTCAATTGTGTCCTCTGCTCAGACTCACTCAGTGCCCTCCATAGTCTATGTGCACTGTACACCGCCCATCCCTTAGTGCAGTGGGTCCAGGAAAACTGGCACCTGCCCACTCTTGTTGCCATTTTGATGTTTCTGTGGGTTCCTGGTCATTTCAGTCTGTCAGGAAACGAGGCTGCTGACGCTGCTGTCAAAGCTGCGGTCCTAGTACCTCAGCCTGCTAGTACCTATATTCCCTCTGATGACCTCTGTGTTGCCATCTGTCAGGAGGTGGTGTCCCTTTGGCATCGCCAATAGTCCTCCCTTCATGGCAATAAGATCCGGCTTTTTAAGCCTCTCCCAGCAGCTTGGATGACCTTCTCTCGGCCCTCGCACTGGGAGTAGGTTATTTTAACTAAGCTGTGTATTGGGCACTGCCTTTTTAGCCATCATCATTTGCTAAGTGGCGCTACCCCACCATTTTGTACACGGTGTGCCCAAGTTTTACTGTCTGCAATTTCCTGATGGAATGTCCATTTTTTTGACCTTTTACGTTCCCGTTTGGGTTTGCCGTCTGAGTTATCGGCTGTTTTAGCAAATGACGCACTTTTTATCTGCCAAAGCAATATGCCGAAAGCCATTTAATTTTTAATTTTGGACCTACAGTGTCTTTTTTAGCTCTTTTTCCACATGCCTGTTTTTAGCTGTCTTCTGTTATGTCAGTTGGGATTGACATATAGTTGTTTTTTAACTCCTCTCTGTCTTTGAGTTCTGTGGTTTTGACTTGGTCGCATATGATCCCCAGTTGTTTTTGCGCCTTAAAACAAAAACAAAATACATTTCTTCTTCTAATTATGGATCTGACTTGTGAAATGCCATTGAACAAACATCTTGTTATGGTACTTCCTGATGATCCGATGTGGGATTTGTCATACTGCAGACTTGCAGCTCCATTTATAGCAGAGTCCATGTAGATCTGGAATCGAGAGTGCGTAGTAATATGTTTGTTCTTTGCTATTCTGATGGAACTACAATCTAGCAGTTACCAGGTGATTCTAAAGGGTGAGTCACCTAAAAGTTGCACTGCAAATATTTTGTGAATGGAAGGCACCATTGATGTACAGATTTCACAGGTTGAAATGATAGACAAGGGCCAACCTCTGCAGCCCATACATTGTGTGTTATCAGTTTCGAATGTGTGTATTTAAAAAAGGTACAAATATTTCGGTGGTACAGTGACTATTGACATTATCACAAAGTAGGATAAATGACAACGTCAGTGTTTGTCATTATAGAAGTCTAGTACAAGTAGTTTGAGATACCATAGTTTAAACATGATAAACACAGACAGTTGTTTGTTCCATGTGATGGCACATAGGTGGTATGTGCAGCCCTACACAGACGTTAATACGTCTCCAGAGGTGCAATGCTGTTAAATGAGACAAACGAAAGACAAGCAAAAGTGCACACACCACCTCTGTGAAGTCTGACACACAAAGAACCAATGCACCCTCAAAGCAATTGTTCAAGATGACCACCTCCAGCATCAATACAAGAATGCAGTATGCCATGCAATAATTGCTGCACACGTTCTAGCATTTCAGCAGAAATTGCAGTGCAGACAGCAGTAATACACCATTTCATATCATCTGGTGTCACTAGTACATCCATGTAGACAGCGTCATCGTGTCCCCCCCCCCCCCCCTCCCTCCTCCAATAGAAAAAAAATCCAGTTGTGTCAGGTCGGGGGAACAGGCCAGACAAGATACAGAGCCTCTTCGTCCAATCCATAAATTTGGAAACAGTCTCTGAATACGCACAGTCTTAATTTATGCACTGTGGGTCAGAAAACCATCACATTGATAGCACAGGCTCCTCATATTCTGAGTGGGAACATTTTCTACCATCTGTAGAAGATGGCTCATTAGAAGGTTGAGATATTTGTTCGTATGCAATGTTCCCTCTATAAACAAGGGTCCTATGAGGCAATGCACTATTCCACACCGTATCTTTAAACTCCATGAACACTGACATTCCACCTAATCAAGCCAACGGGGATTATCAATAGACCAGAAGTGCATGTTTCTGAGATTTACTTGGCTGTGATTAGTAAATGTTGGTTCATCCGTAAACAAGAATCACAACATGTCTGGGGTGCCATGTGTTACTGCCGAGGTACAAATTTCACAATTCACAGAATCATTTCCATGCAGTTCAGTAGAGTCCCGTTAATCCAAACTAATTGCACCAGATCTTGTTCAGATTACCGATATGTTTGGATTAGCCGGAATTACGGTGATGAGTTTCTAGAATGAAGTTTACCAAGCAGATAAGTAGGTACACCATGGTAACAAATGGGAACAAGTTTGGGATCAATGGGTCACTCTCACTCCCTGCCCTTGTTGTCGTGCATTGTTGTGTCTGAGGTCAGTGCACTGCCAGTTGTCTCGCCCAGTGCTTGGTTATGTTAGTTATCGATCGCTGGCAAGCGTAACAGTTGTATTGTATTCATTCAGGTGTAGTGGTGTACGTATTTTTGCCACGACTAAATAGAAACATACAATGTTAACTCCCGAAGAAAAATTGAATGCTTTGAAGTGGATAGACAATGGTGAGAATGTATCTTAACTGGCAACGGAACTGGGTCTTGGTAAAGCAACCGTTTGTGGTTGAAAGAAGAACCAAGTGAAGCTTGAACAGTCCTGCGCAATGTCTTTGGGAAAAACACTCGAAATTCGGCAGACTTTGAAACAGTCCCAGTATGATAAAGTGAATGAAGCTCTTTTCCTTTGGTTTACACAGGAAAGAGGAACTCCTTTGAGTGGAGCACTGGTTCAGGAAAAGTCTGTTTACCTGAACAAGTTAATGAATTGTAATGAGCGTTTTAGTGTGCGTATGAGTTGGTTGGGCAGATTAAAAAAAAGTCATGGAATCCGTCAGCTAACAATTGCTGGAGAGAAGCTTTCTTCTGACCGTGATGCAGCGAAGGAATACTTGGGTGAGTTCGAAAAAATGATGAGAGAGAAAATATTTTCGCCAACAAATTTATAACGCTGACAAGACTGGCCTTAATTTTAGGGCATTGCCAACAAAAAGCCTGGCATCAAAAGCAGAAGACCATGCTCCTGGTTTTAAAATGTGCAAAGATCGTGTGACTTTATTAGCATGTGGCAATGCTGCTGGTAATCATAAGTTGCCTATTTAATGTTGATTGGCAAATCTGCTAGCCCAGAGCTTTTAAAAACTGCAACATGAAGTCCCAGCTCGTATATTATCGCAGCCAGAAAAAAGCATGGTTGGATGGTAAGCTGTTCAAAGAATGGTTTCATGGCCAGTTTGTTCCCTTTGTTCGACAGTTTTCTAAGGAAAATCATTTGTCTCCCCGCGCAGTCCCTTTGATTGATAACGCACCCTCTCACCCCAGCACTGAGGAATTATGTGATGGAGAAATTGTGGCGAAGTTTTTGTTGCCGAATGTTACACCACTTCTGCAGCCAATGGACCAGGACCTACTGCAAACTTTAAAACTGATTTACAGAAAACAATTGTAAAGAATGCTGATCCAAGATGATAGCTTTCCTTTAGTGGGCAAAATAAAAAAGACCAATGTGAAGGATGTTGTTTATTGGGCCGCTGAGACATGGCAGAATATTTCAGAAAATACTCTGAGAAAATCGTGGAAAAAATTGTTGACATCACTTGAATTTCACGACAACTCATTTGAAAATGAAGAGGAAAATCTATTACAAATGATACAATCCCAGGATGTGAAGAAGCTAGTGAAGAAGACGTAGATGAGTGGATGGCAGCAGATGGGGCATGTGTGGTGAACTTTACTGACATTGATTTAGTTGCTGCTGTGACTCAAGACCAGGAAGAAGTGGACTGCTGTGACAGAAGTGACAATGAGCCTGAAAGCAACAAAGGAGAGCTGATGCCACACAGTGACACAGCAGAAGTCCTTGACCTCGCGCTACGTTATTTGGAGCAGCAGCCCACTGCTACACCTGCTGATTTGATGTTTATGAGACGATGGCGCAACTATGCCTCAGCCGGCCGGTGTGGCCAGGGGCTCTAGGCGCTACAGTCTGCCTCGGGCATGGATGTGTGTGATGTCCTTAGGCTAGTTAGGTTTAAGTAGTTATAAGTTCTAGGGGACTGATGACCTCAGATGTTAAGTCCCATAGTGCTCAGAGCCATTTGAACTATGCGTCATGTGACAGACTGTCTTCATTACGCCAGAAAACAATGACTGAGTTTTTGTCATCTAAAAAGTAGGGATAAAATGTCCACTGTATTTTAGTAATTTGACAGCTTTTCTTTCATTGTTATGCATTGTTGAAACCTAACGTTTTCTTGCCAATTTTCTAATACATGTTTACTGTACTGTGTAAATTAAAATAGCGTGTATGTACAGCAGTTTACCGCACAGTTTTCCATACTTAGGCATAACATTTGTCATGTTTCAGATTAACTGAACGTTCGGATTACCGGGGTTTGGATTAGCGAGACTCTGCTGTACTTAATACAAAGAGACACGTAAGGAACGGAACTCATGATGATTAGAATGCATAGTACATGTTGCCTAATGAGTACTGCTTTCTCGTCCAATTGTTTGAGAACTACTTTGTGAATCTACTGGTATAGAAACCAGAACACCAATTTCACCCTCTTCTTGAGTCACCGTTTCATACTGTGAATAATGGGGGTGAAGGGAATGGAAAGGAAATGTGATGGTAACCAGAAACACTTTGTCAGACCCAAATTCTCATCTTCCTACTTGCCGCAACACAATGACTCACGCCCATTAAACCCTTACTTGCAGAATTCCGATTCCCATAAGGGATTGGACATTGGTTGTGCATCCACACTTAAATTTTACACCAAACAGCTGCCGCACCCCTACAATTACAGATATGACTTGTGTCTTTTCTGTTTGGACGTGTCCAACAGAACAGACACCACTTACGTGTATGCATTCTGTTACATATTTTAAGTGTTACACTACCACCTGCAAATAATTAATAATCACAATATAACAACTTGTAAACCACATGCACTATCATCCTGCGGAGAATACCAAGAGCATTCTCATTTATGCTACTTTTTGGATTTTACTGTTAACTGACACTGTCCCATTTAAATATTTGTAGCTGTCGTTAATAACTCTCTCTCTCTCTCTCTCTCTCTCTCTCTCTCTCTCTCTTTCCAAGCATTAATCCCGACTTGCGGGGTCTGGTGGTTTGCTACATCTCCTCCATTTCTCCCTGTCGTTAACATCTTGTGGTCTTAAGCTAACAACGTGCATGTCTCCCCTGACGTCAATCCATCTCTTTGCCGGTCTTCCTCGTGGTCTTGTTCCACCGGGGTTGATGTAGAACACTGTTTTTGCGACTGAGTTGTCTTGCTTTCTCATGATGTGGCCGTACCAGCGGAGCCGGGCTTCCCTCACTTTGTCTACGATCGCCAGAACACCAAACATTTGGCGAACGTCTGTAATTTTTACGTGGTCACATCATGTCAGCCCTATGGAACATTGAAGCATCTTCATCTCCATGGTGTGTAACATTTGTTCCTGTTGTTTCATCATAGAGCAACACTCAGTCCCACACATTGCTGCTGGGCATACCGTGGTCTTATATACTTTTGCCTTTAGATACTGAGGCATCTTTTTATCGTAGAGGACTCCAAGTGACCTGTCTCCACTTGAGCCGAGCTGCATTCACCCTCGTCCGAGTATCGAGAGTTGTGTCACAGTCTGAGGTGGTGACTTAAAATGCGTGGTCTTCTGCATGCCTTCTTCACTGATGCTTATGGTGCCTCTGTTTTGGGAGCCACGTTCTAAGTACTCTGTCTTCTGGACGTTGACGTGCTGTCCATTTTCAGCCAGTCTGTCCTTCCACGTTTGAACCTGGTGCTCGAGTTAAGGGCGGGCTTGGTTGGTAAGTACCACATCGTCTGCATAAAGAAGGGTCCAGGGATGTGAAGTCTGTATGTCAGCTGTTGCTGTATCCGTGAAAAGGATGAATAGCAATGGTGAAAGGGCAGAACCCTGATGAACACCCACAGTGATATCGAAGGGCGGAGAAATTCCAGCAGGACTCCGAACGGCACTAATGGAATTACAGTACGAAAGTTTCACCCAGCTCACATACTCTTCAGGGATGCCGTGGCAGCGAAGAGCTCACCAGATAAGATCGTGTGGGATACGATCGAAAGCCTTTTCTAGGTCTATAAATGCCACGTGTACACTGGTCTGTCTGTGTTTTTCCATCAAAAGACGCGTGGCACGGACAGCGTCGACGGTGCTGTGTCCCTTAACAAATCCACACTGGTTTGGTGTTACAGAGACAATACTTCTGAGTCTGCTATCGAGTGCCAATTCAAATATGTTTAAAGTATGACAGAGGAGTCGAATAGGGCGATAAGTCGAGCAATTGTTCACGTCTCCTTTTCCCTTCCAGATTGGAACTGTTATGCTGGTTGTCCATGCTTGTGGAAGTTGTTTTTCGGTGATGTGATTCAGTTGAAGACTGAGGCAAGGAATTCGGAAGCAGGCTTTCCGAGCATTTTCCAGATTTCCGCTGGTAGGTCATGTGGGCCAGTTGCTTTTCCATTTTTCATCTCACTGATGGCAAGCATTACTTCCTCAAGTGTAATTGAGGGGACAGGTCCTAAGGTGGAATCAGGACTAGTAATTGGTGCATGCGTAAACTCTTTGTTGCTGATGTTATGAAAGGAGTCTGTCCAACACTGGAGAATAGATTGTTATCTCTTAGAGGTTTGGCATCCGTTCTTTTGATGTGCATGACGTGTCCAATGTCATGAGTTGAACAGTGACTTGGCTTAGCAAGACGGTAGATGTTGTTTTCTCCCGATGGTGTTTCAAGGTGGTCATACAGTGTCTGGTAATACTGGTCTTTTTCTGCAGCTACTGCTCTTTTTGCTGCCAATTTCAGGTTTCGATATTTCTGGAGATCAGTGTCAAGTCGTGAGTTCCACTAAGTCTAGTGCGCCATATTTTTCTCCTTGATTGCTTGCTTGACTTCATCTGTCCACCACCAGGTTTGTTTATCAATTTATTTTCTTCCAGGTATGGTTTTTCCCAGTCACTGCTTGATGTATTTGTTCCACAGCATCTTTCCACATATCTTCAACCAACTGATCAGTCTTCACGGAGAACTTGGCCAAGGCTGCCATCAACTCGTTTTGCTGGGTATTCATTCACCACCACTTAATTCGCTCAGGCCCAGTTTTAGGTTTGGGTTGTATAACACACTTAACGAATGTTGAGGACAAGCAATCGGTGTTGAGGGACAATGCAGTCATATGGAATTACTTTGGTATCTGTTACCAGCTTCATTTCTTGTTGACGAACTAGCCAATAATTGATCTGAGTAGCATGACCTCCACTTGTATAAGTAGCCAGATGTGTTGGCCTCTTTTTAAAGTATGTGTTGGTCACAATGAGATCGTGAGCTTCTGCAAAATCGAGTATCCGACATCCATCATCGTTCCGCACACCGAACCCATGTCCTCCATGGCACCGCATATATCCTTCTTTGTGAGCCCTGACATGTCCGTTTAAATCTCCTCCAACAATGATGGACTCATCCTGAGGAACTGCTCGAAGGAGGGCATCCAGACTGTTCCAAAACTTGTCCTTCTCATCCTTAGTGCATCCAGTTTGAGGTGCATAGCAAGATACAATGTGGGCAGTGATAGCTATTGAATCAATCTTGATAGACATAAGCCTTTCTGACACCCTGTTGACAATGGTGACATTGTTACGGAAGTCCTGGTCGACGACTATTTATACGCCGTTTCGTGTACTGGTACCATGGTAGATGAGTTTGTAGCCATGTCAGATTTATTTTGCCTTTGAACCTTTCCACTTGGTCTCCTGGATGCAGGCAATGTTGACACATCTGTTTTTAAGCATTTCTGCTAGTTCACGATGTCGGCCGGTCAATGAACCAATATTGAGGGTAGCAAATCTCATTAGTTGTTTAGGTTGGACTAACTTCTTTAACCTACCCTGTCCATGAGTAGATAACCCTCACTCATTTCTCACGTCACTTAGGTGCAAGTCGCTTTGTGGGGGACGCACTAGCATGCTCCGAATTTAGAATAGACGTAGCCATCGATGCAATAAAAGATTCCTCAACCGACGGGTCACTTCGTCAATCGCTGAGGGCATTTTATAGCTACTGCCATCATGTAATTAGGCTGCCCCTAACCTGGAGAATAGAAGCCTTTTGCAGCCACCCCTCTGGAGTACAGAGGCTACAGCTAAATGGTATTTCCCTTCTCATTTAATCCCCACAAAGGAGGGTTGCCTCAGCTGCAAGCTTCGCCATTCCGAAGTCCTTCTTCTCCGCCGTCGCTGCAGTTGAGGTCTTCACTCGTAACCCTGGGCATGGGTTCCGTGTTATATCTGACAGGACTGGGTCCCTGCCTGAACTCAGTCATCCTATCACTTTGGCCTACTGAAGTGAAGGATGCCCACCCCCGTGACATGGACGCGGCAGGCAGGAATTACCCCAGTGGAAGAATAGAGAAGGGGACCCTACCTCCCTGGAGCCGGGTTAATGATTGTGTATGCTTCCACAATCAAGATAGCTGTCGTTAATAACTGCACCTTTGTTCAAATGGCTCTGAGCACTATGGGACTTAACATCTATGGTCACCAGTCCCCTAGAACTTAGAACTACTTAAACCTAACTAACCTAAGGACATCACACAACACCCAGTCATCACGAGGCAGAGAAAATCCCTGACCCCGCCGGGAATCGAACCCGGGAACCTGGGCGTGGGAAGCGAGAACGCTACTGCACGACCACGAGCTGCGGACTGCACCTTTGTAAATGTTTCAAAATCTGTGTTTAGGCTGCAGAGACTTGCCCTTCTCGACAATTCAGTTCTGAGAGAAATTGCTTATCGATAGTGCTTCCCATGTCAGAAATATTTGTGTTACAAGTGCTAAATGATTTTGTCTGTCTGTCTGTCTGTCTGTCTGTCTGTCTGTGTGTGTGTGTGTGTGTGTGTGTGTGTGTGTGTGTGTGTGTGTGTGTGTGTGAAGCAGAATACTGATGTTACGACCTGTTGTGACTACTGCAGCTACTGCTATTGCTGTTCCAGCAACTGTCAAAGAATGACTTAAATGCTCCTCAAATGTAGGTTCATTGGATGTGATACCAGGAGTACTTTATGATTGTCCTACACAATTGCAGATACCTGATGTCACAAGTCATTTGTCACAGTTTTTGTGGACAGCACTTGTCATTTGCAACTACATAAAATGTGGTAGACTTGCATGGAATAAATGTGACACAATTAATATGGTAACAGGTGTCGAGCAAGTCATGAGAACTGACACAGTCACAGCCCAAGCAAGAGTCTAGCAGGGGCGGCAGCAGCAGCAGCAGAAGAGAGACATAAAGTTCACAGAGCAAAACAGAGTACTCAGGTCCACATAGTTCATTATGTCCCTGCAAGATACAGAAATATATAAACACACAAGTGGCAAGCTGTGGATGGCCCTCTTTGGGCCCAGCGAACTGGCTTACATGGAATGTGGCCACACGGCTCACTTCAAACACGTCACTGCATCCCCACAAGATTTGACAGTTACACAGGTCAATGATGATTTATGATATCACTATGTGTCAGGGATTCTATAAAGCAAAAATCGTTCAAACATATAGATGTATGCAGATCTTTTGTGAATGATTTCACAATTTTGTCTTCGGAGCTGAAGGCTGTCTATTGTCCATGTGGTTGCTGAAGAATCTTACAGGACAGTGGTATTTCACCTAGAGGAAAACTTAATTGAAAAGTGGGGATAATAATTCTGACTATTCTCTCACACATTTTACAATCTTAATTCAACATCTGGACCAGGGAATTATAAAAAATTGCAAATGATATCAGGAACTGTTCCTTAAAAAACTGCTTCAGAAAGGACTCCATTGCCATTCATGTAAAGTACGCTACATATATAGCAAATACAGCTTGGAATAAATTTGGGAAAGCTTCCTAAAGTCAAAGTTGAATAATTTCCTCAATCCTGAAGATGGTGCAGTTCTTTTTGTTTTGTTCAGGCAGACAATGATTAATTTGCATTTAATGATAATCTTGCAAGATAGTCAGCAAAGATGTTGAATGGGAAGCAAAAAAGTCTTTTGCTAACGAAAGTGCAGCAGGGGAGTTTGTTGCATCAAAAAGAGGGTTTGAAGCACTTTAAAATGATTTGACATTTGTGGGGCATAAACTGTGACAGCCTTCTTAAGTGATATTTCTGTACTAAAAAAGTGAAAGTACAGTGTGGAACACAGTTAAGGTCTTTTTTTTTTCCAAATACATACTTATGTGCATTGTAGCTATGTTGTGCAGTTGCTTTTCATTTGTCAGAAAATGTATGTGCCTGTAAATAGCAGTATTTTTTGTTTCTAGATATCCCAGTAATCTAGTAACTTTTGCTATCCAAATAACTGAAATAAAAATTTGAGCACAATTAAAATTTCTTTTCCTAAAATGAATTGTCTTTGATCAACATGCTTTAGTAATCTAAGCCTTATAGGATTGTATTGACAGTACCGTCAACGCAGAAAATTTTGCTATGTTAAATATTTTTGACTGGAATATGTCGGTCATTTCTTTTGCAGCTATAACTAGCCCTTTGGCAGAAAATGCGCAGATTCCAAACAGTAGAATGAGCCTGACCAAGAAAAGAAGGAAGAGCATGCAAATTGTTAATGAACAACCAGGTATGTATTTCCCGTCGCCAGTGCAGTGAGGTGTGGGCCATTAAAACTGTTACTATAATGTCTTTAATTGAATTAACTGTGGACCTCTTATTGTTTAAAAGATGAGCTAATATGTGTTATTTTGTTGGGTAGGGGAACACTAAGTAATCTATGGTCATGAGATTGCAGATGTTATTGCAAAATAGAACAGTGAGAGAGAGAATGTCTTGCATTCAGTGATGCTGTTGGCGAGGGCAGTTATTAGTATTGAGCACGAGAGCCTAGATGTGAAACAATAAACTTCAGGTTATTTAGGCAATGAGCATTTCCAAACAATTGGAAAGAAGTATATTTCATTCCCATTTTAAAAAGGGATTTAGACTAATTCGTATAACTATAGACCTGTATTGATGACATAAATTTCTTGTGGAATAATGGAATATATGTTATGACTATATGGAGAACATAAATATCCTCTGTTGGAATCAAACGGAGAACTTATGTTACTCGGCTCTCACTGTTTCATACACAAGATCTAGAAGATAATAAATAAGCTGCCACTCGTGCTCCGTAGCAGTGCCAATAACATCAGCAGAAGTGTTGCTTGTGAACCACTGAGCAGTGCTTCAGAGTGGCCCCATGCGAAGCTGGCCTAATGCATCATGGAGAGGTTTACTGTTAACATTCAGAGAGATTACTTAGTAAGCAGCTTACTCTTTGGTTTAATGATGATAGTGGGGGGGGGGGGGGATTCACGACATCAAAGCTGGGGTCATAGACAGAGATTCATGTGACATTATTTTGAATGACCTGTCCACAGAGTACTTTGAGCATTTAGTCAAAGAACAAGTTCATGAGGGTAATGTCTTAGGCATCCTAGCAACAAGCGGACCTGAACATTTCAAATTGGTTAACGTAGAGGAGGGCACCAGTAATCATACTGCTGTAATAATATCAGTGACAGTAGGTGTTATATTAAGAAAGGTATAAATATCAGTGCTGAGAAATAAGAGATAGAGCACAGATAGATAAAATTCAGAAGCATTTTTCAGTATGCCTTAGACAAGTATTGTGCAAGTGTTGCTTTAAGAATTGGGAAAGAGCAACTGTGATCCACTATTAAAAAGTTACTATATAAACAAAGAGAATTTCAGCGCAGATGTAAGAGCAGTCAAAATACAGTTGACAAGTAAAACCTGAATGAGCATAAGGAGAGCAATGAGAGAAGTGATCAGTGACTGAGCGTAAAATTTTGTCAACAGATCTAATAACCGAAGGTTTTGTGGTCTTTGTAAAATCAGTAAGTGGATCAAAATCATCTATTGAGTACTCAGTGGTTATTCTGGTAGCAGAAAGGATGAATGCGAAAATGGCAGATTTTGAGAAGTGATTAAAGAATAGAAAAGTATGGACTATCTCTTAGTAATGGGAAGTCATCCGGAACTGATGAGATACCTGTATGATTCTACAGAGACTATGAGAAAGAACTTGCTTCCCTTTTAGCTGTAGTTTATCATGGGTCACTGGAGCAATAAAAGGTGCCTAGTGATGGAAAAAATCTCAGGTAATTCCCGTTTTCATTAAGGGTCGTAGGACAGTTCCACATAATTATCGGCCTATATCGCTGATGTCAGTTTGTTGTAGAATTATGAAGCATGTTGTATGTCCACTTATTGTGATGATGTTGGAGAGCAAAAACGTCCTGTAAAAAAAGTCAACATGGATTCTGCAAACAGATGCAACTCAGCTCACACTGTTCTTCCATGAAATTCACAGTGCTGTAGACATCGGCACTCAGGTTGATGGAGTGTTCCTTGACTTCAGAAAAGACAGTCAAACTGTCATTTAGTGTTAAAAAAAAAAAAGCTTACTGAATACCAAACCGGATTTGCGGCTGGATTCAAGACTTCCTTGCAAATATAATTCTTAATGGCACACAATTGGCAGGTGTAAAAGTAATGTCAGGAGTAGAAGGGGAAGCAAGGAAAGACTGTTACTGTTTGCAATGCATAGGATGATCTGAAAAGCTTGTAAGGTTGTTGCATGATAGGTTGTACTAAGAAATAATTGTTGAGGTAAAAATTCAATACATTGCGCTGTTTTAGAGTTAATTGGTATTGAAGTTAATCAATCAAGTTGCTGCATGTACAAATTCCAGCAGCCCACCAGATACGATTAGTGTCAGTTGTTCTCGTACTGTAGATGACAGAGCACAAGTCTGCTCAGCCTTTGGTTCAGGTTCAGTCTTTACTAATGTCCCATGTCCAATTTTTGTATCATTGTTTTGTTCGGTTTTAGGTAACTAAACTAAGAACAAGTTTTGTAATGCCATATCTGACTGGCCACGCACAGTTGTCCGATTGACTAACTTCAGTGCTAATTAATTCAGAAACAGTGCAACATTATCAATTTTTTTCCTTTACAGTTAATTCTCAGCACAACATTCCCTGTATACTGCGTTTCGGCAATTATTTGTAATTTTATGTTTGTAATGTGCACCTGAAGTCAGCCAAAACAAATCCTGCTCATCACGTCTTTCATACAGTGCCTACCTAGCATTGGTTGATTTCCTGTTACAAACAAAATTATTTTTAAAACAGAATTTTGTATCTCCATTCGATAGAGCATTTCCAAATTAGTCCAGAGCATTATTTATTTCATCAATGTTTATTAACTGGGAAACTAAAACATGAAGAATAACGAGTACTCCAGCAGTCCTGCCCTGGCTCTCGCTGACTGCTACGGCCATGCGGAAGCACTGCTAGATTATTGATCATGCTTCATGTTTTACTGTTCCTGTTAATATGCTGCAAAAGAGAACTTGCAAATATCTGCTGAAACATCAGTGTATGAGCGGTCTGGTGGATAATGTTTGATGCTCCTTGAAGCTGTTTGCAAATTGTAAGTAAGAAGGTGGCAATGCCAGATGACTGACGATTTGCAGGGAGACGTGCTTCAGATTGACGAATAGTGCAGGGATTGGCCTTTGAACTGGAATATAAATAAATGTAACATTTTGGACATAGATAGCAGAAGAAGTCCACTACTGTAAAATTATGCTATTGGTGAGAAATTTGCTGGAAACAGTAACTACAGTAAAATATGTGGAGTTAACCATCTAGAGCAACCTCAGATGGATTGAGCACATGAAGCAAATAGTAGGAAAAGCAGATGCTAGGCTCAGGCTTATAGAAAGTCTTACTGAAGTGTAATTCATTCAGGAAAGAAATGGCTTACAAATTCACCAATTTTTTTATTGTGCATAAGTCTGGCAGCCTCACCAGTACAGATTAATGGAAAAGAGATAAAAGAAAAAATGGAGTGTGATATGTTTCCTCACATGATCATTTAATTGGCGTGACAGTGCTACATTGAGGTTAAAGAAATCCCAGGTCAGACACTGCAATAGGAGCTTTGTGCATCATGGAGAAGTTTACTATTGAAATACCAAGAGAGTATGCTCCAAAAAGAAATGTCTCATGAATTGCCCGCATCAAGAAAATTAGAGAAATTTGAGCTAATGCGGATATCTGCTGACAGTCATTATTCGTATGCGCCATTCACGATGTAAGGGGGATGGTGGCATAAGATTTACATCATTTATAGCGGTATCAGAAGCATCCCTTCCACACACCATAATGTGGCTTGTAGACTATAGATGCAGAAGGTGTCTCTTAACCTCTGCAATCATTTTGTGAAAGTGCTTTGAACTAGTGTCTAAAGTGTTTTTAAGCTGGTGTTACATGACACACCTATTGTATACAGTGTGCACCAGTAGACCAAGTGTAAAAGTGTGGAACCGTCATCTTTGTTGTTAGCCCTGTTAGACGATACATTTAACCTGTTAATTTTCACCAGCACCCCAAGGAACAGCAGGGTTGCAGCTAGTAAGAAATTACATTATTATTATACAGAATTAAGGATTAAAGTGTTTGTTTTGTGTCATGCTGGTACAGACAAATCATTATCTATTTTTACATTTCACAGCATTTTAAAAATAGCAGACACAATTATTTATTGGGCATTTGCCATGGCAAGCGCCATTGTCATTAAGGGAAGGACAGAATGACAACGTAATACCAGGAGTAGGATATGACTTCAACACTGGCTGGGAAGAAGGGGTCAAGGCATGGACATATACTGGGTGATCAAAAAGTCAGTATAAATTTGAAAACTGAATAAATCATGGAATAATGTAGATAGAGAGGTACAAATTGACACACATGCTTGGAATGACGTGGTGTTTTATTAGAACCAAAAAAATACAGAAATTCAAAAAATGTCTGATGGATGGCGCTTCATCTGATCAGAATAGCAGTAATTAGCATAACAAAGTAAGACAAAGCAAAGATGATGTTCTTCACAGGAAATGCTCAATATGTCCACAACAATAGCTGTAGTCGAGGAATAATGTTGTGAACAGCAGTGTAAAGCATGTCCGGAGTTATGGTGAGGCATTGCCGTCGGATGTTGTCTTTCAGCATCCCTAGATATGTCGGTCGATCACAATACACTTGCGACTTCAGGTAACCCCAAAGCCAATAATCGCACGGACTGAGGTCTGGGGACCTGGGAGGCCAAGCATGACGAAACTGTCGGCTGAGCACACGATCATCACCAAACGATGCGGGCAGGAGATCTTTCACATGTCTAGCAATATGGGGTGGAGCGCGCCATCCTGCATAAACATCGTGCGTTCCAGATGGTGTTTATCAGCCAGGCTGGGGATGATGCGATTCTGTACCATATCGGCGTACCTCTCACCCGTCACAGTAGCAGTTACAAAACCAGAATCGCACATTTCCTCACAGAAAAAAGGCCCGATAACGGTAGATGTGGAAAATCAAACCCATACCGTGACTTTCTCGTCGTGCAATGGAGTTTCCACGACAGTTCTAGAATTTTCGGTAGCCCAAATTCTGCAGTTGTGGGCGTTGACAGACTATCGGAGCATGAAATGAGCTTTGTCGGTCCACAACACATTACTCAACCAATCGTCATCTTCTGCCATCTTTTGAAACACCCACACTCCAAATGCCCTCCGCTTCACTAAATCAACAGGTAACAGTTCATGATGCCGATGGATTTTGTATGGATAGCATCGGAGGGTACGCCTGAGTGCCAACCGAACAATAGTGTCTGGAATGCCAGTGCGACTGCACAAGCGCTGATGTCCCTGGGCATAGACGAACCCGCTACAGTCTCCATTTCTTCCTGAACTGTCTCAGCAGCATTACACCCACTACGGGGTCTATCGTCTAAACAACCCGTGGCTTCGAACTTCGAAATCATTCTCGCCACAGCTGCATTTGTCAACGGACCTTTACCCGTTCGAATCCCCTCCTATGGCGATAGTATCATAACGCTGAACTAGCACATTCCCCATTCTGATAATACAGCTTCACTAAAAGCGCCTTTTCAGATAACGTCAACATGCTGCGACTGCTGGAGCATCTGATTCTCTCTATCATTACAGCTCCTTTTATACACGATTGTCATGCGCAGTCACTGACGTTTTGCTGTCAGCGCCATCTGTTGGACATTTTGTGAACTTTTCCCCCCCTAATAAAACCCCATGTCATTCCAAGTATGTGTGTCAATTTTTACCTCTATCTACATTATTCCGTGGTTTATTAAGTTTTCAAATTTATACTGACTTTTTGATCACCCGGTACTTCCTGTTAATAAAAGGGTTGAGGCCCAAGGGCCCACAGGAATTAAGGAATTTTGTCAGATTGAATGTGCACAGTTTTAACAAGCTGCTGTTGATTGTACATGACATGATTCGTACAACTGACATTAATCTTGGAAGCTAATTCACAATAGTGTGACCACTAAGATGCAAAATGGCTTTTAGTCCTCACTGGTCTTGGTCGTCACAAATGCTCTGACTCTTGTGGCTATTCTCTTGACACTATCCTTCCTGCCATGCTGAAATGATACAAAAGGTGCAAGCAAATCAAATACATGTAATACTTTCACTAATTAAGGTGATACGTACACATCCTGAAAGTAAAATTATATGCAGATTTACATAAAACATATAAACTGAGACATAAACATCCGTAATTGTACCTTATTATGGTACAGCATAGCTAAAGGATCATACCTCTCTTTGCTGTATGTCTCGATAATTATGCTTATACTTCCTTTGTTTCGTTCCATTTCTACAAGAAGCAGCTGTCATTAGATGCACAACTTTTTTTAAATGCAATACAAAAAGAGAATTTTCATATATTGTATTACCGCATTTATGAAAAAATCACTCCCTGGAAAATGTGTGTAATCTCTTGTGCAGTAGCCAGAAGGGTTCTCAAGAACTCTCACATTTCTCGTTTGCTTACCACAAAGGAAAACAATAACAAACAAAAACCCCACTCAAAATGATGTTTTCTGTGCATTTGTACATAGACACCTTCCGCTGTGCATGCACAGATCCACAATAAAACAGAATGATTGCTGTTCCTCCCCAGTGGATAACCTGTCTGCTAAAATCGCAGCTTTGCCCATTCTGCCACTAGGTGGTAGGCCATCTGCACCCGACTCTTACCCGTTAGGTCTTTATTTTTAATGGCTACTTACTTTATTATGTGAGAAAATGTCATCACATGTAGGACCAGACTTGCTTTCTGTCTGGTAAGATGTCAGATAGGGATTTCAGATTGAACCTAATTTTTACATTATCAGTTTTCTTCGATAACATTAATATAGTTGCCCTTAAAAACTGTATGTTTATTTTTCATATTCATAGCTATGGCAACTGTTCCTTTACTGTTTTCAGTTGGTCTGTATATGAAGCATTATAGATTTATATATTACTTTTGGATGAAGGTAGAGGGCCATAGGAGCATGTGTGCGTGTGTGGATGCAGGAAGCTAGCAACTTTGCGCTTTCTTTTGTATGTATGTGTCAGCAGTTCATTGCTTCAGCTTTTCAATAAGTGGTCTCCTTTAATCCAAAAGTAATTATGTTCTACAAGAACTTTCATGCAAGATTTATATATTATTGTTGTTAAACAGGTACCTCCACTATTTCAACAGAAACGACACAGACTCCAACAAGGAAATCTATCCATATTAAAAGAAGTGTAGGAAAGGAAGAGCAGAATGACAAACCAGGTATGTAAGCCTTTTTCTTTTGTATGTATGTGTCAGCAGCTCATTGCTTCAGCTTTTCGATAAGTAGTCTCCTTTAATCCAAAAGTAATTATGTTCTACAAGAACTTTCATGAAAGATTTATATATTATTGTTGTTAAG
Organism: Schistocerca nitens; assembly: GCF_023898315.1. NCBI lineage: Eukaryota > Metazoa > Arthropoda > Insecta > Orthoptera > Acrididae > Schistocerca > Schistocerca nitens. Next base: position 623,722,734 of record NC_064614.1, on the reverse strand, counting down.
CAGGTACCCCCACTATTTCAACAGAAATGACACAGACTCCAACAAGGAAATCTATCCATATTAAAAGAAGTGTAGGGAAGGAAGAGCAGAATGACGAACCAGGTATGTAAGCCTTTTGAACAACTGTTTTGTAAAATGACTGGAGATGCAGATTAATAATATTCCTGAAGAAGAATTGGGAACTTGAGCTTCAGAATGCCCTCAGAGAACAATTTCACACATAAACTATTCTACTTCTTACATGTCTTGGGAAATAAAACTTCGCTCAAGGCGATGTTGATGTAAGAGTGGTTTGTGCATGTGATTGCACTATGATTCAGGTTGTGCATTGAACTGTTGGTCCCCATAAGTAGGTATTTCTGCCAAATCATAAAGGCAAGAAAGAATACACAGCATGGCAAAAATTATCAGAGCAGGTGAATAAGAGAACTAATAGCATTTTTTTAAGTTTTTTATCATGGCAAAACCTACAGTTTGACTACATTTCTAAAACACACACACAGTTTTAATCTGCCAGGAAGTTTCACATCAGTGCACACTCCGCTGCAGAGTGAAAATCACATTCTGGAAACACACACTAATAGCCAACACTACCCTAACTCAAGTAGAAAAGTGACTGTATCAGCATTTACATCTAAATTCAAGAGGAAAAGTGACAGTATCATCTTTACATATTCCTTAATTGCAAGAAACTAAAAGAAAAAGATTAAAATCTTTTAATTTTGTGGGGGAAAAAAATGTTGCTGCTATCAGAAATACACAAGGACTTCGATATAGTAGTTAAATGTTATTCATATTTTCAAAATATTGATTCACTGTTTATTAATTCAGTATATAACTTAGGTCTTTGAGTGTCTGAACTCTTGAGTAAGTGATCTTATGTTCATTAAAAATAATATAAAAAAATTGGTGTTTCTTATTTTTCTGCTTAACCAAATATACGTACTGTGTAAAACATTGCGCCGACTGTGTGAAACGTGGCAACCTTCAGCAGGATACTCTTGAATGGTGAATGTTCTATCCATCGTAGTAGCAAGGCAGCACATTCAGAAAATGGAATACTAATTCAGTGCATTGCAGTCACCCTCCAATAAGACCGTGCACAGCAAAATAATATTCTGTTCAGATTGGCCTTGTAGTTGAACACCCATTTACTTTATCTTGTAGTTTTTCTATTGACTGTTACATTGTGATTTACAGAGTTAAAGATATCGTGAAAGCTGCGGTATTCTCTTTGTGTGTAATATAACAGTCTTAATATTTTTTCTTTTCGTTTTACAGATATACCCTGTAACTTGGTTGAAGATTCTCCTGACGGGAAATCAGGTAAAAGAAAAACGAATAAAAGGAGGAGCAAGTTGGAGGAACACAATGAAGGGACAGGTATGTCATTGTTTTATCGAATGCCATTTTTATGGGCTAATTGACAAGAGAGAAAACAATATTGGTAATGCGTAGCTGGAGAAATGCTTCAGAATGGTTGTGCGTTTTAATACAGAACCACATGTCAAATATATTATAAGGTTTTGGAGCTCAATACGTATACAAAGGATGAACACTACACATTATGCGTTTTAAGATTCTTATATCTGCAGTTATTCTTTCTTTCAAATTTGTTACTATATTTTTTGGGTGCAAAACCCCATAGCCCTGAACTTGTTAGCTGTGGTTTGTTTTGTATATGAAACAATTTCAAAGAATGTTTGTGCATACTGAAGTCTGAGTCTTTATATGTTTTTGCCGTGTTGTGTGCAGCTGTCCACGATAAAGTAACCAAAAGTTTCTCTTTTATGCACTGTCATATTTTTCTAAAAGCAAAAAGTTATGTACTGTCAGTGGAGGCTGAATGACTTCCTATAATTTTTTATTTTATTTTGTTACTTACACAATCTTATTTTTGAATGGAGTATTGTAAAATTGTTTTGTAGGAAATATTTCTTAAACATTGTTCAGTTGCATCTGGCTGTCCAAACGTGATAATACTATATTAAGAACAAAAATATGAACTATCTGCGCTACGAGATGCTTGCCTAATTTTACCTCCTTTTTTTAACACTTATAAATGCGGCATTGAGAGAAATTTCCTCATTTTCCATTGAACCTGATCTTTGCTCTTCTTAATACCTGCATGTTTTTGAAGCCTTCTGTATTGCGCTCATACCCTAAACTAACTATCTTGTTAGCACTGAGTTTCCATTATAATTGCCACTGAACTAAAAATAAACTTCTTTGAATTTTTATTCCTATATAAATTGGCCAAGTATACTCGGAATTTTAAGTTTCTATCAAAATAATAAAAATGAGAACTTCGGGTTTTAAGTTAATGGGTTAATCTGCTCCCTAATGTTAGTAATTCCAGTTTTAGGAGTTTTCTTTACCTGAATGTATTTTTTGTTAAAAATCTGTAGAGTAGTAGCTTTATAAAGCACATTTGTATCATTTGTACTATGGCTGAGCCTGATCAGACTTGGTGGGAGCTTTGGTCTAGGATTGCCTCCATTTTGGCATCAGTAATCACGATGTCTCAACAGGGTTAAATAGAACTCATTCCATTTATCATGAGACCCTTTCACCTGGTGTGTAGGATCCTGTTCCTCCTCTGCTAGTTTATGTTTAAAAGCATTAATGTTCGATCTATTCAGTGTTCGTTTGTGCCGAATAACCTTCCTTATTTTTGGCACATCTGAATTTATGTACTCTTATCACCTGGGAAAATTGATCAGAATGATGAAAGTCTAGGCTATTATAATTTAGCCTTATCTATAAAAGTTCTGCTGATTATGCTAAAATCTTTTCTAATGTAACATGTCAGTCACACTAGTGTCTGAGCTTGTTATTTTTACAAGATTATAAAAGCTTAATACATCAGCAAGCTTCAGATTTATTGTACTATTTGAATTTACACCTGTTTTAGTTACCAAATATGGTAAGATCAACTACGTCAAAACAAACGGCAAGACACATATAGCAGCTTCCGCGACACGCTGCGCCATTGTACATTGGTGTAGCCGTGAGTTTCAAACATTCTCGTTACTGTTTGCCGTTTCTTATTAATTTTTCTCTCAAATATGTCACGTTTTCTGAGTGAGAAAGAAATTTTTAGAAGCCTTAGAAGAAGAATTTGAAGATTCTGGTTCTGAATGGGAAATGTCTGAATGTGAAGAAAATGAATAGGATTCAGATAAAAGTAACGAGCCGTCTAGTGCAGTTTTCCCTCAGTGTTATTATTACGACTTATATTGCTCGAGTTGCTTCAGTTAGCTTAAAATTTATTTCTGTTCGTCTCATCTATCTTGCAGAGAAATCTGATGAGCCTGCATCTGTGCAGCCGGTGTTTACTGAACAAAGTACATCCTCTGCATCACAGCTCTCTGTACCTCCAACAAAGAGGCAACAAATTTCACAGAAAAAACTACTGATGCTGAATTAGGCTGGAAATTTGCTGACGATCAGCCTACTGTGCCACAATTTGTAGAGAAAAGTGGAGTAATGGCAGTTGTTCATGAGAATTCCACTTCTCTCAATGTGTTTTCCATCTTTTTCCCCGGTTCCATAATGAAACACACAAAATTGGAAACAAACAGATAGGCAAAGTCTGTTTATGGCAAACTCAAAGCAGCTACCAGGGTAAAGCCGCACAGCTTTTGTAATTCTACATCTACATGGATACTCTGCAAATCACATTTAAGTGCCTGGTAGAGGGTTCATTGAACCACCTTCACAATTCTCTATTATTCCAATCTTGTATAGTGCGCAGAAAGAATGAACACCTATATCTTTCCGTAGGAGCTCTCTCTGATTTCCTATTTTATTGTGGTGATCGTTCCTCCCTATGTAGGTCGGTGTCAACAAAATATTTTCGCATTCGGAGGAGAAAGTTGGTGATCCGAATTTCGTGAGAAGATTCCGTCACAATGGAAAACGCCTTTCTTTTAATGATGTCCAGCCCAAATCCTGTATCATTTCTGTGACACTCTCTCCCATATTTCGCGATAATACAAAACATGCTGACCTTTGAACTTTTTCGATGTACTCCATCAGTCCTATATGGTAAGGATCCCACACTGCGCAGCAGTATTCTAAAAGAGGACGGACAAGCGTAGTGTGTGCAGTTGCCTCAGTAGGTCTGTTACATTTTCTAAGTGTCCTGCCAATAAAATGCAGTGTTTGGTTAGCCTTCCCCACATTATTTTCTATGTGTTTCTTCTAATTTAAGTTGCTCGTAATTGTAATACCTAGGTATTTAGTTGAATTTACGGCTTTTAGATTAGACTGATTTATCGTGTAACCTAAGTTTAACGAGTTCCTTTTAGTAGTCATGTGGATGACCTCACACTTTTCGTTATTTAGGGTCAACTGCCACTTTTTGCACCATTCAGATATCTTTTCTAAATCATTTTGCAGTTTTGTTTTGATCTTCTGATGACTTTATTAGTCCATAAACGACAGCGTCATCTGCAAACAAGCGAAGACAGCTGCTCATATTGTCTCCCAAATCGTTCATATAGATAAGGAACAGCAAAGGACCTATAACACTACTTTGGGGAACGTCAGAAATCACTTCTGTTTTACTCGATGACTTTCCGTCAATTGCTGTGAACTGTGACCACTCTGGCAGGAAATCACAAATCCAGTCACATAACTGAGACAATATTCCATAAGCACGTAATTTCACTACGAGCTGCTTGTGTGGTACAGTGTCAAAAGCCTACCGGAAATCCAGAAATACGGAATCGAACGGAAATCCCTTGTCAATAGCACTCAACACTTCATGTGAATAAAGAGCTAGTTGTGTTTCACAGGAACGATGTTTTCTAAACCCATGTTGACTGTGTGTCAATAGACCGTTTTCTTCGAGGTGATTCTTAATGTTTGAACACAATATATGTTCCAAAATCCTGCTGCATATCGACGTTAACGATATGGGCCTGTAATTTAGTGGATTACTCCTTCTACCTTTCTTGAATATTGGTTTTAGAGATTAGATTGGATTTACTTTCATTCCAATTGATCTGTAGTGAGGAGGTCCTCCAGGATGTAGAACATGTCAGAAAAACAATAATACATGACAAATATTTACAACTCAAACAAATAAGCTAATGTACCATTCCACAGGTCCCAAGTGGAATGATCATCATTTTTTTTATGAACACTATATGAAAGAATCATTTTACAAATACTAATGCACTGAATTTAAAATAAAAAAGTTTTTTTTATTTATTTATAAGGTAATAAACGTGTAATACAACTACTAGAATACTTATTTACAATGAACACATTACTGAACTGAAATTGTACAGAAGTTATATTGTACTTTATATACACATATACACACACACAAATCATTTGATTCTACTGAGAAATTCATCAGTGGAGTAGAAGGAGTTGGCCACCAATAAATCCTTTAGGCTTCTCTTAAACTGAATTTCATTGGCTGTTAAGCTTTTTATGACTGCTGGCAAGTTATTGAAAATGTGTGTTCCTGAATAATGCACACCTTTTTGTACAAGACTAAGTGACTTTAAATCCTTGTGAAGATTATTCTTATTTCTAGTATTGATTCCATGAATTGAGCTGTTGGTTTGAAAAAGTGATATACTTTTAGTGATAAATATATTGGGAAGCAGTAGTTAGTATCCCTAGTTCCCTAAACAGGCTTCTGCAGGATGTTCTTGAGTTTACACCACATATAACTCTTACTGCATGTTTTTGTGCACGGAAAACTTTAGCTTGGCTTGATGAATTGCCCCAAAAAATAATCCCATATGACACTATGGAATGAAAGTGAGCATAGTATGCCAGCTTTTTCATTTTTATATCCCCTATGTCTGACACAATTCGCATTGCAAATAGAGATTTGTTAAGACGCTTCAGCAGTTCTGCGGTGTGCTTTTCCCAGTTGAATTTATTATCAAGCTGTGTGACCTGTGCAACTTTTCAGTCTTTGGGTACGGATCTTTCGAGTGAATGGTTTTATATGATTGTTAAGCGTGGAGCTAATGCATCAGCATACTCCGAAAGGAACCTAATTGGTATACAGTCTGGACCAGAAGACTTGTTTTTATTAAGTGATTTAAGTTGCTTCACTACTCCGAGGATATTTACTTCTACATTACTCATGTTGGCAGCTGTTCTCAATTCGAATTCTGGAATATTTACTTCGTCTTCTTTTGTGAAGGCATTTCGGAAGGCTGTGTTTAGTAACTCTGCTTTGGCAGCACTGTCTTCAATAGTATCTCCATTGCTATCATGCAGAGAAGGCATTGATTGTTTCTTGCCACTAATATACTTCACATACGACCAGAATCTCTTTGGATTTTCTGGCAGGTTTCGAGACAAAGTTTTGTTGTGGAAACTGTTGTAAGCAACTTGCATTGAAGTCCGTGCTAAATTTCTAGCTTCTGTAAAAGATCGCCAATCTCAGGATTTTGCATCTGTTTAAATTGGCATGTTTGTTTCGTTGTTTCTGCAAGTGTTCTAACCCGTTTGAAGCCAAGGAGGATCAGCTCCGTCGTTTGTTAATTTATTTGGTATAAATCTCTCAATTGCTGCTGATACTATTTCTTTGAATTTAAGCCACATCTGGTCTACATTTATATTATTAATTTGGAATGAGTGGAGGTAGTTTCTCAGGAAGGCGTCAAGTGAATTTTTATCTGCGTTTTTGAATAGGTATATTTTTCGCTTATTTTTCGAGGATTTGGGGATTACAATATTCAATCTCGTTACAACAACCCTGTGTTCATAAGTCCCTGAATTGGTTTTGATGCTCGTTATTAAATCAGGATTATTTGTTGCTAAGAGGTGAAGTGTTTTCACAACCATTTACTATTCGCATGGGCTCATAACTAACTGTTCGGAATAATTTTCAGAGAATGCATTTAGCACAATTTCGGATGATATTTTATGCATACCTCCGGAATTACACATGTAATTTCGCCAACATATCGAGGGTAAATTAAACTCACCACCAACTATTATCGTACGATTCGGGTACGTGTTTGAAATCAAACTCAAGTTTTCTTTAAACCTTTCAGCAACTGTATCATCTGTATTGGGAGGTCGGTGAAATGATCCAATTATTATTTTATTCCGGTTGCCAATGAGCTCTGTCCATACTAACTCACAGGAAGTATCTGCTTCAATTTTGCAACAAGTTGAACTTCTTCTAACAGCAACAAACACGCCATCGCCAACTGTGTTTAGCCTATCCTTTTGGAACACAGTTAGGTTCTTCAAAAAATTTTGGCTGAACATATATCCGGCTTTAGCAGTGCCTATAATGATTTGAACATCAGTGCTTTCTCTTAGCGCTTGGAGCTCTGGTACTTTCCAAACACAGCTAATGCAATTTACCACTGTTACACCAATGGTTCCTGTATCTACGTTCTTCCTGTGTTCAGCCTGCACACTTTGTGACTGAAGCCCTTCTTGAGTTTTCCCGAGACCATCTACCCAAAAAACCGCCCAGTCCATGCCACCAGCCCCTACTACTTGTGTAGCCGCCTCCTGCATATAGTGAACACCTGACCTATTCAGCGGAACCCGAAACCCAACCACTCTTTGGTGCAAGTCGAGGAATCTACAGCCTACACGGTCGTAGAACCGTCTGAGCCTCTGATTCAGACCCTTCGCTCGGCTCTGTACCAGAGGTCCGCAATCGGTCCTGTCGACTATGCTGCAAATGGTCAGCTCTGCTTTCATCTTACAAGCAAGACTGGCAGCCCTTACCACTTTTATTAGCCCCTCGAAACCAGAGAGAATCTCTTCTGAACCAAAGTGACACACATCATTGCTACCTACGTGAGCAACCACCTGCAGTTGGCTGCACTCGGTGCTCTTCGTGGCATCCAGTAGGACCCTTTCCGCATCTGGAGTGACTCCACCCGGCATGCACATGGAGTGCACATTGGTTTTCTTACCCTTCTTCTCTGCCAATCCCTAAGGGGCCCCATTATGCACCTAACATTGGAGCTCCCAACCACCAATAATCTCACCCTCTGTGATTGCCTGGATCTTTGTTGGTGGGAGTAAAGCTACATGAAATGGATTTATTTTCTGGCATATTTATACATATGTGTCTTGTGAAAAAACCAAAACTGACAGATTACTGTTCTACCCACAACTATATTTCAACCCCTTTCCTTGGTTCTGTTATGGCCAGAAACAGATTCAGAGCAATATTATCAAACCTGCATTTGGATGACAATGTAACTTACGTTCCGAAAAGTCAACCGCGGCATGACCCCATGCATAAAATCAGGCCAAACCTGGATCATTTCCTATTAGAATCACAAAAGTCATTCTACGCATCAGAAAACCTCACTATTCATGAAGGCATGTGTGATTTTAATGGAAGAGTGGTATTTCGGGTTTACATAAAAAATAAACCTAATAATTGTGGAATCTAGATGTTTATTGTGTGTGATTCCAAAACTGGTTATGTTCTTAGATTGGAGGTATATGCAAGGAAAGGAACACAAGACAACTCCATAATACCACTATTTGAGAGGTTGCTAGGAGATTACCTGGGAAAAGGCCACACTATTTACATGGACAGATTTTACAGTTCACCAGTAGTATTCGATTTTCTGTGGCAACGTAAAACAAAAGCTGTAGGTACATGCATGACTAACTGGAAAGAACTACCAAATGAAATTGGTTCCACAAAACTGAAAAGATATGAGTCTGTGTCAATGAGGAGGGATCATCTGCTTTGTTTGAAGTGGAAAGACACATGAGATGTGCTATGCCTGTCCACTGTGCCAAAATGACCAGCTCTGACACTTCTGTTCATACAAAGGAAAGTAGCAAAGTAAAATCAAAAACAGATACCATTCTTGACTATAATATTTACAAAACGGGGTCGATAGGAGTGATCAGATGATTTCTTAATATGCATTTAGGAGGAAACAGATGAAGTGGTGGAAGAACTTGTTCTTCCACATGTTATAATGGCTGCAACAAATGCATTTGTCTTATACTGGGACGCCAGGACTCCTGCTCAAAGAAAGAGCTGTACAAATTTGGCACTAGACAATGTACCTAGTGAAACTCACAGCAGCAGACTTCTAGGACAACACTTTGCAGAAAAAATTCCAGCCAGTGAGAAGAAGGAGCATCCAACTACAGTGTGTAAAGTTTGCTCTGAGAAAACGAAAAAATCTAGTGGTAAAGCAGCTAGGAAGGAAACTAGCTGGCGATGTCCAGACTGCAATGTATCACTCTGGATGCCAGAATGCTTCAAAATCTTCCACACTGAAGCTAATTACCTGTAAATTTACACAAAACTAAAAAACACGCTTTTTTGTGAAACCGAAATCATACATTTTGTATTTGTTGTTATTAATTTTATCATCAACCAATATAATTAAAATAAACCTTAAAGACTGTTCTTTCATAATATGTTTTCTGTTTCAAGATATCTTAAATAGAAACTTGCCAGTGACATTTCAAAAAATGGCCGGTCCACTGGACCAAGAGTGTGTCTAAGCTGCCGGTCTTCAAAGTTTTAGAGTATTGCTGCTGAGGTCAACGTTTTTGCATTGTTTTGGTTGTCGTACATTGTCAGATGAAGCTTTGGCTATTTAGATTCTGCACAAATTTAGTTTGAACAATTCTGGAGGGTAGGGCTTAACAAGGAATACCTGCATTTGAGTTGGCTCGAGGGGGGGGGGGGGGGGGGTTCTTAGGGCCCACTGTAACCACAACCTCAGAAATCACAACATGCTTGGCTTGGAAGAAACATACAATGATTTCTGACAGTGAAAATAGTGCCCATACGTTTTGCAGCTGTGCTGTTAGGATGATAATGATCATGAACATTATGACAATTAAAAATGGTGATGCCACAGATAACACATTAAGTAAACAAGAAGGGCAGTTAAGATAAAAATTAATGTAAACAATTTCTCTTTTATTTTATTTCTCTTTGTTTATCAAAATGTAGATAAGTCAATAAATTGCATGAATTTAGAATAGGTGTCATGTTAATTTTGAGGCAGATTCCTTACATTAATAAAAAGTTTGTAATTTTAATTTGTCAGAATACGTTAAAAATAATTTTTTCTCAAGGTGCCTCTTGAAAAAAGGGGTCATCTTATATTTAGGGTCATTTTATTCTGAGGTAAATTAGTACTATTTCACTGATGTCGTTATTACCAACATATGAATATTTACAGTAAATCGAGTTTGTTTACGAGATATTTAACATTTAAATGCATCATTATTAAGGGTGCTTCTTGTTTATTTAATACTTTGCATGAATCACATTTATTTATATTACATTTTTTACAATAACCTATAGCATTAACTGTGTCTGTAGTACCAGTAGAGTTTTTCAGTAATTGGTCATTTATTTCACAGCATGTCATTTCGTCAAGTAAACAGGTCTCAGGCACATTTGACCTACATCCCTGGACCCTACTGTGATGGTCCTTTATTGTAACAAAAGTCACATGGTTGTAATGTAGGACAATAGGATCCTCCTCTTCGAGGGAATTGTCGCACAGTTACTTAATAGGAAACTAGATTGGCCTTTCCTGTTCTGTGTAAATGCGCTGTGTTCATCTCAGTTCATTTTACTTGAGTCTAGCAAGCATACATAGTTAAATTTGTCACACAGTTATTTTTGCTCAGAACTGTAGAATTGTTCTTCTTTAACACACGACCACTGTAGCAGATCATCTTGCACCGGCAGAGTTGTGATGACAATATTTTTATTAAATAGCTTTGACAATATGTCCGTTGCCTTGCAACAGCCACTACTGGTCCCAAGCCTGAATGAAAGAGGGGGTTGGGCATTGGGCTAACAGCCCATCCCCATAAAAAGGTCTTTGTTACTTGACACAAATTTGCCTTGGGCACAGTTGGATACAATGGAAGATGAAAAGTGATAAGGAAAAATGGCCTATGATTTGGAAATTTTAATTTTGGATCTTGGAGTATTCAAAGTCTGTATAGACCAGGAATCATCCAGACTATGGTCCCAGAAATGGGAAATAAACTGGTCTTGATGGCAGTACAAGAGATGAGATGGTTGGGTGAGGATATTGCCAAAGAAGATGAAGGTATAGTATTTTATGGAGAATGTGAAGATACCGTATTTACTCGAATCTAAGCCGAACTTTTTTTCCATTTTTTGTAATCCGAAAAACCGCCTGCGGCTTAGAATCGAGTGCAAAGCAAGTGGAAGTTCTGAAAAATGTTGGTAGGTGCCGCCACAACTAACTTCTGCCGTCGAATATATGTAGCGCGACAGAAGCATGCTTTGTAGGCACAAAGATAAATACTGGCACCAAAACCTCTGCGTCAGTAAATAAATTAAAAAAAAAAAAAAGGGGGGGGGGTGGAAGACGGGCTTTTTTTTCTCCGCCCTGAGTTTCGACCACTGCATTTTCATACATTATCCAACGAAGTAAATACAAATTCTGTATTGTTCATCTTTGAATGTAGCAGAATTTCAATGTACTGCGAAAATCCGACTGGCAAGACTGTTCGGGATGTTTGTCAATATGGCCAACTCTACGTTCTGAATTTTTTCCTACCTGTGAGAAGAGATGGTTCCTAGTAGGAACCTGATGAAATGTGAATCACATGCAGTATTCTTTTCACCATAAGAATAATACGAATATAAACATTTTGCCATGTATTCTTTCGTGTTTGCTGCTATCTCATTTAAATCCTGTCTGCCCAATAAACTACGAAACTAGAGTGAGACAACAGCAAACGCCGAAGAATATACGTATCGTGTCATGTTTATATTCGTATTATTCTTATGCCTAGTAGTGATACAGTCAGAAATGAAGCACAGCAACTGACTAGATTTATAAATCTAAGATGATGACTAATTTCTGTGCAGAATTTGATGTACTAAAGAAGCGGCCGCAAAGATTTTCAAACGGAGAAAAATTTTCGCCTAACTCTCGTTCAGAACATGTTCTATCATACGCAGTCTATTATTTGGTTCTTGTTGATCATTATCAAAGAAAGCAGCAGTGTAAGTAACAACAAATAGCAGTCTTTTGCCATTGTTTCGCTAATGAGACAATTCCTCTCTTTCTTTTTATTGTAAGCGGTGGTAGCGCGTACAAAAGCAAGCCATGCCGCTAGCGGCGACAGGCCGTAAACACGCACTATCAGAATGGGACGAACAATGCATGACACAGTACAGAAATGCATTTTCAGCTTAGAGTGACGTATACACCTATAACAAAGAAAAGGCACTTATCAGATCGAAGCAAAATCAGCAATCGATTCAAACCAGATGAAGCAAGTGAAAAAGGAAGGGTACTCGTATAAATACGGACGGAGCGCGTGACGCATTGCAATGGCTACCTGATAAAGCTTAACTGCTAAGCTTACAACTCGAACCAAACTACTATAGCTGTATCGTCATTCATTCGACGTAAATTGTGTCTCATATGACAATGGACCAACTTTGTTTCGATTTGGAGGTGCGCCCCCTCCCCCCCCCCCCCCCCTCCCGCCCTTGAATTTCAAGTCTCAAATGTCAGGTGCGGCTTAGATTCGGGAAATTTTTTTTCCCTTTATTTCGAGTCTCATTTTTCAGGTGCGGCTTAGATTAGAGTGCGGCTTAGATTCGAGTAAATACGGTAAATATAACTTCAGAGCTGGTTTTGTAATACATAACAAAGTAGCAAATCTGATTAAAGACTTAAAAGCTGTTGACAAGAGAACATCCTACATAGTTCTTGGAAACAGTGTCAGACATCACACTTTATTACCAACTAGAACAAACAATTGAGAGCACATCAACTAGAAATATCAAGATAGCTCCTGGAGGTTTTAATGGAAAAGGAGTAAAAGAACTACTCTATGTACCAACTGTAGGAATGCAGTTTGTACGACAAGACCAGTGAGAATGGTCAGAGGATGATCAACTTAGCTATCGGAAAGAACCTGAAATAAGTTTGACTTAACTTCAAACACAAGAGAATTCATAAAGAACCTGGTGCTCCCCAAATGGAAGAACTGCCAGTCAGATAGATTACACTTTAGGGGACCAGTGCTATACACTGATAGTAGTTAGTGACAAGAACACACACACATTTATTGACAAATACTCTACTTTGTACAAATCGGCTGAGGCAGCAGATCTTTAAGTTCAACTACTATTCCAGAAGCTAAGGCTAGATGGTAAACAGCTCTTGTCCCACAAGAATGTTCATTCAAGACGGGCTGGTATGGACTCCCTAGAAGCAAATGATGCTGCAGGAACTATACAAGTAGAAGGCGATTTTCTCAGTAGTCGAGCTGACTTGTAATTGCCTGCTCTGCCGTGGCACTGGCGCATATCATTTCTCTGGCAGTGCCACTGCTGCGACTTCTTGGTGCAACAATCATTGGGCTATACACCACCTCTGGAGTGGGGTGTCACCAAACTCGACGCCTGTGCTGCTGCTTGGCGGTGCATGCTGTTCTTACGACACCACAATGGTCCCCCTCAGATCTCCTGGCCCTGGTCACATATGATTGCAGTAGAACTGACGGCAAGGGCGAGGCCTGGGTGCAGGTGCAGCAGATGGTACGGGAACTGGAACTGAAGCTGGTGACAGGCTCCCATCTGCCTCGCCCTGAGCACCCACATGAATGCCTGACAAACCGCAGGGAGGGTGCCCTCCTACGTCCAGGGCCATAGTCTCGAATGATGGAGGACACCCCTCAAGAGGAAGGCAGCAAAGTGCAGAGGCTTCACGCACTGTGAAATGGGCTGCTGTGATGATGGTATCAGGAATGAGGGCATGCCCACCTCCACGGGAACCGCCTCGGGCTGAGATGCCATCTGGTCCATAGCAGACAGCTACGACCCTGGCGCCTAATTGCATGCTGAATCAGTAAATCGAAACACAATGGTTGAATCATGAAATGTCAAAGAGTGAACCTGGTTTTGGTGTCTTTTGAGCTGTGACACTAATGGGTGAAACTAAGAACTTGTTGTCCAGTGGCACATGAAACGGTCCCCCTTTGCCATCACTGTCCAGGCTGGAAGGCCCTGAATAGTACTGCGCCCTGGATCTTGGATCTGAAAGTGAGAATCTTTGTACTAAGTGGTACTCCTCGTTGGTGGGCACAGTGTATGAAGCAGGGTGCGATGCCAACGACCTCGCAAGAGTTCAGCCCGCAAGGTCCCTCTCATAGTCTGTCGACCAGTTCCTCTGGGCGAGACAAAGGGTACGTGTCTGTCACTGTCTGAGAGTTCACTCGACTTAAAATAAACATAAAGCCGAAGATTTCCTGAAGGTTTGTGAAGGATGAATAATGGGTTAGGCCACTGACTTGCACTGATTGGCCTCATGATTCCATCAGCTTCCCATCGTCGTAATTGTTCATAGGCCTGTTCCCTAATGGCCATGGGCACTTGCTTAGCTCACTAAAAAATTGTGCGCACAGCCCAGACTATTGCTAAAAAGTTCTGTCTTGAAGCTTGTATGTAGGCAGACCTGGTGAAATTTGCGGCACTGATTTATAGACTGACAATCCAAAAATGTCAAAAGAATCTAAGCCAAAATAATTCTGCAAAGACTTGGCAGAAAGCACTGTGAATACAGCTGTCTTCATTATACCTGAAACATAACTGGCATACGGAAAGTTCCTAAAACTAGAATTTCCTGTTCGTTATAACCTAACACGAGCACAGCTGGACTCATTATTGGTGAACCTAAGTGTTCATAAGTAAGTTTGTTCAGAAGTGTAACTGAAGCACCAGTGTCCAGTTGCAATTTGACAGCTTTCTTAGCTACTGTCAATGTAACAAACACCTTGTCCAACTACATTCCATATTCAAGAGAGAACTGTCACTTCCTATCCATTGCTTTGAGCTACTACAATATGTAACAGGTGAAGTGGACAAAGATTTAGTAGTGGATCTGTGTTTGCGTCGGCGTGACTTGTTTGGTACATGAAAATCACCTGACTGGTGCTCGCAATGTTTTGTTCTGGGGCAACCTTTCACAACGTTTACTACAGCAAATGGTTCATACTGTTCCGTGGATGGCTGCACCATGACAATGTTAAGAATTTTAACTTGTTTAGTGGCCTGTTGCTTGGAATTTTCTGTCCATGCAGCTTTTTCATTCACACTGACAGAACATGACCTTTTGTCTTACAAATATGGCAGATAGTATCGCAACTTGAGCACTGAGCACGCTGACGGCGACTAAAGCACTTTGCTCAAGACTTTGTAATGTTTTTCTGTCTACCAGTGTTATGTTAGTGTGGCATGTCACTGTTAATCTCTGTATGTGACGTCACATGCTTTTTCACACAGGTAGAATGGGCACGGGACTGTTTAGGACTGTTTACATTCTATAGCATTACTAACACTAACACTATGGAATTAGTTAATATTTGATATCTGCGTATCACACTTAATGTCCTGAGCCTTAGTTAATTGTAACACTACATCTAAAGAAAGATCAGGTTATTTCAAAATAGCAGCACAAATTCTATTGTCACAAATATTTTGAGTTAATAGTGTCATGCAGCATGACATCACTGTATGATTGTCCATGACAACACAAAAATTTGAAGTGCCTAGTTAAACCCTGTAATTCAGTGATCCACTGTTTGAGTTTGACCTTCTGCCTACTGAAGGTGGAAAAACTTGAACCTTGCAGCAGCCACGAGTGTTGGTTCATCATAGTAAGTTGCTAACTTGCTAACTAAAGTTTCAAAAACTAACCATTCTGGTTGTTTGTCAGGAAACAATGTCACTGTGAGCCTGTAAACTTCTGTGTCCACTATGGAAAGAAAAAATGCTTTGTTGTTTGTATGCTACAGTTGATGTACCTCCATATGATTCACAGTTGAACTAAGTATTCTGACCAGTCCTTGTGCAATTTGCTGAAACTGCAGAATGGTGGAATGGCTGATGGAGGCTGCAGCTGAGGCGGCTATGTCACTTGTAGATTGTGCTGTTGTTGTGTTAGCTGCATGACAGCTTGCAGCAACTGCTTGATTTGCCCAACCTGTAACTGAATAACACACATTGGAGAAATGTCTTGTGATGAAGAAGCCATGCCTGTAACGAATTTGGGTTAGACACCACACACAAAATAACACACATGTCTCTGTAGTAGTGTCTGTCCCGCGTCCAAAGTCCACATACTAGACATATAAAAGGAAATAACAAGTAATAAGGGTTGGTTGGTGGACAAAACCAGAAACTAATCATGTAACTTGTGCAAATCCATTCCTTTCTCGGTACCATCTTGTGTACTGTACTTTTGATACAACCACAGGAGGAGATTTTACTTGTCACCACCCACAACTACTTATAGTGCGTTGAGGGAATTGCTGTGAGAGGAGAATGAGGAGAACAGTGATAATGATTAGTGACAAGAACGCTCGCATTTATTTGCGAATACAAATTGGCACCGACAGCAGATACTGAAGTTCAACTACTATTCCAGAAGCTAAGGCTTGATAATAAACAGTTCTTGTCACACTAAATATTCACTGAAGTCAGGTGGGTTTGGACTTGCTAGAAGCAGATGAGTTGCAAAGTACACAGGCAGTCTTCTTGATAGTCGAGCTGACTTGTAACTACAAAATTGTTACGGCTTTCGTGGCCACTTGACTTGTAACTGCCCGCTCCGCTGTGGTGCTGGCGCATATCACGTCTCTGGTGGCGCTAGTGCTGAGAGACTTCTTGGTGCATAAGTCGCTGGGCTGTGTGCCTTCTCTGCAGTGGCTTGTCAAACTAATGATGGTTGTGGTGCTGCCTGGTGGTGCGTGCTGTGCTTGTGACGCCACAATGAGTTAGGGAAATGTATTAGAAAATGTAAAACTATGCACAGGAGGTTGGGCTAAAGGTGAATCAAGGCAAAACAGAGCTCATGCGTTTAGGAAGAAAACAAGAGCAGCAATAATTTCTTGAGATGGATGGCATGACATTCAAGAGAGTTTGTCTCTTCAAATACTTGTGATATTGGTGTGCTCAGTGAGACACTTCAGCAAATACTAATATGAAAATATGATACTTTAATATGCCCAGGAGTCGTGTACAGTTCAGAAACCTGGAGCATGACTAAACAAGAAAAGGATAAACCATCAATATTTGAAAGAAAATTAATGGGGAAGATATGCAGACCAATCTTCTATAAAGGAGAATGAAGAAGGAGAAAGAATAAGGAAATCTACCTCTTGATGCAACAACCGAAAATACTGCAGAAGCTGAAGAGCAAAAGAATCCAATGGGTGGGATATGTAGTTTGTATGCTAGGAGGAGGACAGGTGAAGAAAGGATGTGAGGGGAAACGAAGTACCGGGTTTGCCGTAGGACTACCAAGTTAGCACTGGATGGGTGAGATTTGACGAAGGCTGCGGCAGGCATATTTCTACCACTTCATTTACCTTGACATCTGGTTTTATGTTCACGAAAATCTAATGTTTTGAATGTCTGCTCTCTCTCTAAAACCTGTGGAGGGGTCTTTCTCATGACTGTCAGCTTACAGGAGTAGTCCTTTAGTGCATCTTCACATCAAGAAGCTCATTTCAGAATTTTATTTTCAGAATTTTTGTTGTTGCTTTTCTGTTTGTCTACATTGGTTTTATTACCATAGTTAGTGTGTAGTGCTGAAAATTTGACAGCACTATTTTGGGGCCTGTACTTATCATGTTGGAGGTTATTTGCACATTTTGTTTGGTACACACCATGTTTCCTGTACGGAATGACTGGTTAGTAACAAAGTTGTCTCGTGCTAAGCGATGTTCCTGAGAGTGCTTTATATTTCATATCCGGCTCTTGACTTCCTCACAAGCTCTTGATATTTTGAATTCACTGTCTCTAAATTATCTGTTACCACACACATTGTTTTCTTTTGGAATTAGTGTGTTCATTATATCATTTTTTGTGGCACTTACTACGCAATGACTGCATATCCACTTGTGTTCATCTTTTATATATTTCTGATTCACTTTTACATTTGCTGTTGTACCAGCACTTGCAGTCAGTGTACGATATACCTCTTTTCACATTTTTTACACAGATTTTATGACGTCTCTATCACATTTCAAAGAAACTGAGTCATCGCTTCCACAAATGAGTTTCACTCAATGTCATCCTGTTATAATCCCAGTCTTTGTTGCTTTGTAACTGTTCAGAACTTTGCATAGTAAACAATACAATGTAAGCAAGCCAATAAACCTGGGTAATAGCTCTCCTCATTTAGTGTCATAAGTCTCCTTGAATATCATTAAAACTAAGGAGCTGAGAGATGGGTTTTTTACATCTTGTCGTGCACTTCTCTTTAAAGTATAAAAATATTTCTGACATACAGACTCAAAAATACGTTACTTTAAATTTTATTCATTATAAGTGTACTTTCACAGTAATATTTTAAGTTAGTTTAATTTGTCAACATAAAATGCAGCTGTACCATCTGTATTGAGATGGATGAAAATGGATTTAACCTCCTACAATGATGTTGTCCAACTCAAAAACCCATAGTGCTGCACAGAAATGGTCACCCCTGAATAAACTTCAAATTTCTGAAGTGCATAGAGCACCAAATATGCACCAATGTAGAGTGTCTCCTCCCCCCCCTCCCCCCTTTCCATTTCTTAATACAGTGTATCGACAATAAAGTCTAAATTCAAAAGCAGGGTTGTCTGTAAAGTACCACACAAAGCACAAAAACATGTTTAGTGTGAGTCCCAGTATACTGCCAGAACAGAATTTGATTCCTAAATGGATGCTGCAATTTAGACAAATCAAGAAATTTCTAAAATCTTACAGAAATGATAAATACTAAATAACAAATTATTGCTGGTGGTTGAGTTCAACCTGTCCACGCACGGCACACCAGTTGACAATTCTAACCACTGTGTGGCACTACATGCAGCCCAACTCCTGGCATTGCTCCCTCTCCTGATCAGTGACCCCATGTTTCAGAAGTACACATTGCAGCTGACTACAGCACTCTGGATCTAGATTTTGTCATCGGTCCTTTGTATTGCAGTCCTTGCAGATCCTATTCACTGAGACAAGTGTTGAAGGTAACCTGTCCCGTAGAAACTTCACTATCATTGATCTGCTCCTCAGGACTGTAATAGGGCTTCATTCGGAGGGAATACATGAAGTCTCTGTGCATTTATCATCTTGATGGAGGGTCATAATCCTAGACTTCATATGTGACGTCCACAAAACAACAAAGGAAATGATATGGCTCAAAGTAGTGCTTTAGTATCTTTACCAGTAGTTTCATTTTTTCTGGACAGGTGTAAAAAATCCATACCAAGTCTGACAGCCACTGTCTCACTGGTTGGTGCTTGGCATTACAGAGTCATCTTTCTCCTGAGTGTCACAAATATTCTGCCATAAGCCCCCTCTCTCTGTTCTACAATGGAAAAAATATATTTTAGAGCCAAGAAAGACTGAATTTTGGTGGTGGTGGTGGTACGACAACAGTATTGATGTAATATAAGAAGTACATACTTCCAACAACAAGTCTATCCCTGAAGAAGTCTGCTAAAATAATGCTGATACATCAATTCACTTTATTGTGATAAGAATTTTATGTTGTGACATGACAGTATGGCCAAAAGTATTTTAATTGAATTGGCATATCAGCAGAAGCCTATGCCCTATGTGTTTATATAGTTGCCTTATTGTTAGCATTGTGATTTACATCTGTTATAATATTCTTCTCTCTTGTTTATTACCCATACTTTACTGGTTTTTACACTGTGGATGCTTTGTAAACCAACAAATATTTTACGTTCCTGCTCTCACTGTAATTGGTGTTCAATTTTCATTTTTTGTTAGAATGTAATCGCACCCATATTCAGAGACATCATCGTAAATTTCTAGAAATAGTAGAACAGATTATTTGAGCATAAGCAGCTCTAAGCTGAAACTTCCTGGCAGACTAAAACTGTGTGCCGGACCGAGCAGTCCGAGACTCGAACTCTGGACCTTTGTCTTTCGCAGGCAAGTGCTCTACCATCTGAGCTACCCAAGCACGACTCACGACCCATCCTCAAAGCTTTAATTCTGCCAGTACCTCGTCTCCTACCTTCCAAATTTCACAGAAGTTCTCTTGTGAGACTTGCAGAACTGGTGAAGTTTGGAAGGTAGGAGACAAGGTACTGGCAGAATTAAAGCTGTGAGGATGGGCCGTGAGTCGTGCTTGGCTAGCTCAGATGGTAGAGCACTTGCCCATGAAAGACAAAGATCCTGAGTTCCAGTCTCGGTTCGGCACACAGCTTTAGTCTGCCAGGAAGTTTCGTATCAGCGCACACACTGCTGCAGACTGAAAATCTCATTCCAGCCCTAACTTAATTATTACAGACCCAAAAACTGTTTAATTCCATAAGCATAAAACTAAAATTGAATCCGATGGTGAAGTAAAATGTCTGGTTCACAAGGAGATTTGATTTTTGCCCAATTTTATTTTCTTCTTTATTTGTGGTTTCTGTAAATAATATATTAATACCTTTGCAATGTTTGTATCCCAATACTTGTAATTTGGTGGGCATTTTGACACTTTTACACCATATAATGCTGATAGAGCACACTATAATTTTTACCTCCTGGACACTATCACATTTCATCGGAAGCACATACCAACAACAAAGGGAAACTAGCAAAATGTTATGCCACTGACTTGCAATTTTCTCTGTGGCACTTATGCAGTGCTCATGAAAGATACATTAAAAGAGGCTACAATAAAGGTTTTAGATTTTAATTGAACTACTGATCTCCTCAGAATAACATGCATGTTGGTTTCATTTAGTCTCATTAGTTCTCATATAATGTTGGACATTTGTGTGAAATGGTAAGTTATGGAGGAGGAGGTCTGTTTTTAATGTAGTAACTGGTGGAATATTTTGGCAGCTGATTTAATTTTCTCATTTCTCCTTTTTACAAAGTTAACATGTGTTTAATGTGAATGTCACTAATTGCACACAAGGAAATGTTTACTGTGTTTAATGTCTCAGATTTTAATACAAGTAGCAGGACATGTAGTTCGAACTTTTGTCAAATTATTTACTACAGTCTGATATTATTGCATCACAAGTAACAAGAATAAATCTGCAGCGTATAAACAATCGTGCTGGATGTCATGGAACTCTTATTTTAACTACCATGATAGGGCACATATATCCAGTATTTTTATTGTACATGTTAATTATAGAAACAATTCAGGTCCAAGCTACAGTATTATTCTTTCTACATTTTTATGTAATTTTTCATGCCACTTTTATTTGTTTCCTTTATTTTCTGTTTCAGAGGTTAGTGATCTTGCACCGCCATTACAAGAATGTGGGACTTCTTCTACACATATGACAGAAAATATAGAAAGAAATGATGAACTTTTAGTGCCAATTACTGATCAGAATGAGGAGGATATTGCCGAAATTCTGAACAGTACATTTGAAGTGGCTGAACAAGATTCCATTCTTCAGACACCTGCTCGCAAACGTTCAGTTAGGTTTGCAGCTGCAGTAGAAACAGCATCTTTTTCTAGCTCTGTGGACAGTACTCCAAAATTTTCAACTCCAGTTTCAGTGAATAGTAAACAGAGAAGCAGCCACTACAAAGGAAGTAAGTCTTCCCACTGTCCTCAGCTCAGTGCCAGATCATTGGTAAAGATGTCAATTAAAGAACATAAGAAATTTTCATTACATAGCCATAACACAAATTTTACCTTAGAATTGCATCAATCAGTTATATAACTTTTTATTTATGGACATTGTTGCACACCTGAATTGAAATTTTTTCTGATAACTAAATGCTAATACCACTTTGCATTACACTCATCATTAATCACTTACACTGATATAGTCTTGTCTTAGTTGATTTGTTTTTATTATTTGCATGTGTAAAAGGTTGACTTGTGAAGTACAGCCAACTGACTAATTTTATTTACTTACATTCATGCACATGTAAAAAGTACTTGACTTTTTAAAATCGAGACAGAATTGTGCTGTACACATATAGCAATATTCTGTTTGGGAGAATCATATACATGTGGTCTGTTTCTGATATGTTTTTAAGGATAAAATTATAATCATGTTCTGCATAATTTATTTCTGAGGAAAATTGCTTTGCATCATGTAAAACCTGTTGCAAATGCTGTTCCCTTTGTAGAGAATAATAATTGTTACTCGTCAGTTACAAATTAGTTTTATTTCTTAACATAACACGTTTCTCTCAATTGCTAGAGGCATAGACTTCTAGAATACTAGTAGCAGCAGTAGTAGTAGTAGTAGTAGTATTGTTCACCACTGAATAGTAGTCTAAGCTGTGAGGCTTCACACATTTGTTGAGTAACCAAATAAAATTCGGTTGTAAAAGACAGGATATAGTGTTCTACAAACAATGGACAGCATTGAAAACCAGCAACTGATGAAAAATGCCTACAAATACTAACAATAATGTAAGAATGATCACAAGACACTTAATTAGTGAATGTGAACTGAAAATCTTGTGATTCACAGCTCCACATCCTTCAGTCAAGAAGCGTCCGGCCAGTATTCTGAAAACTTCATCCAGTAAAAAGTTTCCTTCCAGTTCGAAGGATACGTCATTGAAAGGAAAAGGCTCAGCTCGCAAAATGCCAGATTTCAACAGCATTCATAAAGCCCAGTTTGAAAAGATGGAGTCTATTGTTGACTTCAGTCACAGACGCCAGAAGTGTGTGAGAAAATTGGAAGATCAGGTATGACAGTTACAAATTTCTGATTTTTTATTTATTTATTTCCCATTTACATGCTGCAGTGAATAGTTTATATGTGGGTCATTCCAACCACACCTTGGTACCTATGGTCTTAGATTTTGGTATATTATCGCATATTTGTTCCATTTATGGATTTAAGTAAGAACCTAAAATATTTTTGCTCTGTTCCAAGTGGTTTGTGTTTTACAGGCAGCTAAAGTTTTTGGAATTTCACAGCCGTAGCTTGTCAGGTGGAGGAACTAAATGTTTTCAAATATATAAATTAATTTATATCATCCTTATTTACCAGTTCATTATTATTATTATTATTATTATTATTATTATTATTATTATTATTGTTATTCCAAAGCACTCAACCAAATGAGAAACAAAATTAATGGGTTTTTCACTCCTTCACTGTTTATTACTTAACAAAATTCACATGCTTCCTTACAAGGTACTGAATTTACATATTGTTTTCTTTAACAACATCCATTATGCTTTAAAAACTTGAGGAGTCAACAGTATTGAGTAGTTCAAACAAGATTGATTATATTGCTTGAGGGAATATTATTTAAAAAATAATAATTCTAGAATCTAGGTCATTGTTCTTTAAGTGCCTTCGGTATTTTCGAAAATTGAATATAAACATATGCCATGAATGCTTGAGTAAACTGTAAGTTCTCCTATTCACTGTGTTCAGAGAGTCCACAAGTGTAGTGACATGCAGGACACATGAATCTTCTCTCTCAGACCAGAAAAATGTCTGATGGACTATGAGGATGTAGAAATTTTATAGGCAGATCTTTCTCTTTGCCGTATATATCACCAACCATATGAAAATACCATAACTTGGCAAAAATGTGAGCTGTAAAAAGTAAAAAAAAACACAGAACATAAATCATTTAGTTCTGCAAATAAAGTTTGCCTCTTGTTATGCAAAATGGATGTTAGATCTGGTTTTGCATCACTACTGATTCTTGTAGCCCCAGTTATTCCTGGTTATACATTGGTTGTATATCTAAAAACAAAGATGATGTGACTTACCGAACGAAAGCGCTGGCAGGTCGATAGACACACAAACACACACAAACACACACAAACAAACACAAACACACACACAAAATTCAAGCTTTCGCAACAAACTGTTGCCTCATCATGAAAGAGGGAAGGAGAGGGAAAGACGAAAGGATGTGGGTTTTAGGGAAGAGGGTAAGGAGTCAGGTAAGTCCTTCCGCTCCCGGGATTGGAATGACTCCTTACCCTCTCCCCTAAAACCCACATCCTTTCGTCTTTCCCTCTCCTTCCCTCTTTCCTGATGAGGCAACAGTTTGTTGCGAAAGCTTGAATTTTGTGTGTGTGTTTGTGTGTCTATCGACCTGCCAGCGCTTTCGTTCGGTAAGTCACATCATCTTTGTTTTTAGATATATTTTTCCCTTGTGGAATGTTTCCCTCTATTATATTGATATACACTCCTGGAAATGGAAAAAAGAACACATTGACACCGGTGTGTCGGACCCACCATACTTGCTCCGGACACTGCGAGAGGGCTGTACAAGCAATGATCACACGCACGGCACAGCGGACACACCAGGAACCGCGGTGTTGGCCGTCGAATGGCGCTAGCTGCGCAGCATTTGTGCACCGCCGCCGTCAGTGTCAGCCAGTTTGCCGTGGCATACGGAGCTCCATCGCAGTCTTTAACACTGGTAGCATGCCGCGACAGCGTGGACGTGAACCGTATGTGCAGTTGACGGACTTTGAGCGAGGGCGTATAGTGGGCATGCGGGAGGCCGGGTGGACGTACCGCCGAATTGCTCAACACGTGGGGCGTGAGGTCTCCACAGTACATCGATGTTGTCGCCAGTGGTCGGCGGAAGGTGCACGTGCCCGTCGACCTGGGACCGGACCGCAGCGACGCACGGATGCACGCCAAGACCGTAGGATCCTACGCAGTGCCGTAGGGGACCGCACCGCCACTTCCCAGCAAATTAGGGACACTGTTGCTCCTGGGGTATCGGCGAGGACCATTCGCAACAGTCTCCATGAAGCTGGGTTACGGTCCCGCACACCGTTAGGCCGTCTTCCGCTCACGCCCCAACATCGTGCAGCCCGCCTCCAGTGGTGTCGCGACAGGCGTGAATGGAGGGACGAATGGAGACGTGTCGTCTTCAGCGATGAGAGTCGCTTCTGCCTTGGTGCCAATGATGGTCGTATGCGTGTTTGGCGCCGTGCAGGTGAGCGCCACAATCAGGACTGCATACGACCGAGGCACACAGGGCCAACACCCAGCATCATGGTGTGGGGAGCGATCTCCTACACTGGCCGTACACCACTGGTGATCATCGAGGGGACACTGAATAGTGCACGGTACATCCAAACCGTCATCGAACCCATCGTTCTACCATTCCTAGACCGGCAAGGGAACTTGCTGTTCCAACAGGACAATGCACGTCCGCATGTATCCCGTGCCACCCAACGTGCTCTAGAAGGTGTAAGTCAACTACCCTGGCCAGCAAGATCTCTGGATCTGCCCCCCATTGAGCATGTTTGGGACTGGATGAAGCGTCGTCTCACGCGGTCTGCACGTCCAGCACGAACGCTGGTCCAACTGGGGCGCCAGGTGGAAATGGCATGGCAAGCCGTTCCACAGGACTACATCCAGCATCTCTACGATCGTCTCCATGGGAGAATAGCAGCCTGCATTGCTGCGAAAGGTGGATATACACTGTACTAGTGCCGACATTGTGCATGCTCTGTTGCCTGTGTCTATGTGCCTGTGGTTCTGTCAGTGTGATCATGTGATGTATCTGACCCCAGGAATGTGTCAATAAAGTTTCCCCTTCCTGGGACACTGAATTCACGGTGTTCTTATTTCAATTTCCAGGAGTGTATATATATATATATATATATATATATATATATTTTGGAGGGGGGGGCGGTTGGGAAATTACCCACTTCCTATATCCAAAAATTCCTCTAATGAGTAGGAGGAGTTGCCATTAATAAATTCTTTTAATTTGCTATTAGGTAAGTGACCAATGACTTTTGTGGCAGCATAATTTACCCCCTTCTGAGCTAAAGTTAGATTTAACCTTGAGTAGTGTAGATCATCCTTTCTCCTGAAGTGCGCGTCATTTATGTTGGCGGCCGAGTTTAGGTTCGTTCTGCGCATCTGACGTCTGCAGTGCAGAGCATGGACGAGTGTCTTCAGTTTTAGAAACTTTCACTAATAAATAAAGTAATAGAACAAAAGCAATTTCTTGATAGCAGACTTTCTTTTATAGAAAGTTTGGAAAAAGCATTCTTTATACCAACTGCTTCATATTCTATTAATTAATTAAACAAAACAAGCAATAAGACTCCTAATTCAGGCGATAGCAAGGAAAGGTGTTTGTATCAATCTCACGAACTGCTTTTTCACAATAAAGAACAGCGGTAATTGTTTATTTCCTATTGTACTTCGACGAAGCGTGTATATACCAACGGTGTTTATCAGTATTTTGCGTAACGTGTTATATTTCTCAAGGAGTAGCGAATACAAATGAGCTGCGTTAGCGTAATGGTGAAGGTGTTCGGCTTCTATGTGAAGGGTTATGAGTTCAATCCTTGTGAGGTACATAATATTTTCTTTATTTAAAAACAATATTGAAGTGCCATGCTTAACGAATTTAATTCGTTTGAATGCAATTTTTCGAAATTTCTAGTGCTTTGTCTCTTCATTAACCCTTTCGCTGCTGCAGACACGTGCTCCCCGCATTCCGCGCTGTGCGCGATTTTGTCGTCACTGCACTGCTCGCCTGTGCAGACACATGGTGTTCCCACTGCTTTGACACACACATCATTCGATTTCACAAAAACTATTTGGCCCTAAAATTTGATTTTTACACGTCTTCTTGACTGATACCTTTTCCCCATAAATATCCCGAATCTAAGCCGCACCTGAAATTTGAGACTCGAAATTCAAGGGGAGAGAGAAGTTTTAGGCCGCACCTCCAAATCGAAACAATGTTGGTCCATTGTAATATGAGACATAATTTAGGTTGAATGAATGACGATACAGCTACAGTAGTTAGGTTAGAGTCGTAAGCTTAGCAGTTAAGCTATACCAGGTAGCCATTGCTATGCGTCAGGCACTCCGTGCGTATTTATACGGGTACCCTTCCTTTTTCACATGCTTGTCTGGTTTGAATTGATTGCTTATTTTTCTTTGATATGATAAATGCCGTTCTCTTTGTTATAGGTGTTTACGTCACTCTAAGCTAAAAATGTATTACTATACTGTGTCATGCATTGTTTGTTGCATTCTGTGTTTACGGCCTCTCACCTTCGCGACATGGCTTGCTTTTGTGCACGCTACCACCGCTTACAATTAAGAAAAAAAAAGAGAGGAATCGTCTCATTAGCGAAACAATGGCAAGAGACTGCTATTTGTTGTTACTTACACTGCTGCTTTCTTTGATAATGATCAACAGGAACCAAATAATAGAATTCGTATGATGAATATGTTCTGAACGAGAGTTTAGCGAAAATTTTTCTCCGTTTGAAAATTTTTGCAGACGCCTCTTTAGTACATTACATTCTGCACAGAAAAATTAGAGTCATCTTAGATTTAAAAATCTAGTCAATTGCCGTGCTTCATTTCTGACTGTATCACTATTAGGCACAAGAATAATACGAATATAAACATGACATGATATGTATATTCTTCCACGTTTGCTGTTGTCTCACTCTAGTTTCGTAGTTTATTAGGCAGACAGATTTTAAATGAGATAGCAGCAAACACGAAAGAATACGTGGCAAAATGTTTATATTCGTATTATTCTTATGGTGAAGAGAATATTGCATGTGATTCACAATTCATAAAAGTTCCTATTAGCAACCATCTCTTCTCACAGGTAAGAAAACATTCAGAACATAGAGTTGGCCATATTGACAAACATCCCAAACAGTCTTGCCAGTCGGATTTTCATAGTACATTGAAATGATGCTAAATTCGAAGATGAACAATACTTAATTT
Source organism: Schistocerca nitens (assembly GCF_023898315.1). NCBI lineage: Eukaryota > Metazoa > Arthropoda > Insecta > Orthoptera > Acrididae > Schistocerca > Schistocerca nitens. The sequence goes on along the minus strand of NC_064614.1, from coordinate 623,695,029 downwards.
GTATTTACTTTGTTGGATAATGTATGAAAATGCAGTGATCGAAACTCGGGGCGGAGAAAAATGCTCGTCTTTAACCTTTTTTTAATTTATTTACTGACACAGAGGTTTTGGCGCCAGTATTTATCTTTGTGCCTGCAAAGCATGCCTGTGTAGCACTACATTTATTCGACGACAGAAGTTAGTTGTGGCGGCACCTACCAACATTTTTCAGAACTTCCGCTTACTTTGCACTCGATTCTAAGCCGCAGGCGGTTTTTTGGATTACAAAAACCAGAAAAAAAGTGCGGCTTAGATTCTAGTAAATACGGTAACCTTTGTTAATGTAGCACAGTAGCTTTATAATATTTGGCTGTTTCTGGGTCATTACTCTTTCCTGTTGTTAGCAGTCTGAATGTTTTTCATGCTATTCTGCAAAGGCCAGGAAGTTGAATCAAACATTATGTTAGAGATAAGATTTAAGTTAATATTTGTAATATTGGCTTAGAAAAATTTGAGAAGTCCATTTATTGTTGTTGTTGTTATCTGCCTGTCCAGACATCGCTGGAGTCCTTCTTACCTAAGTGTCTTATAGTACCACCTATACCTCACTCTGTTTTACCATCACTAATTGCAAAAAAACTGTCCTCTGTGCTTCGAGCTGAAATTCTTTCTGATGCAAACACAGATTCATTAAATTATATTTATTTTTATACTGGCCACCTCAGCCATCACTGGGAAAAAAAAGTTTGTGACTTTGCTGTGTTTTAATGTGGTATTAACTTGTTCAGCTGCCACACTAACTTATCAGTGAAATCCCCAACTGACCTTCAGCACCGTATAATTTCAGTTGTGTCAGTTGAAAGCCACTGACTGCACTGTATAGAATCTTGTTCATTTAATGTCTGAATTATTTTCCTCGAATTTTGAGTGGAGAAAACTGACAATACAATCTTTTAATGGACACTTGTCACAATTCCTCAGCATACATTTTCTTCCTGCTCCTTCACAAACATTGCATGAAATAAGGTCTTTGTAATTCATTCCTGTATAGCTCCATGAATCAGTAGAACATTTTGATGTACTGTGTGTAAGCCACTAAGTGTGTGCTATTGATGCCAACCAAAATGTGCAACTTAAATGTCAGAGAACAAAATTTCGAAAAACCAGTTTTTAAGTCAGGATATTCCAGTCGAAAAAACTGAGTAGAGCCCATGAAGATTATATGAAATCAATTGTTTTGTTTTGTATTGCTTCTTCCTATACTCACAGCGTCTTTCGTACCAGGCAAGTGCTGTACTGCTCATTATTCTGATAAAACATAGTTATTAACTCGGTAGTTCCAGGACTCAAATTTTCTGTGTTAAAATGCTGCTAAAAGACACTTCTCTTCGAATAGTTTTTGAGCTCCAATTAAGTGCAGCCGGAATTGTCAGCATCTGAAGCTGTTTGTTTTGTGATGTAGTGAATAATTCATTGTTAGTGACATCAACAAGCTTGTCCATACCTTCAGATTTTTCCGACACATTTATTTCCTAGTCTCTCTTTTCTTTCCCCCCCCAGACATGGTAAATAAACTTTAAGAACAGTTAACATTTTTTGTTTTATGTTTTCATGCACTCGCACTCGTTTTAATTTTTCTTTGCCACAGGGTAATCTACTATGTTTGTCGAGGGTATTCAGTTCCATAGGGGAACATCCAATTTCGCTGAATTAAGCTTCTCCCCCACCCACCCACCTTTTGCAGGATGTAAAGTTTTTGTCCTATTTTCACTTTGTAGCCCTTTGATGAAATTTGTCTACTCTGTGATCTGGTTATAATTCCAAGTGTTTTTTTAATTGACAATTTATGTTTCTTGATGGAGTGGCAGTAACCCCTTTTTTAAAACCATATACTATTCAGAAGCACACATTGATGGTGAAGACGTTTTTAACTTTACACCCGCTTCCATTCTCAGTTTTAAGAGAATTAAATTAATGTCAGACAGTTCAGTAGATTGTATGGCTGTCCCAACACTGCATTTCTCCATTACACAGCAAAATAAAATAAAGTGTTGAAAGCACTGTAACTAGTCAGGCTTATCACAATAATTATTGTCCACTGTATTATTTAGAGGCTGGGCTCAGTTGTCAGTTGGAATATGTCATTCACAGCTACTTCGACACTGTTTTAATATATCTTTTTCTCCTATATGACCGAGCTAGGTGGCGCAGTGGTTAGACACTGGACTCGCATTCGGGAGGACGACGGTTCAATCCCGCGTCCGGCCATCCAGATTTAGGTTTTCCGTGATTTCCCTAAATCACTCCAGGTAAATGCCGGGATGGTTCCTCTGAAAGGGCACGGCCGACTTCCTTCCCCATCCTTCCCTAATCCGATGAGACCGATGACCACGCTGTCTGGTCTCCTTCCCCAAACCAACCAACCAACTCCTATATGAAACTGGAGAATTACTTACTAAAATAGTTAAACTATACATGCCTGTACACAGTATAAATGAATGTTGTTCAGCAGTTTGCGGAAATGAGGGAACAGTGGTATGATGCTATGCACTTCTGCAAAGCTGCAACATACTCGATTCCAAAACTCATACGGGTAAAGCAATAGATAATCAATTCAAAGCATTACATAAAAACAAAGGAGTAAACATTCCATTCATTTCATTTTCTCGTTTGATAAAGTATATTGATTAGAACAAGAATAAAAAATGGTTTTTTTATTATACTTTTCCCTTGCAATGATATTGCTCTTAGTGTGGGTCTCCATATTTGGTTTTAAAAAATTTGAACACTCCAGCTAAATATTTTTTCCTGGATGTGTGAAGAAATTTCATAACTTTTTAATTCACATTTCTCTGAACTCTTTACATATTGATTTATAGTAAACATTTTTATCAGTATTTGTGGGTGAATACGGAAGAAATAACATTATTTTGTATATTTTAACATACTGTATTTCCTTCACTCAGCAACCAAAATTTGTTAAATTCCAAAAAATTTAATAGGCTGTAAAATCTAAATGGTTTGTGATGGAGCAGAAATACTTTGGTTCCTTAATTAGTATCATGAAAGGAACAAATATGCTAAGTTGTAGAAAATATAAGACAATAGGTGTCTTTCTTTTTTTGGGGTAGGATATCCATGTGCTACATGATGATGCAGGGCTAAGAAAAGCATCACTGGCTTCTTTTCTTGTGAGTAGATTGGTAGTGCTTCAAATTTGATTCACCAAGAAAACTATTCATTTTCTCAAAATTTCTGCAGCTTATATCTTAAGGATAGTTGAACACAAATGGAGTGTTCTCTGCAGCCATGCTGCTCTTGTTTACATTGTGAATGGCCATATTGGAAACAAAGCATCCACTTTCATGGTCATGAATATCTGAATCTTATTGGCTATTCGTATGCAATGTGACAATTCAAATTGAAAAAATACTATAGGTTGGTGTGTAGGTTAGTAGCATTTTTGTTTTGCATGTTGGTATTCGGATTGCTTTGGGTGTATTTATTAAATAGTGGCGCTGATGACCTCGATGTTGAGCGACCATAAGCCCCAACACACACATATTAAATAGTCAGTGGAGCTAGAAAATGGAGTGCCAGATTGAGAAATTGGAACATATTCTTCTGTTTGAATTCAGTAGAGAAGTAAAGCAGTGGAGGCAACTGGAAACAGTTGCGCCATGCGTGAGGATAACGCCATTGGATAGAGCATGGCAAGAAAATGGTTTTCTCATTTTAAGGAGCATCATTTTAACATCAGTGACTTCTCATGTTCAAGATGATGATTGGAGTTTGATGAAAATTGTTTAAATGCATTAATTCGCATCATTGTACCCAAGAACTGGCAAATGTGATGAACTCTGATCATTTCACTATAGTGTGATATTTGCATGCAGTGGAGAAGATTTAAAAATCAGGTGCACGGCTACTGCATGCTCAAAGCCAAAATCACAAAAATCAGCAGGTGGCCATACATGCGTCTGTTGCTCATCATCAGCTGGCTCATGAACAGTCTCAACTGCTCCTGTCATATATTGTTACTGATGATGAGAAATGGTGTTTTTATGGTAGCATAAGGAAAAGAAAGGAATGGTTGTGTCCAAACAATGGAGCAGCTCCCCCTAAAAAGACCTGAGCGCATCAACAAAAAATAATGTTCTGCATTTGGTAGAACAGAAACAGTGTGGTATACTACAAATTACTTGGCTAAAGTGTAATCATCATTGCTGATTTATTGTGAACAACTGAGATGTCTTGCAGATGCAATTCAAGAACGACAACTGGGAAGACTGCATGAAGTGATGCTTTTCCATGATAATACTCATGTGCGTTCCACTAAACTGACAAAAAACACTATACAGAAGTTGGGTTGGGAAGTCATTCTGCACCCAGCTTATTCACCGAATCTTATGCCCTCAAATTTTCACCTTTTCCTCTCTCTGTCAAATAACGTTGAAAGAATTTCCTTTCCGGATGACAATGCGCTCTGAACATGGCTCGATGAGTTCTTCACTTTACTTTGATATAGTTCCCCACAGTTGTTTAATGAACAATGTTAGAGCATATGGACTATCAGACCAATTGTGTGATTGGACTGAAGAGTTCCTAGACAGAACACAGCATGTCATTCTCAATGGAGAGAAGTCTTCTGAAGTAAGAGTGATTTCAGGTGTGCCGCAGGGGAGTGTCGTAGGACCTTTGCTGTTCACAATATATATATATAAATGACCTTGTGGATAACATCAGAAGTTCACTGAGGCTTTTTGCGGATGATGCTGTAGTATATCGAGAGGTTGTAACAATGGAAAATTGTATTGAAATGCAGGAGGATCTGCAACGAATTGACGGATGGTGCAGGGAATGGCAATTGAATCTCAATGTAGACAAGTGTAATGTGCTGCAAATACATAGAAAGAAAGATCGTTTTATCATTTAGCTACAGTATAGCAGGTCAGCAATTGGAAGCAGTTAATTCCATAAATTATCTGGGAGTAGGCATTAGGACTGATTTAAAATGGAATGACCATATAAAATTAATCGTCGGTAAAGCAGGTGCCAGACTGAGATTCATTGGAAGAATCCTAAGGAAATGCAATCCGAAAACAAAGGAAGTAGGTTACAGTACACGTGTTTACCCACTGCTTGAATCCTGTTTACCTGTGTGGGATCCGTACCAGATAGGGTTGATAGAAGAGATAGAGAAGATCCAACGGAGAGCACCGCGCTTCGTCACAGGATCATTTAGTAATCACGAAATCGTTACGGAGATAATAAACTCCGGTGGAAGACTCTGCAAGAGATACGCTCAGTAGCTTGGTACGGGCTTTGTTCAAGTTTCAAGAACATAACTTCACTGAGAAGTCGAGCAGTATATTGCTCCCTCCTACGTATATCTCGCGAGGAGACCATGAGGATAAAATCAGAGAGATTAGAGCCAACACAGAGGCATACCAACAGTCTTTCTTTCCACGAACAGTATGAGACTGGAATAGAAGGGAGAGCCAATAGAGGTACTCAAGGTACCCTCTGCCACACACCGTCAGGTGGCTAGCGGAGTATGGATGTAGATGTAGAAGACCACGCGATTTCTACAGTTGCAGATTTGAAAAGTTACCCCAGCATTGGAAGACTGTTGTGAATAGTGAAGGAGAATATATTATTGATGCCTAATGTCTCTGTTCTGTGTATCTGTTGTATTTACTAAAAATATGGAAAAACACTATGGACTTACATATCAACCAAATAATTCATTTATGGAACTACAATTTTGCTTTTCTTCTTTAATTCATTTGGGGTTTTAGGTAACCAAATTACAAATGTACCTTATACTTAATAAGTTACATACCATTCTAATTATTTTGTCAATTTGTAGGCAGTTGATGGCAACGACAAAGAGGTACAACTAAAGCCATTTGCAGTTGTCAAGCCAGTGGAGAAAATGTCACGAAATGCTGTCAGTAAGTGCATCAATATTAGATTTTATATTCTATGTTCATAAAAATGTTAGTAGGTCAGAAAGAGACACGAGTTTTGTGATGTCAAAAAGGCAGTTTGACAGCCTTTGCAAATGATTAGTTCGTAGTACAGATAGCACTATCATGGTAATATGAAAATTGAGAAGCAGGTATTATATTTAATGGAATGTACACCATAACTTGTTGTTGATAACCACACAATTCAGTAGTGCAACACTCTTCTGCTGGTCTTCTATACAAGAGCTCCCTGTATCTTTACCACCTCTTAGTGGTGCTATTCCAGCATGGCGGATAGTAGTAATACGTGGACCAATTCTTACCACCTTTCAGTAGCTATGCGTGAAATTGTTTCAATGAAAAAGGGAAAGCATTGTTGCAGTAAAATGATACAAGACATGCACAATAAAGACAAAAAACATTAGTGAAGAAACCACTTTTTGAATGTAAAAAAATACTGAAATGTATTGAAACTTTTCCGGGTTATTCTACCAGAAAAAGGCCATACTTCAATTTTGTCACCAACACAGTAAGGTATCAGAAGAACTTATTTAGTATTCAATAGTCCATATCAATTCAGGCAGGCTAGGAAAAAAAATCTTACGTTTGTAGTTTTGGATGTTATTGAATTTAGCATATGTTAAAATGAAGGATTAAGTAAGGAATGTACATTTTTTCCTCCAAAAGAATTTCTGCTCCGAATTTCTGCCTTCCAAAGATGACACTGCACATACCATTTTGAGGATGCGAATTTGGAATACATTTTCAAATGCTCTATCTCTAGAAAAGTTCTAGATATTTGTTGTTTTTTTTATTATTATTATTTATTTGAAAGATAATTGCTTTATGATTACAAAGAAATCCTCTATTTGGACTTAATGTGTCAAAGTTCTTTTACTATAGCGTTCTCAACTTTTTAATAATTTTTGGAAAAAACCTGTTTTAAAAAATGCCAATCCATAAAAATTTTGATTTTTTTATTTTTTTCTTTTTTTATTTTATTTTTTTTTTTTTCTTTCTGTTAATTAGTACCATATAGTTCTGCATTCCCTGAAAAGGAGAGCTTCCACTCTTAGTTGGAACAGGTTTTATAAACAATTGAAATTTTTGCCATACATAAAACCTGTTACATTAACACTTTATCACATAACAGGCTCATAAAAATCAAAACTTAGCCTTATTTAACATAATTTTAGTTTTGAAATATGAGTAAGAGACTCATTTTTCAAGCATTTTAAATGGTTCCAAAATATATGTGAAAGGTCCAAAGACTTAAAGGTTTCAATTTATACAACGCCTGTGCACTCTGTTTTGTACTGAAATTAGTTAATGTACTAAAAATGTGTTCCACTGTTTCAGTATTTTCCTTTGATATAGAATGATGCCTTCCTGTTGAACCAATAGGAACTGGAACACCTACAACCTTCAAAATATTGTGAACAAGAAGTGAGCACTGATGGCATTGTTTTTGTCCTTCAGCTGGAAACCTATATCCAGCAGCTGGTCCATGTGGTAGCATAAAGTTCACTACAATTTCGTTTAACTCCTAACTGGTATCTATTATCTCTGCAATCCACCAGTTACAATCATACACACACGCCACAATCATCCCCCTCCTCAGGTTGTGAATCTGAATATTATCCTGCCCTTTCTGAGGTGTTGGCAGAATGAATGAAATTTCTTCTTTCTTGCTCTTTAAAGTGTGTGCAATATGAGTTCGCCCATCCCTTTGAGTTCAGAAATGTCTCTTCCGAATTCCTTTCACAGGGGTCGTTTGTTTGGACCATTCTCCTTTTTTCTACTCATGGAATTCTTCGATTTAGTCTTTGGACAAAAGAATGAGGGCTGTGGATGTGCAAGATTTCACGACTCTGATAAAATCCTCAGCATTCTGAATCACATTTGGTCTGGAAAGATTATGTTTTGTAACATAGTGCTTCAGCAGGCCTCGTACACCACCACAAAGCCGCTTCCCGTGACCGGTAGCACTGTATACCCAGTCAGTTGGCACAAGTAACTTACACCTGGTAACAGTTTTTAAAATGACTAGGAGTACCATCGGAAATAATGATGATCTTGCTCTGTCCCCGTTTGCAGTTGAAGAATTTCGTGCATTGCTAGCAAAGCATGTGCTGAGTCATGTCCTGTGTCATCACTTATAGCTGCAACACTTGTGGTCTTGTTTTGAAAATGTGTCAGTTCTGTAAAAAGTGAAACCTGGTCATTACTCCAATGATACCACTGTACTTCTTGGGGTCGTATTACAGACCAGTTCTCAGCAAAATCACAGTGAAGTACTAAACATAGTTCTTCAGCCTGTACACACCCTTTCACTTCTGCAATGTGTTGCAATTTCTTCAGATGCTGATGTGTTACTGCTTTCACTGACTTTTTACCAAGTTCATCAATGAAACTGTCAAAGGCAACAGTTTTCTTAATTAGTTTATTTTCCTCCCATGTCGCATATGTAATTTCTGCAGAGGTATCAATTACGTCTTCCAGGCCAAGTGTCTGTAAAGACAGTCCTCTGTTTCAGGGCTGTCACCACATTCCTGAAACAAACAAGTCTCTCACTTTACATCACAGAGTACTAATGACTTCACAGCCCAACCAAGATGTTGTGTGTCACGTGCTCCAGTAAGTTCTTCAAAGTTACCACACAAAGTTCAAAATTTTTGCAGTACATACTTAAACAGACATCTCTAGGTGGGTGTGGAACTACCCACTTAAGTGGTAGTGCATAAAATTTTGATCTTCCAATATGTGAAGTTGTATAGTTGCTCTTATAAATTGCAAAAGTTTCTTTAATACTATGAGTCGTGTACCTCTTCACTTTTGCAACTTTTTTACCTTCAGCTGTTACAATTATAGTTCTTTTTTGTTGGCACTCTGGCAAGAACAGTCCCATTTATCTTCCAGTTAAATGACTGCACTATTTGAACTTGAGCTGCTTCTACAGGGTGACCTTGATAGGGATCTGGTCTTCTAAAGACTCCTTTTATGGACCTCACACTTCTTGATTTGCCTGCCATGTACTTTGATACTGATGAAACGCGATTCAAATTTATTCTTTGAAAATGTCAACTTGCACCTTTTCATTCAAGGATGCACAATATTCAACAGCTGAATTGATATTTGTGAAAAATTCCTGGCAAGAGGTGCAAGAGTGCTTTGCTTCATTTTCTTTTGAAGATGGAATTTCTACTTTGAAGAGTGTGATCAGTTTTGCTGTACTGTATTCATCCATAGCTGTAGTAATTTCTCTGCACTTTCTTGTTGTGTAGAGTTTATGACTCAACTTCACTGACCACACTTTCTTAACATGACTAACACCTACCTTTGTAGTTGACTGATTCATAGTATTTAATTCTTCTCTACTGATGCAAAATCTGCATCATGGGAGGCTTCACCTTGTTCAGATACTGTTCAGATTGTTATACTGTCAAAACACTTAGAACTCAAAAAGTCGTCACTGGAAACATCTTCACTTTGAAACAGTGTGTTCAAATGAGAATACTTATTCCCAACCTGAACAAAGTCTGTTAGTCAGCCCACTTCACTCTCCTGTGACCCCAGTCAGACGATATTTCAAACAGTCCTTTTCACAAAACACACTGCAACTGTGTCAACTGGAAAATTCCTCATGAAAACACAGAATTCACTGGATAGTCTCAGATTTCTTAGAAGCCTCTTCAGTAAACAAATTAGTACTGGATGACCACAATATATTAAAAAAAAATCAAAAGGCAGCAGTAAAAGAACTTTGATAGATATGTACAAATGGAGGATACCATTGTAATCATAAAGCAATTGTCTTAAAAAAACCTGTAACAAAATATCTAGAACTGTTAGAGATACAGCATTTAAAAAAAAAAATCCAAAATTCGTATCTTCGCAGTGTCATGTTTGAAGGCCTGTATCTAGGGGCAGGAATTTTTTTTGGAGAAAACAAATAAATAAATAAATACGTGTTTCTTACTTACTCTTTAATTGCCAAATTCAATACCATCCGAGACTATGCAGATAAACCCCAACCCCTCCACCACCTGAAGTGGTACGGATTATGCTTATAAAACAAAAGGCATTTCTGAAAGAAAGGGAAAAAATGCATTTTTGTGTTCTGTGAAAGAATTTCTAAATACATGGAAAGAATAATGGTTCTTTACTGATACATTGGTAACCTTAGCTTAAATAATGCTGATAGTTACTTGACAACGCTCCAGGCAGAGCAGGCAAGGTACTTAGTGTAGATGGAGAAACAAAAATAACTATCCACATGGTAGGGGGGAGAATTTTGGCACTGTCAAAATATGCTGACAGGTTTGGTTTTCCATTCGCCTTAGTGCATAGTGCAGCCACCATATGTTGACAGACACCAGCAGGGGTCAGAAGAAAAAAAAAAAGCCTAAAATTCTGATCGCCAGAGGGCGCATGAGTAGTACTGGGAAAGAAGTGCAGCCTCGCTCTCTAAAAGCAACAGCCGACAACCAGTTTCTGCAAAAGCAGAAGTGACACGTGGTCACCAGGATCACCAGTTTCTTCTGGTGTTGTGGAGGTTGTAATCGAAATCTGTAATGGGCGAGAATTAGTCTTTTCACTCATTTCAAAATAAAAAAAGAAAACTATGAGCAAGGGAATGAATACTGTGCAGTTGTTTGCTGAGCGTTATAAACAAGCTGAGCATTATAAACATGGTAAATAGGCGTGAACTCTAGCAGTATTTGATGCAACAACAGTTCAAAATCCTGCCACCTCAAACAGCCACGTTACATCAACTTTTAAACTTTAGATAGCAGACAAGTAAAAGTGTTTCTTCGTTCTAAGATGTCAAGTCCCACATCTGAGTACTAAGTTGCATTCCACAGCATCTGTCTTGTCCACTCCATGCCACAACCCACATTTGGTGTGGCAGCAGAGCATCGAGTCCACTGACACATCATTGTGCTCACACTTTCTATTCCACAGTCACACTCTTATGCACATACTTTCCAAATTGGACTGAGCCAGATGATGTCTGATAGCAGTAATAAAAAAATTGGCTCCATTTTCAATATTAATATTATTATTATTATTATTATTATTATTATTATTATTGTTAATTCCCCATTGAGGAGAGCGTTAAAACACAATCAATATTCACAATGACGATATGGTACATAAATTGGTACATTTCAAATTCATGGCACTTTTTTCTGTCTCTTTCTTTTCTCTTCCCAAAAACCTCTCATAAATTCACTGTGTTTCTTCTTCCTTTCTTCTGTCCACTTCTTTCCTGATTTATTCTCTTTTGGTGTTTCTTCGAATTTCTGTTTGTTGATATTTTCTCTGTATTTTCCTCTCTTTGATATTTCTTCTGTGGAGATGTTTAGATTTTTGAGATCTTCCATGGTTTCCTTTACCCAGTTAGTTTTCACCTTATTCGTCACCACTATGTTAAAAATCTTCTTGGTCAGCCTATTTTCATTCATCCTATGAATGTGCCCATACAATTTTGCCCTTTTTTTTCTGATATTGTCTGTAATTGTCTCTGCCTGTTTGTACAATTCCTTTGTTGGTCTCTTTATCCAGATCCCCTGTCTCTGAACTGGCCCATAGATCTTTCTCAGAATTTTCCTCTCTTGCTTTTCCATTTCCTTGATTTTAGTTCTTCCTCTGATTACTGTTGTTTTTGAGGCATACAAGGCCTCAGGTAAGACGACTGTTTTGTAATGTCTTAATTTGGCATTGACGGAAATATTTCTTTTATTGTAATGGTTACATGTAAGTCTGTATGCTTTTTGTAGTTTTGTAACCCTTTCTTCATTGGCTATTGAATTCAGTCCTGTTTTCTGTATAATCTCTCCCAGATATTTGAAACTTTCTACTTGTGTTATCTTTCCGTACTTTGTTATCAATGGGCTTCTGTCTGTAGATTTTGTGTCCACGTACTGGGTTTTTTCATATGATATTTGTAGTCCTGTTCTGGCTGCGATTTCATGCAATATCTCTAGGGCTTCTCTGGCTTCTTTTCTGTCATTTGTAATGATGGCTATATCATCGGCAAAGGCCAGACATTTCATGTTGACGGTTCTATTTTTCTCTCTCCCCATCTTTACCCCATTGACTCCTTTGTCCCACGTCCTGATTATTTTCTCTAAAACAGCATTAAATAAAATGGGTGACAGGCCATCTCCCTCTTACTCCTGTCTTGATTTCGAAAGATTCTGAGATCTCGCCCATGAACTTCACTTTTGACTTTGTATTTGTTAATGTTTCCTGAATAAGTTTTCTGGTCTTATTGTCTACCTTCATTTCTTCTAGTGTATTAAAAAGTGTTTCTCTGTCTGTGGAATTGTAAGCCTTCTTGAAATCAACAAATGTTACTGTGGTGTTTCTGGACTTTCTCGTTGTTAATAATGTTCTCAGACACCAGATCTGCTCACTGCATGATCTTCTCTTCCTGAACCCTCCTTGGTATTCTCCGATCTGTGGATCTATCTGAGGTTCTAGGTGGTTTAACAGAGCTTTTGATAGAATTTTGTATGCCACCGGCTGTAACGAAATTCCTCTATAGTTATTAGGGTCTGTTTTGTCTCCTTTCTTGTGGAGGGGGTGTGTTAGGGCTGACTTCCATTCTTCTGGTATCTTTTCTGTTTCCCAGATGTTTTTGATTGTACTATGAATTTTGGGTGTAATGTTTTCATGGTCTAATTTCCAGATTTCTGCAATCAGTCCATCTTCACCTGATGCTCTGTTATTTTTCAATGATTTTATTATTTTCACGATTTCATCATATGTTGGGGGTTCGGAGTCCCGGTTGGGTTCTGGTTTTGTAAACTGTAATCTCTGTTTTGGTTTATCACAGTTAAGTAACATGTCAAAGTATCTGGCTAATATTTCACAGTTTTTCTTCGGATTTGTCTCCAGTGTTCCATCTTGTCTTTTGAAGCATAAGCTTGGTGGCTGATATCCTGTCATATTTTCTCGGAATACTCTGTAAAAATTTCGTGTGTTGTTTCTGGTGAAGTCTTCTTCTATCTCCTTCAACCTGCTGTTTTCGTAACCTCTTTTTTCTCTTCGGATTATTTTTGAAGTGTTTTTCTGTATCCTGTTGAAGTCCTCCCATTTTTCTTGTGTTTTATGGCTGTTAAATTTTTTCCAGGCTTGTATTCTGTCTTCTATGGCCCTGTCACATGTCATGTTCCACCATCGGTGTTTCCTTTTTCTTGGTGGCTGCCTCAATTTTATCAGTTCTTTTATTTTTTCTGACAGTTCTGTCCAGTTGTTGCTATTGATTTTCGTAATTTCTTCTGTTATTTCTTTCTTGTTTATTTGTAGGTACTGTGGATCTGTTCTGAAAGGTCTGTTCGTTCTCTTGATTTGTCTATTGGGTATAAATTTTACTTTAATTTGGATAAGGTGATGATCAGATTCGAAAACTCCTTTCCTTGTTCTTACATTCATTATTTCTCTGGTGTTTTTTGTGGATATTGCTACGTGGTCTATCTGAAATTCTCCTAGAGCATGGTTGGGGGATTTCCAAGTTACAAGTTTTGTGTGTGGTTTCTGGAATTGCATTGACATGATATTCAGATCAAAATTCCTGCAGAAGTTTATCAAGTTCTCTCCATTTTTGTTTGTTTTCATGTGGGCCGTGTGTTTCCCTGTCATGTCTCGGAATTTTCTTTCCTTGCCTAACTGGGCATTGAAGTCTCCTAGCAACACTTTTATGTGATTCTTGGGGATTTTGCTGGTAGTTTCTTCCAGATCTTCCCAGAATTCCTCTATCATCTCTGGGTTCTTCTTGTCATAATTGTTTGTGGGGGCATGTCCATTGATTAATGTATAGGCTTTGTTTCCAGATCTTATCGTGAGTGTCGACATTTTTTCTGCTTTTGAGGTGAAATCTATTACGGAGTCCAGTATCGATTTATGTATTACAAAACCACTTCTGAAGAGTTTGAGATTTCTTCCTGGGATGTTTATGGCTGGTTTCCCCTTATATATTCTGTAATTTTCAGAATCAAAGTGGTTCTCATCTGCAAATCGTGTCTCCTGTATTGCCATAACTTTGATGTTGTATTTATCCATGGCATTTGTTAATTGTTTCAGTTTACCTGGCCTCAGTAGTGTGTTGGTGTTGAGTGTTCCCATGTAAAATACTTTCTTCATCTTGAGGGTTTTTGAAAGGCTCCGATTCTTCTCTTCATGACATGCCTGATCCCCTGGAATCCAATGATCAGGTCTATTACCCAGTCTTACTGACTGGGGCCCAGGGTAGTGGATTCTCTCCCGTTGTTCTGTCATGATTATTGGTTTGGGTTGAGGTATTGGTGGTGAAATCACGAAGGATCTCACATAATTTCGACTGGAGTTTTGAGTTCCAGAAGATTAACTTACAGCCGAGCTCACACAGCCAACAGACGCTGACCAGAGTACCGGTGGCTGCCACGCAGACGTGTCTGGATTTTGGGGCTTCGCATGTTACCCTATGCAGGGGCCCTCACAGGGTGCTTCCATCCGGAGCCAGATGGACCCAGGTTTTTTTTTTTTTACGAGGTGCTACTCCTCCCCCCCCCCCCCCCCCCCCGGATATTTATATGCATAAAATAAAGGTATTTGCAACTATCTCTGACAAAATAGTTCATCAGTTATTTGCATTTATCAAAAAATGCAAATTTTTCAGCTCCCTGATCATCAGCAATGTGCATCTAAGCTAATCCGGCATGTTTTCCAATGTCTTCACCCCACTTGCATTAGGTTGTTCTCCCAGTCTATCATTTCTTGCAATCCAGCAAAAAACTTTCTCAGTCTGTCTATCATCCATTCACCTGGCTCTGTCCTATTAATCTCCATTTCATTATCGCTACAGACACAATTACCGTATATACTCGAATAATCTGCGCATTTTTTCCTGAATTTTAGGGCGAAAAACTGGGGTGTGCGGATTATTCGAAACATTGTTGGTACTGCTTCGCCTCCAACAATACATCCCATTATACTATTGCATTGTTGTGGCCTCAGTCTGTGACACATCAGTAGCACGTTAGGAGTGAAGTATTAACGTCTTCAAACTTGTTAATTATGGCAACAAGTTCTCGTTATCGCTCGTACACTGCTAAAGAAAAAGTGAAAATTATTGAAGAAGCTGAGAATATTGGAAACCGTGCAGCAGGAAGAAAGTACGACGTGAGTGAGAGCTGTATTCGCGACTGGCAAAAAAATAAAACGCAGCTTCAAGGAACTAATAGTAATCGTCGGGCATTTCGCAGCCAAAAAGCGAAGCATTCGGACCTCGAGAAAAGGCTCTGCGATTATGTAGATGAGAAGCGACCATACGGATGCACAGTGACAAGTGAAATGTGCCAACTTAAAGCATTGTCTTTAGCCAAAGAACTAGGCATTACCAGTTTCAAAGCTAGCCGGGGCTGGCTATCAAGATTTTTCAACCGAAATTGCTTAGGGTTCCGGAGGAAAACTACTATCGCTCAGCGGCTTCCAGGTGATTGCGAGGAAAAAATAGTGAATTTTCATCGTTATGTGATAAATCTGTGCCGTAAACAGTCCTATATACTATCGCAAATTGGTAATGCGGATCAAACGCCAGTCTATTTTGAGATGCCGCTCGACAATACAGTGAACAGGAAAGGAGAATCCAGCATCATGATACGAATTGGCGACAGTGAGAAACAAAGATGTACAGTGGTGATGTGTGTAACTGGCGATGGACGAAAGCTACCACCTTACATGATATTTAAAGGGAAAACTATTCCGAAAATATCAGTAAAAGGTATACTGGTATTAGTGAGAGCGAATCCGAAAGGGTGGATGGACAATGAACTTACAATTGACTGGGTGACACACGTTTGGCAACGTCGTCCCAGTGCGTTACTGAATTTACGCAAGATGTTGGTCCTGGACAGCTTCCGTGGACTTACAACTAAGGAAGTGCGAGACAAATTACAAAAAGGGAAAACTGACTTGATCATTATCCCTGGAGGCCTAAATCCATCCTACAGCCAGTAGATGTGTGTATAAATCGGCCAGTCAAAGCTGCACTTAAACAGCGATATACACAATGTATGGCTGATGAAAACCATAAGTTCACACTTAGTGAGAAAATCAAACGGCCGGATTTGTCCCAGATTTGTGAATGAGTGAAAAGTGCATGGAACTCCATTCTGCAACCTCTGGTGGAAAAATCCTTCAAAAAATGTGGAATCACAAATTCACTGGATGGAACAGAGGACGACGCTCTGTGGGAAGATGGTGAAGACGACAATGGTTCTCCCGCTAGTGATGACGATGAAAGTGATGAGTAGAGTGGTAAGAGAGGAAACGTACCGGTATTGACTAAAATATTTTATTGCCCATACTGTATTAACAAATTCTTAAACAAGATAATTCACATTTCTTTTTTTGCTATTGTAGGTAAGCGTAGAGTCCCGGCTGGTGGTGATAATGTTCCCCGGCCGCCCACCCGCCAGCTGGCCAGCTGCACGCCGCTGAATCGGTTGCGTTTTAACGATGTATCAACCTGTACAGCAGCCTTGCTTCAAACCAGTAGTTATTATACATACTTTTGAACACATCATAATGTTGGAACAATTTTTTTTTTTTTTTTTTTTTTTTTTTTTTTCAAATAAAACAAATTAAAGCATTTTCCCCACCCCCACTCCCCTCAAAATTGGGGTGCGCAGATTATTAGAGTATATACGGTGTTACATCATTCTGTTACCTGATTCATTCGCATGTTTTTCCTATAGTCTTTACTTAATAAATTTTGCTACTGTAGATAGATGTTTTGATAAAACTGAACAGGAACACTGCACTTTATATTTCATTAAACTTGTTTTGTACCTGTTCAGTTTTCTATGTAATGTGCAGTAAGTGTGTTTAGTAACTTGCACTATACCCACAGGTCGAATACCTGTGGCTCCACAGAACACCAGCAGACATGGGACACCAAGAGCATTGTCCAGCAGTCACATTCCTGTTGCCGGCTTCCATGTCTTGAAAGAAAAGAATTTTGATGCACGTCTCAGTGCACCACATACAATCAATTCAAGGCCCAGTTCTGCAAAAATGGGAAATAATTCTAGACCAAAGCCTTTGAGTAACCTCAAGCCACAGCGAATTACTTATGAACAAGCTAAAGCAACAATACAGAACAAGAAACCTTTGGCAGCTGTTAAAAGGTATGATCTCCATCAAATTAATAAATAGCAAACAAAATACACAGACTGGCAAAACTAGACGTACTCTGTAATCATACATAATAAGACCAACACATATATTTCTTTTAATTTTCACTAAATCATAAAATTTCTTTTCGGTACATGTTTTATTACTTTATATAAGTATTTCATAGTACTTGATTGTTACAGCATCACCTAAAAGTTTTTGTGTGCTTCGCCTTAACTACACCATAAAAATTACTTATTTTTAGATTGTTCTCCAGACTTCAGTATTGTTTTAATGTGCATGACGGATGTATATCATGGCTGTATGCTGTGAACATAAAAGTAAAAGAAGACCTTGGCATTAACTTTGTTTATGACTATAGACTGACTTCGATGTCTGGTGTCACTATTTCATATCATTAAGTTAAGTTAATATAGTTTGAGAAAATATGCAGACAAGCTGGAAAATTGAATTTTGAAGGAACATCATAGGCTCACTTATTCAGAAACTTCAAAGTACCAAGTATATTGTCAATAAGTTTTTTGTTTATCCTAAATCTGAGGCTTTTGCTAAGAATGTTCCCTCAAAAAGATAAATTTCCTCAATTCTTTAATCATCTATGCCAGTATAACATAGTGCCATTCTTCCCACGAACTATTTAACACTGGAACAGGAAAGGGGTGAAAGTGATGGTTTACAGATGTAGTTTGCTGCCAACTTCAGCGACCCCAAAGCTATGACACTGTAATTGCCAGGCAAAGTGTTGGGTTATCTGTGTGTGTATGATTAACTGATTTCTAACAGTACTGTACTTATATTTAAATCCATTATGCAATATCAGACACAATCTTAGATGTTTGGTAGAACTTATGAATGTCATTTTCCTTCTACTCATTGCATTGTGTTACAGTAGCCTTAATTTAATTACATGTTCCTTGCTGCATATACGTACCGCATGTAAAGATGAATGTCTCCGTAATGTGCATTCACAAATCCATGTTACTTCCATATGAAATTTATAACCACAGCAGCTGATCGGTGTGAGATACGCACCCACATGAGTCATCAGCACTGGAAGATGAATAGTAAGAGTTTTTGTTTGTTACTGTGCAGAGAACCTACACTCTTAAAATGATCTTCATGTAATTGGATTCCGATGTCGCTAGTTGCGTGTTTTGATAAAATACTTTTCAGAACCAGGGACCACATGAATACTCAGGTTACATGCAGCCCGTGGGATGCTGTTCGATGACAACTGGTTTGAAGCACAACTGAATTGAATGCATGCTTAAGAAAGTGGTTGATATTTAAAATCTTCCTAAAATTGTGCTTCACAGCTTTCATAAGAGACATTTTGCTGTAAATGACTGTCACAAGTTGCTAAGAGTTTCTAATTTTATTCTTCTCAAACTGTAGTTCACTCATCTACATAGCTGTGACAACATTGAGGCGTTGCCATAGAGACATTTACAAAATCGCATTATTTGATTTGTTGAGGTAGCTGCATGAAGTTTTGGTACTCAGCCAGTAACTGTCAGGTAGCTTAGGATGACTCGACTATAGTTTCACCGTTGTGGTCACCGGCACTTGCATCTGCATCTACATCTATACTATTTGAACCACTGTGAGGCACTTGTCAGTGGGTACGTACCAGTTACTAGAGGTTTTTCCTGTTCGTCACATTTGGAATGCAGGAAAAATGGTTGTTTAAAAGCCTCTCTGGACATGTTTTAATTAATCTAATCTTATCCTGATGATCACTATGGAAGTGGTCTATAGAGATTTTTTGTATATATGTATAGTCATCATTTAAAGTCATTTCTTAAGACTTCATTTGCAAATTTTCTCAGGATGGTTTCCATTGTCCTCAAAAATTGGCCAGTTCAGTTTCTTCAGTATCTCAGTGACACTCTCCCTGAGTCAAACAAACCTGTGACCATTTTTGCTACCCTTCCCCTGTATACATTCAATATACCCTGCTAGATCAAGTGAGGTGGCACAATGTTTAGCACATTGGACTCGGGAGGATGATGATTCAAATCTGTGTCAGGCCATTCTGATTTTATCTTTTCCATGATTTCCCTAAATTGCTTCAGGCAAATGCCAGAATAGTTCCTTCGAAAGGTCATAGCAGACTTTCTTTCGCATCCTTCTCTAATCTGATAGGACCAATGGCCTCACTGTTTGGTCCCCTCCTCAAAGTCAACCAACAACCAACCGACCCTGCTAGACCTATTTGGTACAAGCCCAATACATTTGAGCAGTAGTCTAGGATTGGTTTCATGAGTGATTGGCAAGCAGTCTCCTTTGTACTGGCTGAATTTCCCTAGTATTCTACCAGGAAATTGAAGCCTGCTACCTACTTTACCCATCCATGACTGAGCCTATATGATCATTTCACTTCATATCCCTACTACCCAAGTGTTTGCAAAGTTTCCAGCTGCAACTCACTGAGTTATATTCATACTATGTTCCTTTGTTTTGTGAGGTGCAAAATTTTATATTTTTGAACATTCAGAGTAAGTTGCCAATCATTACACCACTTTGAAATCTTATCAATGTCTGACTGAATATTTGTACAGCTTCATTCAGACTGTACTTCCTCATAGATACATGCATCATCTGCATAAAGTCTGAGGCTACTATTATTATTGTTTGTAGGATCATTAATATATAACATCAAAAGCAAGGAAAGGAATACACTTTCCTGGCATATACCCGAAGTTACTTTTACATATGTAGATGACTCTCCATCCAAGATAACATGCTTTGTCTCTCTACCAAGAAAATCTGAGTCCATTCACATATTTCACCTGATATCCCTTATGATCATATTTTGATAATAAGTATGGGTGTGGTATTGAGTCAAGTGCTTTTCAGAAATTGAGATACACTGCATATACCTAGCTGTTTTGATCTGCACCTTCCAGGATATGTCAGAAAAATGCAAGTTGGGTTTCACATGATCATTGTTTTCGGAATCCATGCTGGTTGGCATGGAGGTGGTCATTCTGTCCAAGATATCTCATTATGTTTGAGCCAAGAATATGTTCTACGACAAATTGATGTCAAGGACATAAGTAGTTTAGTGGATCATTTCTGATACACTTCTTGTACACAGGTGTAATCTGTGCTTTCTTATAGCTACTGGGCATGGTTCTTTGTTCAAGAGATCTACCGTATTTACACAGTTATAAGATGAGGTTTTTTCCCAAATTCATCATCTGAAAAATACAGTGTCATCTTATATTTTCCACATTAAACTATTGCTGTTGAGGTCAATGTTTTGTATGGTGTTTGATTGATTAACATTTAGGTTGTCTTACATTTACGAATGATGCTTTGGTTTTGAGGTTTCTTACAGATTTCTTATGAAGATTCGAAAAAGTAGGGCGTAGCAATGCTTTCGTTTGAATAGGCTGGAGATTTCCTGATATGCCGAAACGCTCGATATGGTACTGACCTTGCTCAAACAATCTTACAACTATGACTAGCAACTGCAACAATCTAATGCTTACCTTAAAAATTGACAGTTTTGTTTAATGAGGGGAAACATAGCGTTAAATTCTATCATCTTACAAATTTTTGTTGTATTTGAACAGGTTTGCGATAAAAGTTGTCATAAATGTATGGCCATATACATAGATTTACACTGATCAGCCACAACATTATGACCAATGACGTAGTATCGACGTGAACCAATCCAGGCGGTAGCAGCATCTCCTGGCAAGGTTCAAATGGCTTTGAGCACTATGGAACTTAACATCTGAGGACATCAGTCACCTAGAACTTAGAAGTACTTAAAACTAACCAACCTAAGGACATCACACACATCCGTGCCCGAGGCAGGATTCAAACCTGCAACCGTAGTGGTCGCACGGTTCCAGACTGAAGCGCCTAGAACCACTCGGCCACACTGGCCGGCACCTGGCAAGGTATGACTGCTAGTCACACATGTGAGTGATGTATGCAGTATCAAAGAGAGCGCTGTATGTGTGTAGAATGGCTAATACACGCGATCTATCTAAGTTCAATCGAGGGCAGATTGTGATGACCCAGAGACTCGACATGGGCATTTAGGAGACTGCATGACTTGTTGGATGTTTGAGGCGTTCTGTGGTGAGTAGCAAAACCAAGGTGAAACCGTAACCATGTACTGTGGGTTGCGCGGCCTCAGTAAAGATCTCGGACTTTGTAAGCTGAGCACACTGCTAAAACAGGACAAGCAGCAGAGCGTGTCGGAACAAACATCAGACTCTAATGCTGGCCAGAGTACAAGTGTGTCTGAACACGCAGTGCACCAAACACTACTAATGATGGGCCTCCGCAGTTGCAGCTGATGACCCATGAATGTGACAATGTTAACACAGTGACTTCGGCAACTACGACTGAAATGGGCACGTGACCATCAGCACCGGAATTTCGCACAATGACAGTTGCATGGTCGATTAATGCAATACCTTCATCATGGCGATGGGAGCCTGCAAATCCGTTGTCTTTCAGGGGACAGCTCCTTGACATCTGTACTGTAGGACAAAACAAGCTGGTGGCGGCTCCATTATACTCTGGAGAACATTCACGTGGGCATCCATGAATGCAGTGGAGGTGGTATAACACACCGAGACGGCCAAGGAGTATTGTAAACTAATTAGACCTTTTGCACCCCTTTGTGGTGATCATGTTTCCCGACAGAAGCAGCATTTTTCATCAAGATAAAGCACCATGTCACAAGGCCAGGCGTGTAACGGAGATGTTCAAGGAACACTGGCAGGTTCCGATTGATATGCTGCCCCCACCCACCCACCTGACTAGTCAAAGCTGTACCCAATCAGTCACATCTTGGATGTGATCGAACGTGACATCAGATATAATGATACAGAATAATCTTCCTGCAATACTGCTGTGCTTTAACAGTATCTCATACCAAGATATGTGGTAGTGTTCGGCCATTGTGCATAATGCTTCGACAATACCGAAGACACTCGTGAACATTCTGTGGTGTTTAATGTGTTACCAACTCTCTCAGCACTAACTGGTGGCCAGAATCACATGCCACATCGAAACTACATTCATCAGAAAACATCACTCAGGACCACTGTTGGTGACACCAACAAACGCACTCGTTACACCAATGAACTCTTCCTCAGTGGTGGTGTGGTTGAAGTGGGAAGCATTTAACAGGTTTCCAAGCATACAAGCCACGTGATTTAGTCACCATAAAATGGTTCTGGCAGAGAAGCTTACACCGTTAGTGGCTGAAAAGTCTGCAGCAATCTGCCTAGGAGTGAAATGTCTGTTCCTTTTTGCCACTAGGGCTACGTGTTGCTTCTCTTGTGGTGTGGTGGTCTGTGTACAACCAGCCGCATGCCTTTTTGTAGCAGTTCCACCTTCAGAAGCCATTTTTAATTGTGAGATGACATTTTTGGACAAACCCATTACTGAAACTTCTTGGCAGATTAAAACTATGTGGCGGACCGAGACTCAAACTCGGAACCTTCACCATTCGTGGGCAAATGCTCTACCATCTGAGCTACCCAAGCACGACTCACGCCCCGTCCTCACAGCTTCACTTCGGCCAGTACCTCAGCGCACACTCCGCTGCAGAGTGAAAATCTCATTCTGTAAACCCATTACTGTGGCCACAGTAGTGACACAGTGACCAGCTTTGAGCCATCCAGCTGCTCATACCCGATAAGCAATCAAATTATATCAAACATGGTTTGGAAAACATTTCCTCCTCCCCTCCCCTTCTTCCTCATTTATCAGTGGACGAGCCAAATGTGAATTTAAAACTTTTGAATGGCTCTGAGTAGGAACTAAAAGAATTATTATTTATTTCGTGATTTGTCTGCACTGAGGTAACTGTATCTTCATCCTTACCTATGTCATTTCGTGAAAGGAGATGGGTCGAAAATGCCAGTGCAGCTGAAAAGCTGTGGAAGTTCTTGAACATATTAAAACTCATGTTACTGAAATAACATACTCTTGTTCAAGCTCAGAATTTTCTGTTTTTATTGATTCAGCCAGTAGTAAAACCACTTTTCCCACTCATTCCTTATGTAACTATTGACAGTAGACGTGATAATTGCACAGTCAAGTATGACTAATGGCTGTATTAAGACAGACTGCTGATATTTAAAGACCCAAATCAAAAGTTCACAAACAAATTTCATTGTATGATCTCTGTTAAGCTTTATTTACATGGTTACATAAAAGGAAATAGGCTATACACATATTCTCAAATCATCACAGGAAAATATGATAACACTCATCATTTTCCTTTCTGATCTTCACTTGTGTTGAATACACAATGGGATAGTACCCCATTTGTAGTCCACAGATAAATTTTAGGTGAGTGCAGATATGTTTTGGCTTTTATCCAGCCAAGAGGAATGTGAGGTAGTTAACAAGTCTCAACTTCCTGAATTGTGTAATTCTATCTTTGTACCAAAGACAAAACGTACTATAAGAAAAGTGAAGGTAAATAGTTTGCCCTCTTAATGTCTGTCCTTCAGTCAGTAGGCATAAAATTTTGTGTATGTGATATATAAAGGCACCTGTTTTTCTCATTTTGTAAAACTGATGGCTAACGTTTTATTTTCAGAGAGGCTGAAAGACTGGAGAATCGCAACATTTTGAAAGGAGTAAGATTGAACCGCCGATTTGAATTACAGATGCAGCACCGAAAATTAAATGTGTAATTATTATTGTATATTCTTCAAGTAATTTTACTCCTGGCATTTCAGTACTGGGCTTTCATGTAACACGCCCAACATGTGACATAAAGAACTGCTGTTCTTATGCTTGCCTTTCTGTTCTTTCTAATATATTTGTCTTTGTATAACAAATGATTATATCCATTAACGGTAATAAATTTAACTTTTATTCAGCTAATCTTTGGCAGCTTTGTTCATGCTGGACATGTAACTTTTTCTGTATGTCATTTATTTAATCTGCATTCAAACAGTGGGTGTATATTATTTTATAGAAGTGTATAAATAGATAAATTATATACAGATAGAAAATGTATCCTGTTTATAGAGTTGTTAATTTATGAATGTTTCTGTATGTTAACAGTTTTTGTAAAGTGATAACGGATTACTGAGTTTTGTTGCAATTTCACAATAATTTTCATTAATACTTGTATTTCATGTTAGATTTACAGAGCATGTTTATGAAATTTGGAGCCAAAATAATTTCTGTTTTGGTTTATGCTTTTGTATTTGATTTTATCTGCTAATGTATATAAAGAATTACATTATTTCCTTATCAAGGAGCTGTTGTATTTGTTCTTTTCTCACTCACAAGAGGTAAGTGGGAGGCAAAAAAATGAGGTACTCTGTAATTTCCCTGTGATTTGCTTGAGGCAAGTGCTGGACTAGTTCCCTAGAAAGAGCATTGCCTATTTTGTTTCTCTGTTCCTCAGGCATGCTCGTGACACATATTTGATTGTAAACTGTGAATTTCGACATTTTCCTTCAATATTGTGATCCCACTTACATGCACAACTAAAATTCTTGATTTATACATAATTCTTCAATGTTAAGATCTTGTTTCCACACTCCACAAACATCGTGCAATGATAACTTCAGTTGGTATAGTGGCTATATTTTGCTATGGGCCTGTTCATCTTGCATAAGGGTGCAATCTAACATGTCAGAATCTACCCTGAAATTTGTGACACAGCCTTTGGTACAAGGAAATGCACTGTAAAAAATTCTAGCAAGTATGACGCACAGCTAGTATATTTTTAAAAAATGTTGAAATTACTGTTTTTTACCACACACAGAAAGACTTCCAATCTTACATATCTTTAACTGTTTGAATAACTTGCGGTTTTTATCAGCAGCTAAATTGTTGTCGATGTAATTCATAGAAAGATGACTACCAGAGGAAAAGAAAGGAAGGCAGTATTTGATGCCACATTTAAGACAACTTCAAAAAACTGGGACTTGAAATAGTTGAAATTAAGTACACCGTCCGACAAAAAAGTGAAGCATCCTGAAGGAGGAGGAGGAAACAAAATGAAACTTCACAGGTTGAGAGGATATGTGATGTTATCAAAGTGATTATAAAATTGAGTCAAATTTGCAAAGGGCTTTGCAATATCAGCCCACTTATTGGTGTGACTTTGCACCCCATCTGGCTTGGATGTATTCTTTGATTTGGTTAAGAAGGACATAATACAGCCATTGTATCCTTTCCCAAGGCAAGCTGGCCAACAGCTGTTGTAACTGGCTCTTGATATCCTGATATGGTACTGGGACTGATTTGATATCTGAGCTGGTCCCAAACATGTTATTCCCCAAGGGTGCTTGCAGTTCTTTCATGAGTTCATACCAGACCTAGTGCAGCCTATTCTTCTTTCCAGGGCTGTATTTCCTTCTCCGGCCTTCCCTCCCCATCTTTGCTTCTTCCCCACTGCCCCCTTTCCCACCTTTGCTCCTTCCCCACTGCCCCTCTCCCACCTTTGCTCCTTCCCCACTGCCCCTCTCCCACCTTTGCTCCTTCCCCACTGCCCCCTTTCCCACCTTTGCTCCTTCCCCTCTGTCCCCTTTCCCACCTTTGCTCCTTCCCCACTGTCCCCTTTCCCACCTTTGCTCCTTCCCCACTGTCCCCTTTCCCACCTTTGCTCCTTCCCCACTGTCCCCTTTCCCACCTTTGCTCCTTCCCCACTGTCCCCTTTCCCACCTTTGCTCCTTCCCCACTGTCCCCTTTCCCACCTTTGCTCCTTCCCCACTGTCCCCTTTCCCACCTTTGCTCCTTCCCCACTGTCCCCTTTCCCACCTTTGCTCCTTCCCCACTGTCCCCTTTCCCACCTTTGCTCCTTCCCCACTGTCCCCTTTCCCACCTTTGCTCCTTCCCCACTGTCCCCTTTCCCACCTTTGCTCCTTCCCCACTGCGCCACCTTTGCTCCTTCCCCACTGCGCCACCTTTGCTCCTTCCCCACTGCGCCACCTTTGCTCCTTCCCCACTGCGCCACCTTTACTCCTTCCCCACTGCGCCACCTTTGCTCCTTCCCCACTGCGCCACCTTTGCTCCTTCCCCACTGCGCCACCTTTGCTCCTTCCCCACTGCGCCACCTTTGCTCCTTCCCCACTGCGCCACCTTTGCTCCTTCCCCACTGCGCCACCTTTGCTCCTTCCCCACTGCGCCACCTTTGCTCCTTCCCCACTGCGCCACCTTTGCTCCTTCCCCACTGCGCCACCCTTGCTCCTTCCCCACTGCGCCACCCTTGCTCCTTCCCCACTGCGCCACCCTTGCTCCTTCCCCACTGCGCCACCCTTGCTCCTTCCCCACTGCGCCACCCTTGCTCCTTCCCCACTGCGCCACCCTTGCTCCTTCCCCACTGCGCCACCCTTGCTCCTTCCCCACTGCGCCACCCTTGCTCCTTCCCCACTGCGCCACCCTTGCTCCTTCCCCACTGCGCCACCCTTGCTCCTTCCCCACTGCGCCACCCTTGCTCCTTCCCCACTGCGCCTCCCTTGCTCCTTCCCCACTGCGCCTCCCTTGCTCCTTCCCCACTGCGCCTCCCTTGCTCCTTCCCCACTGCGCCTCCCTTGCTCCTTCCCCACTGCGCCTCCCTTGCTCCTTCCCCACTGCGCCACCCTTGCTCCTTCCCCACTGCGCCACCCTTGCTCCTTCCCCACTGCGCCACCCTTGCTCCTTCCCCACTGCGCCACCTTTGCTCCTTCCCCACTGCGCCACCTTTGCTCCTTCCCCACTGCGCCACCTTTGCTCCTTCCCCACTGCGCCACCTTTACTCCTTCCCCACTGCGCCACCTTTGCTCCTTCCCCACTGCGCCACCTTTGCTCCTTCCCCACTGCGCCACCTTTGCTCCTTCCCCACTGCGCCACCTTTGCTCCTTCCCCACTGCGCCACCTTTGCTCCTTCCCCACTGCGCCACCTTTGCTCCTTCCCCACTGCGCCACCCTTGCTCCTTCCCCACTGCGCCACCCTTGCTCCTTCCCCACTGCGCCACCCTTGCTCCTTCCCCACTGCGCCACCCTTGCTCCTTCCCCACTGCGCCACCCTTGCTCCTTCCCCACTGCGCCACCCTTGCTCCTTCCCCACTGCGCCACCCTTGCTCCTTCCCCACTGCGCCACCCTTGCTCCTTCCCCACTGCGCCACCCTTGCTCCTTCCCCACTGCGCCACCCTTGCTCCTTCCCCACTGCGCCACCCTTGCTCCTTCCCCACTGCGCCACCCTTGCTCCTTCCCCACTGCGCCTCCCTTGCTCCTTCCCCACTGCGCCTCCCTTGCTCCTTCCCCACTGCGCCTCCCTTGCTCCTTCCCCACTGCGCCTCCCTTGCTCCTTCCCCACTGCGCCTCCCTTGCTCCTTCCCCACTGCGCCACCCTTGCTCCTTCCCCACTGCGCCACCCTTGCTCCTTCCCCACTGCGCCACCCTTGCTCCTTCCCCACTGCGCCACCCTTGCTCCTTCCCCACTGCGCCACCTTTGCTCCTTCCCCACTGCGCCACCTTTGCTCCTTCCCCACTGCGCCACCTTTGCTCCTTCCCCACTGCGCCACCTTTGCTCCTTCCCCACTGTGCCACCTTTGCTCCTTCCCCACTGTGCCACCTTTGCTCCTTCCCCACTGCGCCACCTTTGCTCCTTCCCCACTGCGCCACCTTTGCTCCTTCCCCACTGCGCCACCTTTGCTCCTTCCCCACTGCGCCACCTTTGCTCCTTCCCCACTGCGCCACCTTTGCTCCTTCCCCACTGCGCCACCTTTGCTCCTTCCCCACTGCGCCACCTTTGCTCCTTCCCCACTGCGCCACCTTTGCTCCTTCCCCACTGCGCCACCTTTGCTCCTTCCCCACTGCGCCACCTTTGCTCCTTCCCCACTGCGCCACCTTTGCTCCTTCCCCACTGCGCCACCTTTGCTCCTTCCCCACTGCGCCACCTTTGCTCCTTCCCCACTGCGCCACCTTTGCTCCTTCCCCACTGCGCCACCTTCGCCCCTTCCCCACTTCCCCCCTCACCACCTTCCCTCCTTCGCCACTGCCCCCCCCCCTCACCATCTTCGCGACTGCCCCCCCCCACCTCCTTCGCCACTGCCCCCCCCTCACCACCTTCGCTCCTTCCCAACTCCCCCCCCTCACCACCTTCACTCCTTCTCCACTGCCCTCCCCCCGCCGCCACCACCTTCTCTCCTTCCCCATTGCCCCCTACTACCCATATCTTGGTGTTCTTACTTATGTCGACCTGGCTCTCCACCTGCTTTCTCTGTATCTCTTGCAATTTTGTTGCCCTTGCCTTTTCTCTTTCATTCTTTATTTGTTGTCGCCTTTTGGCGTATGACCTCTTCTTCCAAATTTTCTCTGCGTATTGAGAGTTATTTGGGAAGAACTCCCTCCCTAGCATCTACGGCATGGATTCCTCTCCCCTTTTCCAGCTTCTCTTCCTTCTCCTTCGTAGCCCCCTCTGCACTGCTAGGTCACCAGCACGTGTAGCCAGTCAATGTGCTGGGACTGTTGTGTACCTATCTGGCGGAGCCCCCTGGTATCACACTTCTGATACAGGAACTGTTGCCTCCCCATGTATGCCTAAAAGTTGCTGTTTGTCATTCCAGAGCATCGGCACTCCTGGCAATGGCCATTATGCCAGATAGCCGTTGCTGTGGCTGGGTGGTGCCCATGGGGAGAGCCCCTGATTGGAGTGAGTGGTATCAGGGCAGATTCTTTGCTTATGGAATGTATAAAGCTACAAAAATCTGATTGTTCTTCTATGGCTGTCTCTTTGGTTATGGATCGTTGAATGCTGCATCTTATGACACTGGCCTTCCCATCTCTGGCTAAACCATGGGAGGAGGACCAGGGTCACCGACTTGGGGTGAAACACTTTCCGTGTTACCTAGTATGTACTGGATAGATGGGGACACATTCACTGCAACAAAACTGTTATTTTTTATGGAAAAGATCAAAGGCATGTTTGGTGAAGTGGAGTTCCTTAGTAGGATGTGGTCAGGTTCCCAGTTGATCAAAACTGCTTCTGCTGCCCAATCTGCAGCTCTTCATGCTTTTGATCGTGGCGACGTCTCAGTGTCCATTACACCTCACCAGTCTTTGAATAAGGTCCAGGGAGTAATTTTTCATGGGGACCTCATTCTTCAGACTGATGAACTCTTGGCCATTCTGGACTGACAGGATGATCATTTTGTTAAATGTGTCCAGAAAGGTCGTAAGGAAATTGTAGCAATACTGGCACCTTTATTCTGGCTTTTGAGGAGATACCTTCTCAGAGAAGATTAAGGTTACGTGTTATTGATGTGACATGAAGGCGTATGTCCTGCCACCTGTGAGGTGCTTTTAGTATTTGCATTTTGGGAACATATCTTCCCAATGACTTGCATTCGGGAGGACGACAGTTCAATCCCGCATCCGGCCATCCTGATTTAGGTTTTCCGTGATTTCCCTAAATCGCTCCATGCAAATGCCGGGATGGTTCCTTTGAAAGGGCACGGCCGACTTCGTTCCCTGTCCTTCCCTAATCCGATGAGACCTATGACCTCGCTGTTTGGTCTCTTCCCCCCAAACAACCCAACCCAACCTTCTTCCCAAATTACAGTGGACCTTCTGTGTGGTGACTGGATACCCACTCCATCATGAGAGGAGCTCCTGTGTTCTGGCACCTCTGTGTGTTAATTGTCACAATCATCACACTCCATGATCACCAGATTGCCTGGCTTATAAGAAAGAAAAGAACTTATTAGAGTATAAGTCCCTGGATCATTTACCTTGCACTGAGGCTCATCAGAAATTTCACCGAATTCATCCTGTGCTCCCCAAGGCTGCTCTCAATTGGATCCACATCTTGCAGAAACTTGCTCTCCCTGTGTACCCTGCCCTTCTCACTCTAAGGAAGAGTTGGAGGAGAAATATAAGTCCCAGGACAAGGGTCCCTTGATGCCCTTGGAGGTGCCATATGCCACCTGTGTCTGACCTCTTACTTACGAATGTCAACCCATCCTCGTTGGTGATGGATAATGACCTGGCGGCATGATTGGCTCCAGCTCATTCGCCTTCCATTTGGATACCCACCCCATGCTTATTCAATGGAACTGTAATGGATACTACTGTCACCTCCCAAAGTTTAATCCCTTATTGCCTTTTACTCGACAACTTGTGTTATTCTCCAGGTATCTCGCTCTACTGATGCTTGCTCATTGACCGTGTGGAGGTTTCATGCTTTCTGTTGGAACTGGATCTGCTCTTTGAGGACTACTGGTGATGTCTGCATGTGGTCTGTACATTTGTTATTAGTCCATGATTTCCATTTTGTACCCCATTGGAAGCAGTTACTGTTCAGGTCCACTTGGACCCTGCAGTCACAATTTGCAATCTCTGTCTCCCTCCTGACAGGCCACCTACATCTGCTGCCCTCCAGCAATCCCTCCTCCTCGAGAATTTTGATGCCATCACCCTCTGTGGGGCAGTGCTTTGCCATCTAGTCAGCTGCAACTCATTGACTAATTTTTTGCGGACCATGACCTGTGCCTCCTTATGAAGGTTCCCCTACTTGTTTTAGTGCCGCATACGGCACTTTCTCTGCCATTGATTTTTCGCTCTCTTCTCCTCCCCTTCTTGCTTCTTTATACTGGTTGCCATGGGATGGCCTCTGTTATAGTGACTACTTCCCGTTTATTCTCTAGTTCCATTCATGACCCCACTGGGCTTTCCGTCATGCTGATTGGCCTCTATATACCTCCCAGGTTGTTTTTCCACCTTCTTTGGTTGTGTTCATGTCCACGATCTGTTCAATAAGATAATCTTCACTGCCAGCATTGCTGTTCCCTGCTTGACAGGCCCCGTTTAGTCACTCAGCTCCGATGTGGAGCACAGCCATTGCCACCTATATTCATGATCATTGTCATGCCTTGCAACATCTTAAGCGGCACCTGTTAACGCTTTCTCTCTTCTACAGGTTCTTCTGTCCCTTTGTTGTGAGTGTGGGCTAACACTGCACCCACCAAGGTTTATCAGTGGAAGTCTTCCATTCTGGGCCTTGCCCTTTCAGATGGCCCTCATACAGATCCATCAGTTCTCAGGCGACAGCATCGGCGTCAGCCTCCTATCCACCTATCTTTCTCCTCCAGAAACAGTTGGCTGAAGCTCCTCACTTACATTTTACCTTGTCAGGTGGAATCCTACACTGAAACTTTTACTGAGTGGGAGCGCTTCTGCCCTCTCTTCCCACGATTCAGCTTCTGGCCCTGATTCCATCCATAACCAATTGCTTCATAACTGTACTTGGCTCCAGGGCATTTTCCCTTCTCAATGGAGAGACAGAATTGTGGTTCCTATCCTTAAGCCTGGCTGGGATCCGTCATCACTTGATAGTTACCAACCAATCAGCCTGACCGATGTCCCCTGGAAGTTTTTGGAATGGATGTTGGCTTGTCGGCTCAGTTGGGTCCTTGAATCTCGGGACTTTGTATCTCCTTACCAGTGCTGCTTTCAGGAGGATGGTCTCCAATTGGTCATCTGCTTCAATTGGAAACTGCAGTTCAGCAGGACTTTCCTTAGCGCCGTCATCTTGTCGCAATTTTCTTCGCTCTTTGTCAGGCCTACAACGGCTTGGCGCCATCACATTCTCGTTATCCTCCATGAGTGGGGTCTTCGGGGTCCCTTCACAATTTTTGTTCACCACATCCTGTCATTCGAGTCCAGGCTGACACTGTTATCAGTTCTCTGTTGTCCCAGGAGAATGGCATTTTGCAGGGCTCCTTATTAAGTGTTCTTTTTCTCACTGCGATTAATGGACTTGTGACCTCTGCCAGACCGTTGGTCACCCCTGCTCTGTATGTGTGTAATTTCTGTATTTGGGCTACATTCCACGTGGTGGCCTTTGTGGATCAACGGCTCTAGGATGCCATCAGGCATGCTTACGTATGGACACACATGGTTTTCAATTCTTTCCCCTTAAATTGAGGGTGGTGCATTTCTGTTGACATACTACAGTCCATCTTGGTCTGGAGCTCTACTTAGACACCCAGTGTCTGACCATGGTCCTCCAGTTCTGTTGTTTGGATCTTTTTGACAACAAGCTTACTTGGTTGCTCCACATCCGGCATATGAAGTTTGTCTGTTTTTGTAAATTTAGTGTTTTTTGCTTCCTTGCCCACACCTCTTGGGGTGCAGATCGTTAAATCCTCCGCCTTTACTGGGCATTAATTCTGTCTTGTCTCGACTGTGGTTGTCTAGTCATATCTCTCTTTGCTCAGTCGTGGGCTGACTCCCCTTTCTAATAAACTTCATGTCATCAAGGAGACCCACCATGAGACATTCTTCCCTCTGTCTCTCCTGGCAGGATTCTACCATCCTTTGCCATCTTTGTGTTGGCCATACTAGGTTGACCTTTGGCTTTTTACTCCACAATGAGCAGTCCCCTTCGTAGTTGTAGGGCTCCCCTCAAGGTGATCCATATGTTTCTAGGTTACCCCCACCTTTTGGCACTTCACATTAAATATGCCCTCCCACCTTCCCTGCCGTGGGTGTTAGCGAATGACCCTTGCATGGTTATGTCTGCCCTCAGTTTTCTTCAGGAAAGTGGTTTGTACTCTGTTATAAGTCCTTGAATTTTCGTCTGATATTTGACCCTCTCAGTGTAGGCGTTGGCAACAGAGGTCTTGATCTTGCCCATACACTGGCAAGATTCTTCCCGCATTTATGGTGATGCTGATGCCCCACCAAATGTAACATTTCTGGCGCATCCCTGCTCTCCCCATTTCCACTCGTCCCCCCCCTGTTCTTTCCTCTTCTGGCAGCCCCGACGTCCCTTTTCCCTCTTTGTTTGCACTTTATCCCTTCCCCTTGATTGGGCTGTGATGTTTGTATTGTTCCTCCCTCACCTTCTCCATTCTAGATCATGGGACCGATGACCTAACTGTTTGGTCCCCTATCCCAAATCAATCAATCCACCAACCAAACAAACATGTTCAGTCAGGGACAGATCTGAAGATCTTGTTGGTCACAGTAGTACCTCAACATCACAAAGACAGATCATGCCGTTTGTAGATGAGCATTGTTCTGTTGAAAAATGGCGCCATGATATTGTTACATAAGAAGTAATAGGTGAGGACGCAGGATATCTGTGATGTACCTTTGTACTCTCAGGGTTGCAACAGTCATACTCTGTCATCATCTGAAATAATACCTGATGGCTTCCTGTACCATGATGTGTGTGATAACATTGCAATGCCTCTCCAAAATATCACAAGGATGCGACTTCTCCCCATGTCGCTGCCACACTTGCAGACAATGGTCATCTGGGGTAATGTGCAATTGCAATACATTGCTGAACGCACTGTGACACCATCAGCTGTCTGTGCTTCCTGGTTGTGGCACCATTGCAAATGCATCTGTTTTTGTTGCAGTGTTAATGGTAGAAAACACATGCAACAATAACTCCCAGGCTGTCCTCACGTTCCCATCATAACCAATGCTTCAGCCATAATTTTTAAATGATGATTGTTCAGTTATGAAAATTAAAACTGTCGTTTGCTTTAAGTGCACACTTTTAAGAAATAACACTTATTTCAGTGCAACTAACATGCATGGGTGAGACAGACTGTACAAAATAATAAAACTTCTACTTGAACATTGGAAAATCCAAGACAGAATAATGACAATAGTATGAAAAGAATCAATTGCTGCTCACCATATAGAGGAGATGTTGAATTGTAGACAGGCACAAGAAAAAAAAGCTGCTACGTATGTGAGCTTTCGGCCAAAAAGCCGCCTCCTTACTTAGAAAAAGCACACATTCACCCACACGCGACTCACACATGCATGACCACTGTCTATGACCAGAGACCAGACTGCGACCAACTGACGACTGTTGCATTACTTTACTCAGTGTCTGTCCTTATCTTTCTCTTGTTTCCAGTTTTTTTTTTTACACCAATCTTCCTCCAGCAGTTGACAAATGTGCTTTAATACCAGATTGCAATAATAAATCTTCATTTTTCCAAAAAATAGAATTATACTTTACTCCATGTTATTTTCAAATCAATACAAATATGCTATTACGAGTTGCATTTACACACTTGTATTCTTTAGACAACCAAAATCGTATGAACAGATTGTAAACACAGGGTTATTCAAAAAGGTGGACTCAATTAAATTAACTTGCATTTCATAACATATAAATGGGTCATGAACATTCTTCATACAAAAGAAAAGAAGGAGGTCCAAAACTTTGTTTTGTTAACCAATAATAGTGTAAACAGCTTCTAGGACAGTGATAGTTGCGTAAACGGCTGCTAGGGTGTTTAAACGAATAGGCAGTTGTGAGTAAGATGGCTACAACGTAGCAGGAGGTTTTCTGCATTCTTGAGTTTGTAAGAAGAGTCAGCAGTAACAGTGCAGCAGGAATTTCATCTCCAATTTGGCCTTTAACCACCAACTAAGGAAAGCATAAGCTGTTGGTTTAAGGATTTTCAAGATACTTGATGTCTCACCAAATGAGAATTCCCCAGGTTGACCACATGTGTGAAAGGATGATGTTAGAAAAAGGCAAGAAAATTTTGTTCATATTATGTATAAGTGAAACAACAGAGCTAGTATGGAACTAGGAATACCTCAACCAACTGTACAGTGAGTTGTGAAATGGCCTTTGCTGTAAAATCCCTACTGCTTGCAACTTGTGCAGGCTTTCCTTAAGAACGATAAAGACAGCATGCCTAACGTTTTGGTGATATGCTAGAAATAGAAAAATTACGCATTTCTACCACATTTAATTTTTAATGATTAAGTTACATTGCATCTTATTGCAAAAGTACATAGACACGATGTTTGCATATGGGATCTGCAAATCCCTGTTCAACACTGCAGCGTGAGACTGACTCTGTGAAGCTAAACATGGTCTGTGCCCTATTACAGATTAAAGTTCATGGATGATTATTTTTTTGCGGAATGCACTGTAAGTAGAATAACATACCTGGATATGAAACAATGGCTTTTTCCTCAACTTAGCGAAGATTCAGAAGACTTCGTTTCCCAACAGGATTTAATTCCACTCCATTGGCAGCATCATGTCAAGGATTTATAAATGATTCCCGTCCTTGGCCAAGGATAAGTTGCGTGGGGAATTAAGATCTGGCAATGAAGATCTCACGCCCTGTGACTTTTTCTTGTGGGGGCTATGTTCAGGAAGTTCACATACCACCTCTACCAACAACTCTGGCTAACCTGCAGAACCGTGTCACTGCTGCAGTGAACTCCACAAGACACGACCTGATTCTTCATGTGCGGGATGAGCTTGGCAACTGCTTAGACGTTTGCCATGCAGCAGAGGGGAGATACGTTGAACATTTATAACCTGTGTTAAAAACAGCTTTGAAACTTCCTCCTTTTATTGGTATGTAGAGTTTTCAAATACAGTTAATACTTCATCAAATACAAATCAGCTAAATTGTGTCCACATTTTCGAATAACCCTACACAAATATGTAAAATATATGCTGTACAACACGGCAATTTTGAGAAGTGCTAACTACCCAACCAACTTTTGCTCACCTGTTTTTGGCGCAATCCTCTAACAAAAAGTATTAATGGAAATGACTAAACTACGAACTCCTTACAAAGATAGAGATAAACTTTGATAAGTACTATAAACAAAGGTCGTTCAATAAGTAATGCCCCACATTTTTTAAAAAGCCATTAATATACACAGATAAATGTCCTTGTTGGTGCTTCACATTTGATGTTTGATCTGTGCACCAGTGAAGTTTCGGACCGTTCTGGCAAGTGGCAGAGCTGTAGTACAGTGTCAACATGGCATCTACATATGAATCACATTATAAGGAGCATGCTGTTATTGAATTCTTGTGTGCAGAAAAAAAAGAACCATGATGAATATCCATAAACGTTTGTGTGCAGTGTATGGTGATGTTGCAGTTAATAGGAGTACAGTTTGGCGACGGGTAATGAAATTTACAGCCTCAGGAAATGTAGGAACAGAGCTCCGTGGTTGGCCACACTCTGGACATCCTGTCACGACATCATTGCCTCATCCACCCTACAGCACTCCAGACCCAGCACACTCTGACTTCCATCTCCTTGGGATGCTTAAAGAGACACTGCGGGGCTGTGGCTAAACATGCATTATCATAACTACGTCAGCTCTGAACAATTCACATTATCTCTCTCTCTAACCACTATATCAGGTGACCTATACCAGGACATCGACATCAGGAGATGGTTGGTTGGTTGGTTGTTTGGGGGAAGAGACCAAACAGCGAGGTCATCTGATTAGGGAAGGATGCGGAAGGAAGTCGGCCGTGCCCTTTCAAAGGAACCATCCCGGCATTTGCCTGGAGAGATTTTTAGGGAAATCATGGAAAACCTAAATCAGGATGGCCGGATGCGGGATTGAACCGTCGTCCTCCCGAATGCGAGTCCAGTGTGCTAACCACTGCCGACATCAGGAGAGATTTAGCATGTTTGTAATAACTGTTTCATGAATCGGCTACTACATTATGGCAATGAGGATGGAAATCACTCAATATGCAAAAGATTACACATAATCAATGGGAGAATTAATTCCAAAAGGAGCAAAAAAGCCAACCAAAAGGTAGGAAAATTCATGATCCATTGCATGCACGACTGCACTTAGTAGCGTCTTTGTCAATAGTTATCATAGTACCTTTCCTAATCTAATTCCCAAATTGAAGCATTCTCTTAATTACAAAGACATTTAGACAGAAAATTAATTTTAGGGAGAGAAGAGAGTGCATACAATTGAGTTACGCTAACAATGTATTTTGACGCATGTTAGCGAGGCACACTGAATAGGTTTTGTAGTAGCATCTTCACTATTACAAATACAGTGTTTCATTTTCAAAAGTATTCATCTGTTTTCTTTTTTTTTTAAGTTAGGCACATTGTTGCCAGTCCATTGCTGGATAGCCAGGCATAAGATGTTGCCTAAATGGGTGTGGCAACAAATGAAATCAAAACTGAATATGTTGGTCACAGTGATGACAACCGATTACATTTTTCAGTTAACATGAACACAGATGGTAGTAACATTATCATTCAAAATGATACAATGATGACAGTAGATGAGACAGGGTCACAATTTTCTGCAGGGAGTAGTTTTTCCCCTGGTGAAAATGTAATGTGCAATAGCACGGACTTCCTAAATCATTCTTTGCCTGCCACACTTACACCTAATGCAAACGCTATTGGACAGGGTGCACTGCGCAGATCGGAAACCTGATCATGATGCAAATGTTACAACGGTTAATTGAACAAAGCTTCAATGATTTCAAGTAGAAGTTTAAGGAAGAGCAAAAACAAACACTCAAACAAAGTACTGATGAAAAATTTAAGGATTTTTCATAACAACAAACCAAAAAATTTAAAAATCTTAATGAGCAAAATCAAACACTTAAGCAAAGCATCGGTGAAAAATTTAATGATTTTACAAAACAACATGCAGATGCACAAAAGAAATTACTTGAACAGCAAAAGCAAAGTCTTGATGCTTTCAAAAGCAACATAACACAACAGTTCAATGACTTGACAAAAGATTTGCATGCAGATCTTTCAAATGAATTACTGGACAAACCTGTAAATATGGGGAAACCTCTAAAAACACAGTTGCTCACTGATTTGTCACAAGATATAAATAATTTAAGCCAAAAAGTGTCATCAGTAGGTGAGACACAAGAACACCTTGTGGAAAATGTGAAGGAGGTAGCTAAGGCTCAGGCAAAAGTGCACCAGGAGTGTTCACAATTGTGCCCGAATATAAATACACTCGCAGGTATCGTTATGGGTTGCAAACAGCGTACAAAGGTCTGCCTGAACAAATGCAAGACATGTCATTGCAACTAGGTAGCATAAGTTTAAATACTCAGTTCATGAGAACGGAGCAAGAAAGAATAGATAAAGATATTAAGGGAAAAAAAGATAGAGCCAAGGATGTATGCTAGACCAAGGCAGTACTCTGATGCACAAAGTAGTCTAGTTACACAAGGGTTATGTGTATGTGATCGAGGAAGCAATAAAGGTACAGAAGGCAGAACTAAGAGCTGAAATAGATCAGAGGTTGAAAGCAGTGGAGGAAAAATTGCAGACTAACATCGTTAGTAACACTGAAAAGGAAAGGAAGCATTCAACCCCAAGCTGTCAGGTGTCAACAGACAGGTTAGATAATCTGAACATCTATCTGCACTCGAACCCTAACCCGTCAGGTAAATAGGTCACAACTATAACATCTAGCAGGTGCTGCTGATTTCTGTCCCTGTTGTAAAGAGGTGTTGGGAATACAATCTGATACATCAAAACAATGCCACTCTGGCAACAGGCAGTGCAACATGCCTTGCACTGCTCGCAGATGAAGACTTAATTACGACACAGGCAGTTTCCGATTTTTTCTCCCAAAGGTAAGCGAACAAGAGCCTTCCGGAATGTTTTGCCAAGGAATTAGACCAAAGCGCAAAGGGTGATGTCTTCCTGTGGGCCACTGACAAGGCAGAGGAATGTCACACCTACGAACAGTCTTAAAGGGCATTCCTAGAAAAGTTCAGGTCCATCGCAGTACAAGAGACACTGAGGCGTGAAGAGTTTAACCTGGTGTCATTCAGCAATAAACACAGTGGGCTCAGAAGATGCTTCAAGAAATATCTAAATAAAACCCATTACTGGACAGACCCAATAACACATGTAGATGTGCAAAAAATTTTGAAAAGCCAACTATTGGCTAACATATGTGAGAAATCAGTTGCCATTCCTGAGCACAATATAGAGAACTTCCTCTCAGTTCTCGATTCCATTGATCTTATTTGTGAAGAGAGATGTGCACAACCACAAAGTGATAGTGCACAGGCAGCCCTCACAAGAACTAATGCACAATAAGGTGTGATTGCAATAACAACCAACATGCTTGGCAACTATATTCCCCTCACAACAATACCAACATGAACCAATTTGGTAAAGGGAAGGGGCAAAAATTCAAATGGGTATATAAAAATAACCAAGGACAGAATTCCAATCTGGCAGGATTTAATGGCAAGAGAGATTCTAGTCAGCAAGCATACAATGCGCTGCCAACTGGGAGCAATGACTCAAATGACAACTGGCAGGTGCAGAACGCAACTGGGCAACAAAATAATGCACCACCACCACCTGCCTATAACAAGTATAATCAAAATTACATTTTGAATAGCAGCTAGGATCAACAAAATTTCGAATCGACAGCTGTACAAGGTACTAACTGGCGGAACCAGACACACACAGTGCATGTAGTTGAGGTTACCTGTAATGAGGAGGTTAGTGCTCGGGTTAATTCAGAAAGCTCGAACTGGTCTCAATAGGCCCCCATCTGATGACCAGTAATAGAGGTAGAGGTGTGGAACCAGTTAAAAGTGGTTTTCTTACAGCCAACAACTGTGGTGATATCAAAGATGACCCGTGTCAGGAAGATATTACCAAATGTGCAGATGAAAATGAAGACACAGTACAGGCAGTAATCAATGCAAAAATACTTGGTTTGAGGGTACCCATGGTACTGGACACTGGAGCTTCCACAAATATAATTTCACAGGGTCCATTTGCCCAATTACAAAAAAGAGGACCCGTACTGACGGTTCCTGTCCAAAACTGTAAAATCCAATCAGCTGTAGGAGGTAAGTCTAAAGACAGAAAACTGCAGGCATGGATTCCTATTCAGATTGATAGTTTCTCTTTACAATGCATTTTTCTTGTGGCTGAAAGACTAGTAGAAGCCCCCATATCAGCACCTCAAGGAAGGAACAAGCACAAATTGACATTGGTGAGGGGAAGTGTCATTTCATTGTGGACGACCAACAGTATTCAGTAGACCTAGTCAAGTCAAGCGCCAGAGAAAGCAAACCCAAACACACTGCTGATGTGTGAATACAGTTCTTCTGTCATGTTGGTAAATACACGCGGGATTGAGCAAAGAAACTGGTCCTGAGATCGGGCACGCCAGGATGAGTGAGTTAGTGTGTCTTACAGAAGAACAAAAGGAAGAACTGCAGGAGCTTTTAACACATTGTGCTCATGTTTTTGAATGACGTCCTGGCATTATCAAAGGATACAAATATAAAATGGAGGTATGGCCACATTTAAACTTCTTACCCCATTTCATGAACCTAGAAGAAGGCTCTGAGGAAAGAGATCAATCGAATGCTAAACTGGAAAATAATACAACTATCTTTGTCTACATACTGTAGCCCCCTTTTGGCCATTAGCAAGTCAGATGGTAGTGTCCACATGGTGCTCAATGGCTGCCAGGACATGGTCTTACAACCTGGAAGGACAACTTCTAAAATTCTATAACTTTAAATACCTCACCGTAATAGATCTTCGACCTCCTACTGGCAAATCACACTACATGAAGCCTTTGTATGTGGGAGCAGAAGCTATGAGTTCCATTTCAACCTTTTGATTTAAATGTCAGTGCAGGCATATTTATTTTTGCTTTATATCAAGTCTTAGGACCTGAATTGTTAAGTAGAGCCACTATGTAAGTTCATGATTTACTGATTGTGGTCAGAACACTTAGGGCTCGTGGCTCAAGTCTTGTACAGGTTTTCAGAATATGGAGTCACAGCCAACCTAATGAAGTCATATTTCGAAAAGAAAAGGATTAAATTCCTTGAACACATAATATCAGCTAAAGGCATACTTAAAGACCCTAAGAAGCTCAATGCTATCGGACTCTGCCCTATACCTCAAAACAAGAAACACTTGAAGGGATATTTTTCCTTCTTCAGAAAATTTATACCACAGCAGATTTTAAAACGTGATGCTCTATTGAATCTTCTACGGAAGAACCAGCCCTGGTTATGGACCAAGCAGTGCCAAACTGATTTTGACAACATTAAAGCAGCTCTCTTGAATGCCAACATCTTACATCATCCTGACATGACCCAGGATTTTTGTCTGTGCAGGCACATTCTTCCAAGAGCTGGGCACGTGACCAAATTGGATGCTTTTGTGGTAATATGGAAGTTCAAAAATTTCAAATATTACCTGTTGGGAAAGCATACCAAGGTGTATAGCGACCAATGGTCTTTGTCCTTCCTTCTCACTAGTAAACTCTTACACAGGAGGATTGCTAGGTGGTGGTTGTATTTACAGCAATTTGGTTTTGAAATCATGTACATCCAAGGTAATCAAATTGTAATTGCTGATGCCTTATTGCGGCTTCCACAAGGTCACACAAATTCTAGGAATTTGTGCAGAACAATTGAGAAATCAAAGTTTTGTGGATTAAAGATAAAATCTGACAGCCATACTGCATTAAGATGTGTAAAAGCAAGGACCAACTACAGCAGAAGGATCCCAGATGGCAAAAGGTATGGCTAAAAATGCACAGAACAATGATGACCAGTTGAAATTTTTTTTATGGTTTACCAAGGTTTATTGTTTCACTGACATCACTCAGAGCAGAGCCAGTGGTGTATTTTTTTTTACCAGAGAATCACATTAACAACTTTATATTACGCACTCACAATGTTTGGGGCCACTATGGCATACCCAAATGCCTTAGTAAGATAAGCACTTATTGTTATGATCGAAAGTTAAGACGAAAAGTTCTGCATGTAATATTAAAATGTGTCAGAAGGCTAAGCACACAAATAAGTCAAAACTAATTGAACTACACCCGATATCGCATAAAAGACCTTGGAGATAGATTCCTTGGACACTGCTGGACCGTACCCACAAGGGAAAGGAGGTGTAAGATATGTTGTTGCTCTATACAATTTTTTCTCCAAGTGTGTGAAATAGTGTTCTGTGCGGTCAGTGATTGCGAGCATCATCATCTGAATAATTACAATGGATTATCTATCCAGAGTATGCAAGCCAGAAATACTGATGATGGATAATGTCATATTTTACAGGCAACCGATGTAAAGACTTCATGAACACTCACAACATTAAATATATACTTGTATCCAGGTTTCACCCAGAAGCTAGTCCCGTAAAGACGATATTTAAGGAATTTAACAGATTTACCCAAACTTACACCCCTCACAAATACACAAAGAGGATCAAATATGTTACCGCATTTCAGCAAGATGTTAACAATCTCCCACTTAGCTCAACTGGCTGCACACCTATGGAATTTCTGTTTTTCAAAATTCAAGTAGATGATTGGGGAAAACCTCTACCCAATGGCCCTAGGTAGGAAATATTGCACGAGGAGAAAATACGCCGGGCACTGGTTGGCACTGAAGAAAAGTCAGAGTATGGAAAACAGTTGTATGATAAGAAATTGGGACACAGTGTAGAGCACCATGTAGGACAACAAGCACTCCTCAGGACTAATCCAAAACTAATGAAGTATGGCAAGTTGAATTACAAGTGGCAACTGTGGTATGCAGGCTGTTTGTTATATAAAAAATAACTCCCCCAGGAGCCTATAAGTTAGTATACCTAGACAGTGGTAAGGAAGAAAGGCTTTACCCACAGAAAGATTTGTGTGTTGCAATTGCTGTTGAGTATTAAAGAGAATTTTATTTTGACTATTCCATGTGTGTTGCCTTAATAGGATGTAAGTTTTAGTTATGTTAGATTTTTGTTATATGTTTATGAGCCAGAGACGCTCAGGAAACATTACCCTCACTGAGTGCAAGAAATTATTTAATTTGACACTGTACTGTTTAAAGGTGCAGTAGGCTTGCAACTGAGACACAGTGCATGGAAGTGGCAAAGTGCAATGAGGACAGAACTGAGCATACGGATTAGCTAGCTTTAAGGTTGACAACCTGTGTGCATGGGTACAGCACAGTGTAAGCTGACGGATTGCTGCCAGATGACAATTGCAGCTTAGCAAAGAAACGCCAAGCAATCTACACTACGAGAAAAACTTTATAATATGAGTTGACTACTAAGAAAGTAAAACTTTTGCATTACAGAACTAAACTAAGGTTACGAAATTAGGAAGAACTAAGCTAAGGAATAAACAAGAAGTAAACACTAACTACAGAAAATTAGCTACATACTATGATACTATGTACAAGCTATATACACTCCTGGAAATTGAAATAAGAACACGGTGATTTCATTGTCCCAGGAAGGGGAAACTTTATTGACACATTCCTGGGGTCAGATACATCACATGATCACACTGACAGAACCACAGGCACATAGACACAGGCAACAGAGCATGCACAATGTCGGCACTAGTACAGTGTATATCCACCTTTCGCAGTAATGCAGGCTGCTATTCTCCCATGGAGACGATCGTAGAGATGCTGGATGTAGTCCTGTGGAACGGCTTGCCATGCCATTTCCACCTGGCGCCTCAGTTGGACCAGCGTTCGTGCTGGACGTGCAGACCGCGTGAGACGACGCTTCATCCAGTCCCAAACATGCTCAATGGGGGACAGATCCAGAGATCTTGCTGGCCAGGGTAGTTGACTTACACCTTCTAGAGCACGTTGGGTGGCACGGGATACATGCGGACGTGCATTGTCCTGTTGGAACAGCAAGTTCCCTTGCCGGTCTAGGAATGGTAGAACGATGGGTTCGATGACGGTTTGGATGTACCGTGCACTATTCAGTGTCCCCTCGACGATCACCAGTGGTGTACGGCCAGTGTAGGAGATCGCTCCCCACACCATGATGCCGGGTGTTGGCCCTGTGTGCCTCGGTCGTATGCAGTCCTGATTGTGGCGCTCACCTGCACGGCGCCAAACACGCATACGACCATCATTGGCACCAAGGCACAAGCGACTCTCATCGCTGAAGACGACACGTCTCCATTCGTCCCTCCATTGACGCATGTCGCGACACCACTGGAGGCGGGCTGCACGATGTTGGGGCGTGAGCGGAAGACGGCCTAACGGTGTGCGGGACCGTAGCCCAGCTTCATGGAGACGGTTGCGAATGGTCCTCGCCGATACCCCGGGAGCAACAGTGTCCCTAATTTGCTGGGAAGTGGCGGTGCGGTCCCCTACGGCACTGCGTAGGATCCTACGGTCTTGGCATGCATCCGTGCGTCGCTGCGGTCCGGTCCCAGGTCGACGGGCACGTGCACCTTCCGCCGACCACTGGCGACAACATCGATGTACTGTGGAGACCTCACACCCCACGTGTTGAGCAATTCGGCGGTACGTCCACCCGGCCTTCCGCATGCCCACTATACGCCCTCGCTCAAAGTCCGTCAGCTGCACATACGGTTCACGTCCACGCTGTCGCGGCATGCTACCAGTGTTAAAGACTGCGATGGAGCTCCGTATGCCACGGCAAACTGGCTGACACTGACGGCGGCGGTGCACAAATGCTGCGCAGCTAGCGCCATTCGACGGCCAACACCGCGGTTCCTGGTGTGTCCGCTGTGCCGTGCGTGTGATCATTGCTTGTACAGCCCTCTTGCAGTGTCTGGAGCAAGTATGATGGGTCTGACACACCGGTGTCAATGTGTTCTTTTTTCCATTTCCAGGAGTGTACATTTATACAAGCGGCTATTTACATGCTACACAAAAGGGGATATCTAAATGAGGTGTGAAGTAATATAAACTAGGTCTTGAACTTATTATGAGAGGTGGGATTGTGCCTCACCTACAACAACACTTTCCTTTCCAGGTGCAAAAAGGTAAGTCAAAATGACAACCACACTGCAAACAAATGCACACTTACCACTCATAAAAAGTTGATAAAGAATCAACTGCATACTGATAGAAATAGAATATATCAATATTGAAAGTGTAATGCATCAGTATCCATCAAGCAACTACACACGTAGTAT
Organism: Schistocerca nitens; assembly: GCF_023898315.1. NCBI lineage: Eukaryota > Metazoa > Arthropoda > Insecta > Orthoptera > Acrididae > Schistocerca > Schistocerca nitens. The sequence continues at coordinate 623,650,179 of NC_064614.1, read as the reverse complement.
TAAGTTAGTATTTAAATGTCCTTCCAGTGAACAATGCAGAGTTATGGCCTTAGTAAGATAGGGAACACAATAGCTAGGTGTTTGGTACCAAAGCGTAAGGGTGACATAAATGATTATATGTATATGTATAAAAATATATAAATGATTATATGTATAAAAATATGTGTGAGTGTGATGGTGTGAATATGTGTATGAAAAAGCTACTGCACATTAGGTGTATAAAAAGATTGAACTTAGGCCTTGTGCTACCAAATGAGAAGTGGTCAGACCAAGCATTACGAGTTCATGTGACTGAAAAGAGTGCCAAGCAAGAGTTATTACAGTACATTTGCACAAGCACAAAAGTTGTCTCAACATTGTTTTACACTTGTTCATTGGCACAATTCTCATAAATCCATTTTTATGCACAACAGAATACACAAGAGTGATTTCATGTAGCAGAAGGAAATAAAAGTCACTGACCTGAAGTATACCATTTACAGTTAATGATGATACTTCTATAACACAATATTGTACTGTCAGAATGTACCAGTAGATAGTAACCTGAAGTAAGTAGATTAACATGAGTAGATAGTTATGAAATGATGTACTCAATAGTTCTCTCATGTTGAATGAAGGACTGCAGTAGTAGAGCAAAAAATAATGCTTCTTTCTGTCCATAAGATTTTCTGTAGGCTAGCAGACACAATCCAACTAAACTTGTCAGAGGCATAGCTAAACATAGACTGAAGTGCCAAAGAGACTGTATAGGCATGCATATTCAAATAAAGAGATATGTAAACAGGTAGAATATGGCACTGTGGTCGGCAACACCTACATAAGACTACAAGTGTCTGATGCAGTTGTTAGATCAGTTACTGCTGCTACAATGGCAGATTATCAAGATTTAAGTGAGTTTGAAAGAGATGCTATAGTTGGTACATGAGCAATGAGGCAACACATCTCTGAGGAAGTGGAGATTTTCCCATAGAACGATTTCACAAGTGTACTGTGAATAACAGGAATCAAGTAAAACATCAAATGTCTGACATCGCTGTAGCTGAAAAAGATCCTGCAAGAACGGGACCAATGACGACTGAAGAGAATCGTTCAGTGTGACAGAAGTGCAACCCTTCCACAGACTGCTGCAAATTTCAATGCTGGACAAGTGTTTGCGCGCGAACCATTCAACGAAACATCATCAATATGGGCTTTCGGAGCCGAAGGCCCACTTGTGTTCCCTTGATGACTGCACAACACAAAGCTTTACATCTCACCTGGGCCCATAAACACTGACATTGGACTATTGACAACTGGAAACGTGTTGCCTGGTCAGACAAGTCTCATTTCAAATTTTATTGCACGGATGGACTTTACAACCTCTGGAATCCATAGACCCTGCATTTCAGCTCGGAACTGTTCAAGCTGGTGGAGGCTCTGTAATGGTGTGGGGCATGTGTAGTTGGAGTGATATGGGATCCCTGATACATCTAGATACAACTCTGACAGGTGACATGCATGTAAGCATCCTATCAGATCACCTGCCTCCATTCATGTTCATTGTGCATTCCGACAGATTTGGGCAACTCCAGCAGGACAATGTGACACCCCACACGTCCAGAATTGCTACACAGTGACCTTAGGAACACTCTTCTCAATTTAAACACTTCCACTGGCCACCAAACTCCCCAGACATGAACATTATTGAGTATAATTGGGATGCCTTACAACGTTCTGTTCAGAAGAGATTTCTACCCCCTCGTATTCTTATGGATTTATGGACAGCCCTGCAGGATTCATGGTGTCAGCTCCCTCCAGCACTACTTCAGACATTAGTGGAGTCCATGCCACACTGTGTTCTGGCACTTCTGCATGCTCACGGGGCCCTATATGATATTAGGCAGGTGTCCCAGTTTCTTTGGCTCTTCAGTATAGTTATGTAGGATTATCGCAATTCTGTGTTATGAAGCTTTCTTTTGTCAGTTTCTGTAATTATGGATATTTGCTTCAGGTGTGATGTATGAACACACAACTCATGCACATCATGTGATAATGTTGACAGCAAATATTTTGTCAGTACTGGAAAATGAGATTGAAAAAATGACAACCTATGTAATTTAAATTAAGATGAGACTGTGAATACAGACTTCACAAATGGACATTCAAAAGGGTAATGCCCAAGAGCAAAATGTGATAAAAATCATAATTTAAAAACTGAAAAATATTACATGACATAAAATCACAAGAAATGTATGTAATATTAACTGTCTTGTATGCATAATTTCTGTACAGTGTTTTTTTTTAATTTTTTGCACAATATTTATGTAAAGAAATGTAATTGTTATGTGAAAATGTGTATGTATACAGAGTAAGAAATACATAAACCTGGGGTGTTAATATATTTTAAAATGTAAATACTTAGGTTATCGTAACAATGATGAAATGTAAAAGCTATGTATATGATGCAATGTAAAGCTGAAGATGTTTTCCAGGACTGCATATGTGAACTAACAACTGTAAGTGTGCTATGAACCTTTTGTGAAGGTATGAAACCCATAATTCCATGTGTTGCCGGTGGTGGGCCGGGCAGTAACGAACATTTCTATGCTCAGTGGCCTCAGGTTCTGACAAGACATTCTACAACAGAGAGGGTATGGAAACGAATAAAGGCATTGGAGACTTACCTTAAACCCATTCAAGTATCTTTGGAATGCTGATAGTGTGAGCCTAGTTCAGCAACTGAAACATGTGGATTACTTTCCAGAATGAGATTTTCACTCTGCAGCGGAGTGTGCACTGATATGAAACTTCCTGGCAGATTAAAACTGTGTGCCGGACTAAGACTCAAACTCGGGACTTTTGCCTCTTCGTGGGCAAGAGCTCTACCAACTGAGCTACCCAAGCACGACTCACAACCCGTCCTTACAGCTTCAATTCTGCCAGTACCTTGTCTCCTACCTTCCAAACTTCACCAGTTCTGCAAGTCTCACAGAAGAGCTTCTGTGAAATTTGGAAGGTAGGAGAGGAGGTACTGGCAGAATTGAAGCCAGTACCTAAGCCATGTCTCCGCAATATTCTTTCTTTCAGGAGTGCTAGTCCTGCAAGGTCGCAAGAGAGCTTCTGTAAAGTTTGGAAGGTAGGAGATGAGGTACTGGCAGAAGTAAAGCTGTGAGGACAGGGCGTGAGTCGTGTTTGGGCTGCTCAGATGGTAGAGCACTTGCCTGCGAAAGGCAAAGGTCTCGAGTTCGAGTCTCGGTCCGGCACACAGTTTTAATGTGCCAGGAAGTTTCATATCAGCGCACACTCCGCTGCAGAGTAAAAATCTCATTCTGGAAACATCCCCAAGGTTGTAGCTAAGCCATGTCTCCACAATGTCCTTTCTTTCAAGAGTGCTAGTCCTGCAAGGTCGCAGGACAGCTTTTGTAAAGTTTGGAAGGTAGGAGACGAGGTATTGGCAGAAGTAAAGCTGCGAGGACAGAGCGTGAGTCGTGCTTGGGTAGCTCAGATGGTAGAGCACTTGCCCGCAAAAGGCAAAGGTCCCGAGTTCGAGTCTCGGTCCGGCACACAGTTTTAATCTGCCAGGAAGTTTCATATCAGCGCATACTCCACTGCAGAGTGAAAATCTCATTCTGGAAACAGAGATGTTTTCTAAATAAAACCTGGAATAAATAAAGAATTTAATTGTACTCTAAAAATTAAGCCAAATGATCCATTCTATGTCAAGACCATACTCAATACCAGTAACTAAGAGAGTATCATTTGAAAAAGAGACTGACAAAATGATTAAAGGGAATAACATTGAGCCCTCTGTCAATTCTTACAGCAGCTCAGTAGTAGTTGTTAAGAAATCAGACTGGTCAGTGAGACTGGTACTAAGCACAAGAGCTGTTAATAAAATAATTGATCCTGAGACAGATGGACCCTCTATAACAAAAGAAATGTTAATGAAATTTCTAGGGACCAAATACATTATCACAAAGGATCTCTCGACCTGGTAAGTAGCTCTTGCTAAGAATTCCAGAAAGTATGCAGTCTTTCTATCTGAGAGTAGATCGTACCAGTTTCAAGTATTGCCTTTTGGACTAAATGTATCAGTGTCAGTGTTTATAAGAACTTTAGACTGAGCCATAGGCAACGAGTTAAGAGAGAAAGTTTTAATTTATGTTGATGACATAATACTTTTATCTGTACCATGGAGTGAACATCTTCAAACTCTAGATGACTTTTTCCTAGTCTATTTTCACAAGGCATTACAATTAAATGATCAAAATTGCAATTTGGTATAAATGCAGAAAAATTTTTGGGACACATTTTAAATACAATAGGAATCTGACCTGGCCCACGTAGATTAGATGTGATTACATTTTGTGCAGAACCATCAAATGAAAAGAAACTCGAGTCCTATTAAAGAATGGTAGGTTTTTGTAATGTGGTGCATTGCTCAATGCATTATTAAAATTAAATTTATTATTATTAACATGATTAAAATTGAATCTTCCATGAAACTGGTACGCGTATTGCAAGAAGGAATTCACAGAATAAAGATACATTTAGTTCAGTCACAAGCACTGTTTCATCCAGATTTCACTCCACTGTTTCATTTAAAGTCAGCGACAGTGTTAATGGCCTCTAACCATGCAGCTGACAGGAAATACTGCATTGTTAACTCAGTTGAAAGCACATAGATATCTGCAATAGTGGAAGCTTAACCTAGGTCGATACTGTCTGCTTCATAGTGTACTAAAAACCATTTTGTAATAAATGTACTAAGTGTAACCAGTAAGTATGAGATACACATTAGAGAATGGAATATTTATTCAATCTTTTCCAGCCATAATGACATGAAGAGAAATGAGTGGTACAGTTTCTCACACTGCAGAATGGATTCTATAATAAACCGTACTTTAAAAAATGGATTATACCTTCTGCTTCCTCTTATTTTATTAATGAAACAATCAGTTCTAAAGTATTCACAGCAGGAGAAAAAGCATCTTAAACTACATTGCATTGTAGTCAGAAAAGCGAAATAAGTATAGCAGATTACGCTCTGAATGCTTTCTACTGCACAGACAGCTTGACAAGAAAGTAAATGTTGTGTCAAAATTACAAAATAAATTTAAATTCCATTCACATACCCTTATATTGAGATGTTTCATTGCCACTGCCTTCAGAACTCGAATCACTGGATTCGGGTGCCAGATCGACAATTAATGAATCCATTATTTCATCTCTAACAACTCCTATCTAGTAATCTTCTTCTTACAGTTTGTCAGTGTGATGTACACATGATTCCCAGTCAGTGACAATGATTTTGTCTATTGCTTCATGGATTAGTCTTTCAATGTTGGCTACTTTAAATGTAGTATTTTTGTCTGCCACATACCTCTTTACCTGTGCCCAAACCAGTTCTATTGGATTATAATGGCAATGATAAGATAATACTTGTATCACTCTGTGACCAAGTTGGACAGCTATAGTCAGTTTCATATTCTTTTACTGCTGCCTTTTAAAATCTTAACAAGGTCCAACAGCTCTGCTCTTGTTTGTGTTTAATTGTGCCATATATTATTACTTCACATCCTTGAAAGAATATCACCTTTACTTGTGCTTGTAGTGGGAGGCCTATCAAGAATAACTATTGCAGGGCCAAGATGCAAATAAGATAACAGCTGATTCTCAGATCATTCTCAAAATGTTTCTGCATTCATTTCAGAATGGTATCAGAGTCGGTTTTCAATTTGGATCAGAATACAATTTTTCTTCGAGGCAGCAGAACTGGCATGACATATTATAAGATGCCCTTCTTTTTCACTGGAACCTTCAAGCCACTTTGTTCCTCTGTTGTTTGCCAAATAAATATTTAGTGTGGTTTAGATTTATCCAAGGCTTATCCAATAACGTAAAAATCAGGTGAATCTTTAATCCTAAATCTTACCTGTTACTCTCTGTAAATGAGACATGGTCTAATCTGATGAAAAATAACCATCACTGTTGGGTTAAAAATGATATAGGTTGTATAATATTTCTATTCTTCAGAGTAAATTGCTGCTGTTAGTATAAGCAAATGATTATTAGGTTAAAACTGAAGTAGGGTAATTATGTTTCTCACAGTGAAATTTCTCTGTGTTGCAAAAATTTTGAAACTTCTACTTTGTGTCATTCAGTATTTATGTCTTAGGGAAACTTTCAGCAGTAGATTCTCTATCTAATTTTGTATATTAATGCAAGGCCACTCTGGAACTCAAAGACATTTATACATGCCAGTACTCAACTATTAACTCAGAAATGGAACTGTTTTAGGTATGTATGGATACAAATTTGAGGTGAAACTATCTTGTGAACTAAACATGGAATAAAAACAGAGAAATCCAGACTTACAGGAAAGAGAGGGCAAAAAGTAAAGTAACCTGTTTTTGTAAGTCAAATACTCACAAAATGTGACTAAAGTTTATATTGTAAAGACATTTAACTACATATATTTTGCATGCTTTGTTAAAGGTTCAAGTTATTGTGTCCATGTGACTTAAGAGATGTGATGCAATGCAAATGATAAATTACTAATGAATTTTTCAATTATCAGTTGACATACTGCACAAATATGATCAGTGAATGAGTATAAAAGTAGGTACAGTACTCATTCACTAATCATAATTTATAAAAATTTTTGCACCATGTCAGCTGAGATGCTTGAGCTTTCACCGATTTGCTTTACATCACATGTATAGATGTAAATATGTACACGTACTTACTTGCCATATGTTTTTTTCATATATTTCACTCTTGAGATGTTTGTTGTAATATCCTACACAAATTTTTATAAAAATCTACGAAATAAGTTTGTCTCAATGTGGTGTTTGAAGATATTATCAATGAGTACTTTTTGAAGCTATAAGAAATCAAATTTTGTTTAAAATTCATTATTTTGTTACTCCAGAGTATTTAAGTTAATTTTTATATAAATGTCAATTAACACATTTGTCAGTTGTGTCAGTTAATGAATGGTTTGCTTTGTAAGAATCTAATATGTAAAACTTTTTTGCTTTTCATGAAAATCTAATTTTTACATTGGCATGGAATGACCAAGTTTTTCATGATATTTTCCAGAGTTTCATGCAATGTAACACATATGCAATGTATGGCATGCTCTGACCATGGGTATTTTAACTTTGCAAGAATCCATGTCTATCAGACTCTTCTGTTGCAGTGAAAGTTGATGGACTCCCGATAACATCTCATTAGTTACCCGTTACAGTAGTTATTAATAATTCTACTGAAGGAGCAACTCAAGAACTTGTGGATAGAACACTATTTAGTCTTCAATCTTTATACAACTCACTCTCATTGCATTTTACACACATGCTCTTAACATGAACGTACAAGGAATCCTTAAATTTGTTGATATTCTTGTCCATCAGACATTTGGGTCACCAATACACCTTAGAGCAGCATATGGTGCAGTCATCTCTTTCCAGTACTTGTGGGTGATGTCAAGCACAGCTCAAACAATCTCTTCATTGCTCAAAACCCAAAAGGAATACCTCAGACAGACAAAAAACAACAACAACAAAACATAATCTAAAGAAACTATGATCCCCACTAGATATTAAATTACCCAGAGGTCATATGAACTAATATGCAAATGGAGGCACGATATCAATCAATCAATGGTACTGTTTGCCTTAAGTTTGCCAATATATTGTCATGATTTATGCAAATCATGTTCACCTTGATACCAAATTAGTCAGACAATGATTCGAATTCTATTCCAACAAACTTTTAACATTAAAGTTGTTGTACAGTGATTACAGAAAGAAGTCATTCATCTTATCTATGATAGTATAGATGAACAATGCAGCTGAAGGTCTCAAATAAACCATATGTATACAGGTTCACATTTGCTCTGATTAATTCAGTTACATTCATCATGTGCAAAAATGATGAAATTCTTCTTCATAAAAATAAGCAAATCAATTCAATCATTTTCGATGGAAAAAAATATAAGGCAATTCATTGTTCAGCTATTCAATGCATTGCAGCAGACAAACAATCTATTCATTAAAACTGTTATATGAAATGCCAGTGAGGTATCTACAGTGACAAAGGAAGCTTTTCATGTGTATCTTCCATAGGTATGAAAGGAAAAATTGGAATCTTCCCTGGGTATGACCAATTAAATATTCACCATAAAAATTAATGTAGGATTGTACAAAACGTGACAAAGGTATGAGCAAATTTTGTCCCCATGGTGTCAACCTTCAAAAAAAAAGCTCTTCATGTTAAGCGTTACCTGGATTAGAAACAATACTCAATCCTCAAATATTGTTTGAGCTGGTTGCACACAGTGACAGCATACCATGGCATTCCAAGTGGACAGACTCAGGAATGGTTTAGGCTCAATTTTGCCATATTGCTGACACCAGTGATAATAGCTCTGATAGTCTGTACTATCATACCCATTAAACAGGCTTTACTTGCAGTAAGGGGTACCTTTGGGATTCCACATGCGATAGTAGTGGGTACTGCTAACTACTTGCTTGCAGTAAGGGGTGCCTTTGGGATTCCACATTCAGTAGTAGTAGGTACAACAACCTCAATAACAAAAACAGGCCCTTCCTTTTCATTCATACACAAATTATCGAACATCGATGTTAGTGCCTAAGGAAAAAAACATTTAGAGGGGGAGGGAAATAAATAGAATGGATTGGTTCACTGTCCAACATACACTGAGGTGACAAAAGTCATGGGATAGCAATATGCGCATGTACAGATGGCAGTGGTATCATGTACATAAGGTATAAAAGGGCCGTGCATTGGTGAGCTGCTGTTTGTACTCAGGTAATTCATGTGATATGGTTTCTGATGTAATTATGGCCACACAATGGGAATTAACAGACTAAACATGGAATAGTAGTTGGAACTAGATGCGTAGGACATTCCATTCCAGTAATCATTAGGGTGTTCAATATTTCTAGGACCACGATGTCAATAGTGTGCCAAGAATGCTAAATTTTGGGCATTACTTCTCACCTTGGACAACATGGTGTCTAACAGCCTTCACTTAATAACTGAGAGTAGCATCATTTGCGTAAAGTTGTCAGTGCTAACAGACAAGCATCAATGCATGAAATAACCACAGAAATCAACATGTAACATATCAACAGGTCAGTCCATGCATAAAATCCTGCACTGGCAACACTTTCACATTTATGGACGGCTATAGAAGCACCATGGCTCAATACTTCTGCAGGGAACTTATGGTGACCTGTTGAGTCCATGCCGCACAAAGTCGCTGCACTGCACCAGGGAAAAGGAGGTCTGACACAACATTAGGTGGTAGCCCCCAACCTCTGTCACCTCAGTGTAACCCTTCAAGTTAAATTTGTTCTGAATCTTAACATTACCGTTCATTTTATTTTCATATTTCAAGTGCCACCCCTCAGTGCCCTCAAGTGCCACGTTGAAAAGTAAATTAACATTACCTTGCTAATATCACAACAAATTATTAGAACCTAACTTCCTTGTTTCTCGACTAGTTCAATTCTGCTTGACTACAATTGGCCAAAATGTGATTCATTATTAAGTGCTCTGTATGCTGTCTTGTACAATAAATTTTGACAAAACATGATTCTAATGTTTCCTTTCACTTAAATCAGTAACGAATGGTGATAAATCCCAAGTAATATACATAACTCTTTCCATTTCAGTCATCAGGTTGGTTAACATCACTACCTTTGAGCATGGCATTTTCATTGTCAGAAATGGTCCCTGATACAGAAGCTAGAATTTACGGATTACTTTTTCATTCTTTAAACTTCTATTAAAGTTCCTCACTAAAATTACGTCTGATATCTTGTAGCGTACTGGAGTACCTTTCTCTCATCTCTTCTTTCACTTTTCTGCTTAACAATTTCTTAATGTCATCTGCTGGCACTGATTGAGTAACTACATTATCTATTATCTTCTGGTAAACCTTCTGGGATGTAAGGTCGTGGTCCATGAAACTCTTCAGCTCCTAACGTTTCGTCCAGAGCTGCGCTGGACATCTTCAGAGGGATGTTTCTCCTCCAGTGAGTCTTGCTGACTCACCGGAGGAGAAACACCCCTCTGAAGATGTCCAGTGCAGCTCTGGACGCAACGTTAGGAGCTGAAGAGTTTCATGGACCACGACCTTACATCCCGCAAAGTTTACCAGAAGATATGTCATCCGGTCGTGAAAGCCTTCATACTACATTATCTATTGCCCAATCTGTCCTCTTCAGGATTTGTTCCCCTTCTATTCATTCTCCAACACCTCCACAGGAGAAATCTTACCAACAGAGTGTGGTAATTCATTTAATACTTTTTCAAACTCGCACACTAGTATTGTACATTTTGAATGATTGGTGAAGGATGTGTGAGATCAACCCAAAGAATATTGAAGAACTTCAGATTTAAGTATTTAAAATCTAATGCAGATTTAAATGTTTAAAATCTAATGACAGACGGAAATTCTTAATAGAGTGTCCGCCCCGATAGCTGAGTGGTCAGCATGACGGATTGCCGTCCTCTGGGCCCAGGTTCGATTCAGTTTGATTCCCGACTGTGTCAGAGATTTTCTCCACTCAGGGACTGGGTGCTGTGTTGTCTTCATCATCATTTCATCCCCATCCAGCGTTCAGGTCGCCCAATGTGGCGTCGAATGTAATAAGACCTGCACCAAGGCAGATGGACCTGCCCCGCAAGGGGCCTCCCAGCCAATGACGCCAAACGCTCATTTCCAATGGAGTGAAGTGATATCGCTACTGCTAGGATGGCTCTTTTTCAAGAACAATGCATGAAGGCAGATCATCTGTGTTGATGAGGTATAATTGGCCACTGAAATTGTAACATACAAAATGTCTATTGCCATGGAGTCAACAATGAGGACGCGATCTGTCGTTGTGGTCATGGGTATTGAGGCAACCTAAAAATCCTGCACGGTTCAGTGTGTTTCAAGCAAATCCTGTGTACTGTTTGAGAAAGTGCGGGGAGGAAGGCACTTATGGGTGGACTCAGCATGTGTTGCACGATACTAACAAAAACAATAATGTGCAGGCGCGGCATGACTGGCAGCATGCTGTGGAGGCAAGTAAACGCGTTCTGTGCAGGTGTTGGAACAGCAGGGGTGGTGGGGGTTTGTTGATGCTGCAAAAAGGTCGTCACTACAGCTGGGCACGGTAACAACGTCAACGTCATGGTTGGTGGTGAACAATCACTCGATCAATATACTGTGTACGTCGCTTTTATTGATGGTATTAATACTCATTTTACGAGCAATTGAACGACAAAGACATCAGACCAACTGCCAGTCAACTGTATGGGACCCAGGTCGACTGCCAGTGATGTTACTTCACAGACCTGGAGCGTTTGTCTGCTGTCATATTCAGCACTTCTCTTCACATAGCTGCTCTGTTTGACGATCTTACAGTGTCGTTACATGTTAAAGGGCTTCTCGGTGCTAACTTTAACCTCACATAGTGATAGCATACAAAATAATATTTCCCAGTCAGTGATCAGCTTCTCTCCAAAATCACAAACAAAAACCTCACAGTTTTATGTTGTTGGAGCGCTTTACTTTCAGCAAGTTGAACCAGACTGAGTTTGTATTAAAACTGACTAGTGGATCACGTGTGCGATGTTTATTGTATCAGAATCTGCCTTTGTTGGCTTCGAGAGTGTTTCGTCAACTCTGTGCAACAATGTCTTACATCGGCGAACCGACTAGTATGTTACCTTGCTTGTCTATTGTAGTCATGATAAGTAAAACTTTGTTGTAATTATTATTGTGTTTAATCGCAACCTTGCCATGTGAGCAACATTTTCATGTGTTTATTCTTGTGTCATTAAAGATACACAAATAGACATGTGCATTCTTGGCTAAAGTTGGCCAATACATGATGTCTTTCTTCTGTTAACTGGTGCCATGTCCCATGCTGATTCAGGGTCGGCATTGTTAGGAACAGATTTGGCAATGTTAGTGGAAATGGGTGGCCGGATGCCCTTCCTGCCGCCACCCCGTACCCCCCAGGATGGAATTAGTGTACCTCTGTTGTCTGCGTCTAGTGTAATTCATGGAATAGTGCGAACGTGTTCAGATGTCTGCGAGTAGTGTAACTGAGGTGGAACATCGGGACTAGCCCAGTATTCACCTAGTGGGATGTGGAAAACCGCCTAAAAACAACATCCAGGCTGGCTGGCACACCGGCCCTCGTCATTAATCCGCCGGGCGGATTCAATTCGGGACCGGCGCGCATACCTGAGTTCAGGAAGCAGCGCGTTAGTGTTCTCAGCTACCCTGGCGGGTCTTGGGCAATACATGATGTATTGTGTTAAAATTTGGCCGAAATATGGCCTATTGCTAAAAAGTGGCGTATATATTTTATATGGAAAATAAAGATATATTTTTCTGCACTGTGATGCCTGGATTCATGTGTAAATTGTTGTGAAATTCATACTAAAGTTCAGGAAACAGTATAACTTGTCATTAAAATCCAGGCCCTACAGATGACAGCAAGTTCTCAGAAGGACCAAATAGGAAAAATTTGTAAGCAGCAGATGAACCCATCAACTTACCAGTATTAACAGTAGACAGTGGCTTATTGCCTAACAAATCTTCATTATGTGTAATCACTTCACTAACAGAGGATTTTTCCACAGTTCATAAATGATCTGATGATAGCATATGGCTTCTAATTACTGCAAGTCTGTGCATTCTTAATTGTACTTTGTTTTAAATTATCTAATGTTTCCAGTAATTGCGTTTCTAACATGTGTTCATCATTGCGTGTGCTATCTTGCTCTGAATTAACAGTAACAACATGTGCAATTTTGTCATCTACTATTTCTTCCAGTAAATTTAAATAATCAGGCACCGTGTTGTTTTCTAATTATACTGTATTATCTAGTTCGTCCATCGTTTCATTTCATTTGGAAGCAAAATCTTTTGTTGTACTGTCCATTTGGTTTAATCTGTTTTCGATTTACACACAGGTGTTATCTGCATCAGTTAATGTGATGTCTATTTGAGCAAATCTGTTGCTTATGTATGTAATGTTGTTTAATCCGGTTTGTATAAATGTTTCCATAGTTATATTTTCCCCCAACAGAGCCATGTTCGTTCTCTGAATTGTTATTTGCTAAATCAGTGTTAGACAAGTAAATATCCTAATTATCAAATACTACTTGTAACTACACGTTTATCTGTTATTGATCTGAAGTTTTAACTGAAAGTTGCTGTATTATTGAGATTTTGTATCCGATTCATAGATACGTTTATGGCCACACATGACGTCACCTCACTCAACAGAACTGATTGCACCCACCGGGCTTATCTGTAGTGGGTGAAGGGAAGTCGCATCTTGTCAGATGCTGTAACTGCCGTTGTTGAGGCAGCTGTAGTGGCTGTGTGCTGCCACTGCCGCCTCATTGTGGTGCATCGAATAGCAACTCCGTAGCTGAAAGTCGAATCTCCGATGGACTGAAGCTCAAAGGACGACTGTCACATCTATGTTTAACTGCAAATCAACAGACAATTGCCAACCTGTGTCGAACTGTTCAGAATACTGTTCTTGGCCATGATTCTTTAAATCATTTTATATACTCTCTAAGAAAAAAAAAAAAAAAAACGCACCATGAGGGAATTATCTGAATGGGATGGAAATCGGTAGATGTGATGTACACGGACAGACAAATAAAGATTACAATTTCAAAACAAGGATGATTTATTCAGGAGAAAATGCTTCGCAAATTGAGCAAGTCGATAACACATTAGCCGGCCAGTGTGGCCGAGCGGTTCTAGGCGCTTCAGTCTGGAACCGCGCGACCGCAACGGTCGCAGGTTCAAATCCTGCCTCGAGCATGGATGTGTGTGATGTCCTTAGGTTAGTTAGGCTTAAGTAGTTCTAAGTTCTAGGGGACTGATGACCTCAAATGTTAAGTCCCATAGTGCTCAGAACCATTTTGATAACACATTGGTCCACCTGTAATCCTTATGTAAGCAGTTATTCAGTGTGGCGTTGATTGACAGAGTTGTTGGATGTCCTCTAGAACGATATCGTGCCAAATTTTCTCCAATTGGCGCATTAGATCATGAAAAGTAGAGATGTTTCGAGGGTACTGCCCATAATGGTCCACATGTTCTCAATTGTGGAGACATCCGGCGACCCAGATGGCCAAAGTGGGGTTTCGAAAACAAAAAGTCAATCGGTAGAAACTCTTGCCACGTTCATGGGGCCATTATTTTGCTGAAATGTAAGCCCAGGACTTGCCATGATCAACAAAATGAGGCGTAGAATACTGTCGACGTACAGCTGTGCTGTAATGGTGCCACAGATGACAAGCAAAGTGATTCTCCAATGAAATAAAGTGGCACTTCTGGCTGTTGGGCCTTACTGCGGGCGACCACTCTCTAGGGAGTCTACAGACACATCTTTGGCCTGGAATTCCATTGACTAGAGTAGAATAGGCTTCAGTGAAGAGTCCCACTTCGAACTGGACCCAAATGACCAGCAAAGACAGATGTCAACCTGACTGTTGCCTGACATAATGCCTGACAACCAGAAGTGATTGTCTTTTCGTAGCAAAACCCCTAACCCCTATGGTTGTCACCTGTGACACCCTTACAGCACAGCAATACATGGACGATATTCCACGCCATGTTTTGTCGCACATCATCGCAAGCCAACCAGGGCTTAAATTTCTACAAGGTAATGCCGAGCCGTACACAGCGAAGGTTTGTACTGCATGTGTTTGTGTTTGCCAAACCCTACCTTGCCCAGCAAGGTCGCCAGACCTCTCCTAAATTGAGAACACTTGGAGCATTACGGCCAGGGCCCATCAAACAGATAGGGATTTTGACGCTCTGACAGGCCAATTGGACAGAATTCGGCACATCACTCAGGAGGACATTAAACAACTCAGTCAATCATTGCCAAGCTGTTTGAACCACACAAACCGCCAATAAGTGATTCTGGTTTAGTTTGTATTTTTAATTCCGATTAATAGGCATTTGTAAGACATTATTATTTCATGTTAATCTTGATGTTTATTTGCTTAGCATAATCTTGTTTTTAGTGCTGCTAAGCAGAATGTCTTCGTAATTTTTCTTGTGAATGTATCGTCCATTGTTAAGAAACTGTTCGGTTCTTCTTTGCATATGGGATTTATTACTTTCTTGATGCCAGAGCAACTTCTGCAATTACGGTATCGTGCAGATTCTCAACCTTGAATACCGTATATCAGTGCCATCCCTTGAAATTACAGCCTTAGACATTTTCTTATGCCGCTCGATAATTCTTGGCATGGACTTCTTTTCCTAATGCAGAATTGTTCTTATAAGATGCACGACATTTGCGATGATTCGGTGCTGACCAAGTACAGTACATACTCAATTCTTATAACAAATTTCTGATGCAAAATTCTTCGTATCTAGTTTCGTCTTGTATTTTAAGTTTCAGTAGGAATTTCTTCCGATTCAGATTCGTATCTTTACTGTAGGTATGTCACATGAGAAGGTTCGGCAGGATAAAGTTATATGTCTTCTGGTCCTGCAGATCTCTTGTCTACTTTATTCTTCAAAATTCAGGCGTACTTATATCAGTCAAGCCTTCATTAATGAGTAGCCAAGGACTTAACTGTAAAAAATATATTTATTGCTGTATTTAAATACACAGAGCTTTTCAACTTAAAGGATCTCAAATAACTGACTGCCTTTCCTATCCAAATGACATTCCTATTTTTATACAACCTCGTTAACATTTTTCGAATGAAAACTCTGCTTGAAGTATCTCGTGGAAAGACGTACAGCGTTGGGGTTTCTCTGCTATACCTGTGATTACGTCAGAGCATCTGTCACTGCTTGCGGAACAACGCACGAAGCTCAACGAACACCTCAAGCAGAAATTACGAAATACAAGTAGAAACTTAATCTAGTACATGTTACATAAATAAATTGTTGATTATCGAACTCAAAACCTTATTTAACGATAAATCACTTTACATCGAAGTTACAATACGAAACGTGTACTCATTCACATTTAATGTTTTTAAATTAAAGAAGATAATCATGGGAATCTTAAACCAAAACTCCAAAAATTCTGTACTCTCACGCACTACATGTGCCGATTAAATATGTCCCTTCTCATTCTTCAGTTCTAAATTTGTTCTATGGACATGACTCGTTACACGTCTTTTATCTCTTCTTTTTCTCTTAACATTTCCCTTTCAGTTTGTAACAAATTAACAAACATACCAAGCTCTTCATTACATATATTTCCCCTTTTAACGTAGGTTGGCTACAAAACAATTCATCAGTTGTCACACACCTTTCTCTCAACTTATTTTTTATTTTATATTTTTTCACCAGGTTGGATACAAAGTTTCACAATTTTTCATAAGTTTCTTCCAAAATCTTTTCATGTTGTTCCTATTAACCTTACTAACTCCAAAAAACTTAAAATTTTGTCTCCCTTTCCTTCCAAACAAGTACATAATCTCCGATTACTCAAATTATCATGGCCTTTATATCCCAATTCCCGACTGACCAGTGGTTTACCAATGTTGACACGCAAAAACGTTTTTCAGAAACAAATTCATTAATAATCCAGTTCTCCCTAACGTCATGTGAACCAACATCTTCGCACAGTTAAATTCATTACTTCATCTTCATATATTTCAACATAAACATCACCAGCAACTTCAAAACCTTCACGATCACTATTAATATCACTTTCCTCATCTACACTGGCATCAGTAACATTATTTTCAACCGGTTCACAAGCAAATTTCTCGGTCTCTACTATCGGGTGGAGAGTTGTAGGGTCCCATTTAGTAAGTCAGGCGTGCACTCTACGAGCAGGAAGCAACTACTAGGGAAGGGTAGTACATGTAGCACACACGTGTTGGTTTTTAGGAATGAAAAATCCCTCTAAAGGCATTATAAGATGCCATCTGAGTGCAGACAGAGTGGCACTCGTCATAGCAGATCGGAGAAAGAAAATGTTAATATAGTTTTTGTTATAGCAGGAGCGTCTATGGAAAGGTCCCACAACTAATCATGCTTATAAACCACAACAATGCCACATAGTACTAGGGATAGAAAACTGGCTGAAACCAGATGCCAATAGCAATGAAATTCTAAATTCAGATTGGAATCTATATCGTCAAGATATGCTGAATGCTGGTGGTAGAGCGTGTTTATAGTCATAAAAACACGTTAATGCGTAGTGAGATTAGTACAGATTCCGAATGCGAAATACTTTGGGTAAAGACAAGTGTTTACAGTGGACCAAACATGGTCATCATATGCATTTTCAGACTTCGTCTGCCTCACCAATAGTAGTGACAGAACAGTTGAGAGGAAACTTGGAGAAGATTTCGCGTAAATTTCCTGACCATTTTATAGTTTTAAGTGAAGATTTTAACCTGCCAGCTGTAGAGTGGGCGACTCAAGTGATTAGGACGCGGAGTAGGTACAGAGAAGCATGTGAAATATTTATGAGTGCCTCATCCAAAAATTACCTTGATCAGTTAATCAGTGTGGCTCACCTGCCTGTCTGAAAACCTAATTTCCCATGTGCAGCGCCATTCGGCAAAAATTCGTCACCCAAGATTTTACTACAAGTGGTTGGAACGGTACAGTGCTTTACTTGGAACCTTTGACCCATGAATTGGGTAACACAGCCAACAATTGACATAGCATTTGTGGTACTGTGATTTGGCGCTTTCGACCTAATTGACTGTCAACACACAGAAAAAGATAGTTATCTGAGGATCTAAAATGAAACTTCTGGGTTGTAAAACTGACATGTTGCTGATTAACCGCTACGCATGGTCGCAAATGATCATCATTTGCCTTTGGTAACTCTTGTGGCTGTGTGCTTTCGAGGATGCTGCACTATTATTTCATTCTGAGACGAAGGCATCAGTCACAAACAACGCCGGTCTAAGAATGGTACTTAATATTTTCGTATGTTAATTCCTTCTGTACTGACTAATTCAGACAGATAAGCAGAGCATCTCCACATTTGCGCTACTGGGTGTGGGAAACCTAATAACCGCAACCAGATTCGCCAAACAGATGGATAATTGCGTGCGTGGCTACATTTGCGAGTGTTTTACCTCTACAAGGGTTCTGTTGGCATATACTTTACTTTTAAATATGCCAACGAATAAAAGCATTATATCGACAAAGGGCGATATCCACATAATAAAAAAAACATAGGACGTAACAGTGACATCCTCCTGATTAAAAAAATAAAAATAAAAGAAAAACACTGAAACAATCGTATATTGAGATTCAGAACTTTACCAGGCATAGACCATCTGCGATCTGTGAGTAGTTAATGCCCGTTGACGTGGAACAGAGGTGGTGGGCACATTAGTGTGACTGGACCGTGTAACGTAGCCAATGAAGTGAACTCTAAGCTCTTGGTATAATGCCTCACGTCGATTAATTACGCAGAGCCGATATTTCCTAGTAAGTGAAGTTTGATCATTTATTGAAGGATCTGACGCATACATCTTAGGACCACGTTAATTCGCTTCAGCTTCGTTTCTTCTGGGCTTTCCTCTTTCCCAATATTCTTTCATCCTCATACTTTAGAACCTTCTTCTTTCTTCTGCCCAAGATGATTTTGTTCTGGTTCTCGTTCTGTCATGGAAAGCTTTGAAGGCCTGAATTTTTTATTTAAATATCACCCTGTTGTATATCTCTGATTCCTGTATACTCATTTCTTCCAGATCTCTTTGTATCTCTTGGATCCATCATACTTTGGTTTTCTTGTTCATCAGAAATTGTGTTATTCGCCGTGTTGACCGCCCCTGGTCCATTCTGAGGATGTGTCCGAAGAACATCATGCTCCTTCTTTACCTGATGATGTCAGAAATTTTTTCCATCTTCGTATACAGTTCCTAGTTGGCTCGGTTTCTAAATTGAAAATCTTTTGTTCTTCGAGGTCCTAATATTCTCCTCAGAATCTTTCGTTCTATCAGTTCTAGCCTCTTGATCTCTCCTGTTCTTGCTAAGTTGAGAGTTTCTGCTCCATATAGAGCTTCAGGGCGGATCACTGTTTGGTAAAGTTTCAGTGTTGCATTTATCGATATATTCTTCTTATTGTAGGTGTTGATAGTTAGTTTATATGCTAAATTCATTTTCTTTATTCTTGCTCCCATTGCTTCTTTTTCGATCAATTCAATGTTTATCCATTCTCCAAGGTATTTGAATCCCTCCACCTTCTGAATTTTCCTTCCTTCTATTGTCATCCATCTAGGAGCTGTCATGATGTTTGTAAAAAAAAAAATGGTTCAAATGGCTCTGAGCACTATGGGACTTAACATCTGAGGTCATGTCCCCCCTAGAACTTAGAACTACTTAAACCTAACTAACCTAAGGACATCACACACATCCATGCCCGAGGCAGGATTCGAACCTGCGACCATAGCAGTCGCGCGGTTCCGGACTGAAGCGCCTAGAACCGCTCGGCCACCGCGGCCGGCTGATGTTTGTCTTATATTGTGTCTTCTCGATAGAGATCTGCAGGCCTGCTTTAGCTGCCTGTCTCTGCAGTTCTGTGGTTTGGTTGACTGACTCTTCTAGTGATTCTGATAGGATCACAATGCCATCTGCGAATGCTAGAAAGTCTAACCGTATTCCTTTACTCTTACACCCCAGTCATATTCCACCCAGTCCATTCATTCCTTGTCGTCACTCTCTGATCACCTTATAGAGGACACAATTAAAGAGCAAAGGGTGCTGTCTCATTCCGGTTTTAATCTTAAAGTCCACCGACGGCTTTCCTCTGAACTTGACCTTGGATGTTGTGTTGCTTAGGGTCTGTTTAACCAGTTCACTGCATTTTCTATCCAAACTCATCTCCCCTAAAATTTGGAACAGTGTGAGTCTGTCTATAGAATCACAGGCTTTCTTGAAGTCTATGAATGTAAGCACGAATTTTTTGCTCCTCTATTTTTGATAAGCGATTATCAGTTTTAGATTCAGGATCTGCTCCGCGCATGATCTCTCCTTTCTGAAGCCCCCTTGGTACTCGTCACTTTGTGGATTAGATGTTCTTCCACTCTGTTCAGCTGTGCTTTTGAGAATACCTTAAAGGTCACAGGTATTAAAGAAATTCCCATGTAGTTCCCAGGTTTCTTCTGTATCTGATGTATTAGTGCCGGTGTCTAACCTTCTGGAAGCTGTTCTTCTTCCCAGATTTTTCGTATAATTTGTATTAGTTCTATGATCACATTCTCGTTCGCATGCTTTAAGAGTTCTGCGATTATCCCGTCTTCCCCAGTTGCTTTGTTATTTTTCAAGATACTTCTTTACCTCTTCTCTAGTTGGTGGCTCCGAGTCGGAGTTTGGTTCTTTCTCACTGTAATTGAATGTCTCGGATGGCGCTTCACCATCCAGGAGGTCTTCAAAGTATTTCACCAAGATCTGACCGTTTTCCATGTCTCCATACACTGTCTTTCCTGCTTTATTCTTAAAGCTGAGGTTTGGAGGGTCATATCTACTTCAGTTGGTATTGAATATTCTAAGGAAGTCTCACATGTTGTTCTTCCGGAAGTCTTCTTCTATTTGAGTTAAACTTTCTTGCAAATATTTCCTCTTAAGTTTTCTGATAGTTTTAGCTGTGGTTTTCCTTACTTCTTGGAAGTTCTTTAGATTTTCTGGTGTCTTATGAGAGCATCAATCAACTCACGCTTTCCTACGCTTTTCGATTTCTTCATCTCCTTCCACCGACCACCATGCATGTTTCTTCCTCTTCTCCAGGTGAACTGTTTTCTTTGCGATGTCAGTCAGTGCATCTTTCAACTGTTCCCAACCTCGATATTTCTTCTGATTCAAGATCGCCTTAAAATCTTTGCTAGTTCTGGGTTTCTCTGTATCAATACGGGTAGTGTTTTTAGTCTGATGGGCTCTTGGTAGAATTTTGATTTTTATTTTGGATAGAAAGTGATCTGAGTCTAAATTTGCACCCCTGAGGGCTTTGACATTTTGAATTTCCTTCTCTGCATGTCTTGATATCGCTACATGGTCAAGCTGAAACTCTCCTAGTAATGGATTGGGAAATACCCAGGTCTTTTGTTTTCTTGGAAGGCTTTTAAACGCCGAAGATTTCATTTTCAGGTCAAAGGTCATACAAATTTCCACTAGTCGTTCGCCAGTCCGATTGGTCAACTTGTGGGCTTGATAGTTCCCAATTATGTCTCTCTTTCCCTAGGTGAGCATTGAGGTCTCCTAGTAGTACAATAACATTCTTAGTTGGAATCTTGGATAGTGTTTCCTTGAGGTCTTCCCAAAATTCTTCTACTTTCTCTGGGTCGGTCCTATTAGTCTCATTTGTGGGAGCATTTACATTGACCATGCTATAAATCTTATTTGCTCCCCTAAAGGTTAGTGTGGAAAGTCTACTGTTTCTGGAGCCGGAGTCATGATGGCTCCCAGGATTTGTTCATTGATTATAAAGCCTGTGCCCAGTTAGGTACATTCTTCCTTACTCTCTTGACACGTTTTCCCTTCAGAGTGTGATATCCTTCCGTTTCAAATGCTGCTTCACCTGTATGTCTTGCTTCTTGTAATGCAGTTATAATGATTTTTTGCTTGGCCAAAGTATCAGTAAGATGTTTCAGTTTTCCAGTTTAGAGGAGCGAGTGGACATTGAAGATAGAAAAGTATGACACTTTCTTACTTTTCAAACTCTTGCACGCTGGTGTGAGCTCCCCAGAATCCGTTGGCTCACTAACGTTGTCATTGACAACGGTGGATTGGTTTCACCTGGGGTAGTGCTTTCTATATGCGAACTTGCCTTCATGCTGAATCGAATGATTTATGTTGGGGTCAACACCTAAGCATTCACGGGGTTACAACTGGGGTATTTAACCACAGAGGTGCCTTGAGTTGTGAGCTGTCTTTTCTTTTACGGCTTACTAGGGTGCCAACCCTCCTCCTTTATCAGGGCTTGGGACCGGCAGCAGCTCTTCCGGGTTACTCAATCCACCCGTTAGTACTGCAGGCGGAGTTAATGGACTGTTCTAGTTGTGTGGTAGTTGATTTTTTCTCCTGATATCATTAAGCAGTCAAGGAAATTTTAAGACCGAGAGACTCTTGCAACTTGAACAGTATTTGTTCTCATTACAGTGTTTACGTTCT
The DNA here is from genome assembly GCF_023898315.1 of Schistocerca nitens. Taxonomy (NCBI): domain Eukaryota; kingdom Metazoa; phylum Arthropoda; class Insecta; order Orthoptera; family Acrididae; genus Schistocerca; species Schistocerca nitens. The sequence continues at coordinate 623,628,029 of NC_064614.1, read as the reverse complement.
TTCCCTGTATTACAGAGGCATATGATTCACTTCGATTAAAATTAGTCTACGATACATTTTCTGACAATCTTCATAATGACAACATATTTGTTTACACCGTAACGTTAAGTGCACCTCCGGGAAAAGGTAAATGCACATCCGTGAGTCAGTGCACTTAGCGAATCATGTTCATGCGTCGCTATTTTCTAGAAATTAGCTTACAGGGGTTACGAAATCCCACTGCCAACGTTTACGATAGCACGGATTCTCGTCACTGATAACTTACACCTGTTTACACTTAGCGTCCGATAGATAAGAAGCTGAGCAAATAACAGCAGACAGCTTGCCTGCACTGTGCGTCACAGGGTTCAAAATGGTTCAAATGGCTCTGAGCACTATGGGACTCAACTTCTGAGGTCATCAGTCCCCTAGAACTTAGAACTACTTAAACCTAACTAACCTAAGGACATCACACACATCCATGCCCGAGGCAGGATTCGAACCTGCGACCGTAGCGGTCGCGCGGTTCCAGACTATACCGTCTAGAACCGCTCGGCCACTCCGGCCGGCTTCGCACAGTTAAACACTGTGTCCGGATGGCACAGTGGTTAACACAATTGCCTGGTAAACAGGAGATCCAGTGTTTGGACTCTGGTCTGGCACACTATTTCACTCGTCGCCACTGATTCCGCATAAAGTCCCATGCAGCTGATACCATTAGTCCCCCTTTATTTTCCTTTCTCTTCTCCAACTTCAACTTAACATAATAATTATCACTGCTGTGGATTTCGCGTGGTGTCTGTCTTTTTGAACATGTCCGAAAGACCAGACACCACGCATGCATGTAATTGATTCTCATCGATGGGCAACAAATGCCCAACCTTACGTTCGGCCACTTGCCGGAGTGTAAAATTATCGAGCACGGAGGGCACGAACGGGGAAAGTGTATAGGTGGCGCTAGGTGGGAATGTGAGTCGGCTGAGGATAATGCCGAGAAAGTCAGTGCAATTGCAATAAACACTGTGTCCGGGTGGTGCAGTGGTTAATGCATTTGCCTGGTGAGCAGGAGAACCTGGGTTCGGGTCTCGGTCTGGCACACGATTTTACTCGTCGCCGCTGATTCCTCATAAAATCCCGATGTAGCTGATACAAACAGTTACTTTGATTTCCTTTTCTTTCTCTGCCATCCACCTCCACTTTACGTAATATGTATCACAGCTGAGGATTTCATGTGATGTCTTTTTTTTTTCCCCCTCCATACGTGTCCGAAAGAAGAGACCCCACACATTCATATAACTTAAATGTTCATTGCCATGAAATGGAATTTCGGGACACGGCTGACTTCCTTCCCGTCCAGCCTGCTGCGGCAACCTTGCTCTGGGGCTCATAGTCTGGGCAGAGGAGCGCGTTTGGCGACGTTAAGCCACTGCAGAGCCGATCTGCACTTCGGTGGGGCGGCGCAACGCAGAAGACGTTAGCCAGCTGCACGGAGTCATAACGTCACACGGAGGCCAGCGCAGACGCTATGGTGGGAGCGGCGAACATCTCTGCGGCGAATCGTCAGGGTGAAGAACCGACGCATCGACCGCGGTTGTCCGTATCGGTGGACCGGGCTTGGATGTGGCGATAAAGTGGACCGAGAGATGCAACTTTTGTCACCACCGAATCCACAGTGGTCAGCGGTGGCGTCGCCGGTCCTGCTACGAGACGATGCCCGGACTTGTTTTGGACGCCGCACGTCAGGCTCAAGTTATCGGCGCGGGCCGCAGTTGGGAGAGCTGGTTGGTGGCCAGCAACCGAGATGGAAGTTCAACTGAAACGTGGTGAGCCGAGGAGCCGAGCTGCCTGTGTAGTCGATGGTCAAAGAAGGGCGTGGCCAGGCTGTCTTGGACATTACCTACCTGGAGGGCGAAAGTGTCATTCTCCTGAGACCAGAGAAGACTGCAACCACAACCAAATATTGAAATGAGTGGTTCTGGTTACTGCTGCAATCTGCAGAGCTCTAGAAATGTTCTTTAGTGGCCTGCAATATTTGGTAGGCGGATGACACCTTGTCAGGTTGAGATTATTGTACAGTTTGTTCTCTATACACCGAAGATAGCCATTGCTGGTGTACGTGTTTTAAATATGGAGTTCTTATTACAAGTTCAGAGATTTCATGGTACAGACGTGAGGGCATAAGAGTGTGTGTATTGTATTGTGTCTTATCCCCACGCTGAGAGGGTGTTCTACCGTTGTATAAGAGACAGTTCTGTATTCTGTTTGCAATCACACTGAGGGTGTGTTCCACTATTGTAGACAGCTGTAAGGTTTCTGAATTTTATGTCACTGTTGTCAGAAAGTCACGGCTCACCCTTCTGAGACTGAAAATGTTGCTTATTAATGGGCAAAGTTCAAGAGTACGATAGGCCTCAAATGTGTAAATGGCGAGCAAAATCATGAGGCATGGGAAGTATCCGCCGTACTTAAACAGCCGTGTTGACAAGTAGCTTCGAAAACCGAGGGCTTCCTTACAGATTTTTAAACATGGCCGGAGCTTCGTTGACAAAGAAAAACTGAATGAAGCTGTAATGAGTGTGAAGAGAGCCATGCATGATTCGTACAACGAAATTTAAAACAAAATGCTATCTACCGATTTGAACAAAAACCCAAGAATGTTGATATTGCGTAAAGTCGGTAAACAGATCAAAGTTTTCTATCCAGTCAGTAACCATACCAGAACCTAATCAGAGGATAAAGTAAGGCTGAAGTGCTAAATTACGTTTTCCGAAATTGTTTCATTGAGGAAGATCGTACAATGGCTCATCCTTTCAGTCATCGCACCAACAGCGAAATGACATATCGACACACTTGACGCCGGCCGGGGTGGCCGAGCGGTTCTGGGCGCTACAGTCTGGAACTGCGCGACCACTACGGTCGCAGGTTTGAATCCTGCCTCGGGCATGGGTGTATGTGATGTCCTTAGTTTAGTTAGGTTTAAGTAGTTCTAAGTTCTAGGGGACTGATGACCTCAGAATTTAAGTCCCATAGTGCTCAGAACCATTTGAACCATTTTTGACACACTTGACCGTTGGTTAGAGTTTCAGCTAAATTGCTCAACAGAGCAAAGGTTGCTGGGTCTTATGCGATACCTGCACGATTCGATGTAGAGTATGTGAAAAAATGTATTCCTCTGGTACCAGCTGTCTATCAAAAAAAAAAAAAAATAGTTCAAATGACTCTGAGCACTATGGGACTTAACATCTGAGGTCATCTAGAACTTAGAACTACTCAAACCTAACCAACCTAAGGACGTAACACACATACATGCCCGAGGTAGGATTCGAACCTGCGACTGTAGCGGTCGCGTGGTTCCAGACTGTAGCGCCTAGAACCGCTCGGCCACACCGGCCGGCAGCTGTCTATCGTCGGTAACCGGAACAACGAAGGGTACCAAGTAGTTGAAAGAAAGTGCAGACCATTGCCGTTAACAAGAAGGATCGTCGAGCAGCTGCACCCTATATATGCCTACATCGGTGACGTCAATCTGTTGTAGAATTCTAGAACAAGGGTTATGTTTGCGTACGATGGTCGTTCTGGAGACAGAAAATCTACTCTGTACGATCAGCATGGAGCCATAAAACAATCATCTCGAAAGATCCAGAAGGCAGCAAATATCGGCGCAACGGTATATGCGATGTCGCTTCACTACATCAAGGCATTCGATACAGTTTGGCGCTGCCGCTTACCTCGCCAGAACTCGCCCCTCTTAAAAGTTACGCGATCGGTCGTGCATCAAGCATCTTGCTCACGCTCAACAAGCAGTCTCGAATATATGCAATATGTGTAAATTAGTATGTTTTTCGCTATTTTTATAATAAAAAATCACATTTTACTATTTAAAATACTTATTTGCAGCACAAAACAATCAGTATAACCATATTGTTGGTAATAATCTTAGGAGAAATAAAATCGCCAAATAAAATCTTCTGAGTTAATTATAAAAAATTGAAAAGGAAAACAACAAAACAAGTATTTCATTATTTGACTTGTGTGACTTAATCTTCGTCGTATTTGAGCTTTACACGTATCACATACTGTTACAGCATATTGATGTCGTGTGGCTAGGGCCTCCCGTCGGGTAGACCAGTCGCCGGGTGCAGGTCTCTCGAGTTAACGCCACTTCGGCGACCTGCCCGTCGATGAGGATGAAATGATGATGATTAGGACAACACAACACCCAGTCCCTGAGCGGAGAAAATCTCCGACCCAGCCGGGAATCGAACCTGGGTCCTTAGGGTTGACATTCTGTCGCGCTGACCACTCAGCTACCGGGGGCGGACAGCATGTTGATTACACATAAATGTTTGTTACTGAAAAGACGCCTTTTTTGTCTTCCGATTTTTATGTCTTGTACAGACTTGACACCACTAGGTTCTTCAGCATCTGAAACTACAATTTCACAGCTAAAACGTTTTATACTTTGCTGTAGAGGATAAGACAGACTTTGCATTGGCTGTGCACAATTTGTGGTCGTGTTAGATCCAGGGTCAGGGAAAAATTGAAAATTTGTGGTAAGTTCTATGGGACCAAACTACTGAGGTCATCGCTCCCTAAGCTTACACACTACTCAATCTAACTGAAACTAACTAACGCTAACGACGACACACACACCCATGCCCGAGGGAGGACTCGAACCTCCGACGGGGGCGGGGGGAGGGGGGGGGGTCGCGTGAACCGTGGCAAGGCCCCTAGACCGCGCATCTACACGTGCGGCGTGGGGGCCAGCGTTTTCAGTTTTTGCCTACTAGTAATAATCACATTTGTATTTCCTCTGCACATGATTTGACTATTTATGCCAGTAATATTTAAAATATAAAAAAATAATCTCAATGGCCACTTACGTGCTATTCGAGCCACACAATATTCTTCTTTCAGACATTTCATCACATCGACATCTCCTTTTGTTCGATTATAATACATGATGAATTCTAGTTTAGTGTGTTCCCTAGTAGTTGGATCAATCTTGTCATTATCATGGTTTATACTAATCACGAGCACAACTTTTTTTTCTTTCGTATACAGCAAACCAGAATCTTGTTCACACGAAAACCAGGGATACTATTGCGTTTTGGTGTTGTTTCAGTATCTGGGAACAACGGAGGGATTTTTTTTCTTCCTAGGAGTACGAGGTAACTCATCAACTCGTCAGACAATGGAATCGAAATGAGATAATTATCAGCCTTTATATTTCTACCTGTGTGTAATACGTCTTGTGATAAACGATTCGCGATAGCAGATGCACTGTTATCAAATTTGTACCGGCCATTTGGTTGCTTGCATGGGTAAATTTCTGTATTACTTGTGGCAAAAGAAATAGAATCGCATAAAGCATACACCCTGATTCTGTACTTAGCAGGTTTGTTAGCTATGTACACGCGGAATTCTTAGGGACATCGAAATCCTTCCAACATTTCATCGGTTGTTGCATTTTCTTCATCCTGATAATTCGATTGACACTTTTCAGCAAAATAATCAAATATTTCACGAATCGGGGTGAGATTATCAGAACTCTCTGAGTCGGTCTGAATATTGAAAAATCCTATACACTATGTGATCAAAAGTATCTGGACACCCCCAAAAACATACGTTTTTCATATTAGGTGCATTGTGCTTCCCCCTACTGCCAGGTACTTCATATCAGCGATCTCAGTAGTCATTAGACATCGTGAGAAAGCAGAATGGAGCGCTCCGCGGAACTCACGGACTTCGAACGTGTCACGTGATTGGGTGTCACTTGTGTCATACGTCTGTAGCGAGATTTCCACACTCCTAAACATCCTTTTCCGATGTGATGCTGAAGTGAAAACGTGAAGGAACACGTACAGCACAAAAACGTACAGGCCGACCTCGTCTGTTGACTGACTGAGACCGCCGACAGTTGAAGAGGGTCGTAATGGTAATAGGATGACACCTATCCAGACCATCACATAGGAATTCCAAACTGCATCAGGATCCACTGCATGTACTGTGACAGTTAAGCAGGAGGTGAGAAAACTTGGATTTCATGATCGAGCAGCTGCATCACACCGGTAAAGGCCAAACGACACCTCGCTTGATGTAAGGAGCGTAAACATGGGACGATTGAACAGTGGAAAAAAGTTGTGTGTAGTGACGAATCATGGTACACAATATGACGATCCGATGGCAGGGTGTGGGTATGCCAAATGCCCAGTGAATGTCATCTGCCAGCGTATGTAGTGCTAACAGTAAAAATCGGAGGCGGTGGTGTTATAGTGCGGTCGTGTTTTTCATGGAGGACGCTTGCACCCCTTGTTGTTTTGTGTGGTACTATTACAGCACATGCCTATATGATGTTTTAAGCACCTTCTTGCTACCCAATTTGAAGAGCAATTTGGAGATGGCGATTGCATCTTTCAACACGATCGAGTTCCTGTTTATAATGCACGGCCTGTGGCGGGGTGGTTACACGACAATAACATCCCTGCACAGAGTCCTGACCTGAATCCTATAGACCACCTTTGGGATGTTTTGGAACGCCGACTTCGTGCCAGGCCTCACCGACCGACATCGATACCTCTGCTCAGTGCAGCACTCCGTGAAGAATGGGCTGCCATTCCCCAAGAAACCTTCCAGCACCTAATTGAATGTATGCCTGCGAGAGTGGAAGCTGTCATCAATGCTAATGGTGGATCAACACCATACTGAATTCCAGCATTACCGATGGAGGGCGCCTCGAACTCGTAAGTCATTTTCAGCCACGTGTCCGGATACTTTTGATCACATAGAGTAGTTCTCATCAGAGAAAGACATCTAGTATTGCTCATAACAGCTCGAAAAATATCAGGAGCTGCGCCATCTTCGTCACACATTTCTTGCACATTGAAATGACACGTTGTTTAACGCCGGCTTTGTATAAAGTACCAATAAACGCTTTTAGTTCTATAGTACATCTCCGCACAATCTCCCTCTCTTGAAAGTTGATCCCTGACTTTTCTAATGTAAATATTCGTTCAAGTAGCGACGCCAGTCAGCATTTCTTCACTTACAAACAGAAGAAAACAGTTTACAATATCTTCGGCATCTTCTGCCAGAGCTTTTACCCCTTGTGTACCAGTAACAATATTACAAGATTTTGTCGTCACTTTGGACCTGGGTCGCAATTCCACTTCGTTTGTTTGTCTTTGCATAAGTAAAATAACTGATACTTGTATGGAAGACATCTCGCGTTCATCTTCTGCTGACTCCTTCGTCTCGGTACTGTGGTCGCTTTCGATAATGTAGCTCTAACGGATGCTACTTCAATATTTTCTAGGTCATCCTCTTCCACCCACGCCAGATTTCTTTCTTCTTGTCTATCGATCTACAAAAATACAAAATAATGTTAGTTTACTCATTTCATGTATACTTAGGCATTGTAAATAATAAGAAAACACAATAAACCAAGAGCAATACACATAAAATCATATTTTAAGAAATGTGGGTAGTGAAATATACATACCGTACGTCGACGGTCGCGCGATGACTGGCCGAACTAAGTGTGACCCGCGTGCTGAGACAACGACAGCAACGAACAAGAGCGCTGTAGGCATTATTGACAAAATGTCGAGTGTTTTAAAAATTTCTGTGCACAAAATGCTCATAGCGCGAGAGCTCGCCGGTTAATGAATAAAATACGAGCATACGTAATATCAGATTCCCTTGTGACTGCATTGAAGAGTCCCTAGCAAGTACTACACAGTATTTCGAGTTCAGCTTTCAGACGTAACCCAAGAGGGTGTTACAAACATTATGATAGCATAAATATGGCCAAGCGCTCTGACACTGTTCGCAACGCTAGAAAATTGTAACGGAATACAGGGACACCACATCTGCGAGTAACCGTTCAGAGCGACCTGAAGTTCACGACCACACAAATCTGGTTGCGGAAAAAGTAGATGCCAGGCTGAGATTCATTGGAAGAAACACAAGAAAGAATGAAATTATTCTGGATGTTATAGCGCATCATTGTATAAAATATTGTATTTTGTAGAATGACGCCGTACAATACGTAGAAGAAATTTAATCTCCGTGACATCGGTAGCGGAAGCCTATGTAGCTAAATCCTTAGTAAATTTAATTCATCCACAAAATGCGCAAATTAGGAAACCCTCGTCCCGCCGAGACATGAGCGTCACTCCTCGGTCTGGGACCCTAACCAGTACGGGCAGAGTAATTAAGAGAAGACTCAAAGAAGAGTAGCGTATTTTATTACGGTTTCGTTTAGTAAGCACTAAAACGTTACGGAGATCAAATTGTTGTAACAGAGACTATAAGTGACCGGCACTTCGCCGTGATTTACTATCAAAATTCCAAGAGCATACTTCCCTAGAAGAATTAACTGCTATATTGTTTCCTAGTATATTGCTTCCTTCTATACAGGGTGTTACAAAAAGGTACGGCCAAACTTTCAGGAAACATCCCTCACACACAAAGAAAGAAAATATGTTATGTGGAGATGTGTCCGGAAACGCTTACTTTCCATGTCAGAGCTCATTTTATTACTTCTCTTCAAATCACATTAATCATGGAATGGAAACACACAGCAACAGAACGTACCAGCGTGACTTCAAACACTTTGTTACAGGAAATGTTCAAAATGTCCCTAGCGAGAATACATGCATCCACCCTCCGTCGCATGGAATCCCTGATGCGCTGATGCAGCCATGGAGAATGGCTTATTGTATCACAGCCGTCCACTATACGAGCACGAAGAGTCTCTACATTTGGTACCGGGGTTGCGTAGACAAGAGCTTTCAAATGCCCCCATAAATGAAAGTCAAGAGCGTTGAGGTCAGGAGAGCGTGCAGGCCATGGAATTGGTCCGCCTCTACCAATCCATCGGTCACCGAATCTGTTGTTGAGAAGCATACGAACACTTCCACTGAAATGTGCAGGAGATCCATCGTGCATGAACCACATGTTGTGTCGTACTTGTAAAGGCACATGTTCTAGCAGCACAGGTAGCGTATCCCGTATGAAATCATGATAACGTGCTCCATTGAGCGTAGGTGGAAGAACATGGAGCCCAATCAAGACATCACCAACAATGCCTGCCCAAACGTTCACAGAAAATCTGTGTTGATGACGTGATTGCACAACTGCGTGCGGATTCTCGTCAGCCCACACATGTTGATTGTGAAAATTTACAATTTGATTACGTTGGAATGAAGCCTCATCCGTAAAGAGAACATTTGCGCTGAAATGAGGATTGACACATTGTTGGATGAACCATTCGCAGAAGAGTACCCGTGGAGGCCAATCAGCTGCTGATAGTGACTGCACACGCTGTACATGGTACGGAAACAACTGGTTCTTCCGTAGCACTCTCCATACAGTGACATGGTCAACGTTACCTTGTACAGCAGCAACTTCTCTGACGCTGACATTAGGGTTATCGTCAACTGCACGAAGAATTGCCTCGTCCATTGCAGGTGTCCTCGTCGTTCTAGGTCTTCCCTAGTCGCGAGTCATAGGCTGGAATGTTCCGTGCTCCCTAAGACGCCGATCAATTGCTTTGAACGTCTTCCTGTCGGGACACCTTCGTTCTGTAAATCTGTCTCGATACAAACGTACCGCGCCACGGCTATTGCCCCGTGCTAATCCATACATCAAATGGACATCTGCCAACTCCGCATTTGTAAACATTGCACTGACTGCAAAACCACGTTCGTGATGAACACTAACCTGTTGATGCTACGTACTGATGTGCTTGATGCTAGTACTGTAGAGCAATGAGTCGCATGTCAACACAAGCACCGAAGTCAACATTACCTTCCTTCAATTGGGCCAACTGGCGGTGATTCGAGGAAGTACAGTACGTACTGACGAAACTAAAATGAGCTCTAACATGGAAATTAAGCGTTTCCGGACACATGTCCACATAACATCTTTTCTTTATTTGTGTGTGAGGAATGTTTCCTGAAAGTTTGGCCGTACCTTTTTGTAACACCCTGTGTACAGGGTGCCCCAGGACGACCGGTCAATATTCAGAGGTACGACAGGAAGGATCATGCGATGCAAAAATGTACAGTAAACATGGGCTCTGAAATGCATACCTTCAGAGCTAAGAGCACTTCATCTTTAATACTGTGAAAAAAGTTTCTTCTAATGCAAGCTCTTTAATTTCCTTATTTTGATTGGTGATAGCCCATACTACCACATCTCAAAATATGTAAATCAAAGAGTTTGCAAACCAAGAAAAACATGTCCAATAAACATAGGCTCTAAAGTGTATTCCTTAAATGCTATGAGGACTTGTACATCTTCGTTACTGTGAAACACGTCTCTCTGTAGAACAAGTGCTCATAGCTCTTAAGCTATGCATTTTCGAGGCACGTTTGCTAGATAATTTTTCCTTGTTTTGGGCCGTACTATGTCCTTCCAAAATATGGAAATCAAAGAGCTTACAGTAGAAGAAATTTGTATCGAAGATGAAGAAGTGCTCATAGTTCTTAAGGTGTAGCCCTAAACCCGTGTTTACTAGACTTTTTTGCTTCGAATTGTCGTCCCTGTTATATCTCTGGATATTGACCATTCCTCCTGAAACACACTGCATATCTCGCGAAAAGACCACGAAGGTAAAATTAGAGCTCGTACAGAGACTTAACAACACTCAGGTTTCTCGTGCACCATTCGCTAATTGAACAGGAATTGAGGAAGTGACAGTGGTACACAAATTACCCTCCACCACACACCCTAAAGTAGGCTGCTGAATGCAGCTGTTTCCGAGTACCTATTTTGTACCGGCTTATCACGTTCATTGTCCAGTAGCCATTACAGCAGAATTTCAAGATACAGTAAAACCGTGGAAATATTTCTGGGACAGCGACGCGTGCATGCCCAAGATCAGTTGCGAAAGTGGCAGAAAAAATACCAGAGATCCTTCAAAACGAAGGAGGGACATTTCTAAAAGGAGCAGGTAAACTTGCTTAATGTGGAGAAGAAGATGATCTCAGCCACGTGATGCATACGTGTCAGCGACGGATATCTTACGCCTGCAGTTGAGGACCAATGTGACGTAAATCGTAATGTAGTGGACCATTCAGCTTGAAAAGGCTCCTGGCAACAACGGGCGTCAAGATTTACAAACTATTGTCGAATTACCTTGCGGCTGTGGAAGCGGTATTCTGTGCCTAGATCTTCCATTGAAAAGATGCAAAGTCATAAGGGAACTTTATTTATTCGTTGATTATGTACCTGATGTTGTATGCGTTGTTATGTTCGTACGACACATCATGAACCTAGCCTTTGTTGCAGGAGCACGTCACGGCAAACTCACCACGCAGATTTGCCAATGGAATTATGTGTGATACAATGAATGTGTGAGTAAATTACACCATTTTTCAAATTTTGTAGACGGCTGTATGACCATAAAAATCAAAGCCAATAAAACAATAAAAATCTTTATTAACTACATTTTTTCTTTTATGTAATCTTTCAACGGCCTCATTTTTTCTCCGTGATAACTGTGGAACTGGCTCATTATAATACGAGTAAAATCAAATATTTGAGCAGAAATGAGAAAATGTTATTGAAATGAAAATGGTGGAAATACTTTCATCAACATTTTTTTCTTGCTTTACGCTTTTCAAAGCTATCTCTCTTCTACCTTGTCACGATAAACAATTTTGAAGCAAACTTGATCTTTAAAAAAAAAAAAAAATAGAGAGAGAGAGAGAGGAAGCTTGGGACTTGCGCCCCCCCCCCCCCTTTCCCCCCTCCCGCCAGTAGGTGGGGTGCTATCAGGCCCGCCACTGGAAACAGTGAACGATTACTGGTGTGCTTGTGTGCTTCCCCTAAGAAGATCTTTTAGTCACATAAGCAAATAATTTTAGTTTTACAAGAGAAATTTTATTTTTTCTGAGGATTTCAAACTGAAGTAGTCTTTAGTCTTCCTGAAGGTTTCAGTTTCCAAAGGAAAAATTTTCGAAAGCATTTTTATCGCCAAGATTTTATTCCTGAACATATTTTAGTATTTGACCTGACATTTATTCCCGGAGTTTAAGTTTCAGGGAAAATTTTGGTTTTCAAGAAGATTTTTTGTTCAAGAAGCTGTTTATCTTTGACAGTAACAAACCTTGTTACGCATTGTCAAACGGTTCTATTTTAGTTTGAAATAGCCTTGATTGAATTTTGCCTGTAGAAATGAACAAGACACTTTTAGTGCTATCTCTGTACACAAGGGTAAAGAGCAGTGCATTAAAATGGAATACATGTAATATTCTTACATTGTATGGTTTAAAATTTGTGGAATAGAAACGGTTTCAGTCTGTAAGGACACGAGCTGTTTTGAGTTATTCAGTTATCGTAATTTTTGTCCACATGTAAGAGAGATACAGTATTGTATTGATTCTATTGTATGTTAACCGGGGACGTAGAAACGACGGAGAGGCTCCGTCCCCGCCACCGCCGCAGTGGTTCACAACCCCACGACGACTACCGCAGTCCACTTCACCCCTCCGCCGCCCCCACCGAACCACTCTTTCAGGGTTATTGATTGTGCAGTTCGGCCCCCGGTGTAACCTCCTCCCCCCTTCCTCCCGGGAGGGGGTCATAAAATATCACGTTCTCACTTTTCTTCTCACTCACATAACCAAAATACGATGAAATAATAATTTTCCAATATACTGTCAATTACGTCGGAAATCTGTGGCAATGAAACTAAAGAAAATTCCAGAAAATTAGATTATATGAACCTGTCCTCTTGGCTGTAGTTTCAATTGATACTATAGATGAATACATTACAGTCTCTAACACGGTTTTGGAATGCTAGTACGGTTATTATGTATTTTAGGTAAAAATTTATATCTCCGAAAGTAGTGGAGTTACTGATTTGAAATTTTGGTAGTGTGGTTCTATTATTCACAGAATTTGGTATAAGAAGTATGAAGAAGATCTATTAATATTTAATAGTACTTCTTCCGATTCATAGAGAGTACGTGTAGCGCATTGCAAGCAGCATTTGTCAAATACACAGCTAGCTGGCTTGGTCCAGTAGCCGGCGTCAGCTGTGCGAGCATGAGAACCAGAATCCGCTCCCCTCCCGACTCTATGGCAAGCTAGGCTTTCAATGCAAGATGACAACTCATAATAATTTGCTTCGTTACAGCAGGTATGTATGTGTGTATGTATGAAATGAATACAGAGTTGTGCTGGCTCGGAACTTAACGCGCCACATACTAACCGAGGGGATACTGATACTACAGAATACAAATCGTCTATACAGGTATAATAATTCCAGGAACCTCCGAGATGTCTGAAATGTAGGCTGTTCTCTCACTCATTACAGGCAAAACTCAAAGACTTACCAGGATATTCGCAATCCCAAGAGCAGTAAGAGGACTAATATACACTCCCGGAAATTGAAATAAGAACACCGTGAATTCATTGTCCCAGGAAGGGGAAACTTTATTGACACATTCCTGGGGTCAGATACATCACATGATCACACTGACAGAACCACAGGCACATAGACACAGGCAACAGAGCATGCACAATGTCGGCACTAGTACAGTGTATATCCACCTTTCGCAGCAATGCAGGCTGCTATTCTCCCATGGAGACGATCGTAGAGATGCTGGATGTAGTCCTGTGGAACGGCTTGCCATGCCATTTCCACCTGGCGCCTCAGTTGGACCAGCGTTCGTGCTGGACGTGCAGACCGCGTGAGACGACGCTTCATCCAGTCCCAAACATGCTCAATGGGGGACAGATCCGGAGATCTTGCTGGCCAGGGTAGTTGACTTACACCTTCTAGAGCACGTTGGGTGGCACGGGATACATGCGGACGTGCATTGTCCTGTTGGAACAGCAAGTTCCCTTGCCGGTCTTGAAATGGTAGAACGATGGGTTCAATGACGGTTTGGATGTACCGTGCACTATTCAGTGTCCCCTCGACGATCACCAGTGGTGTACGGCCAGTGTAGGAGATCGCTCCCCACACCATGATGCCGGGTGTTGGCCCTGTGTGCCTCGGTCGTATGCAGTCCTGATTGTGGCGCTCACCTGCACGGCGCCAAACACGCATACGACCATCATTGGCACCAAGGCACAAGCGACTCTCATCGCTGAAGACGACACGTCTCCATTCGTCCCTCCATTCACGCCTGTCGCGACACCACTGGAGGCGGGCTGCACGATGTTGGGGCGTGAGCGGAAGACGGCCTAACGGTGTGCGGGACAGTAGCCCAGCTTCATGGAGACGGTTGCGAATGGTCCTCGCCGATACCCCAGGAGCAACAGTGTCCCTAATTTGCTGGGAAGTGGCGGTGCGGTCCCCTACGGCACTGCGTAGGATCCTACGGTCTTGGCGTGCATCCGTGCGTCGCTGCGGTCCGGTCCCAGGTCGACGGGCACGTGCACCTTCCGCCGACCACTGGCGACAACATCGATGTACTGTGGAGACCTCACGCCCCACGTGTTGAGCAATTCGGCGGTACGTCCACCCGGCCTCCCGCGTGCCCACTATACGCCCTCGCTCAAAGTCCGTCAACTGCACATACGGTTCACGTCCACGCTGTCGCGGCATGCTACCAGTGTTAAAGACTGCGATGGAGCTCCGTATGCCACGGCAAACTGGCTGACACTGACGGCGGCGGTGCACAAATGCTGCGCAGCTAGCGCCATTCGACGGCCAACACCGCGGTTCCTGGTGTGTCCGCTGTGCCGTGCGTGTGATCATTGCTTGTACAGCCCTCTCGCAGTGTCCGGAGCAAGTATGGTGGGTCTGACACACCGGTGTCAATGTGTTGTTTTTTCCATTTCCAGGAGTGTAGTTCAAAACATTAGAAACGATTTAATACGTTAATTTTTGTTTATTTTTCATTGCTTATTTTGAGTCTATATTCTTTTTATTTAATTATGTTAAGTGGTGGTGGTGGTGGTGGTTAGTGTTTAACGTCCCGTCGACAACGAGGTCATTAGAGACGGAGCGTAAGCTCGGGTTAAGGAAGGATTGAGAAGGAAATCGGCCGTGCCCTTTCAAAGGAACCATCCCGGCATTTGCCTGAAACGATTTAGGGAAATCACGGAAAACCTAAATCAGGATGGCCGGAGACGGGATTGAACCGTCGTCCTCCCGAATGCGAGTCCAGTGTGCTAACCACTGCGCCACCTCGCTCGGTAATTATGTTAAGTTATAGACTGTTGTATAACTTAATACATTTATTATTACAGGCCAGCCGGTGTGGCCGAGAAGTTCTAGGCGCCTCAGTCTGGAACCGCGCGACCGCTACGGTCGCAGTTTCGAATCCTGCCTCGGTCATGGATGTGTGTGATGTCCTTAGGTTAGTTAGGTTTAAGTAGTTCTAAGTTCTAGGGGACTGATGACCTCAAAAGTTAAGTCCCATAGTGCTCAGAGCCATTTGAACCTTTATTATTACAGTACTGGAGCCGGCCGCGGTGGTCTAGCAGTTCTAGGCGCTCAGTCCGGAGCCGCGCGACTGCTACGGTCGCAGGTTCGAATCCTGCCTCGGGCATGGATGTGTGTGATGTCCTTAGGTTAGTTAGGTTTAAGTATTTCTAAGTTCTAGAGGACTGATGACCACAGATGTTAAGTCCCATAGTGCTCAGAGCCATTTGAACCATTTGAACCATTACAGTACTGGATGATGTTTGGTTTGTGGGCGCTGAACGGCGCTGTCACTAGCGCCCCTACAAAGGCCCAAGTTATACACAGTTCGATTTAACCACTGTCACGAAAGATGATGATGAAATGATGGGGATAATACAAACATCCGTCCCCGGGCAGACAAAATCCCCAACCCTTCCGGGAATCGAAACCGGGAATCCGTGATCGAGAAGCAGCATTTTTTTTTTTAAAAAAAAAGAAATCATTATGCAGATAACTTTCAATTTATCGAATTATTTTATGACCTGCTTTAGACAAACAGGAGGCCAAGTCTTCAAAATTATAAGTCTCTATATTCGTCGAACGCTGTTGCGTAACACACGCTAATCGCCAAACTTCGCGGAAGTACCCATTCTAACCTTCCGCATTTTTATATTTCGACTATTGACTATATCGGTATTTCCCATACTGTCCGCCGACATTGCTTTGCGTATTACACGCATTTGTATACTGGCATGTGGACTGCCTCACAGAAAGTACAGTTTCCCTACAGTCGTTGGTTTACATAAGGAGCATTCAAATGAAAGCGAGACAGACAACATAAAGAGCATGGCGCGGTCGTTGGTAACGCAGGTAAGTTTGTGTGTTCAGAACTGTCCTCTACTGGGAATCAGGAAGGAACATTTCGAACATTCACTGCTGTGTCATTTGTCTGTTAGACGTTCCCGAGGTAAGGTCAGCGAGTAGTGTGTGTCCGACTTCACTAAGCAGGCCGGGAAAGAGGAACAGCATGTTGTTGTGCATGTTTTGAAAGCGGAAGAAGTGTCAGGAGGTGAAATTCATGCTCGAATGTCTGCTGTGTATGGCGAACACAGTATGTCACTTGTGCGTGTGTTCCCGTGGAATACATGTCTTCGAGAAGAGGTCGCCTATCATTGAAAAACAGCAATCGGCCAGAGCAGGCTCATATTGCCATTATAACTTCTGGCACTGCTGCGGTGGATGCTGCCGTCAGAAATGACCGACGTCGGACTGTGGAAGACAGTCGGCTCACGTTGCGCGTCATCATGACAGAGCGTCTGAAATTCTGCAAGATCTGTGCGCAGTGGGTTCCCCACAGCCTGACGGAGTAGAAGAAGTCGAAGAGACTGTCGATATCACTGCAACACGTGGAACGGTATCACGATGAAAAATATCGTTTCCGGTTCCGTATCGTCGGGGGCGATGAGACATGGTGTCATCCTTTTCAGTAGGAGAGCAACAGTCGGAAATTCCGCTGGCAAATCCTAATACGCACTCCATTCAAACCCGATCTCTGCCTAAGCAATTTCCATATTTTTGGAGCCCTGAAGATAGACATTCAGACGAAGTGGTTCTCGCATGGATAAAATGTTGGTTTCGTAGGCAACCGTTATACAGTATATCTCGTTAAATTACGAGTTTTCTATTCACCAGAATTAAAAAAATGGTTCAAATGGCTCTGAGCACTATGGGATTTAACTGCTGAGGTCATCAGTCCCCTAGAACCTAGAACTACTTAAACCTAACTAACCTAAGGACATCACACACATCCATGCCCGAGGCAGGATTCGAACCTGAATCCGGAATTCCTGTTGTGTGTATAGTAGTGATCTTTTGCGCCCAATGCGTATTGCTCTCTCTTCTGCCAGTCTTTGGTTCGCTACCCATTATCTTGTGAAGAAATGAAATGTTAGAGCCCTGTATCGATTCATTATAGGTATTAATTGTGTGTAAACTTGGGAAGAAGATTGCCATCCTGGTTGTTCAAACATTATATCGAGGTTTATAGACTATAATACTGAAGATGCCAATAAATGTTTACACAAGCTTTTCCCTGTATTACAGTGTTCGCGTGGTTATTCTTTGATTGAGAACTACCTGCTTTTTTTACTTTCAGGATTAAAATTTTGTGCCATAGCAGTTAATGGTGCGGTGACATCGAGATAGGGAGACGGTGACGAGTTAAATCGTATTATTCCTAATAATTATTTCGGAATTTTATCCACGACAACCACTATCTGCATCGCACCATGCTTCGCTATCTATCAGACACTCAAAGAGCAGTCCATTTAACTTAACGAATAAAGTAATATTGGTTAGCAAACATTTTTCCATTAAGGTATTGACCGTCTTGCCTCGCAGTGGAATAAATGTATTAACAGTTATCGGGATTATTTTTCGAATAGTTGCATTTTTCCCATCTGTCTCGTTTTCATCTGACTGCCACGGTGTTTTATGGGATATTTTCGCGAAGGGACTTATCGACTTGTAGCACACCAGAGAATAGACTGCTCTCGATAAATGTACTGAGTACGCAATGTCAAACTACTTTCGTGACGGTATGTTTGCACGTAGAGTCGTCGTCGGTCCATCAACATACGTACCACCACGGTCAGACAGGTGGCGTGCTGCACTTAGGAACGATAGCGTTTCCTCACAGATAGTCTTGAGTGTTGAGTGATTCTTATTAAATTCGCAGGCTGTGACATGTTTTCCGCGACCTCGATTCACGCGTGGCTTTAAGGGGAAATTGACGCAAGAATTTGGCAACAAGCTTATCGTCCTGCGATGAGTGTCAGATAACGGACGGAAGAAAGGTACATATGGAGCAGCTGGCAGCGGCATGCTAACTGTACACACACTCACTCTCTCACTCGCTCGCTCAGTCAGAGAGGCAGAATGCTGTGCGGAATAGCGGTGATGGTGGCTGGTATGGCGGCAGCGGCCTGCGGCCACGGCATGCTGTGGGAGCCCCCAAACAGGGGGTCACTGTGGAGGTTCGGCTACGAGACGCCCGTCAACTACGACGACAACGCGCAGTTCTGCGGCGGCTTCCAGGTCTGTTGTCGTGCTCTTCGGTCCGAACACTGGTTTGATACAGCACACACGGTACTCTAACATGTGCAAGTCAAGCTTTGGTGCCCTCTTGCAGTGTTTATCCCCCACCGCCCACTTCTCACTCTTGCCAAATTGAAGACGCATTGATATTTCACTGTTGTTATTGTGGTCTTCAATTCGAAGAGGGAGCCGGCCGCTGTGGCCGAGCGGTTCTACGCGCTTCAGTCTGGAACCGCGCGACCGATACGGTCGTAGGTTCGAATCCTGCATCGGGCATGGATGTGTGTGATGTCCTTAGTAATAATAAGTTCTAGGGTACTGATGACCTCAAATGTTAAGTCCCATAGTGCTCAGAGCCATTTGAACCATTTTTCGAAGACGGATTTGATGCAGTACTTCATGCTGCTCTACCCTGTGCAAGTCGCTTCATCTTCGAATAACTGCTGTAAGCTATATCCTTCTCAATCTGCTCACTATATTCCCCACACTTCCCTCCAGTATTAAATTGGTAATCCCTTGATTTCTAAGAACGTATCCTATCAACTGATTCCTTGCTCCAGTCAGGTTGTGCGTAAAATTTCATTCCTGCCCAATTCTATTCAATACCTTCTCATTAGTTACATGATGTACCCATCTAATATTCAGCATTCTTCTGCAGCACCACATTTCAAATGCTTCTACACTACAGGCCATTAAAATTGCTACACCACGAAGATGACGTGCTACAGACGTGAAATTTAACCGACAGTAAGAAGATGTTGTGACATGCAAATGATTAGCTTTTCAGAGCATTCACACAAGGTTGCCGCCGGTGGCGACACCTACAACGTGCTGACATGAGGAAGGTTTCCAACCGATTTCTCATACACAAACAGCAGTTGGCCGGCGTTGCCTGGTGAAACGTAGTTGTGATGCCTCGTGTAAGGAGGAGAAATGCGTACCATCACGTTTCCCACTTTGATTAAGGGCGGATTGTAGCCTATAGCGATTGCGGTTTATGGTATCGCGACATTGCTGCTCGCGTTGCTCGTGATCCAATGACTGTTAGCAGAATATTGAATCGGTGGGTTCACGAGGGTAATGCGGAACGCCGTGCTGGATCCCAACGGCCTCGTATCCCTAGCAGTCGAGATGACAGGCATCTTATTCGCATGGCTATAACGGATCGTGCAGCCATATCTCGATCCATGAGTCAACAGATGGGGACGTTTGCAAGACAACAACCATCTGCACGAACAGTTCGACTACGTTTGCAGCAGCATGGACTCTCAGCTCGGAGACCATGGCTGCGGTTATCCTTGACGCTGCATCACAGACAGGAGCGCCTGCATTGGTGTACTCGACAACGAACCTGGGTGCACGAATGGCAAAACCTCATTTTTTCAGATGAATCCAGTTTATGTGTATAGGAGCATGATGGTCGCATCCGTGTTTGGCGACATCGCGGTGAACGCACATTTGAAGCGTGTATTCGTCATCGCCATACTGGTGTATCACCTGCGTGATGGTATGGGATACCCTTGGTTACACGTCTCGGTCACCTCTTGTTCGCATTGACGGCACTTCGAACAGTGGACGTTACATTTCAGATGTGTTACGATCCGTGGCTCTAACCCTCATTCGATCCCTGCGAAACCCTACATTTCAGCGGGATAATGCACGACCGCATGTTGCAGGTCCTGTACGGGCCTGTATCGATACATAAAATGTTCGACTGCTGCCCTGGCCAGCACATTCTCCAGATCTCTCACCAACTGAAAACGTCTGGTCAATGGTGGCCGAGCAACTGGCTCGTCACAATACGCCAGTCACTACTCTTGATGAACTGTGGTATCGTGTTGAAGCTGCATTGGCAGCTGTACCTGTACACGCCATCCAAGCTCTGTTTGACTCAATGCCCAGGAGTATCAAGGCCGTTGTTACGGCCAGAGGTGGTTGTTCTAGGTACCGATTTCTCAGGATCTATGCACCCAAATTGCGTGAAAATGTAATCACATGTCAGTTCTAGTATAATATATTTGTCCAATGAATACCCGTTTATTTGCATTTCTTTTTGTTGTAGCATTTTTAATGGCCAGTAGTGTATTCTCTTGTTGTCTAAAATGTTTATTGTCTATTTTTCACTTCCATACATGGTTATACTTTATACAAACTCGTTTAGAAGAGACTTCCTCACATTTAAATCTATGTTCGATCTTAACAAATTTTTCTTCTTCAGAAACTCTTTTCTTGCCATTGCCAGTCTACATTTTACACCCTCTCTACTTCGGTCATCATGTTATTTTGCTGCCCAAATAATGACACTCATCTAACAGTTTAAGTGTCTCGTTTCCTAATCTAGTTCCCTCGGCATCACTGATTTAATTCGACTACGTTCCATTCTTCTTGTTTTGCTTATGTTGATGTTCATCTTATATCCTCCTTTCAAGGCACTATCCATTCCGTTCAACTGCTCTTCCAAGTCGTCTGCTGTCTCTGACAGAAACACAATGTCATCGGCAAATCCCAAAGTTTTTATTTCTTCTTCCTGGACTTTCATTCCTACTCCAAATTTTTCTTTGGTTTCCTTTACTGATTGCTCAGTGTATAGATTGAATAACATCTGGGATAGGCTACAAGCCTGTCTCACTCCTCCTCAACTGTTATAACTGCCGTCTGGTTTCTGAACAAGTTATAAATAGCCTTTCTCTCTCTGATATCGGGAAGACCCTACAACCCTGTCTCACTACCTTCTCAACTATTGATTAACTTTCTTGCCCTTCGACTCTTATATTTATAACCGCAGTCTGGTTTCTCTAAAAGTTGAGGGTAACCTTGCGCTGCCTATATTTTATCCCCGTTACCTTAAGAGTTTTAAAGAGTTTATTCCAGTCAAGGTATGCGTCCGGAGTCACAAGGTAACCTCATGCAACTGTTGTCGTGTGACGGTTTTCATTGTGGTGTTGGATATCGCCCAACTAGAGGACTGTTCCCGTATTTTCTTCTCTCTCTAGGAAAAAAAACATTCACACTATTTCTCCATGGACTTTTCTTTAAGTGACTGACGCCAAAATATCGTGTATAGTGAACTATTTCATTTAGTCGAGAACGCGAACATGCTCCTCTTGAAAATCTTAGATCACATCTAATAGTTGTTTCTAAAAACTCTGTCTCGAATATGCTTTCGAAACATAATTATTTGTTACTGCGGGATATTTTAATTATGAACTCCACTGCAAGCTATCAACTTGTTATAACACCTACGAAATAATATATACAGTAAGCTAGAATCTCGTGTGAAATCATTTTTGTATTCTGGCATTTGCACCAGGTCGCGAATTTGTGTGCTGTCGAACGGCGTTGCGAGGGTTAAACAGTTCGAACACCCACCTTCAACTACAGTCCAAAGTTTTTCATGCTGCCCTGCTGTGCAGTGAAGTGAGAATGCCGGAATTTAACGTACCATCAAACGGTGAGGCCATAAGGGACGGAGCACAAACTCGGATTGGATGAATATCGATGATGAATTTGTTTAAGGTCAGTTCCCGACATTCGCCTCAAATGATGCAGGTAGATGATTACGGAAAAACTAAATCAGGGTCGTTGGACGAGCACTCCCCAATACGAGTCCGGGTGTCAGCTTGGGCCTTAATGATTCGACGCCTGTTCGTAACTACAGAATATCTCGTTAAGTATTGGCTTGTTTTAATAAGGATTCTGAATATGGCGTTCCGAAGTGGCGCGTCTTTCGTTATGAAATAATGTGCTCTGAAATCTAAACAGCATCTACGAATGCCGTTTTATGTTGATGCGTTTAATGCAGACATCCGAACTGTTCTTTGATGGTAATTAATTGGCTAGAATGTCCTTGTGACACCGTGGTTTTCTCTCGCCACGTATAACAACGAGGGACTAATCCTCCTCCACGAGGATCGTTTCTCCCCTCCATCCTCCTTTCCAGACAAATTTTCCTGTAGGCGTAACGTAATGCTGACTAGTGAATTCTGTTCATACGATATTATCCAGACACAAACTCTTGCACTGGAGTGCATTATAGAGAACTAATATGTACATTTATGAGAAAGCCATTCCACTTTTCCGCAGCTCCATGCCTCCGCTATATACACAACGCAAGTCAGTACCTAGCATTTTTCAATACAATGTGATTTTGCTTATCTTTTGCTTCGAAGGTAGTGTCTTCTAGTATGTAAATGTAAATCTTACAGATGTCACACCTATCGGTGTTAAGGTCCAGAGTCAATTGTCCATTATCTATCGTGGTTGTTTGGTCTGCGTCAGTATCTTAATATAGACAGATTGTCATTACACCTAGGTTGTACTCAATATCGGCTGATAATGTGAGGAGGCGCTAGTAAATGAGAAGAAATGTTTGTATGCCCCCAACTCTTCTTGTTAGACAGCCTACGAGACAGGCTTCGCCCAGCTTTAGGGCATGACATTTTAAAGTATTATTTCTTTACTGATTATTATGTACACAACACATTTTGCAGACAGCATCCGTATATTCCACTGTAAGTACCTGCAAAAATTAAATCATTGCACAAAACGTAGTTAAAAAGTCTTTCGATTTGACGCCATTTTGGCGAGTTGCGTGTCGATGGGGATGAAATGATGGACAATTAGGACAACTAAACATAGTTCGACAAATATGACGACATAAACATTGAGATGGGTGAAAAACTTGCTTTCTTTAAAACGATGCGCAAAATCACATACACGATATTCATCTGTTGGTTGATAACACCATTAGTGTTCGGCATCGTTGATCTGCGGGAATGGTATCATAACCTGATCCACAGTAAGCGCATTTATGGTGAAATATGCTTGTGGGACCTTAGTGTTAGACGTTATTAGTGTCTTTCAGTGGTATGCATTTTTCAAAGAAACCTTCGTCCTTTCTTTTGGTTAACGTCCTACAATGGCGAAATTGCTGGTGTGAAGATTCCTGTTATGCACGTGTTTTAGAACACTATAAATACGCGAGCCACTGCAGTAGAATTAAAATGGAACGTCAGCACTCACTCAGCTGTCGAGCAATAGCATACGGGTAGAGCAGGGCTCTCATATTACACCAGCTGGTCTGATAAAATTCTACATTTATGGATAACTTGCCAGATCCCTGAGATGCATTAAATCGTTGCTGATCAAGGAACTGATAAGCATAATGTCACTGCAATTATCGGATCGTTTTGATGCACGGTATCTGGCTATACAATGCACAATCACTTTTTGAGCTGATTACAGTCAAAGACGTAGTATCGTATCAGACCATTCACACAAGATGTTGTTGTTCATATGACCTTGCAACGCTGCGAAGTCGAGGAACTCTTGAACAACGGCTATATTATTCTGTCATTCACTGCCCTAACATACGATAATGAGATCATCGTGCCACAGCTGCCGTATCTTACTTCATATGCTGGCAAATTTTCATGTTACTATACTATACATACTATAATCGACGTCCAGGAAAAGCTGCATGTGAAACTACACCGATTCATTTTAACGGCGCAGAACAGAGTATTTGGTGGACATGAAGACTTCATGCTTGTTACTTTGATACCTGGTACGTTCTATGCTTCGTCCATGGCTTATTCCGTTCTAGGAACAAAACAATATCCGAAATTCATATTTTCTTTGTTGAAACTTTGTAAATGCCAATTTAAATAATTACAAACTGACAGAAATGGGGCGATACATAGAGAACAGAAAAAAGGCTGGTAGCGTTTTTCTTTCACTGTATACTGACGATAACTAATACCATAGTTGGAAAGCCTGAAGCACTTAGATTCAGATTTATTCCAAAAAAGAATTACCTTTCCAAGGAGACGTAGATCCGTTGTCCAGTAAAGAAAGCCTACAGTATATCTCTCCTGATTTGGAGCCGAAACAAAAGAACTTTTAAGAGAAAGGTGTTAGTCAAGGTGACACTAAGTCTTCCATAGATTAACGGGCTGTTAGTATTTTAGAGGCAAATGAAATAGCAACCAGCTGTAAACAATATCAGCTCATATCTCGATCTGCATGACGTGCTTGGAATTTAGCTGCACATCGACAGCAGAATGTCAAGCGGAAGTTCTTTTTGTCATACTCTTTATAAAATTTTGTGAGTGTGTTAGCAACTATCTCCCTAGGCCACATGCCCCTGGAATCTTGCATAAATACATGTTTTATACAGTATGCCTGTTTATAGAGAATTTATCTGCCAAACACACTGTGCAAAAGTAAGTGTAACTATTTGCAGTGACCCATTTATATTTCACATAATCAAGCCGTTTGATGGTATGAGAGCATGAACTGATAGTATACTTATTGGAAGAAGAGCATTTTTAGAGTTTTGCTTTAGCTTCTCTTTGTGTTCATGTTACTTTCATTCTTTCAGTAAGGGCCCTTTTCCTGTCATCTGATCAAGCTGTTAGGATCTTTTGGGATTTACCTCTAAGTCCAACTATCCAGTCGTGAATTTACTGCTCAAACATACTTCCGTCTGGTATATCAAGTTTTGTTATTAATGATTCTTTCAGGTCTGGTTGCAGATTGTCAAATATATTTAGCAGATACACAACGTCTTGTTTATCTCCATAATAATAAATATGAAATAGTTCACAAGTGTGTGCATGGAATTTCGGGTTCTGTAATTTACGAAAAGTATTTAATTCAGCACCATTGACAGCTAGATTTAAAAATTTAGAAGCTAGGAGACCTAAACAACGTGAAAGGAAAGTTCTTGAGACGTATGGAGGTGACACTGCTTCTGCGACCCTGGAGCAACACCGCTGTTTAGATGTACACGGGTACTGGAAAACGGATCTGTGTTGTACATCCCACTTGACTATGCCGCGCTGTGTGGCTGCGCGGTTTGAGGCGCCATGTCACGGATTGCGCGGCCGCTCCCGCTGGAGGTTCGAGGCCTCCCTTGGGTACGGGTGTGTGTGTTGTTCTTAACATAAGTTACTTTAAGTTAGTTTAAGTAGTATGTAAGTCTAGGGACCGATGATCTCAGCAGTTCGGTCCCTTAGGAATTCATATACGTTTGAACATTTTGATCTTGACTATAGGGGTGAGGAGAGTAACCTTTTGTTATATGTCGTAAAGCGAGCAGTACTCAACTGGCTAGACGATGCATCTGAACAAGGCTCGACAGTCATCCATATTTCATGACTGTGGACAAAAAACAAAAAAGCCCCCTTAGTGAATGCGTATGGAACAGAATTATCACTTAAATTTAATCATTTGTAAATGCAATCACAGACGTTCATTAGCTCTAAGAATCGATCTAATGACAAATTGCTTGCAATAATTTCAGTAGGACATACCCATGAAATAAGCTGTTCCCGAAACACGTAAAGCTAATTTGACTGGGAGGCCATTAGAATTCCAGAGGTGTATTGCACAATCGAAATTCTAGAAGAAAGAAGGCCCTGAATACGTCAAATGGTATTATTAAGTTTAAAGTTTAGTTTTCAGAAACGATACTAAGTGGATTTTGAAAGGAGAAAATGAACTGTTTCCGTTGTGAAGCAAATTCTTGGAGATAGAATATACTCTGCGATTGTGTTGCATCATGTTCATCTTCATATTTCTTCAATACTATACGTTTCGACCCCTCTGCTAGGATCTTCGCCATTAGTCTCCTTGTATCCCCTGTTGTCTGAGCACTGTTGCTCATCTTTGGCAGGATATGTTGCGACGTACGACTCATGTAAAATTTTCGTCAGTCATTTGCTGTTTCTCCTGATGAGACTGTAGAGCCATGGACAGATACCGTTATGAGATAATTTTCACTGATGACAGTTTTTCTCAGGTAATCACTGGCTCAATTTCGAGATTACTTAACAAACAACAGGTATGATTTGTCGTTGCTGGCTGATAAAAAATCAGAGTAATGCTATTTCTTAGAAGAGCTCATGTTGCTAATAATCGGCCGTGAGGCAGTCGGGTAGATTTCGGACTACTACATTGAAATCAACTGCCGGAGAGGCCACTGTACGATTTACAACAAGGGCTATGGTCATTTAGCTATTCTGGCAGAACATTTAACATAAATAGCCTCAAATATTCCGCTACTCTCAGAATATTCGAATTAAGCCACGTGTGTGTTTCATTCAGGCCGGAACTCATTAGCTTTGGGAGAAGGACAAACAGAAATATGTACTATTGGAGCTGCTGACATACTGTGGATGCCTATATCCGCTCCCTCTGCCCCCTCCTCCTGTCACCCTTTCCAGATGCGCTCTGTTCACGGTATCCGTCGTCAGTCCTTCCCAAAACTAGGACGCAGTTGATGAGCTTCTTCATGACACACTCCTTGGCTCCATGTTGTCGGATCTTACAAGATTAACCCCCTTACTGGACTCTTTTTATACACTGTACCACTTTTACTGTCTGATAATCTGCCTGTACACGGTTACTGCACCGACTAACTTCCTTTACAGAGTTTTGACCTCATTCAGAGATGCACTTATCTCTGCCACTCACGTGAGGTGATGTAACAGAGAAAGTGTGGATTCGCATTACGTTCTGTTGAAATGGGACACAGATGAGCGCGTCTGGTTAGCGGCTATGAACTTCGTGCTTTCATTCAGCGAAGATTATCACGGTTCAGGGAACCAGTCCAATCTGCCTTGCAGCGTTTTGTTCCACTAGTCTGAGCTACGCATATAGTATATCTTGTACGTAAAACTGGTAATCGGCGAAACAGTAATAAAATAAATATACATTGTCTGTGGTGAATAACTCACTAAAAAAGTCCGAGTACTCTGTTGTTGATAACGGAAGAAACGGATTATTCTGATGCTGCCAACCTGATCACCTTCTCCCTCGAGTTATAGTTGTTGATGTAATCACGCCTGAAGATTTTTGTATATGGATTTCCATATTTGTCTTTTCTCCTTTTCATATATGCATAACTAATGCGCTTTGCTCTCCTCAACAATTTTCACTTCTCTCAGTTATCAAATTAACTGTGCTTCGGTACGTCATGATGTGTCTATATCTACACCTATGTGGTCGTCCTATTCTTCTACCAAGTTGCGTCATAAAACTCTTCTCTCCCCAACTCCTCCTCTTGATTTTTTATTCAAATTACCCTTCTAGTCTTCAGCTTTCCTCTTTGGCACCACATTTCAAGACGCTCTATTCTCCTCTTGCCTTTACTGCTTATCGTATACGTTTCGCTTCTGTGCAACGCCGCACTCAAAGCAAATATTATCGCTGGTGCCTTTCTGTAACTTAAATTTTTAATCAATTTAACATATTTCTCCCTTTCAGAAAAAGCTTTTCTTGTTGTTGCCAGTTTATGTTTTACATCATCACTACTCCGGTTGTCAGCAGTTCTTTTGCTACCTTAAAAGCATATCATTCCCTCAGCCTCATTTCACTCAATTCGACAACATTCCATTACCCCTGTTTACTTTTGTTGATGTTCATAGTATTATCTCTTTTCGAGGCATTTTCCACTATATTCAACTGCGCTTTCAAATCCTTCGCCGTCTCCGACAGAATTTCAATATCTTCAGCTAAACTTGAAGTTTTCGTTTCTTCTCTCTGAACTTTAATCTATTTTCCAAATTTCTCTATGGTTTCCTTTACTTCTTGCTCAATGTACAAATTTAATAACGCGGAGGATAAGTTGCAACCCTTTCTCATTCCCTTCTCAATTACTGCCTTCCTTTCATGTTCTTCGATTATTAAACCTGCAATCTGGTTTCTGTGCAACTTGCAGATAATCTTCCGTGCCCTGTATTTTGTAGCTGATACCTTCAGAGATCCAAAGAGAGAAGTGCAGCCATAAACATCTGTAACAGGGGAGGCAATCTGGAGTACAGAGGTTTTATTTGTTGCAGGTTTCTCATACATTTCTAAAAGTATTTCCCATGATTCCGTTAAACTTATCATTTAACCAGTTGTGGCGTTACATTATCCCAGTTCGTGTGGCGTGACGAATGCCGAAACTGACCAACTCATTTCGATCAAAAGCAGTTATTTTAGAGACTCTGGAATTTCACTCTTTGAATCTTTCTATTGCAACTGTTTTGCGTAAAAACTTCCTGAATATTCTGTAATTCCAACAGGAAATAACTCTTTGCAGGTTGATAAAATAGTATTTTTGTCTTTGCCACCTGATAATAACTGATTTCTAATCTTTCAAACAGTGTTTCTGTTCGTTTTCACGTTAATTATGAAAGCAGAAGTAGCCTGTATGAATGTTCCTTGTAATGCGCCACCCCTAAAGTAATTCCTGCTTACAAACCTCGTCTCGCATATAAACCGCGTACATTGGGCAAGGATTTGAAGAAAAACGCGAAAGGAAAATTACAAAGGTAAAGACTAATTCTTTGGTTATCTGCTTAGCGATAAGACGCCAGATAACGTTCATATGGGGTACTGTATCTAATCACAGTGAAGAATTACTAATCGCTTAATCACTGCGCTCTCAAACGTTATTTTCCTCTAATGTGAACAAACTTTCATGAAAGGTAGAAATGCTATAAATCTGTCAAGCACGCAGATTTTGCTCGGAAAACACAGGATTCTACTAACCTGTTATATTCAGATGCAGGTAGATTACGTTCTTTACTTCTCACATTGTAATTGTAGTAAGGAAAACGTGGGTATACGGTATGGATTGCCGTGGCTAGAAATTTATTAGTCCTTCCTAACGTAGCACCGTATTTCAATAAGAAATATTCCTTGCAGGAAGATGTCTTATAGGAATCTGTTAAGATTCAACCAGTTTTATGAATAATTTCTTGAATTTTATTTTTCACATAACTTCCTCTGTCGTCTGAATAAATTAAAATTTCAAACGTTCAGCATTCGTACCAGGTGCTTAAATGCAGGAGGGAATTTTAGAAAAAGTATAAAGATGTTAATAAACAAGTTTATAGCGATGATTATTACGAATTTCTGGACAGCAAGTCATGATTTAATAACGGCAGAGAAATTTCTGAAACATAGCACTAGACAATAAGATATAGAACATGAGTCCATAATAAACCTCACATTTTTAGATTTTGTTTTGACGCACTCTTTTTGTTTATACGAGCTCACCACAGCAACTTACTTTCATTTGTTTTCAATCAAACCTTAAACTCGGATGTAACTAATGCTACATTTGTATGAAATAAAGAACATTGAACAAACTAAAATTATTTCCTGCTGCAATTTTTTTTCAGCGGCCAAAATGTTCAATGAATTCCACGAATAGACTTCAAATACTTGCCACCCCTGAAAAAAGTAGCGCAAAAAATCGGTTTTATCCTCCCTTTTTCTGCAAGAATGTATGACACCAAGATTTTATAAATTCAGGTACACACAAACTGTAGAAATACTCGGGTCTCTTTCGAGGACAGTGAACTTGAAGTCCGATCTGTATAAGAAGCAGTAACCCATGGCGCTTGAAACTCCTACAACTCCTGCAAGGATGCTTCTGTCTTAATCCCTGTTTCAAGTGTAGTCATTTCAGGTCTTCAACATCTAAATTCCAAACCTTAATTTAAACAACTACGATTCCTACATTTACACGCCTCCTGTTGTGAGCGATCTGATCATGATGTATGTAAGAGTGTATGTGTTGAACTGGGGACCTAGAAACGAAGGAGAGGCTTCGTCGCCGCCATAGCCCTCAGTGGTTCACAACCCCACAACAGGCTACAACAGTCCACTCACCCCACCGCCGCCCCACACTGAACCCCAGGGTTATTGTGCAGTTCGGCCCCCAATGGAAGCCCCCTCCCCCCTTCCCTTCCCCCCCCCCCCCCACCCCCACCCTCACGGGAACGTCTCATTCCAGATATGAGTGTAACCCCAATGTTTCCCTGGTAGAGTGATTATGGTGTACGCGTACGTGGAGACAGGGTTTGCGCAGCAATGGCCGACATATTATAACTGAGGCGGAATAAGGGGAACCAGCCCGCATTCGCCGAGGCAGATGGAAAACCGCGTTAAAAACCACCAACAGGCTGGCCGGCACACCGGACCTCGACACTAACGTGACGAGGACCGACACGCCTTCCCTCTCGGGAATCAGTGCCTTAGACCTCACGGCTAGGCGGGCAGGCCGAACTGATCATGATAGTTGTGCTGAATGACGACCATGCTACATTAATTATCCGAAAACTGAAAGAAACATCGGAAACAACGTCTAAAATAAAAGAAAACTGCAGTACATGGCGCAGTACGGCATTCATTACTTCTGACCACGGTATCGAACTTCTAACCTCCCCTAATTTCTTATGGAGCGAGGCAATGAAAATGACTGAAAAGAGAATGTATGGTCTCCTGTTAAGAGGTTATTTTTTATGCTTAAATATCCACTGTCTATAAGAGATGCGACGAGTATCCAAAGAACCTCCAGTTGGACACAGGAGATGTAGATTAGATCGATTAATACGTATACTGTGTGCTGTCAACGGGGACGCATTTATGGTCAGTCATTAATAAACTATTGATGTCAGCTTAGTTTTCGTTAAGGTCCCTAATTCAGAGATAAATTATTCACTAAATTGTGGAAAATAATCTGATGATTATTGAAAAACACTGGCTCCGTCCAGCAACTCTTTTCTACTGAAGTAGGGGCCTTCAGCTTAACCCCCGCCCTCTCCCTTCTGCCTGCACAAAAAAAGAGAGATATCACGGAAACCAAGGCTTGACACATGAAAGGAAGAGTCATATTCATAGATATCACTAGGTAGCTACTGTTCCTGCCAGTGTGACGCGCATGGCCGCTGAGACTCCATAGCTATAGCTATAAGTCGCTTATTGCACAAGGATACCGCTCTTGATGTTCCTAGTGAGACAAATGAGAAAATTCAAATCTGGTAGTGTCGCATAAAATACACAAAAACCAGCAAGTCATAAATAACGTTCTCAATATACTTTTATCATCCTCCGAATGCAATTTATTCTGACAATGATTATCGTTGACTACGTCAATATTACATTGACGTAGTCAACGATAATCATTGTCAGAATAAATTTCTAGAACGACACCTTTGTTCCCCGAAATACATAGAAGGACCCTACATCTAGGAATCAGTCCGTATAGTTGTCATCACTTATAACTTAAAAGAACGTGTGGATCTAATACGGCCACTTAGATCGTCTATAAGAATACTGAACTAAAGTACTCTTGCTTCATGACGAAGAAGGAAGCAAATAAAGTGGATAACTCTTCGACATCTACGTCGTCAGATAAGGAGAACTGGCGGATTCGGAAAGGATAGCGAAATCAATCAACTGTTCTGTTCAAAGATACCATCACTACATTTGTTAAAAGTGATCTAAGAGAATAACGGAAAATCTAAATTTAGACTGTTAGTAGGACATTCTAATTGAGCGCATTTCCATACCATAGGGTCTGGACACTACTTTAACAGTCTATAGGGCGAGTAATTTTGCCACATAAGGAAACGAGGACAAATTTAATTCATATCACTTGATGGATCTGCACTACCAGACGAACAAGTCCACTTAGGCCGGTAGAGACTCAGAGAAAGACAAAGAAGGACATACGAGCAAGAAGTACAAAAAGGTATGGAGTGACGATAGTTTTGGGATGACCATTCACTTATTTAGTACCCAGAATCCCTGTAGACCACACACTGCACTGTCACTGATCTGTTACTAATCGCTTCTGTTAAAAGCTGCCTTTAGGTCTGCTGCTGAAATCCACAAAGCAACAACATCTCTACTTATTTCGTTTCGACATTTTGTTAGCAGCTCTCTTAAAGGTCAAGTAATGAGAAATACTTCATCAGATATAGAATTGCGAAAGCAATTTTCTGGCTTTACACTTAAGTATTCTACCCACAGTCTGCTTTTATTCTTCAGCTTTTGGGGTTATAAAGTCACTTCCTTCACTAATTCTCTATGGGCCATCCAAAAATATTAGTTCGGGGTTATTTCTACTCAATAACGTATAACGTAAAACTGATGGTTTATGAGATACAACAAACGTTGTGACAAACGAAGTATTTATGGAGTCTAATGAATTCTTCTTGCAACCGCAAAACGGTTAGTTCAGAATGAAAATTCGACATAAATCTAAGGTCCCTTTTAAGTGACAAAATTACTAAGAATTTGACGCTAATTATTACTGCTAATTCAAAAATAATCCACACTTATTTGTCACCATTGACAACGAGAAGCATGACAGTCCATTAGGAGAGATACACTGGTCTCGCATTCGGGAGAGCGACGGTTCAAACCCGCGTCCAGCCATCCTGGTTTGGGTTTTCCGTGATTTCCCTAAACTGTTTAAGGCAAATACCGGGATGGTTCCTCTGAAACGCTGCGGTCGAGCGGTTCTAGGCGCTTCAGTCCGGAACCGCATTGCTGCTACGGTCGCAGGTTCGAATCCTACCTCGGGCACGGATGTGTGTGATGTCCTTAGGTTAGTTAGGTTTAAGTAGTTCTACGTCTAGGGGACTGATGACCTCAGATGTTAAGTCCCATAGTGCTTAGAACCATTTCAACCATTTTTGTTCCTCTGAAAGGCCACGGCCGATTTCCTTCTCCATCCTTCCCTAATCCGAGCGTGTGCTCCTTCCCTAATGACCTCGTTGTCGACAGGACATTAAACACTAGTCTCCTTCTCTCCTTTTACTAGAGATATGCGAACGGAGGGTTAAAGTATACTACGATCTTCTGCGATGAGCTAATTGTTATCTTTGTTTCAAGGTGTTTCAGCAATCAACCAGCTGTATGCTGATAGAAATTTAATTAGTTTCTTCAGTGACATACGGGATTCCGCCACAAACAAAACAGGAATTACACAATTTGATTAGATTACAGGAAGAGAAGGTAAATAATCGTCGGTATAAGTGTTTGCGTGTAACAAACAATCTCTCGAAACTAAGATTACAAGCATTTCAGATAAAAGTCGTACGTCATCAAAAGAGGATACAGCTTTCTCATATAGAGTCGATAAGACATATGGAATAGTTTTTGACCTCTCATTTCTATCCTGCGCTCTGGAGCTCAAATGTTGCCGATCAAATTTTCATTTCTTTAGGGCGTGAATTTGCGAACCCGTTGAACACATGTAGTACATATCAAAGGCGCATTAATTAAGAGCCGAAGTCTAATCTTCGCAAGGCTAAACTTAATTATTTTTGTTCGAAAATTCCTTAAACTATACCAGCCCAGTCACCCGGTACATCTACATGCGTATCCGCGAGTCACCGTACATAATGCACTAGAGTCATTTATACCCTTTCTCACTCTATTCGCGGTTGTCGCTGGGAGAATTACAACTTTACGCCTTCACACGTGCCCAATATCCCCAACTTTCACATCACTGCCAGGTCACTAACAGCGTATGGGAGGGAGTAATGAGATTATTAATTGAGTTTGAAATGTTCCCTCTTAATTTTAACAATAAACCTCTCTGTGGAGCGCTGTGTTTTTCTTGTAGTTAATTTGATTTTGAAATATTGATTAAAAAACCTCTGACGACCAGCACACTATAAATCATATCTTTACCTTTTCCGTCAACTCATATTGATCATAATCGTATCAAAGCAACGAACAAGGCACCATTAGCAGTCAAAGTAAAAGTCTGTAAACTATTGGGAATTTGTAAACGACCTACGACTTGAATGTTTCACACTTGAGTCTCTCTCTCTCTCTCTCTCTCTCTCTCTCTGTCTGTGTGTGTGTGTCTGTGTGTGTGTGTGTATGTGTGTGTAATCACAACATGTAAGACTTATGACAACTGTGTTAATGATCAACATGTTGCCATATTTTTCATTGTGAACTAGCTGAAACGTTCCACGCCACAGCAAAAGATTGCATTTATTATCTATGGAACATAGAAAACACTTCTCTAACTACGTACGAGTAGCTTCCATAGAATTTTGTATGATTATGATTCCATGTGCAAGCCGTTATTTAGATGCAGCGTAGCAGCGATGGTCTCACGAGGCAGACGCTTTTGAAATGTGATAGATTTTTCAGAATTCAGCAGAAAAGCAAACAGCAACAGATCAACTGATGAACCGGGAGCGAGAAGTGACAGGTAGAAAGCTGAAGTGAGGGTGGTTTGTAGCTTTGCTTTGCGAGCGAATCTATATTAGCACTCCTGTTCTCTGAAGAAAGTGAAATGTCGAAGGTATGTGTTTCACTAAATTTGGTGTCATAATCCGCATCTGGATTCTTACCAACGTTCTATGGAATCTCACAACCTCCTATTGGACTACAGCTAGCAAAACATTCAAACCAGCCTTCAGATTAACGACGACTTTGATTTGGATTTCTCTAATGAATCTCATTTTTGCATTTGCCTTCTCAGCAGCTAATTTCGTACCATCTTTTCACCTTGGTATCTCGTGATTTTGCTTGATTGCTTTGGTTGATCGTCGACAGTTTAATCAAGTAACGTCGATTATTTTCGCCTACTTGTACGTAACACCTTTGGATCTGAGGTTATGTGTCATTATTTCGGCTGCCGAATGCTGCTTCACTTCTAGAAACCTGGCTAAGTGGGCTACTCAACAGTCTCTACACACCCACAATACGTGCCTGAAAGCCTCCGCACACGACACGAAAAGCAGTCTGTCTGATGTGGGACTGTGCACCAGGACGCAATGCTGACGTGCTTCCTGTCAGAACGAGCCACAACTGTGTGATTCCGAACCGACCATGATCGCGATAACCTACGAGAGACGTCACATGAGTAACACGTTCACAGGACCACTTTCAGTACCGTTATCGTAAATCTGGAATGTCAGGGAAGCAATGAGTCAGTTGTTTATCTGGCAGTTCTAAGAAAGTAAGTAACTAGTACTGACTACCTCTAAAGTATGCTGAATAAACCAAATGTCAGGCATCTTTGTTAACTACACTCCTGGAAATGGAAATAAGAACACATTGACACCGGTGTGTCAGACCCACCATACTTGCTCCGGACACTGCGAGAGGGCTGTACAAGCAATGATCACACGCACGGCACAGCGGACACACCAGGAACCGCGGTGTTGGCCGTCGAATGGCGCTAGCTGCGCAGCATTTGTGCACCGCCGCCGTCAGTGTCAGCCAGTTTGCCGTGGCATACGGAGCTCCATCGCAGTCTTTAACACTGGTAGCATGCCGCGACAGCGTGGACGTGAACCGTATATGCAGTTGACGGACTTTGAGCGAGGGCGTATAGTGGGCATGCGGGAGGCCGGGTGGACGTACCGCCGAATTGCTCAACACGTGGGGCGTGAGGTCTCCACAGTACATCGATGTTGTCGCCAGTGGTCGGCGGAAGGTGCACGTGCCCGTCGACCTGGGACCGGACCGCAGCGACGCACGGATGCACGCCAAGACCGTAGGATCCTACGCAGTGCCGTAGGGGACCGCACCGCCACTTCCCAGCAAATTAGGGACACTGTTGCTCCTGGGGTATCGGCGAGGACCATTCGCAACCGTCTCCATGAAGCTGGGCTACGGTCCCGCACACCGTTAGGCCGTCTTCCGCTCACGCCCCAACATCGTGCAGCCCGCCTCCAGTGGTGTCGCGACAGGCGTGAATGGAGGGACGAATGGAGACGTGTCGTCTTCAGCGATGAGAGTCGCTTCTGCCTTGGTGCCAGTGATGGTCGTATGCGTGTTTGGCGCCGTGCAGGTGAGCGCCACAATCAGGACTGCATACGACCGAGGCACGCAGGGCCAACACCCGGCATCATGGTGTGGGGAGCGATCTCCTACACTGGCCGTACACCACTGGTGATCGTCGAGGGGACACTGAATAGTGCACGGTACATCCAAACCGTCATCGAACCCATCGTTCTACCATTCCAAGACCGGCAAGGGCACTTGCTGTTCCAACAGGACAATGCACGTCCGCATGTATCCCGTGCCACCCAACGTGCTCTAGAAGGTGTAAGTCAACTACCCTGGACAGCAAGATCTCCGGATCTGTCCCCCATTGAGCATGTTTGGGACTGGATGAAGCGTCGTCTCACGCGGTCTGCACGTCCAGCACGAACGCTGGTCCAAATGAGGCGCCAGGTGGAAATGGCATGGCAAGCCGTTCCACAGGACTACATCCAGCATCTCTACGATCGTCTCCATGGGAGAATAGCAGCCTGCATTGCTGCGAAAGGTGGATATACACTGTATTAGTGCCGACATTGTGCATGCTCTGTTGCCTGTGTCTATGTGCCTGTGGTTCTGTCAGTGTGATCATGTGATGTATCTGACCCCAGGAATGTGTCAATAAAGTTTCCCCTTCCTGGGACAATGAATTCACGGTGTTCTTATTTCAATTTCCAGGAGTGTATTACAGTAAACTTCTGTCCCAGGAAAAGTTGCTTGACAAGCGATATGTTGCTATTTTCGTGATAATGCTAATACTAAATAGCTATCAATGACATGAAATAGTACGAGGCGTCTTTTAATCTTGCAAATGACACTATAACTGATCTGTGGAGAAGTGAAAGAAAGTACAATAGGATGATAAGTGATAACGTAGCTCTTACACGCGCGTGTGTGTGTGTGTATGTATGTGTGTGTGTGTGTGTGTGTGTGTGTGTGTGTGTGTGCGCGCGCGCGCGCGCAAAGGGGCAGGAGAAGTTGCCTGGTGAATTACATGAGAGCTGGATCCGCACCATCCTCATTGGACTATGAAAATACTTTAAGCAATAGCATACCTCTGGCATTTCGCAAGTTCGAAATCGGAAGCTATACCCTTGTTGACATTACTAAGATCAAAACGGATCGACGAAAGATGAATTCAGTGTACTGGTGTGCTCAAAGCACCGAATTATAGTTGATCAGGAATTGCCTCACGAAATCTCAAACACGAACAGTATTAGTAATCACAAATAAAAAAACTTATCTTGCAGATTTGGGTAGTCGTAAACTTCCCCATAAATGAATTTGTCTCATAATGTGATGATGACAGTAAAGAGAATAGCGATAATTGTGGAATTAGGGATGAAGAAGACATTAATGAAATCGGTACTGCAGGATATGAAAAGAACGTGGAAGTCGATGTTATTTTATATATAAAATTTCTTTGGACATTTGTTTACCAACATTGGTAACGATCTGTTTACTTATAGTAGTCAAGGTACTCACAATGTTGTTCCGTTTTCCATGAGATATTTCAGTATCTTTTTAGGCCATTCTAGGCACACGCCCAACCGTGTCTGTTAGTAGTTATCACCGAAAAAACCTAATGACAGCAGCCGTCATAGGACCCCCTTTTGGAATTAGACAGTAGCAGGAGCATGGGCTAGCGAGACAGCATTTCACTGTCCCCGATATTGCTGCCCGTGGTCTCACGACTGTTAAGTCAATATTAAACTAATGATTTGGAAGGAGGGGGAGGGGGGGTCGGTCATAGGCAAGCATACTCGTTATTAGCACCTGAACGGCCCACGCTATCAGCACCCGAGAGGGCAGACACATTAATCTCTCAGTCGTGTAGGATCGCAAGGCCACGTCACCTTCCTGAAATCAGTAAATGAGTTTGAGGTAAGACTAACATCCACGTCAACACTGGGACGATGTCTGGAGCACCGCGAACTGCCAGCACGGCTGCCCAAGTTGCGGCGTCTCTTGACGCACCACCAGAGACAGCCGCGCCGTCGGTGGTGTGCCCTTCGACAAGAGTGACGTCACGTCCTCTTCATCTCAGCCGAATCCCCTTTTTCGTACAGCATTACGATAGAAAAATATCTGTATGGACGCCCAGAGATTGAACGAACATTACCAGCCTGCATTCTTCGTAGGCATACTCACACAACCTGGCGTGACGGTATGGGGTACCATTGGGTGTTTTCATTTTTTTATTTTTGGCTTCTGGTTTCATGACCATACCACCAAACATGGTTTACACATATCAGTAACAACTGTCAGTTTTAACTGTTATCTAAGGACAAATTTAAATCCATTTCCAGCACAAGAAGTATGTATTTTTAATTGGAATGTTCACATTAAGCATATCTATGTGCAAAATTTAAATGAAAGTCATTTGTAAAAAAGAGTGAATAATGTTAACTAAATAAATGTGTACAAATACACATCACTTGATGCGTCCTTTTTTTCTTCTGATGTATTAAGTAACTGCTCCCGTCCTCCAGGCATCGCAATTCTTCGTTTCTACTCTGCTGCTTCGGAGTGGCTGCTCTCGCATGTTATCGTGTTGCTGGTCTCCTGCTACTCCCTGCCGCTACATCTACATCTACATCTACATTTATACTCCGCAAGCCACCCAACGGTGTGTAGCGGAGGGCACTTTACGTGCCACTGTCATTGCCTCCCTTTCCTGTTCCAGTCGCGTATGGTTCACGGGAAGCCTCCGTGCGCGCTCGAATCTCTCTAATTTTACATTCGTGATCTCCTAGGGAGGTATAAGTAGGGGGAAGCAATATATTCGATACCTCATTCAGAAACGCACCCTCTCGAAACCTGAACAGCAAGCTACACCACGATGCAGAGCGCCTCTCTTGTAGAGTCAGCCACTTGAGTTTGCTAAACATCTCCGTAACGCTATCACGCTTACCAGATAACCCTGTGACGAAACGCGCCGCTATTCTTTGGACCTTCTCTATCT
The DNA here is from genome assembly GCF_023898315.1 of Schistocerca nitens. Taxonomy (NCBI): domain Eukaryota; kingdom Metazoa; phylum Arthropoda; class Insecta; order Orthoptera; family Acrididae; genus Schistocerca; species Schistocerca nitens. Next base: position 623,589,033 of record NC_064614.1, on the reverse strand, counting down.
CCTCTGTCAACCCGACCTGGTACGGATCCCACACTGATGAGCAATACTCAAGTATAGGTCGAACGAGTGTTTTGTAAGCCACCTCCTTTGTTGATGGACTACATTTTCTAAGGACTCTCCCAATGAATCTCAACTTGGCACCCGCCTTACCAACAATTAATTTTATATGATCATTCCACTTCAAATCGTTCCGTACGCATACTCCGAGATATTTTACAGAAGTAACTGCTAGCAGTGTTTGCTCCGGTACCATATAATCATACAATAAAGGATCCTTCTTTCTATGTATTCGCAATACATTACATTTGTCTATGTTAAGGGTCAGTTGCCACCAAGTGCCTATCCGCTGCAGATCTTCCTGCATTTCGCTGCAATTTTCTGATACTGCAACTTCTCTGTATACTACAGCATCATCCGCGAAAAGCCGCATGGGACTTCCGACACTATCTACTAGGATACCGCAGGATCTAGATTTTGACGTGGTTGTTTATATGGACACTTCTAATTCCCTGACAGCTGTATGTATGCGTTAAAACACCCTAACGCCTGTTGTTGCCAAAAGAGTGGTAACGCAAGGCAGGGGCCTTTGTACCCCATAGCACTCAGTTGGTTTAGCATCTCATCTAGCCTCTCTGTCTTTTAAGAACGTCCTGTTATTATGTGGTTCACCTCTTCTTCTTGTCCAGAAGTACAAAGAAGTGAATGTTTTTATTTTAAACGACGATGACTGAATGTCATTTATGCTGTGGTTGGGTACAAAAAAACTCACTACTGGTTCGCTTAGTAAATTATTTAAACCCCAGGGATTACGTTCGTGACGTGTTAAGGACGGTGGCTGTGCCCCATTTTCGATCTGCGTGACGTTATCTTTCAACAAGATAGCACATTACCCCGTGTTGCCTCTATTATGCTGACTGACCTCGCTACAGAAGATGTTGAACTCTCGCTCTGGAAAGATTATTCTTCAGAGCTCTCCCCCACTGAAAACATCTGCTAGTGGGTTGCCGAGAGACTGGCGCGCCACCAGTTACTGGCTACTGCGGATGATGACCTTTACCATAGAGTTGAATCAGTAAGGAGCAACTTATCTGTGTCTGCCATTCAAGCTCAGTTCGACTCAGGTGCCAGCCGGGTTAGGGCCAATGTACTAAATTTCGGACCAAGCATACCTTCAAACCACCTACAGATTTAATCGTGTATATTTTACCGGCACAATGAGTAAAATATTGTTACTTGCTATTCTTCGAGGTCTTCCAATACTAATGGACAGCAAATTAGTTCTTAATGTATTGCAGGCTTGTTTCTGGAAAAAGAGGTACGAATATTTGTCCTAAGTGTTCAAATGTTCAAATGCTTGTGAAATCTTATGCGACTTAACTGCTAAGGTCATCAGTCCTAAGCTCACACACTAAGTAACCTTAATTATCCTAAGGACAAACACCCATGCCCGAGGGAGGACTTGAACCTTCAACCGGGATCAGCCGCACAGTCCATGACTGTCCTAAGTGATTACGCTTATTCTCTTGCGTTGAGCTAATTCTTTGTTTAATTGTGGGCTAATGCTGGGATGAGACGATGCGCCCTCGACTGGTGTGGTGATGTCCGACGTTGTGTGCGCAGGCGCAGTGGCAGAAGAACAGCGGCCGGTGCGGGGACTGCGGCGACGACTACTCGCTGGAGAGGCCGCGCCCGCAGGAGAACGGCGGCGAGTTCGGCCTGTCCGTCATCGCAGCCACGTGAGTCACTCATTTTATTCGTCTACTGTTGCTACACGTGTAGGCCTGGCATCGTGTTGACAGTTCGTCGTCGCAATTTTGTATGGGACTTTTGGTCTATGATTGCTTAAAACACTGCTACACCGTTTACGACACTGGCATCCTCAACAAACGGTAGCGCTGTAGCCATTGGCGAAAGCCTTTGCGTATTCCGTTTTGTGTTGTGCGTTCTTCATAGTTTTCTTTTCCTATTTTGCAATGAGTGAAGAGACTAATCCTGGTCCACAATGGAGTTCGAGTGCGGCCCTCGCAGCACCAGAAGGGTTACGCGATCCAAATGATCATTACGTCAGTTCTGCTTTCGCAGGAGCTCAGAAAACGGACGTAGGTTGCCATTCCCTGCGAGCGGAAGCCGAGCCTTGTTACCCCGCTCCGGTCTCCTCCCCTCAGAAAGTACAAGTTCTCGTTTGTTTACGCTGCTGACTATAACATGTTTTTGTTAATAATAATTAAGTACAATGAACAAGAAAATAATCATTCCCGGGAGAGACCACGCCAATGCAGCCTCTAACCTTTGTAATGGCTTTAATTGGGCGAGAAAGAAAGTCCTTATGTGACGTATGCCAAATCCAGCTGAAGCCACTCGTGGGGCGATTGGAGCTGCCAAATTGTGGGCATGTTGGTTGCTAAGCTTCACCAGCTATTCCAGACAGTCTCAGGCGTTGGCTACGGAATTATAGCCGGGTCAGTCGATGTGCTACAGTGTGTCTGAGTGTTCGTTAAACCAAGGACGTATGTGTGCAACCTTGTGATCATGGGTGTTGGCGTCTTGGAAGACGGGAGGGTCCACAGCATAATCATAATGAAGATTGTAAGTAGGCTGTTTAGGTTTTTATGTTGGTAACGCCACGTAGCGCTCTGTATGAAAATTACTGACTGCGCTGTGTGCAGTCTGGGGCTGGTTTGCTTTCTTGGAATATTTGCTATTGTAGTGTTGGGCAGTTGGATGTGAACAGCGCGTAGCGTTGCCCAGTTGAAGGTGAGCCACCAGCAGTGGTGGATGTGGGGAGAGAGATGGCGGAGTTTTGAGAGCGGATGAACTGGACGTGTGTCCATCAGAGACAGTAAATTTGTAAGACTGGATGTCATGAACTGATATACATATTATGACTTTTGAACACTGTTAAGGTAAATACATTATTTGTTCTTTATCAAAATCTTTCATTTGCTAACTATGCCTATCAGTAGTTAGTGCCTTCAGTAGTTAGAATCTTTTATTTAGCTGGCAGTATTGGCGCTCGCTGTATTGCAGTAGTTTGAGTAACGAAGATTTTTGTGAGGTAAGTGATTCATGAAAGGTATAGGTTATTGTTAGTCAGGGCCATTCTTTTGTGGCGATTATTGAACGTCAGATTGCGTTGCGCTAAAAATATTGTGTGTCAGTTTAGTGATGATCAGAATAAGTAAAGAGAGAAATGTCTGAGTACGTTCAGTTTTGCTCAACTGTTTGAAAATCAAATAACGTAAGGGGTTTACCAGCACAGTAATTCATAAATTTTTCTAAGGGGAGGTTTCAAGACGTAGTTCAGAGGACAACACTTTGTCACCGAGAACGTTGAAATAAACAGCCTGCTTCATTTTATCGGTAATTTGAATGAGCTGGTCCGAATCACTATACGAGAGCCCGCATCTCGTGGTCGTGCGGTAGCGTTCTCGCTTCCCACGCCCGGGTTCCCGGGTTCGATTCCCGGCGGGGTCAGGGATTTTCTCTGCCTCGTGATGGCTGGGTGTTGTGTGCTGTCCTTAGGTTAGTTAGGTTTAAGTAGTTCTAAGTTCTAGGGGACTTATGACCAAAGCAGTTGAGTCCCATAGTGCTCAGAGCCATTTGAACCATTTTGAACTATACGAAAAACATCTTCAAAACATCACATAACCATACACGACCAAAACTACACTCGTCTGATCGGGATCTCGATGCAATCGACGCGTCGCATCATCTGAAAAGAGGCGAATCGCGAATCGGGACACACTACAACCCTCTAGTTAGCTACTGTCCATTTCCTAAGCTGTCTGGCCCACTGAAAACATATCGGTGCACTTGTCGCTGTGGCAACGCCATTTTGCGAGGTACCCGACTCCAAAAGTCCAAAGCATGCAGTTTCTTCGCAATGTTCGCATGTATTCACCAACAGCTGCAATTCCTGTAGGGCTGGGAACAGATTCTCATTGACAATGCGTAATATTCGTCTCCGGTCCCTGTCGGATGGAATCCATTTACGGTCACTGTTCCCTTTCGCAAGTTATTCACCCTGTCCGCGTTGATGCACCAAAGATCTAGCAACTCCATCCCATACAGTCGGCTGGCACACACGTTGATGCACCAAAGATCTAGCAACTCCATCCCATACTGTCGGCTGGCAGACACACCCAATACGTCACTAAGAAGACTTGTCATTGGTGGAGGCGTACCAGTTCTACACGATCTACAGAACTCCAAAGCGATCACTGTGCTCTTTTAACATGATCAATGTTTTCTTTGATGAACATATTATTCTTTAATTTTATTTAGAAACTTTTTTGGAGAAATAATATTTCCAGAAATGTCACAAGTTACTGACATAGTATCACTCACTAACTAAATTGGTCAATATCTGTTGATCCATTGTGGATAAAGGACAGCAGCCGATCAAACTTTTGGAACGAAAAACACAAACTAGTAGGATGTTTAGAGAACCTACTTCATTTAGACAACCAGTTTCGGCATCTCAATAATCCCATCTTCAGGCCTTTATGCACTCCATGTATAGACAATCAGATGTATCGATACTTGCAAAACTGGAGCTATCGGTATTCGGATTCCATGAATTTGTTTTTGGAGTGTTTACTTCGAAGACTTGATCCTGGAGTGCACAGAGGCCTGAAAGTTGGATTATTGAGATGCGGAAGCTGATTGTCTAAATAAAATAACTTCTCAAAAGATCCGGCTGGTTGTCAATTGTCCTTGGTAAAAATTTATAAATGTACTTTCTTAAAATTCACTAATTATGACCCCTGTCCTTCCTTACCTGCATTGTAGATTCATAGCTTTACAGTCTACGAGCTAGCATAGCGTTTCTAGAATCCGGAAGACATTGTTCAGTTTAAAGGGTCAACATCTCGGAATTTGGGGTACAGAGACATGTCACTGAGGATAGTCCTACGGTTCACAAAAGCTGGTAACTCCTGGGCCTGCCTAATGCCTGTCATCCCGCCAGTTTCAGCTCAACAAATTTCTACACCGTGATCTTCACTTACATAAAATATAAGTGTGGGAAAGGTGAGAGAAAATTGATCATACAGGATTCTAGCGGAGGTGCGGTCTCATGACGCCTGGGCTCAATTTGTGTGTGCGATTTTATTTGTGTTTCTGGGAGAAGAGTACAAAAAATTATTAACTAAAGTAAAATACATTGCTTTGTAGGTACGAACGCGCTAGCGTCATAAACGCTACAGCGCTAATAACGGCGAACCATATGGGCTACTTTGTCTTCCGCCTTTGTCCGCTCGAAGAGGAAGGCCAGCTGGAAACGGAGGAATGCTTCTCCAAGTGGCCGCTGCCTCTCACAGATGGCAGCACCGAGTACGTGCTGCCGTCCAACGACACGGGCTACTACTCCGTGGAGCTGCAGCTGCCAGAGGACCTCGAGTGCAAACAGTGCGTCCTCCAGTGGACCTATGTCGCAGGTTTGTGCCACTTCCCACTCTCAGAGGCAATGTGAATGTTCAGATCGCTTGGCGTTGATGTAGTGCAATATCTAAATATTTCACATGCTTCGATATTCATAACCAGACGAACGTCATTAAAAAAACAAAAACGGAGATGCGAGAATACAGAAGTCATACGGACGTGCAAGGGATTATCAGGGAACTCACACGGAGCAGTATTCAGTGTGCACAAACGTAGTTGGGGGAAGGGGGGTGGGGGTGGAGGAGAAGATCAAAGCTCATACTCAGAAACGAATTTTATGCACACTGCAAAAATCTCGGATTACTTTCTCCCTCAAGTTTCAGTGACAAGGTTTACCACTATATTCCTGCGATCTGTAGGAGAAGCATTAAATGTGTGACAGTATAGTGTGATGAATGTAATAAACTGTTAATGCGGTCTAACGATGTGTTTGCGTTGTAATAAATCAATGCAGAGTAATAGAGAGGAAAAGGGAGGGTGAAATCCGATTCTGACACATTACCTATTCCTTTCAGAAATTTCCAAGGAAGCTGCGAAAATTAATGTAGCTGTCAGAAGGACGGGTTTCTATAACAGTGTTCTGTGTCTAGGCTCTCTAAACCAGAATAGGAATCAATTATACTTGTTCCCCGATCTCTGAGGTTATGCGTTAGAGGAAGTTAGGAGAATAACCTTATCCACTTTATTGAAATCAAACAGTTTGTGTCACGAGCGAGTGTGGAAACACTTAAATCAGAGACTATGGCAAACTAATCTATGTATTGATACCACGGTGGCTTTTAAAACCTGTAAGATATCGCAAATTGAATCAACATTATCGTGCCCTTTATTATAATGAAGGATACTCGCGGCTACTCTTTCACTAAACTTTTGTCTTGTGTATTGCCATAGTCTACCTTCAGTGTGTTGTCTTCGTGGAGCCTAAGAAATTGAACTTTCACTCGAATTTCACTACCAGAAAATATTCTTTCATTCATCGAAAATGGTCAGAGAACCCAGACATTTATTCGTAAATGTAGATGCATTACTGGTGACAAGTGCTGAGTGCTTCAACTGGACGCACAAAAAAACGGAATGGTAAAAACGGAGAGTAGCTTTTAGTAAAGTAAACACATCTCTCAAAACGAAGTTGTTGATGTATCAAAAACTAAAAATATTCAGTATGTTTTTTGAGTTACGGCAGACAGAGGTGGACTTTTGCTGTGGAAACCGATCAAGAGCAGGCGAGTTGCTTAAGCAGCAGTGGACGGATATGTGATGGGAGAAACTGGGAGAGATAGGCGAAAAAAAGAAATTAATTAGAGAACACATTTTGATGTAAAAACGCCAAAAAGCTGTTGAAATTTGTCTTGTTCTTCAACTAGTTCCGACAGTAATGTTTCCGACTGGCAGACCTAATTTTTTTTAAAAAATGATTTATTCAAGTCATTTGTAAAAGCTGTGGAGCACAACTGAAAGAATACTTGATTGGAGAACAGAATGGAGTCGAAGACGTAATTATGGACGAAATAAAAACTAAATGGAGGTGGGCGGGATATGTAACCAAGCGAGTACATAGTAGATGGATGAAGGAAGTTGTTTACTGAACTGCAAGAGATATGAAAAGACCGAGGCCCCGACCAGGCGGAAGATCAAACTAGGAAACGCACAGGACTACGGAGGACTCTTATTGCTTAAAACAGCAGCATATGGAATGTTTTGGAAGAGGCCTTTGAACAACAGTGTGTGTCAAATAGCAGATGATAATGATGAAATAAACGTTAGAAGTTAACGGAATAGTGATAACAGATATTATTTTTATGAATATTATAGAGTCGTCACGAAACCAAAATCGAACCGTTTTTATTTCCAAGCTTAAGAAAATTTAATCGTCTCTCCTTTCTCCAGAGGTAATTATCCCCTGGTTGGGAACCACTTGTCTAGAATAACCAACAAGTTTTATATTTCGAACGATTAGTGACAGAGGTAGGCTCTTTGGAACTGTAGAAGGCTCGTAGTGATGAGCACACGACCCGCCGCTGTTGCAGTAACCGCGAGGCTGGCATCATTCTGAATCATCGTACACATGCATGCTGCGGCTTGCTTGGAAGTCGCCACTTGGCAATGTTTTACGAACGAATAATGTGGGATGATGCACTGTTGGCATTTGTGAAGCGAAAGGGAGGGGGGGGGGGGGGGTAGTGGTGGACGGTGCTCCAGATGGCAGTTGTTCTCTGAGAGCCATTGGTGGCGCAAGTGCATGCTGGCGTCTGCGTGTATCTGAGAGCGAGCGCATTTAGTGTCTCCTATCTCGAGCTGAGTCGAAAAGGCTTGAAATGATATCCTAGCAGTGAGGTCCATTATTTGTGTTACAGGTGCATTGCTACAAGTAGCCGGCCAGAGTGGCCCAACGGTTCTAGGCGCTACAGGCTGGAACCGTGCGACCGCTACGGTCGCAGGTTTGAATCCTGCCTCGGGCATGGATGTGTGTGATGTCCTTAGGTTAGTTAGGTTTAAGTAGTTCTAAGTTCTAGGGGACTGATGACCTCAGTAGTTAAGTCCCATAGTGCCCAGAGCCATTTGAACCGTTTTGCTACAAGTAAGAATACGTCGCTGCTATTGCTAACTTATGCCAGACCAGAACTCTAACAAAGATTTCATGCTTTTCACATCTTTATTGTGTAACCCACACCGATCCATTAATTTCGCTGAATTTAAATTATTTCTCGCTACAATTAGGCACTCTTGAGTGATCCCAAACGAAGGATTATCTAGATTGTAACTTGTATCAGGTAGATCAGTATGACTCGCCCGTTATGAGTTACTGCGACGTCCGCTTATCCGGTACCAGAAGTGTTACTCCAAAGTGGAGTCTCGTATTTAACATGTGAAAGGCGAGAGGCAGACAGACGTTGCTGTCAGTTAGCTGATTAAGTAGCTCATATAATCAATTTCTGTTTGCTATCTTCACAAAATTCCTTGAACGATAATATGGAGACCACCGATACATCCAAGTATTTAAGTAAGTTTTAATAACAAGCTGTATTTATTAGCACTGAGTACAAGTGTTAGCTTGGAGAAGCCTCCTGAATACTATCGAGAAGGTCCAGCAACTACAGCAAGTCCATTAACAGGCAGCTTACTACCACCAAAGGCCCGTGAATTTTTTGTCTTGCGCCACTTTGTAGACATCACAAGAATTTGCTCCACGTGCCTTTAATGCAGCATAATTGCTGTTCCTCAAAAGTGAAACAGTATGAGTGAATCACGATATTCACACCGAAACAGACGGTGATAAGTTACCAGACGATACTTTGCTGTACTGACGTCACATTTGGTTTAGCAGCAGGAGTGTGATCCACCAAGGGATGTGTACAGTACATGTAAGTAGTTCACAGCACAGCAGGCGCGAGCGGATTGCAAGGGCAGAGAGAGGCACACTTACGTTATGGCAATAATAACGCTGAAGTCCTACACTCCGTCAACGTCGTGTAGGCGAAGAGCGTGACTGCGCGCTCAGGAACTACCTTTTCACGATGCAACAAACCTAATTGCTGAAAAAGGCAACCATTCACCTAAGTTCAAAACTCTACGATTTGGTCACGTGGAACCTTTTCATCTCAGCGAAGAGTGTCACCCTCTCGTGTAACGATTATTACTGGCAAGTCGCAATGCATAAATGATACACTATTCCTAATGCAGACGTTCTGAGGGCGATGTTAAACTCAGAAACGCGGCGTCGTCCCGTAATTCTAATCTTGCAGATGCCATACACTGCTCTCGGTGCGCTATAACTTTCGTACCTTATCCATGCTTCCTCGACAGTGCTGTAATTTTCATAAATGAAAGTGCGTAATACAAGGATTTTCTTAAAGCTCCAGACAGTAAAACTGCTTACTGTATCTGAACTAGAATCTCGAACCTTCTATTTCCCGGGCAATGCTCATACCGAGTGAGCTATCCAGATATGACGCGGTGAACCGCCATTACAGTTCACAGGTCTCTCCTACTTTTCAAATTCACGAAAACTCTCCCAATCCCCCTGCTGGAATAGCACTCCTGCAAGAAAAGTTAGAGCTGAGAAACTGCTTTGCCACATCCTAGTGTTTGCTTCCAGAATGTATCTTTGCAACAGACTGTGCACTGCCTTGCAACTTCCTCACACCTGCATGCCAGACTGGGATTCGATTTTCGCGGACAAAGCTGTAACTGACTGAGTTGTGCAGGCACGAATCAGTCCATGTCTCTCAGCTTCAATTCTTCCAGTACTTGTCCCAAGACAGCAGTGCTTCAGCAAGCATACCCCTGCTGGGCCCTCCTGTAACCCAGCTACGAGGGTTGCTCAGAAAGTAATGCACCGCATTTTTTCTTCAACAATTCTTTATTACACACACGAAACAATTGTGTTTTATCTACACACCCTATTTTCTACGTAATCTCCGTCCCGTTCTATGGCCTTCCTTCAGCGTTCGGCCGTGTGTGCCCTGTTAGTACCAATCCTTGTCCTGGTGGCGGAGCCAGTGCTTCACTGTGCGAATCACCTCCTCATCGTCCTCAAGTGTCTTCCACGGATGGCATGCTTCAATGGCACAAACAAGTGGAAGTTCGAGGGAGCTAGGTTAGGTGTATCACGTGTGATAGCCGTGGATGGTCTCCCCGACCGCTGCAAATCGTGGAGCTCCGCCGAAACGCCTTTTAATGACCTCACCCTCCGTGCCGAGCGACTAACTGTACTTCTATCGGCAGCAGATGCTCCATAGACTTTGCAAAAGCGTTTGTGAATATTGCCCACAGTTTCTTCCTCTGCAGTGAGAAATTCAATGACGGCCCGTTTCTTATAGCGTACATCAACTACAGACGCCATTTTGAAACTGTCCTGTAGCTATGCTATATGTCTGAAGTGACGGAAACTTGGCGCGCTCACTCAGGAGACTTCGAATAATACATACGTAACGTGTCACATTCGTAGCATTATTTTCGGCTTAGAACCTCTCAGTAATCGAGGAAGCTGCAGCTAACGTGACACGTGACAATTTTTACATAACGAGACCGCTGACATATGTGGAAAAAGCAGTAAGTGATATGTATCCTACAAACATTTGTAGTTTGTCTTACTGTGGATTACCGACTGACAAGTAAACAATCCCTAGGCTGTGACAGTCCATTTCTTCGCAATATCCTTTCTTCCAGCAGTGCTAGCCGGCAAGATATGCAGAAGAACTTCTGAGAACCATGCAAAGTAGGAAAGGTACTGGCAAAAGTAAAGCTATGCGGTGCGTCGAGGGATGGGAGGGGTGGGGTGGTGGGGGGTGGGGTGGGGTGGGGGGGGAAGGTTGATGGTGTCATGTGTCATGGCTTAATAGCTCTATCGGTATGAGCATTGAAAGAGATATGATAGTTTGCAGTTTCGAGTCGCGTTACGGCACACAGTTTCAAAACTGCGCACATTCTGCTGCAGAATGTAAGTTTCATTCAGGACACTGATTCTCTACTGTTAATTAGTAATGCACAGCGAGATTCTTTATCTGCTAGAAAGGTAACTGAGTGATGTTTTCGTAGGTAACAACTGGGGCGTGTGTGACGACGGAACGCAAGGCCTCGGCTGCGGGCCGCAGGAGACGTTCCGCACGTGCACGGACATCGCCATAGCGTGAGTCCGTGCATCCGCCTCGCGGATCGCGGACGTGGGCTGCACGCCTGCCGCACATCACTGGCCGCTCACTTGGATATCAGCACAACCACAGATCATGTATTCTGTGCTACAGCCGAGGCGGCGTCTTCTTCTGGTCTCCGCTAACCGATACGAGAGCATCAAGTGATGCCCACTGCAGTCGTCGCCCCCCCCCCCCCCCAGCCAACTCCTACGCTCTCAGGGAATAGCGACTACCAAAGATACCTGTACATTATAATAATGTTTATTTTTTACACGTTTACAATGTAATTATTTTTTGTATTTATGTGAGATGTTTACTCAGTCTTAGTTTTCATGTAGCTAATATGTTGAAATAAATGTTTTCTTCTAAAAAGCTTATACTACTCTGTTGTCCAAGGATATGTACTGTATCATCAGAATTCCAGAAATTCCTTCCATCATTCCGTCTCCTGTTTTTAAAGACACATCCACACGATAGTCCTATTCCTGAGTTTTCGAGAGTCATATGAATTCTACGAGTACAACAACCCTGCAGTTCTGGCTGGTACATTTGAACGGTGTCATTTGACGACAACATTTTTGAGCGAGGAAAACTTTTCACAAACCAAGTCTAACGCGATCAGGGGTCTTGTATGAAATAAGCTTGCTTTATCTCCAGCTACACAACTTCTCAACAATACTAATACGAGACCAACAGCATGAAAATCTGCTAGTGAACGTCACCAAAGAGGAGAGAATGAAAGAGGATTAGGTTTTAACGTCCCGTAAACGATGAGTTCGTTAGAGACGGAGCACAAGCCCTGATTAGGGAAGAAAACTGGCTGTGACCTTTCAAAGGAACCATCCCGGAAAATCTAAATCAGGATGGCCGGACGTGGGTTTGGACCGTCGTCCTGCCGAATGCGAGTCGAGTGTGCTAACCACTGCGCAACTTCGCTCGGTCCTTTCAGAGGAACCATCCCAGCATTCACCTTAGGCGGTTTAGGGAAATAACTGAGAATCTAAGACTGGATGGCCGGACGGCGATTAAATCACTGCCCTTCCGAGTAGATGTCCGGTGTCTCACCGCTGCGCTACTTCGCAGGCAGGGTACCCAAGAGCAAGTGCTTAGAGGGCTGTCCTCATATAACCTACAAAGGAAAAACGAAGACTATAATTCTCATTTGATAATGTGGCATAAATCATTGTCTTTCACACCACGACGTATCATTCTCAAACCGTATATCCCCCCCCCCTCTCCATACACACGCACACACACACACACACACACACGCACGCAAAGAGAGAAACAACAGGGGAGAGCATTGGGTGTGCGAATTATCGAATCGAAATTTGATGTTGTCTTGACTCGAACGAGCCAATGACTTTAATGTGATGTGCGTGTAGTATAAAGCCGCGTACACACTGCCACTGGAAACATGTTTCTGCTGGAAACATTGTTTTCTGCGATGTTTCGCAAATGTTTCCGACTTTGTTTCTGGTCTCTGTTTCCGTCCACACTGGCGGCAAACATTTCTCGTGTGTTCACGCCGTCTGCAGTGCCCCTTGTGTTATTATGTTCGTATCGTCTGCTGCTGCGTTATGTCTGGTGTCGAAGAAACAATAATGATATGTGGAGCTGCATTATTAATGCTAGAAAGTTTACAAAAACAAAATGAAAGGCGTCCTCGTCGTTGGTGGAGAAAAACATTCTATAGAAGAACTGGCGGAAATAACCTGCTACGTGAGCTGAGTATGGAAGATGGCTCTGGCTTCCGCAACTTCACTCGGATCTCACCTACCGATTTTGAATATCTGGCAAATATGATATCACCATTTGTTTAAAAAAAAACACTAATTTCAGGAAAGCTATTTCAGTCAACCAAAGGCTTGCAGTTACTCTTCGTTTCCTGGCAACAGGAGCTTCATTTCAGAGCCTTGCGTATTTATTTCGCATTTCGAAACAAGCAATATCTCAAATAGTACCTGAAGTATGTGGAGCTCTGGTGGAAGTACTGAAGGATTATGTAAAGGTAAGTAAATGAAAAACATCGTTAAATAAGCACATTTTCGAAGTGTTATTATTTCTCAATTACGTTACATAATTCATCAAACACAACTTCTTCAACTGCGTTGTCACTGTCTTCTTAGCTTGTAAATGTAACAGGGAAATTGTTACTTGATGATGATGATGATGATGATGGCCCTGCTACATTCATACCCCTTTTCGACTGCTCACTTTCTAAATACGCTACATGTTGTTTCATTATTACATTATTAAGCAAAGCCATTGTTTTTGCTCGTTCTAACTGCATTCATCGTCCTTGTCTTCTTGTTTTTGCAGCACTTTAGTTAGCAATTGAGACGCAATCTTGAAGGGTTGCTGCACCAGCTGCAACCTCTTCATCCTCATTTTTGCCCTCTGGCGAATGTTCGAAAACCTGAAATCAAATTTCTGTCTTTCAGATACCTGCGACTGAAAACGACTGGAGTGAAACAGCATGTTTATTCTCACAAATTCTTCAGTTCCCCCATTGTGTCGGAGCAATTGACGGGAAACATATCGTGCTACAGTGCCCTGTTGGTAGTGGAAGTGAATATTATAATTATAAAGGTTCATTCAGCATTGTGCTGCTTGCTGTCGTCGATGCCAGCTACAACTTTTTGTACGCAGATATCGGCTGCCAAGGCAGAATATCAGATGGTGGTGTATTCAAAAACGCGAGCATAAATGAGTTAATTAACAAAAAGAAACTTAACTTGCCACAAGCTGAATGCTTACCAGGTAGCACCAAGGCCCTACCATATGTTTTTGTGGCAGACGATGCTTTTTTCCTTATAGGAAAACATTATGAAACCCTACCCGGGAAAACATGTTAAAGGTTCAAAAGAGAGAGTTTTTAATTACAGACTTTCAAGGGCCAGAATGGTTGTTGAGAACACTTTCGGCATTATGGCTTCAGTTTTTCGTGTGTTTAGAAAACCTATGTTGCTACAACCGGAAAAGGCAAAAACTGTCACACTTACAGCTGTATGTCTCCACAATTTTTTAAGGCGAAATGCTGCGGCAAGGAACCAGTACACCCCACATGGAAGCTTCGATTCCTACGATTTACAAACAGGTGAGATGAATCCAGGCACATGGAGACGAGATGACACTGCATCAGTTTTCATTTCAGCACAGAACATACCAAGGAAAGCTGCTTCCACGAATAAACAAATTCGAGACGAATTTGCTAATTATTTTTTAAGCCCACAAGGAAGTGTACCGTGGCAAAATAACTATGGGTGAATGTGACTGTGTACTATAAAATACAAATAAAGACAAACAAGCATAATTTTCGTACCTCATTTTCCACAGTATCTGTTGTCTCCTTCGGCTCATGTACATCGTCCAAGACTGCAGCAGCCGATAGCCGAACCAGTTCGAGTCATATGCAGTGTCTGCACCACTTCCAGATGGTCTGCTGGCAATAATTTTTCTTTTCTCGCGCCTGTACGCAACCACGAGCGATCGTATTTTTTTCTCAACACTTCCCTTGTCCGTGCCAAAAGCTGCTGCAATTTTCGCAAGTGCATCGTGTTTCTTAACGGTGTTTTTGTATTCCTTGCTCCGGACGTTCCATAAGCAATCCTCCCCCTGGTACATTGCAATTAAATCAACAATTTGTTGCCTTGACCACTCCATTATTCTACAAAAACAAAGCGAAAACGAAAACGACAGTAAACAGAACACCACTAAACAGTTGACGACACACACACACACACACACACACACACACACACGCATACGCTAGCGCCGTGCAGCGGTGACAAGTGGTAGCTAGCCTGAAACATTGTTTCCTTTGATCTGTACCGACACTGCTACGGATAGATGTTTCTGTGTTTCCAAACATGTTTCGAAACATGTTTCCAAATGGTGTCTACATCAAGCTACCGGAAACATGTTTTGAAAACACGTTTCAGTGTCAGTGTGTACGCGGCTTAAGACAATGCAGAACTGTTGAGAACTGCAGCGTATTTGCTATTATTAGCTGAAATTTGTTGCAAAACACGATTAGTCTTTCTCCTCTCTCATTCCTTCTGCCTACACCATATGCTCCCGTAATCCTTTCTTCTATTCTTTTACCAGCAGATGCATTTGAATCTCCTATGGTGATTAGATTTTCATCTCCCTTTACACACTGAATTACGAGTTCAATATCCATACATAGTTTCTCTCTCTTCAGGTTCTGCATACAACGTCGACATGTGTACCTGAATTATTGTGCTCGGTGTTGGTTTGCTGTCGATTCTGATGAGAAAACCCTATCGCTGAACTGTTCATAATAGTTCACTCTCTGCTCTACCTTCCTATTCATAACATATCCTATTCCCATTATATCATTTTCTGGTGCTGTTGATATTACCTCTTTACTCCTCTGACCAGAAATCATTGTCTTCTTTCCGTTTCACTTCATTGGCCCCTACTATATACGAGGTGCGACAATAAAGTAATGAGACTGGTGTGAAATAAAAATGTTGCTTACCGTTTTAGTCAAGTTTAGTGTTGTCTCCTTCAAAGTAGTTCCCTTCTGATTGCACACACATTTTCCAGCGCTTCTGCTATTGATGATAACATTTCTGGAATTCATCTTCTGTAATATCCTCCAAGACCCTTGTCACAGATTTTTGGACATCTTGTGTTGTTTGAAAATGGTGTCCCTTGACCGCCGTTTTGACTCTTGGAAATAGAAAAAAGTCGCACAGAGCGATATCTGGTGAATAAGGTGGCTGTGGTAGTACTAAAATATGTTTTTAGGT
This sequence comes from Schistocerca nitens, assembly GCF_023898315.1. Lineage (NCBI taxonomy): Eukaryota > Metazoa > Arthropoda > Insecta > Orthoptera > Acrididae > Schistocerca > Schistocerca nitens. The sequence continues at coordinate 623,573,177 of NC_064614.1, read as the reverse complement.
TAAAAATTGCTGTACTGACAGAGTAGTATGGGATGGCGCATTATAGTGATGCAGAATCCAACTATCACCAATGTTGGCATGGACGCGAAGAACGCTTTTACGAAGTCTTTCTAAAATTTCTTTGTAGTAATATTGGATAACTGTTTGTCCAGGAAGCACCCACTCTTTAAAAAACAATTCCCTTGGAATCAAAGAAGCACACAAGCATGCATATCACTTTTCCTTCAACATTCGTTCTGCCTTCACTAAACATTTTATGCCAACGAAAAACTTGAGCTCTTGACATAACCTCCTTTCCAAAAGCCTTCTGAAGCTTATCGTAAGTTGTCGTCGCGTTTTCAACCAATTTAAGGCAAAAAGAAATGGCATACCATTGCGCAATATTATGCGGTTCCATATCCGTGACGAGAGACACAAACGTGTGTTAACTTATTACAGCACAACTCATGACTGAGCAGTTGCATCGATGTGCTGCTTGGACTAGAAGCAGCTTATAGACCAAGGTCAAAGATATTGTGCCTACGCAAGCCTGCATAGTTGCCACATGTTGCAAAGAAAATCAGTCTCATTACTTTATTGTCGCATCTCGTATAGATTTATCCTTAGCATTTCCCTTTTCAAGTTTCCTACCATGTTCAAACTTTTGACATTCCACACCCCGACTCGTAGAATGTTACCCTTTAGTTGTTTATTCACCCATTTTCTCGTAGTCACCTCCCCCTTGGCAGTTCCCTCCCGGAGTGACTGGTCACGTGTCTTATAAATACGCTTTATACGTCTTTAATGTCCGCCCCCAGTAGCTGAGAGGTCAGCGCGACAGTGTGTCAGTCCTAAGGGCCCGGGTTCGATTCCCAGCTGGGTCGGAGATTTTCTCCGCTCAGGGACTGGATATTGTGTTGTCCCAATCATCATCAGGTCATCCCCATCGACGCGCAAGTCGCCGATGTGGCGTCAAATCGAAAGACTTGCACCCGGCGAACGGTCTACCTGACGGAAGGCCCTAGTCACACGGCATGTATGTACGTCTTTAATGCATTGGTTACCATTGCCTTCTGCTTCCCCATGTCGTTGATCACTGCAGATTCTTCCGTCTGTTAGTGGCAGTTTCCAACCCCACGGACCGAGCGAGGTGGCGCAGTGGTTAGCACACTGGACTCGCATTCGGAAAGACGACGGTTCAATCCCGCGTCCGACCATCCTGATTTAGGTTTTCCGTGATTTCCCTAAAATCGCTCCAGGCAAATGCCGGGATGGTTCCTTTGAAAGGGCACGGCCGACTTCCTTCCCCATCCTTCCCTAACCCTATGAGACCGATAAACTCGCTGTTTGGTCTCTTCCCCCAAACAACCAACCAACCAACCAACCCCACGAGAGTGCCCTGAAACTCTGTCACTTCCTCAACCCACTTTGACAAGGCTGTTGAAAAACGAGATGACTTCTTATGCTGGAAATCTTGGCCTGCAGCTGCTGATGACTGTTACTCAAAATTCAAGAACTGACTAGGTTGCAACGCGGGATCGAGGACTTTTAATTGTTAGTCACAGATGTTGCCTCTTTTCTTTTTCTTTGTTTAAAAAATCTCATTTTGGTCGTTATTGTCGTTGCATTTGCTTGGGGCGGCCGTCCCATGACACCACTTTGAGTTCATCGTTGATCCGCTGACTTAGTTTTTTTTTTTTTATTATTATTATAGAGGGCAGCTAACCTTCTGGCTGAACACCTTGAGCTACCACGCCAGCGACTCTAGACTGCGGGTACCATACTGCAGACTCACAGTAAATTAAGTTTCGTTATTTGCTACCATTCCTGGTATTGCAGTTTCAGTTCAGCAGCGTAGAATATCTAATGCATTGAGTGATAGAAAGTATACTCTATTGTCAGGTGTAACTCAGTTCTTACTCAGTCAAACGTGGATCGTTGCTGCAACACAAAAGGCGAAGCCTTCCATAAGGTTGCATCACTTTTCGGACACCCAGCAGCTCTCGGGTATCCCATTGATGCAAGAAACTGCGAGCCGGCTCTCTCAGGTGGGCAGGATGAGGTTTCGCGCTATTGCACAGAAGTGTGAGCGCAGAGCCGTGAGTCAGGAGAGGCGAGGCCGGCGGCGGCTGCCCCCGCAAGCCGAACGCTGGCTCATCACGCCACGCAGCTCTCTCTCCAAGGCAGGCGGGTCCACCCCGCTCCCCGCGCGGCGCCCCTGGCAGACGCACGTCGCCTCCCCACACACCGCCCAGCACAACCGGATGCACTACCGCAGAGCCTACTGCCCCTCTGCCAGCTCACCGGTTTCACTTACCTGCCGTCAACTTCCCAGCAAAAATGCTTCGTCAACCCGAAGGCAATTCCAGAAACTTGTATCACAGGCGCTCGCTGCTGTCAGTTTCCCCACGTGAGGGGGAGAAACTGACAGCGTAATAAATTAAGAAATGGCTGTCGATTTGCATAAGGGATCCAGTATTGGTGTCAGAGTTTGACAGAACTTTGAAAGATATGTGACCAAATAAGGCTGATGGAAAAGATAATATTCCTTAGGAACTTCTAACAAATCATTAGAAGAAGTGGCCACCAAATGATTATTCAACTTACTGTGTAAAGTCTATGACCCTGGAGATGTGCCATCTGCAAAAAACCGTTCACAGAATCCCTAATATAGCAGGGACACATAAATGCGAGAACTGGCGTGCAATGGCCTTATCAGATCCTACGTCCAAGCTACTGGCCCAGTATAATATATAGACAATGCAAATAGAGAATGTATTACAAGAAGATCGCTTTGGATTTAGGGAAGGAAATTTACAGTGGAACATGAGCAAAATAAAAGCATCGACTTTCTGGGTTCAAATGGCTCTAAGCACTATGGGACTTAACATCTGAGGTCATCAGTCCCCTAGACCTAGAACTACTTAAACCTAACTAACCCAAGGACAACACACACATCCATGCCCGGGGCAGGATTCGACCTGCAACCGCAGCAGGCGCGTGGTTTCGGACTGAAGCGCCTAAAACAGCTCGGCCACCGCAACCGGCCGACTTTCTGGGCCTAAGTATTACAAGACACAACAACACATGCCCATTAAAAATTTGTAGGGAAAACACAATGACCGACACCACAATACCTGCAATGTCACCCAAATATCCGTAAACAGGCAGCACATAGGTCAGTGCTACACAGGGCAACTAAAATACCATTGAATCAAAAAAAACATGCAACAAGAAATAAACAAAGTGAAAAAGATTGCAGTTGCCAATGGTTTCAATGTTTCCATGGTTGACACAATCCTAGACAAAGTGAAGAAAGACCCAGCTGCAAACTGCACCACAGGAGAAAAACAGGAAAACAAATGTATATCCAGTGTCCCATACATTGGCAATGTATCACAGAAGATTGCAAATATTTTCAAAAATCACAAAGTAAAAATTGGGTTTTCTACACCTAATAAACTACAACAAAATCTAATACATAATATAAAGAGTAATCATGATTCATATCCAGCCTTTGGAATATACTAGGGACCATGGCGGGAATGCTCTACGTTCTGCTTAGGACAAACAGTTCGAAATTTTAACATCAGGTACAAAGAGCACATTAAAGCCCACACACAGAACAAACACACTACATCAGCCATAGCTACACACATACATAATACAGGACACCTATTTGGGAAAATAGAGCAAAATGTCGAAGTACTCCACCGACTAAGTAAACGACATAAACTGGATTTGCTAAAAGGACTGGCGATATATTCACATTACAGAAAATATGAAGATAAAATATTAAACAAAAAACCTGAAAGTGAATCAGTGGATTTCTTCAGATGTTTCGATGTTGTTGTTGTTGTGGTATTCAGTCCAGAGACTAGCTTGATGCAGCTCTCCATGCTACTCTATCCTGTGCAAGCTTCTTCATCTCCCAGTACCTACTGCAACCTACATCCTTCTGAATCTGCTTAGTGTATTCATCTCTTGGTCTCCCTCTACGATATTTACCCTCCACGCTGCCCTCCAATACTAAATTGGTGATCATTTGGTGCCTCAGAACATGTCCTACCAACCGATCCCTTCTTCTAGTCAAGTAGTCCCACAAACTCCTCTTCTCCCCCATTCTGTTCAATACCTCCTCATTAGTTATGTGATCTACCCATCTAATCTTCAGCATTCTTCTGTAGCACCACATTTCGAAAGCTTCTATTCTCTTCTTGTCCAAACTATTTATCGTCCATGTTTCACTTCCATACATGGCTACACTCCATACAAATTCTTTCAGAAACGACTTCCTGACACTTCAATCTATACTCGATGTTAACAAATATTTCTTCTTCAGAAATGCTTTCCTTGCCATTGCCAGTCTACATTTTATATCCTCTCTACTTCGACCATCATCAGTTATTTTGCTCCCCAAATAGCAAAACTCCTTTACTACTTTAAGTGTCTCATTTCCTAATCTAATTCCCTCAGCATCACCCGACTTAATTCGACTACAATCCATTATCCTCGTTTTGCTGTTGTTGATATTCATCTTATCTCCTCCTTTCAAGACATTGTCCATTCCGTTCAACTGCTCTTCCAAGTCCTTTGCTGTCTCTGACAGAATTACAATGTCATCGGCGAACCTCAAAGTTTTTATTTCTTCTCCATGGATTTTAATACCTACTCCGAATTTTTCTTTTGTTTCCTTTACTGCTTGCTCAATATACAGATTGAATAACATCGGGGAGAGACTACAACCCTGTCTCACTTCCTTCCCAACCGCTGCTTCCTTTTCATGCCCCTCGACTCTTGTAACTGCCATCTGGTTTCTGTACAAATTGTAAATAGCCTTTCGCTCCCTGTATTTTACCCCTGCCAGCTTCATAATTTGAAAGAGAGTATTCCAGTCAACATTGTCAAAAGCTTTCTCTAAATCTACAAATGCTAGAAACGTAGGTTTGCCTTTCCTTAATCTATCTTCTAAGATAAGTCCTAGGGTCAGTACTGCCTCACGTGTTCCAATATTTCTACGGAATCGAAATTGATCTTCCCCGAGGTCGGCTTCTACCAGTTTTTCCATTCGTCTGTACAGAATTCGTGTTAGTATTTTGCAGCTGTGGCTTATTAAACTATTAGTTCAGTAATTTTCACATCTGTCAACACCTGCTTTCTTTGGGGTTGGAATTATTATATTCTTCTTGAAGTCTGAGGGTATTTCGCCGGTCTCAAACATATTACTCACCAGATGGTAGAGTTTTGTCAGGACTGGCTCTCCCAAGGCCGTCAGTAGTTCCAATGGAATGTTGTCTACTCCGGGGGCCTTGTTTCGACTCAGGTCTTTCAGTGCTCTGTCAAACTCTTCACGCAGTATCATATCTCCCATTTCATCTTCATCTACATCCTCTTCCATTTCCATAAAATTGTCCTCAAGTACATCGCCCTTGTATAGACCCTCTATATACTCCTTCCACCTTTCTGCTTTCCCTTCTTTGCTTAGAATTGGGTTTCCATCTGAGCTCTTGATATTCATACAAGTCGTTCTCTTATCTCCAAATGTCTCTTTAATTTTCCTGTAGGCAGTATCTATCTTACCCCTAGTGAGATAGGCCTCTACATCCTTACATTTGTCCTCTAGCCATCCCTGCTTAGCCATTTTGCACTTCCTGTCGATCTCATTTTTGAGACGTTTGTATTCCTTTTTGCCTGCTTCATTTACTGCATTTTTATATTTTCTCCATTCATCAATTAAATTCAATATATCTTCTGTTACTCAAGGATTTCTACTAGCCCTCGTCTTTTTACCTACTTGATCCTCTGCTGCCCTCAGTATGTCATCTCTCAAAGCTACCCATTCTTCATCTACTGTATTTCTTTCCCCCATTCCTGTCAATTGTTCCCTTATGCTCCCCCTGAAACTCTGCACAACCTCTGGTTCTTTCAGTTTATCCAGGTCGCACCTCCTTAAATTCCCACTTTCTTGTAGTTTGTTCAGTTTTAATCTACAGGTCATAACCAATAGATTGTGGTCAGAGTCCACATCTGCCCCTGGAAATGTCTTACAATTTAAGACCTCGTTCCTAAATCTCTGTCTTACCATTATATAATGTATCTGCTACCTTCTAGTATCTCCAGGCTTCTTCCATGTATACAGCCTTCTTTCATGATTCTTGAACCAAGTGTTAGCTATGATTAAGTTATGCTCTGTGCAAAATTCTACCAGGCGGCTTCCTCTTTCATTTCTTACTCCCAATTCATATTCACCCATATTCACCTACTGCGTTTCCTTCTCTCCATTTTCCTACACTCGAATTCCAGTCACCCATAACTATTAAATTTTCGTCTCCCTTCACTATCTGAATAATTTCTTTTATCTCATCATACGTTACATCAATTACTTCGTCATCTGCAGAGCTAGTTGGCATATAAACTTGTACTACTTTAGTAGGCGTGGGCTTCGTGTCTATCTTGGCCACAATTATGCGTTCACTATGCTGGTTGTAGTATCTTACCCGGACTCCTATTTCTTTATTCATTATTAAACCTACTCCTGCATTACCCCTATCTGATTGTGTATTAATAACCCTGTATTCACCTGACCAAAAGTCTTGTTCCTCCTGCCACCGAACTTCACTAATTCCCACTATATCTAACTTCAACCTATCCATTTCCCTTTTGAAATTTTCTAACCTACCTGCCCGATTAAGGGATCTGACATTCCACGCTCCGATCTGTAGAACGCCAGTTTTCTTTCTCCTGATAACGACGTCCTCTTGAGTCGTTCCCGCCCGGAGATCCGAATGGGGGACTATTTTACCTCCGGAATATTTTACCCAAGAGGAGGCCATCATCATTTAACCATACAGTAAAGCTGCATGATCTCGGGAAAAATTACGACTGTAGTTTCTCCTTGCTTTTAGCCGTTCGTTGTACCAGCACAGCAAGGCCTTTTTGGTTAGTGTTACAAGGCCAGATCAGTCAATCATCCAGACTGTTGTCCCTGCAACTACTGAAAAGGCTGCTGCCCCTCTTCAGGAACCACATGTTTGTCTCGCCTCTCAACAGATACCCCTCCGTTGTGGTTGCACCTACGGTACGGATATCTGCATCGCTGAGGTACGCAAGCCACCCCGCCAACGGCAAGGTCTATGGTTCATGGGGGTAAGGGATGTTTCGAGTTTCGATAGTATACTTAAATAAAAATAGGAAAATATACAAATAAGCACAATTGTAAAATCGATATAAGTAAATTATGATTCAAATTGTTAAGATAAATAACCTCTGTACAAAATCATATCATAATCTGTGGAAGACCTATAATGTTATCTCTGTGGACTACTTGTATGAAAATCTTTGTGATTGCTTTGTTTATATAAGATATTCCCGATGTTTAAAGTGTACAACAAGTCGCGTGTGATGTTTAGTGTGTGTGAGACTCTGCACAAATGGACTATTAGAAAACTGTAACTACAAATTTTTCAAAATTTCGCCACTAACTACACAAAAGAATCGATAACCAACTAAAAAATCGGATGTTTCTTATATATTGCAGTAAAGTCAACGAAACTAAGCAGACTCTCCCATCGACAACCTCAATAGAAATGGCATGTTATTGTTGTTGTGGTCTTCAGTCCTGAGACTGGTTTGATGCAGCTCTCCATGCTACTCTATCCTGTGCAAGCTTTTTCATCTCCCAGTACCTACTGCAACCTACATCCTTCTGAATCTGCTTAGTGTATTCATCTCTTGGTCTCCCTCTACGATTTTTACCCTCCACGCTGCCCTCCAATACTAAATTGGTGATCCCTTGATGCCTCAGAACATGTCCTACCAACCGATCCCTTCTTCTGATCAAGTTGTGCCACAAACTTCTCTTCTCCCCAATCCTATTCAATACTTCCTCATTAGTTATGTGATCTACCCATCTAATCTTCAGCATTCTTCTGTAGCACCACATTTCGAAAGCTTCTATTCTCTTCTTGTCCAAACTATTTATCGTCCATGTTTCACTTCCATACATGGCTACACTCCATACAAATACTTTCAGAAATGACTTCCTGACACTTAAATCTATACTCGATGTTAACAAATTTCTCTTCTTCAGCAACGCTTTCCTTGCCATTGCCAGTCTACATTTTATATCCTCTCTACTTCGACCATCATCAGTTATTTTGCTCCCCAAATAGCAAAACTCCTTTACTGCTTTAAGTGTCTCATTTCCTAATCTAATTCCCTCAGCATCACCCGACTTAATTCGACTACATTCCATTATCCTCGTTTTGCTTTTGTTGATGTTCATCTTATATCCTCCTTTCAAGACACTGTCCATTCCGTTCAACTGCTCTTCCCAGTCCTTTGCTGTCTCTGACAGAATTACAATGTCATCGGCGAACCTCAAAGTTTTTACTTCTTCTCCATGAATTTTAATACCTACTCCGAATTTTTCTTTTGTTTCCTTTACTGCTTGCTCAATATACAGATTGAACATATCGGGGAGAGGCTACAACTCTTACTCCCTTCCCAACCACTGCTTCCCTTTCATGTCCCGCGACTCTTGTAACTGCCATCTGGTTTCTGTACAAATTGTAAATAGCCTTTCGCTCCCTGTATTTTACCCCTGCCAGCTTCATAATTTGAAAGAGAGTATTCCAGTCAACATTGTCAAAAGCTTTCTCTAAATCTACAAATGCTAGAAACGTAGGTTTGCCTTTCCTTAATCTATCTTCTAAGATAAGTCCTAGGGTCAGTACTGCCTCACGTGTTCCAATATTTCTACGGAATCGAAATTGATCTTCCCCGAGGTCGGCTTCTACCAGTTTTTCCATTCGTCTGTACAGAATTCGTGTTAGTATTTTGCAGCTGTGGCTTATTAAACTATTAGTTCAGTAATTTTCACATCTGTCAACACCTGCTTTCTTTGGGGTTGGAATTATTATATTCTTCTTGAAGTCTGAGGGTATTTCGCCGGTCTCAAACATATTACTCACCAGATGGTAGAGTTTTGTCAGGACTGGCTCTCCCAAGGCCGTCAGTAGTTCCAATGGAATGTTGTCTACTCCGGGGGCCTTGTTTCGACTCAGGTCTTTCAGTGCTCTGTCAAACTCTTCACGCAGTATCATATCTCCCATTTCATCTTCATCTACATCCTCTTCCATTTCCATAAAATTGTCCTCAAGTACATCGCCCTTGTATAGACCCTCTATATACTCCTTCCACCTTTCTGCTTTCCCTTCTTTGCTTAGAACTGGGTTTCCATCTGAGCTCTTGATATTCATACAAGTCGTTCTCTTATCTCCAAAGGTCTCTTTAATTTTCCTGTAGGCAGTATCTATCTTACCCCTAGTGAGATAGGCCTCTACATCCTTACATTTGTCCTCTGGCCATCCCTGCTTAGCCATTTTGCACTTCCTGTCGATCTCATTTTTGAGACGTTTGTATTCCTTTTTGCCTGCTTCATTTACTGCATTTTTATATTTTCTCCTTTCATCAATTAAATTCAATATATCTTCGGTTACCCAAGGATTTCTACTAGCCCTCGTCTTTTTACCTACTTGATCCTCTGCTGCCTTCACTACTTCATCCCTCAAAGCTACCCATTCTTCTTCTACTGTAGTTCTTTCCCCCATTCCTGTCAATTGTTCCCTTATGCTCTCCCTGAAACTCTGTACAACCTCTGGTTCTTTCAGTTTATCCAGGTCCCATCTCCTTAAATTCCCACCTTTTTGCAGTTTCTTCATTTTTAATCTACAGGTCATAACCAATAGATTGTGGTCAGAGTCCACATCTGCCCCTGGAAATGTCTTACAATTTAAAACCTGGTTCCTAAATCTCTGTCTTACCATTATATAATCTATCTGATACCTTTTAGTATCTCCAGGGTTCTTCCATGTATACAACCTTCTTTCATGAATCTTAAACCAAGTGTTAGCTATGATTATGTTGTGCTCTGTGCAAAATTCTACCAGGCGGCTTCCTCTTTCATTTCTTAGCCCCAATCCATGTTCACCTACTATGTTTCCTTCTCTCCCTTTTCCTACACTCGAATTCCCGTCACCCATGACTATTAAATTTTCGTCTCCCTTCACAATCTGAATAATTTCTTTTATTTCATCATACATTTCTTCAATTTCTTCGTCCTCTGCAGAGCTAGTTGGCATATAAATTTGTAATACTGTAGTAGGTGTAGGCTTCGTATCTATCTTGGCCACAATAATGCGTTCACTATGCTGTTTGTAGTAGCTTACCCGCATTCCTATTTTGCTATTCATTATTAAACCTACCCCTGCATTACCCCTATTTGATTTTGTGTTTATAACCCTGTAGTCACCTGACCAGAAGTCTTGTTCCTCCTGCCACCGAACTTCACTAATTCCCACTATATCTAACTTCAACCTATCCATTTCCCTTTTGAAATTTTCTAACCTACCTGCCCGATTAAGGGATCTGACATTCCACGCTCCGATCTGTAGAACGCCAGTTTTCTTTCTCCTGATAACGACATCCTCTTGAGTAGTCCCCGCCCGGAGATCCGAATGGGGGACTATTTTACCTCCGGAATATTTTACCCAAGAGGACGCCATCATCATTTAATCATACAGTAAAGCTGCATGCCCTCGGGAAGAATTACGGCTGTAGTTTCCCCTTGCTTTCAGCCGTTCGCAGTACCAGCACAGCAAGGCCTTTTTGGTTATTGTTACAAGGCCACATCAGTCAATCATCGAGACTGTTGCCCTTGCAACTACTGAAAAGGCTGCTGCCCCTATTCAGGAACCACACGTTTGTCTGGCCTCTCTGCAGATACCCCTCCGTTGTGGTTGCACCTACGGTACGGTTATCTGTATCGCTGAGGCACGCAAGCCTCCCCACCAACGGCAAGGTCCATGGTTCATGGGGGGGGGGGGGGGCATAATACATACAAAAAACGCACTTAAAAATAGGAATCATTTACCTAAACGCGTCGTGTGAAAAGTAAATAAAGAAAGTCGTGGCTGGTAGCAGAAGATTTATTAATAAACAAACTTATTGTTTTCACAGTCGTAGGCTTTCAAGAACCATTTATAATGGATCAAATCAGACAGTTTAGTATGTTATGTTTTTCTAATTTTGGGATCGACAGCGTAAAAACAGGATGAGGGGTCCTTTCTTTTTGTCGTGAGGGCCGAGGTAAAAAAGGTCCTAATGAAGTTGCGTCTTTCTATGCCACTGCACTGGATAATTTAGAATAAGTAGTGCGTAAGGTTAGGGACTGATGATCTTAGCAGTTAAGTCCTATAAGATTTCACACACATCGGAACATTTTTGAAAACTCCAGAGGCTAAACTCGCCACCACACGGTTATAAGAATGATGTTGTTGTTAGCAGGAAGTGGCAGATTTGACAAAATGTATCACTGTTTCCCCTCTAGAGGGAACTCTTATTATTACGTGACCGTAAATTAGGTGTCGTGAAAAGTAAGTTATGAATGTGCGACTGATTACTTATTCCAGATCAGTATACGTCACTTATCACCTAAACCAGCCGCCATGGGTGCTTAAAGTTTATGCAGCAAAAACACGCGAAATGGTGAATTTGAAAACGTGGTGGATTCTTTATACAAAAAGGTCGTATCTCAGCTGAAACTGTGGCAAGAGGCATTATAAATATTGGCAAAATATTATTTACTCCCACCCCCATTAGTTTTTGTGCTGTAAGTACAATTCGGGAAAGAAAAGGCAAGTGTTCGTTAAGTCCTATATCGAAGGACTCGAAGTCCGTACCAACAGCAGTGAAAACCAGGACATATTTTCCCAACTAGAAAATTAGGGCTTCTCAAACAGAAGCATAATACGCAAAATGCCCATTAAAAGAAGAAGAAAAATGATACTGAGAAATTACTGAAGTATATTACAGATAAACAGAATCAAGCTTTTATAATCTGTTGAAGATGTAACATACAACAGAAGTGAATGAAGATGATTGACAAGTAAGTAGAACCAATCTTCTTTTGTAACAACTTTTATATTCATTTTTGTATAAACTTAATATAGTTTTGTGAACACATAGAATTTTAAAGGTTCTATTAAATAAATTCAGCAATTTATGATCAAAGCCGTTTAGAAAGATTAAGTTATCGGGTTATCATTCAAACGTACTTCATATCATGATTATGTACGTTAATTTTCTGTATAATAGTACGCTCCAGACAGAAATACATACTTGACATTATATTTATTGCACTCGAAATATTGTCATTCATTTAATATAAGTTTTTACTTTCAGTAATTTAAGTAAGTGCCTTATAATATATTTTCTTCTTCAGTTATTGCTATAAGGGGATAACTCCATGTAATAAAACCATCATGGCAGCTACTGATATTTATCAAACTAGGTAATATTAGCCTTACACATTTCAGAAAATGAATTATTTCACACAGCAGCAAGAACTTCGCTACTAAATTGTTAAACAAGTTTGTGGAAGGTTTTTTATTCCTTCTGAATAATTTATCAATTGTGACCTGTCCCCTTTTAGAAATAAGAATGCAATGAAATTAGAAGCTCATGCAACCCAGCTGCTGACCAGAATTGTATGCAGAAGATGAAAATAGAGAATATATTAGATGAAGATCGGTTTGACTTTAGGAAAGGTCAAGGTACCGAAGAGGTATTCTGACGCTATGCTTAACAACTGAACAACAACATAAAATAAAGAGTCTTTCGTGAGATTTGAAGACCAAAAAAAAAGTTCAACAATATAAATTGGTGAAATATGTTGAAAATGCTCAAAAAAGCTTTTAGGGAAGGACGGGTGATAAAAATTACGTAGAAGTTGCAAGTGGGAACAACAAGAACAGAAAACTGACAGAGTCATGCTTACATTAACAAAGTGTAAGGCAGGTATACGGTCTTTCTTTTAAGCTAATCAACTTGAACATCAAAGAAGTAAGGAAGGAAGTAAAAGCAAGGTTCACCGTTTAGTGGGGAATGTTCACAGCCAGAAGGCCCACTGTGCTGCAAACGAGTAAAGCAAGCAGGGGCAACCATGCCACGGAGCCGCACTCGTGCTTTCTGCAGCCCACTGAGCGATTTTGAAAGGGTGCAAGCTTCTCACTTTCAGTTGTAATCAAGACTTTAATACAAAAATGGCAAAGATAACGTTAATCGGAACACTGCGAGCAGTTGTGGTCTAAATAACAATAGATTTATTCATTCTTAACATCACAAGACAAAAAAAATGGCTAAAGAAACGTCACACAAATATTTTTATTTGACAAGCGCTTTCACTAATATGCGGTCTATGGTGAACAAAGTGATCAACTGCGGATCAATACACGACACTAACCAGAACTAATCGCTTTACCTGACTTCATACATGTGAATCCGCGGTATGGCCCAAAATAAGCACCTATGCTATTTCATAAAGAATAATATGGTTCCAAAGAACAGGGTGCTGAGAAGCATATATTGGAGCTCTACGCCGTAGCAGTGAATACTATACCCTTCTGCAGGTCAGGGCAGCACACCACCATGCGCTCGGCGACTGGGGTCATGGACGGCATCAATCTGTTATTAATGTTTCGTAGCCCTGTACATCTGGGCGCCACTGGTTTGTTCCACGGAAATTCGCAGAAACACACAGTAGTCTCATCGGCTTCCTGCCTAACAAGGACCCATCCTCTGCTTTATTGCTGGTCATCAATGCTCTGCCCATAGCAGCAGCGACTCTTCGGCGCTAGTCAGCCTACCTGTACATGGTCACCGACCGACCGGCGCCCTCCAACTTGTCTGCATAATGAGACTGAGGAACTGGGCAGTCCACAACATTTTCACCCAGGTTCCACAGAAGAAATGCTCCCCTCAGCCCTCAGCCGCCATATCCTTCTACTGCAGTCGTTTAAATCAGCACCCTCTTCCTTTGAACACAGGTACAGCTTACCGCTATTCCTTCACTAGAGCACACAAGCAAAAGCGTTAACTACTGCCAACCATTTCAGCATATGAATGAAGTCAGATCGTATCCAGTATAGCAACTAAGTAATAAAGATCATCTTTCCTAAGAACATTAGAAGCATAACACCGCATCAGAAGTGAGAGTGCTCTGCAATCTTTCAAGGGGTCAAATTGCTGCCATCTGAGTGGCGGGATGGTCCTTTCAGAGAATTGCCACATAGATTGTACACTACTGACTATTAAAATTGCTACACCACGAAGATGACGTGCTACACACGCGAAATTTAACCTTCAGGAAGAAGATGCTGTGATAAGCAAATGATTAGCTTTTCAGAGGATTCACACAAGGTTGGCGCCGGTGGCGACACCTACAACGTGCTGACATGAAGAAGGTTTCCAACCGATTTCTGTCCGCAGCTCGTGGTCGTGCGGTAGCGTTCTCGCTTCCCAAGCCCGGGTTACCGGGTTCGATTCCCGGCGGGGTCAGGGATTTTCTCTGCCTCGTGATGACTGGGTGTTGTGTGCTGTCCTTCGGTTCGTTAGGTTTAAGTAGTTCTAAGTTCTAGGGGACTGATGACCATAGCTGTTAAGTCCCATAGTGCTCAGAGACATCTGAACCATCTGAACCGATTTCTCATACACAAACAGCAGTTGACCGGCGTTGCCTGGTGAAACGTTGTTGTGATGCCCTATGTAAGGAGGAGAAATGCGTACCGTCACGTTTCCGACTTTGATAAAGGTCGGATTGTAGGCTATCGCGATAGCGGTTTATCGTATCGCGACATTGCTGCTCGCGTTGGTCGAGATCCCATGACTGTTAGCAGAATATGGAGTCGGTGGGTTCAGGAGGGTAACACGGAACGCCGTGCTGGATCCCAACGGCCTCGTATCACTAACAGTCGAGATGACAGGCATCTTATCCGCACGGCTGTAACGGATCGTGCAGCCACGTCTCAATCCCTGAGTCAACAGATGGGGACGTTTGCAAGACAACAACCATCTGCACGAACAGTTCGACGACGTTTGTAGCAGCATGGACTATCAGCTCAGAGACCATGGCTGCAGTTACCCTTGACGCTGCATCACAGACAGGAGCGCCTGCGATGGTGTACTCAACGACGAACCTGGGTGCGCGAATGGCAAAACCTCATTTTTTCGGATGAATCCAGGTTCTGTTTACATCATCATGATAGTCGCACCCGTGTTTGGCGACATCGCGGTGAACGCACATTGGAAGCGTGTATTCGTCATCGCCATACTGACGTATCACCCGGCGTGATGGTATGGGGTGCCATTGGTTACACATCTCGGTCACCTCTTGTTCGCACTGACGGCACTTTGAACAGTGGACGTTACATTTCAGATGTGTTACGACCCGTGGCTCTACCCTTCATTCGATCCCTGCAGAACCCTACATTTCAGCAGGATAACGCACGACCGCATGTTGCAGGTCCTGTACTGGCCTTTCTCGATACAGAAAATGTTCGACTGCTGCCCTGGCCAGCACATTCTCCAGATCTCTCACCAACTGAAAACATTTGGTCAATGGTGGCCGAGCAACTGGATCGTCACAATACGCCAGTCGCTACTCTTGATGAACTGTGGTATCGTGTTGAAGCTGCATGGGCAGCTGTACCTGTACACGTCATCCAATCTCTGTTTGACTCAATGGCCAGGCGTATCAAGGCCGTTATTACGGCCAGAGGTGGTTGTTCTGGGTACTGATTTCTCAGGATGTATGCACCCAAATTGCGTGAAAATGTAATCACATGTCAGTTCTAGTATAATATATTTGGCCAATAAATACCCGTTTATCATCTGCATTTCTTCCTGGTGCAGTAATTTTAATGGCCAGCAGTGTACATGCTGGGTCAGTTGTGCAACGACACTGGTATCACTTGTCATTGAGCGTTCTCACATCCGTTCTGGACGTCCACGCAGCTCAGATGCCCTCCATTATCGTCGTACTATAAGGGCAGCAGTGGAAGATCGTACAGCCATCACAGCGCAGATAGACAGCTTCTGAGCTCAGAAGTGTCAACACGAACTGTTGTGAACCAATTATTGGCAGAACGACTGTAGGCACACACACCTCTACCTTATCTTCAATTCACGGCACAGCATCGACGTGCACACTTCGACTGATGCCGTCAGAGAATCATTTGGAAGATGGAATGGCGCGTCGTGGTCTTCGTCGATTAAAGCAGATTCTGCCTGATGGTCATCTGCATGTACGACGTAGATCTGGTAAGGGGATGCTAACCAGGCGTGTTTCTGTAGGGGATGCTAACCAGAGCTCGGCGCGTTTGTAGAATGTTGTTAGACTTGTTCCTTTGCCATTCTTGCAGCAGAAAGGTAATGCGTTGTTCCAACAGGATAATGCTCACCCTCATACTGCTCGTGAAACTCAACGTGCTCTGCAGAACGTGCAGCAATATCCCTGCCCAGCATGTTCTCCAGACTTGTCTCTAATCGAGTAAGTGTGGGATATGATGGGACGATAAGTGACTCGTACGACTCGTCAATCAACAACTTTTGCAGAACTACATGAACAGTTCGAGGAAGCATGGCATAACATACCCCAGAACAGTATTCGCCATCTGTACTATAGGGATGACAGAGTAAGTGCCTGCCTTGCCTCTCACGGAGACTATACTGCGTACTAATATCGGTGTTTCAGCATGGGTCGATACTTGGTACCTCAGAGCCGCCTGTGCTATTGATCTTAAAATGTAATCATTTCATTTACTCCATACAAACTGTCGTAACATAAATCTTGAGTAAATTGGAAACCACTAAAAATGTGTACTATTCTTTTGCAACAGAGTATATATTTATACGTTACACTTTTACCTGGGGTGCTATTACATCACAGTATATTCTTGGAGATCTGAAAGAAGCATGGAGATAATATGAGACTGAAGATGTGAGGCAGGTTGTAAACTGCGGTAGAATAGTGCAGTCGATAAGAGAGTTAGGAGCAGAAGACAAAAGTGCAAAGATTTAATCCTTCAAGAAGTTTCTGAACAACATGTGTTCCGCTGCAGAATGATAGGCTCATTCTCAGGCTAACTTCAATAATCTCTGTGATAGTGATATGTACATAATTGCAGAAATTGTCATAGACTCGTCACTGAAAACCCGAAATTTCGGAAACTGATCTAAGGGATGTAATGAATGTTTTTGTAGTTGTAAGTTGCATGCGATTTTCCATTATTTCTACGACCTGATGAAAATTCCCAAACAAAGCTAAGACTGCTTTATATACTTGTACCACTTACTCTGTTACTCCTATCTTTCATTATTTTCAAACACCCATACACTTGCAGTAGCACCCTTTTTCTGTCCCTTTTTCTCATCTAGAACAAATGTTTATGCGTAACTCTGAAGGTGGTCTATGTGGATCAGACACACATTACGACTTTGATAGAGAGATTCTCTCTGATTTGTGATATAAAAACTCTGTGGATAGAATGTGGAACATTTTGTATGCTATGGACTTACTTACTTCTGATTTAACAACTACGGAGAGTAGAATTGCAATGGAACTGTTCTTAGTGGCATTGTTGTAAGCTGCCATTCTGCTTACAGAATGGAATTTGATTAATTATGATAACATTTCATCTCAAACAAGAGGATGATGTATCCCAAAATGAGGGGCTGGAAGGATAATCAGATAATACTTTGTAAACTCTGAAAATCTTGGACACAGCAGAGAAGAACGAGGAAGTGTTACCTCGGAAATCACGCAGGCTGGGCTATTTCCGAGGATTTTTACTCTGAGAGGTGTACCATCGTATGTATTCCTAATTAACGAAGATAGATATTTCCTCGCAAACTTTCCGCACTGGACGACAAAAGACTAAAATATGGTTGGTCGGCGGTTGGAAGATCTGTAGAGATGGAAAATATTCCGTGGTTTCGAGAATATGGTTCGCCTTCTGCAGTTACGAGGGAGGGGAGCCGAGCTTTGCTGGGAAGCCAGCAATGGAGAGAAAGAAGTCTTCTGTTTTGAGCACTAGTGTCTGACGGTCGCTCAGTATCAGCTTTGTTGCTACAGGCGGACTTACTGTCTTTGCTCTCAGGAGATTTTATAGGCAAAACGGTTGAGTACTGTACTGTTGCGAACTTATACGATTCTGGACTTCGCCTCCGGGTAGGGATTCGTCGCTGAGTATGCAGCGTTCAGTGATTGAGAGCACTCCTTCTGCCTATACTCACATTGAGACGTTATCTTAACGCCGTCCTTGTGGCTGCGAGTTCGCGTTTCTCGTCTGTAGAACACAGAGAGGAGAAGACAGTATTAGATTATACTAGTCAGAGGATCGTCTTCTGCCACCCTAGAGTTTGAATGAGTTTTTCTTGTTACGTTTTGTGGCTGGAGTTCTTCCGTCATCGCAGACGTGTACGAGAACCATCATTTTGATGCAACGGACGCAGTACATATGGTGATATTGCTAATTGGTTCGGCTTATTAGGGCTATAAAGCTGAACAGCTGTGATCACCTAAATTTTATTTCCACTGAGGTTGCACACCACTGTAGATCATCTTTGAAAGTAGTGCCTTCTAGTTTTTGGTATGTAGATGATGTGTCATCTTGTGTTATTTATATTAGGTCATGTAACCATAAAAAAGAGCAGATTTGTGCAATTGATCTATCATGTTAAGAAATTCATTTGTATCTCTGTATGTCCATTGGATATTGATATACAAATATTTGTAATATATAAAGGGGTTTTAATCTACAATAAATGTATAAGCAGAAACACCATTTATCATTCTGTAGTTGCTAGTTCCCTTAATTATTCATTTATGTTTATGTTGTAATTTATATGTTAAAGAGCAAGAAGGAGTAGATAATATCACCATTAAAAAATCCTAAAATCTACTTAGGGAGTAGTCAGACAGGGCCAAATCTTCATTTTCGCGTTCAGTATTTTCCGTTGTGGATATTCATTTTACACCCGTCCGGAGTAGCATCTTGGAATTTGTTGAAAAATATAATTTCATTAAGGGAAAAGGTACGTTGAATTTTTTGATTATTTTAACTTCTCCCCTCTCTGTGACTCGGAACATTAGTTGGCGTGTCGTAACCCATAGAGAACTTTGTATCCTGGGAAATCAGAAACCCTGCACCACGGTCGTTTATACTCTATTCTGAGAGATAAATTTTAGGACTTTTATCGAAATTAATACATAATTTGGACCCTGATTCCCATGCTTCAGAGTGAGTACGCCATAGCACCTACGACTTCCCTACGGCATACGAGTGTGCCTTTGACTATTTTAAGAATTTTCAGAGTCAACGATCGCCGGAATTCGGAATCCTGCAGAGCCACAGAAATTTTATTCAATGTGCTGACTTCGACATCGAGAGGCAGACGGAGTATGATTACGGACTGTAACTGTCTGATCATTTTGTTTTATAGACTTGAGAATTCAAAGTAGGAATTAAATTTATACCTGAGAATGTGGGAGACATTTGTGTTAAAATATTGCCGTGCGGGATTAGCCGAGCGGTCTCAGGCGCTGCAGTCATGGACTGTGCGGCTGGTCCCGGCGGATGTTCGAGTCCTCCCTCGGGCATGGGTGTGTGTGTTTGTCCTTGAGGTAATTTAGGTTAAGTAGTGTGTAAGCTTAGGGACTGATGACCTTAGCAGTTAAGACCCATAAGATTTCACACACATTTGAACACTTGTTAAAATACTGGGGAAGCGACTTATCTCGCCCAAAAGTTTCCATCCAAGTATTTAGATATTATTCTTCATAATAATTAAACTACAGTTTAATGGGGAGAGAAGTTAAACACTGTTTTGGCCAGTACGACAAGTGTTTTGTTAGCAACTCACTGACGAACTGAGATTCTGAAGCAACCTACTAAAGAATGGCAAACTACCACCCGTTTCATCCGCGGCCAAACCCAATTGTTTTGCTTTATAAGAAGAGTCATTACTAATCTCTGCAAATGACGGGAAAAGTCAGTACCTCTCACTCAACAAATTTTGACAGTGGAAGATTGGAAAGTCTTGCAATGGAAATGGTACAGTGGAAACACTACACATTGTTTCCGCTTGAAGTTTTCGCTTGCGTAATCCCCCTCTGAGCGATAGGGAAGCTTGTGCGACAATGTTCAATTATCAGAAATGTTGAAAGACATCATGCAAGTACAGCTAAGCATACTTGCCCGGTAAATATAATTTGCAAGCAAACATTCTTAAAAACTGAAATATTTTTGCAGAATGTTGTGAGTACATCAAAACACCGCTTTCTTCATCACACTCTGCCCTCCTGTGTAGCCTGGCAGAGACATACGTACATGAAATACAGCTGAAATATAAAACATGTTAAATGACTTTTTTAATATCAGCACGCCCTTACTGTAGCAAAACTGTGAAATATTCTTTCTATTCCATTCTTAAAGAGAACTCCAGAGTAACGACTGCTTACATGGATCTGTGTCACATGTAAATAACTGATATTTAGTAATATAAACTATATTTCATTAGTAATCCGTTTATTGTATTTTCCCAAACGACAGTTTGAAGGTTAGTATTTTTTGCTCTAAGTTTCTAGCTTAACGAAACAGACAGATAACTGTCTACACACGTTCAACATTCCGTATCACCAAATTCGGTATAGACTTTACCTTATAGTACAGTACTGCGGAACAAGTCCCATAGACAACTTTGTCTAAACATTGTCTTCTCTGCAACTGAAGTTTTCCAGTGATAGCAGTACAAAAAAGGCTATTTCGTTTTGCCGAAATTGAATAACTGAGTCTATATCCTTTATGTTGACGGAGACAATAAAGAAAAAGAATTTTATTCTGAGGCATGCAATGAATACAGTCACATTGATGGTAACTGCACACATTGCAAATTTACTGTGTGTAATCTCGGTTCCTTTATGGCCATTTTAGCGACAGAACCCGTGTACTTTCAGTTTCTTTATTCGATCTTCCCTTAAAATTAATTTTTAGTCTTATAATTTCTCGTCATATGTTCGGTTCAGACTTAATTTGATTATATTTCCCGAGCAAGTATGACCAATTTATTTACAGTCTTTGATATAGAGACACACTTTCTGCTACAATAATCTAGCCTCGTACTTTTCACATTTGTAAAGGTTTTCGTGAATCTTCACCCAGCATGATTTAGACGTTTCCTGCACAATAGTTTGAAAGTTCCTCTTATTCCTTATTTTACATAGAATTTCAAGTTTTCAGTCATCCTCCGTGAATTTGGGACCGGTAATTTGTCTGTAGTGTGCTATTGCCATTGCTTGCCGGACTAAAACTGGTCCTGTCTCAACCAACACTTTGCTAACAGTGTCAGGGATTTTCTCTGCCTCGTGATGACTGGGTGTTGTGTGATGTCCTTAGGTTAGTTAGGTTTAAGTAGTTCTAAGTTCTAGGGGACTGATGATCATAGATATTAAGTCCCATAGTGCTCAGAGCCATTTGAACCATTTTACTCACAGTGTCGTACTACTAATGTCAAAGTCGATATTAAAAAGCGAATGTCAAAATTAGAACTTTGGCAGTGCAACGAAGGAGTATTCTTTTTGTTCGCAACGTAGTCTCCCTCTTTCGGAGTCTGGTAACGAGCTGTCTCACTACTACGCTGATGTGTGAAGTGATATCTTATAGTGGCTGTGTGACAGAAATGTGACAAATGGAAGAGCAATGCAGAGTGCAGGAAAATAATTTTATGGAGAAGGATTAAGAACTGTTTAATTTCAGCAGTGTTTCACAGACTTCAAGAGACACAGGTGTATTTGGTCGATGGAAGCAGTCACAGAACTGGCAGTCTATTAGACTCACTCATAGTAGATTAAGGCAGTTAATTAACGCGTCATTCTGGTAATGTTTACTCCCCTGGACTTACTTTCGCCGCACATAATTATTAACAAGACTCTCACCATAGGATAATATCTCGCATCTCAAAAACTGATTCAAATGGCTCTGAGCACTATGGGACTTAAGATCTGAGGTCGGCAGTCCCCTAGATTTCGAATTACTTAAACCTAACTAACATAAGGACATCACACACATCCATGCCTGAGGCAGGATTCGAGCCTGCGACCGTAGCAGCAGCGCGGTTCCGCACTGAAGCGCCTAGAACCGTTCGACCACAACGACCGGCTCTCGCATATTTACAGCACGCTGGCCAACTAAGAACCACTCGCTGGTCTTCATGCGCGCAACATTTTGTGCACCGCAGTGAATCTAGCAGTCTTTGGCGTTTTCCTGGAACCAGCCGTATGCTGTTCCGACACGTCTTAAGTGCAGCAAGCAGCCTACTGATAGTGGGCATATCTTCCACAAGGGGCGGACAGGCTCACACAGGCGAAAAATTACGTTAATTGCATCAATTTCCAACCCCCTAAATACGTCTTGACGGAACTCGTTCTGCCACTGATGTACGGAAACTGATGACTACCATGGTATCTGTGGTAACTTATGTCCATTAATGATAGCCAACTGTGTAAAAATAAATAAATGGAGAAGTTATGTGAAAAGTTGCGTTTTTTAATTCTTATTTGCTACTAGACACCTATCTTGACAGTTTCCAAGTTGCTAGCAGCACTAACTTATTTTTGTTGCTGGTTATGCATTCCACGTGGAACTACGTTGGCAACTTACCTTCAAATATTTACCATGTTAACGGAGGACCAACCACAGCATTCGAGATCATAGTCAACTGCGAGGTTTGTAATTACAAAAGGTGACACTGAAAGCTTATCGTTTTTTCTGGTGTGTTACAAGAACACTAGATCTACAGGTGGAACCCCCTTTCTTCCACAATACTGACCAACACCGGAAAACAATGGAGGAGGTGTTGGAAGTACTGAGGTGTTGCTTAACACATTTGCTAATGCAGCTGATACAGAGCCGGTCGCAGGTTTCAAGTCCGCTACCAGCTGCGAGACGGGTCGAGCAGCTACAGCTTCTTCTTAGTGTTTCTTCTTCTCTGTTAATAGATGGTACGACGTGTTATATAAAACTGGAAGGCTGAGAAATCGACCCATTTGGTGGTGTACAGCACACTCAGTTTCTTTAATATTTTGCAATTTATAAGCAATCGTTTTCAGGTTTTGTTAAGTTTGTTCCCCCAATCCCATCAAGAACACACCTCCAAGAAATCATGTAGTATGCAAAGCAAGGAAGAATAACAGTGATACGCGGTATGAGTGTGAGAAATGTCTAGTGGCGTTGCACATACCTGTATTTGATAGGGCTTACCACACCAATGAAAACTTGTAAAACAGTATTATCTTCACTCTCATCACTTCAGTAAACAGTAAGGATATATTTGTAAAGAATTCCACTCAAATAAATCATATAATTTTGAGAAATGAGTGTAAGACAAAGTATGCTGATTTTCGCAAACTTACATAGTAAGTATAGCGACTATGGGGGAAGATATTAGGCAATGGGCTAATAGGTCGCATCAGTACATTGCACAGTTAATTGGGACCGACGGTCGAGAGAAACATACCAGCCAGTTGCTGTGCCACTGTAGAAAACACGTGTATAATTGGCGCCCTTCCCTGTAAACGGTCACCGAAAAGAATTATTTCCGTCTCTTCTGTGAAAAGGACACGGACATTTAGAGCATCCTATATTTTGCCATTGCATTGTTGGAACATATAACCTGGAGTGTGCCTAAGAGATTGGGATTTTACCATTTTCTTGACGTTATGGTGTTGGTTGAGACAAATCATACTGTGCAGTAGTTTGGGCGCGCCTTTATGAATTAGACAACAAAGCATGGTCAGACAAGTCTTCTTCAATTCTAGTAACAGCTATGGCCAGAAATGTGATAAGTGTTACGCATGTCTTACATACTGTATAATTTAGAGCATCGTAACGTATGAAGAAGTCGTTTATACAGGATGAGTCACTAACTACTGCGACCAAGAATAACTCCGAAAGTATGATAGGAGCCGAAAAGTTTGTGGGACAAAAGTTTGTGGGACAAAAGTTGCATGGGACAACGGGGGCCATAATATGACGTTGGTTTTTTGTTGCTAGGTGGGGTCGCTTCAGAGATATGAAGGTCAACTTTGTTTTTTTTAAATGGGATGCTATAGTTTGGTACTTATTTTCTCATAGCAGCTATCGAGACGAATCCAATGATGTGTAACAGTAAGGTCTCTGAAGGTCAACGGAGATCACAGGTGGCATAAAAGTCCATTTACAGAAGGTATTCGATGTGATGACCATTGGTATCAATGCAGTACTGCAATCTTCTTATCATGGATTGAGTGGTATTCCTTATCACATCGGCACTTATCGAAGCACATGCTCTGACCATTCTCTCTCGCATATCTTCAGGTGTAGCTCGAACGTCTTTATATACCGGGTGATCAAAAAGTCAGTATAAATTTGAAAACTGAATAAATCACGGAATAATGTAAATAGAGAGGTACAAATTGACACACAGGCTTGGAATGAAATGGGGTTTTATTAGAACTAAAAAAATACAAAAGTTCAAAAATGTCCGACAGATGGCGCTTCATCTGATCAGAATAGCAATAATTAGCATAACAAAGTAAGACAAAGCGAAGATGATTTCTTTACAGGAAATGCTCAATATCTACATCTACATCTACATCCATACTCCGCAAGCCACCTGACGGTGTGTGGCGGAGGGTACCCTGAGTGCCTCTATCGGTTCTCCCTTCTATTCCAGTCTCGTATTGTTCGTGGATGGTTCAAATGGCTCTGAGCACTATGGGACTCAACATCTTAGGTCATAAGTCCCCTAGAACTTAGAACTACTTAAACCTAACTAACCTAAGGACATCACACACACCCATGCCCGAGGCAGGATTCGAACCTGCGACCGTAGCAGTCCCGCGGTTCCGGACTGCAGCGCCAGAACCGCTAGACCACCGCGGCCGGCATTGTTCGTGGAAAGAAGGATTGTCGGTATGTTTCTGTGTGGGCTCTAACCTCTCTGATTTTATCCTCATGGTCTCTTCGCGAGATATACGTAGGAGGGAGCAATATACTGCTTGACTCTTCGGTGAAGGTATGTTCTTGAAACTTCAACAAAAGCCCGTACCGAGCTACTGAGCGTCTCTCCCGCAGAGTCTTCCACAGGAGTTTATCTATCATCTCCGTAACGCTTTCGCGATTACTAAATGATCCTGTAACGAAGCGCGCTGCTCTCCGTTGGATCTTCTCTATCTCTTCTATCAACCCTATCTGGTACGGATCCCACACTCCTGAGCAGTATTCAAGCAGTGGGCGAACAAGCGTACTGTAACCTACCTTCTTTGTTTTCGAATTGCATTTCCTTAGGATTCTTCCAACGAATCTCAGTCTGGCATCTGCTTTACCGACGATCAACTGTATATGATCATTCCATTTTAAATCACTCCTAATGCGTACTCCCAGATAATTTATGGAATTAACTGCTTCCAGTTGCTGACCTGCTATTTTGTAGCTAAATGATAAGGGATCTATCTTTCTATGTATTCGCAGCACATTACACTTGTCTACATTGAGATTCAATTGCCATTACCTGCTCCATGCGTCAATTCGCTGCAGATCCTCCTGCATTTCAGTACAATTTTCCATTGTTACAACCTCTCGATACACCACAGCATCATCTGCAAAAAGCCTCAGTGAACTTCCGATGTCATCCACAAGGTCATTTATGTATATTGTGAATAGCAACGGTCCTATGACACTACCCTGCGGCACACCTGAAATCACACTTACTTCGGAAGACTTCTCTCCATTGAGAATGACATGCTGCGTTCTGTTATCTAGGAACTCTTCAATCCAATCACATAATTGGTCTGATAGTCCATATGCTCTTACTTTGTTCATTAAAAGACTGTGGGGAACTGTATCGAACGCCTTGCGGAAGTCAAGAAACACAGCATCTACCTGTGAACCCGTGTCAATGGCCCTCTGAGTCTTGTGGACGAATAGCGCGAGCTGGGTTTCGCACGACCGCCTTTTTCGAAACCCATGCTGATTCCTACAGAGTAGATTTCTCGTCTCCAAAAAAGTCATTATACTCGAACATAATACGTGTTCCAAAATTCTACAACTGATCGACGTTAGAGATATAGGTATATAGTTCTGCACATCTGTTCTACGTCCCTTCTTGAAAACGGGGATGACCTGTGCCCTTTTCCAATCCTTTGGAACGCTACGCTCTTCTAGAGACCTACGGTACACCGCTGCAAGAAGGGGGGCAAGTTCCTTCGCGTACTCTGTGTAAAATCGAACTGGTATCCCATCAGGTCCAGCGGCCTTTCCTCTTTTGAGCGATTTTAATTGTTTCTCTATCCCTCTGTCGTCTATTTCGATATCTACCATTTTGTCATCTGTGCGACAATCTAGATAAGGAACTACAGTGCAGTCTTCCTCTGTGAAGCAGCTTTGGAAAAAGACATTTAGTATTTCGGCCTTTAGTCTGTCATCCTCTGTTTCAGTACCATTTTGGTCACAGAGTGTCTGGACATTTTGTTTTGATCCACCTACCGCTTTGACATAAGACCAAAATTTCTTAGGATTTTCTGCCAAGTCAGTACATAGAACTTTACTTTCGAAGTCATTGAACGCCTCTCGCATAGCCCTCCTCACACTACATTTCGCTTCGCGTAATTTTTGTTTGTCTGCAAGGCTTAGGCTATGTTTATGTTTGCTGTGAAGTTCACTTTGCTTCCGCAGCAGTTTTCTAACTCTGTTGTTGTACCACGGTGGCTCTTTTCCATCTCTTACGATCTTGCTTGGCACATACTCATCTAACGCATATTGTACGATGGGTTTGAACTTTGTCCACTGATCCTCAACACTATCTGTACTTGAGACAAAACTTTTGTGTTGAGCCGTCAGGTACTCTGTAATCTGCCTTTTGTCACTTTTGCTAAACAGAAAAATCTCCCTACCTTTTTTAATATTTTTATTTACGGCTGAAATCATCGATGCCGTAACCGCTTTATGATCGCTGATTCCCTGTTCTGCGTTAACTGTTTCAAATAGTTCGGGTCTGTTTGTCACCAGAAGGTCTAATATGTTATCGCCACGAGTCGGTTCTCTGTTTAACTGCTCAAGGTAGTTTTCAGATAATGCACTTAAAAAAACTTCACTGGATTCTTTGTTCCTGCCACCCGTTATGAACGTTTGAGTCTCCCAGTCTATATCTGGCAAATTTAAATCTCCACCCAGAACTATAACATGGTGCGGAAATCTACTCGAATTATTATCCAAATTATCCTTCAGGTGCTCAGCCACAACAGCTGCTGAGCCAGGGGGCCTATAGAGACATCCAATTACCATGTCTGGGCCTGCTTTAACCGTTGACCTTCACCCAAATTATTTCACATTTCGGATCTCCGTCAATTTCCTTCGATACTATTGCACTTCTTATCGCTATAAACACGCCTCCCCCTTCACTGTCCAGCCTGTCTCTGCGGTATACATTCCAATCTGAGTTTAGGATTTCATTACTGTTTACATCTGGTTTCAGCCAACTTTCTGTCCCTAGTACTATATGGGCGTTGTGACCGTTTATTAATGAGAGCAGTTCTGCGACCTTTCTATAGACGCTCCTGCAGTTTACTATTAGCACATTAATATTGTTATTCCCTGTTGCATTTTGCCTACTCCTACCTTGCCGCGTCTCAGGAGGCGTCTTGTCGGGCCTAGACAATAGCTCTAGTCGAGGAATAATGTTGTGAACAGCACTGTAAAGCATGTCCGGAGTTACGGTGAGGCATTGGCGTCGGATGTTGTCTTTCAGCATCCCTAGAGATGTCGGTCGATCACGATACACTTGCGACTTCAGGTAACCCCAAAGCCAATAATCGCACGGACTGAGGTCTGGGGACCTGGGAGGCCAAGCATGACGAAAGTGGTGGCTCAGCACACGATCATCACCAAACGACGCGCGCAAGAGATCTTTCACGGGTCTAGCAATATGGGGTGGAGCGCCATCCTGCATAAACATCGTACGTTCCAGCAGGTGTTCATCAGCTAGGCTGGGGATGATGCGATTCTGTAACATATCGGAGTAGCTCTCACCCGTCACGGTAGCAGTTACTGACGTTTGCTGTCCACCGCCATCTGTCGGACATTTTGTGAACTTTGTTTTTTTTTTTTTTTGTTCTAATAAAACCCCACATCATTCCAAGCATGTGTGTCAATTTTTACCTCTCTATCTACATTATTCCGTGGTTTATTAAGTTTTCAAATTTATACTGACTTTTTGATCACCCGGTACAATGTCTTTTAAGAATCTCCACAAGAAAAAATTCAGAGGCGTCGAGTTTAGAGAGCGAGCCGTCCACAACACATCTCCTCCGCGTCCAAACCAACGATTTGAGAACTGTCTCTGCAACTCATTTCTTGCCATCAGCGAAAAATGTGCCGGACACCCGTCGTGTTGATACCACATTCTGTTCCTTGTTCCTAAAGGTATTTCTTCCAACAACAGACCCAGTGTTTCTTGCAGGAATGTGGTGTACTTCCTACCGTTAAGATTTCCTTCGATGAAATAGGGGCCTATAATTCTGACCTCCAGAATCCCACACCATACATTCACCGACCACGGTTTTTGGTGTGCAACTTGCCGCAGACAACATGGATTTTCAGTTGCCCAATAATGCATGTTATGCAAATTAACATTTCCATGACTTGTGAATGTAACCTCGTCAGTAAATAAAATCAAATTAATAAATGTGTCATCCCTCTGAATCTGAAGTTGAGCCCATCAGCAGAATTCAGTGCGATGCATACAATCCGTACCAGTTAATTCTTGGTGCACATTGATATGGTAAAGATGATATTTATGACGATGCAGGACACGAACAACACTACACGGGCTCAAGCCAGGGTCCCATGCGATTTGACGCAAACTGACACAAGGATCTCGAACCACAGTGGCAAGAGTACCAAATTCCGTTTCCTCTTTAGTAACTGTCTTTCGCCGGATATGTTTCCGATGCGTTTAAGATCCAGTTGTTCTCAATTTATTTGGAAATTTCTGTTAAGGCCTTATGGGACCAAACTGCTGAGGTCATCGGTCCCTAAGCTTACGCACTACTTAATCTAACTTAAACTTACGCTAAGGACAGCACACACACCCATGCCCGAGGGAGGACTCGAACCTCCGACGGGCGATCTCAATTTATCATGCACATATTTAAATGCACGACGTGTAGAGAGAGAACGTTAAGGATATCTTTCAGCGTATAAGTTACTAGTTCTCACTGAATTTCGTTGGCATTCTCCGTAAATGAGAAGCATATCGAGTTGTTCTTCGAAGGAATACATAATTCACATTCGCTTGATTCGACGATACTAGTCTTACGGTTCCTATTAGT
Source organism: Schistocerca nitens (assembly GCF_023898315.1). Lineage (NCBI taxonomy): Eukaryota > Metazoa > Arthropoda > Insecta > Orthoptera > Acrididae > Schistocerca > Schistocerca nitens. The sequence goes on along the minus strand of NC_064614.1, from coordinate 623,543,935 downwards.
GTTGTATTGCGAAACCGTCGAATGGTGTTTAGATGTCAATGGCACATTGGATGAATATGCCGTATTCGATTAATATTTACTACACTCCTGGAAATTGAAATAAGAACACCGTGAATTCATTGTCCCAGGAAGGGGAAACTTTATTGACACATTCCTGGGGTCAGATACATCACATGATCACACTGACAGAACCACAGGCACATAGACACAGGCAACAGAGCATGCACAATGTCGGCACTAGTACAGTGTATATCCACCTTTCGCAGCAATGCAGGCTGCTATTCTCCCATGGAGACGATCGTAGAGATGCTGGATGTAGTCCTGTGGAACGGCTTGCCATGCCATTTCCACCTGGCGCCTCAGTTGGACCAGCGTTCGTGCTGGACGTGCAGACCGCGTGAGACGACGCTTCATCCAGTCCCAAACATGCTCAATGGGGGACAGATCCGGAGATCTTGCTGGCCAGGGTAGTTGACTTACACCTTCTAGAGCACGTTGGGTGGCACGGGATACATGCGGAGGTGCATTGTCCTGTTGGAACAGCAAGTTCCCTTGCCGGTCTAGGAATGGTAGAACGATGGGTTCGATGACGGTTTGGATGTACCGTGCACTATTCAGTGTCCCCTCGACGATCACCAGTGGTGTACGGCCAGTGTAGGAGATCGCTCCCCACACCATGATGCCGGGTGTTGGCCCTGTGTGCCTCGGTCGTATGCAGTCCTGATTGTGGCGCTCACCTGTACGGCGCCAATCACGCATACGACCATCATTGGCACCAAGGCAGAAGCGACTCTCATCGCTGAAGACGACACGTCTCCATTCGTCCCTCCATTCACGCCTGTCGCGACACCACTGGAGGCGGGCTGCACGCTGTTGGGGCGTGAGCGGAAGACGGCCTAACGGTGTGCGGGACCGTAGCCCAGCTTCATGGAGACGGTTGCGAATGGTCCTCGCCGATACCCCAGGAGCAACAGTGTCCCTAATTTGCTGGGAAGTGGCGGTGCGGTCCCCTACGGCACTGCGTAGGATCCTACGGTCTTGGCGTGCATCCGTGCGTCGCTGCGGTCCGGTCCCAGGTCGACGGGCACGTGCACCTTCCGCCGACCACTGGCGACAACATCGATGTACTGTGGAGACCTCACGCCCCACGTGTTGAGCAATTCGGCGGTACGTCCACCCGGCCTCCCGCATGCCCACTATACGCCCTCGCTCAAAGTCCGTCAACTGCACATACGGTTCACGTCCACGCTGTCGCGGCATGCTACCAGTGTTAAAGACTGCGATGGAGCTCCGTATGCCACGGCAAACTGGCTGACACTGACGGCGGCGGTGCACAAATGCTGCGCAGCTAGCGCCATTCGACGGCCAACACCGCGGTTCCTGGTGTGTCCGCTGTGCCGTGCGTGTGATCATTGCTTGTACAGCCCTCTCGCAGTGTCCGGAGCAAGTATGGTGGGTCTGACACACCGGTGTCAATGTGTTCTTTTTTCCATTTCCAGGAGTGTATTTGTACGACATATGAGAGAGAATTGTCAAAGCATGTGCCTCGATAAGTGCCGAAGTGAGAAGGAGTACCACTCAATCCATGATAATAAGATTGCAGAAATGCATTGATACCAATATCATCACTTCGAACCCTTTGTGACCTTCCTTGACCTTCAGAAACCTTACTGATACACATCATTGGATTCGTCTCGATAGCCACTATCAAAAAATAAGTACCAGACCATAGAATCTCATTAAAAAAATTGACCTTCGTATCTATGACGCGATCCCACCTAGCAACAAAAGCCAACGTTATATTATACCCCCCGTTGATCCATGCAACATTTGTCCCACAAAGTTTTCAGCTACTGACATACTTTCGGAGTTATTCTTGGTGGCAATAGTTAGTGATTCACCCTGTAGTGTGATGTAAAGTCTAATGGTGCAGTATGGAGGAGAAGGGGGACAGATGTTGCTACAAGCGCAGCACCATACTAGGCATGTCTTTTTTGTATTTTTTATTATTATTTTTTTGGTTGCATATTGATTTTCAGATCTCTGGAATTTTTTGTATATATGAAATACACCAAATTGCTCAGTGGTCCCTATAATTGGAGGAAGGCAGGAGCACAGCAGCTCCAATAGAACCATGTCTAGTAAAGCACTGCAGTGTTCGCACAAACCTTCAAGTTGAGGAAAGTTTTACCTTAGGATATCTGCAGATATCGGAAACTATCATAATCGACAGCAAACCAACACCGAGAACAATAATTTAGGCATACATGCCGACATCGCAGAGGATGAAGAGATAGAGAAAGTACATGAGGACACTGAACGGATAATTTGGTACATAAAGGGAGATCTAATAGTTTGGGCGGATTTGAATGCGGTAGTAGGGGAAGGAGTTAATGAAAGGATTAAGCGAGAATATGAGCTTGGTAATAGGAATGAGAGAGGAGAAAGACTAACTGAGTTCTGCAATAAATTACACCTTTGACTGCTTTGACTGCGAATACTCTGTTCAAGAAACATAGGATGAAAGAGCCAGACGATACGCGACGATTCCAGTTAGATTATATCATGGTCATGCTGAGATTCCAGATTGTAAGGCGTGCCCAGGAGCAGATATAGACTCAGATCACAATTTAGTGATGATGAAGAGTAAGCTCAAGTTTAAGAGACTAGTTAGGAAGAATCAATGAGAAAAGAAGTGGAATATAGAAGTACTAAGGAATGAAAAGATACACTTGAAGTTCTCTGAGGCTATGGATACTGCGATAGTGAATAACTCGATGGGCAGATCAGCTGAAGAGGATCGGACATCTCTAAAAAGGGCGATCACAAAAGTTGGAAAGAAAAACTTAGGTACAAGGCAGGTAACTGTGAAGAAACCATGGGTAACAGAAGAACAGTTGATCGGTGAAAAAAAGAAGTACAATAACGTTCAAGAAAACTGAGACATACAGAAATACAAGTCACTAAGGAATCAAATAAATAGGAAGCCCAGGGAAGCTAACACGAAATGGTTACACGGAAAATGTGAAGAAATAGAAAAAGAAACGATTGTCAGATGGACTTCCTCAGCATACTCAGCATACAGAAAATCAAAGCAACATTCGGTGAAATTAAATGCAAGAGTGGTAATATTAATAGTGTAATGGGAATTCCAGTGTTAAATTCAGAGGAGAGAGCATATAGGTGTAAAGAGCAAATTTTTGGTTTCTGTGACGGGAAAGACTTGTTTGATGACGTGATATAAGAAGAAACAATAGTGAACAGGGTAACGATAGCGTATGAATTATTAGAATCGGAGCTTAGGAGAATTTTGGACAATTTAAGATCAAGTAAGGCATAAGCAATTGATGAAATCGTCGGAGTTCCTAAACTCATTGGAGAAACGACAAAAAAAAAAGGGAAACCGACTATTCACATTGGTGTGCAGAATGTGTGAGACTCATGATATACCATCAGATTTTCAGAAAAAAGAACCTCACAATTCTGAACACAGCAAAAAGCAACGTTGTACGAATGATGTACAATCAGCTTAACAGTGCATGCATCAAAGTTGCTGACAAGAATAATATGCAGAAGAATGGAAAGGAAAACTGAAGATCTGTTAGGTGACGATCAGTTTGATTTAGGGTAGATAAAGGAACCAGAGAGGCAGTTCTGACGTTGCAGTTGACAATGGAAGCAAGACTCAAGAAAAATAACGACACATTCATAGGATTTGGGCCCTGGGAAATCGTTTGACAATATAAAATAGTGCAAGGTGAAACTTCCTGGCAGATTAAAACTGAGTGCCGGACCGAGACTCGAAATCGGGACCTTTGCCTTTCGCGGGCAAGTGCTCTACCGACTGAGCTACCCAAGTACGACTCATGCCCCGCCCTCACAGCTTTAATTCCGCCAGTACCTCGTCTCCTACCTTCCGAACTTCACAGAAGCTCGTGAATCGTGCTTGGGTAGCTCAGTCGGTAGAGCACTTGCCCGCGAAAGGCAAAGGTCCCGAGCTCGAGTCTCGGTCCGGCACACAGTTTTAATCTGCCAGTAAGTTTTATATCAGCGCACACTCCGCTGTAGAGTGAAAATTTCATTCTAGAAACATCCCCCAGGCTGTGTCTAAGCCATGTCTCCGCAATATCCTTTCTTTCAGGAGTGCTAGTTCTGCAAGGTTCGCAGGAGAGCTTCTGTGAAGTTTGGAAGGTAGGAGACGAGGTACTGGCGGAATTAAAGCTGTGAGGACGGGGCGTGAGTCGTGCTTGGGTAGCTCAGTCGGTAGAGCACTTGCCCGCAAAAGGCAAAGGTCCCGAGTTCGAGTCTCGGTCCAGCACACAGTTTTAATCTGCCAGGAAGTTTCATATCAGCACACACTCCGCTGTAGAGTGAAAATTTCATTCTAGTGCAAGGTTTTTGAGATTCTGATAAAAATAGGATTAAGGTATAGGGAACGACGGGTAATATACAATATGTGCAAGAAAAAGAGAGAACAATAAGACTAGAAGACCAAGAATGAAATGCTAGGATAAAAAAGGATGTAAGAATGGACAGAGTCTTTCGCCCTGACTGTTCAATCTACACATCGAAGAAGCAGTGATGGAAATAAAAGAAAGGCCCAAGAGTGGGATTAAAATTCAGGGTGAAAAGATATCAATGATAAGATTCGCTGATGACATTTGCCACCCTCAGTAAAAGTGAAGAAGTATTAGAGGATCTGTTGAATGGAATTAACAGTCTAATGAGTACAGAATATGGATTGGCTACAAAATATCCCATGACGGATGGAGCAAGGACATAAAATGTCGTAGCGGCCCCTTATCAGTTAGAGGGCCTGCACAACAGAGGAGAAATGTGGGCTGCCGTCCTCTCTTCAAGAGCTCATATCAAAACATTCCCAATGAATGTAAACATCAACAAACATTCCGCATAAACACAGCACTACTTCTTGAAGAGCCATGTGAACAGAGATCCACCAATTGGAACTAATGTGACTAAGTGTAGCACTCTGCTGAATCAGTGTTGTAAGATCACCAGCAGAGTCAGACCGGCAGTTTGTACCTACAGCTACGACAGCTCCAGCCAATACCTATGCCAGCTCTAGCCCAGTAGACACTCGCTGTAGTCTTCTATAGGAATTTGTATTTTGTTGGGCATAACAGCACTTTGGAATTCTGTAGCATAATATTTTTGTTGTTATTATTTCTTTTCATTGTCTTCTAATTTTTATCTGGCTTTTACCATCATAAGAATTATTGCATTTCTTGTTGTTTTTGAATTTGGAAATTAGTGCACAGTAAGAAGGTGGTTTAGTTAAATAAAGTGTGTTCAAACTTGATCATTCATTCTTTCCTGCCGACCACTTACAAAATGAAGGCATCTTCCCCATCACGCACAGTCAGTCACTGGGCGACACCTATCATGTTAGTCGAGAAGCCAAATGGTGCTTTACGCATCTGTGGCGATTTCAAGGTCACAGTAAATTCTCAGTCCATCATGAATGCTTATCCTGCCCCATTGGTAGATGACATACTCACACGTCTTACAGGGTCAACTGTTTTCGCCAAAATTGATCTGCACAATGTTTATTTGCAGCTGCCATTGGATGAGGAATTGCAGGCAGATCCTAGTTATCAATAGCCCGAGTGGCCTTTTCCGGTACAACCACCTCCTGTTTGGCATTGCCAGTGTCCCCGCCATTTAGCAACGTTATTTGGAACATCTCACAAGTTAGGTGCCTGGTGCAGCAAAATATCTGGACGATGTCATTGTTGGTAGCTCATCCGCAGTGTACATCATGGACAAGGTTTCTTCTGGAAAGAAAAGTGTGACTTTTTTGTGTGCAAGGTCAGTTATCTTGAGTTCACAATTTATGCCCACGGTCTACACACCTCTAAGGCGCATGTCGAGGTGATTAAAAACCTGCCTCCTCCCACCAAGGTGAAGCAACTGCAATCTGCCCTCAGTCAAATTAACTATTATCGGCGTTTTACACCCCACGCCGCCGAGATTTCGACGCCCCTGACAAGGATGTGCGTCGGGTTTGGGACACAGTATGTGACCAGGCTTTCACAAGTTTCAAGTCGGCTCTCTCCCGACCTCCTTGTCTGGCCACATACGACCGCTGCCCACCGTCGCCGCCGATGCATCATACTATTGCCTGGGTGCCGTCCTCTCGCAAGTAGTGAACGGCGTTGAGAGGCTGGTGGCCTTCGCATTCAAAAAAATGACCAATGCTCAAATCAAACATAGTCAAATTGAAAAGGAAGCTTTGGCGCTGGTTTTCACCCTAACAAAATTCTACGATTGCGTGTGTGGCCGTCATTTCACTCTGCAGACCGACCAGAAACCTTTACTTTCTTCGTTTCACCCAGGTGCCACAGTGCCCACCCAGACAGTGCGCCGCCTCTAGTGTTGGGCACTCTTCCTGGCGACGTTCGACTAAGATATTGTCTATTGCTCCTCTGATTTCCTTTCCCGGATGCCTGCTGGAGTGGACCGTGAGTTTGATACCTCCCCCTTTGTTTGTTTCCATGTGGAACCAAATATGGACACAGCTCTGGACGCGCTTCTGTTGGATGGCGATGTGGTCTGGCGGACCACCACTCAGGATCAGACACTGCAAGCTCTCTGCCACCAAATCACTGTGGGTCGGCTAAACAGCCGTCGATGTGGAAGTCTAGCATTTTTGGGATCATCAGCACAGTCTCTTTTTCCTGCAGTGGCGTCATCCCTCTGCGTAGTGATTTGGACATTCCCCAAGTGGTCATACCGCATGCATTGCACCACTGTATCCTCGATCTCCTCTACGCTGGCCATTGGGGAATCGTCCTCACCAAACAACTGGCCCACTAGTACCTTTTTTGGCATGGATTGGATAAAGACATTGTCTCCCTCATGTCAGCCTGCAACATGTGCCAAACATGTCAGGCAGCATCCCTGCACCAGACTTTTCGTGGCCAGATGCAGATGCTCCATGGGAATGTCTCCACTTGGATTTCACAGGGCTGTTTCATGGATCCCAGTGGTTCATCCCGATCAACTCCAGTTCAGCCGCGCGGGATTAGCCGAGCGATCTAGGGCGCTGCAGTCATGGACTGTGCGGCTGGTCCTGGCGGAAGTTCGAGTCCTCCCTCGGGCATGGGTGTGTGTGTTTGTCCTTAGGCTAATGTACGTTAAGTAGTGTGTAAGCTTAGGGACTGATGACGTTAGCAGTTAAGTCCCATAAGATTTCACACGCACTTCACACACACTCCAGGTCAGGATACCCTTACGCATCCCACATGATAAACATAACTTCTGCTGAGACTAACAAAATTCTCTGATCTCTCTTTGCTGTCGAGAGATTCCTCAAAACGATCGTTACAGATAATAGCCCACAGTTCACATCGCCCAAGTTTAAGCAATTCTGTGCTGCCAATGGGATTTTCCTCATCCATACCACCTCATTTCACACTATGTCAAACGACCAGGCAGAACATTTTGTGCAGACGTTCAAGACCCAACTTTCATGCTTCTTTTTTTGGCTACATATTGCACCACCCCACATGCTCTCCAGCGGAGATACTTCACAGTCGATCGTTCTGCTCTCCCTTATCTGTCCTTGTTCTCGAAACTTCTCACCCTCCTACCCACACTCTGGCACACTCCTTCCAGGAGGTTTGGGAGCAGATCTTCTCTCATCCACAAGCGCACTGGGCGCCTGCCATCATCACCAAGCTCTGCAACAAGGCGATGAGATTTGTCCAGTGGGCCAATGATTCTGCTGCCTCAACCAGCTCCGACCCCGTCTGGTGGAGGACGACACCCTGGGGAGCCGCCAGTGCCTGTCAACAGCCGCCCTGTGACGGAACCTCCATTTCCACCTCCACCTCTGACGCCAGCTGCACCTGCTGCTTAACCGCCTCCAGCCCCTGACAACCATGAACCTATGGACATCGACCAGGATGCCCCCACTGCTATGGACGTTTGTGGTGCTGTGCATTCTTTTTCCAGGGGAAGTAATGGCGTAGTGGTCCCTTATCAGTTAGAGGCCCCGCACAACAGACAAGCAAGGTGGGCTGCCGACCTCTCTTCAAGAGCTCATATCACAATATTGCCAATGAATGTAAACATCAACAGACCTTCCGCATAAACACGACACTACTTCGTGAAAAGTCATGTGACAGGGATCCACCAATTGGAACTAATGTGACTAAGTGCAGCACTAAGTAGAATCGGTGTTATAGGCACACCAGCAGAGTCAGACAGGTAGTGTGTACTTACAGCTAGGACAGCTCCAGCCAATACTGGCTCTAGCCCAGTAAAAACTCGCAGTAGTCTTCGGTAGGAATTTGTATCTTGTTGGGCGTAACGCCACTTTGGAATTGCTTAATATTTTGGTTGTTATTATTTCTTTTCATTGCCTTGTAACTTTTATCTGGATTTTGCCACCACAATAATTATTGCGTTTCTTGTTGTTCTTGAGTTTGGAAATTAGTGCATGCCAAGAAGGCGTTTTAGTTAAATAAAGTGTGCTGAAACTAGATCGATATTTCTTCCCTGCCGACCACAGGACACTACATAGAAAGCAGAGTAGCACTGACAAAAATGGCATCCTTGGCCAAGAGAAGTATAGTAATATCAAACACAGACCTTAATTTGTGGAAGAAATTTTTGAAAATATACATTTGGATCACAGCATTGTATGGTAGTGATATATGGACTATGAAAAAACCGGAACAGAAGAGAATCGAAGCATTTGAGATGTGATGCTACAAAAGAATGTTAAAACTTAGGTGGACTGAAAAGGTAAGAAATGAGGTTCTCCACAGAATCGGCGAGGAAAGGAATATATGGAAACACTGACAAGGAAGAGGATGAGAGGACAATTGTTAAGACATCAGGGAATAACTTCCGTGATACTAGAAGGAGCTGTAGAGGGTAAAAACTGTACAGGAAGACAGAGATTGGAATTCATCCAGCAAATAATAGAGGACTTAGATTAAAATTGATACTTTGAGAAGAAAAGGCTGGCACAGGAGACGAATTGGTGGTGGGCCGCATCAAACCAGTCAGAAGACTGACGAACCAACGAAAAAAATTACTAAAATGTGTCGGATGAGCAGTGAGGTGTAAACAATTTTACTGGGGGGAGTGGGGGGGTGGGAGGGGGGAGAGGGTAAGTGAACACTACATACGATATGGAATGGACGATAGTCTTGGATTGAGTGTATTATAATTTTTTGAAAGCGGAAGTGAAGGCAACATACATGTAGAAGTGGGTCGGTATGCTCAAGGCGTTTTAAGTGCGCTTGATAGTTTACGAATGCCACCACGTATATGGTTTGAAGTCTGTCAACTGAGGGCACTCTGTTACTGTGTTGGGTTGTTATCAGGTGGGGACTCTACATTCGATTTTAGGCGAAGGTTAATACCGTGTAACGTCACCTCAAGCTCAATAATGGCCTCAGTTGGTAAGGCTTTTCACCTGAAACCACTGGCTGATGATTAAATCTAGTAGAACTACTAAATCGCGGTGATGTTTGATTACGTTATACCTGCTATTCAAAGTAGCCCCAGACATTTTCTGTGGGATTAAGAGTAGACGATTTAGCGGGCCAGTCGAGGTGCGATATATTGCCTGAATGTTAGTCAAACCAGGAAGCTATGCATGCAGCCCGCTGAATGCAATTGTGACATCTGGGAGAACCGAAGTGTCCACAGCGTTCTCATCATACAGGAGAAAGTACAACGCTTATTCACTGAGAATGCTGAAACAAGAACCGTGGTTGCTGTTCACAGTAGCCTGACTAAGTGGCCAAAAAATAAAACGCGAAACACTACCCAACACTTCACAGGGCCACCTTCGATCTGAACGTCATTGTCCGTACATTGCAGGTTAAACGCCTCATCGGGAGTTCGCTACTCTCGACGCCTTGTATCAGTTGAAAATAGGCACAATGATGACTCGTCATATAGTAGACGCCTCCAATGAGCTACTGTCCAGTATCTATCCTGTGCAGATTTGTGCGCCATTGTGACCAACGGCCTTTTGCGAGGTGCTTGACTCCAAATGTTCATAGCGATAGCGTGCCCTTCTCTTCGCAGTGTTCGTAGGGAACCTCGTTGAGGTGGACCTACATTCGTTGACACCAGCAATTACTGTCGGGTTTGAAACCGATTGCCATTGACAAGGCGTGACACCCTTCTCTGGCCCTTGTCTGTTAGCATCTGCTTAAGACCATTGTTCTTACTCTTTGTTATACGGCTGTGTGTGGCACATCGTTGCTTGTAGATACGTTGGATAGCCCGTATCGATACACCAATAACTCGGGTAGGTTCCTTCACGGTGTGGCGATTTGCATGCCCAAACGCAACAGCTCCTGTTTGCCACTCTGTCACGTCTCCACGTCGACCCATCTTACTGCGCCGGTCCCATACCAGAGATTGGCGCACACACCCCCCACTTACTGCCTTGACTTATGCCAGCGGTGGAGGGGACGCCCGCCTGGTAGTAGTTGTACACCATCTACACTGTGCAACACAACCTCGTAATTGTCTCCCATTGTGACGCAGAAGTCAGAAATTTGCCATTCCTCTGCAACGGTGCAAAAGTGTGACACACTGCGACGTCACCCTCGGGCTAGACGACGTCACAAACAGCAAGGTGACGATACATACAAAAATAAGCCACAGCTCAGAAGTTCATGTGACGTGTAAAGTGGTTTAATGATGTCACATTGGCACCAAACTCCGCCACAATACTTCCCAACGCCACTGTGGACGTGTCACACGATCGGAGGGACGTCACACCCCCTCTTGCCTACATATCACCCCTTCTTTTCACGCTTCTGCCCTGTTCGAGATTAGAACCGCGACTCCCAGCGTTTAAATCACGTGTGTTTCTTATGAGTGGCCGGAAAAAATCTTCCAGATACATCGCCTCTGAGAATCAGCACGGAAAGGCTGCAGGAGGGGGTATAAACGGCGTGAATGAGACCACGCCTTTTCCTAGGGCGTTGATTCTCACACATTTCGAGGTAGAATGTAGTGCAATGTGTAGTAGGAAGACGTTCTACACAACCTTTGACACTGCCGACACCTTCCGACGTGACCGCAATTTTTGCCCTCGTGTACAGAATGGAACAACCAGGGACCATTTAAAATCACTACATGAAATTTGAACGTGATCTGAAGCAGCAAAGGGTGCTTATGTTTATTTATTTTTTTTTTTTCGTTTCTATTTTGCGTCCCCTTTGGCTTGATGACAGGGTGATGCGACATGGAAACATGCGTGAATAAAACGACAATGGGCGCAAAACCCTCGGTGGTAGTCGGCCACATGTATTGAAAAATTAAAAATTTACCTGTTCAGACAGAACCTGTGACGAAGTCCTAGGCGCCTGCAGACTGGCGACTCCTTCGACACTCTCCGATTCCGGATGGCCTCCTATCAGGCACAAGAGCTCAGTGTAGGGCCGAATCAGCAGCAGCGTAACGTACGTACTGGTGCCTATGACTCTCGTCACAGGTTCTGTCTGTACAGGTACATTTCTAAGGTGCTCAACAAAGGAGAGAGGGTGGTACCGAGGGTTTTGCCGAACTGTGGTGTGAGGGGGAGGGGATCTTAGGACACTTTGCGGTTGTAGTCACGCGTATGCTAAAGTAGCATCCCTCCCCCCCGTGATCACGCCATAGGAGGGCGCGAAATAAAAGGGAGACAAAGGATAAGCATGCTTTCCTGCTTCCAACCCCGTTTAGATTTCGTCGAATGGTCTTAAGCAGTCCGCAGTGGTTCCAACCTGTACACGAGAGCAAAAACTGCGGTCATCCTGCGCTCCAAAAGAGTCAGATCGCGTTTAATGGGGAAGCAGTCCCACAGTGTCCTAACTTCCTTAGACAGGGACTGAACCATCCGAGGTCGTCGGCAGTGTCAAAGGTGAACAAAAACGTCTTCCTGTTGCTCATCGCACGGCGAACTGTCGTTGTCGACGGCGAGATGCGAGGGAATCAACGGTACAGGGAAAGGGATTGTTTCATTGATGTTCCGTATGCAACCTCTGAGGCCTTTTCGTGCCGATTCTGAGCAGCGGTTTGTTTGGAATGTTTTCCTCGGCCACTCATAAGAAAACCGCGTGATTTCAACGCCGTGCGTCGCGGTTCTATCGTCCATCGCAGAGGCGTTAAAAGAAGGGGTGAAATGTGACTAAGAGGGGCTGCGACGATTTTCAGATCGCGTGACACGCCACATAGTGTTGGGCAAAATTGAGGTGAACTTCGGAGCAAATGTGACATCATTAAATCACCTTTGACGTCAGATGAATTGAGCTGTGGCCTTCTTTCGGACGTGTCGACACCTTGCTGTTTGAAGCATCTTCGAGCCCAAGGGCGACGCCGCTGAGCGCCACGCTTTTGCAACATTACAGAGGAACGGCAAATTCAGACTTCTGCATCGCAGTGGGAGAGAGTTGCAGGGTTTCAAGAAAGTGTTCCTTTAACTCTGTCGCGATTAGATTGCCAACGGAAAGCGATGTGTTTGCTCAAGACTCGCGCTACACACAGGTCTCTCGAGCCGATGACATTGTAATTCTGTCAGAGACAGCAAAGGACTTGGAAGAGCAGTTGAACGGAATGGATAGTGTCTTGAAAGGAGGATATAAGGTGAACACCAACAAAAGCAAAACGAGGATAATGGAATGTAGTCGAATCAAGTCGCGTGATGCTGAGGGGATTAGATTAGGAAATGAGACACTGAAAGTAGTAAAGGAGTTTTGCTATTTGGGGAGCAAAATAACTGATGATGGCCGAAGTAGAGAGGATATAAAAAGTAGACTGGCAATGGGAAGGAAAGCGTTTCTGAAGAAGAGAAATTTGTTAACATCGAGTATAGATTTAAGTGTCAGGAAGTCGTTTCTGAAAGTATTTGTATGGAGTGTAGCCATGTATGGAAGTGAAACATGGACGATAAATAGTTTAGACAAGAAGACAATAGAAGCTTTCGAAATGTGGTGCTTCAGAAGAATGCTGAAGATTAGATGGGTAGATCACATAACTAATGAGGAGGTATTGAACAGAATGGGGGAGAAGAGGAGTTTGTGGGACTACTTGACTAGAAGAAGGGATCGGTTGGTAGGACATGTTCTGAGGCACCAAATGATCACCAATTTAGTATTGGAGGGCAGCGTGGAGGGTAAATATCGTAGAGGGAGACCAAGAGATGAATACACTAAGCAGATTCAGAAGGATGTAGGTTGCAGTAGGTACTGGGAGATGAAGAAGCTTGCACAGGATAGAGTAGCATGGAGAGCTGCATCAAACCAGTCTCAGGACTGAAGACCACAACAACAACTCTGTCTAGCTGTGTGTAATGGCTAAATATCTGGGCACCAAGAAGCCACACAAATACAATAACAACAAAAAATATGCCATCGCTAGCACTCCAAAGCGACGAGTAACCTCTCTTAGCGAGATATCGAATATTTCGTTCGATGAACTTACTTGGTTGCGTTTGATGTAAGTGATATGGCATAAATGGTGGAACACAAGTGGAACAGCGATCAGCTTGGCAATGGAAAGCGATGTGTTTGCTCAAGACTCGCGCTACACACAGGTCTCTCGAGCACGATGCAATTACAAGCTCACATTGCAGCACGCATTGTGCCGCAGGTATTACTGTCGCAGCATCCGCCATCCATCGCGGCCGCAGTAATTGCTCTGTCACTTTATGCGCGAGCTGACACGGAAGACGCGGGTGCTGTTACCGTTTGCGGCTTTGCGGCATTCCTGGCGCGGTCTTGCGGTTGAGTCAGCGCCGTGGCCGAGTTCCTCGGCGGCCCGTAAGGCGGCAGCACGGCGGCGTGGTGCGGCGCGGCCCTCAGGAGCTGCCGGCCGCCTCCGTAGCCTCCGCGGCGCCAGTCCAGTGCGGGAAGGCTCGCAACAAGCAGCCGCAGCCGTCGAGTGCTCCAGAGCGCCATGCCACGCGCAGCCGCCCTCCTCCAGCTGCTGCTGGGGTGCGCCGCCCTAGCCACCACCGGTGAGTTGGATCCACCTGCGCGCTGTCTGCCACGGTGCCCCTGGTGTGTGACAGGCCGAGCCGTTGTTGCCGGAAGAGAGCGGGCTGCAGCAAAGTGGCCGACCTCTTCAGCGGGCGGCACTCGAATGTTGCTGCCACAAGGCGCTATCTTCCCCACACTATTTTGATTTCGGTGCTGTCGTCGCAACAGTGCGCCAAGATCAGTATCATCTGTAGAGAAATTACGATAGTTGTAGTTTGTAGGAGGCCAGACTACACTGATAGTATAGACGAACACCACCGTATGGTGAAAATCGGCGTAGTTTGCCCACTGAAACAAGGCGGTAGTGAATGTTCGATGTCGTACAAGATATAAGAGAACTATAGTGACAGAGACTGTACAGTGGTAGATGACAAAAGATTTCAGTGTGAAGAGTCCATGTTTAACCACAGGGATTATACCGGTATTTAAAAACTTCCCTCAGTCATAGATATGTGTATTTGATTGGATTTATGCAATGCATTTCGTCCCTTAGATTAGATCCTCTCTTTTATTTTATTTTCTGTTTCGACTGCTTGTTTTTCTCTTGACCAAGTCAGCACTAAGGCTGGCTACTTTAAGCGTAGGATCGTGAAGGAACACGCAGATCACAAGAAACTAAAGGGATGGAAAAAGATGAAATTTTGAGAAAAACCTAATAGAAAAGATTTCATAGAAGGCGAAGAAACTTGGTGAATCCCAGAAATCGTATCTACTAAGCTTTTTCATGAAAGTTTTTGTTCCCTTTTCTTCTCTTTCCTGTCCTACGATCTTATACTTGATTGTTTCTTAGGAGGAGAGAACAATTGCACAGTCTTAACGCTGAGGATGAAAAGAATCGATGTAAATAAGCAAATCTGAATTATGTAAAAGCATTGTCTTTCGCGGCCGGCGTCCTTTTCAGTGCAGTTCTTATGGATACATAACCGCCTCACATGTGATAAAACTACTGACATTTCGGTTCAATAGAAGCCTATTCCGTGGTAGCCGTT
This sequence comes from Schistocerca nitens, assembly GCF_023898315.1. Lineage (NCBI taxonomy): Eukaryota > Metazoa > Arthropoda > Insecta > Orthoptera > Acrididae > Schistocerca > Schistocerca nitens. The sequence goes on along the minus strand of NC_064614.1, from coordinate 623,528,928 downwards.
ACGGTCACTGTTTAATACAAACGACGCGCGCAGATACTCAGAAGAACTTCATTGCAATAAACAAATAACATACGGAGATGCACCCACAGGGCCTAAATGAATCGTGAAGTGCAATTAGAAAACCTCACATGTGCGACTGAAGGCAAGTGTTCAAGTACCTTTGCCGTATATGCATACGACCGCGTTCTCACGCGTTCCTTATGGACAGAACTGAGTGAATGTTTATCAAATAGCGATTGAATTAGCTCAGTCTTTCTCAAAACTACAATCACCTTAGTTTGTTTTCACGGAATTGCAAATGAAGCTACTTTTGTTTATACTGACGCGAAGTGATATAATGCGGCTAACCGCTGCGGAGTACCTGCTGTTAAGTGCAGTATTTCCTTTCTAGTTTGCAGTCTCGATACGAGACTTCAGTATTACTGTAGTTCCGCGGCCGGTTCGAGTGCCAGTACAGACCCGACTGACTTTCTCTTATCGGGAAAGCCGAACTTAGCTGGAGCTGCTGCGGCGACCTTTAAGAAGAAATGAAGAGGTAGTGCGAAACGTATCTATAAATTTAAGGACTGTAATAGCAACAAAGAGTCACAACGTTGGCAATAATAATAATTTAAAATCGAAGTGTTCACCAGTACTCACCTTCAACAATGTTTCACTTAGAGCTATGATTATGAACACTGCTCTGCAGACTACGCCTCTGAACGAGGGGAGGTGCTGCCTATCAGTCGTTTGCCTCTGTACTCTGCAAGTCGAGTTTTTACTTTTGCCTTAATGGAGTGTCATTCCGTTTCGGTATTTGCTTACTTGAGTTCCTCTGGATTGCCGGTTCCGTCTGTATACTCGGGAACTGTGTCGGCCGTGTTGTTGCCAGCAGGCAGGTAAGGTCACTGCGAGTGTGTGCCTTTCGCTGGGTGGAATGTTACCGGTCAGTCCGCTAGTTCCTCTATGTAACCAGGACCTCACGCAAGGAGTTGAAAAGTGTTAACATGTAGCTTGTAACGATTAGGATTACTCTTTATCTCAGAGACTTCTTTTCCTGTTAGTTTGTTATCTAAAAAGAATGTCTGAAATTTGGAAGTTGATAAATGATGATGATGAAGTCCCATACTCCGTAACAGAGCATAGCGGAAGATGCGGGAGACCCGCATTGCAGTACTAGGCAAGGTCCTTGTGGAGGTGGTTTGCTATTGCCTTCCTCCGACCGTAATGGGGATGAATGATGATGATGAATACGACACAACACCCAGCCATCTCGACGCAGGTGAAAATCCCTGACCCTGCCGGGTACGAACCTGGGACTCAGTGCTCGGGAAGCGAGAACGCTACCGCGAGACCACGAGCTGCTGTCAGTGATAGATACGACATGTAAAAACAAATACGACTCAACTAAGACTTTTTTTTCGGGCGGGTATGTTCATAACTGCCGCCCTTCAGAATCTGCGCGTGCAGTTGCTAGTGTAACGCACTGAAACAGCCAGACAACGATGTAGTTCCTTTTTAACGAGAGTGTGTGTATTAAACTCTCCTGATCTGCTGTCGAGTCTATTAGGAGTGTGGTGGACGCGTATCTATTCTGAGTGAGTGGAGACACTGAGAATCTCGTAGGTACAAAAGCTAAGTAAATTAAAAGGCTGAGTCGGAGAGGTGGACAACGCTCCAAGTGAAAGAACCAGTCGAAAACGAGAAAACCAAGGTCAAGGTAATTCTACTCAGCCACATACCGCCCAAGTACAGGGCTTATAAAATAAATGATTAACAAGTTTGCCTAACAGTGAGATTTTCGCTTTCAATTTAGGCAGGCGGGATGGAGAGGGAGAGAATCCTGCACTACAACGCACGTGCTGGTTTGCACATCTAAAAACTAAACTCCGCCCGAACAGGCGTCAATAGACCCCAACGGTACTGACCGACGGCTGTGTCATCCTCAACCTGTAGGCGTCACTGGATGCTAATATGGAGGGGCGTGTAGTCAGCACTCCGCTCTCCCGGCCGCACGTCAATTTCCGTGACTGGAGCTGCTACTTCTCAACCAAGTAGCTCCTCAGTTTGCCTTACAAGGGCCGAGTGCACCCCGCTTGCCTCCCATCCGAGAGCTAGCCAAGCCCGACAGCGCTTAATTTTGGTGATCTGACGGGACCGGTGTTACCACTGCGGTAAGGCCGTTGGCTTGCTTTGCAGATCGTGAATATAAATAAAATTACGGGCAGAGCTCTTGTGCGAACACAGCTTGCACGCGGCGGACGAGTGCGACGGCCGGCCGTTGGTGGCCGAGCGGTTCTGGCGCTACAGTCTGGAACCGCGCGACCGCTACGGTCGCAGGTTCGAATCCTGCCTCGGGCATGGATGTGTGTGTGTTGTCCTTAGGTTAGTTAGGTTTAAGTAGTTCTAAGTTCTAGGGGACTTATGACCTCAGCAGTTGAGTCCCATAGTGCTCAGAGCCATTTGAACCATTTGAACGAGTGCGACGGCACAGATGCGCGGCCGGCAGAACAGAACAATGCCTCCCGGAAGAGGAGAGGAGAGAGAGACCGCACACGTGGACTGGCAGCGCGCCGCCACGGCCAGGCACACAGAGCGCAGGCCTCGGGGAGAACTGCTCCTAGAGCGCAAAGCAGACCTCACAGACCGTGTGGAGCAGCTACGTCACACAGTTAACAGAGGCGGTTCGGTCAAAGTGTTGTTCCACACGAATGAACCTCCTGACTGATTGAAACACACAGAAATGGGGAAGTATGTCTACCGTAGACCGACAGTAATGTTTTACAACATTTGTGGTGTACTGATAGCCGAGAGATTGGTTGCAGCACTTTTTTTCTTCTAAATCAGACTGAAAGTCCTTGTAGAGGCATGCAGCCCTTACGAATATAATTACCGGTAAGAATTTAAAAAGGCTGTATGGTTGCTTAAAAACAGTCCCTAGTTTTCTTTGAATTTGTTTATCAACTGTCATGACGCGTTTAGGGTTCAATCCACCATCTGATGACGTATTGTAAACAAGCAAAAGTAACAGATCTTACGTTACAAATCTTACAAAAAATCGAATTTCTTATAAAAGTCAGTTCTAAACCAACAATGTTCGAGAAAAAACGCTTTTTGATACAAAAATACGTACCATTTTAGATACAAATACATGAGACTTTTATGTAGATATCAGATACTGTCATCACTGTATAATATGTAGAATAACAGGTAGCACGCGCATCGACACGCTTACGTCAGCTAGTACGACGGAGCCTTCCTCCCGGCGCACATGGTGTCGCTGGCCGTTGCTTGTATGGTACTGCAACAGTTAAGGTCGAACTGTGCAACTAATGGTACTACCTGTTGTTTTCTACACATTAGTAATGACATCTACATCGAAATCTCATGTATTTGTGTCAAAAATCGCATGTGTTTCTGTATCAAAAAGTGCCTTGTTTTTCAATACTCTTCATTTAGAACTGACTTCTATAAGAAACTTGCGTTTCTGTAAAATTTGTAACCTAACATCTGCTACTTTTGTCTGTTTATAATAACTCGTCAGATGATGCGTTAAACCCGAAAGTTGTCACGACAGTTAATAAACAAATCCAGAGAAACCCAGCGACTGTCTTTAAGCAACCACACAACCTATTCTACTTCTTTTCTTACTGTTTGCGAAGACAAGTCATTAGACGACATGATTACCAGTAGACTAAGAAAACTAGGTCTATTTAGCGAGTTATTGGGAAATATTCGGATCTGACTTGTCGGAAGAACGGTGCAGCTTTTACTTAACCATCTTAAGGAAGCAGGGGAAACTACCATACAAGTTTGACACTCACAAGTAGATACCGCGGCGATCGACCAATGATGTCATTACTAATGTGAAATACGGGTCTTAAGAAGCGACCAATAGATGATTTAATAACAACATGAAAACAAAATAAAAAGAGACACTCTAACGGTAATTGAGGGGTCTGGACGGATAATGTTCTTGTTATTAACGCCTTCAAACGCATTAAAAACTGCAAAATATCAGAACACTGTGGGAAAAGAGCGGTCTTTATCAGGGATGTAAATGCAGCTGTGCAATATGCAATGTATATATAAAAAAGATTCCGTTACATGTTCGTTGGCTTTCTCAACGGTCAACCAACCTGCCACCACCCATTTTTGAAAACATTACTGGACAAAGTTAACAATAAGAGCAATATTTGAAATTAGTTATAAAACTGTGTAGGTCGCAAAGGCACCTTTATTAAAACGTGACCGTATTCGATCATCACATGATCTTCTTCAAATCTTCACCCAATTGATGGACAATGGCTATGGGTGGAACGTTCAGCTGTTCCTGCTCCGTACACAGCCATTGTCCATCGATATGGTTGAAGGTCAGAAGATGATCTAATGATGATGGAAACCGGTCGCGTTTTAATAAATGTACCTTTGCGATCTGGACTGTTTTTTAACTGATTTCAAATTTCAATTTCCAACTTAATCCAGGCCTCAGACTTTGTCAACAAAATCAGCACTTCGTAGTGACACATTGTTTGGCTTTGCCAGCTCACAACCAATTACCTTCCAACTTAGCCTAGAGCTCTGGCTACGCTACAGTTCATTCTGTCATTAGAACCTCATAAAAAGTTTATATGAGACTAGATAAACCATCCAAAACATCGTTTCCTCTAGCGCTTTTCCATCTGCACTAGACCTACAAAGAAACAGAAACAACACAATCTAAGCCACCATCCACTCGAATTATATGACGTATTAGAAACAAAACACACGACAAACATCTACAACTGAAATATACAAACAAAAACATCGCAGACGTCACATAAGAATATTATGAAATCACCCTTCAAACAATACACCGATGGCTCGCATTGTTCGATAGACCTGCGTGTTTGCGCTGTTTTCCTGTGTGCCTCCTTACTTTAATGATTGTTTCAAGCTGCATAAATAAAAGACGATATTGAGCTAGATGCGTCGCTGAATGCTGCCGGATATCATATGAGTTTTTGCATAGTGCTGAACGAAGCACTGAGTTACAAATTTATTTTTATAGAAAACCACAATTTGCCTCGTACAGTCCTCGCTGTTATGACTTCCGGGAAACTGCCGACATTTGTTAATAAGTGCTCATTTAATAGGTTCCACAGGTAGGCGCAGAATCAGTTACGAAAGACGCCTATGAGGCAGAAATGCGCGGCTATGTTTGATCGCTGCGGAGTGGTTTTGCAGATGTGTAATAATAGTGGGCAAGCAGTAGAGGAAAGCGTGGGGACGAGGAGGCGAACGCGCACCTGCGGGCCGGTTTTGTGCGTGTGGAACAAGCGGCGAGCCTCTCCCCTCAGTTCTCTGTTGATTATGCACCTGTCGTGACGGAGCGCCCCCCGGCAGGGAGAGTGGATTCGTGGCGATTGAAGCGTTCCCTGCGGTGCTTACGAGTACGGCCGAGACAGCTCGTGCTGCCGACCTGGACTCGTGCACGGTACGCTGAACTTCTGTGGGTTAGAGGGGGAGATAGTGGGACCGCACATTGAGATTCTCACGTCGACCTTGGTGACAGAACCAGTCTAGGGAACACCTAAGTGAACAACCAGGTGTATATAAATCATTTCTGGTGGTTAGCCATTGACTTATTTTAATACTATGTAGTGGAAGCATCTTTTTGTTTCTTCTTTTACCAATATATCCTTGATTAAAATGCTAAAAATCAAATAAACAGTTTTGATCATGTTTCCTGATTTTTTATTTGTTAGCGACTGGTTTCGGCCCTTTCCTCAGACCGTCTTCAGAATTTTTCACCACCAGCAGCAGCCATAATATCGGTGAAAAGCCTGAAGATGGTCTGAGGAAAGGGCCGAAACGGGTTGCTAACAAATAAAATAATCTGAACGCAATCGAGACTGTTTTTGATTATCATCATTTTATACCGATCGCTGTGCTCCAATCGCAGAATGCTTTCTAAATTTCTTTTATAACCGTGATTGTTGTGGTGCACTGCTCTCTATCATCTCGGACGTTAGACTTCAAACGAGGGTATACTGCCCGTTATCGCTTAGCTTTGACACCAGTGACAACAGCCACAAATCTGCTGGCGCTATATTGTTTTTCAGCATAATGCGTTCGTGAGAAAACACCGTCGACTGAACGCGATGTTGCAAGAAAGGCTTAACTTAGTGACACACAGAAACAGATGTTTCTTCAAAGAAAATCACTGCTACGAAAGTGACTGCTCAATACGTGCCTATATAAATTGCACAAACCAAATACTCTCAGCAAAGTAGGACCACAAACTTAATTGGAAACCAAACTAATCCGACGAAGGCTACTACCTACTGAAGTCACAAATTTGGCACACTGATCAGTGGAACATAGACACATGAGTCTACTTTTGCACGTTTTCCTAAAGCAAGACGTATATATCTTCGTGCAACACCGCATGTAGTGTATAATCTAGATTGTGCTCTTCCCATTGTCAAGAATGATGGATGGTTTCTAATGATTTGTTCGGTCCTCTAGTTATTTTTGTGACTCCTTTGTCACGCTAAAACTTCAGACGATAGTTTTCATACTGTAGCTCAAGCGTTATTACGACCATGAGCTGTATCTCTAAAGATAAAAATTCCTGTATTCACACAGTTGTATTATATTAATCATATGAGCCAGAGGATAAAAAACATGCTGCTCTACTGTATGAACACCTTTCCTTCGACTGAAAGCAGAGGAGACACTGAAAACCACAATTATCATAAAACATCCACCATCCTTCACTCTGGGAAAGCTACAGTCTAGATCGTCCGCTTCATACGGCGTTCCGCGAACGTATGTACGTCTTGCTTTAGGAAGCTGGGTCATATTAGGGTCGTGTGACTGGATTAACATTCCATTGGTCGGTGGGCCATAATTCATGTATTCACTAACATGCGGACCGCGGCTACTCGTCATCATAGATTGCATCGTCGTGTGTGGTATATGCGAGTGACAAAAATGAGAGCTCCAAATGGCCAACCGTTTGGAAAAAACAGCAATTTTGTAGCGGGTCGGCCGTGGCATGAGCTAGTTGGCGCAGGGAAAAGAATACGGAACGGTAACCCGAGAGTCGTGGGGTCAAGCACCTTAGTAGAAACTTTTTATATTCAATTTTTACATTACGTAAACTTAAAATGAACCGAAATGCACAGTTGATTGTATTTATTATTTATTAACATTTTCATCAGAGGCATGAAATGGAAAGGCAAAGGAAAATTTGGAATTGTAAGTAAATTTCGAGGAAGGGATTGTAAGCTGTACACGAGAACTTCATATATACAATTAGATACTCCTATTACTTTACAGCTGATGGTTTACAAGTGCTGGGGTGATATTCATCGTAAAGTCAGGGAATGAGGAATTGTCTCGGCATACTACACACCTTATAAGCGCCGAATTTTTACAATTATATGGCTGTTTAAAGTTTCTATAGGAAAACGCAATCTTGGTTAACTTATCTCATAGCAGTTCAAAAACAAACCGCGTACAATGCATCATTTCGTCCAGTATGGGAGAGGATAGGTGGTGATGTAAATGTAAAGCATTTTGATGCGCCTTCTCTGGATGTGATTTCTCTTTCTCTCTCGATGGATCGATTTTATCTGCACCAGGAACCTGTTATTCGCATGCAGCTGAATAGGGCTGCTCTAAGGTGAAAATGAAATTAACGGATCACGAAGTTCTGCAGGCTTTAATTACAATCCCGTCTAGGAAAGTTATTTGCAGAGTACTCGTCGACGCTGTAAGTACTATTCTTTCTTGGAAATTTATCTGCAATCCCAAATTTCCTTTGCTTTTCCTTTTCACGCCTTCTGTGAAAATAATGATGAATGCAAAATACCCAGCATAATTTCATTTATTTGCAGTGTAAGTATCGTAAAAACAGAAAACAAAAAGAAATAAAAGGTTTCTGCACAGGGGCTCCACCACAAGACCTTCGCATTAGCGTTCTGTATTCCCTACGCTGCGCGAATCCTTGCCTTGTAAATACGCTAACACAAATGGCTCACGCCTCGGCCAAAACGCTACTTTTTTCCAAACGCTTTGCCGTCTGGAGCTGCCACTTCTGTCACTTTCATTTCTGTCCAAGCCCTCCACATATCACACATTCGGACGAAATCGGTGGTGACGAGTAGGCGTGATCCCGATCTAAGTAGACGCCTTCGTTGCATTCACCTGGTTTTTAATGTGTTTGTCATACAGCACTGCCGAGGATAATTGATATGTAGTTTCCTGTAGGCACATTTAATTAATTAAATGGAATCAACAACTCGACTATATACCCGAAAGCGCACCTTTAATCAACCACTCCGAGACGACGTTATATACTATGTCGATGGATTGTTCTCCGGATGCAGTGGGGCTGTTTTGAATGCTATTTTAAACTGGTGTTAATATCGTTTTGCCTAACACCTGTGCGCGGCGCTGCTGGAACACGTTCACGTTCCTTGCTCGTACGCTTTGGCCGCAGTCGTACCTCGCGCAGCGAATAATGGCAGCATTTGATTCGGCCGGCGATTGTCGTGCGCCCTGTTTCCAGCCACTGCTCCACTCAGATAGCATCGCGTTCGCCTTCAGCGAGCGAGGTTGCCGGCCGGGGCTTGCCGGTATCGGTGATCTTTCTCGCCGGTACTGTGCCACGGTGCTAACGGACCGCAAGCCCCGATTCGTTCCAAACGACCAGAATTCCTAGGTGACGCATCTGCTTGGGAAGAATACCGTCTTGGCGGAGTGACAAATGCAAAAGGAAGTAAATATGTCGCCCAGTCAGGCGAACGTGGTCGTCTTGCACGACGATAAGGGTCAAGTTGTTACTGCTGCTATAGTGGCAGGTTATCAAGATTTAGCCGGCCGCGGTGGTCTCGCGGTTCTAGGCGCGCAGTCCGGAACCGTGCGACTGCTACGGTCGCAGGTTCGAATCCTGCCTCGGGCATGGATGTGTGTGATGTCCTTAGGTTACTTAGGTTTAAGTCGTTCTAAGTTCTAGGGGACTGATGACCACAGCAGTTGAGTCCCATAGTGCTCAGAGCCATTTGAACCTTTTTTATCAAGATTTAAGTGGTTTTGCACGTGGTGTTATAGTTGGCACCGAGCGATGGGACACAGCATCTCCGAGGTAGCAATGAAGCGGGGATTTTCCCGTACGACCATTTCAAGAGTGTACCGTGAATATGAGAAATTCCGTAAAATGTTAAAATCTCCGACAGCGCTGCAGCCGAAAAATGATACTCCAAGAACGGGGCCGGCCGAAGTGGCCGAGGGGTTCTAGGCGCTACAGTCTGGACCCACGCGACCGCTACGGTCGCAGGTTCGAATCCTGTCTCGGGCATGGATGTGTGTGATGTCCTTAGGTTAGTTAGGTTTCAGTAGTTCTAAGTTCTAGGGGACTGATGACCTCAGAAGTTAAGTCCCATAGTGCTCAGAGCCATTTGAACCATTTGAACCAACAACGGGGACAACGACGACTGAAGAGAATCGGTTAACGTGACGGAAGTGCAACCCTTCCATAAATTGCTGCAGATTTCAATGATGGGCCATCAACAACTGCCAGCGTACGAACCATTCAACGAAACATCATCGATATAGGCTTTCGGAGCCGAAAGCTCACTCGTGTACCCTTGGTGACTGCACGACACACGGTCCTGGGCCCGTCAGCACCGGTTCAAAATGGTTCAAATGACTCGGAGCACTATGGGACTCAACTGCTGAGGTCATAAGTCCCCTAGAACTTGGAACTACTTAATCCTAACTAACGTAAGGACAACACACACATGCATGCCCGAGGCAGGATTCGAACCTGCGACCGTAGCGGTCGCGCGGTTCCAGACTGTAACGCCAGAACCGCTCGGCCACCAGCGGCCGGCGTCAGCACCGGCATTGGACTGTTGATGACTGGAAACATGTTGCCTGGTAGAACGAGTTTCGTTTGAAATTTCATTGGGCGGATGGACGTGTACGGGTATGGAGACAACTTCATGAATCCATGGACCCTGCATGTCAGCAGGGGACTGTTCAAGCTGGTTGAGGCTCTGTAATGGTGTGGGACGTATGGATTTGGAGTGATATGGGACCCCTGATACGTCTAGATACGACTCTGACATGTGGCACTGATCCTGTCTGATCACTTGCATCCATTCATGTCCATTGTGCATTACGACGGACTTGGGCAATTCCATCAGGACAATGCGACACCCCAAACTCCCAGAATTGCTACAGAGGGGCTCCAGGAACACACTTTTGAGTTTAAAAAATGTTCAAATGTGTGTGAAATCTTATGGGACTTAACTGCTAAGGTTATCAGTCCCGAAGCTTACACACTACTTAAAATAAATTATCCTAAGGACAAACACACACACACACACACACACACACACACACACACACACACACACACACACACATGCCCGAGGGAGGACTCGAACCTCCGCCGGGACGAGCCGCCCAGTCCATGACTGCAGCGCCTCAGACCGCTCGGCTAATTCCGAGCGGCTTTTTGAGTTTAAATACTTCCGCTGACCACCAAACTGCCCAGAAATGAACGTTACTGAGCATATCTGAGATGCCTTGCAATGTGCTATTCAGAAGAGATCTCCACCCCCTAGTACTCTTACGAATTTATGGACAGTCCTGAAGGATTCATGGTGTCAATTCCCTCCAGCAGTACTTAGAAGTTAGTAGAGTCCAGGCCACGTCGCGTTGCGGCACTTTTGCGTGCTCGCGGGGGCTCTACACGGTCTTATGGGACCAAACCGCTGAGGTCATCGATCAGTAAGCCTATACACTACTTAAACTAATTTACGCTAAGGACAACACACACACACACCCATGCTCGAGGGAGGACTCGAACCTCTGACGGGGTGAGCCGCCCGGACCGTGACAAGACGCCTCGGACCGTGCGGCTACCCAGCGCGGCAGTTGAGAACGCTGGGTACAAGTGCTACTGTGATATGAAGAGGCTGATAACAGGAGGTGAGTGTACGGCAGGTCACACAAACCAGTCAGGAGACTGATGGTGAAAAAATAAAAGAATTACTAAAAGGTAGGTGCCTCTGTGTCAGAACGGTAATACTATTTTAAGGCAAGCCGTTCGTGCACATACATGTCTCCAACACTTGAGTGAGAAGGGAAAGTCCTCTCGAAAATCTCTTTGCTTTTTAGACTGCGAAAAACTGTTCAGTGAAACGGATAATCACATCATGAAGCGAGCTAGGAGAAAGATGAAATCGTACATAATCTTCTTATCTTGGCGATATTTTTAATTCACACGCACACTTAACGGATAAAGAGAATGGGACAGAGAAGAGGAGTAACTGAAGATGCGTGGCCAATATGGTAGGATTTTGTCACGAAAATAAAATTCACGAAATCTACATAGAAATCTACCATAAACTGTCAATAAAATTTAATAGAGTTTCATATTTAAAGCAAAAAAAAAATAGAGAAATTGCTTTGGAGATATGAAAAAATACACGACGAATTTAGCAGAAACTGGAAAATGAAGAAACAAGAAAAAATAATAACGCTAGAAATTATAGGATATGAAAGTTAAATTTGAAGACAAAGATTGAGTGATAGCTAAACAAGTACAGACAGTAATTAGTTTTCTTTCTGTTGCGAAAATATCATCATTCCTTCAAAGTAGATTGATGCTACACATCAAATAAAGTTTTGCATCACCCCGGTTCCCAGAACTCCTGAAGATAGACGTTGACTGTGGATATTGTATAGCAGACACAGTCCCTTTGACTGTTCAGAGATGTCACTAAACCCGCCCAAAGATGTAAACAACCATGCATGAGCAGCGCCTATTAGACGGAGGGAGTCCGACAACCGATCAGTTCCACTCCTTCCACCAGGAAGGAGGTACACGGTTCGTGTTGCCTGTAGTTCAACCATGCCTAGACGGTCAATACCGCGGTTCGATCGCGTCGCATTGTTATTTCGTGTCAGGAAGGTTTCTCAACAGAGAGGTGTCCAGGCGTCTCGGAATGAACCAAAGCGATGTTGTTCGGACATGGAGGAGATACAGAGAGACAGGAACTGTGGATGACATGCCTCGCTCGGGCCGCCCAAGGGCTACTACTGCACTGGATGACCGCTAACTCCGGATTATTGCTCGGAGGAAGCCTGACAGCAACGCCACCATGTTGAATAATGCTTTTCGTGTAGTCACAGGAAGTCGTGTTACGGCTCAAACTGTGCGCAATAGGCCGCATGATGCGCAACTCCACTCCCGACGTTCATGGCGAGGTCCATCTTTGCAACCACGACACCATGCAGCGCGGTACAGATTGGCCCAACAGCATTCCGAATGGACCGCTCAGGATTGGCATCACGTTCTCTCTACCTACCGATGAGTTTCGTATATGCTTTCAACCAGACAATCATCGGAGACGTGTTTGGAGGCAACCTGGTCATGCTGAACGCCATAGACACACTGTCCAGCGAGTGCAGCAAGGTGGAGGTTCCCTGATGTTTTGATGTGACACGTGGGGCCGACGTACGCCGCTGGTGGTCATGGAAGGCGCCGTAACGGCTGTAAGATACTTGAATGCCATCCTCCGACCGATAGTGCAACCATATCGGCAGCATATTGGTGAGGCATTCGTCTTCATGGACAACAAATCGCGCCGCCATTGTGCACATATTGTGAATGACTTCCTTCAGGATAACGACATCGCTCGACTAGTGTCCAGCGTGTTCTTCAGACATGAAATCTATCGAACATGCCTGGGAGAGATTGAAAAGGACTGTTTATGGACGTCGTGACCCAGCAACAAGTCTGAGGGATCTAGGCCGAATAGCCGTTGAGGACTGGGACAATCTGGACCAACAGTGCCTTGATGAATTTGTGGATAGTATGCCACTCCAATTTTCTGTACAGGTGCCGGAACTCTCGGAACCGAGATGATGCAAAACGTTTTTGATGTGTGTATAAGCATATGGAATGGCCCCATTGTAATTGGTGGCAACGAGACAGATATTCATGAGCTACCGTATTCTTCCGGTCTAGAAATATCTTATATAACGGAAACAAATGTCATATAATATAATCCGTTGGAATGTAAGACAGTAGTAGTCTCCATAAGTTATTTTCTACGTTTTAGTATCACGACAGTGAACATCCTTTTCACCTCTTGAAGATCAGCAACATGTTCTTGCAGAGCTTTCCAGTACTTTGTTAGAAGCAGAAGATTTATGGACCATGACTTTGGTGTATAATTATTTAGTCTGCTGCCTGGAGCCTGTGTAAGAGGTAAGCAACACAAGTCGGGAGGGGGGCACCAGAGACTCGACAGCTGTAATATTTCTATACAAGACGTAGGCTATCACAATTAGCAGACACCAAGTGATAAGTCGCTTGTCTCAAAATGTTCTCGAACCAGCACTGTCGATTGCACTTGTTTAGCAATGAAGTAAACTAAGCCCCTACTAGTGATTAAATACATCGCAGCGTCCAGAAAGCGAGAGAGGTTTTCCGTGTCAAGGACACATCAACGCAACGTGAACGCGACCTACAATTGTTTGTGCAAAGAGGCCAACATCGTTGGATGATGTTCCGCGAGCAAGGTTTGCGCAGATTGCGCCTTCCCTCGATTCGCTGCAGTAAATTTTGTCAGCACCTGTAAGCTGTTCGGCCTTGGGTAGAAACGCGATGCAAATTGTTCTGAGCGGCTCCACTAGTTTCCGCAGCGGCAAGCACTGCATGGAGGTCATTCGTGTTCTTGCGCTCGTCTCCCCGGTCGCCTCTGCGGTTAATGCCCACGGCCTCGCATGTCGTGTCAAGAAAACTTATGCATATGCGGCTCAACCCACATGAAAAGTTGTCGCTTAAACACGTGTGCTGTAATTCAGCTTTATCCTTGTGGGAGTAGGCCAGCTCTACACCAAGCTCCGGATGATTGAGTATAACGCTTCTTCAATTTAATTTTATTTTATTCATGTTCCCACATGTCTGGGTGATAACCCCGGCTCTCTTTGTTTGAACATCTGCTTTTACATTAATTGCTTTGCCGCGTAGCTCGTGTGTTCATGCCACGAAACCGCTTATTGATTCCTCCTCTGAACTGTATTTGGAGAAAGAACTGGTAGACACTACAAAATGATCGATAATATTTGGATGCCAAGAAAAATTACTTGTGACGCTTTGTTCCATTGAAGTGGGAAAACGCTACCAAGTTTGCTTGTCAATTAATTATCATACAGAGTGAAAATAATTTAAACCGTCTAACTCTGAGCGTTTGCTTGGGACAGCAAACCAAGTATTTTTCTCTACTCTACTGTGAGCATTATTTCATCTGGTCGTATCCACTATTCATGTGTAATGATTGATTTGTTGTTATAATGATTTCTGTTCCATCGGTAGAGGGCATACTTCACTCTTCAGTTGTAATAATTGTTTCACATTCAGATGCACTTGTTTACTAATGGAGCGATACACCGGCAGTGAGTACCCTGGTGTGGTTGGTGCTTACTTCTTAGCGACAGGGTCTTCTACATCCACAGTTCACATGTCTGGAGTGAGTTTAATCTACCTGCCACATTTACACGCGCTCATCGTGTGCGGTTCTGCGTCAACATGTGGGCGCTGCCGTTGGTGACTGTTCCAAATGGTTCAAATGGCTCTGAGCACTATGGGACTTAACATCTGAGGTCATTAGTCCCTTAGAACTTACAACTACTTAAACCTAACTAATTAAGGACATCTCACACATCCATGCCCGAGGCAGGATTCGAACCGCTCCGTCGCGCGGTTTCAGACTGAAGCGCCTAGAACCGCTCGGTCACAGCGGCCGGCGGTGACTCTTTAATTGGGCCGTATCCAATACCTGGGCCATTAAATGGCGTTCATTATTAAAATTTCCTCGTCAGAAGATTGCCAGAATTGCTGGATGACGTGCCACTCGCTACAAGACAGCGTATGTGGTTCCGGTACATTGCAGTCGTCCTGTGCGTCGATTCTTGAACAGACAGTTGCAGAAAAGTGGACTGGCAGAGGTGGTCCTGTACTATGGTTGCTCGATCCCCTGATATGAACCCTCTGGACTTTTTTGTCTGGGGAGAGATGCGTAAACCTGTTTACAAAACCGCTGTTGAATCAGAAGAGAATCAAGTTGCCTGGATAGTAGCAGCAGCAGCAGGAGCAGGAGAAATGAAGGCCAGTCCTGCAGTCTTTGACCGTGTTAAACAGAACATGAACCACCGGTGGAACCTTTTCCTACAAGTTGATTGAGGCATTTTTGAAACTCTACTGTAAGTGAAGTAATTGTGTTAATGTTGTTGTCTCTTGGCAACAAAGAATTAAAAATTGTAGGCAAGATTCGATGTCCTTGTAAAATGACGCCTGACAGAAAAACACATTACAAAAAGTGTTTTCAGTGTCTCGAGCAACTTTCTGGAGTTTGTTGGTTTAATTAATTTTCATCCAGAGAAAACTTATTCTACCGGTTTAAGAAAATCCTTACAGGAAAACATGACATCAGAAAAAAAAGTTTGGATATCCCGTACAACCTCCCAAAGTCTATCGGTTTAAATAATTTTCACCCGTATACAATCTATTGCCGGAGTCTGCGAACGCGAGTGATCGCATGCATATTCACCCACGCTGACCCTAGTCATTGCATGTGAGCATGGCACACTACGAAAATGTGATTGTTGTAAAAAAATAGTGGTCGAATGAATTTCTTGTTGAAACCTAAGCGAGCCAGGGTGCGCATTGGACCTTGGAATAGACTATAACCGCCCGTGGCGTCCGGAGACGGGGACGAAAAGTTGGGTTTCAACTACAAATTCGTCCCATCACGACATAATAAACCGCAATATTTTGATACGTTCGTCATTTTCGGCGGTGAATGTTTACAACTGTTGCAAACATTGCATTGTAGTGAATGATATAGACCAACTACACAAATTTTGAGTCAACTTGCGAAAATAGTGACACGTCGTTAATAACTACGATACCTTCCTCTGCTTACTATTATTATCTATAACTAACTGAACCAGACCACGCTTTGCTGTGGTTAAGTCTAGTTAAATGGACGCGAAACAAAAGAGGAAACACTCGTTCCTAATATGGCTGGAATTGGACATACGTCGTAATCTCCTTTTGCCCCCCGTCTCTGACCATCTCTTTCTACCCCTCTCTTTGACCATCTCCTCCGCCTTCCCCCTCGCTCTTTCCATCAGCTCCTCCTCCCACCACTTCACCTCCTCCCCCTTCCTCTCTCCTTCTGACCTTAAGCCTTGTTTATTATTATTATTATCATCATCATCATCATCATCATCATCATCATTATTGAAGATTCAGATCCTATATCAATAAGTCAATAAGCCACAAATATAACTTTCCTTTTTGTATGAAATAGGTCCGCGAGGAAGATAAAAAAAAAAATTCTTGCGTACACAATTTAAAAATTTATATAACGGGAAAAAAATATATATATGGGAGAAACAATCTAATTGTTTAAAAGCCCCTTTATCGAAGTTGCAACTGGCTGCGACAAAGGAAACAAAACCGCACATTTCTACAGCAGAGCGTTTTATTTCTCACAGTCGGTTTTAACAGTAAACCTATTCACCGTTGTTTAAAAAAATAGTCTGTCCGTCTGATAGTATTGTTAAAATCTGAAGAAGAATTTCAGAGATTTTGGCTAACAACGTTACACACACACACACACACACACACACACACACACACACACACACACACACACACGGGACGTTATGGTAGTAATGTTTTCCCTTTACATATTACATATGTGTTTAGGTATTATCTACATTAAAAAATCCGTCTGAACGTTCAGTAGAGTATCTGCTAAATTTTATGTAAATCTGTTTCGAGATTTTCGGTAACAATGTTTCCTCTTTATGTATTACACTAGCTTAGCGCCCGCTGCTTTGCTCGCATTAACTGTGAGGTCTGCACAGATTTTCGTTTTTTGTTTTTCTTTATCGAATTTTTATGCTGTTGCCAAATTGCAACATCTTCTAAACTTCTCACGCTAATTAAGGCATGATCTTCTCTGAATATACTTCTGACCAAAAAGCAACCAAGCAGCAAGTGCGGCCGGCCGCGGCGGTGGTCTAGCGGTTCTAGGCGCTCAGTACGGAGCTGCGCGACTGCTACGGTCGCAGGTTCGAATCCTGTCTCGGGCATGGATGTGTGTGATGTCCTTAGGTTAGTTAGGTTTAAGTAGTTCTAAGTTCTAGGGGACTGATGACCATAGATGTTAAGTCCCATAGTGCTCAGAGCCATTTGAACCATTTGAACCAGCAAGTGCGTGCGCGTGCAAGCAAGCAAGCACTATCTGTTCGCTGATTATGGTTTCACTTATTAGGAGGTTCTTTACACCCAGTGGTGCCAATGAAAATGTAGTCTGCTTGTCGGACTGATTTAGTCAGTACAGAAGGAGTTAACATACGAAACTATACCATTGTCAGGCCGGCGTTGTACGTGACTGATGTCCTCGTCCCAGAATCAGTTAATAATGTAGCATGCAAGGAAACACATAGCCACCTGAGTTAGTACATCTACATCTACATCCATACTCCGCAAGACACCTGACGGAGTGTGGCGGAGGGTACCCTGAGTACCTCTATCGGTTCTCCCTTCGAAGTAAAGGGAAATGATGATGACTTGGGACAGTGCATTGTGGTTAGTCAACCAGTTGTCAATTATATAATACAGAAGCTTCATTTCAGATCGCCGGCTATCTATCTTCTTCTGTAGGTGACGTGGCTTTAGTCTGTGTTGATAGTCCATCAAATAGGAAGTGTGAAGTTATGGCTCAAATGGCTCTGAGCACTATGGGACTTAACATCTATGGTCATCAGTCCCCTAGAACTTAGAACTACTTAAACCTAACTAACCTAAGGACAGCACACAACACCCAGCCATCACGAGGCAGAGAAAATCCCTGACCCCGCCGGGAATCGACCCCGCCGGGAATCGACCCCGCCGGGAATCGACCCCGCCGGGAATCGACCCCGCCGGGAATCGAACCCGGGACCCCGGGCGTGGGAAGCGAGAACGCTACCGCACGACCACGAGATGCGGCACAAAGGCTACGTCAATTATTGGCTGTGTTGGCTGATTCATGGGTCAAAGGGACGCAAATTTACACAGTCTAAACTTAAGCAGCACCAAGAAAAGCACTGTACCGCACACATCTCAACAGTTGAAGATACAACAGTGTGTTTCGACAGTTCACAACATACATTAGGGCCAACTTGAACACTGGTACGAAGTTTCGTGTGCTTAGACTTTCGTGTCAGTGATGACGGTACGGAGATAAGGGCAAGACAATTGTCCCCAAGCGGAGAAAATCTCCGACTCGGCCAAGAATCGAATACGGCCCCCTCGGTTAGCAATCTTCCGTGCTGACCGTGCAGCTACCGAAGCAGACGAAATAAAATCTTCGATAATGGATTTCTTTCGGACAGCGTTACACTTGGCATTTCGAGAGACGTAGGTGAGCCACACCTGGATCGCAACAATGTTGGATGAACGGTCGATGGTGTATGGTGTGCTAACTTCCAGCCTCAGTGTAAACAGTAATGGGATCTTTAGTGTACTTACTGCGATTTCTTTCGGAGAGTGTGCTGACACTTTTTCGGTCAGGTTGTTGCGTGACTGTTATGCAAACCCTAGACGAAACGATCTGAACCTAATAGGATACACAAAACACGAAGACAGAGATAATATACTTCCAGCACAATGAGCATACGCTCGTGAAGTGGTATAACGTCAGGGGCCGACGCGAGGGGGAGGGAGAGGGACTGAGAGGATAGAGATAGGGAGAAGGAGTCTTGGTTGATTCTAAACAGAATCGTCATGAAGCATAATCTACTCGTACAGTTTTCAATCATTGCGATATCTGTACAAAAACGGAGAAGTAGGTCTACGAGACTGTGCCTTGTCTGTTCAGTAAGATTTACGGATGGACGGTGGTTTCTACGTTCCGACAGGTGCAGAAAACCTGTCGGGCGGGAACAGCGAGGATCTGCCGCCCTTGCGTAATAAAAGTTGCGGCACAGTCGGCACGCCGCGTTCCTGGGGAGGTCGCCGGGGACGGAATGTCGTTCCCGCCGGCCTGCGTCCGCGCCGTGTGTGTCTGCGGCTCCGCAAAGGGACGGCACGGCTAGCGAGACGCGGTCGCGGCCGGCTGAAATTTCATCGCCATCAATCGCCCTCTGTCCGCGGGCGCGTAAGCCGCCGTTTATGCAGGCCGTGCGGTGAAGCTGGAATGAACTGCCGATGTGATGGACGGGCTCTGAAGCTGGGCGTATTTCCCTGAAATTATTTAGAAGCACAGAACACTGTAGCATCAGCTGTGGTGACGCTTAGCGCTTTCAACTGGCGATTTGAGCACATGTAAACAGCTCGTATAAACTCCCATGTTGAGATTCAGCTGCTGGTGGAATCCCCTTCACGCGCTGGAAACGTCGGAGTTCCACATTCATCTACATGTGTGTGATTACTCTGCTTTAAGCACCTAAACGTTTGGGTGTGGACGCATAGAACTACTTTACACTATTTATCGACCATTCGACTCTCGAATAGCACGTGGGAAAAATGAACACCTAAATCTTTCCATGTGAGCACTCATTTCTGTTATTTTACCGCGATGGTCATTTCCCTCTATTTAGGTGGCACCGTACAATATATTTTCGCGTTTGCAGGTTGTAGTTCTCATATCTGTGCATCGTGTGTCATATGTTACTATATTCCACGGAATAATTGTGACGAGTGCTTTAAGTATAATTTTTTAGTTTTTACGAGTATAAAAGAGGGAAGAAAGACTAAAATCTTGTTTCACTACATGGTATACTGTTCTTGAACACAGGCATCTCCCCCCCCCCCCCCCCAACCCGCGCCTCCCCGCCCTCCAAGCTTAACGTTCTATTTGACGGACGAATCACCATCAACAGCGTCCCTTGATGTCATTGCCTGGCAGAACGCCCAAGGCTTTTGCGCACCATCTCTCGTCCAGGAAAGACATCAAAACTCCCACTCTCCTCCAATTGTCGGCCAAATACTGGAAGTGAAAATTTGCTCCAACACTGCAATTCGAAATTGTTTTTTTCCGAATTGAGTGACAGTGCCGCCTCAGAAGCGTGTGTTCGTGACTTTTGCTATCGATATTCCATCGGGAGAGATACAGGTTGGCACCATTTGCCACCCTGTTGGAGGCGCCTGTGATTTTGCATCTGACCTATTCTTCACATACGAATACGCGCATGCAGCCGACGCCACAAATCTGTGGGTGCAGAGGGGTGCTCAGAATGTCTTTATGTTACATATTACGTAGACTACATGTTATCTGTATGTGATTGAAACGTAAGTGTAACTGTCTTGGTAAAATGAAATTAAAGATTACGTTTGACAGTTTAGTGTTAACAGAGACACAACATATAAATCTAGGCCAATATACGAGATAATTGTTCAGAAAACAGGGCTGATTGTTTATCGCCCTGTAAGGCAAAGCGTTAAATTGCTTGGTAAAATATTTTAGATGATAAATTTCACAAGGTATTCTTAATTTTTCGTGCAAGTTTATGTTGAATTAGAAATATATTTGGACAGTTGTAAGAATTAATACCGGAAAAAATACTTTTGAGTACAAATATTTCGCCACATAAATCTGCATGTAGTGAACCCAACAAACAATTAACATGAAAAGTATTCGCGGTATTTCGTGACAGCGTAGTCGAAACAGCAAGAAGCGTCTTAGAAACCTATACGAAATGAATGGGGCACCAGGAAGCTTCTTTCACGTGAATGACAGCCTGCGGAAAAGTCAGGTGTAATCGCAACACCAGCTAACTGTATAAATAAAAATAAGAAACGATCGCTATATTACAACGTTGTCAAAAAGCACCTACATCTTACAAACTTTGTTGTGCATGAGTTACAGTTTCCGCACCAACCTGCAAGTGTCCGATGCACCCGTGTTTTCTCAGTGAGGTCGTATCGGGATGTTTGGATTCCCAGTTCATTTGCTCAGATGAGACCTGGTTCAGCTTACGAACTTGTGAAGCCGTAGAACACGCGTCACAGCTCTTATGAAAATCCTCTTCAGTATGTCGAACAGCCGTTACGAAAAGTTCACATTAGCACTTTTTTCGGGTCTGTTTTATATTGGCCTTCCAGTATGACTGAGATTACAAATGAAATTGGTGACCAAGTATGCTAAACCATTGAAGGATCCTCCGTCTTCCCGAAGAACGCAGCATTTCCAGTCAGATGCAGATCTGTAGAGACATGCCAGGTTGAATTCTTTTGATACAGATGTCGGCAAAATGAGCTGCGTGCAAGTGTGTCCCAACAGATTTTAATCCACTAATCCCGTACATATTCCGCAAACCACCATACGGTGGTTGGTAGAGGGTACTTCTTGTATTACCATTTCCTTCCTTTCCTTTTCAACTTGAGAATGGTGCATGGAACGAACGAGTCGGCAAGATTCGGTATGAGAAAGTGACGAGGTAGAACTCGTACCTCCACCTTCAATTGTCCACATCTTCACTAACACTCACCCCTACGACACTACCTAACCTCCATAAAAGGTGTTGTTCCTTTACCTAACAATGTTCTAGCTTTGTCGGGATGTTCAGTACCGACCGGGAGCCGTGTCATCCCGTTGCCATCTTCCAGACAGCGGAGCCGCTAATACTCACTCAAGTTGCTCCTGTGTTGGCATCACGAAGCTTGTGAGCACACCGGTCCAATTCTCCCACCAAGGAAAAACCCCTCGCAGTACTAGGAATTGAACCCGAGTCCTCCGCATAGCAGTCAGACACACTGATAAGCTAGGTAAGGAAGCGGACTGTTGCTGTATCTGACAGGGGGGAAACCCTTAGGTGTAGATAGTTACTGACGTTAGATTAGGGTTATAGCAACGGCATCTACAGCACATCTCCAACGTAAGCTACAACTGTAGCTTTATCAAGTCAATTAAAGTTCGTCAGTAAGGGTCTTCAGAGCCGAACTGAATCGACACAACCGCGAAGAAGTGGAAACAATCTTAAAATGTGAACTAGTCGTTGGGTCTAGACTTAAAGTATGTTGTCATAATCACGACGGCAGTCATGCGGAAGTAACTCATATCATCCTATTCTCGATTTTTTTCTTTTCTCTGACTTTAGTCATTTTTATGTATTAGTATGAAAATGAGCAACTTATCAATGCTTCCAAGCTAAAGCAACTCTAACATAAATTACACAATTGTCTTTTTCTTTTTTGGGCATGGCTATTTTTTTAGATTAACTAGTTATGGGCTGCGTAATACATTAGTGGAGATGTTGTTATTCAGATTATTACTACAAAGTCAAGCCTCATTGTTTATAAGAATTTTGCTTGCATATAATTTTTGAGTGTGATTTTACTAGTGAACTACGATAATGCATTTCCGTATTGTTAATCGTTCGTCCGTTCATCGCCATGCCTAATCGATCAGCATAGTTTTTGTCGCAAGTAATAATAATAATAATAATAATAATAAGTCCCCGTGGAGGCCCGGGAAAAGAATAGGCCTCCGGTATGTTCTGCCAGTCGTAAAAGGCGACGAAAAGAACAAACCACTAATAGGGCTAACCCCCCTTTTAGTGTGATTAGTTGGTTCAGGACAGAACTAAAGAAGCCTCGGACAAGCGCCGTCATGGTCGGGGACGACGCTTGAACGCTATGCCCGCCCACAATGGTAACGACACTGCTAGCCAACTGGAAAATGATTTAAATCCAAATAGAGGTGTTTTGCAGGATATGCTTCCTGCAACCACCCTAGAAGGAAAACAAAGACAGAGGATGAGATGGTCAGATGAAGTTAATCGACACCTCATGTTCTGTTATTACCAAGCAACAAACCTAGGAACCAACACAACTGGATACAGATCACAAGTATACACAACATTTATTACCAGATACCCAGAATTAAAATTTTTAACAGAACAACGACTAGCTGATCAGATCCGTGTAATAATCAAAAATAACAGGATACCCCAGTCAGAATTAGAAAACATCAAACAAGAAGTACAACAAATACTGGAACAAACTAATGTGCAATCAGAAGAAGAAGAAAATACAGTAATGGACTCAAACATCCCAGAGCAAACAAACAAAGAACAACACGCACCAATTAAACAATCAGAGGAAAACGAAATCTTAAGACAGCCACCAGAACAAGCACAAATAGAACACGAAGTGACACACACGTTAGATATAGAAGAAAAATTTCAGCTGACATATATAGAATACAAAGACACAAATACAGACATAAGACCATTCTTGCATAGACCACCAAATAACCCACAAGTCGAAACAACAATAAAAACTATCAACACAATCATACACAACAAAATAAATGAAAACACAACTATGGAAGAGTTACAACTACTGGTTTATATAGGAGCACTCACTACACTAAATATACACACTAGACAGAGATCAGAACCAACCAACACACAGAAGAAACCCACAAAACCAGCATGGCAACACAGGCTACAGATCAGAATAGAAAAACTGAGAAAAGACATCGGACAGCTAACACAATTTATAAGAAATGAAATCTCGGAAAAAAAACGAAAAAGGTTAGGTAAAATCTCACAACAAGAAGCGACAGAGCAATTAGACGAAAAGAAGCAGAAATTACAAGCATTAGCCAAACGACTCAGAAGATACAAAAAAAGTGAAAATAGAAGGAAACAAAACCAAACATTCAACACAAACCAAAAGAAATTTTACCAGACAATAGATAACACACACATTAAAATAAACAATCCACCAAACATAACAGACATGGAACACTTCTGGAGCAACATATGGTCAAACCCGGTACAACATAACAGGCATGCACGGTGGATACAAACAGAAACAGACACATACAAGATGATACCACAAATGCCTGAAGTGATAATTTTGCAACATGAAGTCACCCAAGCAATTAATTCTACTCACAATTGGAAAGCCCCTGGAAATGATAAAATAGCAAATTTCTGGTTAAAGAAGTTCACCTCAACACATTCACATCTAACTAAATTATTTAACAGTTACATTGCAGACCCATACACATTCCCTGATACACTTACACATGGAATAACTTATCTGAAACCTAAAGATCAAGCAGACACGGCAAACCCAGCTAAATATCGCCCCATAACATGCCTACCAACAATATACAAAATATTAACTTCAATCATTAAACAGAAATTAATGACACATACAACACAGAACAAAATTATAAATGAAGAACAAAAAGGCTGTTGCAAAGGAGCACGAGGATGTAAAGAGCAACTGATAATAGATGCAGAGGTGACATATCAAGCTAAAACTAAACAAAGGTCGCTACACTACGCATACATTGATTACCAAAAAGCTTTTGATAGTGTACCCCACTCATGGTTACTACAGATATTGGAAATATACAAAATAGATCCTAAATTGATACAGTTCCTAAACATAGTAATGAAAAATTGGAAAACCACACTTAATATCCAAACAAATTCAAATAATATCACATCACAGCCAATACAGATTAAGCGTGGAATATACCAAGGAGACTCATTAAGTCCTTTCTGGTTCTGCCTTGCTCTGAACCCACTATCCAACATGCTAAATAATACAAATTATGGATACAATATTACTGGAACATACCCACACAAAATCACACATTTGCTATACATGGATGATCTAAAACTACTGGCAGCAACAAATCAACAACTCAACCAATTACTAAAGATAACAGAAGTATTCAGCAATGATATAAGTATGGCTTTTGGAACAGACAAATGTAAGAAAAATAGCATAGTCAAGGGAAAACACACTAAACAAGAAGATTACATATTGGATAACCACAGCGACTGCATAGAAGCGATGGAAAAAACGGATGCCTATAAATATCTAGGATACAGACAAAAAATAGGAATAGATAATACAAATATTAAAGAAGAACTAAAAGAAAAATATAGACAAAGACTAACAAAAATACTGAAAACAGAATTGACAGCAAGAAACAAGACAAAAGCTATAAATACATATGCCATACCAATATTGACCTACTCATTTGGAGTAGTGAAATGGAGTAACACAGACCTAGAAGCACTCAATACACTTACACGATCACAATGCCACAAATATAGAATACATCACATACATTCAGCAATAGAAAGATTCACATTAAGCAGAAAGGAAGGAGGAAGGGGATATATCGATATAAAAAACCTACATTATGGACAGGTAGACAATTTAAGAAAATTCTTTATAGAACGAACAGAAACTAGCAAAATACACAAAGCAATCACTCATATAAATACATCGGCTACACCACTACAATTTCATAACCACCTCTACAACCCTTTAGATCACATAACATCAACAGAAACGAAGAAAGTAAATTGGAAAAAGAAAACACTTCATGGCAAGCACCCGTATCATCTAACACAGCCACACATCGATCAAGACGCATCCAACACATGGCTAAGAAAAGGAAATATATACAGTGAGACAGAAGGATTCATGATTGCAATACAGGATCAAACAATAAACACCAGGTATTACAGCAAGCATATTATTAAAGATCCCAATACCACAACAGATAAATGCAGACTTTGTAAACAACAAATAGAAACAGTAGATCACATCACAAGCGGATGTACAATACTAGCAAATACAGAATACCCCAGAAGACATGACAATGTAGCAAAAATAATACATCAACAGCTTGCCTTACAACATAAACTTTTAAAACAACAAGTTCCTACATACAAGTATGCACCACAAAATGTACTGGAGAATGATGAATACAAATTATACTGGAACAGAACCATTATAACAGATAAAACAACGCCACATAACAAACCTGACATCATACTCACCAATAAAAAGAAGAAATTAACACAACTAATCGAAATATCCATACCCAATACAACAAATATACAAAAGAAAACAGGAGAAAAAATTGAAAAATACATCCAACTGGCTGAGGAAGTCAAAGACATGTGGCATCAGGATAAAGTTGAAATCATACCAATTATAGTATCAACTACAGGAGTCATACCACACAATATCCACCAGTACATCAGTGCAATACAGCTACATCCAAACATATATATACAACTACAGAAATCCGTAATTATTGATACATGTTCAATTACCCGAAAGTTCCTAAATGCAATGTAACACATACCGTACAGTTAATACGAAGTGACGCTTGATCAAGGTCCGCGTCACTTTCCATTCTCAACCAGACTTAACGTCTGAGAAAGTAAAGAAATAATAATAATAATAATAACAATAACCCCCTGGAGGCCCGGGAAAAGAATAGGCCTCCGGTATGTTCTGCCAGTCGTAAAAGGCGACGAAAAGAACAAACCACTAATAGGGCTAACCCCCCTTTTAGTGTGATTAGTTGGTTCAGGACAGAACTAATGAAGCCTCGGACAAGCGCTGTCATGGTCGGGACGACGCTTGAACCCTAGGCCCGTCCACAATGGTAACGACACACGGAAAATGATTTAAATCCAAATAGAGGTGTTTTGCAGGATATGCTTCCTGCAACCACTCTAGAAGGAAAACAAAGACAGAGGATGAGATGGTCAGATGAAGTCAATCGACACCTCATGTTCTGTTATTACCAAGCAACAAACATAGGAACCAACACAACTGGATACAGATCACAAGTTTACACAACATTTATTACCAGATACCCAGAATTAAAATTTTTAACAGAACAACGAATAGCTGATCAGATCCGTGTAATAATAAAAAATAACAGGATACCCCAGTCATAATTAGAAAACATCAAACAACAAATACAACAAATACTGGAACAAAATAATGTGCAATCAGAAGAAGAAAATACAGTAATGGACACAAAGACCCCAGAGCAAACAAACAAAGAACACCACACATAAATTAAATAATCAGAAGAAAACGACATCTTAAGACGGCCACCAGAACAAGCACAAATAGAACATGAAGTGACACACATGTTAGATATAGAAGAAAAATTTCAGCTGACATATATAGAATACAAAGACACAAATACAGACATTAGACTATTCTTGCATAGACCAACAAATAACCCACAAGTCGAAACAACAATAACTACTATCAACACAATCATACACACCAAAATAAATGAAAATACAACAATGGAAGAGTTACAACTACTGGTTTATATAGGAGCACTCACTACACTAAAAATACACACCAGGCAGAGATCAGAACCAACCAACGCACAGAAGAAACCCACAAAACCAGCCTGGCAACACAGGCTACAGATCAGAATAGAAAAACTGAGAAAAGACATCGGACAGCTAACACAATTTATAAAAAATGAAATATCAGACATAAAACGAAAAAGATTAGGTAAAATCTCACAACAAGAAGCGATAGAGCAATTAGATGAAAAGAAGCAGAAATTACAAGCATTGGCCAAACGACTTAGAAGATACAAAAAAAGTGAAAATAGAAGGATACAAAACCAAACATTCAACACAAACCAAAAGAAATTTTATTAGGCAATAGATAACACACACATTAAAATAGACAACCCACCAAACATAACAGACATGGAACACTTCTGGAGCAACATATGGTCAAACCCTGTACAACATAACAGGCATGCGCGGTGGCTACAAGCAGAAACACACCCATACAGGATGATACAACAAATGCCTGAAGTGATAATTTTGCAACATGAAGTCACCCGAGCAATTAATGCTACGCACAATTAGAAAGCCCCTGGAAAAGATAAAATAGCAAATTTCTGGCTAAAGAAGTTCACCTCAACACATTCACATCTAACTAAATTATTTAACAGTTACATTGCAGACCCATACACATTCCCTGATACACTTACACATGGAATAACTTATCTGAAACCTAAAGATGAAGCAGACACAGCAAACCCAGCTAAATATCGCCCCATAACATGCCTACCAACAATATACAAAATATTAACTTCAGTCATTACACAGAAATTAATGACACATACAACACAGAACAAAATTATAAATGAAGAACAAAAAGGATGTTGCAAAGGAGCACGAGGATGTAAAGAGCAACTGATAATAGATGCAGAGGTGACATATCAAGCTAAAACTAAGCAAAGGTCACTACACTACGCATACATTGATTACCAAAAAGCTTTTGATAGTGTACCCCACTCATGGTTACTACAAATATTGGAGATATACAAAGTAGATCCTAAATTGATACAGTTCCTAAACATAGTAATGAAAAACTGGAAAACCACACCTAATATCCAAACAAATTCAAATAATATCACATCACAGCCAATACAGATTAAGCGTGGAATATACCAAGGAGACTCATTAAGTCCTTTCTGGTTCTGCCTTGCTCTGAACCCACTATCCAACATGCTAAATAATACAAATTATGGATACAATGTTACTGGAACATATCCACACAAAATCACACTTTTGCTATACATGGATGATCTAAAACTACTGGCAGCAACAAATCAACAACTCAACCAATTACTAAAGATAACAGAAGTATTCAGCAATGATATAAATATGGCTTTTGGAACAGACAAATGTAAGAAAAATAGCATAGTCAAGGGAAAACACACTAAACAAGAAGATTACATATTGGATAACCACAGCGACTGCATAGAAGCGATGGGAAAAACAGATGCCTATAAATGTCTAGGATACAGACAAAAAATAGGAATAGATAATACAAATATTAAAGAAGAACTAAAAGAAAAATATAGACAAAGACTAACAAAAATACTGAAAACAGAATTGACAGCAAGAAACAAGACAAAAGCTATAAATACTTATGCTATACCAATATTGACCTAGTCATTTGGAGTAGTGAAATGGAGTAACACAGACCTAGAAGCACTCAATACACTTACACGATCACAATGCCACAAATATAGAATACATCACATACATTCAGCAACTGAAAGATTCACACTAAGCAGAAAGGAAGGAGGAAGGGGATTTATCGACATAAAAAACCTACATTATGGACAGGTAGACAATTTAAGAAAATTCTTTATAGAACGAGCAGAAACGAGCAAAATACACAAAGCAATCACTCATATAAATACATCGGCTACACCACTACAATTTCATAACCACCTCTACAACCCTTTAGATCACATAACATCAACAGATACGAAGAAAGTAAATTGGAAAAAGAAAACACTACATGGCAAGCACCCGTATCATCTAACACAGCCACACATCGATCAAGACGCATCCAACACATGGCTAAGAAAAGGCAATATATACAGTGAGACGGAAGGATTCATGATTGCAATACAGGATCAAACAATAAACACCAGATATTACAGCAAGCAAAATGGTTCAAATGGCTCTGAGCACTATGGGACTCAACTGCTGAGGTCATTAGTCCCCTAGAACTTAGAACTAGTTAAACCTAACTAACCTAAGGACACACAAACATCCATGCCCGAGGCAGGATTCGAACCTGCGACCGTAGCGGTCTTGCGGTTTCAGACTGCAGCGCCTTTAACCGCACGGCCACTTCGGCCGGCTACAGCAAGCATATTATTAAAGATCCCAATACCACAACAGATAAATGTAGACTTTGCAAACAACAAATACAAACAGTAGATCACATCACAAGCGGATGTACAATACTAGCAAATACAGAATACCCCAGAAGACATGACAATGTAGCAAAAATAATACATCAACAGCTTGCCTTACAACATAAACTTATAAAACAACACGTTCCCACATACAAGTATGCACCACAAAATGTACTGGAGAATGATGAATACAAATTATACTGAAACAGAACCATCATAACAGATAAAACAACACCACATAACAAACCTGACATCATACTCACCAATAAAAAGAAGAAATTAACACAACTAATCGAAATATCCATACCCAATACAACAAATATACAAAAGAAAACAGGAGAAAAAACTGAAAAATACATCCAACTGGCTGAGGAAGTCAAGGACATGAGGCATCAGGATAAAGTTGACATTATACCAATTATACTATCAACTAAAAGAGTCATACCACACAATATCCACCAGTACATCAATGCAATACAGCTATATCCAAACTTGTATATACAACTACAGAAATCTGTAATTATTGATACATGTTCAATTACCCGAAAGTTCCTAAATGCAATATAACATATACCGTACAGTTAAAAGGAAGTCATGCTTGATCAAGGTCCGCGTCACTTTCCATTTTTGACCAGACATAACGTCTGAGAAAAGAAAGAAATAATAATAATAATAAATAATCATTATACGACCTCGTCCTCGGATCTTTCTCGTTCTGGTTGTTGCGCGAGATGTATGTGGGAGGAAATAATACGTTGCGTGACTCCTCTTGCAAAATACCCTCTCTCAGTTTTAACAGTAATCATGTCCGTGCAGAACGCCTACCTTGCATCGTCTACAACTGGAATTTGATGAGCTTCTTTCTGGTACTATTACGCTTTCTAAACGAATCCGCGGCGATACGCGCCATTCAGCTTTGGATGTTTTCCATCGGCCTCGTTAACTACCTGCTAAAGGTAATAGTCTGATTAGCAGCGCTCAAGGTTCGGTCAGATGAATGTTTTTATAGAACTCCTTTCGTGCATACGTTGTGTTTTCGTATGACTCTTCCTGTTCATCTTAGTCTGGCTTCTACTTACGCTACAAATTATGTTTCGTTTTCATTTCACTTCAGGTAGTTTCCCATGACCACTTCTTAAAACGTTATTGTTGCTAGTGTTTCCTTCGATTTATCCACAGAACTATAACCGAACAACAATGATAAGATTTACGAAGGAGATTAACACTATTTGATCAAAAATATCCCACCTATTGGTGCCCATTAATATGAGGTGCGTCCAGCCTTCGCATTTATGGTTTTTCCTCTGCGAGGGACCACAATCATGAGGAATTTCTGCCACTGGACTGTTAATTGTTAATTTATTTCACACGATTATGATTTCGGCTCTGTAGCGATTCTCGAGTGCAAGTTGACATGTTAAAATACGTATGATCCGTCCGTGACATCTCGTCGCCGAGAAAACATATTTCTGGTCTTACAGACCAGTTGTATTACAGGATATGTACTCATATCATGTAATACCACGACTGTTCTATAACACGAGAAACATATTTTTTCGACACAGACAGATCAGACATATTTTAACATTTCAACATGCCCTTGAGAACGGGTACACAGCCGAAATCATGATTGTGTAAAATAAATGGACAATTAACAATTAACAATCAGATAGTAAAAATTTTTTTCAAAAAACCTTCGTCTTTATGGCGGCTTCACCTCTGCTGGGAACACTTTCAATGAGCTGTGTCAATGTCTGTGGAGGAATGGCGGCTCTTTCTTCAACAGAGGAAACCAGAGAAGGTAGTGACGTTTGACGCTGGGATCTGGAGCAAAGACGACGTTCTGACTCATCCCAAAGGTGTTCTTCTGGGTTCAGATCGAGACTCCTGGCAGGACAGTCCCTTTCACCAATGTTATTGTCCACAGACCATTGCCTCACAGATGCTCCTGTATGACGGGTCAAATGGCTCTAAGCAATATGGGACTTAACAATTGAGGTCATCAGTCCCCTAGACTTAGAACTACTTAAACCAAGCTAACCTAAGGACATCACACACATCCACATCCATGCCCGAGGCAGGATTCGAACCTGCGACCGCAGCAGCAGCGCGGTTCCGGACTGAAGCGCCTAGAACCGCTCGGTCACAAGGCCGGCGCTCCTGTATGACACGGTGCATTGTGAAGCTGATACAATCATCGTCTGTGAACAGTTCCTCTACAGTATTCAGTACACAGTGTTGTAAATATGTTCATATCCTTCCACATTTAATGTTTCCTTAAGCGCAATAAGGGGACCACACCCAGACCACGAAATACACCGCCATACTGTAACACCAACACCTCCTCCGTACCGTACTGTTGACGATAAACAGTATGGCAGATAACGTTCTCCAGGCGTTTTCCACACCCAAACCGCTCCATCAGATTACCAGAGTGTACAGCCGCGATTCGTCACTCCAAACCACTCGTTTCCAGTCATCCACTGTCCAGTGCGTCGCTCTCGACACCACCTTAAGGATCGCTTAGCAGTGACGGCAGAAATGTATGGCTACTGAGGAGCTCCCATTCTTTTTAACTATCTACGCACAATCACTGTGTCCGTAGCACTTTGGATCTCGCGAGTGACTGCTTCCGCTTTTCTTATAACCATCCTCCGCGATGCTCGACGGTTGCACTCCGTCAGTTCATGTCGTCTACCTGGTCTTAGTGTAGCTGTCGTTGTTGCTTCGCGTTTCCACTTCAGTCATATCACCTACAGTCGATATGGACATCTTTAGAAGGTTTGAAATGTCTCCGATGGATCTGTTAATCAGGTGATACGCAGTGACTAGTCCACGTACGAAACAACTTGGTAATTGCTGCTACTGGTTCTCTACCGACAATACCACACTCCCCGCCTCCTTTTATACTGTCGGCTACGCCTTTCGAGACATCTAGTAGTCAAATTCGAATTACATATGTATATCTGGAGAGAATGAAACTTCCTGGCAGATTAAAACTGTGTGCCGGACCGAGACTCGAACTCGGGATCTTTGCCTTTCGCGGGTAAGTGCTCTACCAACTGAGCTACCCAAGCACGACTCACGCCCCGTCCTCACAGCTTTAATTCCGCCAGTACCTCGTCTCCTACCTTCCAAACTTCACAGAAGTTCTCCAGTGCTAGTTCTGCAAGGTTCGCAGGAGAGCTTCTGTGAAGTTTGGAAGGCAGGAGACGAGGCACTGGCGGAATTAAAGGTGTGAGGACGGGGCGTGAGTCGTGCTTGGGTAGCTCAGTCGGTAGAGCACTTGCCCGCGAAGGGCAAAGGTCCCGAGTTCGAGTCACGGTCCGGCCCACGGTTTTAATCTGCCAGGAAGTTTTATATCCGGATACTTTTGATCAGATAACTTGAAATGTAAACTGTCCTATAAATGTTCGCCGTAACCGAAACGGTAGGAAAAGGACACCAGCTGAGGTAACACCGTTCTAGACACGTTAGCGAGGTCGGTAAGTGCCTCGACCTACGCACAGTATGCAAACGACGGGAGGCAGTGCCCTTACCACCGGTAAAGGACGAGGAACTGTTGTAGCCGTGAGGCAGCAGTAGGTACGAGGGCGGCTTGCGAAGCAGCGGGCCAGGTGGGCGGCGGTGCTGGTCCAGCGTCGCGCCACGCCACGTCACGTCACCCCGCGTCACGTGTCTTTCTTCCTGGCAGCCGCGGCCGGCAGCGGCAGCGGTAGCGGTGTGCTTCGCAAGCTGAGTGAGCCGAGGTGACTGGCCCCGCCACCTGGCGCTCCGCCCCCGTCCGTTGCACTCACAGGGCCGCCCTGTGCTCGCCAACACGTATTCCACAGGCACTGCAAAGCCGCTAATTTCGCCTGGTGCCGGATAGCGCTCTTAGCTTGAGCTCATCGACATAAGTTTTCCGCACTGGGACCTTCTCCTTTGTTATCTCCACATTTTGTGCTCGATCGTTCCCTTCTGCAGGTTATTGTGTGCCGGCCGTTGTGGCAGAGCGGTTCTAGGCGCTTCAGTCTGGAACCGCGCGACCGCTACGGTTGCAGGTTTGAATCCTGCCTCGGGCGTGGATATGTGTGATGTCCTTAGCTTAGTTAGGTTTCAGTAGTTCTAAGTTCTAGGGGACTGGTGACCTCAGATGGTGAGTCCCATATTGCTCAGAGCCATTTGAACCATTTTTTGCAAGTTATTGTGTTAACATTCATTCAGAAGATCACTCGCGATCTTCTACACCTACGTCTGCATACGTTCTGCCGCAAGCCACCATACAGTGCCTTCAGAGGGCACCCTGTGACACTGCTAGTCATTCCCTTTCCTGTTCGATTCTCCAGTGAAGCCAGTGAATAAAAGACTGCCTATATGCTTTCGAACGAGCCGTAATTTGTCTCCGCGCTCCTTAAGCGAAATGCTCGTCGCGGCAGTTGGGTAGTTCTGCAGTCAGCCGCAGATGCCTGTTCGCCAAGTTTTCCAACAGTCTTTCTCGAAAAGAAAATCGTCTGGATTTCCAATAAAAAATGGCTCTGAGCACTATGGGACTTAACATCTGAGGTCATCAATCCCCTAGAACTTAGAACTACTTAAACCTAACTAACCTAAGGACATCACACACATCCATGCCCGAGGCAGGATTCGAACCTGCAACCGTTGCGGTCGCGCGGTTCCAGACTGAAGCGCATAGAACCACTCGGACACACTGGCCGGCAGATTTCCAATAGAGTTCATAAAGTATCTCCGTAATACTCGAATGTTGATCGAACCTGTCGGCAACAAATCTAGCAGCACGCCACTGAATTGCTTAGATGTCTTTTCCTCCATTTTTCTTTGTAGTCTTTTGTTTATAATTTCGCAGCATCATCTTGGCAGCATAAGATACAAGGCTGACAGTTCCGTGCTCACTACTTGAACTACTCAGTCACAAAACTTACATTACATTTTGTTGTATTTATTGTCATTTATTTTCAAGACAAATGTTCAAGATTTATCGCTCAGTTAACTCCTTGCTGATGAATACGTGTATTCTTTTATTGTTTGGAAAGTTGTTAGTGAAGAATTAAACATAAAGGCTCCGATCCAAAGTATTTTAGTCCCCTCTCTTCTAACTTTCGCTTCACTTTCCAGTCTATCTGGAGACACTTTATATTACTGTGTTTATGTCGACTGCATATTGGACACAATAGTGATCACTGAATATGGGTGAAAACCGGAAACCCATCGTGGCATAAATAAAGTTTTCGAAAAGTGTCTAGTTGCTATATTTTTCCAAGTAATTTAATCCACAGCCACGCAGCTGAACCAATGTTATCACGGTTAAATTAATGAAGCCAATTCGTCGTGCTGAAGCAGATTAAATGAAAGGCAAGTTAGTAACGGTTAGCAGGAGAACCGGCATGAGAAAGTAGCGGCGGATAACGTTGTTCGTTGCCACCAGACGACTGTATGCCGGCTGGCTGTACGGAGTGACCGCGCAAGCTGCGCCGGCTACCAGGTACATGCGCCTCCTGTCCCTTCTTCTGTTCCTGAGTCCTGACCGCAGCCACGCGAGGGGGGGGGGGGGGGGACGCGGCCGCGGCCGCGGCCGCGGCCGCGGCCGCTTCGGTGGCGACGTTTGCTAGGCCACCGCGACAGTGGGCTCCGCCGTTTTCCGTTGTCGCTGACTTTCTGCTGCTTGAGCTTCCCTCCCGGCTGCAATTGCCGGATAAACACCCAATGTAAGATCGAGGCACATTGATTGTCGAATATTGGCATACTGATTTGATATCTCCGAACTTGGCCGAACAGTGACAACATATCGACAGCTTAGCAAACGAACGTGGATTTAGTTGTGAGCTAACGACCGAGTGAGGTGGCGTAATGGTTGAGAGACTATATTAGTATTCGTGGTGGGGAGGGGCGGAAGCAAGCGTCATATACCCGTCCGGTCATCCACAATTACCCTTGTTAAACAAAACCGCGGCAGCTGTTGAATAATCCCTTATTAGTACAATCATTTACAGCAAAATAAAGATTACTGGACGCACCATCGCTTTCAGGAAACTTGTATTAAAACGTCCTTAAAAGGAACTTGACTGAGAGTGATAAGGGCAACAGTAATCGGTAGGTTCGCTGTAAATGATTTGAATACGTACATGATGATGCAATTTTAGGTTGCGAAACCCATTGTACTAATAGAGCTAATAGAACTATTCAGCAGCTGCTACGGTTTTGCTTAACCAGTATGCGTTCCTACAGCTTCTGTTGCCCACAGTACAAAGTGTCTTACATCCACAATTAGTGATTAAAATTCTTCTGGGTATTATGCCGCGTCATTGCTAAAAACTAACAACAATAATACACTAAAACCGACGTTTCGGCCGAATTGCAACGGCCTTCCTCGTACCCTGAGGAAGGCCGCTGCAATTGGGCCGAAACATCGGTTTTAGTTTATTATTGTTGTTAGTTTTTAGCAATGACGCGGCGTAATATCCAGAAGAATTTTAATCACTGTGACACCGGCCGCGGAAGCCTACGTTCTTATATCCACAATCAGATTTCTTATCAAATCTTTCTGGGAAGGAGGTCACGGTCACGGTCATGTCCGTCCAAAAAGTACGAAGAGTGATTTTCTTCCTGGCTTACAAGCGAGCGACGTCAGTGCAGTAACTACGGTGGGAGCTTCAACAAATGTCCGGCCAGTCAGTTGTGAGTAGGTAATGTTAATCAGTGCACGTGCTGCCTTACTGTGTCAACTTTATTGTGTCACAAATCACAATGGAGCAATACCTTTAAACCAAGCGCTCAAGACATGCTCTAGAATATTTTGAAGAAGAGAGAAGCGTATGTAGTGTTTCTCTCCAAAACACTGATTGCCGAACAAAAACGGCGCGTGGACGCATGCCACAGCTTTATTGAAAAGTAAAACGCAGACAACTCTTTTTTGACGAAATAAAACAAAAACGCTGATTTGATATTATCAGTACGAGTCTACCAGAAAGTGACAAAGTGCGTAAATTCACATGAAGGGTCAACGCTTTGACGCCATGATCGACATTCAAGCGAATGTGAGGCGCGCTTGGAAGAACACCCCAAAGCACTTTTCTAACAGTTTCACATGAACGTCTTGTGTGTTGTGCTCAAGTGGGAGGAGGCTATGTAGAACAGCTTGAAGCGTTAAAACCACCGTCTTAACTTATCTTTATTTTTTTTTATTAAATCATTCTCCAATATTTTTGGGCTGAGTTATTTATTTGTAAGGTGTGCAGTTATAAGTTCGGAATTTCGTTGTTTTCGTGTGGATCATCGCGGCGTATTTCCTGCTAAAGTCTCAGTACTACCCTTGAAAGCCCGCATCTCGTGGTCGTGCGGTAGCGTTCTCGCTTCCCACGCCCGGGTTCCCGGGTTCGATTCCCGGCGGGGTCAGGGATTTTCTCTGCCTCGTGATGGCTGGGTGTTGTGTGCTGTCCTTAGGTTAGTTAGGTTTAAGTAGTTCTAAGTTCTAGGGGACTTATGACCACAGCAGTTGAGTCCCATAGTGCTCAGAGCCATTTGAACCATTTTTGAACTACCCTTGAAAAATTCCAACGACCGAAACTGCAGTTTTGCATTTCAAAAATAAATAATTTTAACAGCCGAAGGCGTAAATGAAGTTTTCTAAACAACCTTTAAAAAAATCCACCTTTAGGTTCCCATAAAACAGTTAATGCGAATGCTGAAATTGTTCCTCTGAAATGGCCACAAAAGTTTTTCTTCTCTATGCTTGTCCAATGTGGAACTGTGCTCCGCCTCAAATCGCCGCACCATAAACGGTTTGTCAAACACTAATCTTCCGTCCTTTTTCCTGATTAATGCGTCATGTGACAGCAGCCTAGAAGCATGCACCCAAAAAACTTGCGTATTTTTTATTATGAATTGGAAGTGGTTCGAAGTTCATCTGCGCTATCTAGTAATAGCTACGGATTAATGGGTTCCTCTCGCGGTAATTGTTAAAAGTACGGCAGTGGGCTCTCTGCCTTCATACGTAATTCATTATTTCCAGCTTCAGGTTGAATGAGCATAGTATAAAGATTCCACACAAGCTCAGTCTACAATACAGATTGTCTAACCTGGGTGTTGTTCCAGCACACTTAACAGCGATACCGCAGTTATAAAAATAGTGCCATAATTTTGAAGCATTGACACCTGGGTGGGATGCAGAGCTTGTATTAAATCTGAATATGCATCCTGCAGTTTACATTAAGCAGTGTAGACAACTACACGTTTCTCTTCGTTTTTATGTTCTCAGGGTTTCCGCTATGGGCAGCACTTGCGTATTTTCGGCACTTCAGCAATGGAATTTAACAGCCTGCAGTCATTATCTTCCCGCATGACCTTATTATGATACCATAGTCATACAAAGAGTAATTCTTATTGTTTTAGGCGGCGAGGTTTAACATGCTATAAACAAATACATACTTGGTATAAGCATTATATCGTTGTCTTCTCTGCTCTGTATAGTGAAGGATCAACCGTGATGACAGCTACCTTGTCCAGGTAGTGATAAATATGGTAAACAGTAAATCTAACATAGTCAACTTTAACATTAGATCAGTTACGTAACATCACATTCGTAAGAAAGCCAGGAGCGGGTTTCAAGTCAGTTGTACCATCGCAGTTAACTCTCGCAAAATCTCGTATATCTACATGACTTCATCTAAGTCTATCCGATTACTCTACGTTTCACACTTAAGTGCCTAGCAAAGGATCATAGAACTACTTTCACACTGTTTCTCCACCGTTCCACTATCGAACAGCGCTCGACAAGAACGAACAGTTAAATCTTTGTGTTTGAGCTTTTATTTATCTATCTGTATTACGATGATCATTTCTCCCTAAGCAGGTTACACCGGTTACTAATGTACCAGCATTTCATATTTACGATGACTTATCTCGCGCTGACTAGAAACAGCAGAGAGCCTAAAACACCTCCTTTGATAACGGCAGATATCACTTCTGTTTTACTCGATCATTTTTCGTCAGTTACTACGAATTGCTACCTTCCTGACAGAAACTTACAAATATGATCGCACAACGGAGGCGACAGACGAAAGGCATGAAGTTGATTAGTAGCCACCTGTAAGGAGCGCTACCAAAAGCCTTCTGGAAATCTAGAAATCTGAAATCAGTTTGAGAACTCCTGTCGATAGCATTCATTAATTCGTGACTATAAAGAGCTAGGTGCAGAATATCTTACTCTAACGACACAGTACTTGCAATGTGATTTTCAGTATAGTACCGGTTTCTTTCACAACATTACCTCACACTGGCTTGATTTGAGACTGTCTTACTGCCCTATGCTAGTCTGACGATGGAGCCCAGCGAGTCGCGTTTTGTAGGGGGTTCTCGAAGCTGACCTGAGCTCCTGCTCTTTATGTCGGATCCACGATGAGCCTGTACGGTACACGGTGTTCTATGAAAGCCCGTTTAAGACTGAAGCACCTACAGAGAAATGTGAAAACTACGGGTCACATACAAAAACATTTGTGATTCGTGCAGTTATGAATCGTTGTAATAAAAAAGTTCAAAGCTACTTATTGCAGATGTTTGACATAATTTGTGTGTTCTGCGGGTATGATGTAGGTACAGTCAGGAGCAACTCCCCCCAGAAGAGGACAGCACCGTCTTTCTCCCTGATGATGGCAACGACGCGTGCGTCGTGACTGGTGGCTGCGGTTTTTCCCATATACAGGCAGTCACGGTTCGCTCTTGACACGGTGAACGTGAAAAACTCGACAGTTCACGATCTTGTAGAAGGCGTGTCCCACAAGTCAAGCACCCGCCGTCTGGCCACCAGCAGACGCGGTCAAACAGCACGTCTCGCCCATTGTGTACTCGGCTGTCACTCCGACGGCCAACTCAAGGTCTTGCTGCACCCCAGTAACGTGACACGCTGAACTAGTTTACAGGGGGACAGGAGCGCTCGGTCTCAGACACATCAGCTGTCTCATTCGTTTACCTAGGAATCCAGGTTGCAGAGAGGTCTTCATCGTTTATTGTTACGCAGGGTGCAGCCACATTCCCTTTACAGACTTTGATGACAGGTTCCTTACACCAAAACAAGAAAAAAATATCGATAAACACTGACTAAAGTGTATACCTTAAGAGTTATGAACACTTATTCACCCGTGAACCACCCCTCTTCTGCTGAATAAGTGCTCATAGGTCATACGTTTTTGAGCCCACGTATACTGACACTTTTTCTTGTTTTGGTGTAGGGAACCTGTCTCAAGATCGGTAAAGAGAATGTAGTTATACCCTGTATGCTGTACTGTAACCTAACGGAAAATATTTGTTCTTGAACACAACGTATTGTTGTACTCTTGTAAAAGTATGAGGACGAGAGACAAAAGTGGGGTTCCGTGTGTTGGCAACAGCGAGTACCATTGGGCAATGGAAAAGTTTGCCTTACAAATACTACTTTTATTATGTATGAAAGGTTTTGAAGTGGCTTGCAGACAGTCTCGGTTCAGTAGAGTTACAAATGTAGTTAGGGAAAAATTCGAATGAATTACGATGTAAAGACACACTGGAGACGGAGGACTCTTGATTTGAGAAGACTCGTCGAGGCACCGTGGTCAGCCTCCGAAAGTATGACAGTAGAGTTCGAACGCACCTTGTACGTACACCGTGGATTAGGTAACATGTCTCGAATCATCATGAGGCAATGTGTTTGACGCGACATTAAGAGAACAGTTCTGACTTTTGTCGATGTGAAGGAGTTTACTGTTCAACGGACGATCTAACGATTAGAAAGTTTAGGGCGCCATTTCGCTAGTATAAGTGACCAAGTACAGGGTTACTATAAATGGTTCTTTCGTTTTAACACTCTATATTTTCCAATGTATTAGCTGTATAAATTTGATTGATACATGAACAGAACCATAAATTCATCAAGTTTGCAGTTTGCACTCTATAAATATTCTACAGTTGCCCTTCTGGTTATACGATAAACGTCCAGACGGTAGTCAAGTTAGTTCCACACCTTAACTAACATCATGCTATCAATGGCCGTCACAGCAGCGTTGATGCGTTTACTGAGATGTTCCAATATTTTTGGCTGTGGGATACGTAAACACAGTCACTAATGAACCCCCAAAGGAAAAAGTCACAACCTGCTGGAGCCACAGAAACAGAGCCACATCACCTTCACCACTACGACGAGTACAGCCGAATTTCGTCGTTTAGGTAGCGACAAACATCGATGTTCCAATAATGGGGTGCACCGTCTTGTTGAAAGATGAAATTCTCGGAATCAGCAGTCGGCTGTGGAAACAACAATTGCATCGTATCAAGGTAAGAGGTACCTGTCACGTTTCTTCCACAGAAGAAATATGGCCCACACAGTCTCGACAGTGACACTGCACAGAAAACATGAACCTTCGGCGAATGTCGTCCATGCGCCACAGTTTCATGACGATGTTCAGTGCCCTACGCTCTCACATTGCTGCGATTAGCCTTTCCAGACAAACGGAAGGTTGCTTACTCGCTAAAAATCTGCTTAGAGACGAAATGTTCATCCTCAAGTGCTTCTTATGCTGTGATGCAAATTTGAAGGGGCCTGGCATAGTCTTCCGCTTTTAATTATTACACGGGCTGAAAACAGTACGGTTTCAAATGTAACCCCCGTTGCAATATCTTCCAAACTGTTTTTATTGCGATATTCAAAGTTCGTGGCATGCGCTGACCGCCGTTTGTTTTGGATTGCGAACGAAACTTTTCTCTCATCTTCTCCTTCGTTGCAACTGGCACATTTGGAAGGCCGCAACTTTTCTCTTTACAGAGGTAATCAGTGACCCTAAATTGTCGATACCAACGCAAAATGCTCAGTTTACATGGCGGCTCTTTCCATAATTTCTTCTGAGTGCATGTTGCTGTTGTAACAGGTAAACATCCCGGATATTCCAACACGCAACAACTTTTTCTTTGCTTTATCGGCATTTTGTCATAGGGATGAGAGAAAAATCGACCGGTTAAAACCAGTACCAGTATTTTAGTTCTGAATAACCAGTATTTTTCGGTATTAGTTTTTCCTCGGTAATAACAGGTGATTTTTATTTTTTATTGATAACTCGGTAAAAAAGCGAAATATCAGTTAGCCATAGCAGCAGTTCTAAAATTTTTGGTTATTACATACACCCATTTTGAAAAACGAGTAATTATTATTCGTAATATTTTCATTGATTTGAAATATTGCGTTATTATAGAAACTGGGAAAAGCGATAGTGCCATTTTAGTAACAATTCCGACAGAAACAAGCAAGAAACACATGACATAAGATGTGGCACAGCTGGTACAATAATGTACCTGTTACCAAGTGGTGTGCACTATTGGATGGTATGCGTGTACATCCAGTGTGCGAGACTTTCCCCTTCTGGTCTATATGGTCGTTTCTCGCTGTTGTCGTCGGACATTAGTTATATCAGTGATTGGCACTAACCCTAGTCTGGGAGTATTTTACGAAATGCAGTGTGAATTAAGTACAATGCCCCATTTGCTTTAAGAGATTAGGAAATGGATGACCTTCAACAAACTTGCGACATTTTGTAAAGAGAAAAAAAGACTTTACAGTTGATTAATAATTTACGATAAAAGTAGAAAGTAGCTGATCTGTGTCTAATAAATTTTGATTCTACGTACCTTGAAACTGAGGTAATCAAAATTTTCCCATCTTTGCTCGATTTCTACGTTTATCACATGAACTAATCGGAATAAAAAACAGAAACTCTGTTATTTCAGAAACAGGTTTTTTGAGCGGTTTTAACGCCCAGGTTAAAACGGCGTTGAATAAAAGCAGTATAACGGAAAACCGGCTGTTTCTGCGATAACTGCCATCCCTATTTTTATCAAGGCACTGCACTCGTAACGCCAGCTACTAGGCGCAATGCAAACTATGTAAGTTTACGTTTCTGGTCACGCTTGAAGCAGATTTGTACATGTAACACTTTGGCAAATATAAAAGTCCGGAGACGAATGAATCATTTGTACTAGCTCTGTACTGTTCAGGAAACGCTTCATGCTAGGATTCGAACTGTTCAGTCGCAGGGCGAGCGCCGAAACGGAACCGCGACTGAGCGACCTCGGCAGGGAAACAGGTCGAGTGAAAGGGTCGGTACGGGTCAAAGGAGAAAGGGGGAAGATGATGATGAGGAGGTGGTTTGTGCGATTAGGGTCCTCTGGCAGAAAGACTCGGGAAGCAAATTAGTCGTAAAATGGTAACTATTGTGTTCCTGCGCAGATGGTAGCACTGGATCTACATCTACATGATTACTCTCCGCTTCACAATTAAGTGCCTGGCAGAGGGTTTTTAGCTGCTTCTCTATCGTTCCATTCTCGAAAAGCGCGCGGGAAAAACGAACAGTTAAATTTTTTCGTTCGAGACTTGATTTCTCTAATTTTATTGTGATGATCATTTCTCCATATATAGGTGGGCGGCAACAAAATATTGCCCACTCTGAAGAGAGCCAGCCGCTGTGGCCGAGCGGTTCTAGGCTCTTCAGTCTGGAACGGCGCGACCGCTACGGTCTCAGGTTCGAATCCTGCCTCAGGCATGGATGTATGTGATGTCCTTAGGTTAGTTAGGTTTAAGTAGTTCTAAGTTCTAGGGGACTGATGACCTCAGATGTGAAGTCCGATAGTGCTCAGAGCCATTTGAACCACTCAGAGGAGAAAGGTGGTGATAGCAATATCATGAGAAGGTACTGCTGCAGCGAAAAAGCTTTGTTTTAATGACTGTCATTCCAATTTATGTATTACATCCTTGTCCTTGGCACTCTCTCCCGTATTTCCAAATAATGCAAAACGAGTTGCCTTTCTTTGAACTTTTTCGATGTCCTGCATCATTCGTGTCTGATGCGGATCCCACACTGCACAGCAGTACTCCAGCAGAGGGCGGACAGGAGTAGTGTAAACAGTATCTTTAATACAACTGTTACATTTTCTAAGTGTTTTGTCAATAAGTCTCGGTCTTTGGATACTTCCCCACAACATTATCTATGTGATCGTTCCAATTTAAGTTGTTAGTGGTTGTACTCCCTAAATATTTAGTTGAGTTCACAGATTTTAGATTTGGTGTAACTGAAATTTATCGGATTCTATTTAGTGTTTATGTTGATAACTTAACGCTTTTCATGGTATAGAGGCAATTGTCACTTTTTGCACCGTGCAGGTATCTTGTCTAAATCATTTCGCAATTCGTTTTTCATCATCTGATGACTTTACATGAAGGTAAATGAGAGTATCATCTGTAAACAACCCAACAGGACTGCTCAGATTGTCTCGCAAATCGTTTATGTAGATCAGGAGCAACAGAGAGCATATAACACTTTTTCTCAATGATCTTCCGTCAGTTATTATCAAACTTCAAACGGTTCAACTGGCTCTGAGCACTATGGGACTTAACTTCTGAGGTCATCAGTCCTCTAGATCTTAGAAATACCTTAATCTAACTAACCTAAGGACATCACACACATCCATGCCCGAGACAGGATTCGAACCTGCGACCGTAGCGGCCGCACGCTTCCAGACTGTAGCGCCTAGAATCGCTCAGCCACCCCGGTCGGCAGTTATTATCAACTGTGATCTTTGTGACAGGATATCAAGAATACATTCCCACGACTGAGGCGATACTCCACGGGCACGGAATTTGATTAGAAGTCGCTGTGGGGAACTGTGTCAAAAGCCTTCTGCAAATCTAAAAATCTGGGCTCGATTTGACATCCCCTGCCGATGGCACTCATTACTTCCTGAGAATAAAGAGCTAATTGTGTTTCACAAGATCTGTATTTTCTGAATCCGTGTTGGCTGTTTGTCTATTTTGGAAGGTGTGAAATATCTAGTGACCGGGGCGCGGAGAAGCGTAATTAGTGGCGCTGCAGGCGTCGCGTTCTGCTTGCAAGCCGTGCTCGGAAGGAACTGTAAA
Source organism: Schistocerca nitens (assembly GCF_023898315.1). Taxonomy (NCBI): domain Eukaryota; kingdom Metazoa; phylum Arthropoda; class Insecta; order Orthoptera; family Acrididae; genus Schistocerca; species Schistocerca nitens. The sequence goes on along the minus strand of NC_064614.1, from coordinate 623,484,414 downwards.
TTCCGGGACAGGCGGGGAACGGAACGGGACGGGACGAAACGGAACCGCCGTAGTGCGGCGCGGAACGGCAGGCAGATGGGCCGAGCTGAGCCGCTGCCGCTGCGAGGCGCCAGTAGGTAAGTAGGTCCAGGCCCCGGGTCTGGAATGTCGGCCCTGCCTAAGGTGAGGGGGGGGGGGGGGGAGGAGTCGAGGCGCCCACCACGTGGAGGCCACTGCCACGAATACCGTCAGCCCTCGTAGTACCAGCAACAGTCATCTAGCATATCGTGAAGAATGTCAAAAGTGAAATTAATTGCAGGTACGTAAAGGGTGTCCACAAAGTCCCGCCTCCATTTGAAAAAAAAAATCATAACATGGAAATTATTAAAGAAAGAGCATCTCATTTTTCTAAAACGCTTAGCCGTTCTCAGAGGATTTTTGTTACACCAGAATTTCAATGGAGCCCCACTCGTCTCTCGAAGAACATTAAGTCGATATTCCTGTTGTGACCGCGTAACGGAAGCATCAACTGTCCCGATTGACTAATTGATTCGTGCACGAAGGGTACCATTGTCATTGACTGGCGTTGTGAACGTGCAATCGTCGATTAATCCCACAGAAAGAAGTTTAACTGTGTCAATTCGGCAGACGGGAGACTATGGGACCATCGCGACCCATCCATCTCTCCGGAAATGTCATTCAGCACGTCCCTCACGTTCAAATTCCACTGAGGTGGTGCCCAATCATGTCGGAGGATGACGGACCTGCTGCAGCTCTTCGCTCTGCGGTAGCAGTAACTATAAGAGCACGCCCAGGTAATCATTTCTCGTTACTTTTTGAAAGAATACATCGCCATCTGACTGTATATTTATTGTGTACTAACTAGATCTCGGCTTTCACGCGATTGTCGAGTACAATGTTCTTAGACCGTTAACATCATTTTGCCTTGTACTGTACAGGATGACAAAATGTTGTTAATGGTCTAAGAACATTGTACTCAATAACTGTGTGAAAGCCGAACTCTGGTTTGTACACAGGAAATATACAGTCAAATGGCGGCGTCTTTCAAAAATTACTGTAGGACTGCGGCTTAGCACCATCGAAAATTTTTTATTTCTCGTTATGGTTTTCTCTACGAAGAAAAATTAGACTATCACCCTATAGTGCATTACGCCACACCGAACATTAAGTTTTGGGCTATAATGGACGACTTCACACATTTTGTGTGGGTTTCGCAGTCCCAGATACTAATATGTGGCGATCTGCACGCTCACGAATGTGGAACGTTGCTACATAAACAGACACTTTTTTAGGTAGTCACCGTTAGCATCTATCGAGGCCAACATGGAACGCGTGAATGCATACCGGAGACAACGATCGTTTGGCCGCAGAGCTTTGACCATTTGCACTACGTACACAAAAAGACGTAACCGTTTGTGTGAAGCTTTTGGGCAGTTGACCTAGCCTCCTGCAATTCATGGGATGCACGACGCCTTGACTACTGGTGGCTGCGTCGAAATACAGCTTGCACACTGTCAACACGTGCTTCAGACGCAGTTTGACGTTCATTTCCAGAAAGATCTTTGACGCTGCCGGTGTCTTTAAAATTTTTGAATCACATCATTATGCTTGCTTTTGTATTTCATGCCGGCCAGAGTGGCCGTGCGGTTCTAGGCGCTACAGTGTGGAGCCGAGCGACCGCTACGGTCGCAGGTTCGAATCCTGCCTCGGGCATGGATGTGTGTGATGTCCTTAGGTTAGTTATGTTTAATTAGTTCTAAGTTCTAGGCGACTGATGACCTCAGAAGTTAAGTCCCATAGTGCTCAGAGCCATTTGAACCATTTTTTTGTATTTCATACTTGCGTCGATAGTTCCACAGAACTGTTGTCACAGATTTGGATGCTGCATATCGGATGACCCATTGCCCCCTTCTCCAGTTCTGTCACCATTTTGATGCATTCCAAGTCAAACCTGCAACTAAAGATAAAGGACTACGAGTCGCGCATTGAGGTTTCTGTAATTTTGTATACAGACAGCTCATCATTGAGAATCTCGACGATTTTACCGTCTATCAATATCGATACTGGCAAGATATCAGTCTCGGTAACCGCTAGACTTTCGAGAGAAATTCCAAGATAGTTATCGGACTTTTTTTCCATTACTTGTACTGTGAAACCTAACTTCTTCCCACTTTTAATGATTCTTGATCAACAGGATGAGTGAGATTTTGATGAGTCTGCGAGTATCAAGATACGTGACGCATATGACCGTACCTTTTACCTGTATTCATTTAGAAGCTTAAATTTTTTACGCCGCCAAGGAACTGTAGAGCTTAGTATGTGATATAAATTTGAACTTGATGCCTCTGCCCGTTTCTTAGCAAAAGGAGTCTTAACAGACGTACAGATAGACGGAAAACAAATAAAAAAAATATTTTTTCATGTGGAACAATTACAAATTAATAATGTTGAGATTTTTTCCTGTACTTGTACTGCAAAATGTTGCTTCCTGTCAAATTTGATGATTCTATGTCAACGGGAAGTACCCTATATGTATATTATCAGTGTCTAAAAGTAGAGAAACATAGAGTACAAACCAACATATTGTTAACGAACTGTTTTCGATCGTAAAGCTAATCAAAATGTAAATATCTTAATTACAGACCACTGATGATGCTTTACCTCAAAAAAGCGCAACGCGTCTGGTGGAAAAAATAAGCACGTATTTTTGTAGTTGGAACGACAGAACTAAAATACACTCAAGAATTATAAAGCAACTACGGGCAATATGGCCACGCAAATGAAGAATTTGACGAGTGAGTTTGCGAGAATCAAAACATGTGACATGAATGGCCGTAACTTTCGATTGCATTCACTTAGAAGCTTAATCTTTTTTACACCGCCAAGGAACTACAGTCTTTAGTACGTGACAAAAATTTCGACTTAGGTCTACCCGTTCTGGAGAAAAAGGTCTGTAAACAGCCGGACAGACAGAGGGTCGGACGGACGGACAACAACAAAGTGATCCTATAAGGGTTCCGGTTTTACTGATATAGGCACGGAACCCAAAACATTTTGAGATGCGCTAAACTTTTTGAAACGAACCGCGATTGTATATTTCTAAGTTTTTTAAATGATTGCGGTTCTTTACGGACATTCAGTACAGATACAAGGACTGGTATAGACGAAACATATTCGTCAAGGTCTCCATCACTGTAGGTGAGCTGCAGGAATACAATATGCAAGAACAGGCTTCCGCGACCGTTGTCTGCGTGAATAAATTTGTTTTGAGAATATGATCCCGAAGCAACATTTTAGTCACTGTTTGCAAGGTTTTCGTGCGGGGTGGTGATGTGAAGTAACACCTCTTGGTTTCATATTTGCTCTGCTGTTCCGGACGCACAAAATTGTTGCAGTAGAACTGCCTACTACGTTACCACATAAATTCAAACCCATTTCAGACAAACAATGAAGATTTCCAATACGAAAGTCTGTTCTGTTGAGAGAGAATCATGCAACGGTAGAGATCTCTTACTTCAGCGTGTTCCTCATTTACATTTTACTTTATGGATGTTTCAAGCTGTTTTATCAGAGCAAGCTGTATGCATAATTAGGAGCCTAACACAAAATTTATCTTGTCAGTTCAAGTATTTCATTATACTCCCGCTAAAGAACTTAATATCAACAGGACGTTGAAATCGAGTTCCGTCCCTCCATTTCCTCTGCCTTTGTGCTGGATAGACCTCGCATACTGCTCGCGAATAGTCAACGCAGATCGTACCCAAGAGGGATGCTGTAACCCACGAGACGTGAGTCACCCGGAAAGGAACGCTGTGGAACAACCCGCAGTGCTGAGCTCAGATCCAAAGCTATTTCCGCCTGGCAGCGTTGTATCACCACTCTAAAATACACTTACCGACTCACGGAATCGGTAAATTTGATTTTCAGCTATAGAAAACTTCTACAACTTAACAAGCAGAGGGAACCACCCAGTGGGTCTCATCATGTGACGCTACATTGTGTAGCTCTTCAAAGAAAAATAGTTACTACAGTTAAACCATTGTAAATGACAACGTGACAACATAGCATTTAGCACCCTTTCGGGCAATGAGCGCGCATTTATGGCTAAACAATTCCACAGTCAACTTTTGTTTCAATACCTATGTAATAATAAATCTTACTTAGTCATCGACAAGTTGTGCCGCCATGTTTCGGCTATTAAACTTCAACTTTATCGATATTGTTCTCAAAATATGTTGTTCGATGTATACGGGTACGTATCCTTATATGCCCATTGTAACCAACTTCTCCTTCGTAGCGACTGGCGCTAATCCTGTCTAGTACTAGGTCCGTTGTACTAAAAAATTGACAAATTTATTTTATTTAACTTAGCGACCGGACGCACTGCTTGTCACCGCAGTCCCCCGTTACCTGAGGGAGGCAAGTCGTGTGCACCGCAGATCTGTCAACTAGATAAACTTCACTGTGCGCGATCATATTCTCGCTGTTTGTGTATAGAGGCGGAGATTGAGGACCAGCCTGGCATTTTCCTAAACGAGAGTGGGAATCCTCGGATGCAGCATTTTATGAAACACAGTTTGAGAACGGGAGAGACCTTCGTCTTTGAGAAGGCAACAATTAACTGTCCGTCACATTCCGAATGAGTAAGAAGACGCCTCTTGTAGTTATCGCTCGGTGTCGGAGGATGTTGTCAAAACAACGAATAGCTTGATGAACGTTCTCAGTAATTACAATCAGTGTATTAATGAACTGTAGGCTGCTATTGTTCGTTATCCACGATGCCAGCCTCGACGTCTTTTGCAATCGGGCGTGTGTCCTACTTCTGCACCGAGAACACAATGCCAGCTCCGTGTATAATAAGGCACAAGCAGCGACCACTTCAAATCTCAGGCTTCGAAACATGATTATCCATTTATCCAAATGCATTACAAGCGACATTTCGTGTTTCTTATAGTGAGCACATGTCTGGCTAAGTGGTAGGTGGGCACACAAAGAACCGGTTTCATTTCGAGCGTTATTTAGTTCCTCTGTGGCTACCTCATTACAATGCGGCACGTGGAGCCTTATGACTCACAAAAGGAGGCATTGCTCCATTCCTTTTTTATGTCGTCAACATACGATTCTCCGATAAATTTGGCACGGGCAAAATGTAACCGAGTTAGCTTTCAGAGTCTGTGTTACAAGGAACAACTGATGGCTCATATCTTCGTAGCTGATGTCACAATACGAATTACACACTTATATCATCGGTCTACATAGTAAGCATAACATCAGTCGGTTATGGTGCTGGCCTACTCGGTAAGTGAGACACGATAAATTTCTGATTTAGAAGAATGACCCTGAAGCAATTGTCTTAAGGCAGACACATGACACTCCGAACGGCGTTTCCGTGAACGCTCGCCCTAAGATACGTCGCTAACGCGACACTTGGTAGTTTTGACGTATGCATCATTTGATAGTCAAGTATAAGAGCTTAGATCTAGGACAGATTGCTAAGATTCATGTGTAACATTAATTACTGAAATTTTAGTCACTAGCGACAGCGCATCTATAGTCAGATTTAAACTGGTTAGTTTTCGGCGGCTAGCGGGCTAGTGTGCTCCAATCAGGAAGACACCAATGATGGCCTGGCACTAAAAAAAATAGTCTCTCTGTGAGCTCAGTGAGTTCCGACATACAAGGAGACTATTTCCCGAACGTGAAAATTTCATCTGTTTCAAAAAGAAATTAACATAACTGTTGCTCTAAATCAAACTAAGAGCAGATTTATAACATAGAGAAACTGTCTTGGATGGATTACTTTCCGGGTCTGCCGAGTTCTGTTGGCAAGCGGGATGCATCCGGCCCTTGTGAGACCAATTGAGGAGCTACTTAATTGAGAAGTGCCGCCACTGGTCACGAAAACTGACAACGGCCGGGAGAGTGGTGTGCTGGCCACATGCCCCTCCGCAGCCGCATCCAGTGACACCTTAGGGCTGAGGATGACACGGTAGCCGGTCGGTACCGTTGGGCCTCAAGGACTGTTCGGACGATGTGAGTTTCGCAGGAGATAGAGGCTTTAAAGCTATTTTCTGTCAACCTGGAGACAAGAGATCTGTGGCTGCCCGCTACAGACAGTACTGGTCGCAGCAACGTCGCAACTTTGGACCTTGGACGTCAGGAGCATATTAATTTAAACCAGACTATACCTTCAATTTTACACACCGTTAAACTCATTGTATAAGGCAACACAGTTGCGAATAAATTGGGCTATGTCCCCGACACGTCTCCAACGTTTGAAGAAGAAACTAGCTTTTAGGCAACGCCGAGCAAAATAATCGCACAAACTCGGGACGATCTGTTGGGCCACAAAATTATTTATTCAGTCGTATCAGCATGTATACTATCTGGCACTGGGAAAAGTAAAAAGTTCTTACACAAAAAGGTGATGGAGAGTAGCGGTGTGAGGAGGGTCATATCCTGTAGGAGCTCCAGCAGACTTGATTGAGAGAACTGGCGCTCCACTCTGATGTAGTACCTGATGCGGTCTCTGTTAGCTATCAGGAACAACGAGGTCCAGGATCTACATCTACGTCGATACTCGGCAAGCCACCGTCGGTGCGTGGCGGAGGGTACCCTGTAATGGTACTTGTCATTTCCTTTCCTGTTCTGCTCGCTTTTAGAGCGAGAAAAAAATGACTGTAAATGCCTGTGCATCAGCCCTAGTTTCTAGTATCTTATCTTCGTGGTCCTTACGCTCAAGTATGTTGGCCGCAGTAGAATTGTTCGGCAGGCAGCTTCAAATGCCGGTTCTCTAAATCTGGAAATGCCTTTTCCTGAATATTCAATGCGACAAGGTGTCCACTATGTTTTCTAAGTATCCTTACCACACTATTTTCTTAAGACTGCGCAATAATGTGGACACTTAGCGTTTTAATTTCGATTCACTTTACAACGCGTCTCTTCTTCCCAACGCCCCAAACTCATTTCCACGTAAATACTTCTTTACTTTCAAAATTTTCTATTCTTTAACAATTCTTTGAGACTTAACTATATATATGAAGGTAGAACCTGTTCCCCAAAGAACAGATACCATTGTGACCGTGCAGCTTCTCTTGAATGAAATGATAATTAAATCGACACCCTAAATGCAAACAGGCGTTGATATACATCATTGGGGACATGTTGAAAATGTGTGCCCTGGCCTGTTTGCAGTTAGGGTGTCGATTTACTTACCATTTCATTGAAGAGAAGCTGCACGGTCATGAATGGTATCTGTCCTTTCTGGAACAGGTACTACCTTCATATATAGTTAAAATATGGCTACCCGGCCATTGACCTTCTTGTGCGAACGCACACGCTGTGCCCCAACTCGGGACTTGGTAGATTAATCTGCCACGAGTAATGAGTGTGAAGGGCAAACATCCATCAGGCGCATTACGAATGTAGAGGTGTGGACATGCTGGGAATGTGGGTCTCACGGGGAGCGAGCAAAGGATGATTCCCTGCAGGCGCACTATCCTCTGTGCCCTCGGTGGCTCAGATGGAAGCCGGCACGGTAGCTCAGCGTGTTCGGTCAGAGGGTTTAGCTAACCTCTGTAATAAAAAACTGAGTGAACGGATCAACGAACAACCTGAACGGGTGTCATCGGACGTCCACCACGAACAAATTCAACAAACAATGTAGAACAAAATGAGATTAGGAAGAAAAAAAGATTGATAGAGCTTCTGTCATGTAGCAGGAAATCCCGGGTTCGAGGTCCAGTCGGGGCACACATTTTCTATATGTCCCCAATGATGTATATCAACGCCTGTTTGCAAGTAGGGTGTCGATTAATTATCATTTCATTCTTTGAGATTTACCATCACTTGATATTGTTTACTTATTGTCACGTAAGGACTGTCGAACAACATCGTTTAGTGTCCATTTCGAATTATGTATCGAATAAATGATGCTATGTTAATGGATCACTTCCATTCTGTATATTAGCTGAGGTGATTTACAACTTCTGAATGGGTCGAATGTTAGTTGCGAGTTTGGTCACGCCAACAGAATGAGACCCAAGGAATACACAGAGCACACGGTGAACGAGTTAATTAAATCCGATGATAAACGTGTTCGTTTCACGAAGTAGAACGTACGGGCGCGGGGGCGGTGCGAAGTGTAGTCTCCTGGAACTCTGCACAACGAGCCCCATATGGCGAGCGCTCTGAGCCGTAACATCTGTTCGGGCAATTACGTTAGACCTTCTGAGGTAGAAGTTAATACTGTACTGCTTGACAACAGTTAAGGAACAAATTGTGGCTTTAGTTATCGTAAGGTACTGGTACAGCAAAAGACCGTATGAACATTCAAACAGTAGGCTTGTTCCTACGACTGGAGTGTCCAGCTTGATGGAACTCAGGCAGTGCGGCATTCGGAGCCGTGTCGTGTAGTGTCAGTACCAACAGACCAGTAAGCACTCCCACGATGCTGTTCAGAGCGCCATTTGCACTTCCCTGGAATAAGACGTGGTGGTATCCACTCCACATTGTCTCGTCAGACTTTCCTGCAAATGTTATATTAAATCAAAGCTCGCCGAGAACCCAAGTCATCCATTTGCACGATGTCTTCGAGAGACTAAGCAATGAATGGCGGTTATACGAGATTATGCGCTCTCTTCCACACATAAGCGACGAATAACTTAAACATTTAAGGAAAAAATTATGTGTACCCTCTCTTAAATTTCAACTTATAGTCTTGACATCGGAAGTACGCATCGCTCTAAATCCTACCAAATTAGTTCCTAGGTAGTTAGGAACCCTGAGCGCTCTTTCCGCTCGTTAGTGAATTCAGCAGATCTCTCCGCGAGCTGGAGAAAGAGAATAGGCGAGAGAGTGGACTGAAGGCCCTAATTGGGAGTGTTTGGCGTCTCTGTTTACGGCTCTACGCTACGCCTGCACACTTAGCACCCCAGACGTGAGCGCTGCGGTTCTACCGTTGCTGGGAAATTTCTTATTCAAGGTCTGTACTCACTACCTCATGAGAAGAACAAGTGGAGCCTAAATATTCCTAAGCGATAAGACGTAACTTGTAAAGCCATACAATGCGCTCATTCTCGAATGAAGTCTTTTGCAGTTAAGAATGAAATCACCTCAACTCTTCTCAGTCAGTAGGCTGAGAAAAAGTCCCAGGGCTCTCTGTAAGTTGTAATTTCAGCCTATAATTCATTTGTGAAGTCATGGCTAATTAATATAAGTGGTAGTAAAGTGATCTAAACTTTGTACATAGCCGATTGTTGTTGTTATTGTTGTCTTCAGTCCGAGGACTGGTCCATGGAAGCCTGTTTCTCTTTCTAGCTACTGAAGCCTTCATCTATGTGAATTTGCTTATTGTACCCGAGTCCTGATGGCCTACAGTTGCCGCCAACCACCCTATGCTTCGCACCATTCCCTCACTGGCGGTCCCTTGTTACCTCAGCGCGGGTCCTATCATCTGATTCCTTCTTTTCAAGTTGCACCAAAAATTGCTTCTCCCTCCTGTTCGATTCAGTGCCTCTGCATTAGATATCTGATCTTGAACTACACATTTAATCTTCAGCATTCTTCTGTAACACCACATTTCAAAAGGTTCTATTCCCTTCTTGTCTGACCTGCTTATCGTCCGAGTTAAACTTCTGTACAAGACTACATTCCAAACAAATATGTCCAGAAAATAATTACGAACCTTCAAATTAGTATATTTATATTCAAAGTTAACAAAATCCCCTTTTTTCGAAATGCTTTTCATGTAATTCCTTTTTACTTCGTCTGTTGTCACTTGTTGCCCAAATAGCAAACTCATTTATTGCTTCTAGTGTATCAAGTCTATATCTAATTCGTGACTCATTTTTAACATTTTTTTTCAAGAAACTATCAATTCCTTACAAGCGCTGTTTCAAGTCCTTTGCCGTCTGTGATGGAATTACAATGTCACCGAAAGCTTTAAACATTTTATTTCTTTCCAATGAGCGTTAATTCCCTTTATAGATTTCTCTTTGTTCTCTTTAATGCATGCTCACTGTAGAGGTTAAATAACATCTGGGACAGGTTACAACACTCACTCTCTCCCAGCTACTACTTTCCTTTCTTGTCCTTCTACTCTATCTGGTTCGAATGATACACTGGTTTTCGAATCACACACAGCATCCTAGCAGTATAGAACTTGTGAATTCAGTAGAGTTATTGTCCCGAACTTTTCACTGAAGGTTATTTTTTTCTAATGGATAGCCTTTATAACGTAAGGTAGAAAAGGAATGGATGCTGAAGAATGCGGTTGAGAGGGTGAGATATAATGTTAGCTTTTCACGTGCCGTCGAATCTAGATTATTAATGACTGATACTTATTCCTTTGTGGAAGAACCACACAGGATGCCAATCGTCTGATGTCAGTTGTGGAAAGTGGTAAATCTAAATTAGGAAGGCCGTTGTGAGATGTGAGGACTCCTCCTCCCCCTCCTCCTCCTCCTCCTCCTCCTCCTGAACGCCTTTCCAAGCTTTAAAAAGGGCTCTTTCTGTCTGTGGACACTTTGGCCTCTTATAACTGCCTAAAAAGAATCATATTTGCATTTTCATGATAGTTTCTCTTCCTCACATAACACAAACTTTAACGAAATAGCTCACACAAAAAGAACAACAAGAGACTTTCGCAGCCCCTTTGCTCGGCAGTTAAATGAAACTGTCAGACACGAAGCGGAACAATGAAAAGATTCGTACTAGGAAATGAACTAGCATGGAAGAGGTCTCTTCGCTCCTGATCTACATAAACGATTTAGGAGACAATCTGAGCAGTCCTGTTAGGTAGTTTGCAGATGATGCTCTCATGTATCTTCATCTAAAGTCATCAGATGATGAAAACTAATTGCACAATGATTTAGATAAGATACATGCACGGTGCAAAAAGTGGCAAATGCCTCTAAACCATGAAAAGCGTGAAGTCGTCAACATAAAAACTAAACAGAATCCGCTAAATTTCTGTCACACCAAATCTAAAATCTGCAAACTCAACTAAATATTTAGGGAGTACAACTACGAACAACTTAAATTGGAACGATCACGTAGATAATGTTGTGGGGAAGGTATCCAATGACTGAGACTTATTGACAGAACACTTAGAAAATGTAACAAAAAATGATTCAAATGGGTCGGAGCACTATGGGACTTAATATGTCATCAGTCCTCTAGAACTACTTAAACCTAACTAACCTAAGGACATCACACACATCCATGCCCGAGGCAGGATTCGAACCTGCGACCGTAGCGGTTGCGCGGTTCCAGACTGAAGCGCCTAGAACCGCTCGGCCACAAGGGCCAGCGAAAATGTAACAGTTGTATTAAAGATACTGCTTACACTACTCTTGTCCGCCCTCTGCTAGAGTACTGCTGTGCAGTGTGGGATCCGCATCAGATAGGAAAGATAAAGGACATCGAAAAAGTTCAAAGAAAGGCAACTTTTTTGTATTATTTGGAAATAAGGGAGTGAGTGCCAAGGACAAAGATGTAATACACACATAGGAATGACGGTCTCGGGACCCAGTAATCAGTTTAGGAAATCGATATGAAATTACTTGTCCCATTCTTCACATACGCGCAGGTATTTGACTTGTTAGAATTACGCACAGTGTCTGCATGGGACTTTGGAAAGAAATCGCTCTTTCGTGTGTTTGACTTTCACGCTGAGCTATGCTTGCAAAGTGAGTAGAAACATACACTACTGGCCATTAAAATTGCTACACCAAGAAGAAATTCAGATGATAAACGGGTATTCATTGGATAAATATATTGTACTAGAACTGACAAGTGATTACATTTTCACGCAATTTGGGTGCATACATCCTGAGAAATCAGTACCCAGAACAACCACCTCTGGCCGTGATAACGGCCTTGATACGCCTGGGCATTGAGTCAAACAGAGCTTGGATGGCGTGTACAGGTACAGCTGTACACGCTGTTTCAACACAGTTCATCAAGAGTAGTGACTGGCGTGTTGTGACGAGCCAGTTGCTCGGCCACCATTCACCAGACATTTTCAATTGGTGATAGATCTGGAGAATGTGCTGGCCAGGGCAGCAGTCGAACATTTTCTGTATCCAGAAAGGCCCGTACAGGACCTGCAACATGCGGTCGTGCATTATACTGCTGAAATGGTTTCGCAGGGATCGAATGAGGGGTAGAGCCACGGGTCGTAACATATCTGAAATGAAACGTCCACTGTTCAAAGTGCCGTCAATGCGAACAAGAGGTGACCGAGACGTGTAACCAATGGCACCCCAGACCATCACACTGGGTGATACGCCGGTATGGCGATGACGAATACACGCTTCCAATGTGCGTTCACCGCGATGTCGCCAAACACGGATGCGACTATCATGATGCTGTAAACAGAACCTGGATTCATCCGAAAAAATGACGTTTTGCCATTCGTGCACCCAGGTTCGTCGTTGAGTACACCATCGCAGGCGCTCGTCTGTGATGCAGCGTCAAGGGTAACCGCAGCCATGATCTCCGAGCTGATAGTCCATGCTGCTGCAAATGTCGTCGAACTGTTCGTGCAGTTGGTTGTTGTCTTGCAAACGACCCCATCTGTTGACTCAGGGATCGAGACGTGGCTCCACGATCCGTTACAGCCATGCGGATAAGATGCCTGTCATCTCGACTGCTACTGATACGAGGCCGTTGGGATCCAGCACGGCGTTTCGCATTACCCTCCTGAACCCACCGATTCCATATTCTGCTCGACCAACGCGAGCAGCAATGTCGCGATACGATAAACCGCCATCGCGATAGGCTACAATCCGACTTTTATCAAAGTCGGAAACGTGATGGTACGCATTTCTTCTCCTCACAAGAGGCATCACAACAACATTTCACCAGGCAACGCCGGTCAACTGCTGTTTGTGTATGAGAAATCGGTTGGAAACTTTTCTCATGTCAACACGTTGTAGATGTCGCCACCGGCGCCAACCTTGTGTGAATGCTCTGAAAAGCTAATCATTTGCATATCACAGCATCTTCTTCCTGTCGGTTAAATTTCGCGTCTGTAGCACATCTTCGTGGTGTAGCAATTTTAATGGCCAGTAGTGTAGTTCAAACATTAGCTGTTTCTTTTGAAGTACTTTTTTATGCCTTTTGAGTGGGTTGGGAACTGCTATTTAGTCCTTAAAGAGCGTTTTGATAGTGTTTCCTCCCAGGGTTATTGTCGTTGTACCTCTATACTGTCTAATGCGGACGGTCTGTTCTTTGACTGCATCTTTCCTCGACCCGATTACAGCACTAGCAGTCCTACTGCAGCGTGTGGGTGTTCCACAGAGCCGGCCTCGGCAGTCAGCGTGTCCAGTTCGCAAACAGGCCTGAGCTGGGGCCGGGGCCAGTAATAGGCTAATGCGAGCCAATGGGTAGCGCCTGCGTCACGCCGCGCCGCGCCACTGCAACCCACATGTAGAGTGGGCCGAGCCAGCGGCGCTTTCCATCAGCTGGCCGCCACTAGCTGTGCTGCTGCGAAAGGCGCTCTGGCCACGGCCAACCGCTCGGTGAGGCAGCAGTTTCCATTTCCGTCCTACACCTTGTTCAGGTCGACAACTCTGACATCTCAGTCATCTTCCAGCCTGGTAGCCGCATATAAGCATACTGGATAAATTAGTCGCCCTCCAGGAGACGTCACGCTAATTCCACGTCGCCAGTACTATTACTATAACCCACTGTTATAATAATAGGTCAAACACATTAGCTATTACTGTACATTTAATTAAAAAATTGTAATAGAGTACAATAGTCATTTACAACTCCATGGAAGAATTAACATTGCATAGGACTGACAAGGGAACCTCCCCATCGCACCCCCCTCAGATTTAGTTATAAGTTGGCCCAGTGGATAGGTCTTGACAAACTGAACACAGATCAATCGAGAAAACAGGAAGAAGTTGTGTGGAACCATGAAAAAAATAAGCAAAATATACAAACTGAGTAGTCCATGCGCAAGATATGCAACATCAATGATAACGTGAGCTCAGGAGTGCCGTGGTCCCGTGTTTAACGTGAGGAGCTGCGGAACGAGAGGTCCTTGGTTCAAGTCTTCCCTCGAGTGAAAAATTTACTTTCTTCATTTTCGCAAAGTTATATCTGTCCGTTCGTTCACTGACGTCTCTGTTCACTGTAATAAGTTTAGTGTCTGTGTTTTGTGACCGCACCGCAAAACCGTGCGATTAGTAGACGAAAGGACGTGCCTCTCCAATGGGAACCGAAAACATTTGATCCCAAGGTCATAGGTCAACCGATTCCTCCACACGAAAACACGACTGATAAATTCTATACGACACTGGTAACGGCATGTGCGTCACATGACAGGAATATGTTGTCGACCCACCTAACTTGTACACTTGGCGAATGGGTAAAAAATTCTTCTGCCTTGCCCGATTTAGGTTTTCTTGTGGATGTGATAATCACTCCCAAAAAAGTGATGAAAACATAAGAGTTTGTCACATAAACTGCAACAAATGAATGCAACAGTTTCACAGTTGCACAGTTTTCCCTGTGCTCTGTCAAAACATACGTTTGTAGCGTTTTCATACGACGTCCCCATTCTACGGCGCAGTTACCTCGCATCGGACGGACAGATAATAACTATCTGAAAATAAAAAATTAAACTTTTCACTCGAGGGGAGACTTGAACCCAGGACCTCTCATTCCGCAGCTCCTCACGCTTACCACGGGACCACGACACTCCGGGTCATACAGCGTCCTTGATGTTGCCTATCCTGCACATGGACTACTCAGTTTGTATATTTTGCTTATTTTTTTCATAGTTCCACGCAACTTCTTCCTGTTTTCTCGATCGATCTGTGTTCAGTTTTTCAAGGCCTATGCACTGTGCCAACTTATAACTAAATCTGAGGGGGGTGCGATGGGGAGGTTCCCTTGTGAGTGTAGACTGTCGGCATATCTTTGTTGCGACGTCTGTCGTTCTGTTAATGATCTCATAAGATAGTATACCTCAATTCAGACCTTCCGCTTCAATATAAGTTTTTATTGTAAATTAAATGTAGTAGCTGCAAATATTTTCAACTTGAAACTTCCTGGCAGATTAAAACTGTATGGCGGACCGAGACTCGAACACGGGACCTAAGCCTTTCACGGGTAAGTGCACTACCAACTAAGCTACCCAAGCACGACTCACGCCCCTTCCTCACAGCTTTACTTCTGCCAGTACCTCGTCTCATACTTTCCAAACTATACAGAAGCTCTTCTGTGAACGTTGCACAACTGTTGTTGTTGTGGTCTTCAGTCCTGAGACTGGTTTGATGCAGCTCTCCATGCAACTCTATCCTGAGCAAAGCTTCTTCATCTCCCAGTACCTACTGCAACCTACATCCCTCTGAATCTGCTTAGTGTTTTCATCTCTTGGTCTTCCTCTACGATTTTTACCTTCCACGCTTCCCTCCAATACTAAATTGGTGATCCCTTGATGCCTCAGAACATGTCCTACCAACCGATCCCTTCTTCTAGTCAAGTTGTGCCACAAATTTCTCTTCTCCCCAATTCTATTGAATACCTCCTCATTAGTTACGTGATCTACCCATCTAATCTTCAGCATTCTTCTGTAGCACCACATGTCGAAAGCTTCTATTCTCTTCTTGTCCAAACTATTTATCGTCCATGTTTCACTTCCATACATGGCTACACTCCATACAAATACTTTCAGAAACGACTTCCTGACACTTAAATCTCTTCTTTAGAAACGCTTTCCTTGCCATTGCCAGTCTACATTTTATATCCTCTCTACTTCGACCACCATCAGTTATTTTGCTCCCCAAATAGCAAAACTCCTTTACTACTTTGTCTCATTTCCTAATCTAATTCCCTCAGCATCACCCGACTTAATTCGACTCGCACTCCTGAAAGAAAGGATATTTCGGAGACATGGCTTAGCGACAGCCTTGGGGATGTTTCCAGAATGAGATTTTCATTCTGCACACAGTTTTAATCTGCAGAGTGAAAATCTCATTCCGGATTTTCAACTTGTTGTTTACGAGGACAGTCCTAAGACTTTTTGAAGTAGTCATGTAGGTCTACATATATCACGAGGTCATCTTATTAAACACGGCCCCTGAGGGACAAAGTTAGGTTATGGGTGCTGCAGTTGTAACCAAGACGCATTCGGCTCGAGCCACTCCAATTAGGAATTATTTTGATTCAAATAAACATAATACCTCATTTGTTCAGCATGACGAAGGGCGTTTTGAAATAGAGGCCTAAACATTAAACCAGTATTTTCAGTCAATAATAAGAGATCAGCAGAAACGGACTTGCGTGGAGTTTATACCAGCACCTGCAGCCGTGTAGCTGGCGCAGTGATCGCAGCGTTGCGGAGACTGCTGGAGTGGAATGCAGCTGAGGTACGGGTAGAGCGGCGGAGGCTCTTTGTAAACACGCGGTGGGTGTACGCGCTGGGGGCGGCTGCCGGTGCTTTGGTGTCAAGGTTGCGGCGGCGTGCCTCGCAGCCAGTACCGGTTCCTCAGCCGCTACGCCCACTCTGCCCTCCCTGGCCGCTGCCGGCCGTCGAGACCTGGAAGACATCAACACGCGCTCACTTAAGCTGTCACTACTTCAGTTTCACGTCAGGAATCGGCACTATGGAGTGATTGCATCCTACGCTAACGAGCCAAAACAAGACCGCCATCTTAATACCGTGCTGGTCCACCTTTGGAACGCAATATAGCTGTGATTCTACGTGGTGTGGAAGCGAGAAGTACTTGGTAGGTTTCCGGAGGCATCTGGTACGATATTTGCAGGTAAAGACCACGCAGTTCCCTTAAATTACAGACCGGTTGTATATGCGCGTGGAACTAGCATCAGATAGCGTCCTAGACGTGTTCCATTGGTTCCACATCAGGCGAATTTGGTGGCCGAGACATCAACGTGAGTTCACTGTCATGCTCCTCGAACCAATGTGGCACCTTTCTGACCATGTGAGACGGACTGTTATCCTGCTGGAAGATACCATCAGCGTCAGGGAAGACCAAATATGTTTAACTAATGTTCATCCCCTATTCTCAAGTATTCCACCTACCACTATCTTCAGATTTATTACGTTTGTTATCTTATGCCGGCTACCCAACTTACACAAGGTTTTCTTCCAGTTCATTATTACCATAAACCATATATAAAGAGTCCCCACACTCCTTCCTCCGGATGTTCGTTTTGTCTAAAAATCAATTCCATCTCCGCTTGAATTGCATAAATCAACTCTTATCTTTCTCCTTAGACAGTTATTTTTCTTTCTACTCCTCGTTGTTCTCAACATATTACCTTCTATTACCCAATGGGCCCAGTAATATTTTTAGATATTTTGCAACTTTAAGGTCGATGTTTCACGGATTGGCAGTAGATGATGGTTTAGACGAACATCTGCTCATACTGGAGCCCTGCGTAATTTCTTTTGCGCTCGTCAGTCTAATGCATATAGCACAGCTGCGTCGATTCAGAATGTATTACAAGAACTGCGGAAGCGAGGAATATTTTTGTTACTTATTGGCTTGTCGTGTACGGTGCTCATGTTGTACGTCTCTTATTACCTTCCTCTGTGTGCTGCTTTTGTCCAATTAGCTCAAAGCGGCATTTTTTTGCTCGCTCGCTCGCCCGCCGTTCACTATCTTCCGATAGCAGCTACTGAGATGGCGGGGCCATTTAGTTTCGTGAAAGTCAGCACGGTCGGTATTTTATACTGTAGCTGGTCAGGAGACTTACACGCTATAACATTTCGGTTTTTCATGTAATGTATACCATTATCTGGAAATTATTGTCACCAAACATATCAGTCTGTTTTCACCATTGTTTCTCATCTTCTGGGCAGATAGACGAAACATCGAACTATATAAACACATTTTAGAGAACTTGAGATTGTTTTGGCACCATATGCTGCTGCATGGTTCTCAGCTAAGGATGTTTACGTTTAGTAATTACAACTATCTTAGCGGAGTCAGAACACATATAGGAAGTCACAAGCTACATAAGTATTCGTGTTACCATGTAAAACGTACTCATTTTGTTCTCTTTCAGCTTGAGAATATCCTACGACTTCGAGATAGATCAGCGTTTTGGCGGATTTAATTTCGGCACTCATAACTGTAAACTGTTTGTCGGTCTTATGCATTAATTCTTCTGCATTGATATCTAGTCGTGTGTAGGATTCCAATCGAAAGAATACATTTATACTTCTCCTTGGTGAATAAATTTTGAACTACAAAGGATGGCGAAGATACAGTATTCAATGTGACGTTCAAAACCTTTGTAACGAAACTATGACTGCTGAATTGAAGATATCTTTCAAGTTCTTGTACAGTGGAAACGCTGGGAGCACAACAAAACAGTGGCAACTGCGCATGCAGAAAATGTAAATGTGGAATTAGTGTAAAGCAGAGCCACTTTTTTAAGAATTCGCACTGGAGTGTAGCTTCCTGCTTGTCCATACCATGCAACTGAATACGCTGGAACAGGCAGTGCTCTGGGGTTGCAAGACAAATTGTTCAAAAGGATGTGGTGGTCAGTCTTCCATACTTTTATTTAAAATTCTATCAGTATTATGCCATATTTATCTTACTGTTGGACAAGCTTGACATAATGAGAGTTTCACTCTGCAGCGGAGAGTGCGCTGATATGAAATTTCGTGGCAGATTAATACTGTGTGCCGGACCGAGACTCGAACTCGGGACCTTTGCCTTTCGCGGGCAAGTGCTCTACCATCTGAGCCACCCAAGCACGACTCACGACACGTCTTCACAGCTTCAATTCTTCCAGTACCTCGTGTCCTACCTTCCAAACTTCACAGAAGCTCATCTGCGAACCTTGCAGAACTAGCACTCCCGGAAGAAAGGATATTGCGGAGACATGGCTTAGCCACAGCCTGGTGGATGTTTCCAGAATGAGATTTTCATTCTGCACACAGTTTTAATCTGCCAGGAAGTTTCATATCAGCGCACACTCCGCTGCAGAGTGAAAATCTCATTTTGGAAACATCCACCAGGCTGTGGCTAAGCCATGTCTCCACAATATCCTTTCTTCCAGGATTGCTAGTTCTGCAAGGTTTGCAGAAGAGCTTCTGTGTAGTTTGGAAGGTAGGAGACGAGATACTGGCAGAATTGAAGCTGTGAGGGCGGGGCGTGAGTCGTGCTTGGGTAGCTCAGCTCAGATGGTAGAGCAATTTCCGCGAAAGGCAAAGGTCCCGAGTTCGTGTCTCGGTCCGGCACACAGTGTTAATCTGTCAGGAAGTTTCAAGCTTGACACATTTATGATATTGGAGACCGTAAATGCAGAGCCATACAAAAAGGGGTAAGAAGAGCACTATTCTTCGTTTGTAAGCAAGTGTTATTGATACGACTGCCTGGAAATAAAACACTTAACTTGTAATGCGACGCTGGTCTAATTTACATTTCTAATAGTTTCGTCAAGTATCTCCGGACAAAACGCTAACGTAGACAATGACTCACACGATCAGTGTCACTTGGCAAAGAATAGTTGAAAACCATGCACGAGCACAGACTAGATCTTGTCAATTAATGAGTGAATTATCGTAGATTCACACCCACTTCTGTGCACCAAAGGAAATGGCTACTGCACTGCGGCAATTACTGACACATTCGAAACATCTCAGCAGCGCTAAAATGACGTAAGATAGCATTATTTAATAGCTTCTGGGACGGCCGGAGTGGCCGAGTGGTTCTAGGCACTACAGTCTGGAACCGCGCGACCGCAGGTTCGAATCCTGCCTCGGGCATGGATGTGTGTGATGTCCTTAGGTTAGTTAGGTTTAAGTAGTTCTAAGTTCTAGGGGACTAATGACCTCAGAAGTTGAGTCCCATAGTGCTCAGAGCCATTTGAACCAATAGCTTCTGGTGATAAGCTTAATGCGAATCAGGAATTTGAATAGGGGCCCACGAATCACTTTGGGAAGTGTTGGTAATTGCATGCCCTGTTGCGAATGGAACGTTTATGAATCTAACCGTAATATATGTTAATATGTGGTATAACAAAAGCTGCCTCCGCCGATTTCAGACACCATAAAGCGGATTCTGCCCTTAGTTCCACGTCGACCTTATTTTAACCGTTTCACGGCATGCTGCAACTCACAATTTAGGAATGAAACAAGATACGTATAATATATGAGAAATTTAATATAAAAAACAGCTAACTGCCATAAATATGTTTTAGATCTTTCTTTTAAAGATGCTCTGTAGCCGGTCTCGAAAATCCACCTTAGGTTTATGTATGTGTCTGTGGAAGCTGTTGCAGTAGTAGTGGCATGTCGCTCTAACATGAACAAATAATCTTATGTAAATGTGAAATTGCTTATGTTGTTGTTCAAAGTTCTTTACGTGGAATAATCAGCAGTGACGCTCGCGCATTGAGAGACAATAATTTTATTTGTAAACTCTAGTGTAGAATGTAAATTAATTTCCATAAAGTGAACTTGAATTCAATGCGTAGTTGAATATTTGATACTATTTTAACTTTGATTTACCAACTAGGGAAGTATAATTATGCTGTGATGTTTCACTACTTACTTCATCGATGTGCAACTCGTCTGCTAATTCCGTATGAATGTAAATGTTGTCTATTTTGTTTTCCAAGTTACGATTCGATTCAACATGTTTTATTATGTTTACGTTATTCACACAAAGTTACACTCGAACGTCAGAGACCCGTGAGTTTTTACTGTATAGCATGTGTTGCAAGTATCTGAAAAGTATTGCGCACACCATTTGATATACAAACCTGTTATTTTGGCACAGTGACTACTTCATCGCTAAGGATCATGTTCCACAAGTTTGACTGATGAACTTGTAACATTTGATATGGTCTGAAACAATTTTTTACCCCTGTGCCAATATCTTCAACTCTTTAATTGCACATACACCCAACGTAATCAATTATTTGCTGGGCGTGTTCGAATCACTGTCCTCCGGTTAATTTTCACGCTTTTGGATCTCCTCTAATATAACGGAAGTTATTCCTTGATGCCTTAACACATGTCGTGTTACCCTGCCTCTTCTTGTAGATGTTTTCCTCAGTCGTATAACAATGTATTTACTTTTGTGCGTTAACATACAGCTATAATCGGCGGTGGAAATATATTTGCAGAGAAAAGCACGTAATGATATATATTGTATTTTAGGCCAATAGACATAACTAGTTATTGTAGTGGTTTTGAATACCTTTACTGGCCAGGGCTAAATGACTGACTATTGAAAATATAATTGTTTTTGAATAGCTCAACATTAATTTCCTAAGGGCCCGAAGTTTATCATGCATTTACCAGTAGAATAAGGTGCGGAGAAACTATTTCGCCGTATGCAACTTCCGTTCGATTTAGACGAAACAATTTGTGACTGTGAACCATCAAAATTTGCAGAAACATGAAAGAAAATTAAATACGTATGGTCATGAAGTAGTGAGACATAGGTGCTATACTAAATAATTAGTCCATACACAAGTTCCATTTAACATTGAATTTATGGCAGTCGATATATAACGAACTCACATCGTTTAACATTTCCAGATACACGTCGCACAATATAGCTTCTCACATGAATCTACTGCTACGCAGTATGGAACTTCCACATTACACTAAAATAATATTTTTAACAATAATAATACGGTGGCAAGACATGTGTAACAACAAACTGTTCATCGAGAATATCTCGTAAATCAAAAGAATGTGTAAAACGTTCTTCTTTTGTCCACCTTTCGCGCAGCGGCTTTCAAAGTCAATAGCTCACTGTATCTCTGACGGCGCTTCCACAACAAACACGTCACGCCACAGGACGTTATTTGCTAACTGTAGCTGTTGCCGAGCGACTGCTCGGTTAGTGAATGATTTAAAATGGTAGGGCAATCACATAATGTTACATTGCCTTCCAAGGGAATCTTGGAAATCAAGGAGATTAGCAAGATTCACATGTCGCCGTTAACATTATGGGATAGAGTACTTTACGGATTTACATGGATCAAACGTAGTATTACTGTCATTTGACAAATGAAATGAAATGATTGTTGGGCGGGAGGCCCCATCCGGGGAAGTTCGGCCGCCGTATTGCTAGTCCTTTTGCGCTGACGCGACTTGCGAGTCAATGATGATGAAAGACACACGACACCCAGTCATCACGAGATAGAGAAAAATCTCTGACCCGGCCGGGAATCGAACCCGGGACCCCGTGCGCGGGAAGCGAGAACGCTACCGCAAGACCACGAGCTGCAGACTGTCATTTGACAATTAGGATAACACAAATATGGTAATCTCTCATTATGAGACAAAGGCAATTCTTAAGTTAAAGATACACAGAAAAAATTTAAAAACTAAGACAGTAAATCTACAATGTTTACAATGGAGATGATACATTATGCTCATTATTTTCCTTTTACAGAGTTCATAAGGATCATCTTTGTGGCCTCAAGTTATTGTCCAGAGCTCATAGGCTCTTTGCTCCTGAAAGAAAACACATAAGCATTCATCTTTCAATACGCATATAATTCTCACACATGGAATTTCTCACACGTGTCCATCTTGCATTGCTCACTAGTTGTCATGATTTTTAGCGCTTCCATTATTCGTGTATTTGACAGGTAAGTTAAAACTGATTCTTCTCCAGGTGAATCTTATCCCTTGAGGAGTTGAATCGCTACTTTGCGTTCTCCGAGAAGAAAGCTTTTCATCAGCTCTCGTGGGCGAGTCTCGCTCGCACGCTGGGTACACACGTTACGTGTAACAAAAAAATATAAATACCTATTAGTCTAAGAACTAAGCTTAACCTTCTGTCGGGCGTGGTGTTTGTTGCAGCGAGATCGGGCGCGATGTATCGAATTGATCACACCGTTTATTCACGTGATCATTTATTAAATTCTGTTCACAAAACATATTATAAGTGCCAAATATATTTAAAGAAAGACAAAGATGACATACGAGCACAACTGCAGTAGAAGTATTAATCATTCAGATTTCTTATCGTCAATGTTGTGCTTTAGTAACAAATGAAAAAAACGCCGCTTTTTCATTTGCTTCTTTATTATATTTCACTAATAAAACACATTACAAATGACAGTTATCTTTACAGAAAAGCTATTATGACACTGAAGCAGAACAACAATAATGTTACAACTCATTTATTTGTTTCATCGTCACTTTTTGACTGTGATAACAAAAGCGGAATTTTTCCGCATTCAGAGCATAAAGGTTCAATGTGTATCAAACAGATAGGCTTCTGACACATTTTGCAACAATATTTTGTCAGTCTTTTTTTTTTCTGTGCAGGTATTACACTTTTTCCTCTTGATCCCAGTCCCTTGTTCTTCGTTTCTGCTTGTGTCTTCTGCTTCTTCTTCACACATTGGCCTATATTGTTGTAGCCGCAGTTGAAGATCTCTGTGAATTCCTGAGGTGTCCAAGCATCTACGAACCAAGTGAGGTAGAACTAAAGCATGTGAGAGTTACTTCAGGAATCCTTTTCTTCGGATAAAATTCTCGTTGTTGCCATAGTAAATTACTTGTGAATTGATTCCACTCATATTGATCATTGCAAAAAATATGACCACGGCACACATTTCTTGCTACATTGTATGAAGCGGTCAACTTATCTGTAGTGTCGACTCCACCTTTGGTGCTATTGTAAAATGCTACAATGGATGGCTTCTGTTTATCTCCAGTGTCAGCATCTACTGAATTATCTTCATGCAAACTTGATGCCAAGATAACGCACTTCCCCTTTTTAGGAACGTAGGAAACTAGAGTACAGCCGTTATTGAAGCCAAAAAGTGAACTATGGACAGCCCTGCCTTTACTGGTAGCTAGCTCCAGAGGAATCTCACGCTTGTTTTTCTTCATCGTCCTAACAAAAGAAAGACTTTTTCTTCTTAGCTCTTCTATCAAACCAATACTAGTAAACCAATTGTCTGCTGTCACATTTCGACCTGACTGATAAATTGGTTCACATAGTCGCAGAACAACATCTGAAGGTTTATTGCTGACGTGGTACAATCCTTCTGGCTGCAGCCCAGCGAATATTTCCAGATTATAGAGATAAAATACTTGGGAATCCACAAGAGCATATATCTTAATTCCATATTTGTTTGGTTTGCTAGGTATGTATTGGCGAAAACTGCACCTTCCACGGAATCCTTCAAGTTTCTCATCTACTGTAAGGTTTTCTCCGAGGGTGTTGGATTTCTGGAAATTCTGTACAAACAGAGAAAATATTTCCCGAATCGCTGTTATCTTGTCTAATTTTCTCCTTTCACCGCGAGTCACACGATTGTCAAATCTAAGGCACCGCATGATGAATTTGAAACGTTTTATGTTCATAACGAGACGAAATTTTTCAATTCCATCCCCATCACTTCTCCACAGATCTTCTAAGCTTTGTCTGTTACTATTGTTAACACCAGCCAAAAACAGAAGGCCAATGAAAGCTTTTAATTCAATAATATCTATAGATTTTACGTCTCTCTCTCGCTGAAAGGAAGCTTTGATGCTCTCAAAATACTGATTGGTATACAGAACTATAATCGACAAAATGTCGTCATCTATGAGGCAATTCCAACATTCCAAAGGCGTTCTCAATGCTTTCGCCGCACCTATAGGACCAGGTAACTTTCGAATAATACTGTGGGCCCTGAAACGTACTCTCTGCGATGGTGGAACTTTATTCCATTTTGTCTCTTTGTCCCTTCCAGTATAATAATGCTGGCTTTCTTCAAGGACTTCCTCGTCGTTTTCACTGTCGTTTTCCTCTGTTTCTGAATCTTCCTGCCGAACTTCAACTGCGTCATCACAATCTGTGTCTACTTCATCTTCAAAATACTCTTGAACTTCATCATTAGACTCTTCGAACAACATTTTTTTGTATTTCTGCAACATGATTTGGGTCAAGGAGGTTGTAAATCTTACTGTAGCCTGCCATGATCAAGTGTCTCACACCTAAAATGATAAAATTCCTATAAAATAACGCAGTCAGGCGCAGTGTATCAATTTGATACCTCATACTCAAACATTCTTAACTGAGGATTAAACGGTCCAAAAAGAAAAAAGTGCATTACACATTGTATATTAACATTGTACTACTTACTAAGTTATGTTGATAACCAAAGAAATGAATTGTTGCAATGCAACACGAACGGGCGCAGTGTATCAAACTGATCAATCAGCACATATATCGACAACAGAGAAGTCGAATAGACACTGAAGCACACAACAATGACAAGCGTTCGAAAAAGGCCAGCTACTAGCGAGTAGGCGTCAATGCTGCCACTCGTTGACAAATAATTTACAGTAAACTTCGAGTGTATCAATTAGAACAGCCGCGCCCGACGAAAGGTTAAATCTAATTTTAGGACTTGGGATTCATAGGCATCTGACTTTATCACTATTCGCGTGAGGTTTAACTGTTCGCATTTCATTCACTGGATTACATTTTTTTTAATGTTGTGAACCCATATAAGAGTCTTTTATTTTGGGAGCGCATTTCAAGGAAAGTCCGTTTCGTTGAACTACAGCGGGAGTGCTATGCTGGTACATCACTTTAAATTTAACGCGATTGTTGCGTCGATGGGCGTTGGCATAAGCCGATTGTTGGTACTGAATGGCAACTCCAGTCGCTCACTACCCGCCACGCGGTATTTCAGCTTTACCGTGCACGGTTCAGTGAACACGTTGCGTCGATGGTGTGGTATTTTGTGTTTTGCTGAGCTGCTGCGGAGCGACTACGTTTATCAGGGACAGAGACACAATTTTCCATCCCTGCCTCCACATTTTCCAGCCGATTTTGAAGATTTTAAGGTAGGCTAGCTCTTGCACTTTGCAAAGCAGCTAACACATTTGGTTTTCGACGCACTGCACTTCATCACATCACCGCCTTCGGTTACGCAACCGGAGTATCTCTGTCCGTCGGCATATCTGCACGTTTAACACTTATTATTTTCATCGTGAATGAAATTATCACTAATTTATAACATCGACGTATTGCTTCATGTCTGGACAGACTTCCACAGCATTTTAAGCCTTCACTTACACACTACTATGTACAGAAAAATAATTTTTTTTTACAGTTTATAATCAAATAGTTTGTCTCACTTTGAAGCTTGCTAATTTAGAGCTTCGATTATCATGTTCATTTCAATTTCTGTTGATTTGTTGGTAACCACCATAACATTTCGCTTTACATTATTCATCATCTTTCTCTAAGACTAATTACGCTTTCGATTCACAGTCACAATATATTAGTTTCTCCGATTTGTTAGCAATTATTTTTTATTCCTTTGAATCGCTCTTTCTATTCATTAGATTCATTTATCACTGTCATTTCCACAAAAAATTCCTTTTTACTAGATGCGAGGATCAGTCAGTCACACTTGATCGCCCTCTCCCACGAGAACAAAACGCCATTCAAGAAAATATTAAAATTCCTTGTCGCGATCGCAGTTCGCGTCTCGGGCTGACTTTAAAAGAAAAAGTAAAGACATTTCGGAACTAGCTTTTCCCGGTTTCGTACACGCGTTTGCTTTTGAAAATCGTTTGCCACCAAGCCTTCCACGTCAACCGCATTTCTCAAACTGTGACTTCAAGTCTATAGGACGGGTTTAGGCGGGTTAGGATATTTACACAAATTCAGAATAAAGACACAGATATAATAGTACATAGAAGAAGAAATATAGCAAACAACTCCTTGTTCCTTATGACTTCGAAATTAATTTTTCTTTCCGTCGTACGTCTATGTACGCGCTGTAATTAAGAACTACCTGCTTTGTTTTACTGGCGGTTTCTTTGTCATGGTATTCTCGCTTTGACGACTGCTTGCGTTCCGCTGCATTGACCTCTATATATGACCTTAAGTCATCATTGCTTTCTCCTTGTCACTTACCCTCTTATGCTTGGTATTTTATTTCACTTATGGCTTGAAATGTATCTGACGTGCGTATTGCAATTACAATTAATGCTACTCTGTTTATCTAACTGAAGGATAGCGCTTTCGTTGTCATGTTGATACAAGTAATTCACATGCTTCGTAAGCACTGCGCTATTTTAATGCAGAGATGAACTCATTCCAGATTTCTATGTACATTAGAACTTAATCTAGACATCTCTCACTTAGAAACTAGTTACTTATTTTCCTTTTTAGTGGCATCATAAACCATTAATTTTCAAGCGACCCTTGTCCCTGACGAAAATAAATTTCCTTTTTCGATCATTGCTCCTTGAACTTAAAAAAAAATTTCTTACATACTACGTTTTACTTTCATTTCTTTACTTTATCATATCGCAGAAGCCGGCTTGTTAGGCACATCCTTCGCTTTATATTTCATTTTTCTCTCATAAATATTATATGCTTAAAACTAAATCTTAAAACTAGAGTTGCCGGCCGCGGTGGTCTAGCGGTTCTGGCGCTGCAGTCCGGAACCGCGGGACTGCTGCGGTCGCAGGTTCGAATCCTGCCTCGGGCATGGGTGTGTGTGATGTCCTTAGGTTAGTTAGGTTTAAATAGTTCTAAGTTCTAGGGGACTTATGACCTAAGATGTTGAGTCCCATAGTGCTCAGAGCCATTTTTTTTTTTTTAAACTAGAGTTCTCGGAGTCGATCACTTTCTTTGTTAAACAAGAATATTTCATCAGCTTGTCTGTACATAAATTATGGCTGAAGACAACATATTTTAAATTCTCTGCTGTATATCAAGACAGGCTCACTATGGTGTAGTTCATCATAAGCATTTTTTAACGAAGTCAGATCAGTTTTCACTTCGTTACTAGCGGCTAACCTTCTCTTGCCATTATAAAGCTTTCTTTTGACTTATTTTGTAGCACGATACCTTTTAAGATCAGAGTGATGGTACAATCAATTTATTTTTCCATTTGCGGGATCAGAAGTCAGATAACTACCTGTGTGCGGTACGAAGGATCTCGTAAGGTCCCTCAAAAAGGCCTTGAGAGCAACGATGGTTTAAGGTGCGTTTTTAGCAAGACCTTTTCGCCTAATGTTGTTAGAGCTTGTCTTATTCTGGCGTCTAAACTGGCGCTTGTGTTGTTACACTTAGGAATTGAATTGACCCATTCATTTTTCTCTTCGTCAGAAGACATCAACTCACTCGGAGTGAAACCAGTAGACAGGTGCGGTAGATTATTCACAATTTCCTCGAAAGGTGACACAAAGTCAACCCAGCGAGTCTGCTGATTTGGTACATACGTACGAATGAAACGATTAAACTCCTTGAAGATTCGTTCAAGGGGGTTGGACTGGGCCTGAATTTTTAGATAAGGATTTACCTAATTTGATGACGAGCAAGGAAAAGTCTCCATCGTTTGCAAACCCATTGTCTGAGGGAATTGATTCAGGTCTTCCGAATCTAGGAAAGTAGTCACGTTCTAAACGATTTATGATTGGTTGAATGTTTGCAGATTTCATAGCGTACTATCTCAAATGTTTGGTAAATAGATCGATGACAGCTACAAGGTACCTTAGTCTTCCACGACCTCGTGGGAGTGGTCCTGCCAAATCTATGCCTAGGATTTGTCTAGGTTTCTCTGTGATGATAGGATTCAAAGGCAGTATATTCGAAAGATTAAGAGGTTTTGCCTTTTGACAAATGACAGTGTTTCAAGAGGTTGTGAATTCTGCTATGTAGGTTAGGGATGTAGCAGTACTTTGCAATTTTACGCTTACACTTTTCTGGACCAAAGTGTCCCCATGAAATATGTGTATACCAGAGTAAGTGTTCTACATATTCCTGCGGAATGCGTACTAGCCAATTTTCTGATGACAATGATGTTCGGTGGAAAAAAACTTGATCATGCAATTTGTAATATTTGCACATGCGATGGGTAGAATTAGTTTCGAGGATCTGTCTCACACCTCTCCATTTTGGATTACCTGCAATTGAACAATCTGGTTACAAAGATCAATAAAATATTTGAGATGTATTTGATCCTTCATCAAAAGAATTCTGTAATTTGTCATTTGTTCCAGAAGTTCAGTACTGTCAGAAGAGCCTTCAGGCATGCGAGATAGAGCATCTGCAATAATGTTATCTTTGCCTTTTATATAGATTATTTCGAAATGATATTCCTGCAAGAAAAGACACCACCTCGTTAAGCGAGGATCTAGGAATTTACACGTCATAAGAAAACTAAGAGCCTGATGATCAGAATAAACTTTGATTTTTTTGCCATTGGTGTAGTAGTTGAATCTCTTGGCCCAAATTACTGCAAGAGCTTCCAATTCGGTAATAGAGTAGGATCGTTCAGTTTCTGTAAGAACCCTACTAGCAAAACTAATTACTCTGGTTTCTGGTTTTCCATTGGCTTGATGGATATGGAAGAGACATGCGCCTAATCAGATTGACACACAAAATTCCTTTTCCATATCTGGATGATGACGAATGTTTCTATTTAACAAAGCTTCTTTGATATCGAGGAATGCCTTTTGACAGTCGTCAGTCAAATTCCACTGAGTATTTTTCTTTAACAATTTCAATAAATGAGGGTTGTTCATCACTTGTTTTGATAAGAATCTTCTGAAGAACGAAGTGAGTCAGAGATAACCTTTAAGTTGTCGTTTTGAAGATGGGATAGGAAAATTTTTAATTGCGCATAGCTTAGCCGGATCAGGATGGACTCGTCAGATGAAATGACGTGTCCTAAGAATTTGATTTCAGCTCGGCCAAAGTGTGACTTTTGCAAGTTGGCAGTGACTCCGTATTCCAGGAATGAAACACTTTCTGTATTAGTTCAACGTGGCGTTCCCAGGTTTTAGTAGCAATTAAAAGATCATCAACGTAGAGAGTGACATCATCAAGAATATCTGGACCAAGAACATGATCTAGGGCAGAGATGAATACTCCAGAACTAACATTCAATCCAAAAGGCATGACTCGAAATTGATAAGATCTGCCGGCGAAGATAAATGCCGTATACTTTCGTGAGTTAGGATTTAGTCTCACTTCCCAATATGACATCTTCAAATCAATGCTACTCAAATATTTAATTCCATAAAATCTCTGCAGGTGTTCTTCAATCGCTTCAGGTCTCGTTCGTTCTGATACAATGACTTTATTTACGTTTCGCGCGTCAAGTACGAGTCGTACTGTGTTATCCTGTTTCAAAATCGTCAACAAGGGGCTACTATATGACGAATTATAATACTCTATGACCTTCCAGCTCAGCATCTTCTTAATTTCATTGCGAACTGCTTCCCTTCTTGCATGCGGTATGGGATATGTCGTCCGATAGAAAGTTTGGTGCGGCACTACTTTCATAGTATATTCATAGTCCTTTATAATACCAGGTCGTTTGGAAAACACTTCGAATAATTCCTGTCGCTGAGGTTCGGATAACTGTTGATTCTGAGGTCTTATTGGTTATTTCCTGCGGAGAGGGTAAGTCACTGACTGTTATTGCTTCATTAAATGTATCATAGTTACCATAGAACAAATTGAAATGATTACAGTGAGGTCTTCTGCCTATCCTGTGTAACCTAATGCTATTACTAGGGCCAAAGTTTTTTACTCTCTCTTTCACTAACTTCAGTGCTACTTCTGTCTGCTGTACTAAGTGTGCAAAAGCCAGTATAAAAGGTCTATTCGGGCTCTATAGCGTTTTAGAAAATCCATTCCCAAGAAACATTGCACTGCTAAATTCTTGACAACGAGAAAAATACATTTGATGGGTATTGATTGAATCTCCAGTGGTACCCAAGCTTGTATACTGACCTTTTGTGTCTGGGAACCGATGGCTCCTGTTATTGAGCATCCTTGTACGGGTAATGTTGGAATTTTAATTAATGTACTAATTTGCTTGTAGAACCATAAGGACAAAATGGTGCAAATGGCTCTGAGCACTATGGGACTCAACTGCTGTGGTCATAAGTCCCCTAGAACTTAGAACTACTTAAACCTAACTAACCTAAGGACAGCACACAACACCCAGCCATCACGAGGCAGAGAAAATCCCTGACGCCGCCGGGAATCGAACCCGGGAACCCGGGCGTGGGAAGCGAGAACACTACCGCACGACCACGAGATGCGGGCCCATAAGGACATAGCTTTAATATTTGCACCTATATCTAAGATTACAGTCGTCCAAATTCCTGCTATAGTAAGTTTTGTCACAGCTTGCACTTGGTCATGTATCGGTTCGTCACATTCAGTCGTCTTATTTCTCTTGTAACAATTCTCCTCTCATGTCAATTCCGTTATTGTATCTCAGTACAAGTACGTCATGATTAGGCTCTTTGTCGAAGTGGTCGCCCCCATTCTGTCTCACAGCAATGAGCGAGCTTTCAGATGCTGAAATTAGTTATCCTGTTTGCGTGGTTTTGATTGGCCTTCATCATTATGAAGTTCGACCAATCTGACATAATGAGAACATTGAGGAAAAAAATTACTATTATGTACAAACCTCGTGTCAAAGTGTTGTTGCGTTTGTTCTGGTGTCCAATATGTGTTACTGTCTTCCGCGTTAGCGAAAAATACAGGAGGATTGTACTGCCTTCGCGGGATCTGATGATTTTTGTTACCATTATGATTTCCGGAAGCTTTACGGTGAAATCCACCTTCACACTTGCCTTTCAACTGTTTCTATACATTCCCTGCGCTTGGTTTTTACTAGGCGCGGAGTTGTGTTGGTATGAGTGGACGTTATGAGCTGTTTGTTGCTGCCCGTAATCTCAATGTTGGCCGTGCGAGTACGGTGCATTCCATTGCGATCCGCTCTGCTGTTGCCAACCCTTTTGACTGAAAAACATTTCACGGTTTTACGGTTGATTGCCGTACTGGTTACCAGTCGTGTTATACACGGGATTGAATCGGTTGTGTTGATTATGTCTATTCCTTTTGTACGGATACCCATTGCCTTTATTTCCGTTTTGCCAATCGTTACTATTTTTGTAACCGTTCCCTGGCTTTTCATAGCCGTTACTCTCGTAAGATTGTGGCCAAGAATTGTGTAGAGTGTTCCGCGGTTAGCTCTCATGTCCTCTTAGATCAGGTCTAGGGAATCTAATATCGACAGAACGGTATCTGGATCATTATCTGGTATGGCTATCAGCTTTTTACGAATTGATATGGGTAATTTAGACTTGAGGATCATAATTACATCTACTGTTAATAAGGGTATCCCAATACCGGATTTTGCCAAGATATTTTTCGAAGTACTTTCTCAGGCTACTATTCCTGGTGTCAAATCGTTCTCCGTTATAAACTTCTTTACGAAGGTGCTTCGGAACACCTTCGCTCCAAAATTTGCTGAGGAAACAGTGCTCAAATTCCTCACATGTTCCACACTTTTCAACCATTTCAGTTCCCCATATTGCCGATTCG
The DNA here is from genome assembly GCF_023898315.1 of Schistocerca nitens. Lineage (NCBI taxonomy): Eukaryota > Metazoa > Arthropoda > Insecta > Orthoptera > Acrididae > Schistocerca > Schistocerca nitens. Next base: position 623,452,072 of record NC_064614.1, on the reverse strand, counting down.
TCACCTATATATCCGGCAACAAATTGGATACGCTGTCTATCGGTCCACGAATTTGGAAAAATACCAGAGAATCCACGAAGAAAAACAATTGGGTGTGCATTTCGTTTTCCAGGTTAAAGGTTTGAAAAACACGATGTTTTATCATGCTTTCTTCCTTCATCATTTCTACTACTGAGTCAGATTCTTGTTTTCGGTGTGCTCATTAGATACAACAGGTATTGGGAACTGCCGACATAGTTCTTCTTCTTCTTCTTCTTCTTCTTCTTCTTCTTCCTCTGAGGCTAAAGAGGTACAATAAGTCGGTCTCTGTATTCTGGAACTACTACTCACTTGTGCCTTCAAGTTATTTAGTTGTTCCGTTACCTCTTGCTTCCAATTTGGTATTTCTTGCAGAAGGATACACCTAATGCTACAGAGTTCAGACATTACAGTATCTCCGGAGCTTCCAAGAGCTGCCAAGATACTAAGAGTGGTTGCTTTCACAGTCTCTACTAGGTCTTTGTTAATTTTTTTCGACAAATTTGTCCTTTCCAGCAATCCACTTCTCATACTTTTCACTAAATCCTCTCTCATGACTATCTAGCCTCTCTTTTACTTTTGTTTCAGCTTCCAGAGTCAAATTTGACATTCGCGCGGTTAGTTTTTCTACCTGCGTAGTTACTCTGTCTAATCTATGATTAACAGTGGTTACAGAGGGCCCGCATCTCGTGGTCGTGCGGTAGCGTTCTCGCTTCCCACGCCCGGGTTCCCGGGTTCGATTCCCGGCGGGGTCAGGGATTTTCTCTGCCTCGTGATGGTTGGGTGTTGTGTGCTGTCCTTAGGTTAGTTAGGTTTAAGTAGTTCTAAGTTCTAGGGGACTGATGACCATAGATGTTAAGTCCCATAGTGCTCAGAGCCATTTTTGGTTACAGAGGGCCGGCCGCGGTAGTCTCGCGGTTCTAGGCGCTCAGTCCGGAACCGCGTGACTGTTACGGTCGCAGGTTCGAATCCTGCCTCGGGCATGGATGTGTGTGATGTCCTTAGGTTAGTTAGGTTTAAGTAGTTCTAAGTTCTAGGGGACGGATGACCACGGATGTTGTCCCATAGTGCTCAGAGCCATTTGAACCATTTGGTTACAGAGGAGTCAAGATTCTTGGTTATGTCTCGGATGTCAGCTGTCTCCCTTTGCATGCTAGCTAAAGTGTCATTCAGTTCGGAAATTATTCCACTTCACATTTGAGAAACTGCATCCTTAACTTGATTCGCTACTTCGTTGGCTACGTCTTCTTCGTTGGCTACGTCTTCTCTAACAGTTTTTATTTCTTCGCTTACTGTGGAAAGTTTATCTTCAAGCGAGCCTAACATTTGTCTATTTTCATCCATCAAATCTTCTTTCATTGTTGCATTGGACGACAGGTGCATATTAATTTAAATCAGACTATACCTTCAATTGCTTCGCATTTCCACTTCACAAACGCATCACTAACAGTCGATATGGACTGTCTCAGAAGTGTTCAAATATCGCTGATGGATCTGTTACTCAGGTGTCAACCAGTGACCAGTCCACGCTCGAAGTCACTCACTGATGTGGTCCATCAGGAGACAGAAAGTGGACGAAAGCGATCGAAGGGTTGCGGTTTGTAAGGGCAGAGGGAAAAAAAGTGCCAAGGGAAAAAACCTCTGCCACTGTAGGACGGGTAGTAAGGGCAGCAGCGGCTTGCTGGCTGCGACAGTGCATGCAAGGTGAGGTTATGTTAGTGCGAGGTATCGTGCATCGTTACCTTTGTCGTTGCGGATGCTCGTTGTAGATGGGTCAGTCCGGGCGCTGCAGCTGAGCTCCTGTGAATTCTCCTGTTCCTGCTGCAGCGGCTGCGTCCCTGTAACAGTCTGAGGTCGTCATACGTTAGTGGGCGATCGTCCATAGATCAACTCACAGTGTAGGGGATGTGTGTGTGGCTGGTTTGCGTGTTGTGTACAGTATGGCTTCCCTGCGATTGCATGTTTTTCGGCGGGTCGAGTATCTGGGGTTGCCAGTAGTAGCTGTGTTGCAGGGGCTCGCCAGTACTGTGTTAGCGTGCTATGGACCAGAGATGTTTAGTTCCTTGCTAATAGTGTCTTTGGTCTATTATGCTTCCATCTATGGTTGTGGTCGTAGTTCCCCGGAGAAAGAATAAAACGGGTTACGCAAGTGTTTCTGTACAGTCGTGACTGACGATTCAATATTCCCCGCCTCCTTTTATACTGGCGGGTCTACGTCTCGTGACATCTAGTGGTCAATTCCGCATTGCATAGCGGTGTCCGGATACTTTTGATCAGGTAGTGTGCATGTAGTGTGAGAACTTCCTTATCAAGTGGCTTGTGATTACTACTACTGCTAAAGTGTATTTTACACGAAACTAAAGATACGGAGTTCCACCGTATAACGAGAACATTGCACTGCGCTGGGGCGTTCGTTCCCTGTGCAGACCCACAGGGAGGCGGAGCTGGCGAGGCAGGCAGAGGCACGCAGGGGTGGCCGCGGCCCGTGTCCCACGGGAGGCGCGCAGGTAGGCGGCGGCGGCGCTGCGGTTGCCCTGCCCTGCCTGCCTTGCGCTGCTCTGCTGTGCTCCACCACACCTCACCTCACTTCGTCCCGCGGGACCAGCGGTGACGCCGACGCACCTGTGTGCCTGCCTGTCTATACGAAGTTGCATTGCCGTCTTGAGACTGGTTTGACGCAGCTATCCAAGCCTCCCTAATCTATCCTGTGCAAGCCTCTTCAAAACCTATTGGTCGATCTTGCAGGGAAGATAACAGCAACTAGGCACTTCCAGTAATATTATTTATTAACATAAAGAGACGGTTATCGATTTCTAACCAACAGTTTCATCATCAGATTGATGTTCGCGTTACGACAGGCATTTGTTGTTTAGTTTTCATTTGTTATTCCCCCTTGTGGTGAAAATTGCTTGGGAAGCTTGTGGTGAAGACTGCCCTACAACCAAAACGCGATGTCAGAAACGGTCTATTTATCTGTCATTGTAGCTTATAACGATTCCAAGCGACGTAAATAAATTATTTAAGTGGGTTCAAATGGCTCTGAGCACTATGGCACTTACCTTCTGAGGTCATCAGTCCCCTAGAACTTGGAACTACTTAAGCCTAACTAACCTAAGGACATCACACACATCCATGCCCGAGGCAGTATACGAACCCGCGACCGTAGCGGTCGCGCGGTTCCAGAATGTAGCGCCTAGAACCGCTCGGCCACCCAGGCCGGCATTTAAATGGAAACGGTTTTAGTTTTTGATTACTTACGTACACTACTGGCCATTAAAATTGCTACACCAAGAAGAAGTGCAGATGATAAACGGGTATTCATTGGATAAATATATTGTACTAGAACTGACAAGTGATTACATTTTCACGCAATTTGGGTGCATAGACCCTGAGAAATCAGTACCCAGAACAACCACCTCTCGCCGTGATAACGGCCTTGATACGCCTGGACATTCAGTCAGACAGAGCTTGGATGGCGTGTATAAGTACAGCTGCCCATGCAGCTTCAACACGATACCACAGTTCATCAAGTGTAGTGACTGGCGTATTGTGACGAGCCAGTTGCTCGGCCACCATTGACCAGACGTTTCCAATTGGTGAGATATCTGGAGAATGTGCTGGCCAGGGCAGCAGTCTTAACATTTTCTGTATCCAGAAAGGCCCGTACAGATCCTGCAACATGCGGTCGTGCATTATACTGCTGAAGTCTAGGCTTTGGCAGGGATCGAATGAAGTGTAGAGCCACGGGTCGTAACACATCTGAAATGTAACGTCCTATGTTCAAAGTGATGTCAATGCCAATAGGTGACCGAGACATGTAACCAATGGCACCCCATACCACCACGCCGCGTGATACGCCAGTATGGCGATGATGAATACACGCTTCCAATGTGCGCTCACCGCGTTGTCGCCAAACACGGATGCGACCACCATGATGCTGTAAACAGAACCTGGATTCATCCGAAAAAATGACGTTTTGCCATTCGTGCACCCAGGTTCGTCGTTGAGTACACCATCGCAGGCGCTCCTGTCTGTGATGCAGTGTCAAGGGTAACCGCAGCCATGGTCTCTGAGCTGATAGTCCATGCTGCTGCAAACTTCGTCGAACTGTTCGTGCAGATGGTTGTTGTCTTGCAGACGTCCCCATCTGTTGACTCAGGGATCGAGACGTGGCTGCACGATCCGTAACAGGCATGCGGATAAGATGCCTGTCATCTCGACTGCTAGTGATACGAGGCCTTTGGGATCCAACACGGCGTTCCGTATTACCCTCCTGAACCCACCGATTCGATATTCTGCTAACAGTCATTGGATCTCGACCAACGCGAGCAGCAGTGTCGAGATAAGATAAACCGCAGTCGCGATGGGCTACAGTCCGACCTTTATCAAAGTCGGAAACGTGATGGTACGCATTTCTCCTCCCTACACGAAGCATCACAACAACGTTTCACCATGAAATGCCGGTCAACTGCTTTTTGTGTATGAGAAATGGGTAGGAAACTTTCCTCATGTCAGCATTTTGTAGGTGTCGCCACCGGCGCCAACCTTGTGTGAATGCTCTGAAAAGCTAATCATTTGCATATCATAGCATCTTCTTCCTGTTGGTTAAATTTCGCGTCTGTAGCACGTCATCTTAGTGGTGTTGGCTGCCGGCCGCGGTGGTCTAGCGGTTCTAGGCGCTTAGTCAGGAACCGCGCGACTGCTACGGTCGCAGGTTCGAATCCTGCCTCGGGCATGGATGTGTGTGATGTCCTTATGTTAGTTGGGTTTAAGTAGTTCTAGGGGACTTACGACCACAGATGTTGAGTCCCATAGTGCTCAGAGCCATTTGAACCATTTTTTGGTGTTGGCTGTTTTGGGGAAGGAGACCAGACAGCGAGGTCATCGGTCTCATCGGATTAGGGAAGGACGGGGAAGGAAGTCGGCCGTGCCCTTTGAAAGGAACCATCCCGGCATTTGCCTGGAGCGATTTAGGGAAATCACGGAAAACCTAAATCAGGATGGCCGGACGCGGGATTGAACCGTCGTCCTCCCGAATGCGAGTCCAGTGTCTAACCACTGCGCCACCTCGCTCGGTCTTAGTGGTGTAGCAATTTTAATGGCCAGTAGTGTGTTTATTCGCATAAATAGACCGTTATCGATTTCTAACTAACTGTGTCATCATCAGATTGCTGTTCACATTAAGACAGGCATTTGTTGTTGTTTAGTTTTCGTTTGTTATTGCCCCTTATGGTGAAAACTGCTTGGGAAGCTTGTGGTGGAAACTGCTCTACAACCAAAACACGGTATCAGAAACGGTCTATTTAGCTGTCATTGTAGCTCATAACGATTGCAAACGACGTCAGTAAATAATTTACGTGAAACTGTTTTAGTTTTTGGTTACTTACGTAAGTTACCCAACCATCTCATCCGATCTTCACCACTCTTCTGTAGCATCACATTTCAGAAGCATCTGTTCTCATCTTATCTGAACTGTTAATGAATCCACTTTTCACACCCATATGAAGTTACACTCCATGCAAATACTTCCCAAAACAGCTTCCTAATACAATTGTTACACAAAGATATATATACAGGTTACACAATAGTTAAATCACAAGTTTCGACTGTAGCTGGCTGCTGTATGCCCAATGGGCCAGCAAGTAATTGTTTTACTCTACTTTTTCATTTCCTTTTAGACGCTGCTCTCGCGCTCGCTCCGCACTTGACTTCTTAGGCTTTCCGGAATCCTTTCGACGCGAACCTTCCCCTGACTTGCGTTTTCTATTATTCCGAACTTGTTTACGAGTCGTACGAAACGACCTCTTTCATTATTTTGTAATTTTCAGTTTAAAACGCAGCTTCACTTACATTCCGCCGAATATTCGTATTCTCTCGCTTTGAGTCCTAGTAGTGTTCTGCAAGCTCTTCACAATGACATCCGAATCAATGTTCCAACTCTACCCGTTTACACGCTACTTCAATTTATAATTTTTGCACAAAGGTAACTTGTAACAATCAACGTGCATGCGCCTACAGTGGTACGATGACGCCACAGTCAAAGCAAATACGGTAAACTTGTTCGACAGGATCGCCGTTTAACAATCAGAGCAGTGTCTGAGTTAACAGGAGTTGACAAGGAAAGTGTCGAACAAGTTTACCGATTTTTTCAATGTTTGCATCAGTTTTTGCTGACAATGGTCTGCCAGTGCGAGTGTCATCACTGGTGTCTTCGCGGCCATCTTTAAATCGTTTAAACCACTCAAACACTTGTGTTCGCGATAAACAATCATCGCCGTACACTTGTTGTAACATTACAAACGTTTCAGTTGCAGATTTTCCTAGTTTGAAACAAAATTTGATGTTAACACGCTGTTCTTTCTGTACACTCAACATTTTCCGACGCACAGACAAAACGTCAACTACTTAAAACAGACGCCACGGGCAGACTGAGTGCAGGAGGCAGATGAAACTCGAGCAGTAGGCGGAGCGAGAGTCACGTGACAGGCCACGCGACTTTCAGCCTTATTGCATTCGTTTTATTGCTTCACCAGTACTAGTCCGGTTTTTTTCTAGCCACACCTCGTACACGGAGGTAACAAAAGCTGTGGGATATCTCCTAATATCGTGACGGACCTCCTCTTGCTCGGCATACTGCTGCAGCTTGACGTCGCGTGGACTCGATAAGTCGTCCGAAGAGCTCTACCTCTATAGCCGTCCGTAATTACAAAAGTGTTGCCAGTGCAGAATTTTGTGCACTAACTGACCTCTCGATTACGTGCCATGAATGTTCAATGGGATTCATATCAGGCGATTTTGGTGGCCAAATCATTCGCTCGAAATGTCAAAAACATTCTTCTAACCAATTGTGAACAACTGTGGCCCGGAGACGTAACGCATAACCATCCATAAATTCCATCGCTTTTTGGGAACATGAAGTCAATGAATAACAATTTCCAGTCAATGATCGGTTCAGTTGGACCAGAGGACCCACTCCATCCCATGCAAACACAGCCCACACTATCATGGAGCCACCACCAGCTTGTACAGGCCTTGTTGACAACTTGGGTCCTTGGCTTCGTGTGGTATGCGCCGCTCTCGAACCCTACCACCAGCTCTTACCAACTGAAATCGGAACTCATTTGATGTGGCCACGGTTTTCCAGTCGTCTAGGATCCAAACGATACCAGAAGAAACGCTGCAGGCGATGTCGTGCTGTTAGCAAAGGCATGCGCGTCAGTCTTCGCTGCCGTAGCCTGTTAACGCCAAATTTCGCTGTGCTATCCTAAGGGATACGTTCGTCTTATGTGTTACACTGCAGTGTTGCTTGTCTATTAGGACTGACAACTCTCTACAAACGCTGCTCCTCTCCGTCGTTAAGTGTAGGCCGACGGCCACTGTGTTGTCTGTGGCGGAGAGTAATGTCTGAAATGTGGTTCAAATGGCTCGAGCACTATGGCACTTAACGTCTGAGGTCATCAGTCCCCTAGAACGTAGAACTACTTAAACCTAACTAACCTAAGGACATCAGACACATCCATGCCCGAGGCAGGATTCGAACCTGCCATGGCAGCAGCAGCGCCTGCAGCCAAGGTTGCACAGAGTCTGTCTGTGCTTCTAACAGACGACGTCGCCTGTCCGTGTAGATATTTGTCTTTCTGCAGACAAATCCATTTCTTGACTCAAGGTACGTGACTTCCTTCTGCGATTGTCCAAGGCCAAGCGAAGGATGTGTCTGTCTTTCCGAACTGCGCTGCAATCATGACACAGTTCTGTGAGAATGTGGAAAATAAATTTGCTGTCAGATCAGTCTCAGATGAATGTTAATGTGATGCCTAACGTAAAATGTGGAATTAGTAACACCATTAATTTATCTGCTCCAACTATTTTCAATTTGAAACACATTCATTTGCTACCATTCAGCTAAGCTGCGGCAGAAAAAAAAATCTTTAAAAACCATGTACAACATTTCTTGATAACGTATTGTAATGTCATCTTCCAAAATAGAAAAGGACCTTTTTTATCAAAAAAAAAAATTGTATGTGTGCTTTAGTTCGATTGAGTGCCTGTGTAAAAATGACTACAGTTTTTACTCCATGTTGCACTTACTTGCGGTAGCATCATAGTTGTACAAAAGGCGACCAGTGTGATTAGTTATACATAAATAAAGAAAACGAGCCACCACAGCCGTACCATCAAAGTAATTTATTTCCGACGGCTAGTTTCGGCGCAACACTTACGCTATCTTCAAGTCCACTATAAACCAAAACAGTACTTTCTTCATTGGCTCATGTATCGTAGACCCCATATAATACTAGCTGTTGTGGACTGCATACAACAGGAGTGTATACTTTGCAACGTCTTGTCACCGCTGTCAGTGGGCCAATGAAGAAAGTACTCTTTTGGTTTATGATGGTCGTGAAGACGGGGTAAGATTGCGTCGAAACTAGTCATTGGAAATAAATTTCTTTGATGATACGGCTGTGATGGGTCGTTTTCTTTATTTACGAATATATCATCAACCTCTGTCCCAGGTATGGGAGAACGGTGGTGGACTTCCACAACGTGAGTACCTTGTCGTTAGCGCAATACATGTGTTGTTGAGAATACATTAAATGTGTTGGCAATTGCGAATATGAACAACAATCAGCTCTAATGGAATGACAACAATGAAAATTTGTGCCGGACCGGTACTCGAAGCCGGATTCCCCGCTTATCGTGAGCGATCACATTATCATTTGGGTATCCGAGCACGACTCACTGCGAGACCCAATATGTAGACACGTCGTTGACGATGTATGGATATTTGGGTGTGACTGTGACTCGTGCTCGGGTAACCAAATAGTAGGATGACCGCTCACGATAAGCCAGAAATCCGGGTTGCGGCACAAATTTTCGTGGACCAAGGAATGCATGTCCGAAGGAAATTTGCTTCGTAATTCTGAATAACACAGGCAATGCAACATTATATGTTGTTGATAATGTCACTGCAAAAATGGTTCAAATGGCTCTGAACACTATGGGACTTAACATCTGAGGTCATCAGTCTCCTAGACTTAGAACTAATTAAACCTAACTAACCTAAGGACGCCACACACATCCATGCCCTAGGCAGGTTTCGAATCTGCGACCGTAGCAGGAGCGCGGTTCCGGACTGAAGCGCCTAGAACCGCTCTGTCACAGGCCGGCAATGTCACAGGACTACTAAAGAGTAGAGACTTGAAGGGAGAAATGCACAGACTTGCACAAACAGTGAAGCGTTGAGAACGCACGGTAGGATGTCATTATAACCTCGTGTTCATACACACTGTTGCCTGCTATATAAATGAAAAGAGTTGCAGTTCTCTATGACAAGTAGAACGGCCAACAGTGTGTATCAACGTTTTTCGTGTTTGTTACTGGGGATGGGGAGGGGGAACCGTCGGGGGGGGGGGGGGGGGCGGCATATGAGGACCGTGAACAGCGTCATATGTTGAGTAGTCACTAGAACACAGAGACGTCATTTACTCGTATGACACAGCGTTATCAGCACCTGAAATACTTTGAAAAGGGGCTTCCTTGTTTGTCTCCATTTGGCCTTCTGGTCGAATCGTACAATATCCAGATTTGTGAGTCATTCATCAGTCTGGAACCGCGCGACCGCTACGGTCGCAGGTTCGAATCTTGCCTCGGGCATGGATGTGTGTGATGTCCTTAGGTTAGTTAGGTTTAAGTAGTTCTAAGCTCTAGGGGACTGATGACCTCAGAAGTTAAGCCCATAGTGCTCAGAGCCATTTGAACCATTTGTGAGGCATTCAGATGTGACAGTCGTCCGATGGTAGACTAAGAGAATGTGAGGGTAAGCCTAATGGTCGTCAAGGTTCCAGGTGACCACGTCTGACCACCACACTAAAGGATCACCGCATTGGCCACCAACACCTCTTCACATCTCCGCCTGCCATCCAAGAACAAGTGATGGATTCTCTGCAACATTTTGTGTCAGTTCGTGTCATTCATCGGAGATTAGCAGCAACCGGCATACAGAATAACCGTCCCTCGTGTCGGTTACCGTTAAAGCCACAATACAAACGGCTGCTTTCGGAATGGTGCTGTAACGAAAAAGCACGGAGTGCTGAAGAATAGCGTAACAATATGTTCAGTGATGAACTGCGGTTCTGCACTCCCCCGGATGACTATAGGCGGCGAGTATAACGGCTACCTGAGCAAATGTCTCATTCTTCCAATCGTTAGGACAGGCACAGCGGTGTTACTGCTGACGTCATGGTGTGGGAAACCATAGGGAGTAACTTCAGACTTCGAGGCGGCGGCCTATTCGAGGCCTTACCTCACAGATTATCCTGCTTTGCATACGTGATTAGTGTATCAAACTTTCGTTTCTTCATTTTGCTTTCCGAATAATTCTGTGTTTACTGTGTATTACTCGCAGTTTTGCGGATGTAACTCCTGAGTGGTTATGACTTAGTTGATAGTAATGTTGGTGGGTGCTCTTACTGGTATTGGTACCAAACTCACTTCGGGTGACATTCAGATTTCTATATTCACATCCTGGCTCGGCACGCGTGATTCCCTCTTACTGTTGAACAGCAGCTTTCTCATGCTCTGCAGAGCGACGTATCAGTCAAGCCTCGTTTTCCTAGTAACTGAGTTCGCGAGAAGACGGCACCGCGGCGAGCTGCGGCCTTGATATTTTCCTCTGGCCGCGTCTGGTTAATGGGAGAGGAATCTGAAGGCGCTCAGGTGAGCTTTGCGAACAATCACAACTAACTCACGGGTGGTCGGCTTGAGACCTTGCCCTCGTTAAAGCTATCAACAGGCACTTTTGGCCGTCCACATTGAAACTACCTGCTACTTTTGCTCTCGTGAAGCTGTCTTGTTGAGGCAGAATTATTGCCTTACGTGCACTTCGAAAACCTCCCCAGCGCTCCTTCCGTGGGAGCGAGGCCGATAGCCTTCCTAAAATTTGCAGAACTTCCCATTGTGGAGAACCGGCTACGGGAATCTAAGTGCAGTCCCTGCCGGCTAGTGAAACTACATGTTTCATTGCCTGATGCATGTTAAAACGGTGAGAGACGGGGAACCAATATCCAGGTGAGGGACTGGCCCTTGTGTTGATTGGTCGCGGAGAGTTTCATTAGGGAATTTAACTTTTCCCCAACTGAGGGATTAAACCACGTCGATATCGACAAGGTGATATCTTCGGCTTCACACAGTCAACCCGCTACAACCGGCGGCATATTCTATTAGCAGCTCTCAAACCTCAGCGGCTGGCGCCACCACCTTCGACTACGATTATTGCGACCTCTGTAAGAAGGCAAATTGCGATATGCTTTTCAGTCTATGCGGCAGAATGCAGAGAGAGAGAGAGAGAGAGAGAGAGAGAGAGAGAGAGAGAGAGAGAGAGAGAGAGAGAGAGTCTTAACCTCGCGTTACAGCTCAGTTGTTGTTTCTGAAGCAGCGCTTGAGTTAGCTGAAATTGTGCATGTTTTTTCTACAAGGCGACTTTTCTTGAGGATTTTCAGTCGCTAATCTCTCATCAATCAATTAATTGATGCTGTTATCAGCGGTGAGTCTTGCGACTATACTAATGATTTTTCAATTCTTTTAATTTCTTCCATTAAAGTTCTGTACTCCGTTGACGTAACTTTTTTTTTTCCACGGTTGAAATTATTGTTCGCGTCTCCGTGAATTGTTTTGTGGCCATCATTTCAGTCGCCTTTTCCAGTGTAATGTTGGTAGCGACCTTTTGTAATTAATTACTCAATACACATCTTCCTAAGGAAATTAATATTTCAATAGCTCTTGCATTTCCAACCTGTTCATCAAGTTTCCTGATTTAGCTAGTTTCTTCTTGAATAACAATAAAATATTACCTGATGCACATTAATGGCCCGAGTTCTCTAACTATAAGCTAGCGGATGAGGCCGACTGATAATTTCAGGAATTTAATTTCAGTGTTTCTTACGAACAACAGACGGTATATCGGTGTAATCTACGTGCTTCATGAGGGTATTTTATCAGCTCTCAATATCCTCTTCTGGGTGCTTCACATCTTTGCCAGGCAGCAGGATACTGCGCCATCGACAAGCGTAATAGTTACAAAATTTGAGGACTGGCACGTGACTGACGGGAAAAAATCGGAAGCAACTGCTCCTTGAGATACATAGGTTTCATTTTCAGAGTTTTTAGTACTGAAATTCAAAGAATGTAAGCGTTCGTTTCGATCATCCGACAGTCGCATAACACTTAGCAGCGTTTTGGCAAATAATGGGGGTGTTCAAAACTGTCTTAAAAGAAAGCAATGCGGATATATCTGGAGACGTTTTTGCCGGGTATGGCCTTAATGTATCTGATAAAATAAATACCAGTATTTCAACATAGCTGCAACATCTACGCTTTTAGTAATTCATTTACCTCGTTACTTGTGTGATTATTACAGAACTATGTGCAGATTCAGAATGTCGGAAACAGATAAGTTTCATATCAGCCTGGCGTCGGAATTGATGTGTCTGATTATGAACTATGTGATCAACCAATGGAAAGAAGAATGAGAGAATGGTTATGTGATCAGAATTCTCACGAAGGAACGAGCACGCGAGGTCGTTTGTATGGAGAAGAATGGTCGACTTCGGTTTATTGGGAGTGTACTGACCGCGTATGTAGCAGCTCAACCAGGTCGGACTAAAGAAGACATTGAAGGGGTACTGCTAGATTCGTCAATAGTAGGTTCGATTAAAACGCGAGTGTTACGGAAATCCTTCGTGAACACAGACGTGAATCGCTAGAGGAAAGACGCTGTTCTTCTCTCGAAACACGATAGAAAAATCTTAGACAACCACCATTTGCGACTGACTGCAGAACGATCCTATTGCCACTATCACACATCTCAAGTATGGACAGTGAAGGCAAGTTACGAGTAATCAGTGGTAGGATGGAGACACAAAGGAAGTCGCTTTTCCCTCCCACCACATTCGAATGGAACATCTAATGGAACGATGGTGGCTTGTGGAGTATGTATGTAGATGTAGGTACACAATAAGCCTTTGCGACTAGTGGGAAAATTATGGGAGAGCCTCAACTCAGTCAACAGATCCTTCTTCAAACTAAATTTGTAAAATGTAACGACTATGAATTTCTAAAACTGACTTTTGTTAACATACTCGTATAGATCATGAGCTAATACTATTCAGTGTTATCTTTACAATCATGATAATGACGGAACCCATTTACCCCTTACAGCACGAAGGAAAGCAGGGAGGTTTTAGTCTAATGTTCCGTTGACGAAGAACAAACTTAAAAAAAAAAAAATGGTTCAAATGGCTCTGAGCACTATGGGACTTAACATCTGAGGTCATCAGCCCCCTAGAACTTAGAACTACTTAAACCTAACTAACCTAAGGACATCACACACATCCATGCCCGAGGCAGGATTCGAACCTGCGACCGTAGCGGTCACGTGGTTCTAGACCAAAGCGCCTAGAACCGCATGGCCTCACCGGCCGGCGAACAAACGTAGATGAGGAAGGAAATCAGCAGTATTCTTTCAGAGGAACCGTCCCGGCATTGCCTTAAGCGATTTTGGGAAATAATGAAAAACCTAAATCCAGATGGCAGGTCGGGGATTTGAAACGCGGACGTTTCAAATACGATTCCAATGTCTCAGCATTGCGTCACCTCGCTTGCTCTGCTAGCCCAAAAGCTGTTTTATGAAGCAGGCAGTGCCACTAATGAGGTGGCAAAGCGCAATTTTAGGTAAACCCGGAGAAAATGGTTCAAATGGCTCTGAGCACTATGGGACTCAACTGCTGAGGTCATTAGTCCCCTAGAACTTAGAACTAGTTAAACCTAACTAACCTAAGGACATCACACACATCCATGCCCGAGGCAGGATTCGAACCTGCGACCGTAGCGGTCTCGCGGTTCCAGACAGCAGCGCCAGAACCGCGCGGCCACTTCGGCCGGCCGAGAAAATTTAAAGGACGATCTTGAAGGAAGAGTTTGGGTCTATAGTCTGAGAACTGATACTATCATCATCATCATCATCATCATCATCATCATCATCAGCCAATTCAGTCATTAGATGATGTGGCCTCTTCGAGTTGTGGATTCAGGTAGGCTTTCAGAAGTCTTCTCCAAGTGGGACGGTCTTGGGCAATTCTCTGCCACGTGTTACCAGCGATCTTCTTGATGTCTTTGTCCCATCTGTCTGGTGGTCTTCCTCTAGGCCACCGGTGCTCTCTCGGACTCCACTCCAGTACTAGCTTCGTCCATCTGTTGTCTTTTCTTCTTGCAACTTGGCCAGCCCACTGCCATTTCAAGGAACCTACTCTAAGATGTCATTAACCTTCGTCACAGACCGGACGTCATCTGCCCTTTTCCTGTCCTTTCTTGTATAGCCCAGCATTGATCTCTCCATGGCTCTCTGTGCTGTCCTAAGTTTCCCTTTTGTGAATGAGTTCAGTGTCCATGTCTTGCAGCCATACGTCATCACAGGAAGAATGCATTGATCAAATACTGCTTTCTTCAGATTGACTGGCATTTTTTATCTGAATACTTTTGAATTCTTCCCAAATGCTTGCCAGCCAAGCTTGATGCGTCGATAGATTTCTGGCGTTATGTCTCCCTTCATATTTATAATCTGGCCAAGGTAGACATATTCACTGACCTCTTCTAGTAGACTGTCCTTGACTTTCACATCTCCAGCTGGGACCCATTTGTTGGATATTACTTTTGTTTTGGAAAGGTTCATGTTCAAGCCAACCAGCTGACAATTCCGATGCAAGATCTGTAACTAAGTTTTGGAGCTCTGCGAAGTCTTTGGCCAATAAGGCAATATCATCAGCAAATCTCAAGTTGGTAAGCCTTCTTCCATTAATTCTAATACACTCCCGGAATTAGAGAGAACACCCTATTAGTCTGCTGTACACCCACTTTCACGCTGATGACTGCTTCGGCGAATCGTGACATGGGCTTCACGACCCGCCATAACGTTGGTGAGACCTCCAGACCTACGACTGCTCAACCGCTTCGCAGAAGTTGGCGTGGCTTAGACGATCTTAGGCGGGGTGACTTCAGGGACAACACAAGTGAATCATGTCAATGCCAACCTCTGTAACCAGTGACGCGCGTGTGCGGAGATGAACGGTGATTTCAGTACCTGGTAGCTAGGGGAAGACCTCGACACTAAATCCTCTCGCCTATAATTGTTGTTGATCAATGAACTGCTGCAGTGGGGGCGGTGCAACAGGTTTTTATTTGATTTATTTAATCGCCACTTCGGCGACCTGCAGTCGATGAGGATGATAGGAGGATGATGATGATGATGATGATGATGATGATGATGATGATGATGATGATGATGATGATGATGATGATGATGATGATGATGATGACAGCACAACATTCAGTCCCTGGGCGGAGAAAATTCCTCGACCCAGCCGGGAATCGATCCCGGGCTCAGAGGATTGACAATCCGTCACGCTGACCAATCAGCTACCGGGGGCGGACGATGGTCTATCCGGTGATAGAATCCGTGATACTGACGGCGAGCCTTGTCAACACGACGGTACCCACGGCAGAAAACTCCAGCGGCGGCGATTGTCTCCGCAACGGGACATTCACGACACATCATTGACAGATGACAGGTAAAAATCCCGGTGTTCTTAACAACCTCTAAGTGTATGCCCACCACGTGGCAGGGATCAAATGCGCTGGTGTCACGCGTCTTGGTCAAACAGCACTCGATGATCGCGCCAGTGGCCTGTAAAAGATGTTAAGACACGTCACGCCAGAATATTCCATTCAGGCCGGAGACGGGAGCTCTCCATAAAATATCGCTATTGCTCATGAATGTTAAGGTATCCGTGGAATAGAACCATATCCCAGACGTTCAAGAAATTTCTCGTGGAACATAAATCTACAAAGATCGCATGTATCCTGTTCGTAAAATGCATCCGACAGTAGTCAGCAACTATCTAGTGTGGACTACTAATAATGCACAATGGTGGCATTATGCAGACGGGAGCATCGCACTTAATTCACACAATTTTCGGCTCCTGCAAGAGAAAGTGATTTATTACAATTCAGGCAACCCGCACCTGTGTAGCAATGACTACGAGTAGCTGAAGTTCTGAACCTGAAAGCACTGCAGTTGCGGATGACGATTTTCTTGGTCCTAGGACCACAATGGAAATTGTAACCGTGCTCTTTCGAAGCTAAGGCGTCAGCATTTTTTCTGGGACCATTTAATTAATGATAGTGAAGTGAACCCAGTTTCTGATGTCACAAAAGGATTAAGTAAAGTCTTACTGCATATCTTCTTTGAAGTTCAGTGCAGAGTTTTTACGCTGGGGTGAATTCGTAAACAAGGCGATCCTCGATAAGGTAGAATAACTAGCTGCCAATGGTAGTTAGTTCTCAGACTGGAAAAAATGGAATGCTTACAATTTATGCTTTGACATGGAACCGAGGCTAAAGTGTTCTTATTTTACTTAAGTCAGTGTCTATTGTCTGCGAGAGTTATCATGTAAAACTCTCTGCTAAAAAACAAACACAACAAACACAGGAAAACAGTCCATTTGTCGGAGAATGGTAAAATACGTCTCGGTTTTCGTTTAGAGTAACACAGAGGTTTTTCAGGTCCAGTTGAGGTGGGGAACACCTTTGGTATTGACGAATCCTATTGAAGAAACTATACATCGATTTGGAAAAAAAAAATTAGGGATATAGAAGCATATGCGAACAACCTAGGCCATGCTCAGTGCTAAACACGGTTCATTCCAGTTATGAGCGCGATATTATAGAGCTCCGTTCTGTCTCTCAGTGAAAAACACGAAATCCCTTACAATCACACTTTGTGTACATCCATATCACTTTTTTCCGAACTACTAAATTAATGAGTGGGTGAATTTTGCTATTCGAATAACCACGTAATCTCGGAAGGAATTTGACTGCAGGGAGTGCTCTCACGATAGGCCAAAAAATCAATAATTAATTATTAGGATTTTTACTTCTTGTGGACAGGCGACATAAGAAGGGCGACAAACTGAAATGTGACAACTATCGAGGAATCGCCCTGCTTAACGTCTGCTAAAAGATCCTGTCCAATTGCCTAATACATAGAATTCAGCCAGTGGCAGAATCGGTGATTGGGGAGAACCAGGGAGGTTTCCGGCCAGGACGGTCAACAGTAGATCACTTCTTCAGTCTCCGGCAGCTCACTGAGAAACTGGGTGAATATGGTAAAGATTTGCATATTTTATTCGTTGATTTTAAGAAGGCCTATGATTGCATACATCGCAAGAGCCTGCTCAACTGTTTAAGGGAGTTTGGAATAGCAGAGAAACTCATCAATCTGATAAAGATCTGTCTGAACGAAACAAGTGCAAAGGTGAAGATGGGAAATCGCGTAACTGAGGAGTTTGAAATTGTGACAGGACTCAGGCAAGGAGATGGGTTGTCCCCTATCCTGTTGAACTTTGCCCTCGAGAAGATCGTACGCGAGACCTTCCAAGAGAACGAAGGGATTGAAATTGATGGCAAGAGACTGGCATACTTAGCCTATGCAGACGACATCTGTTTACTCTCTAGGTCGGAAGAGGAGTTGGAGCAAGTGACCAAAGCACTAAAGGAGGCTGCCAGACCGCGTGACCGCTACGGTCGCAGGTTCGAATCCTGCCTCGGGCATGGATGTGTGTGATGTCCTTAGGTTAGTTAGGTTTAATTAGTTCTAAGTTCTAGGCGACTGATGACTTCAGAAGTTAAGTCGCATAGTTCTCAGAGCCATTTTTTGAGGCTGCCAGCAAATTTGGGCTAAACATAAACGAAGCCAAGACAGAGTACCTCGTTATGGCGCGTGGTCATTGTCAGATTGCTGATCATCTACAATCACTACAGGTTGGGGACCATTCCTACAAGAGAGTGCAAGAATTCAAATACCTAGGGGCACTTTTCACTGAGAACTCGTCATGTGAAGCAGAGATCAATGCCAGAATACGAGCAGGAAACCGATCTTACCACAGCCTAGCACAACTACTTCGGTCCAAATATCTCTCCAGACAGTTCAAGATTCGACTGTACAAAACCCTGATCCAGCCTATTGTTCCATATGACTGTGAGACATGGAGTGTCCGGAAACAGAACTTCCATGAGCTCCTTGTTTTTCAGAAAAAAGTGCTTGGAAGATCTTCGGTCCGGTTCTGAATGCAGATGCAGGGGAATGGAGGATCAGATACGACCAAGAGCTTGAACTATACCAGCAACCCAACATAGTAGGAACTGTCAAAGCCAAACGAATGTAGTGGGCCAGCCATGTGGCCGGGATGGAGAATCACAGATGGCCTCGGAAGCTCCTGGATTTCACACCTACAGGAAAGAGACCGCCAGGGAGACCCAAGAAGCGTTGGAGGGATGGACTCCATGAAGATTTAAACCAAGTGTCAATAGATCTGAACGGATGGCGGATAGCAGTAATGGACAGAACACAGTGGAGGAGGAAACTTGTAGATGCGTGCGGTCCACTGGGCCTGATCACGTAGTGGTAGTAGTAGTAGTAGTAGTAGTAGACCTTTTGACTCGCAGCAGGGACACGGCCGTGGCATTATCAAAGGAACCATGATATATTTAGGAACACCGCGGGAAATTTTAATCAGGATGGATAGATGATATTGAATTCCGCTACTCCCGAATAAGACCAGTGGGTTGAACAAACAAGTCCAGTAGGTTAAGGAAGAAATAGCTCGAGGAAGCAATTTATGAGAACGTACTCTGGAACATAGCATCATAGGGATGTGAACTACGGACACAGAGGAATCCGAAGAAGAAAATAAGATGTGATGCTGCAGGAGACTGTGGGAAATTAAATTGATCGATATGATAAAACTGAATTCTCCGCATAATCAGCATGGAAAATAATATGTGGAAAACAGTATGATAAGTATGTGTTAAAATGTCAGAGAATAACTTTCATGGTATTGTAGCGAGTCGCAGAGTGCAAAAATTTGAGGTGAAAGCAGAGACTGGAATACTTCTAACAAATAATTGAGTCGTTGAGTGTCAGTGCTATAAAGATGTGAGGACGGAGACGGAGTTATATTGGGCAGCATCAAAACAATTACAAGACTGATTTCCAAGAAAAAAAGGAAATCTTAAAACCATGTCGTCTTGCTAGATCGAAATTAGAGCGCGTATTCCAAAATTTGAGAGAAGTATAAATCTGCATTTAATGATTAGGTGCCTCAAAGGTCCTAGACCTAGAGAGCTTGCCGGTTTGCGCACTTGATGAATTTCCAGCTAGACTGGTGAAAATCTTGTGTCGGCAGCGGCGCGTACCTCCGTTGCTGATGACGCAGCGTAGCGCCCGCTGGCCAATAGGGAGCGGGTGGGCGCCTCAATCAGTGTCCTGGGAGGCGACCTGCGGCCCGGAAGCAGGTGTCGCGTCACGCGCGGCCGGCGTGGCTTCCGGCGGCGGCGCTGTGGCCGCGCGCTGCACCCGGCCATTGTTCTCGGCCGCGCTCCGATCCTTGACATTAGCGGCTCGCCACTCTCTGGAGCGAGAGCCTGCCGATCGCTCCTACTACTTGCGCGCTGTACTGGCAGGGCGCGTCCGAGGACAGGTGGCTCTTCCTTGTCATCGCTTACAAGATTGGTGACCGTTACCCTAAGACTGACCTACAGTGGGGTGGACAAAAATATGGGAACACCACATAACCACGGCTAATATGGCGTAGGGAACTCGGTGACATTCGGAACAGGTTGCACTTGTCTCGGAATAGATAAGTACGGTTCCGCATAGTTTTCAAGAGAATGTTATACTATTCTTCCTGAAAATAGGGGCAAGTTCAGGTAATGGCGATGGAGGTGGGTAGCGGTCACGCACTCTTCTCTCCAAAATAACCACAAAGGCTCAGAAATATTAAGATTGGTGACCGTGGTAGACCGGCTATATGCGACAGTTCATCCTCGTGCTCTCAAAGCAGCCCTGTGCGATGCAAGCTCTCTGAACAGGGGCCCCGTCGTTTTGGAACACTGCATCACTATTGGGGAACAAATATTGTACCGAGGGATGGACTTGATCACCCAGAATGGGTACATAATCGTTGGCAGTACCCTTGTAGGGTAACCATGGGGCCTATGGGTTACCACTGTAAGTCTGGTGAAACCCGATACCTTTCAAGGCCTCTTTCAGGAAAACTCGCGACGTCTGGAACTGGCCATGAATGCCTGCGTCCGATATATCTGTGACGTTCGACTTTTTGACCACATTTCACCAGCATATGCTAAATTGCCCTCGCTGCGTGCAGACAAAAGCAGAGATTTCCATACACTCTCTCATATACTGCCTTATAAATGTACACTGTCCCTCATATCTCTCCCCGTCTTTAACGCTTATGTCGGAACAACATGACAGAAACACACGTTCCCATCATAATAAAATCCTCTCTGTTCCACTGCATCGCTCAGTCACCTTCTCAAAGTCCTTTACAGTAGCGGGAACCCGACTCTGGAATAACCTCCCTCGTTATGTTAGAGAACTTAAAAACATGTCCGGCTTCAAAAAACAGCTAATGACGTATCTACTTAAGCAATAGTAATGCCTTCCTCTGTACACGAATGCACTTCACCTCATTACTTCCCTCTTTCCCCCTCCTTAAATCTCCCTCGCCCAAAACTCGCTATACTAGTAAACATCTATTTTACACACCAAGATATTAATGTACATCCGCACAAATCTTCATTACTATTGCCAATTTTCCTCATGTTCATCTTTATTTGATTTTTTTTTACTGTTACTATTATTGCTTTTATCATAATTTGTATGTATAGCACCTGTTGTAAAAATACTGCCAGTACTTATTTTATTAGCCCGCATCTCGTGGTCGTGCGGTAGCGTTCTCGCTTCCCACGCCCGGGTTCCCGGGTTCGATTCCCGGCGGGGTCAGGGATTTTCTCTGCCTCGTGATGGCTGGGTGTTGTGTGCTGTCCTTAGGTTAGTTAGGTTTAAGTAGTTCTAAGTTCTAGGGGACTTATGACCACAACAGTTGAGTCCCATAGTGCTCAGAGCCATTTGAACCATTTTTTGAACTTATTTTATTAGGTCTTAGTCATTACTCTTTATTCATATTGTGACTAGAGTAATGTAATTTTCTTATTTAAAGTATTGTCATGATGTAACTCTGACGTGTGAAATGCTGCATGTGTGAAACACTGGTCCGATATAAGAGAAGGCCTGATGATCCTAATCTGATCAGGTTAAATAAATAAATAAACTCAGCCAGAAGTTGGAAACAGTGTGAAACCAGATTCATCCGACCAATCGAAATTCTTCCATTGCTCTGCTGCCCAGTTTTTATGGCTTCGGCTCCACGTTTTCATCTTCCAGGCGTTTGCATCACTGATGAGTGGTTTTGGAATTCCAGGCCGCCCTCCAATTCCCTGCTTCTGGAAATTTGTGTTGTTTTGGTGCTGAAAGGGTTCGCGAGTGAGACATTCAGTTCTACAGGACCTTTGCAGCTGTCGTCCTCTTATTTTCCGCAACAATCTTCTTCTATGACCGTCCGTCAAGGTCACTCGACGCACACTCTCGTCCGCATAGTGAGTTAGCCGATCATGCTTTTCCGCTTTCCCTGTATGCGGTATAAACCTTCCGTACTACGTCTCTTGAAAATACCGAACACTGCGGAAGCACGCGCCCTATGAGCGCCAACAATCTGCCGACGTTTGAATCCATTTAGCTCCGACATAATGGACTCACAGCTATACAAAACTGTTCTGAGCACGACTGATACTGGCAACGTATTAAGGACATTGCACAGGCGCCGTTCGTGGTCAGATACGACGGACCAACCTGCAGGCTTGGCTACTGTCTGCATTTATATGCAAACATGCGTTTCTCGTGGTGTTTCCATATT
The DNA here is from genome assembly GCF_023898315.1 of Schistocerca nitens. Classification (NCBI taxonomy): domain Eukaryota; kingdom Metazoa; phylum Arthropoda; class Insecta; order Orthoptera; family Acrididae; genus Schistocerca; species Schistocerca nitens. Next base: position 623,430,170 of record NC_064614.1, on the reverse strand, counting down.
TTTGTCCAACTCGTTATATTATCATTCGCAATGTAAAAAGAGAATACCGCTTTCCGAACTTTCGATTTGCATATACGGATTGGGCTTCGCTGGTTTGATTCATTGAAAAACATACTAATACAAAATAGTTCCTCTCTGGCACGTTTCGTCTAACATACGAGGGTTGGAACTTTAATAGTGGCAACTATTTATTTACAGCTCGTACAAAATAGAAACGTGTTTCAAAGTTTTTCTGACCTTCAAAATAGTCACCAGCATTTTGTATAACTCGTTGCCAGAGATGTGGAAGTCGTAGGATACTCTTAGCAGTGCCAGTTGTGTTGACAGTTCGAGCGGCGCGGTCTATTGCCCGACGAATTTGTAGCAGTTCTGAAGCGAATGCCGTGAAGTTTTTCCTTCAGTTTAGAAATCGAGTTGAACTCACGAGGGCTCAAGTCAGGGGAGTGCAGTAGGTGGTTAGCACTTAGCAGCCCCATCAGTCAAACAAATCAGTAACAGCTTGCACTGTACGTGTTTGAGCATTGTCCTGCAAAATGTGTGGTCAGGTCCTGCAGAAAGTATCACCTCTGTCTCTAAGCTGGTCGTAGGTTGTGTTCCAAAAATGAGCAGCATAGTGCAAACATTTATTCTCTCTTCCAGGAGATTACATATAGTTTCGTTGAAGAAGCCAAGCTTTGGTTCTCTCTGGACCAACACCTTGTCGTATATTGCCTGTAAATATTCTCTCTTGATTTTCTTTTTATTATGCCAATAGAAATTTCTTTCCTTGCATGTTCGTAGGCTTTTACGGTCTGAGTCAGTTCCTGCAAAGTCCCCCACGGTTTTGAACCGCTCTGTGATACGTGCCCTGATCAATGCCACTTTCAGTAGTGACGGAAACCTTGATTCACCGTTACACATCATGACTTGGTCTGCAACCGAATATAATTATACGAAAATTTCTTTCTCTGTTTTCATTAACATAAAATTACATCACTGCGACCAGATACTTCTGGGATAGTATGAATGATTTTTAAAGACGTTAATTTTCTACTGCAACAGATACCAAACTAATCTAGTGAGTGAGTGGGGCGTAGCAAAACATTTGTGCAAGACGGGGAACATTGAAAAGCCAACCCTTTTGGTGTTGCTCTAAAACTCATAACATGCTTCATGAATATTGCTGTCTTGCCATTAAATAATCGAAGTAGCTTTCAGTTCCTTAACTATTTCACTAACTTAACGTGGTTTTAATTTTAATCTGATACTTTAACGCTAAGGCTTGGAAACAGTTTATCGTACTAATAAGCTAAGACTATCCTTAAATGCTGCAGATGTTCCGGCACGGTAACATTTATTATTCCAGTATTTTTAAAACTCTCTTAAATTTTTTTGTTTTTAGCTAAGATTTGCAGGTATTCTGGGTCACTGATAGAATCATTATTTGAGAGATGTAAATACTTCAGCGTTCTTACACATCGAATAGTAATGAAATTTTAAGAAGGTGGTACGCCAGAGATCGCAAAAATTTGAAGAACGTAGTGGTTTGCCGCCAAGAGGTGCTGATAACTTTTTTATACAGGATGTTACAAAAAGGTACGGCCAAACTTTCAGGAAACATTCCTCACACACAAATACAGAAAAGATGTTTATGTGGACGTGTCCGGAAACGCTTAATTTCCATGTTAGAGCTCATTTTAGTTTCGTCGGTACGTACTGTACTTCCTCGATTCACCGCCAGTTGGCCCAATTTAAGGAAGGTAATGTTGACTTCGCTGCTTGTGTTGACATGCGACTCATTGCTCTATAGTACTAGCTCAAGCACATCAGTACGTAGCATCAACAGGTTAGTGTTCATCACGAACGTGGTTATGCAGTCAGTGCAATGTTTACAAATGCAGAGTTGGCAGATGCCCATTTGATGTATGGATTAGCACGGGGCAATACCCGTGGCGCGGTACGTTTGTATTGAGACAGATTTCCAGAACGAAGGTGTCCCGACAGGAAGACGTTCGAAGCAATTGATGGGCGTCTTAGGGAGCACGCAGCATTCCAGCCTATGACTCGCGACTGGGGAAGACCTAGAACGACGAGGACACCTGCAATGGACGAGGCAATTATTCGTGCAGTCGACGATAACTCTGTCAGCGTCAGAGAAGTTGCTGCTGTACAAGGTAACGTTGACCACGTCACTATATGGAGAGTGCTACGGGAGAACCAGTTGTTTCCGTACCATGTACAGCGTGTGCAGGCACTATCAGAAGCTGATTGGCCTCCACGGGTACTCTTCTGCGAATGGTTCATACAACAATGTGTCAATCCTCATTTCAGTGCAAATGTTCTCTTTACGGATGAGGTTTCATTCCAACGTGATAAAATTGTAAATTTTCACAATCAACATGTGTGGGCTGACGAGAATCCGCACGCAATTGTGCAATCACGTCATCAACACAGATTTTCTGTGAACGTTTGGGCAGGCATTGTTGGTGATGTCTTGATTGGGCCCCATGTTCTTCCACCTACGCTCAATGGAGCACGTTATTATGATTTCATACGGGATACTCCACCTGTGCCGCTAGAACATGTGCCTTTACAAGTACGACACAACATGTGGTTCATGCACGATGGAGCTCCTGCACATTTAAGTCGAAGTGTTCGTACGCTTCTCAACAACAGATTCTGTGACAGATGGATTGGTAGAGGCGGACCAATTCCATGGCCTCCACGCTCTCCTGACCTCAACCCTCTTGACTTTCTTTTATGGGGGGGGGGGGGATTTGAAAGCTCTCGTCTACGCAACCCCGGTACCAAATGTAGAGACTCTTCGTGCTCGTATAGTGGACGGCTGTGATACAATACGCCATTCTCCAGGGCTGCATCAGCGCATCAGGGATTCCATGCGACGGAGGGTGGATGCATGTATCCTCGCTAACGGAGGACATTTTGAACATTTCCTGTAACAAAGTGTTTGAAGTCACGCTGGTACGCTCTGTTGCTGTGTGTTTCCATTCCATGATTAATGTGATTTGAAGAGAAGTAATAAAATGAGCTCTAACATGGAAAGTAAGCGTTTCCGGACACATGTCCACATAACATATTTTCTTTCTTTGTGTGAGGAATGTTTCCTGAAAGTTTGGCCGTACCTTTTTGTAACACCCTGTATAACAACCAGTTTCGACCCAGAGGCCCATCATCAGGTTCATAAAACATTTACATCATCATACTAGACGATAAAATCAAAGGCGTCAAATAACAACAATTGACAACACTGACGAATTCATGGACTTTTATTTGACGCCATTGATTTTATCGCCTAGTATGATGAATTTGATTATGATCCATGGACCGAAACTGGCTGTCCAACAAAGAAATTTTATCAGCAGTCCTTGGCGGCAAACCATAACGTGTTCCATTAATGAAGTTGCTCCCGGGGCAAAGTGTGTGTTCCAATAACACCTGCAACCTTTCGTAAACATAATTCGGTATTGTATTCTCTCCCCGTCTGTAGCATAGAAAAGGCTTCCGGTAACTGTAAACTAAATCACAGGTATTGTTCCAATGCACGGACAAAAATCGCGTGTACAATGCATCTGGAAACTACGGGATGTACGCCATTCGTTTCATTGCAGACGAATGAAGTAACAGACGAACGTAGACATGGAGCAGAGACTAGCAGCGAAGCGCCAACAGGATATTCGTGCAATGAACTAAGGATTCCAGCGACACCACTCTTTACGGTCAAAGTAACACAGAAGTCATAACAGTGATAATGAGTTCCGTTAGCAGGGAGGAATGAAACTCGACGCTTTCACGGCTGCGAGTCGCACGCTTCCATACGATGCGAATCCCAGCATCTTTGCTCAGGGTCTGCGTTTCGTAGAAGATCTAAGACATCAGAAAAAAGTTGTTGAGGGAGACTGCTGATAAAATACAGACATGGGAGGCAAAATACAAAAGGAAATCAGTCCACCATTACACTCAGGCACTAAAAACAATTAGAAGACCATCAACCTGCAACTCCATCAACTTCTATACGGTATGTAGGGAATATTCCGCAAAGAGTAGCCAACGTGTCCAAACAACAATTAAAAAAATAACACACACACACCCGGACAACAATGTGGTTCTATAAGTATTCAATTTTTAACGATTGAAGTACGGAACCCTAAAAATGGATTTGTGTATTTGAGGATCGTCAAGACATAATAAAACAGGTGCACGTGGTGGTAGGGACACCTCAACTTTCACAAGGGTTTGCAGTAAGCTGTTCACTGTGCATCGAAGAAACCATAGAAAAATCTCAGACGTTCGACGCCTCCGTCTATCTTCCGACAGTTGCAAAAAGGATTATCCTTGAAGCCTGTGCGATGTAAATGGGAAAAAGTTTATGTTGTGCGTATAAATATCAGATAAACAGTACCAGACCATCCAGGAATTGCTTCTACATCTACAAAGACAAGGAAGGGAGCGTCATTCAGCTGTGCACTGGAGTACGTGGGAATTCAGATTCAGATGAAGATGAAGCAGCGAAAGAAACTCCACGTTGTGCACCACCTCAGGTGTGCAGTCTTGTGTTGTACATATTTCAGCACATGTACACGAGATTTTAAATGACTGTGTTTTGTACTTTGAAAAGTGGCAGAAATGCTTTGATGTACTAACATTTCTCGATTTTATCAGGTGGGCAGACGAAAATACGTGTAGAACACTGTATTGGATGCTCTTAGTCTTGTCCAATGGTGGCACGTACGTACCTGTACATCGATGAGAACACATTTTAAGGTATCGTTAATGAGTACTCCGAATGACTGGCTTGCTCATTTGTTATAAATTTTTGTGGTTATTCAGCCCATAAATCACGCATTGTTTTGAGCTTCTTCACTTTAATTATATGTTTTTAACAATACCATTTGCGTGCACTTAACGACTGGCGATGTTAGCGTGGGTGAGACTGTCAGAGAGAATGTACAGCTTATGTTGAATTACATTGTTTCAGAATATTCTGATAGGAACGCTAACACCCAACACAACAGAGACAATATCAGCAGTTCTTCGAAAATGGCGGCACAGCATTTTTGTCATAACGTAAATTAATAGTAATTGCTCAGAAAAGTCCATGTTTCGTGTAAGAACGAAGAAATTGATTACTGAACTGTCAGGCGCCATTCTCAGAGGTTACGCATTTTACACACTACAGGTTCCTCTCCCTACCCTGCATAGAAGTCTCCAGCGTTGAGACACGTTCTCCGAATGGAGAAGTCTGTAACTTTCTTCCATTCAGTCTCTATGATAGGATACCAATTTGTTTTTGCATCCCTTGATATGCTTTAAATAAACTCTTTTCATTAGTTAAAAATACTGAAGGAGCCTTCAAAAGCGTCTTAATGCAGAACATTGCGTTTGCACTGTGATTAGTTGAAATCATAGCATTTGAGAAGAAAAGAGTCGTGATGCAGCTCCTTACAGAAATCGTAAACAGCTCCTGCATAATGTAATAGTGACTGTAGATGATTTAGGATTCAAGTGGGTGGGATACTACTATAAATTACTTGGGCTATATGCGATATGGCCGAAATAAATGCTGGCTGCATCAATGCACAGAATCTATATTTTTATGGAAATACTGTCCTAAATAAAAGCTTACTCGCGTGCTATATTTGTGCAATATACTGGTTGGTTATAAGTAAACTATCGCTACTTGAGAAGGCCTCCATGAAAAACGAGTGATCGTAGGACAATGAATCTTTGTGGGAGCATTTGTAAGGACATGCAGAAGAGAAATCATGAATAAAGCACTGAAAGAAATACACTTTACTTTCCACATAATGAGATAACATTTGTTAACTGGGTGCCCTGTTTACGTTCCACTTTACAACCGCTGCTCATTGTGTCCGCATCACGACAGCCTGGAAGTTTGTGTGGTTATCATTTCGCAAGTGTTTGCAGTTCTTTTTGAACGGTGTCGTGACACAGTTCGCGCACTGCTTGAAGACCGCACATTGCGTCCAACATTCTCAACCACGGCAACAATAACGTCTTCAACAATTTGTGGTGCAATTGGCCGTCGCCGTCTCCCAGGAGCAGTTCCAAAATCGCCATTTACTCTAATTTCCGAATCATGTTCTTGAACCCCGGTGCAGAAAGAGAAGTTATCCATATTCATTTAATGCGTCGATACTTGTGAAGAGCACCTCTACCATTGCTGTTGTTTTGATACAATAGCTTTACGAGTAAAAGCCCTGCGCACCTTGTCGACGGCCGCTGTGGGCGAACTGTTCTAGGCGCTTCAGTCTGGAACCGCACAACCGCTACGGTCGCAGGTTCGAATCCTGCCTCGGGCATGGATGTGTGTGATGTCCTTAGGTTAGTTAGGTTTAAGTAGTTCTAGGGGACTGATGACCTCAGATGTTAAGTCCCATAGTGCTCAGAGCCATTTGAACTTCTGTGTTAATTATTAATGACATAGAGGCAATCGGAACATTAGCAGACGGGCTGTGTGCTGGGGTGTGTAAGCGCCCTTCAGTGGCAGGCGGCGACAGATGTGTTTGCGGTATCGTATGATCTTGTAGTCCACATTATACGGGAGAAGGTTTCGTCTGTAACTGCAAATGCCAGCTGTCATGTGTGCGGCGAGTTACACGGATACAGACTGGTCTATCGTTTTACAGCAGTCACTCTGACCGTCATCACCCACTCACGACCAGTCTTCCAGCAGAAGTAGCAGTGTCTCACATCAGATGTAACAGCAAAGTGTTTCAGTAAGAGCACAGTCAACTTGTTTTCTCTTTCTTGATGCTCTATTCAAATTCGTCCTGGGCTTGTCCTTACTCTGTTCAGTTTTTGAATCCAACCGGTCGATTCATTTGTTAGTAATTTTTATTGTGCTTCATAAACGCCATCCTTTCCTTACACTAAAAACCATACGAACTTGTTCAAAAAATTACTCTCTTAAAGTATTCCATACTACCGCTTAGTTTGCACTCTCGCCTAACTCTGTGTCCCATAAAGTTGTACAGTTTATAACCACTGTACAGAGACCTGTCTTCTCTATTGTGCATTCTCGATCACATGCTGACAAACAAGCCCAAGATCTCTCTTGCTTGCACAGTAGAACTCTCAGAATACTCGCTCAAGATAGCATTGTCGGGCGACTTTCCTCTGTTCATCCCTTCATCGCGCCCTGTAGAGGCATATTACAATATGTAAATTATCGTAGGCACGATTTAGATTAAAAAGAACTAACAGAAGTATCATGCGATTTACACAGAAAGATAGTATTATGAGAATACAGTGATCAGTGTAAACCGAATTAAAGTCTGAAATGAAACCGGGGGAGGTAGTACAGTGGTTAGCACAGTGGACTCGTATTCCGAAGGATAACGGTTCCCTATCTCTGCCCGTCCATTCTGATGTAGGCTTTTGCGTAATTGCCATAAATCATTCCAGGCCAATGCCGGGATCGTTGCTACCAAAAAGGCACGGAATGTTTCCTTTCCCATCCTTGAAGCAATCCGGCCTTGTGTTCCCTCTCTACTGACGTCATTGTCGATGGTGCGTTTAACCCTAATCTTCGTTCCTTCCTTCCTATTCTAAAATGAAATGTGTGTTACACAGTTTTCGAAATCCCTCGAATTTGTTGCGGATTCAAATTGAGTTAATTAACACTGCACAAGAGTTCCGTGACAGTGGGGAATTAATGAGGAAGTGAATTTACGAATTCTATCCCGTGAAAGAGTTTCTAGAACCAGCATTAAGTGATGAATCTAGGAATATGTTACAATAAGATTAGATTCTGAAGGTGGCAGGGGCAAAATACAGGGAGCGAAAGGCTATTTACAATTTGTACAGAAACCAGATGGCAGTTGTAAGAGTCGAGGGGCATGAAAGGGAAGCAGTGGTTGGGAAAGGAGTGAGACAGGGTTGTAGCCTCTCCCCGATGTTATTCAATCTGTATATTGAGCAAGCAGTAAAGGAAACAAAAGAAAAATTCGGAGTAGGTATTAAAATTCATGGAGAAGAAGTAAAAACTTTGAGGTTCGCCGATGACATTGTAATTCTGTCAGAGACAGCAAAGGACTTGGAAGAGCAGTTGAACGGAATGGACAGTGTCTTGAGAGGAGGATATAAGATGAACATGAACAAAAGCAAAACGAGGATAATGGAATGTAGTCAAATTAAATCGGGTGATGCTGAGGGGATTAGAGTAGGAAACGAGACACTTAAAGTAGTAAAGGAGTTTTGCTATTTAGGGAGTAAAATAACTGATGATGGTCGAAGTAGAGAGGATATAAAATGTAGACTGGCAATGGCAAGGAAATCGTTTCTGAAGAAATTTGTTAACATCGAGTACAGATTTAAGTGTCAGGAAGTTGTTTCTGAAAGTATTTGTATGGAGTGTAGCCATGTATGGAAGTGAAACATGGATGATAACTAGTGTGGACAAGAAGAGAATAGAAGCTTTCGAAATGTGGTGCTACAAAAGAATGCTGAAGATAAGGTGGGTAGATCACGTAACTAATGAGGAGGTATTGAATAGGATTGGGGAGAAGAGAAGTTTGTGGCACAACTTGACTAGAAGAAGGGATAGGTTGGTAGGACATGTTTTGAGGCATCAAGGGATCACAAATTTAGCATTGGAGGGCAGCGTGAGGGTAAAAATCGTAGAGGGAGACCAAGAGATGAATACACTAAGCAGATTCAGAAGGATGTAGGTTGGAGTAGGTACTGGGAGATAAAGAAGCTTGCACAGGATAGAGTAGCATGGAGAGCTGCATCAAACCAGTCTCAGGACTGAAGACCACAACAACAACAAGATTAGATTAATTACACCAAGCACAAAGGCATTTAAGCAATTATTCTTCCCGAATTCCGGACGAGAATGGAACGTCCGTGCATAAATGGAATGGGAAAAGGCCGTAGTATCTGGTACTGTGGGACACATGCTCTGTCACACACATCACCGTGCTTTGCAGAGTATAGACGTAGATGTAGACGCAGAACGCACTGCAGTGTGATGGAGACCTACCTTTTCTCTCAATACAAGCTATATGAGGACGCCTGCGTGAGAGCGAAGTTAGGCAGTGGAAAAATACTCGTCTGGCGAAATCAGAGACGCAGAGCAACCACCCACTTGACGTGAGGCTTGGCCGCTGCAGAGGTGCAGCGTCTGTTTACAAGACATCAGCGCTGTGTGACCTTGGCGACAGATAAGGTGCGCAACACGTAAAGTGTGTGTGTGTGTGTGTGTGTGTGTGTGTGTGTGTGTGTGTTGTGTACGGGCGAGCATCGAGTCTTGTTTGCACTGGAGGCGGCGGACGAGCAGCCGGCTGTGGCACGCGGCTGTTCCCGCTGACCTTGCTGCGCAACGCCGCACTGCACTGCCAATTGCGTTTCCTCAAGCAGCCTCCTTTCTGCGTACTGCAATGCACGCAACTTCATCTGGTGCCAATAGCACACAAAATGTCACAGGCAGACAGGAAACAGACCAAACATGAGTAAGACCTCTTCCTTGTGGACCATGGTCCAGTCTGGCTCCCCTCCTCCTCCTCCTCCTCCTCCAGTTCGCCATAATTATAGGGCGACCGTCTGGAATGACAAAACACACGCAGAGGAAAGGGTTTTTTGAACATTAGGCGTTTCGATATATATTATTATTATTATTATTATTATCTTTTCTCAGACGTTATGTCTGGTTAAAAATGAAAAGTGACGCGGACCTCGATCAAGCGTCACTTCCTTTTAACTGTACGGTATATGTTATATTGCATTTAGGAACTTTCGGGTAATTGAACATGTATCAATAATTACAGATTTCTGTAGTTGTATATATACGTTTGGATGTAGCTGTATTGCGTTGATGTACTGGTGGATATTGTGTGGTAGGACTCCTGTATTTGATACTATAATTGGTATGATGTCAACTTTATCCTGATGCCACATGTCTAACTTCCTCAGCCAGTTGAATGTATTTTTCAATTTTTTCTCCTGTTTTCTTCTGTATATTTGTTGTATTGGGTATGGATATTTCGATTAGTTATGTTAATTTCTTCTTTTTACTGGCGAGTATGATGTCAGGTTTGTTATGTGGTGTTGTTTTATCTGTTATAATGGTTCTGTTCCAGTATAATTTGTATTCACCATTCTCCAATACATTTTGTGGTGCATACTTGTATGTGGGAACGTGTTGTTTTATTAGTTTATGTTGTATGGCAAGTTGTTGATGTATTATTTTTGCTACATTGTCATGTCTTCTGGGGTATTCTGTATTTGCTAGTATTTTACATCCGCTTGTGATGTGATCTACTGTTTCTATTTGTTGTTTGCAAAGTCTGCATTTATCTGTTGTGGTATTGGGATCTTTTATAATATGCTTGCTGTAATATCTGGTGTTTATTGTTTGATCCTGTATTGCAATCATGAATTTTTCCGTCTCACTTATTATTATTATTATTATTATTATTATTACTAATCCAGAGTGATAACACGAGGATTCTTGAATCAAAAGAACGTACTGTAACTGTTGACACGTCCTGGCAGATTAAAACCCGCTCTCGAAGCCGCAGCCTTGACTTTCACGACAACTGCTCAACCAGTTGAGCTATCCACGCACGACTTATGACATGACCTACACAGACAGCTTTACTTTCGCCAATAGCTCTCCCTGCTTTCCAGATTTCAGAGCAGTTTTCCTGCTTACCGTGCGGAAGTAGCACTCTCGTATGAACGTATATTGCGGAGAAATGACGCAGCCACAGTCGAGATGATTGTTTCTAGAATTAATATTTTATTCCGCAGTGGAATAGTTTTTCTGGGAAAACCTAGCGTAGTTTTCGCGTCTCGTATTTCAGTGAGTGTTTCTTGATTATCAGAGTAGCTCATCAGAAGATTATCTTGGGAATTTGTCACCATATAGAGTAGGGTAAACATAGTCATGTGTAGGGACTGTGGTTGTTGTGAGCGGACGCAAGGAGAATTGGCCACTCTTCGGGGGCAGGTGGAGGCTTTGTCTGTTAGGCTCATCGAGCTCGAGGCGCAGGCGTCGGCTCGTAGTGGCGTTGGGGCAACTGTGGTGAGACCTATGCCTACTTCGGTGGCCTTGGAATCAGATGGAACCCCTGATGTCGCTGCGTCTTCCGGCAGTGAGCATCTTACCGGTCAGCCATCACTCCAGGGTGAATGGCGGACAGTGGTGGGCTCGCGCGTGCCTGGCCGAAAGGCGAAGGTGGGATCTGGCCGCGTGGCAGCTGCCTTGCCCCTTTCCAACAGGTACGGGGTGCTTCCTAGTGGTGATGACATCGTTTCCGAGCCACCACAGGATGCCTCGCCTGTTGGGCCAGTGGCCGATTCTCCGGCAAGGTCCCGACAGTCACAGAGGGCGGGCCTATTAGTTATAGGGAGCTCCAACGTTAGGCGGGTTATGGAGCCCCTCAGGAAAATAGCGGGTAGGTCGGGGAAGAATGCCAGTGTGCACTCGGTGTGCTTGCCGGGGGGTCTCGTCCGTAATGTGGAGGAGGCCCTTCCGGCAGCTATTGAACGCACTGGGTGTGACCGGCTGCAGATAGTAGCACATGTCGGAACGAATGACGCCTGCCGCTTGGGTTCTGAGGCCATCCTTGGTTCCTTCCGGCGGCTGGCTGATTTGGTGAAGACAACCAGCATCGCACGCGGAGTGCAAGCTGAGCTTAATATCTGCAGCATAGTGCCCAGAGTCGATCGCGGTCCTCTGGTTTGGAGCCGTGTGGAGGGTCTAAACCAGAGGCTCAGACGACTCTGCGACTATAATGGTTGCAAATTCATCGACCTCCGTTATTGGGTGGAGAACTGTAGGGCCCCCCTAGACAGGTCAGGCGTGCACTACACACCGGAAGCAGCTACTAGGGTAGCAGAGTACGTGTGGCGTGCACACGGGGGTTTTTTAGGTTAGAGGGACCCCCCTTGGGCGAAACGATAAAATACCTGACGGCTTACCAGAGAGAACATCAGCATCGTTGATAAAGAACGTCCGTCCTCAGAGACCAAAAACAGGAAAAGTTAACGTAATATTGGTAAACTGCAGGAGTATCCAGGGCAAGGTTCCTGAATTAGTATCGCTTATTGAAGGAAATAGTGCGCATATAGTATTAGGAACGGAAAGTTGGTTAAAACCGGAAGTGAACAGTAACGAAATCCTAGACACAGAATTGAATATATACCGCAAGGATAGGATAAACGCCAATGGTGGAGGAGTATTTATAGCAGTAAAGAAATCAATAATATCCAGTGAAGTTATTAGCGAATGCGAATGTGAAATAATCTGGGTTAAGTATCAAAGGTGGGTCAAAAAAATGGTTCAAATGGCTCTGAGCACTATGGGACTCAACTGCTGAGGTCATTAGTCCCCTAGAACTTAGAACTAGTTAAACCTAACTAACCTAAGGACATCACAAACATCCATGCCCGAGGCAGGATTCGAACCTGCGACCGTAGCGGTCTTGCGGTTCCAGACTGCAGCGCCTTTAACCGCACGGCCACTTCGGCCGGCTAAAGGTGGGTCAGATATGATAGTCGGATGCTTCTATAGACCACCTGCATCAGCAACCGTAGTAGTTGAGCGCCTCAGAGAGAACCTGCAGAACGTCGTGAAGAAGTTTCGTGATCATACTATTGTAATAGGGGGAGACTTCAATCTACCAGGTATAGAATGGGATAGTCGCACAATCAGAACTGGAGCCAGGGACAGAGACTCTTGTGACATTATCCTGACTGCCTTGTCCGAGAATTACTTCGAGCAGATAGTTAGAGAACCAACTCGTGAAGCTAACGTTTTAGACCTCATAGCAACAAATAGACCGGAACTTTTCGACTCCGTGAATGTAGAAGAGGGTATCAGTGATCATAAGTCAGTGGTTGCATCAATGACTACAAGTGTAATAAGAAATGCCAAGAAAGGAAGGAAAATATATTTGCTTAACAAGAGTGATAGGGCACAAATCGCAGAATATCTGAGTGACCACCATCAAACGTTCATTTCTGAGGAAGAGGATGTGGAACAAAAATGGAAAAAATTCAGAAACATCGTCCAGTACGCCTTAGATAAGTTCGTACCGACTAAGGTCCAAAGCGAGGGGAAAGATCCACCGTGGTATAACAATCATGTACGAAAGGTACTACGGAAACAAAGAAAGCTTCATCATAGGTTTAAGAGTAGTCGAATCATAGCTGATAAGGAAAAGCTGAACGAAGCGAAAAAGAGCGTAAAGAGAGCAATGAGAGAAGCATTCAACGAATTCGAACATAAAACATTGGTAAACAATCTAAACAAGAACCCTAAAAAGTTTTGGTCATATGTAAAATCGGTAAGCGGATCTAAATCCCCTATTCAGTCACTCGTTGACCACGATGGCACCGAAACAGAGGACGACCGAAGAAAGGCAGAAATACTGAGTTCAGTGTTCCGAAACTGTTTCACTGCGGAAAATCGTAACACGGTCCCTGACTTCAGCCGTCGCACGGACGCCAAAATGGAAAATATTGAAATAAACGATATCGGAATTGAAAAACAACTGCTATCACTTAGTAGCGGAAAAGCATCCGGACCAGACGAGATACCCGTAAGATTCTACAGTGATTATGCTAAAGAACTTGCCCCCTTTCTATCAGCAATTTATCGTAGATCTCTGGAAGAACGTACAGTACCTAGCGACTGGAAGAAAGCGCAGGTCATTCCCATTTTCAAGAAGGGTCATAAATCAGATGCGAATAATTATAGGCCTATTTCGCTTACGTCAATCTGTTGTAGAATAATGGAACATGTTTTATGTTCTCGTATTATGACGTTCTTAGATAATACAAATCTCCTTCATCATAACCAACATGGATTCCGCAAACAGAGATAATGTGAAACTCAGCTCGCCCTATTTGTCCACGAAATTCACAGTGCCGTAGACACTGGCGAGCAGATTGATGCCGTATTCCTGGACTTCAGGAAGGCATTTGATACGGTTCCGCACTTACGTTTAGTGAAAAAAATACGAGCTTACGGAATATCGGACCAGGTTTGTGATTGGATTCAGGATTTCCTAGAAGAAAGAACACAACATGTCATTCTTAACGGTTCAAAATCTGCAGATGTAGAGGTAATTTCGGGAGTACCGCAAGGAAGCGTGATGGGACCTTTATTGTTTACAATATACATAAATGACTTAGTTGACAACATCGGTAGCTCCGTGAGGCTATTTGCAGATGACACGGTTGTCTACAAGAAAGTAGCAACATCAGAAGACTCGTACGTACTCCAGGAAGACCTGCAGAGGATTAATGAATGGTGCGACAGCTGGCAGCTTTCCCTAAACGTAGATAAATGTAATATAATGCGCATACATAGGGGCAGAAATCCATTCCAGTACGATTATGCCATAGGTGGTAAATCATTGGAAGCGGTAACGACCGTAAAATACTTAGGAGTTACTATCCGGAGCGATCTGAAGTGGAATGATCACATAAAACAAATAGTGGGAAAAGCAGGCGCCAGGTTGAGATTCATAGGAAGAATTCTAAGAAAATGTGACTCATCGACGAAAGAAGTAGCTTACAAAACGCTTGTTCGTCCGATTCTTGAGTATTGCTCATCAGTATGGGACCCTTACCAGGTTGGATTAATAGAAGAGATAGACATGATCCAGCGAAAAGCAGCGCGATTCGTCATGGGGACATTTAGTCAGCGCGAGAGCGTTACGGAGATGCTGAACAAGCTCCAGTGGCGGACACTTCAAGAAAGGCGTTACGCAATACGGAGAGGTTTATTATCGAAATTACGAGAGAGCACATTCCGGGAAGAGATGGGCAACATATTACTACCGCCCACATATATCTCGCGTAATGATCACAACGAAAAGATCCGAGAAATTAGAGCAAATACGGAGACTTACAAGCAGTCGTTCTTCCCACGCACAATTCGTGAATGGAACAGGGAAGGGGGGATCAGATAGTGGTACAATAAGTGCCCTCCGCCACACACCGTAAGGTGGCTCGCGGAGTATAGATGTAGATGGAGTGTATGCCGATTCGATACTTCCTATCAAACTGCAGCTGCGTGACGGACTGGAACTAGAAAGCAGAATCTGGTCTTTCGTGGGAAGGCCGGCCGGAGTGGCCGAGCGGTTCTAGGCGCTACAGTCTGGAACCGCGAGACCGCTACGGTCGCAGGTTCGAATCCTGCCTCGGGCATGGATGTTTGTGATTTCCTTTGGTTAGTTAGGTTTAAGTAGTTCTAAGTTCTGACCACAGCAGTTAAGTCCCATAGTGCTCAGACCCATTTTTTTTCGTGGGAAGTACTCTTACCGGCTGAGGTACCCGCGAACGACTCACTACTCGCAGTCTCAGTGTTCCTTGCATCCACCTGTACCCCTTCCCCTCCCCCCCCTCTCTCTCTCTCTCTCTCTCTCTCTCTCTCTCTCTCTCTGTCTCTGTCTCTGTCTCTGTCTCTGTCTCTTCCCCCCCCCCCCCTTTCTCCCATGACTGCTACACCCACATGGTACACAGCTAGGGTTTCCATCCGTTCCGATATATATATATATATATATATATATATATATATATATATATATATATATATATATATATATATATATATATATATAATATATACCTTCTTATCCCTACGACGTCGCGATACGACCCATTTTGTCCCGATTTTACGAAATACTGTATGAACTTGGCTGAAATAACGCCGTTTGTTAGCGCATTATGGAAATGCAGCGTCAGTTAGTTTTATATCAACAGGTTTAAGTTGACCAAGTCGTCTCGCGGAAGGCGTTACTTGTTGCGTATCCTGTAGCGACGATGGCAACACCTTCCAGATCTAGCGCCATCACTCGAGAAAATACCAGACTCCTCTACTAGTATGGATATGGAACTATTAATCTTACAGTGCCAGTTTAACTACAAGCTGACTTGCATGGAGTTACAGAAATACGTAAAAGAGAAAAAAGACTTGGTTTAAAGCTGAGATCTTCCGAAAAATTTAGTGTACCAACTATTTCTGCCGCAACAAGTTCCATGTAATTGTGTTCTAAATAAAAAGTAATTATGTTAAATAAATGTTTACTTCATTTTTACACCCCCATCTGAGAGTGTCCTGACGAGGTTCCAGCTAGATATGGCGTCCCTGTACAACTACTGCGAAGTTTGGAAAGTGGGAGAGAGATATTGGGACAAGTAAAGCTGTGAGGGCATATTGTGAGTCCGTGAATACCTCATTCGGTAAGGTTAAGCCCTAATAATATCCCATCCGTCGCTACGATATTTAAATGTTCCTTCGTAACTCGATCTGTCTATAGCCATCATCTATCAAGAAATCTGTAGTGCATGAAATATATGCTTGATACTTATACGAATAGTGTCCTGGTTCAAATATTTGTTGTAAGATTCTTGGAATATTCTGACGCGGAGAAACAGACAATTCTTTGTTCTACTTCTTTTCCTACTCAGTCCTACATACATAGAGTATTTTTCCACAAAATGTCGCTGAATGATGGACACTAATAACGTTCCCACATCCTTCTTTGCCTCGCTCGTCTGTAACCGACAAGTTATTTGAACCTTTTTCTCGCTACGAGAGCAGCAGAAGGCGAGTGATACCTTTCCCCACTTCCTCGGAGCAAGTCAACTTTTAACAGGAGGGCAGCACGCCTGCCTTCACGCATCGCTTCGTGATGTGCACATCTAGGTCTGGCGTGCAGCTTTCAGCGGGCAGTGATTATCGGCCCCGTCTTTGAGAAAGCTGACCAAGAAATCTTTCTCGCTTTCATCTCTAGCCGCGAAATCGTCTCCACGGTCCATAGTGGGTATTTTCCAGGTTTCAGTACGAGAATCCGAATAAGAGAAGTGCTAGCATTAAGCAAGATGTTATGGGGTTAAATAGTTCGTTTCCCAGAAGAATGCAAACCGAATGTCTGTCACCGTTCAGGTCTAAAGCGTATTTCTTGAAAATATTTCTCTAGGATGCCAACAATTTAGAGATTAAAGCTCGCTGCTTCTTTTTCATAATCGTGTAACTTCGGTGATTAGATCTTCATACGTTTTTGTTATATTAATTTGTTTTGATTTATTGTGAATCAGGTTTACTTCAGTTGTCACAGATGATAGTGTTGTTTTCTAAACGATACACAGCTCGTAGAATGAGATTTCGTAAGGGTGTCCACTCTTCATTTTTAACACATCCTTACTATTAGTTTTATCGATGTTAATAATGCTGATGATGAACTTCTGTAACTATCGTTTGGCCTGAGTGCCCGCGTATTTTATCTCCCTTTCTTTCGTTCATGCATGCCGAGGGGAATGGAGGATTAGCAGTCCGCTCCTCTATTCACCCCATTTGTGTGACTATAATATTGTGACCTTTTGGGATGCAAATTTCAGGGGACAATATGCCGTTAGAACATCGTCTAAACACTAATTATGAAAATATCATTCACGGAGCGGACAATGTCTCGTTTTCCGTTTCTTCCAATGAAACTTACTGTCTCTGAAGTCTCTCTCTTGCCGAACAAATAACCTACTCACGAAAGGTGCAGTTCCTTTCAACTTTTTGTGACTTGGCGATCGACCAGACGGATAAGAGCAGTTGTTAATGTAGTGTCTTCACCTACACCATCTAACAATTTTGTCCACAAATCGCAAACAACGTACATTTCCTATTACGGAAAGAATACAGTTATGTCATCGGATATTAGAACGTTAAGGGAAGATATTTTGGTCGAACGATAGCGATTGTTTGCAATAAAACCTTCTAGTAAATCAGTCCAAATCGCTATAAACCGAAATCGATTATACGAGTGTGTATCAAATTACACTCCTGGAAATTGAAATAAGAACACCGTGAATTCATTGTCCCAGGAAGGGGAAACTTTATTGACACATTCCTGGGGTCAGATACATCACATGATCACACTGACAGAACCACAGGCACATAGACACAGGCAACAGAGCATGCACAATGTCGGCACTAGTACAGTGTATATCCACCTTTCGCAGCAATGCAGGCTGCTATTCTCCCATGGAGACGATCGTAGAGATGCTGGATGTAGTCCTGTGGAACGGCTTGCCATGCCATTTCCACCTGGCGCCTCAGTTGGACCAGCGTTCGTGCTGGACGTGCAGACCGCGTGAGACGACGCTTCATCCAGTCCCAAACATGCTCAATGGGGGACAGATCCAGAGATCTTGCTGGCCAGGGTAGTTGACTTACACCTTCTACAGCACGTTGGGTGGCACGGGATACATGCGGACGTGCATTGTCCTGTTGGAACAGCAAGTTCCCTTGCCGGTCTAGGAATGGTAGAACGATGGGTTCGATGACGGTTTGGATGTACCGTGCACTATTCAGTGTCCCCTCGACGATCACCAGTGGTGTACGGCCGGTGTAGGAGATCGCTCCCCACACCATGATGCCGGGTGTTGGCCCTGTGTGCCTCGGTCGTATGCAGTCCTGATTGTGGCGCTCACCTGTACGGCGCCAAACACGCATACGACCATCATTGGCACCAAGGCAGAAGCGACTCTCATCGCTGAAGACGACACGTCTCCATTCGTCCCTCCATTCACGCCTGTCGCGACACCACTCGAGGCGGGCTGCACGATGTTGGGGCGTGAGCGGAAGACGGCCTAACGGTGTGCGGGACCGTAGCCCAGCTTCATGGAGACGGTTGCGAATGGTCCTTGCCGATACCCCAGAAGCAACAGTGTTCCTAATTTGCTGGGAAGTGGCGGTGCGGTCCCCTACGGCACTGCGTAGGATCCTACGGTCTTGGCGTGCATCCGTGCGTCGCTGCGGTCCGGTCCCAGGTCGACGGGCACGTGCACCTTCCGCCGACCACTGGCGACAACATCGATGTACTGTGGAGACCTCACGCCCCACGTGTTGAGCAATTCGGCGGTACGTCCACCCGGCCTCCCGCATGCCCACTATACGCCCTCGCTCAAAGTCCGTCAACTGCACATACGGTTCACGTCCACGCTGTCGCGGCATGCTACCAGTGTTAAAGACTGCGATGGAGCTCCGTATGCCACGGCAAACTGGCTGACACTGACGGCGGCGGTGCACAAATGCTGCGCAGCTAGCGCCATTCGACGGCCAACACCGCGGTTCCTGCTGTGTCCGCTGTGCCGTGCGTGTGATCATTGCTTGTACAGCCCTCTCGCAGTGTCCGGAGCAAGTATGGTGGGTCTGACACACCGGTGTCAATGTGTTCTTTTTTCCATTTCCAGGAGTGTATAATGATTTGGAATGTTTTAGTAAAATTTGTATGATTTAAAAAAATTATCATAGCTTTTGGCTCAATTGCGCGTTTCCGTAGTCCTTCCCTGAATTCGCGGTCAGCTATCGATTGCTGCATTTAGCGCAAATTATCGACAGTTGTTTTTAATATAAACATACAACCTCTGTGCCAACACACTGCGTCGTTATCAAGCAAAAGTGCTACTAAGGTTCCGAATAATTCGTTTATCTATAAAGTAGTACAAAAGACAGAAAGTTCTGAAATGGACCTTGACGCCCATCTGCAGTCTGCACCTGACGGCAGATTATGAAGTATAGGGAGGAGTAATACCATATTTTCAGCATAATAATGTTTTGCACAGCAAAGGTCATTTGAAAGTTGCACAGGGGGAGTTCGGAAGTCATGGCGTCGTTGTATGAGTCTTAAGACACACTCGATAAAATGTAGATAGCAATGAAAAAATCTGTATGTCCTTGCTAGATGTCGGAGCAAGAATGGAGAATTAAAACAATTAGGACGATAATTTGGATTACTACGTAATAAAGAAACGTTGTAACAGCTAAATAAAATGCATCTCTTTGTTGCTGCCTCCTAGAATTTGCCTTTTTTCTGTTACCCTGTATACAGCGAGTAGCAACATGAATATGGAGACTTTGCAAGCAGTCGCTGTTAAGTTCGATCCCAACGGCGACATTCTCGATAGAAGAGTGACTTTACTTGCTTATTTACTCATTTATTTACTTATTATGTTAGTGATTTGATACCGCCTACCACGATTTCTCTCACATCTGCCAACCTCTTCATGTCAGAGTAGCAGCTACAACCGATTTCGTCAATTATTTGTCGTATATACTTTCATTTCTGACTTCTCCTAGAATTTTTACCCTATGTAGCTCCTTCGGCATTATGGACGTCATTTTACAATGTCTTAACAAACGTCCTGGTACCCTCTTCTAGGCATTCACTTCCTCACCGATTCTGGAGAGAACCTCATTTCTTAAATTTCAGCATCATTCTGTGACACGACATTTAAAACGTTTCATTTCTATCCCTTACCAGTTTTCCCATACCCCATGATTTACTTCCATACAACTGAGGCCCAAGATATTCATTGCCTGAAATTTCTTTTTCAAATTAAGGCCTGTGTCTGATTATACCGAAAGATCATCCCCGCCAGCTGGTAGAGCCGTCCCCAGCTTTTAAGAGCGACATGAAGAAAGCCACCGGTAGCATTGCGAGAAAGCCATAATCGGCTACATCTGCGACAATACTGAGGCGTTTCCTAGTAATGAAAGCAAAATTACGTTACGTAATTGGTCGTAGTAGTTGCGTCAATCTTAGATTAACTGTCAAGGACCTTCTCTCGTTGTAGGATCTACAGTAGACACCTTCTGGCCAGGAATGGTCTCCTTACTTGCGTTTCTGTTTTTGTCCTGCTTACATGGTCCTCTCTTTATCTTTTTAAATTTCGAATAACCCTTCTGGAGCGTTCCATAAATCAACATTATTTCCGCTTCTCTCTTTACAGCTGCTGTTTGCCCACACTTCATTCATTCGTCGAGAACATTCTCGCTTCTCCCCTTGTGTCCACTTTCTTCCAATTACTGATTTTTTTATGAGCTGAAAGCTGGCCTTTTCTGTTGCGTCTTTAAAAACTGCTCTGTTTCTTATATTGTCGGAGTCGAATCCTACATTTTCGATATTTCCTACTTCTCTGATCCATGTGATTTTGGATTTCTAATTACTCGGTAAGTCAGAGGCTTGTGTAATTATTCTGCCATTATTCATTCTGCATATGTGTCCATAGAATTTTAATCTCCTTTTTTCATTACATCTGTTACTTTTTCAGCTTTCTTATACAGTTCTGCATTGTATCATAATGTTTATTATGACTGACTGCTGCTTTTGGGTCCTGGTGTTTTTCTCACGATTCTTGTCAGTTTAAGAGTTTCTGCGGCATAGAGTATTTCTGACCTGATCACGTTTTCATATCGTTTCAGTTTTGTGGTCTAGAATAAAGATTTTCTTAGTATGGAAGTTTCTTGTTACTTGAAAGGCCGTCTCCATTTTATAATTTCTAGTCTCAACTGGTGTCTTTACTTTCGGGTTGTTAAATACATAATACATTCTCCTAGATACTTACAACAGTCTGCTTTAGATATTGCGTTATTTATTTTAAGCTTTTGAGTTGCATTACCGATGTTTGTCGTGAACTTTCTTTCTCAAACGAAATTTTGTAATCCAAATTTTGCTGCTTGGAGTTGTAGTTCTGTGATTTGTTCCTGTACTTTTCCAAGTGAATCTATAGTAAGTGCCAAGTCATCCTTAAATGGTAGATAATGTGTAGTTATATTGTGTGGCTTTCTTCCTAGTTGAATGGCCTTAGCATGTATGGCCTTCTTCAGTACCCGAATGACTTTCTCTAACGCACAGTTAAAAATTAGGGGTGACAAGCCAACCTGCTTGACTTAATCCTGATTTTATTTCAGAATTTTCTCACCATTCTGCCATAAATTTCGCATTTGAATGTTGTGGTGGTTAAAGTTGCTTTAATTATTTCTGTTGTTTTACTATCAAGTCCAAACTCTTTTAAAATATACTGTCGTACTCCTTGGGTATTGTGTGCTCAGCAGTCACGAAGTAATGAAATCCTTCAAGAGTCTGGATCTATCAGATATCAAAATAGACAGCCAAGGATGGAACGTATTGCGGCCTCGGCGTCTTCAGATGCCCGAAGTGATTTTAAGCTTGACACAGTACAAGAAAACCTTTACTCCAGATTTTGTTTTCATCCATTTTAAGTACGTACCACAGTTTTATCGTTGTTTACACAGATGGATCCCAGCAAGAGAATGTCCTCGGTTGTTCCGCTGTTTTCCCTGATAGGATTTTTAAAGTGCGTCTTCCAAAACAATTTACAAATTATGATGCGGAATTATATGGTATTCTGATTGCACTGGAGAGGTTTCACAGACATCACAGTACAACGTTTCTTGTCTGTTCCAACTCGCTTAGTGCAGTGTAAACACTTCACCAAATGTATCCAGGAGACCCGCTGATTAGCTCATCCATGACTCCTTACAGTGGCTCCAACACCGTGACAAGGAGATGATCTTTTGCTGGGTACCTGGCCACAGTGGGATACAGGACGACGACGTGGCCGACAAAGCCGCCAAGGAAGCATGTTGGGATTGTGCTGTCCATCAGTGTCCCATCCCATTGCACCCCATCATCTCATTTTCCGACAGACGCAGACTGAATGGTTGTAGGTGACAGACAACAACTTGTGGTCGCTCAAATCGACCACAAAGGTAAGGCGGACTTCATGTCAGCGTGACCGCTGGAAGGAGGTTGCGCTTACTTATAGACTGCGCATAGGGCATAGCGCTTTAACGAATGCCTTCCTCCTCCGGCGGGAGGATCCACAACTCACTTTCAGTTCAGCTTATTGTGGCTACGTATGACCTATATACTGATATTAGGGCAGCACTCGGTCTCGCTGGAGATCTGCCCACCGTCCTCGCAGATACTGATTCCAGTGTTACAAGGGTGGTGAAATTTTGTGAACTGTCAGGCCACATCTCTAAACTGGTGGGAAAGGCAGACAGACTTTAATACATTATAAACTGCTCCGCGTGTGGGGACAGCCTTCGTCCCCACCCATGAGATTAGCGTGCTGACTATTCGTCAGGGCGCTGATGACCATGACGTCGAGGTCCCCTCACCTCAAATCATCATCATCATCGCCATCATCGTCATCGTCATCATCATCATCATCATCATCATCATCATCATCATCATTAAAAAATGTGTGTGAAATCTTATGGGACTTAACTGCTAAGGTCATCAGTCCCTAAGCTTACACATTACCTAACCCAAATTATCCTAAGGACAAACACACACACCCATGCCCGAGGGAGGACTCGAACCTCCGTCGGGACCAGCCGCACAGTCCACGACTGCAGCGCCTGAGACCGCTCGGCTAATCCCGCGCGGCTGATCATCATCATCATCATCCATCATCATCATCATCATCATCATCATGAAATCCTTTGCCAATTTCACAGAGGATAGCAATGACATCAGCGAATTCTGTCACTGATGTCCTTTAACCTTGAGTTTTAATTCCAGTTGTGAATCTTCATTTTGTTTTCTTGATGGCTTCATTGTAATAGAGCAGAAAGACTGCTGTCTTCCGTTCTTTCGGAGTCGAACACGGCTCCCTCCGTGTTCCTCTCCTAACCTATTGTCGTGGAATGCTCGCACGACGAAGAACGGCACGCGGAGTGACGTACACCAGTGCGAGTGAGCACAGCGCTGGGCCCGCCATTGAGCCGACCGGTTGTGCCACTTTTACTGGCGGAGAGCGCGCAGCCGCAGCGGCAGCCAGTGGCGCTTTTTGCCGGCAGGACCTACTTCCTGGCCGCTGCTGCTGTTCCCAATTAGCCAGCCGGATCGCAGGTAACCGGGTAAGCAGGAGCACCAGCGCCAGCGCCGGCAGACGAGCGGCCGCCCCCCGCCCACCTGAGGACGCAGCCGGGCCAGGGGGTGGCGCCCCCGTCCTCGCCGCTGTCACTGCCCCTACCCCTGCAGCTGCAGCTGCCCTGCGCTTCCCGTCACACTGACACCGCGTGCCGGGAACGTCAGCGCTTGAAGCGATGCGTACCTCGTCAACTGTAGAGTCCGTCCTAACGGCAAGCCAATATTGGGTCGGTTTAGATCAGCAGCTCCAAACCTGAGGGTAATTACCCCCTGAGGGATAAAATGTAATTTCCTGAGGGGTAGAAAGGTTACTTTTGAAAACTTTGCTGGAGACAGTCAGCAATTAAAACAGGATATTCGAAATTAATCATAAAACAGTCTAGATCGCAAAGACACGTAGTGACCAATTTCGATCATATTCCAGGTATACAGAAAAACTCTATGTGACTGTAGTATCTGTTCCCGAAAGAACAGTTACCGTAGATGACCATGCAGCTCTGCTAGAAATGAAATGATAATTAAATGGACGCCCTAGCCGCGAACAGGCGTTGATGTACTTCATTGGAGACATGTTGAAAATGTGTGTCCCCACCGGGACTCGAACCTGGGATCTCCTGCTTAAGCAGGAGTTTATATCAAGGCCAAGGTAAGATGTGTGATTATTTGCGGGCGATTCCAGAACTACCAAGCCAAGTGGTTTTCTGCTGTAAGCTGCTAAGACCTAAAATCTATAAAATACGCACACTGAGTCAATATTCACTAGACACCACCTAATTCAGAAACAGAATGGCTGAATACTTCTGCATGGGACTTCCAACGACTTGTTAACCCCATGACACGTCTAGTTGCTGCACTACGCTGCGAAAAAGGATTTCCGACACGCTGATATGGCTTTTGTCATCTGTCTGTAATTGGATGCCGAGCACGAGTAAAGGAAAATTAAAATTTTACTCCGGGAACAGTACATAAGACATAAAGCATTGGCAGCCTGAAGTCTTCCAGTTTCTGCCACTTCACAAGCAAGGAGTTCGCAGTCAAGTGATGTACAACCAGTAGGCCTAAGTATGGTGCACACATTTTAATTTGGTTGTTTTTGTGAGCACAGGCTGTGGGTGAAGCATGTGCCGCTAGGGCACTATTATACTATTACATTATATTACGCTATTGAGGAAACATGTTCTGTAACAAGTGTCTAACATCAGTGTCGATAGTCAAAAAATGGTTCAAATGGCTCTGAGCACTATGGGACTTAACATCTGAGGTCATCAGTCGCCTAGAACTTAGAACTACTTAAACCTAACTAACCTACGGACATCACACACATCCATTCCCGAGGCAGGATTCGAACCTGCGACCGTAGCGGTCGCGCGGTGCCAGACTGAAGCGCCTAGAACCGCTCGGCCACACCGGCAGGCGTCGATAGTCAGCATTCCCTTCTGAGGCGGAGTCGTAGTTAGCCGTCGCGATGCACTGAAAACTGCTTCTTCATTCCATGAAAGTACTGTTAGAGATAATCAGTACCAATTGTCTCTTGATTCATTAGATCATGATTTAATAAAACATCTGCAAAAACTAAATACCATTTAATTTTCATCGTTTTAAAAATGGAAGTGTTCAAAGAATTTATTTTCATTCTAAAGTTTAGTTAGTATTTAACGTTGACTATGGTGAGGGGAGGGGGAGTACGGTAACGGTTAATATCCGACTGAACTGAGGGATAATGTTCTCAGAAACGTTGGCCATCACAGGTTTAGACGCATGTCTGCAAACAAAGAACAGCACCCTTGGGTTAAAGCTAGCTTAAGAACGATTCGCATTCGATGTCAACAAATGGTCACGTAACGGAACGGCATGGAACTGTCACATAACGTTGTGTACTCTCACCAGCTGCGACGTTCACGAAACGTCATGTCGCTTAGCGCAGTGTCGACGTTACGAGGGGGCCATCTATTCTTAGAAACAGTCACAGTATAGTACCATTATGGAAGTAGTAATGACAGTTGATGTAATTAAAGGCTAAATTCGTAACAATGTCCTCGACAAGGGCTGTATGAGAAATTTTCCGATCTGCTGGGAACTTCAAGAATGGGAATAGTTCCATCTAAACCTTTCAAAGTATCAACACGTTTTCGCTCGAGAAAATATGTACATACCACCAGGCAATATTAAAATAGTAGCAAGTACCATCCTACTCCGATATCATCTGCGTCCTTTACTAATTCCCAAATAACGTAAAAAACTTTTTCCTGTGACTTTTTCGATGGGGAAATAATTTCATTAAAATATTTTTTTATCTATTTCAATAAAGTTTAGGTTTTCAATTTGTCCAGGTATTCTAAAACAAAAATCATTTTCCGCTTTCATATGTCTCGTCCATTTTTTGAGGGAACACCTGGTAGGAAAATTAACAAGACGTCAGTGAACCTTAACAATGCTTCACGAAAACAAAGCAAGCAATAAAATAATGATTAATAACACACACATGCCCACAATCCAGTACTATGAGAATACGCGCTAACTTCTCGCTACCTTGTCAAAAGTTGACACATCGCTGTGGTACGGTTATGAGGTTTATAGTTTAAGCAGCAATCAGAAGCAAATATGACTTCGAAAACTTTATTTCATGCAAACCATTACCGGTTTCGGGTTTATTACACACTCATCTTCAGCATTACGAGATTCAGGAAATTAAACGGCACTTGCGAAGTGAATGTGCAAAAATACGTTACCTTTTTAATGCTATAGACAAATACAGGACGCATTCGTCACACATGAACATCCACCATGGCACCACGCTAGTAACAAACACAAAACGTGATGCCCCAGCAGGGAAGAAAGGAAAGCTGAAAGCTGTAACAGCCGTCTGAAGATGGATTTGTAATATAATATATCCGAAATCGGTAATGGTTTGAGTTAAATAAACTTTTTTAAAGCGTACTTCTGGTTTGTTAGTACTTAAATTATAAACTTTACAGAGGTTAACTTCTCGTTAGAGCAGTGGAGGGCATTGTCATCGTCAAGGTCAAAACCAAACCTTTCTTCACATGTAACCTTGCGTTAACGTCATCGGTCTGTGGGAATGCTGCTATTTGAAACGCGCTGTAAATGTTTCGACGTTCTATTCCGTGACATCCAGCGTGAATCAACTACTAGTCATCACGATGTCTCACATCAAAGTTGCAACAGATATCGTGTTCCGGGGATGTGCAATCTTTCGTTGATGATGTTTCCAAGTCCTTAGAATGGTTCCTTGTTACAAGGGTTAGTCATAAAGCTTTAGATATAATCTTGAAAAAAGAATCAAGCCATGAAACTTGGTAGTAATGACAGTCCTTCCCTACATATTCGCAATTCAATGCGCCACATTTTTTTTCCCTCAATGATAGATTACTTGGTGCTAGTCTTGGTTATAGGTGTCTGGATTTTAGTTGTTCATGAGACGTCGCACCTCTAATATTACCTCGTATTCATTCTGAAAACGGTTTCCACGCAGTGTTTCCTTCACATGAGGAAACAGGAGGAAACCACTGGAAAAAACGTCACGAAAATGCAGGGCATGGAACAAAATTTGATAGCTCTAATAATTCTCATTTGAGATTATCTTGTGCAGAGTGAGCTGGTTCTTTGTAGTGGAGCAAAAACATCCCTCTTGGACAGCATCCAGCGACTATTTGACTTACATCCTCCTGTAAATACGTCGGCACATTTCAGCAGCATGCTCCTGCGATGGTTATGAACACAATCTGTTCTCATAACATCATGGCAGTCCCAAAAACACCTCGGCAGCACCTTGATCTATGGCAGCTGGGTCTTCGCCCTTTTCGGCGATGGTAAATCTACATGTTTGCACTGTTTGCTTTGCTGTTTCGTCCTGGGGTCATTGCAATGCACGCAGCACTCGCCCACGGTTGTTGGCGGCTAGAGAAGTAATCTGGACTGGCCTGACACAGCCGTAACACTGCCGCTGCTGTCTCGGTCCGATGGGCCTTTTGAATGGGTGTGAGGAAGTGCAGAGCCCTATGTTCAAAATGTCGTGCAAGATGTTGAAATCGGATCCATGACTGAATTGCACTATTTCCATTATCGGCTCGATTGTGGCATGCCGGTCTTCGAAGACCAGGGCCTCCACTTCTTTGGCGATTACGGTTATTCAAATAGAGACACTCTGTCACTTCGTTCTGTCATTCAGACTTGTTTGACCACTGAGTCATATGGTAGTGCATTGCCGCCATACAGTTCCACCAACTGAACGTGAAATTTTGCAGCATTGTTCCCCTCAAATGCAGAAAATAAATAACTGCACCGCACATTTTAACCATGTCCTCCGCCATAATGTTTTAGCTTCTCCGGCGGTGTGCCGTGGTACTCAAGCGTGGATTTCAGTAGACATGTACCTACAAACACCAAAAAATTAATATTTATTTCATAATTGAAAACATAACGTCCACAGGCCACCTCAATCGCTTCCATTGCATAGAAAGACAAGCGCCATCTAGGTGTTGTGGAACCCCATAAGTGATTTCTTCTGCTGCTTACACTGATTGGATAGTTAAGTACAACTTTTTATAGCCTTGCGGTTGGATATGGCATTATCCATTGGCTGTAATAGTGATAGTGAAATAAGAGAGAATATGGCGCGTACAGAGGCATAATTATAGATAATCATTTTCATGGAATCGGACAGAGGTCACTAACATCGGCACGAAGGCACGTTTCACCAAGCACTGTACAGCGGCGTGCAGATTTAATACGCAGATTTCGAATCATTGTTCTCAGAATATTTCTGCACATCCATTTCGTGTACCAATGGATTCGCCTCTTTTCAGCCTCTATTGTCGTCCATACATTACGTATCGTAAAACGGGAAAAAATGGAGATTAGATTAGATAGAGGTCGAATTTAGGGATGGTGGAACAATGATGTTTCTTAAGACAACTCTCTGCCTTAACGGAATATGGCGAGTGGCACGTTTCTAAATGGAAACCTACGGAGATGCCACCTGATTACATACACAAAACTTCATACATACGAACTTTCATATACAAAACTTTTCTTCGCTTATGCTTTCTTTGTCTCCGAATTCTTTCCGTTTATACCATACTAGAGGTTGAAAAACCAGTTGATCGCTATGATAATGCCGTTAGTTCGCGCATACTCACTATCACAAAGCAAACAGAGCCAACACTACTGTGAGTTGAAACAGATGATTATCTACGCTCGTGGCCGCCCTTCGTTCAACCCTGCGGTTTTTCAATATATAAAAAAAAAGCGATACAGCTTACTAGTGCAGCGTATAGGCGCAAAGAAAAACTAAGTCCGTTAAAGCCTATTGTTTCCACTGCATAGAAAGGTAAGTACCGTCTAGGCGTACAACTCAAGAGACGCAGTCCGCAACAATGAATACTGAGAATATATTTACATGGAAAATGAAAATGTATAAAACGTTATGCGGCCTGTGTAAACGCAGAGGAATTGTGTTTTAGTTACCACCATTTTGCGTTTATTCTAGACTCAGTGCTGTAACTAACGGTGTATTTAGACTTTAGCGACAAAGAATGGATTTGTTCTCCCACTTCGCTAGTGCCTCGTAGGTCACAACTGAGCGAGTACACCACTGTAATACAACTCACCCCATAATCTGTACTTGCATTCATCCAGCATATGAGAATGGAAGCTCTCAGCGACTCCCAACAAACTTTGTACATAATTTCAAACCATTTCGAAACTTTTTCTCGGTGACACCAACCACAAAGTAACGCTAAATAAACATCCATTTTAGTTACAGCTCTGGCTGTCTCTTTCTGCATCACAAACTTTTTACATGCTTAGCGTCAACTATTCAATGCCTTAACTCATTTGTAAATTACTCAGGCATTTGATACAGTGTTACACTAGGAGTTCGATTCGTCAAAGGAACGGAGAGGGTAGGGAGGTTACAGATATTGCCTATACTGTCTCCAGGTATACAGCATATTACGGTGTAATATGTGACCGGAAAAGTTTCCAAAAACATTAACTCATCTATTCATTAGACGAGCCACAGCATAATGGTGAAAAGAGTAACAACTGAAAATTACGTTAATACTGTGCCGTTAGTTTTCTACTTTGGTATCTGAGAGCCAGAGTTCAAGCCAATGGGCAGGCGTCAGCTGTAGAGCTCAAGTTTCTGGCGCGGCGCCTGTGTGTGCCAGCGGAGGCAATCAAGCGCTCATGTGGGAAGGTTGCGCCACAGTTAAAGCAGAGATCACACCAGCTAACTATTTGAGCACGAGACAACCAGCATAATGCAATTTTTCGCGATGAGCTGCAACACTATTCCATAGTGCAAAATGGTAATTTGTAACTTCGTGAGTCATTTTCGATCTCGAAGAACTAGAGCTGTTTTCCTTCCTCCGCTGTGATTTGAAGTTTTATTGAAAGCTAGAGCGATAATGAAACAGAAGATCCTCGACAGAGGGACGGCACGTCATTGAAGAGCAGTAAAGTTCTGTATTTTTTACTAAACTATTGACCCCTTCTTGTAGCACTAGTTAATTAAACATTATTCAAAAGAAATTTGGCCCCACCCGCGTATTTGCGAATGTGTGTTGGATTAGATTGCAGGGGAACATTAGATAATAGTAGAATCCTAACAAAATTAAAACTGTACTTTGAAATAAAAACAAAACACTAATCAAAATGAAGATAATTGCACTTTTTCTGGATTCAAATATCAGCTGCGGGTAACACATTCAGTGCCTTGATACTCAACGTCTCCCACTGTAGCGTGATTGAATGCTTGCTATGCTGCCACAAGTGGGTCAACACGCTGCTGCTCAAGCGTGTCCTTCGATAGTGGCAACCTGCAATAACATTCGATGTTTCAGCTAGTCTGAGGTTTTGCCAGTTGGTTTCTTGTCGGTAGATACCACCGGCCATTCCGTTAGGTTGATACCAGGCTCCTGGAGGAAGGCGTTGACGTGGAAGGTGTGATGTTCTGTCCTAAAATTGTCTTGAAAGAAGAAACCCTATCCGAAATGTAGCTGGACGATAGGTTGAAGAATCCTGTGGCGATCATCTACATTCATGGATTAGGTTCGAGGAAACAGTTACGGCTTCATCTTCTCTAGCCCAATCGTTTTCTGGATCGATCTACGTTCTTTACTCCTTAGGGTATATAATGTAAAACGTTTTTTTTCTCGATATCGACTTTTTTGCACTCTGTCTTCTGTTCCTAACTTTTCTTCTTGTATGTGTCGATTTTATCTGTTATTGCAAATATTATGGGCTCATTCATAGTATCTTCGTTACTTAGTCTACATTCTACTTCTCCATCCTTTAACTGACCACAGGAATTTTGTATATGACGTCAGTGTTCGATTTATGCCTTCCTTCTTTGCTATCTAAGCCCTTCAGATCCGTAAAATTGCAATGTAGCAGCTAGTATTTTATAGAATTTCAGGTGCGTTTCTTTAATAGTCATTCTGTTTAATGCTCTTTTTACTGTTCCAGCCTGATATTTTTCTGTTTTATTCTTTATCGTGATCAAAAGAAATGCACAGACGAGGTAGTTAAAATGACTCACTTGCTCAAGAATTTTCTTTCCTATCACTGTTTTTGAGCGCACCTGTCTTTTTTCTCGGCATCACATTTATTTCATCTTTACTGCAGATATTCTGAAAATATAATTTTGACCAATTTGGTTACAGTAAACTTACTTCTTTGTAATTCTTCTTTTGAAGCGTCTATTGTAATCTAATCGTCAGCATACATATGAATGTTCTTTATCGGGTTTTATTCCTTCGTTTACTCATTCCACTATTTAATAAAGTCTTAGACTGGGATGACAAGTCATGGGGTAGCGATACACGGATATACAAAAAAAATGGTTCAAATGACTCTGAGCACTTTGGGACTTAACTTCTGAGGTCATCAGTCCCCTAGAACTTAGAACTACTTAAACCTAACTAACCTAAGGACATCACACATATCCATGTCCGAGCAGGATTCGAACCTGCGACCGCAGCGGTCGCGCGGTTCCAGACTAGCGCCTAGAACCGCTCGGCCACTCCGCCCGGCACGAATATACAGCCACGCGTACTGGCCGCACGGATAGAGGCGCAATGTCAGGGATTGCGCGGCCCCTCCCGCCGGAGGTTCGAGTCCTCCCTCGGGCACGCGCCCGCACGCGCGCGCGCGCGCGCGCTCGTGTGTGTGTGTGTGTGTGTGTGTGTGTGTGTGTGTGTGTGTGTGTGTTGTTCTTAGCATAAGTTAGTTTAAGTAGTGTGGTAAGTCTAGGGAGTGACTGCCAACGACAACTTGTAGGCTGTTGGTGTTGATCTCAGGTGACCACTACGAGGCAAGTTCTGAATGTTTTGTCTCACTAACTAACTAACTGGGTGTTATTCGAATGATGCCGCTATGGTTTATGCCTATTCCGCAGGCATTCGTGTTTCCTTATAGCGTTTTCGTCTCTCTCTCTCTCTCTCTCTCTCTCTTTCTCTTTCTTTCTTTCTTTCTTTCTTTCTTTCTTTCTTCGTCCTCCTCCTCCTCCTCCTCCTCCCCCTCCCCCTTTCTTCACACACACACACACACACACACACACACACACACACACACACATTGTATGGAGGTCATATACTGAGCCACAGACCTATATACACTGCTCTGAAAATCTTAGGGTGAGATAGATTAAACAACATAACATATTAACAGCTCGGTGGAAAGAGCGGGAGCATGTTGCCAATGTGGCCCGGAGATAACATTTGGATGACATCAGAGGGAAGAATCATCGGGAAACTGGAAGAAGGACTAAGACTGAAGAGTAGCCCAGGAGTTTTATGTGCATGGGGAACATCCCACACCTCAGACACTGCTGCCCGAAGGAGAGAAGGTGGTTGACCACTGTCAGCTACAGCAGCAGACAGTTGTATTTTGCAACGGGCAAGAAGGGACGATGTCAAACAGCGGGTGCAATTGCAACCAAATTTAACATGAATGTAAGGAACGCAGTCTCACGTTCCGCAGTGGCACGGCGACTGAATGGGGGAGGGGGGGTGGGGTCTCTCTACCAGACGACCGATACGTTGTGTTCCGTTGACACCGGCACACCGGCGACACCGCTTGCGTTGGTGCCAAGAGCAGAGGGGCTAGACCAACGAGTTGTGGGGTCTCGGATGAGACCAGATGCTGTCCGTCACTTGATTCTGGTCATACCCTCATATGACGAGAAGTGGGAAAAGGTAATGAACCCAGGCACGTATGGAACACGGTCGTTTTCATGTCCTAGGTGTTACGGGACTGGGACGTACGGACCCCCAAATCTTTGAACACTGTACAATCTCCGCTCAACGTTATTGTGACACTGTGCTCTTTGCCCATGTGCTTCGGCTCTGACTTCAGTTTTATGGATGACACTGTGCAGTCGCATCAAATATCGCAAGTGGAGGAGCTAACGGAAGGGAGGATATTCGCGACTGGACTGACTTGCCCATTCCCCCAACTTAGACCAAGTCGAGCACGTGTGAGATGCGATGGAGAGATGTTCTGCTGCACGTACATCTGTCAGCGACCATACAGCAGTTGCCAACCGAGCTGGTGAAGGAACAGAACGTCGTACCACAATCACCCCTTATCAAGCTTGCGGGGGCGTCGATGGCGATCACGCGCCCTATAAGAACCATGTCCCGCGTTTTGTAATGTCGAGGGGACCGTCATGAATCGGTAGTGACTATAATGTAATTATTGTCTTTGAATAATAGAATTTCGCATCGTCTAATTGCGTATTTCTTTAGTTACTTTCTGTGTTGTATTGTAACAGTTGTTACTATGAATGCGCAAAGTTTCATCGAGCTATGTTACTTGGCAGTGAGACATCATCTGAAAGTTACTTTCATCCTTAAATTTCGTACGCTAGTGTATGCTCGTGAAAAGTTATCTGTAGGTATCAACCTGGATTCAGCAAGTACCGATCGCGTGAAACTCCGCTTATCATATCAAGAATACATGGCCAACAACGAAATTGGAATTATATATTAATACATTCAGCTGCTGTCGGGCGTTGATATATATCAACGGGGACAGGTGAAAATGTGTGCCCCACCGGGACTCGAAAACCGGGATCTCCTGCTTACATGGCAGACGCTCTATCCATCTGAGCCACCGAGGGCACAGAGGATAGTGCGACTGCAGGGACTATCTCGCGCACGCCTCCCGCGAGACACACATTCTCACCTTATATGTCCACATACTACATTCGTAGTGTCCCTACCCAACACACTCATTACTCGTGGAAGACATTCTTACCAATTCCCGTAAGAGTTCGGGTAATATGTGTGCATCCGTAGAGAACAAGAAGGTCATGGCCGGTATTGCCAGAACTATATACTTATTTGGATATGGTGTCTGTTCCTTAGGACATGTCCGAAAGAACAGACAACATAACCATATAAGTACATGGCCAACATGTTGGCCCAACACGAAGCAGTTTTTTCCTGACAACCGCAAAACCTTCAGCATAGTTTCTCACTGCTGTCTAACAAATAAAATATGGATTGAATATTTTAGTACATGGAATTTACGGCATTAAGTAATTGTTAAGAAATGCAGGCAAACCTTAGTGCATATCCTGATAACTCACCTCCAACACAAACAAAATGCGAACGCTAGGCGAAAAGTGGAGATGCGTCTGAATAGTCATTGACAATAAGTCACTGGAATAACAGTCGTCAAAAATTTGTAGGTATCCATCAGCAGAGGTTTAAGTGAAGGACACGAAAATCTAATTGTAAAGACAGCAGGTGCCAGGCTGAGATATCTTAATTTAGGAAACCCTCAATCAATTCTTGAGTACTGTTACTCTGTCACTTACCAAGTTCAGTGGGGAAATACTCCACTAATTGCAGAGCGATACAGTGCAGCTGTTTCAAGACATGAAGAAACAATTAACAGCTTCCAAATGATTATGACAGTAAAATAAGACGTGGGCTTGTACGCGTAGCATCCTGAAGGAGAACGGGAGGGAAAGTAGATATTAGGTACTCGTGCATTACGTACCATCCACCAGACGGCACACGGTGGCTGCAGACCACAATATGGGGGTGGTGCGCTGACTGACTAAAATCGCCAGTAAGCAATCACCAGGAGTGATTTGTGGATAGAATGGTAGGAAACCTGAACCAGGATCGCCGGAAGGGCGAAGCTCCTCCCGAATCCTGTGTTGTAATCTTTACGGAATTCCTCTCGATGCCGTGCAACACATAAAGGATGGTGAAGTACAGACGGTCTCCGCACCACATATCAGGATGCACGTGAAGGCATAACACTTCGCACTTACAGAGACAAGTTATCCTTGAATTTCCGAGTGAAAGGTTACGGAGGCTATAACTGGTTCGTTCCAGTTGCATCATTTGACTTAGATAGCGGCGGTGGTACAAAATAAATTCGCTATAATTGTGGTGCC
This sequence comes from Schistocerca nitens, assembly GCF_023898315.1. NCBI lineage: Eukaryota > Metazoa > Arthropoda > Insecta > Orthoptera > Acrididae > Schistocerca > Schistocerca nitens. Next base: position 623,395,013 of record NC_064614.1, on the reverse strand, counting down.
TACAATGTAATGCTAATGGGTAATTGTTGGTTGCAAAGGCTATCAAGATGTGGTTGTTAGCTCAGCACGAATGCTCGTTTTTTAAATCCTAAAGGCTTTTGTAAAGATCCAAACAACTGTCCTCGGTTAAAGTAGTTTAGAGTGACACCTATCAAAAAGAATTACAGCACATACACCAGAGAACGTGGGAATAGTAATCCTTACATTGTACACTACCTACTGTGGTGAACTTAACGTCTTGAGCGAAATGTAGTATGAAGTACACCATTTTTTTCAGCTACATAAAAGACAACTTGCAGCAGAAAGTGTAATCGAATAATTCTCGATGTCTATTTACGTTGTAGAACATCGAGATGTTATACCACAGTAATTTGAATTCTTCTATTAGATTATTCTTATTCGTGGTGAATATGTAATAATACGTTTCAGTAGCAGACTTTATAATAAAAGGGATGCGGTATGCTGACAAAGGTTCTTCATTAATTCGGTATAAAATGAATGTGAATGACATCGAAAAAAAGAAAAATTTCGAGTCAACACATTCTCGTTCACCAGTTCCTTCTTTGCGTCACATGATGTACCAATGGACAGAAGTAACTTTTATTGTGAATATTAAATTTCTGAGATGTTTTGCAAACATTTTGTATGTCGACGAAACCCGTGACAAAAGGTACCAGCATCGCCATCTGACAACCAGTAAAGAAAAGAAAAATAATCTGTATTATTTGGATGGACGTGATATGTTGTACCTAGTGAACACTAAAATTCTTTAAATAAACTTTTTAATATAACACGTTTTAAAACAGATTAAAAAGGAAAAAAAAATTCTCTTTAACCCCTACAGATTACTAACCTCATACAAATAGTACTGAAAATATGTTCTTATGAATTTTTAATAGCTACGACAATACTTGTAAAATTTAAAACAAAAATGTGTGGCGCATGCAATAGGTAATTAATGTATGAATAGTTCAGCAACGACACTAACAATTTTATCGCCCTGCAGATGATATGAACTGCTGTGTGATTTTTCTCAACGATAGCAACTCTCTACACTCTGTACTGTTGTCTGTCCCATGCACCCCACGTTTATCGTTTAAAATTTTACAAGTACTGTCATAGCTATTAAAAATTCTCAAGCACAGATTTTCAAGACTATCTTATGGGGTTAGGAATCTATATGGAGCTAAGAGCAATTATTGTACGTTTTAGTCTGTTTAAAAAACATATTGAAAGGTTTTTATTAAACTGTGTTTTAGTTTTGTAGATTTGAAATTTTTCAATGAATTTCGAACATTTTGAGGAGAATACAGCCGAGAAGGTGGTAAATTTCAGGTTTATTTCATTTTCTCTTCACGTGAGTAAACCAATATATTGCTTATTACTAGGTATATCTCGCGAAAAGAGCGTAAAGGTAAAAATGAAAGATAATCGACCTCACACGGAGGGCTACCAGCAATCGTTCTTACTGCGAAACATTCGCAACTGGAAAACTAAAAGGGGGAAACAGCTGTGATACACAAAGTACCCTCCGCCACACACCAGATAAGAGAGAGATTTAATGTTGCATTGTCATCACATAAGGAAGCGACTTAATAAAAACATCTTAAAAGGCACTACCTTCACATCTAGTACATCTCAGATTTCTGATATTTTTTCGTATTTTTAATCGCGAAAAGGCACTATCTTCCTTAAAGTAGTTTACAATCAATTATCAGCTAAACATAATCTTTGTTGATACGTAGCTAACTTCATGAGTGTTTAGAAAAGAAATTAGGCGTAGGAAACACGTCCGTCGCGACATTTGACAGAACGTGCGTAGAACACTACACAATAGCGTGGCGGCACAGACGTACATCTCCCTCCAAGCCCACCCTGGTAAGGGGCCACAGAAAAATCTGAGCGTTAAAAAGTTTGATCAGGCTGCCAAAGGAGTCCGCTATCAGTTTGTGTCGGACGCTGAACCTTACCGCATCCCAGCTGACGTCAACAGTCCGTGTTTGCCATTTGGAATCAAAATGGTATGAGGTCTTCATCGTCAGATTGCTGGCGGCGCACAGATGTCACTCTTTTAAGTCGTATATATAGTTGTTAGTTTATCAAATGGTTTGATGTATTCCAGCACTCTCTGCACTGTGACACTCTTGCATTCTAAGTCTTCGATACTTTATTCCGTAATCAAATTTTTGTCAGTCCTTTAATTTTAACGCTCCATTACTTTTCCATCGTCGAGTTAACTACTCCTAGACGCCTTAGCACGTTCGATAACCTATTACTTTTTATGGTGACGTTTTTCAGTACCCTTGTTTCCCGATTTATTTTTGCTAATATCCATTCCTTTTGTATTATATCCCAGTACGTTAATATTTTGTATCCTTATGTTACAAATGTGTTTAGTGCAGGGATTAGAATAATCATCCTTGCATTTTTGCCGTCCATATCTACAGATATTCTAATTTCATAATTATATACCAGTGAAGTAATCATAAAAGAACTAAAGTGCTTCAGATTTAATGTACGGTGATACGAAGAAACGATTAAATTCAGTTAATAGTACAATTTATGCTTTGCGAAGTCACCACACGTTGTCGTGAGACTCTTTGCGCTTCTTGGCACCCATTCAAAAAAGTCTACATCTGTTCTGGGAATTGGATGCTAGATAACTTCTATCCGCGTCCGTAATATTTCTAGCATGGGCTACGATATGAGCGGGACAACCGATCGACGACAGCCAAAGTAGAAGATACGAAATTACAATGAAATCCAGACCTTTGGCTGCTTACAGGCGTTGACAAATATCAACAGGGACCGTTGAAAATGTGTGCCCCGACCGAGGCACCATCCCGGGATCTCCTTCTTACATGGCAGACGCTCTATCCGTCTAAGCCGCCCAGGACACTGAGGATAGTGCGAATGCAGGGACTTGTCTCTGGCACGCTCCACGTGAGACCCACATTTTCAACTTTCTGTCGACACACCTCATTTGTAGTGCCCCTGCCCACTATACTCATTGCTCGCGGAAGTCACTCTACCGATTCCCGTAAGAGTTCGGGCAAAGTGAGTGCATCTGCATTGAAGATCATTGTCCAGTAAGCCTTATCTATACGAAGATGGTGTCTGTTCTTTCGGATATATCCGAAAGAACAGATACCGTCTTCGCGTAAAATCGGACATACGTCCATCAGCTACATAGTAAAACAGGGAAGCGGTCGGATATATACACTCCTGGAAATTGAAATAAGAACACCGTGAATTCATTGTCCCAGGAAGGGGAAACTTTATTGACACATTCCTGGGGTCAGATACATCACATGATCACACTGACAGAACCACAGGCACATAGATACAGGCAACAGAGCATGCACAATGTCGGCACTAGTACAGTGTATATCCACCTTTCGCAGCAATGCAGGCTGCTATTCTCCCATGGAGACGATCGTAGAGATGCTGGATGTAGTCCTGTGGAACGGCTTGCCATGCCATTTCCACCTGGCGCCTCAGGTGGACCAGCGTTCGTGCTGGACGTGCAGACCGCGTGAGACGACGCTTCATCCAGTCCCAAACATGCTCAATGGGGGACAGATCCGGAGATCTTGCTGGCCAGGGTAGTTGACTTACACCTTCTAGAGCACGTTGGGTGGCACGGGATACATGCGGACGTGCATTGTCCTGTTGGAACAGCAAGTTCCCTTGCCGGTCTAGGAATGGTAGAACGATGGGTTCGATGACGGTTTGGATGTACCGTGCACTATTCAGTGTCCCCTCGACGATCACCAGTGGTGTACGGCCAGTGTAGGAGATCGCTCCCCACACCATGATGCCGGGTGTTGGCCCTGTGTGCCTCGGTCGTATGCAGTCCTGATTGTGGCGCTCACCTGTACGGCGCCAAACACGCATACGACCATTATTGGCACCAAGGCAGAAGCGACTCTCATCGCTGAAGACGACACGTCTCCATTCGTCCCTCCATTCACGCCTGTCGCGACACCACTCGAGGCGGGCTGCACGATGTTGGGGCGTGAGCGGAAGACGGCCTAACGGTGTGCGGGACCGTAGCCCAGCTTCATGGAGACGGTTGCGAATGGTCCTCGCCGATACCCCAGGAGCAACAGTGTGCCTAATTTGCTGGGAAGTGGCGTTGCGGTCCCCTACGGCACTGCGTAGGATCCTACGGTCTTGGCGTGCATCCGTGCGTCGCTGCGGTCCGGTCCCAGGTCGACGGGCACGTGCACCTTCCGCCGACCACTGGCGACAACATCGATGTACTGTGGAGACCTCACGCCCCACGTGTTGAGCAATTCGGCGGTACGTCCACCCGGCCTCCCGCATGCCCACTATACGCCCTTGCTCAAAGTCCGTCAACTGCACATACGGTTCACGTCCATGCTGTCGCGGCATGCTACCAGTGTTAAAGACTTCGATGGAGCTCCGTATGCCACGGCAAACTGGCTGACACTGACGGCGGCGGTGCACAAATGCTGCGCAGCTAGCGCCATTCGACGGCCAACACCGCGGTTCCTGGTGTGTCCGCTGTGCCGTGCGTGTGATCATTGCTTGTACTGCCCTCTCGCAGTGTCCAGAGCAAGTATGGTGGGTCTGACACACCGGTGTCAATGTGTTCTTTTTTCCATTTCCAGGAGTGTAGTTAAAGGAGGCCAGTAAGCATATGAACTAGAAGTGTTCTGTCTGATTATGACTGCACAATTACCGTTAATAAAGATTATCACTATGTCCTTTACAGTTTCCCTGCTGTGGTACCCGTTGTTGAGAACAGCCGAAACCCAGAAGTTTGTGAATCGGTTTCATTTCCAAATTTCTCCATGACAGTCGTTCTTAAGACGATGTAAAATTTATTCTAAAAACGGTATTCACCGGGTAGTATCTTACGAATGGTCGTTCATTACTGTAATTACGAAATTATTTTGATTTGTAGCGAACAGACACGCCATGTTTTTTTGTATAAGACTGTTGTAGCCGGAGGCTTCTTTGATTTGACGTCAGCAGTGGTCTGCTGAGTGGAATACGTATACACAGGCTGTGGTGGAAGGGGTGCTAAGAGAAGCGGGAGAAAATACACTGTCCTACAGCGTTGCTTTTGTCTCTATCTTCAATGATTTACGACTGGAAGGCCACAGGTTAAGACAAAATACACCACCAGTATAGAGAAAAGCCCGGGGAGGCGCCGGCCATCCGCCAGTTCCCCTCCCTCTTCTTGCCCCACCCCTTCCCAAATCCGCCACGTAATCTCGCTCAGACATCATTCTACTCAGTGAACATGCCTCAACATCTCGCCACCAAATCAAGTCACTTTGAACAGAAAACAGCCTTTGCTTTCCACTCCCATCACCAAAAACTACTGAACATACTGTTGTCGAAGGAACCAATAAGCACGCAGTTTGGTGGCGTAAGACAATAGTCACCGTCATCACTAGAAAGCGGACCTCACTGTCTACATGGATGCCAGGGAAGTAAGTGACACACTTTCGGGTACGGTACATACTCAGTAGACAGCAGAGAAAGGAATATAGCAGCCTAGGGATGTGCTCAGCGGCAGCGGACTTTATGTGACGGCGCCGCCGTGCCGCCAGTCTCCCGGCTGAGGCGCCGTTGCGTAACTGAAGGCTGTGGCCGCGGGCTAACGCAGCTTGCGACACACGCAGCCGGATCTGTCAGCGCTCCCCTCGGCCTGGCTTAGGCTCCTACCCAGCCCCGGTCGTTACGTCGTACTGAGTTTGCAGTTGTCGACTTGCGGTGGCCTCGTTCAATACTATGCAATGTGATGGCGAGTATCATGGGATAGTGATATACACATATACAGATGACGGTAGTATCCCGTACACAAGGTACACGAGAGGCGGTGCTGTCAGTTGTACACAGGTGGTTCATGTGAAACGCTTTCCGACCTGATTATGGCCGCACGACGGTAATTAACAGACTTTGAAGGCGGAATGGTAGTTGGAGCTAGACGCATGCGACTTTCCATTTCGGAAATCGTTAGGGAATTCAGTATTCCGAAATACACAATGTCAAGTGTGTGCCTCGGATACCAAATTTCGGACGTTACCTTTCACCATGGGAAACGCAGTGCCTGGCGGCCTTCACTAAAGCCCGAAAGCAGCGGCGTTTGCTTAGAGTTGTCGGTGCTAACAGACAAGCAACACTGCGTGGAATAGCAACAGAAATCAATGTGGAGTGTAGGACGAACGTATCCCTCAGGACAGTGCAGCGAATTTTGGCTTCAATGGGCTATGGCAGCAGACGACCGACGCGAGTGCCTTTGCCAAAAGCACGACATCGCCCACAGCGCATTTACTGAGCTCGTGACCATATCGGTTGGGACCTAGCCGGCTGGAAACCGTGGTCTGATCAGCTGAGTCCCGACATCAGTAGGGAAGAGCTAACGATAGGGTTCGAGTGTGGCGCAGACCCCACGAAGCCATGGATCCAAGTTGTCACTAGTGTTGGGAACACTCGAATGAAAACAATCGATTCATTCGGTTGTAGCCTCACGTATCGGTTGAATTATTGAGTCATAATTTAAAGTGAAAGCAGTCCTTTGGAGCAAGAAAACAGTTGACACAATCCGATGGTGTTTTGCGTACTGACTGAGTTATCTATTCTTCCTTTTCAAGTGAAACCAGCCTTTAGTTTTTCTGTCGGTTGGAACATGTAAGTCATTCGTCACTGAAGTGGAACCACTGTTTAGTGGTTTACTTGACTGAATTATTCAGTTATTCTTCTGAGTGAAACCAATCTGCAGTGGTTTCATTAGATGAGGTGAGGCAGTGGTATACAATACAAACTAAGGTACATATACTCCCAGAGGGTAGCCCCACTCCAGCTGTATGAGAAGACCAATGGCTACGCCAAAATTAAAAGTAAGCAATACAAATACTTATTTAATTACGTACTGAAAGAAATTATTCGCGATTGGTTTGAAGAACACCTGGACAATTCGAGCGAATGATTTGGCCACGCAGATCGCCCGACGTACGTGGGACACAATCGAGAGGTCAGTCCGTACACAAAATCCTGCACCGGTAACACCTTCGCAATTATGGACGGTTGCAGAGGCAGCATGGGTAGGCGACTTGTTGCGTCCATGCCAAATAGAGTTCTGCGCTACGCAGGGCAAAATTAGATTCGACACGATATTAGGAAGTATCCCGTGACTTTCATCAGCTCAGTGTATGTCCACTTCGTTTCGATGACCACTCAAGCTTCGCCGCTGCTGCACCAAGTGCTACATCTACATCTGCAGTTATACTCCGCAAGCAACGGTAGAGTTCGTGGCGAGAGTACTACTTACCAATCTGGACGACTGAAAAATGACACTCTGTATGCCTCTTCATACACCAAAATCTCTCTTACCTTACTCCCAGTATCCCTTGAGCTCTGCACGAGATGTTCGATAGTTGCGACAGAATCGGCATACAATCTTCTTCGAATACCGATCTCCTAGTTTATCCATGGGGTATCGCGAGAACAACGTCGGCTTTATTTCAGATATTCCAGTTTAACTTTTCCGAGGGTCTCTGTCACCCTTTGATATGGGCTGTCCGACCTGTTACGATCCTCGCAGCGCATTTCTGAACTCATTCGATTTTGCTGTCAGTCGTATTTGAACAGGACTCCAAATGATGAAACTCTAGAACGGTCGTCCTAGCGTCTTGTATCCAATTCCAGATGCGTTACACTTTCTCATAACGCTTCCAGTAAATATTATGTTCGGTTCTCCTCGTTTAATATTGATTTTACGTATTCGTCCCATTTCACATCGTTTCTTAGTTTAATAAATATTTAAAGATGTGATATTAGCCACTAGTTTTGTAATAGGATTCTGTCGCATTATTTCTGGCTATTTCTGTCTGTTATGAGCATGATATTTCATTTATACATATTTAAATACATCTTCCATTCATAACACCAAGTGTAAATTTTGAGCAAGTCTTCCCGTATTTCCTTACGACTGTCCAACGACGATATTTTACCCTAGATTGCAGCATCATCAGCGAACAATTTGATACTGCTGCTGCCCCTGTCGGATAAATCGGTTATGTATATTGGGAACGTTGGGGTCCTATTTCGCTCCTTTCTGTTGAACATTCGCCGTCCATTACAACGAAATAGGTTCTATTAGTCACATTCATAGAGACAATCGCATATCTTTGAAGATGTTATCCGGTTTGATTATGTGTTTGTAGTTGACGATGTTGTACACTGCCGAAGGGCTTTCGGAAACCTAGGAAGACTGAATTTATATGTTCACGTGCTTCTGTTTCTATGGTGAGTAAGCTTGTCTTCTTTCTGCATAAATATGTGGCATTGTGAATTTCGGATCCTGATTTTCTGTCACCATAGTACAATATTTCAAATGGAGTTCGCTCATATCACTGCAGTGGTGAATAAAACCTCTCATGCACACCAGTCAGCTCATAACAGACAATTGCATGGTTGAGGGTAGCACATCAATTAGTAGTGTCAGACTGAAAGAAGACTACTGGGGGGACCTGCTTGATGCAATGATGTCGAAGTGTCATTGGCAGATTGCTGGCAGCCTAAACGCAGGAAGACTCCAGATTATGGGATGTTCGACATCCGTTGTTTACAGATATTTGAAAAACAAATACTAACCATAGGTTCAGCACACAACAAGTTCAGGTAAAACTTTCTGGTAACTGCCAAGTGCTGCGGAGGCCGGTAAATTTTGTTGTCATTCATTCGGAGGAATTAGGATATGAGCGCTTCCCAATTAAGATCTCACTTTGTTGCAGCTCATACATGATCAACAGTGTGATCAACAGTGGTATAACAGCACCTCAGTACAGAATGTGGACAAATACAGAGAACTAACTCAGACAAGGCATTTCAAACAGATTCTAAGCTCAAACATATTTATTTTTATGTGCAATATATTTTTCATGGTTTATTTATACTGTTTCATGTATCTGGGTAACTTCCAACTTTGAGTCATCTGTTTTATTTATTTTTTCCTATCGATACCCTCATAGATTCTGCTAAAATTTTTTGTTGGAAATCATAGATGCATTCGACACTTTGCTGCCTCTTTGACTGTGTTGTTATTTCACAGATAATTTTACTGCTTGAATAACCCGTAGTAACACCATACACATAAAGCTTAAAATTCAGGATTTGGGATCTGAGGAAGAGGGAGGCAAGTATTGTGGCGACAGCTTGTATCAGTTTTGTGAGAGGATCAATCGGGGATAAAATCAAGCATTAATTCTTAGAAGATAAAACGCAAAACTACCGAATAACGCAGCAGTGTTACCAATACACGAGACCTATGCACAAAGCAGATTACCTTTCGGTACTAAAATAAATTATAAGAAAAAATAACGTTGTATTCATTTGAAAGCGACACTTAAATACTACTTTTCATCAAAATCTCCATACAAATCCAGTCGCTTATCACAGCGGCGAACAAGCTTTGAAATTTCATTGTCATAAAATTCTGCTTCCTGAGACTTCAACCAGTTAGTCACGCACTCCCGCAGCTCCGCGACGTCGTCTTAAGCGCTGCGTTGCGAGCCAGATCTTCAGTCGTTGGAAACACACAGTAGTCACTGGGTCCTAAATCCTGAATGCATGGTGGATGAGGAAACACCTCAGACTTCAAAGCACCAAGTAATTCTCGAGTGCGATTTGTTGTGTTTGGTCGACCGTTATTGCGTGGGACAAATCTTTTTAGTTTAGCTTTCCTCGATTCTTATTCTGCAACGATTTTTATGCAATAAACTTCGTGACATTTGTAAAAAAACAAAAGGAAAATTCCGCCATCGTGAACCAGCGGTTTTCGTGAATCTTCTCATTGACTTCAGAGACCAGTTCATCAGTGAACACTAGTTCGACCACTTTTAAATCTAATACATCTTTGCTTCCGTACACATCATACCATTCCCGATAAATTCCAATCGATTTATGTTTTTCTGCCAACAAAAACCTTATTGCAGACCATTCTTCACAACTCGCTCTATTTTCAATTACAGCACAGATTTCAAGCCTTTAGTGTGAAATAACGGAAACAAGAACCTGACGCTAGCTCGTCTGGATGCCAACTGAACAGATAAACGCTCAGACAACTATATGATTGCGCTAGCCCCGCCCATTGTTGCTACAGACGAAAATGTAATCTACTCACTGGATAGCCCTCGTATAATAGGTACCTACTACCTGCAGTGCACTTACCGGAGGAGACAGAATGTGCAACACTACTGGAAGTTCTTAGCATCTTGCATTTTCATCTGCAACGAGAATGTCGATCGGTGAAATAGGTTTGAGATTTGACGGTAGATTGCTCCAGATACACTTATCACCAGTCACATCCTTTACATTTTCTGGTTGGTTCGTTGATTTGGGTGAGGGGACTGAACAGCGAGGTGATTGATCCCATCGGATTAGGGAAGGATGCGAAGGAAGTCGGCTGTGCCATTTCAAAAGAACCATCCCGACATTTGCCTTAAGCGATTTAAGGAAATCTCGGAAAACCGAAATCAGGATGGCCGGGCGCGGGTTTGAACCGTCGTCCTCCCGAATGCGAGTCCAGAGTGTTAACCATTGCGCTACCACGCTTGGCAAGCTTCCTGGTTTTCTTGGAATGATACTGAGCTGCTCTGTCAGTCTGCTTAAGGTGGCAGGTTCGGTTTGCGAAGGTCATAACATTTCCTTCCAAAGAGTGGATAACCTAGAATTTATTATGAAGGAAGAATACGATGTAATGGCCTGTCTTGTATGTTTAAATATATTTTTCCTAAAGTCTTAATGATGCCATTCTTTTTCCTAATATACACTGACGCAAAAAAATCAGCACCAAATAATAGTTCATGTACAGTAACGAAGCTTCGGGAATACATTTGTGTAGGTAACATATTTAAATGGTTAACATTCAAAGATAACACGTTAATGTAAGCGCGAGATAAGCCACAGCAAATGTTAAATTTTGCTACATCAATAACCTATGTAACTGCCAGAAAGTTCAAATGGTTCAAATGGCTCTGAGCACTATGGGACATAACTGCTGAGGTCATCAGTCCCCTAGAACTTAGAACTACTTAAACCTAACTAACCTAAGGACATCACACACATCCATGCCCGAGGCTGGATTAGAACCTGCGACCGTAGCGGTCGCGCGGTTCCAGACTGTAGCGCCTAGAACCGCTGGGCCACTCCGACCGGTCCAGAAAGTTCAGAATGCAAGCATGCAAACGTGACTACACTGTGTTGTACAGGTGTTGATACCAATTGAAGGTGGGATGTACTTACACGTTTGTTGTACTCAGTCGACACCGGTACGGATAATGCTGTTTTTGGATGATGCCAGAGTTGTCGTCCGATGATGGCCACTACGTGCTCGATTGGAGACAGATCTGGTGATCGTGCAGGCCAGGCCAACAGGTCGACAGTCTGTAGAGCATGTTTGGGTTGCAACAGCGGCAAGTGGGCGAGCGTTATCGTGTTGGAAAACACCCCCTGAAATCGTGTTCATGAACAGTAGCACGACAGGTCGAATCACCTGATAGACGTACAAATTTTCAGTCGGGATGCGAGGGATAACCACTAGAGTACCCCTGCTGTCTTACGAAGTCGCACCCGAGACCGTAACTCCAGATGCAGGTCCAGAGTGTCTATCATGCAGACAGGTTGGTTGCAAACCTCCCTAGGAAACAACACACCGAGCGAGGTGGCGCAGTAGTTAGACACTGGACTCGCATTCGGGAGGACGACGGTTCAATCCCGCGTCCGGCCATCCTGATTTAGGTTTTCCGTGATTTCCCTAAATCACTCCAGGCAAATGCCGGGATGGTTCCTCTGAAAGGGCACGGCCGACTTCCTTCCCCATCCTTCCCTAATCCGATGAGACCGATGACCACGCTGTCTGGTCTCCTTCCCCCAAACCGACCGACCGACCGAAACAACACACGGCCATCACTGCCACCGAAGAAAACACAACAGACTTCCGCCCTACCCTCCAATGAACTGTCGTTTGACAACCAACACTGATGTTGCAATTGACGGTGGTTTGGGCTCAGTGGAATGCACGTTACGGGCGTCTGGCTCGGAACTGTCCTTGAAGTAATCGATTTGTAGCAGTTCGTTGTGTCGCTCTGGTGCCAACTGCTGCTCAGACTGCTACCGCAGATGCAGTACAATCGGCCAGAGCCTTTCTTCGACCACGGTGGTCTTCCCTCTCTGTAGTGCCGCATGACCGTCCGGAACCCGGCCTCCTTGTTACTGTACATTCTTATGGTCACCGCTGCCAGCAATTATGTACAGTGTCTACGTTCCTGCCAAGTCTTCCTGCTGTATCAGAGAAGGAACATGCAGCTTCTCGAAGCCCCATTACAAGACCTCGTTCAAACTCAGTGAGGTGTTGATAATGGCGTCTTTGTCGCCTTAAAGGCATTCTTGACCTACATCAACTCAGCGCATCCAATCTCAAAGTTAACTAATGGCCACGACCGTTACAGCGTGTACTTAAAGCAAACCTGATTTGCATACTTATAGCGGCACTGTTGGCGCCACTCTTATGCGACTGGGCAGAAATTTCAATAGACATCATCTTTCAGATGTAGCCAGACGTCTACCAACTGTCTTATGTCACACAACTCCTTCTTGGTGCTGCGATATATTATTTGTAAATTAAGTAGAACAACAAAGAAATGAAACTGCCGCTGTTTCACAATCTTCGCGTCGTTTTCGTCTTTTGCAGGTAGTGGTATGCTCGCTCAGGATCGTTTTAACAGCACGCAGCTTTCTCTCAATAACCGTGCCCCGGTTTCTAGACGGCGCTGTGAAAGCCAGGATAGCTGTTCAAACATTCACCCGACGGTGCGTGCGCCAAGTAAACTTTGCTTTGCTGCCATCTGAAAGCCGTTACCACGAAAACAGCCGCAGGGAGGAACTCTTCACTCCGTTCAGAAGATGAATATCTTCCACAATACCTGCAAGACAGATAAAAGACAATCCGAAAAATGCATCAGAAGCACCAAGTTGCTAGACAATTAAAATGCTAGACGGTGCCACCGTACTCCCTTCTCACGAATTAATCTTACTCAGAGACACAAGTTAAGGAATTGCGGGTCAGATGCAATAATAGTTGTGCCATTTAACTTATTTCTCTTTCTTTTCGTATCCTGAGAAAATTGCTATCTTCGGAGGACGCATATGTGGAGAGAGACGTGGAATTTAGTTAAGTCGGGATCAAGAACTTACGCCCAGGCACCCCCGGGGCTGTAACGTGCTCGCTTCCCATGCAAGCGGGTCCGGGTACGATTCCCTGCCGCATTGGAGATTTTCTCCGCTCGGGGACTGGGTGTTGTGTTGTCCTCAACATCATTTCATTCTCATCACTGGCGCGCAAGTCGCCCAATGTGGCGTCGACTGAAATAATACTTGCACTTGGCGGCCGAACTTCCCCGGAGGGGGCTTCCCGGCCAACGATGCCATACGCTCATTTCCATTTTTCACTTACGCCGAATAAGACTCTGTAAGACAATTTGTGATTTTAAATTATTCCGTAATCTGAGATACGAAGTGTCGTCTCTTGTGACTTTTAGGGAATATTTTATAGATTGATTTCATTAGAATATTTGCAGTCGTTCGACGTTTGCGATAACTCCCGCTCTCAAATGGTTCAAATGGCTCTGAGCATTATGGGACTTAACATCTGAGGTCATCAGTCCCCTAGACTTAGAGTTACTTAAACCTAACTAACCTAAGGACATTACACACATCCATGCCCGAGGCAGGATTCGAACCTGCGAGCGTAGCAGCAGCACGGTTCCGGACTGAAGCGCCTAGAACTGCTCGGTTGCAACGGCCGGCGACTCCCTCTCTCGAAAAAGCCGGAATCTTTCTGTCTGCCCCGCAGGACGGAAGCAAGGAGTTTGGAACCGTTTTTCGATTTAATGAGCACTGGATATAGGCCGATGATTCAGTTCGTAATTGCAATTGATGCTGGATCCTTACTCTAAGCTGTTAGTGACAATTTTTAGTGTAATATGGATTACTTTTCGCTTGGTCTATTTTGTCAAGCGTTGACATTAGCTTCAAACTTAAACCAATCATTTAGAATGTTTTTAAAGGTTAGTAAAATCGAAAACTTGTGTTTTTTATTGTTGCCTACCACTGAAGTGGTAAAGGAGCACTGACCACAGAAAACCAACTTGTTTCTGCGACACAACACCTACTCTTTTCTTGTGAGCGGTATTGCTACCAGCAATAGTCTAAGTACACACATTTTCAACATGTCCCCAATGAAGTACATCAACGCCTGTTTGCAGCTATGGTGTCCATTTAACTATAATATTCTCTGTATGTCCTTACACAGTTTTTTTTAACTGCACGATGTAGTGCTTACGTCAGAAGGTGCTGGTAATACACCACATGTAAAAAGAATTTATGAATAAATCGTCCACAACAGTCTCACTTCTCTAACTATAAAACAAGATTCCATATTATAGATTATGCCTGTCATGAAACAAGATTTAATGGTAGTCTAAAATAGTCCTCCCCAGCAGTCTTTTTTTTTTTCTCCCAGTCCAAAAATGTAATAAACAAGTAGATTAAGGCAATTTTCACACTTAGAAAATTGTAAACAGTGTTTTGTTAGATTGTAGTTTAACTTCTCTGTAGCACCAAACATTTGTAAAGGAAAAAAATTGGTTTATTTGGTTTTCTCTCGGTTAATTACTTCATATATGTTATGGACTGATTTCATGAGCGATGAACCAGTATGAACATAATGCACTTTATCACCGTATGAATACATTCCACATAGATACCGGTTTTGTTGTAAAAGATTCTTCATCCAGAGGAAGTAACTGAACAACCTTAAAGCACCAGTATAAATTTTCTAGTGGATGCACTGATTGATAGAGCTAAATTAATTAAAACCTGATGTATTCCGAAATTAGAGTAGAAACTGACTGCGTCTGTCTTAAGTCGTGCTGATTCTGTTTTCACAGTGTTCCAGTTCAAAATAATAAATGGTTGAAATTGTAATCGTAAGCTTCATAAACAAATAATTTTAATAATCTAAAGGTAAATGGCGTCTTTTAAAAAAGTTTTATGACTTTGAAACGCACCCAAAAAAATAGATAATCTGCAGTGTTTTAATGGAACGATTGGGAAGGACCTGTAGGACGATGTGTGACTGTGTTGCATGGTGGATAACGACGTTAAGGCGCCCATGAAGCTTAATATTCCTCTCACGGCTTGCCCGTCACTCAAATGGTCCGGTTCACGTCCTAATCTGTCAAGGTTGTCAACGGTTAGAGGCAGCCGCCTGGTGTCGCCAGCTTGACGGAACTTATCCAACCGTTCTTGACTGTGCCTCCCTCATAATTAATGAAACAGTAACGCTCGTAATGTTTTTCTGTCTGCTAGAATTAGAATATTCCTTCCAAGTCGTGCAAGAACAATAAAAAAATTCATTCAGTACAGAACCAAGTGACAGATGGTTGCTGGATTTGTCAAAGAGCGACAAGCTGTGCAAGCACATCACACGCCTATTCGAAAAATAACCATATAACGTAACCCTAAACCATCAGTTTGTAGTACAAACGGTTATCTTCCAAGTTTTCCTGTATCAGCTGTAAGATACAGATTGTTCTTCGATTTGTGAAGACTTGTTGAACCAAGTCCATTAAATTTATTCAGCGTCTTTATAACCAATGAGACATCGGTACAAAAACGATACTTCTGACAGAACTACAGAATTATGCTCCTAAGAGATTGTGAAGTTACCTTGTGTAGCAAATACTTTGGTGCGTGCTCATTCTTAATATAAACACTGTGTTGCTTTTACGCGTTAATTACTCGATTACAGTGAGAAGAAGGACAAACAGTGTACAGTAAATACACGAAAACTGACTGACAATGCAGTCCATTTATGCATGCCTCCCAAACGAGTACTACCGAGTACACAAGATACAAACGGGAGCTTAGATGACTCACTGTTACGCGGGGCTTAACAAATACAACAACTGACAATTCTTTGGCATGATTACACTTCTTTTACGACAATGAAGGCTGAACGCTGAGAAAATGGCGGGTTTCACCTCAACGAGCAAGTTTTGCTTCGTTTAAAACTAAGATACGAGTAAGCATTGACTTCATACCGTGACCTACATTGTGTACTGGCTTGAGCTGGCACGTTAATTCCTTATGGCACACGCCGCGTCTTGTGTGTTGCTTTTAGGTGACTTATCTGGACACAATGCCTCGCTTTTATCCACACTTACGAAGTCTTGAAAACGATGCCGCTTCTTATTCTGTTACAAAATTGAAGTAGCTTTTAAATTTGGGTTTGTTATTGAGCATAAATAGCTTAATATTTTAGAAAGCTTTCTTTCGATGGAGAGTGAACAGTGATGATATTAAAATTCAGTAAAACAGTCTCGATCGCAACAGATGTTTATTTTGCTTGGCAACGCGTTTCGGTCTGTAATTCAGAGCGTGTTGAGGCCGTAAGCGTTGCAGTACAATAGTAATACATATTCAGAGGGATTTCTATACAAATAGATGGTAGCATGGCTAAAAAATCTTAAATAAAAGCTACAATAAGAAAAACAGGATGGCGGCTGGTGGCGGTGCACGCAACAAGTTCCGGAAGAACAAGGACGTCAACTGATGAATAAGGCAGCATTACTCGAGAATATACAAGGTGAATCCCTTGAAGCTTGCACAGCAAATATTGCGGAAATGGGAAGTGCTATTGATGTGCGGTTTTCCCAGAATGGACTGGTATTCAGGGCCTCGTGTTGTAATAGTAGCCGGACGCGGTGGTCTAGCGGTTCTAGGCGCTCAGTCCGGAACCGCGCGACTGCTACGGTCGCAGGTTCGAATCCTGCCTCGGGCATGGATGTGTGTGATGTCCTTAGGTTGGTTAGGTTTAAGTAGTTCTAAGTTCTAGGGGACTGATGACCACAGATGTTAAGTCCCATAGTGCTCATAGCCATTTGAACCATTTGTAATAATACTTAGAAAGCCTAATTTCTGTGCGAACATACACTTTTTTAAATGGAGCACGCCTGTTGACATTAACAGACTAAAAGCTGGTAAATTAGAGCGTCAGTGGTGTTTGTTGCAGGATGCTTGTGCGAGTCCACACCGACACTTGTTTGTGCGATTGTAATCTGCGTAGTTCCAAGGTACAATGTTATAATGTTTGCTTACAGTGTGCTTGTATGTTCCTTGGTTACATTGCGACACTAGTCAGTCAGTGTGTGACAGTCCGAGCAGTAGGTGGTGACTGGACGAAGGGATTTACCAGTGTAGAAAAAGCCGACATGCTCATGGTTTCTGAAGAGTGTAGGAAGAATGCATTTCGTTCTTGTACGGTGTATGCGGCAAGAGATTCCAATAGACGTCCACTATCTCGGCAATTATTTATCGGTCTCTTCAACTAGTGACATGAAAGTGGTAGTGTAACATGTAACAGATGGAAAAAGTGACGACAGAAGAGGGGGAAATTAATGTTCTGGCTGTTGTTGTAGTTGATCCGCACGTTAGCTCCCACATAATCGCACTAAGAAGTGGCACGACTCAGCCAAGTGTCCTACGCATTCTCCACCGACATAGGTTCCATCCCTATCACCTCTCTCTCCATGAAGAGCTGCGTGGAAACGATTATGAGAATCGTGTTGACTTCTGTACATGAGCATTTAGAGAGGATACACCAAATGCGTCGTGTATGTTGTTTAGTGGTCAAGGCACACTTACCAATCATGACCATGGAAACCGTCGAAACATGCACTATTCGTGTGTTGGCTTCGTCATGTGGAATGTCAGCGTCCATGGAGTGTAAACATGCGGTGTGTGACAGTGAACCATCAGCTCATAGGCACTTGTTGCGTAGACGGTACACTGTACGCGCACAAGCATCGCAGCCTCCTAACAGATCACCTTCCTCAGCAGACTTGGTGGAACCTTTGGTACCAACATGATGGCTGTCCAGCTCACAGTACACGAAGTACGACAGCATGATTACACGAATTATTTCTAAATATTTGGATTGGACACAGAGGACCTGTGCCTTGGTCGGCCGGTTCCCCGGATCTGACGCCCGTAGACTCGTTTCTGTGGGGTAAGCTGAAAGACACTGTCTACAAGGACATACCAGCTACACTAGATGACACGCAACGACGTATTACTGCAGCCTGCTCGGGCATTTCCGACGTCTGCAGCAGTCGTTGCATACCAGACTGGAAGCGTGTATTGTCGCTGGCGGTGATCGTTTTGAACACAACCTATGATGGTCAATTGTCTCGTTACTGACAAGAATCCACATAACTAGTGTGTGAACTAATATTGTTCTTTAGTGTGTGCTACCACAAGTATTGTACAAGGTCGGTGCGGAAGCTTTTCAAAATACGACACCTCGTAAACGACTCGCACTAGGAGCCTGCCACAAACGCCACTGACATTGTAATTGGCCATACTTTTACTTTGTCAATGTCAATATGCATTGTTCCATTAAAAAAAGTGTATCTTTGGACAAAACATACACTTTCTAGGTATTATTACAATCTGTAGACTCGCTAACAATACGAGCCCCTGACGACCAATCCATTCTGTGAAAACCACACATCAATGCTCTTTCCATTTTCGCAATATTTGCGATGCAAGTTTTAGGTGATTCACCCTGGATACTGCAAGCCCCGCCCGTCGCTTACAGCATTACAATATTAACAACCAATCGTGCTCTCATTACGTGGGTTTGTTACATTAAAAGGTATAGCTGAAACATACAAGAAAAAATAGATACAGAAATATGTACAAAAATTGTATACATAATGGTTCGTACCAAATCCTATCATAATCTTTTTTAAAATAAAGAAACGCAATAGCGGGCATGCTTTGATCTGTTCTGTGTTTAGACAGTTCCATTGGTTTCACGTCAGGACTCTGGGCAGGCCAGTCGATTTCAAGAATGTTATTGTCCACAAACTGTTGTCTCATAGATGCTGTTTTATGATAAGATGCACTGTCCTGCTGATACAATCAGTCACCGTCTCCAAACTGTTCCTCTACTGCAAAATGTCTACATATCCTTCCATATTTAGTGTTTTCGTAAGAACGAGATGAGGACGACACCCTCACCAAGCGAAACACCCCGTACCAAAACGCCACCTCCACTGTACTTCACTGTTGGCACTACACGTGGTGGGACATAACGTTCTCCAGACATTCGTCAAACACAAACCCTTCCAACGGATTGCTGGAGGATATAGCGTGATTCATCACTCCAGGTCACCTGTTTCCACTCATCTCCTGTCCATTGACGTCGCTATTTACAGCATCTCAAAGCACTGTCTACAGAAGTGTGCCACGTTATGAGCTCCTCGATCATTCCATTCCAATTTTTTAACCCTCTACGCATAGTCACTACGTTAACTGGACTGCAGGCAGCAATTCGCAACACAAGCTGGTTTCATGCGATCTTTTACAACAAGCATCCGCAATGCTTTACAAAAACTTGGTTCAAATGGCTCTGAGCACTATGGGACTTAACTTATGAGGTCATCAGTCCCCTAGAACTTAGAACTACTTAAACCTAACTAAGCTAAGGACGTCACACACAGCCATGCCCGAGGCAGGATTCGAACCTGCGACCGTAGCGGTCACGCGGTTCCAGACTGTAGCGCCTAGAACCGCTCGGCCACCTCGGCCGGCAATGCTTTACAGTTCACGTCTGTTAGTACATATTGTCTTGTGGTCTTCGTTTAGCTGTGGTTTTCCTTCGCGTTTCCATTTCATAACCACAACCTCAACAGTCCATTTCGGCAGCTTTAGAAGGGTGAAAATGTTCCTGATCTGCTGTTAACTGCTTCTCTTCTGACAATATTCGCCGGCCGGGGTGTCCGAGCGGTTCTAGGCGCTACAGTCTGGAACCGCGCGACCGCTACGGTCGCAGGTTCGAATCCTGCCTCGCGCATGGATGTGTGTGATGTCCTTAGGTTAGTTAAGTGTAAGTAGTTCTAAGTTCTAGGGGACTGATGACCTTAGAAGATAAGTCCCATAGTGCTCAGAGCCATTTAAACCATTTTTTGACAATATTCCGCGCGTTCTTTTGAGTGGTAAATGTATTCACAATTCCGAATGTGAACCACAAACGGCTGTATACCGGAATGTCAATGAAAATTTGTGGCGGTCCGTGACTCGAATCCGGATTTCTCGCTGAACGCGGACGGTCGCTTGGCAGCTTCGGCTATCCGTGCACGAATCACAGCCACACCTACGCTTCCACATGTCGTCTCCGTGTGTGTCTTGTGGCGCAAGTACGACAACATACGGAAGTGTGGGTATGGCCGTGATTCGTGCACGGTTAGCCGAAACGGTTACTGCGACCGCCCACGAAAGCGGGAACTCAGTGTTAGAGTCCCTGTCCGAAGATCGGATGATGACAGCAAGCTTCTACCGAAACCGGTCATCGTAAAATAAATAATATTTAGCAATGTTGGCTTCGGAAGAAATTTCTTTCCGATAAATTGACATATTGATTCCATCACACAAACATGACTTGCCTATAGAAACCGTATTAGTTTGGGAAGATGTTATCGACAAGGCATATCACTTGTCTCCATGCTACGTCGATTAGGATTTTTTACGGCCGCTGTTCTAGCGCCGTATTACACGGCTGTGAGAGGCCCACCATTCCTTCAGACACGCTGGACAGCTCGCTTTGATGCACCAACACGTCGGACAACTTCATTTACGCACCCAGACGAAACAGCTCCTTTTCTTGCGTCTTGACGTCGATGCACTTTGCTGCGATGATTCCTTACAGCTGACTGACACATCCACACGACTTCACTTCCGCCAATGGTGGAGAGTTAAATGACGACGTGATGCCAGTTCTGCACCAACCACAACGTTGCGAAGCAACCAGTGCGCGCTTTTATGGAGGTGACCAATACTGTTGTCCGGTGAGCTTGTTACGTAACGTAAAACATTGCTTATATGAATTATTCCAAATAGAGGAAAGTGAAAAGAAAATTGAAGGAACAAGGAAAACGAGCGCCTTAACCAGGCAAAAAATTTCGCCAAATGCTAGTTGGATACGCTCAGTGCATATATGCGGGTATAGTTCATCCATTCTGGGACTCGATAAATTCAACGATTGGCTGTTTTTAATATAGATACTGGCAAGATATCACTCCAGGGAATTCCAAGACCGTATTAAAATCTCTATTTTAGGTCCTCAGAACAGCCCAGAAATACAAAAAGAAGCGAGCAAAGGCCTTCAGTTTATACATGTAGATGTAGAAGGTTTAATAAAATATTTTTTATTTACTTACTAAAGCATGACTACACCCTACATGTTATTTTCACATGCAGTAATACGCTTTTGTCAGATGATGAATAAAATGCTTCATCTAATGGCAAAAAGATATTTTTATTCGATATAATTACAGTTTAACAACTTTCAGACTTTTTTACTTTATTTTATTTGTACCATGAAACCTTCCTTGTCGCCAAATGTCATGACTCTGTCACCGGGAAGTATCCTACAGGTTTTGACGAATGAGTTTGCGAGTATCAAAATATGTGGCATAAATGGCCGAATTTTTTGGCAGCATTGACTTAGAACTTTGTTACACCGCCAGGGATCCATAGAAATCAGTAAGTGACAAATTTAAATTTGATACGCCAATTCTTTCACGAGGAAAAGGGGTCTTAACATATGGACAGAGAGACACACGGATAAAAAATTATAAAAAAATATTTATCCATTTCTATAATTAAAAATTAACTATTTTTGCATTTTTCCCTTTACCTGCACTGTGAAACCTTGCTGCCTGTCGAATTTCATGTTTCAGGGTCACTGGGAAGTACCCTACAAGTTACGATTAGTGGGATTGCGAGTTTCAAAATATGAGACATAAATGGACGTGTCTTTGGATTGAATTGACTTAGAATCTTACATTTTTTTACGCCGCCAAGGGACCATAGACCTTAACAATTCACATACATTTCACCTAGGTACGTTTACCCATTCCTGAGAAAGAGAGTTCTTGACAGACTGACAGACAGACGGACGGACAACGAAACGATCCCGTAAGGGTTCCGATTTTAACTGATTGAGGCACAGAACCCTGAAAATGAAAACAGTTGATGGTGTGCTCTGTCGAGATCCCGATGTCAGGCAGCTGGTCGGCTGCGTTTGCGTCAGACGTGAATGACGGCGTGCACGGAGGCAGCGCGGGGCGCCGTGGCCACACTTTCACGCACGTAGCGTACAACACGCCTGCCGTGGGTCGTTGCTCCCGCCATGCCCTCTGCGCCTTGGCTGCTGACCGCAGACCGCACCGGCTCGGCAGCGCATGCTGACCATGGCTGCCCTGGCAACCGAGATGGCGTTCCACCCTCGCAATTATATAACATCTTCGAACCCTATTTGTCGTCAAAGACAAATGGGGATTTGTCTTTATTCCAGTCACAGATCGTAGTCTTACACAACAAATAATTTCGGTATACGATGATCATATTCCAGACATAAAAAAAAGAGAGAGGCATTCTGCCGTGGCCAAACACTAAGCACGCGGTTGTTACAAAACAGGATTATCACAGACCATAACTTATGCGTAAATAGCGTGTTCTCATATCTGAACACGAACGCTTTTTCTACCACGTTTAGCCAATTTACGTAAGTACGGTAGTGTCTGAACATTCACACCTCGTCGAAAAGAGGCTAGAAAGGGGAATGATGGTTCACTTAACATTTATTGATCCGCGAGCGTATACGATACAGTCCCATTAAGTAAGTTATGCGTAGGAATGAAAAATTTTGGTATAGGTAACAGGCAACTTACATGAAGGTTATAACAGTGTGATTATAGCAGGCAACAAAATTTCCCAACAATTCTCCCTTAATAAGGGTGTAAGACAATTGTGGTCATTAACAGCGATTTGGGAGAAGTTTTGCAAACTTGAAAGAGAAAATGTCGAATGGGAACCCCTTTACGACATAAAAATACTGTACCCTCCTCGCCGCTTGCTGCACAAGACCCGATAGCGGGAGAGAAGCAACTCCAATTTCATGTTAAGGAAACTGCAAGAAGGATACTCAGAATCGGACCTGGCAGTAAACACAAAAAAGATGGAATACACTGTAGTGGATGAAGACGAAGGGAAATACTTGTATGTAGGATTTAGTAAAATTAAAATGCCTGTAAATTTAAATACTTGGGCCTCACTTTTACAGCGGATAGAAGCAGCACACAATAAATCGCAAATAAAAGTGCGTAAGGAAAAAGAGTAATAGACTTACTTAACTCCTCGCTAATGCGTGACAGTATTACAAAGGAAACAAAGGGCTTGTTGTACAAGTCAGTCGTAGAGTGTATGGCGCAGATGATGATGGTTGGTTTATGGGGCGTTCAATTGCGCTGTCATCAGCGACCGTATAAAGCGCCAATTTTTACATAGTCCAGTCTGGCCTCTGTCACGGATGATGATGATGATGATGGTGATGATGAAATGATGAGGACAACACAAACACCCAGTCCCCGGGCATTGAAAATCCCCAACCCGGCCGGGAATCGAACCCGGGACCCCGTGATCCAGGGGCAGCAACACTAGCCACTATACCACGAGCTGCGGACGTGTATGACGCTGAAATATTGTAGCAGAACGAAAAAAGAGGAAAATAAATTAATGTCTCTCGAGGTAGATTTTTGAAGAAGAAGAAGAAGAAGTAGTTGTCGCATCTACTGACTAGAACATGTCAGAAATGAAAAGAGCACTGGAAATTATATGAGGAAAATACACTTTTCTCGATGCCATGGATAGCAAAATATTAACTTGGTATGGCCACCTCCAACGAATAGATCATAACTGAAGGCTAAAAGAATATGTCAACGGACACCATCTGAGTGAATAAAACATGGAACCCACCTACAAGATGGATGCAAGGTGTTAATGACGCGATGAATTCAAGGGGCCTTCAGGAAGAAGATTGGAAAAGAAGGAAGCTATGGAAGGTGAGAAGTGGAAGACATCGACCATCGTAAAAATGCAGCGCATACGCTTAACAAAAGTATTTCTAAAATTATTTGGAGCGTAACGTTGTACGGAAGTGAAAGGTGGATGATAAAATGTACAAATAACAACAGACATTAAAATGAAATTTTCATTCTGTAAGGAGTGTGAGCTGATGTGAAACGTCTTGCCAGGTACCGGCAGAAAAAAAGCTGTGAACATGGGTGCAAAGATCCTCAGTTCGTGTCTCGGTCTGGCACACAGTTTTAATCTGCCAGGAAGTTTCAAGAATACAAATCTTGTGCTACAGGAGACTGATCGGGAAACTTATAAAGACGTACTGAATACAATCTGTAAGAGGAACGCCTTATGACACAACTTGAGTAAAAGAAGGGTTAGGATGATAGGACTTGTCAAGCAAAGTCGTGTGTTTTGAGTTGCTGGGAGACACGGAAGGGCAAGTACTAACTGCTGCAGATAGAGAGACGAGAAAGGAGCAGACGGACATAAAGTAGGGGTGGAGAAAATGGACAGAGGATGGAGGAGATGGACAGGGAGAGGGTCGAGGAGCAGATGGACAAGGAGACGGGTAAGGAGGAGATGGACTAATAGAACATTGGCACAAACACACAACCGAGCAACGTGGGTACTCAGTGATGCTATAAAGTAGCAAGTCACGTACTTCACAAACGTTCCTAGTCGCGTTGCGGAAAGAATTCAGTGCCAACTTAAGTGAGACAGGGTAATACTGGTGACTTTTTTATGGATCAGCCGAACTTGGACGTCAAGTCCATATAATATGTTAACACTTACGTCGCCGGCCGGAGTGGCCGAGCGGCTCTAGGCACTACACTCTGGAACCGCGCGACCGCTACGGTCGCAGGTTCGAATCCTGCCTCGGGCATGGATGTGTGTGATGTCCTTAGGTTAGTTAGGTTTAAGTAGTTCTAAGTTCTAGGGGACTGATGACCTCAGAAGTTAAGTCCCATAGTGCTCAGAACCATTTTTTTTTTTATGGATCGTAATTGCGAACAAACGAGAGCTTCATTTAGTGTGCCGGTAGCGTACATTCTCTGCATTGTCGTACGCAAGTTCTCCTCTGACGCACTTTTAAGGAATTCAGAGGTTACCAGCATACGTATCTGCAGCTGACTACAAATCAAGGACGGCTAAAGTCAATTATTCCAAGGTTAAAGTGTGGTGCATGTACCTTCCCCGTGAATATGTTGCATATGTATCTACAAGACTTCCATAATTTTATTTTCCATAAAACAGGAAGCCATTAAAGGAACGTAATTTTTTTCACAGTGAGCCCCACTATTCTGCTTACTGAAATGAGAAAAATAGAAACCTTGCAAGGAGCCACAGTGTTTAAGACTAAGAAAAAGTTTTGTGCAGCTCATGGTATGAACGTCTGGAAGTAGGTTTTTGTGGCTCCTCTAAGCCACATTAGGTGAATAGCGGGAATTATTAAATTATTACCTCCAGAATGAAATTTCACTCTGCAGCGCAGTGTGTGCTGATTTGAAACTTCCTGGCAGAGTCGTCCTTGAATAGCTCAATGCCGGCACGGTAGTTCAGCGTGTTCGGTCAGAGAGCTGGTTGGTCTCTGTAATAAAAAAACTGAGTGAAGCGATCAACAACGAAGTTCAACGGATGTCATTTGACGTCCGTTACGACTAAATAGAACGAACAATTTTTTTAAAAAAAAGTCACTAGAGCTCTTGCCCGCGAAAGGCAAAGGTCCTAGGTTCGAATACGGGCCTGGCACACTGTTGTAACTGCCGGAAAGTTTCATATTATTACCTCTTGCACTTATGGTTGCGAAATTTTTTATTACAAGTAATTTTCTAAGTTTGTCATAAACGAGCAAGGACAGAAATCTGACAAGGGAACCTCCCCATCGCACCCCCCACAGATTTAGTTATAAGTTGGCACAGTGGATAGGCCTTGAAAAACTGAACACAGATCAATTGAGAAAACAGGAAGAAGTTGTGTGGAACTGTGAAAAAATAAGCAAAATATACAAACTGAGTAGTTCATGGGAAGACAGGCAACATTAAGGACGATGGGAACGAAGGAGCGCCGTGGTCTCGTGGTAACGTGAGCAGCTGCGGAACGAAAGGTCCTTGGTTCAAATCTTCCATCGAGTGATAAGTTTAATTTTTTTATTTTCAGTTTATGTGAAAAACTCATGTTTTCATCACTTTTTTGGGAGTGATTTTCACATCCACAAGAAAACCTAAATCGGGCAAGGTAGAAGAATCTTTTTATCCATTCGCCAAGTGTACAAGTTAGGTGGGTCGACAACATATTCCTGTCATGTGACGCACATGCCGTCACCAGTGTCGTATAGAATATATCAGATGTGTTTTCCTGTGGTAGGAATCGGTTGACCTATGACCTTGCGATCAAATGTTTTCTGTTCCCATTGGAGAGGCACGTCCTTTCGTCTACTAATCGCACGGTTTTGCGATGCGGTCGCAAAACACAAACACTAAACTTATTACAGTGAACAGAGATGTCAATGAACGAACGGACAGATAATAACTATGCAAAAATGAAGAAAGTAAAATTTTCATTCGAGGGAAGATTTGAACCAAAGACCTCTCGTTCAGCAGCTGCTCACGCTACCACGGGACCACGGCGCTCCTAAGCTTACATTGTCCATTATGTTGTTTATGTGGCCCATGGACTACTCAGTTCGTATATTTTGCTTATTTTTTCACAGTTCCACACAACTTCTTCCTGTTTTCTCAATTGATCTGTGTTCAGTTTATCAAGGCCTATCCACTGTGCCAACTTATAACTAAATCTGAGGGGGGTGCGATGGGGAGGTTCCCTTGTGAGTATCAACAAACTCTGTAACATTACAGATGCATTGCCTTCAGGTAGGCATTTGTGTTGATCATTATTCCTATAAGATGATGCATTATTCCAGGCTCTCTGATGTAAGGAAATATTATTATTATTTTTATTAAGCATCAGATTGAGGAGGGGAAGCAACATATACTTGCGTGGCTCCATTTCCCGTTTAGAAAGTGCCGCGTACCATTGTGGAAGAGCGAGGCTTTGTGCGAGCGATGTACGATTTGAGAAATGAAGTTTGCTAAGAAATTCCCGGACGTCACTCGCACTGAAAATGTATCTAAGGACCAGTTCAAAACTGAGTTTGAAGACTATTACAAGGGGGAATACAAGCAGTGTGTTAATGTCGGCCTCGACTGTCCTATCCGCAAAATGACAAGTCGGACACGGTTGGCTCTGTTAAAAAAACCGCTTGGCACATAGAAAGTAAATGGTTAAGCAAACGCAAATTTAGAGTAATTGACACTATAATTACGAACTTGGACGTCAAGTCCATATAATATGTTAACACTCACGTCGCCGGCCGGAGTGGCCGAGCGGTTCTAGGCGCTACAGTCTAGAACCGCACAACCGCTACGGTCGCAGGTTCGAATCCTGCCTCGGGCATGGATGTGTGTGATGCCCTTAGGTTAGTTAGGTTTAATTAGTTCTAAGTTCTAGGCGACAGATGACCTCAGAAGTTAAGTCGCATAGTGCTCAGAGCCATTTGAACCAAGCCAACACTTACGTCAATAACAATGACAGAGCATGAGTGGTTTGAAAAGTTTAGAAATCACGTAGAAATGTCCATTCATTAACCACTCTGCGTTTTTCACACATGCTAGTCCCACATGCAGCAAAATGACAGTATTTATCTGTAGGGTGTAATAAATTACAAGTCTAATAACGACGCCTATGTAATGATGCGTCCGTATCATACAGGAGATAAAAAGAGAGTGATATCGTCCGGCAGTGTACGATGGGTTACGCGCTTGCTCTTTTTTTTTTTTTTTTTTTTTAATATTCAAATGTCTTCAGAGTCTGTCTTTAATATCGATGTTTTTACATGCCCGCTGAATTAGTCTAGAGTTTCTTAGGGGCGTCAGTGGCGCTGGATTCATTTCTCCTCATAAATCGTCAAAATACATCATTACAATGCGCAGTCAAATATTATACATTGGCAAATAAATGGCTCTTGGCCTCTTTCGTTACCCAAATCAGTGTTTTATGTGACGAGATGTGGCGGTGTGAAAATACAACATCTCAGCTCAAAAATGGTTCATATGGCTCTGAGCACTATGGTACTTGACATCTGAGGTCATCAGTCCCCTAGAACTTAGAACTACTTAAACCTAACTAACCTAAGGACTTCACAAACATCCATGCCCGAGGCAGGATTCGAACCTGCGACCGTAGCGGTCGCGCGGTTCGACTGAAGCGCCTAGAACCGCTCGGCCACACAGGCTGGCATCTCAGCTCAAAAATCATGCTAGAAACTATTTCCTTTGGCATGTGACCAACTTCAGTTTATTGTTTACAGTCGACTGCGACGACATTTGGCGTGAATGTAACATTTACACACGTTGACTTCAAGGTTACAAGTAGTACCCCCGGCCACCGCGAAGTGCTGGTGTTTTCAAAACAATCAACAGCTGTGGCCCGCGCCGTGACCGGCTGGCAACCGCATTCCAGCACGGGGGCTCGAACAGCGGACCGCTAGGTGCGCGGCAAGGCGCGTCCGAGCGTGACCTGTTCTGTGACGTCAGCCGTTGATCAAGGTGACTACCTGTGACGTCGCGGGGAGCCGCGAGTCCCTGGCTCAGCTCTGCGCCGTGGAGCAGACAACCAGTGTCGAATAAAACTAACACCCAAAGAACTAATGGCAGCGGTGTTGCTACAGGCTCTTATATCTTAGTTATTTCTTCTTTTTTTTTTATTTTGGGCGCGGATGGGGAGAGGTTTCATCTGTCTTGACTTGTCTGATGCGACCCGCCACGGCTTCCGCTCCTGTGTCAACCTCTTCATCTGAGAGTACCATTTACGCTCATCACCTGGTAACAATCCAGTTGCCTCGTGATCTGATAGGTAATGAGTCAAGGGACACTTTGAAGAGGGCGTTGGATTGACGGGAGAATGTGTACAACTGCTTCCCATCAACAGACACTAAAGGTTTACCATCACAGCTACGGCTCACGTCGGTATGATGCCCGAAGTTGGTGGACCTGTTTCTCTGCCTGATCCATTCCAATAGGTGCTCCTGTCGCAGACGACGCCGCACCCAAACCGACTCCAAGACAGAAATTGGTCTTATCTCCGAAAAGAGCTTTACGCCAATAATTCATACCGTGGAGCTTTCGCCATACCGTCAGCGGTAGACTGCACGGTAATGAGGTGACAGCGGAAGACCGGATCATGATGAGACGTACGTGATGTGGCAACCTCCAAGTTTTGCTCTGCGCATTCATAGTAAATAATTGTCTCGTCTTTCGTCTGCCATGATGAAAAGGCACAAGTACTTGTAAAAACCAAAAACTTGTTGACGTGTGTAACTTATTGCTACCTAAACAAAACACCAACAGAATGCAAAAGATACTAAAGTGCTGTCGCCGGCCACTGAGCGATACTTTGCCCACGACATCACTGTGGTGTCACCCGCCGTTGATCGCTATTCCGCGCACGACACCACTGTGGTGTCACTGGACGGCAGAGTGTCAACTTCGAACATAGATTTAAGTGTTAGAAGTCTTTTCTGAAGCTATTTTTCTGGAGTGTAGCCGTGTATGGAAGTGAAATATGAACGGTAAGCGGTTTAGAGAAAAAGAGAATAGAGGCTTTTGAAATGTGGTGCTACAGAAGAATGCTGAAGATTAGATGGGTAGATCAAATAACTAATAAGAAGGTATTGAATGGAACTGGGGAGACAAGGAATTTTTGGCACGACTAGACAAAAAGAAGGGATTGGTTGGTAGGACACATTCTGAGACATCAAGTAATCACAAATTTAGTGTTCCAGGAAAGTGTGGGTAGTAAAAATCGTACAGGGAGACCAAGAGATGAATACAGTAACCAGATTCGGAAAGATGCCGGTTGCAGTAGTTATTCGTACAAGAAGAGGCTCGCACAAGACAGAGTAGCCGGGAGAGCTGCATCAAAGCAGTCTTCGGACTGAATACAACAACAACAACAACATGAAAGAGAATACTCACTAATTAGGGCATATAGGCAGTCATTTTTCCCTCGTTCTGTTTGGGTGTGGAACAGGGAGAGAAGATGCTAGTTGTGGTACGAGGTACCCTCCGCCACGCACCGTATGGTGGATTGTGGAGTATGTATGTAGATGTAGAAAGTGGGTTGCAAACTGGCTGCTGCATCCCAGGGCTCTCACAAAATGCAATAATTCTCCTTCACGACACAGGTTAACGATTTGGAAGCTCGGTCAGTCTCGGTGACGGCGGTTTTCGCGCCCGGCCGGCAGCAACAACGGAAATCATGCAAGAACACGGGGAGGGGTCGCCTCTTCTCGGTAGGCATTCCGCGCCCGTTCTCTTCTGTGCCTCTTCTCAGACACCGTTCGTCCCAGCGGTACCTGGTAGTGGTCTGCGCAGCGCCGACCTAGCTAGTGCAGAAATACCGGAAGTCGCTTTGCAGTAGTCGCTTCTGTAGTGTTTCGTCGATACTACTTCAGTCTCATTGCGTATTTATAAGCGGCAGTTTTCCGTTTTTGTGGTTAGCAGTCCTACACTCGGAAGTGACTCAAACAGTTAAAAAATTAGTAATTAAATCGTGCGAAAGAAAGAAACTGGAGACTGAATTTTGAAGTAAAATACAAATAAGCATCTTTTTCCTTACAGTATAAGCTTCAATTTCTATCTTTTCTACGACTGAGTTAGATACAGGTTAGCGTTGTATCTCGGTGGTTCAATACTTAAGTAACAGACTGCGATACCAAAGTTGGGTTTCAGTGACGTCATTCTTATGATTTCTTTTTTCACGTTATACCTCTGGCACTGTTTGTTGATGTGAAAAATTGTTGTGCCTGGAAACTGAAAGGTCGTGCTATCCAATCCCTCTCGGAACACGGAATATTTCAGTCTGCCTTTCGCCCATCTTTCACCTCTGAATAATGTGAGGGTTCACTAGGAACGACAGCTGGTTCGAATTGCACGTGAAACTACAGGTCACGTATACCCGGTGGGATTAGTGGGACAGGTTAAGGGCACACAAATCGCCGAAGTGGCGCCCAGTTGAAAGAGCAGCAACAGACTGTTGAAATTGCTCTGAGCACTATGGGACTTAACTTCTGAGGTCATCAGTCCCCTACTTAAACCTAACCAACCTAAGGACATCACACACATCCATGCCCGATGCAGGATTCGAACAGACTGTTGAGCCACGCAGAATTCGTCGAGTCCGAACCATGATCATCTCTAATAATAATAATTACAAAAAATAATAACATGTGAAAAACGAGGTATTCCAGAATTCGAATCAAGAAGAGCTGCCATCATTAGTAACTTAGAAGTGGATATTCTCGAAGCAGTGAATCAACTTAATGAATCACTTAATGAAAGAAAATCTTCTGGTCAACACTGTATACCATTTAGGTTCCTTTCAGAGTATGATGATGGAATAGTTCCGTATTCAACAATCATACGGAACCGCTCGCTCGACGAAAGATCCGTACCCAAAGACAGGAAAGTTGCACAGGTCACACCAATATTTAAGAAAGGCAATAGGAGCAATCCACTAAATTACAGGCACATATCATTAGCGTCGATATGCAGCAGTATTTTGGAACATGTATTGTGTTCGAACATTATGAATTGCCTCGAAAAGAACGGTCTATTGACACATAGTCAACACGGATATAGAAAATGTCGTTCTTGTGAAACACTGCTAGCTCTTTACTCACACGAAGTGCTGAGTGCTGTCAACAAAGGTTTTCAAATTGATTTCGTATTTCTATATTTGCAGAAGACTTTTGATACCGTACCTCACAAGCGGCTTTCAAGCAAATTGCGTGCTTACGGAATGTCATCTCAGTCATCTTATTGGATTCGTGATTGGATTCTAAACTTTACGGTTGAAGTGGACTTGACTGAACACTGGTCACAGTACGGCATTGCAAATAGAGAAACGACTTATTTACGATTTGATGGCGATGCGGTTGAAAAAGAAAGTCGCGTTGTAGAAGGGGAAAAAACGAATTCTGAAGAATTCATTGTGATCTTGAAAGAATCATAGAGATATTTATGGATTTTTCCCGTCGGTTCTTGAAGGAACACATGCATATTTACTTGAATACACAGTATCAATGTTTCACAATAATATTTTTTAATAGTTCGTTATAAACCGGCTTTCGGCTTCTTAGGCCATCGTCAGTATTAGGTTTCTGATGATGGGCTAAGAAGCCGAAAGCCAGTTCATAACGAAATATTAAATAAATATTATTGTGGAGCATTAATACTGTGTATTCAAGTTATTAATTACAAAGATAGTTTCCTAAACGTTTTGAGGACACTGCGAATCTGCGGTAGCGTTCTCGCTTCCCACGCCCGGGTTCCCGGGTTCGATTCCCGGCGGGGTCAGGGATTTTCTCTGCCTCGTGATGACTGGGTGTTCTGTGATGTCCTTAGATTAGTTAGGTTTAAGTAGTTCTAAGTTCTAGGGGACTGATGACCATAGATGTTAAGTCCCATAGTGCTCAGAGCCATTTGAACCACTGCGAATCTTACATCTGTTTTCGAGTTGTTTTCGAAAACGTTTATCATTTCAGTTGAAAGCCTTCCTCTGGAGGTGCAGATGTGATTGACCAGCAAGGTTATTCCCTTTTTAAAGGCAAATTCCTTACTGGTAAAACTTTCCAGGGCGTGTACATTGCTTTTCTTAGGTAGATGTTCCAAGTCTCCGTAATGAGGTTGCAAAAGTGCTAAAATATTTCGATCGATATCTTTGTGTGAAAGATCTTTTTGCGATTATGGAACTAGGTAAGTCACGATTATGTGTCAACTTGAGTGCGAAAATCTGCGAAATTATGTTCGTCCGTCCGCATGTCGGCAGTTTGTACCAGATGAAAACTGTATGTCTTGTGCGCACCAAAAATATTTAAATAATACTGAAAATGTGTTGTTTTATCTATGTTGTTGAGCACTGTGATAAACCAAGTCGTGCAAAATGGGACATGATGATGATGATGATGATTGGTGTGTGTGGTTGCTCAACTGCACGGTCATCAGCACCCGTACAAAGTCCCAGTTTTTACGCAGTCCAATTGTTCCACAATCCAATCTAGCCACTTTCACGAATGGTGATGGAGGATGAAATGATGACAAACAAACACCCAGTCCCCGAGCAGAGAAAATCCCCAACCCGGCCGGGAATCTGAATCGGCACCCCGTGATCGAGAGGCAGCAATGCTAGCCACTAGACACTGGCTGCAGACGAAAGTGGGATTGCATTGCCATGTAAGTGTGGTACGTTCGCAGTTTCCCACATCTCCACTCAGACAATGCAGTATTGCAGTGGTGGGGTGGGGGGAAGGGGGGGGGGGGGAGTGCCAGCCAGGCTGAGAGCTGTGGCACTCGCGGCAGCGCACAGTTCGCGAGCCAACTTCTTTGCCACTCCTGCTGTACAGTGTCTTCATTGTCATCAGGAGTGTTGTTCGAATCCCACCGTTGTAGCACTGAAGCACATGCAAAGTTTTTGTCAACAAAAAAATCAGGCCGAAGGTGTAAAGTTATTATATAATTTTTCCTTATTTCAATTTCACATCAGTAAATTATCATTATTTCACTGAACCCTGAAGTTTTTTTCATATGAGTGAAATGCCCTGCTGTGGCAGGAAAATGAAGGGAACCAGCAGAAAGTGCTCTTATCAGAGCACAAAAAGGCAAATATGCTCCTGTTTAAAAGATTAGGACTAAAAGATGCGATACCAAATTCCTGATTCTACCTTCCTCAGCACCATCAAAAATTTTCCCAATAATTTTGGCATATTAATATATTCGCACTTTTTTGTACTTAGAGGAGACAGTGGCAGTCGGAAAGAGACAGAAAAGTAATAAATACTGGAGGACAGTAGACAGTGGTTGTGGTTGTGGTCTAGAAAGAGAGGAGCAGGCAATGACAATGTGAGAGAAAGAGAGGGAAACAGTGAAGTCGAATGTAATTGATAGTAAGAGAATAGTGTTAGGAAAAGAATGAAGAAGACAGTACCCCTGGGAGTGGGATAAATAGCAGGAGAAAGTGATAATAAGAGACAGAGTCTGGGACAGTATTGGTACCACAGAACGAAGGAAAATGTGACTCTGAGACAGAGGACAGTGAGAGTAGGAGAGAGACAAAGAAATAATGACAATGAGTTGCGCTGAATGAATGTGTGAGAATAGGTAAGTGGAGCGGATGGGAATGACAGCGATGGAGTAGTGAGTGTGACCGAGTTAGTCAGAGCTTGTGGGAGTGAAATGTGAGTTAGATAAGAGCGTGAATGTACTCACATGCCAAAATATTTGGGAAAATTTTTAAAGGTGCTGAGGAAGGTGGAAAGAGGCAATTGTTACCTCTCTTTTCAGTCATCCTTTTAACAAAAGGAGCATATTCGCCTATTTGTGCTCCGATAGGAGTATTTTCCGCTGGTTAGTTAATGAGCATTTAGTTC
The DNA here is from genome assembly GCF_023898315.1 of Schistocerca nitens. Lineage (NCBI taxonomy): Eukaryota > Metazoa > Arthropoda > Insecta > Orthoptera > Acrididae > Schistocerca > Schistocerca nitens. Next base: position 623,360,503 of record NC_064614.1, on the reverse strand, counting down.
ATGAGTCTGTCATTTTGGAGAGCAACGTAAAGAAGCAGAATGGATTTGAAATGCAATTTGGCAGCATCAAGAGAAACGTTCCTGAAAAGTAGAAGTGTTACGAAGCCTTTTGTGAAGGTATCTGCATTGAGTGTAGTCTTGTACGGAACTGAAACCTTGACGATAAATAAGTATGACAAGAAGAGAATACAAGCTGTTGAAATGTGGTGCTGCAGTAGACTGCTGAAGTTTAAGTAGGTAGATCGGGTAACTCACGAAGAGGTAATGAATCAAAAAATGGGGAAAGAAGAGCTTCATGGCACAACTTCATCAAGAAATCGTGATTTTGTTAGTGGGAGGGAGGGGGAGGGGGTGTAAGTGTAAGGGGTAAAAATTGTATAGCAAGTCCAAAGCTTCACTACAGTAAGGAGGTTCAAATGGATGCAGGTCGCAGTAGTAATGCAGAGCTGCATCAAACCAGACCACAACGACAACATCGTCTGCAGTCTGTTCCTCAGTTATAATGTCTGACATGCTGTCTTTTACCTTTTTCCTTATCGGTAAGCATAATTCTGTTACAAACACCTTTTTCCGATTTTTAAAGTTTTCTTTGGTTGCATTCACAGGGCAATGAAATACTCGAAGCTTAACACACAGGGTGTCCTAAGAGGAACGGTCAGTATTCAGGAATATGACAGGAACGATCGTTGGAAGAAAAAAAGTCTAGTAAACATGAACTCTAAAACGCATACGTTAAGAGCTCTTGTCAGTTGTGTAAAGAAACAAAAGTGCTCATTGCTCTTAACGTATGCGTTTTAGAGCTCAAGTGTACTTTTCTTCTTCTTCAGGTGACCGTGCCTGTCATATCCCTGAACACTGAACATTGACTATTCCTAATGGGACACCCTGTAGATATTAGAAATTTTATTTCCTATCACAATGTTATTTCACCTCCTTCATTGCTTTTCGATGACAAAAATAAAATCGCATTACCAATAGTGGGTTCTGACCTTCATAATTTCTAGACGACCTTAATACAGGGTGTCTACGACCCGGGACAACCGGGAGATCCGGGAAAAACCCGGGAATTTTTTCATCCGGGAGAAAACCGGGAAAAGCCCGGTAAGTTTTTTGAATTCCGGGAATTTTTCATGTTTTTGTTCTCAGTTAAATTTTTGTAATTTTGACTGGTAAGAACCAATACTCTAACAAAGGATATTACTGTATCCTGCTACTGCAGAATAATACTGCAGCAATAAAACATGAACGAGAGAAAAAACTAAAATAAAACTTAAATTGCAAAGGAAATGCGCCATATATAGCAACAAAACACAGTGCTCATACAAGCATCTGCCAACAGCAGAATTGTCAAAGGCTTTAGGAAGACTATGCAATGCTTCGTTACAACAAATTGCCTCCGATGAGCATGACGTCACAACTGTTAACATTAGATTTGTTTTGGCAGTTAAGAGTGGGATCATGCGCATATGCAGTTGAGTAGTATCTTCTTCTGGCTACAGAAACATAGCTGTTGGCTGTGTAAGCAGTCGCAGCAAAAGAAAAAAGAAAAAGGCAGCTAGGTGCTACCGGGAAAAATTTTACTGGCGCGCCCAAGCTGCCAGATTGCGCAGCAGCCCTGGGTCTAGGAGTTGTTTCACAAAGCATCTAGCATCCAGCGCACATTGGTCTATCGATTATTCGTATGACTTTGAAACGTGTCCCTGTCGGTTTTTGAACATTATAGAACACATTCTAAGTTGATTTCTGAATGAATCATAAGTTGATTTGTGAATGTGTGCATAGTGTACGTTATATCTCTGTCAGTGGAATCCTCGTCACATCTAGAAAAAAACTTTCCTGCAGACAAAAGTGGCTATACGAAATGAGCAAAGTATAGGGTTTGCGAATGGTGAGCGTTGTTACGATTACCAGCGAAATCCATAGATTCAGACTACCAGAGTGCGAATAAACGACTAACAGTAATAACAGGTAAGAGAGATTACGTATTATCTTCTCGGTGTATCCAAGAAAATGAAATTTTGACAGAAAATTTTTGGCCAGATCGCTATACTAGCAAGGGCCAGTTGTACAGTCTCCGGCTAACAGCTTCTTTAAGGTCTGTTTTGGAAGTAAGGTGGAAAACGCGTTGTACGAACACGTAACAATGCCTAACCGGAGAATAATCGCGGGATAACTAAACTGGTGATTCTGGCAGAGTTAGTGAAGTTAACAGGTGAATAAGCTTTGACATTGGCAGGAATAGATACAGAATTAGTGATGACAACATTGTTTGTTAGAACGAGGAAGGAGAAGAAACGGGGGACATCACACAAATTATGGAAGAATAAGACTATTCCAAATTTATATAAAAATTTCGCACTACTACTTTTCGATCTCATGCTTGAGAAACTGGAGCATATGAATGAAGTGTAAAACTGTTTCCTAACATAAAGCTTTTTGCTTGTGGTAGGCCTATTAGGCATTTGATATTGGTACGTTGTGAATTATATTCCGTCGTGTTATAAAAATGACCATTTCTGCCAAAACAGTCTCGTTTATTTGGTGTGTGTTACAATTGCTGCAGTACTATGAAGGACTATTTAATTTTATCTCGCAGACAGTGACAAAATATAGGTAATCAGGTCGAGAAACCACACCAGTCTTGGGCCTATTTGTAATTACAGCTTTTAATTACAGCTTTTTCAGTATTAGACAACGACATTTCGATTTTTCATGTAGCAAAACGTGTGACGAACTTTGTTGAGTTAACAGATCCTTTCGCAGAATGGAAAGCACGTCATGTAAAGCTGTAGCAAGATTGAGAAAGAAAAAATTCTAGGACCTAAGGTTTGAAGAAATGTGTACTGTCTTGCTTGTCTCTTCTCTTTACTTGCTTTATGTATCCTATACTTAATTTTATGTCACACAAAGCAGCAAGTTGTTAGCTAATAGGGAATAAAGAGTGCAAATTTTCTGAAGAGTTAAAAAAAAAAAAAGTGTGGCAGGATGTCAAACCGGCCGACTGGAAGCAGGAGAGGCTCCATAGGACATTTTAATTTCCGTTGTCCTGAATATAGTTTGACGGCATCCAGTACAAAATATACACGTTTCAATTCCATAGACCTAAATACAGTGACGTGTGATAGAAGAATGCTGTGCGAAGAGGTGTGGCGCTGCACTTTGGCACACTTAAATTCAGATAACATGTCTTACAATTCGTCGGACACACATGTTTTATGTATCATAGTCTTCAGAAAGATGTGCTTTACAAAACGAACGTATTTTTGAAAATTCAATTTGTGGTGTCACCGCTAGACACCACACTTGCTAGGTGGTAGCTTTAAATCGGCCGCGGTCCATTAGTACATGTCGGACCCGCGTGTCGCCACTGTGTGATCGTAGACCGAGCGCCACCACACGGCAGGTCTAGAGAGACTGACTAGCACTCGCCCCAGTTGTACGGACGACATTGCTAGCGACTACACGTACGAAGCCTTTCTCTCATTTGCCGAGAGACCGTTAGAATAGCCTTCAGCTAAGTCCATGGCTACGACCTAGCAAGGCGCCATTAACCATATCTGGAGAGAGTCTCACTTGTATTATCAAGAGCGATGTACCGCAGAAGTGAATAAAAGTTAAGTATACGAGAAGCTCCGTTCTTTTCTTTATAGCATTCATAACGTATCCTGTTCCAGACTTAACGCAAGACGGCTTGAGTTGACGCGTGCCCTTTCGGCTACCTCCCTTGTGTCTAGACTGTCTTGTCTAGACACAGCACAATTGTTTTTAAATTTTTGACGTCCTATCTCAAACGCTCGAGGGACACCACTGTCTACTATTGCCCCGGTTCGGAAATATCGTAGATACGGGTCTGATGCGCAGAGCAGTCTTGAGTTATAATAGGAAAGCGGGTAGTCTCCATGTGACCCGTGTTTACATTTAGTGATTTTGCTGTTTCCTCTTTATCTACTGTACTCACGTTAAATGGAAACAAGATTGATTCCTTTGGCTGGGAGCTATCATGTGAATTAAAATACATTCACATAATTACAGAAGGCTAAAATACGTTATTAGTTTAAGATTTTATTTCCACCTTTCTGACAGTCAAGCATTGACTGCCATGCAGAACAATGAAGTTATTTTTATCGGTTTGCTGAAGAAATTTCCTTTTATTAATCTTTTCCGCTGAGGCAGTCAATATATTTGAAACAAAGGGTTTAATTTCAAACTATTGGCTACTTTCAACTGTTCGGTGCATTTCAAGTGTATGTTTTCATCTTCTAGCACGTATGGCATTATGCCATAACAAAGAACCAGACATGAGATAGCAAAGTACTGGTACCTAAGGAAATTTACATCCCGAAATCACATTGAAAAACTTAACATCTGGTCGATGCCTACTTCACTGGGAATCTGGGACTCATTTAAAAATCAGCTCTTTCATGACGAGCCACTTAGAAGAATTTATAGCCCAGAATATCACCCTTTTATGTCGTTATTAAAAAATTTACTGGCACATTTGTATGATATATCTTAGTGTAATACGTGCATAAAAGACCAACATTATATGTGAAAGTTTAGCTTCTCTTGCAGCGTATTGTCTTTAGAGACCAATATTATATGTGAAAGCTTTGTTTTTCTTGTAGCAACATTAGATATATATATTAATTTAAACCATTAACTTTTCCTGTTCGTGTGTTCGCGTTACATAAGTGATGTTGCCATTGGCTGACTACACCACGTGTCCGAAGCTCTGAATATCCGCTGTCATCGGCTGGCGAGATCACGTGACATGAGCTATGACTGGCTTGCAAATACGCATCGTAATCTCGATTTCAATGCTTTGGAAAGTAACATGCGGTGTTTGGTGGAATTCGAATTTAAATTTTCGTAATACGAAAATATGCAGCGTACATGTTACTGCACATCAAACATCTTTCCAAAAGTTGTTTCGTCTTCTAAAGTGCCGTGAAATTCTACACCCATGTATAAAACCATAACCATTCAAAGGATTGGTAAGTTATACAGTTCCGAGAGAAAATATACTGTCAATTAACGGGGAAAAACTATGTTTCCACCAGGAAAAAAGTGTATTTTTAACCGGGAAATCCGGGAATTTTTTTCCTTGTCCACGTATACACCCTGTAATAGATATTGTAACATTCTCTTCCTTCTCTGTAATTCATCCCCGTTCTTCTCCTGATTTTGAACATTTTATTCCATTTGGTTCTATAAAGCAAGCTATGGTTCAAGACTCTTCAAAAACTTTCTAGCTTTTATCTACCGTTCCTACCAAGGTCATATTTACATCTTGAAATTTTACTTTCCCAGTACCAGAAAAGATCATCTTCCAGTACCTATTAAAGATTTCTCTCTGTTCTAGATATTTTTGTTCGACCAGTGTCGAAAAGATAATTTCACGTAAACATGATGCGGTGAACACGTAGACTACTGCGGAAGGTTTCAGCTCACAAATTCTTTTAGGTACTATGGACATTTTGTCCATAACGATTTTAACCAATGTACGGTAGTAGATCTTGCGTTCACCGACCGCACTTTCTTTCAAGCTACAAATATTGATACGAATGCAATATTGGAAACTGAAATGGACAATTTATCTTCTAGTCCTAATAGCGTCCAAGGACGGTATTAGTCTAAGTGGTGTTTGATCCACGTTTTCAGTTCGGAGATTAGTTAATTATTTGTTAAACAAAGGCTGTGTAGAAAAAAAAACTGCACTAGCATGAACTTCTGATATCGGCTTATGTAACTATTCGGACATATTAATGTTTCCGAGATCTAGATATTTTAAGTAGGACTGGCAAGAAAGAAATATACGTGTAAAGGGAGAAAGGAGTGCTATGTAAATATTGATATTTGAGATGCTGCATTAGCTAATTTAACACTGTATTTTCTTTATAAAGTAACAGAAGCTATCGAGACAGGATTCGAAACTGGTACTAAAAACGGCTTAAGAACAGTTAGTAATCGGCCTATATAGTTTCCCACACTGATTTGACTTTGAAAAACGTGAAATTTTTTGGTTTTCAGTCTAAAATATGTGACATGAAATTTCCTGGCAGATCAAAACTGTGTGTCATACTTGAACCCGAAGTCTTTGCCTTTCGCAATTAACTGATCTGCCGACTAAGCTATGCATGACCGTTTCACGACCAACCCTCGCAGTTGCGCTCCCGCTTTTACCCCTGTACTACTTTCTAGCTCATTGGTGAAACAGTTGCCTGCGAAAGGCGAGGTTCCTGGTTCAAGTCCAGCTCCGGCGCACTGTTTTAATCCTTCAGAAAGGTTAAAAGCAGCACACACGCCGTTGCCGAGTGAAAATTCATTCTGGATACTCGTGTGACAATATATTTGGCAATAAAGAAATTTCTTGGGTACCGTGCTGCGATAAGAACTGCTGTAATTCTTATACATCTTCAGGATTAGCTGTGTGACCCATGCATTTCACATTATTTATGTCATGACCCCATTCACACGCTTGGACCAGAGTGTGATCCCAGAAGTTAAGCTGCTAATCTCTTTTGTTAGGGTCCCAATTATTTCCCCTGATTACGACTGCTTATTTGGCCTTCTAATTAATATTCTGTCTTTACGAAAGGTATTGACTACTCCGTCTTCTCCATTGCCTGTGAATTTTTAAAAATCAGCACAATAGCTTGAGACTGGCTTCAGCTCCGTACCTGAACAAGACGGCAACGTCAGGGAAATGTAAGCAAGTCATTAACTGCGCTCGCCACAGCAGGCGATTCGTCTCGTTACCTTAATGGGATGTTTCAACACCGGACAACAAAGGCTCAGAAACCGTCGGACGCCTAACGTCCGTAAGATTGTCGCTCACACACACACACACACACACACACACACACACACACACACTCGCACACGTACGTTTCATGTTATTCTACACTTTTTTTTCCAGGGAAACGCGGTTTATAAACACCCGTCCGCCCTGTGGAATGTAAAACGCATGCACTCGTCCCGTGAAACCGCTTAATTTGCGGACAGAAAATATAATTGGCAGAGGAGCTTGCCTAACTCGTTTCTTAACGCGGCTTGACGAGGAAGCTCTTCCCCCGGTTCGCTTTCTCCGGGCGGTCTCAGGGAAGAGACGGAACGACGATCCGCGGGCCATTTCACAAGGAAGCAACAGCGTCAGACCGTGGCGCAGCCGCATAGGATAACGAACTCATCCACACTAAAGCTAACACTATGCGCTCAGCGGCCACAGCTTACACTCATCTGAGAATTTGTACTGGTATACAGCATTTGGCTGCAGCAATTCGAACGGTATGCTGCCTGAGGAATGAGCTAAAGCGTCCCCGTCATTTTATTAGTGATACCAGTTTTGCATATAGCGGGGCGTTAATGTCTTTTGTTTTTTACGGGGAAGGTGGAGACTGCCGTATTTCAGTCTTCTGATTGGTTTCACTCTCCGCAATTTACTCTCCTACGCCAACCTCATCACAGAGCAGCATTTGTACCCAGCATCCTTAAGTATCTATAGTGCACTCTAAGGAAAGGCAAAAAAAAAAAAAAAAAAAAAAAAAACCACGCACTGCGGAGGAAGTGGTAGTTGGAGCTAGAAGCATGAGACGTTCCATTTCGGAAATCTTTAGGGAATTCAGTATTACGAGGTCCACGGTGTCAAGAGTGTGCCCAGAATACAAGATTTCAGGCATTACCTCTCACCTCGGACAACGCTGTGGCTGATGGCCTTCACTTGACGACCGAGAGCAGGGGCGTTTGTGTAGAGTTGTCAGTGATAACAGACAAACAACACGGTGTGAAATAACAGCAGAAATCAATGTAAAGCGTACGACGAACGTATGTACAGTGCGGCGAAATGTGACGTTAATCGGGTATAGCAACACACGACCGACGTGAGTGCCTTTGCTAACAGCACAACATCGCCTGCAGCGCCTCTCCTAGGCCGGTGACCATATCGGTTGAACTCTTGGAAAACCGTGGCCTGGTCAGATAAGTTCCGAATTCATCAGGTAAGAGCTGACGATAGGGCACGAGAGTGGCGCAGACGTTACAAAGTCATGGACACTAGTTGCGGTGTGGCCGAGCGGTTCTAGGCGCTTCAGTCCGGAACCGCGCGACCGCTACCGTCGCAGGTTCGAATCCTGCCTCGGGCATGGATGTGTGTGATGTCCGTAGGTTAGTTAGGTTCAAGTAGTTATAGGTTCTAGGGCACTGGTGACCTCAGATGCTAAGTCCCATAGTGCTCAGAGCCATTTGAACCATTTGATACGAGTTGTCAATAAGGCACTGTGCAAGCTGGTGTTTGCTCTGTAGTGGTGTACGCTGTGTTTACACGGAATGGACTGCGTCCTGATTTGATGAACATTTTGGACAGTTCGAGCGAATGATTTGGCCACACAGATCGCGCGACACGAATCTCATCGAACATTTATGGAGCATAATCAAGAGGTCAGTTTCTGCTCAAAGTCCTGTACTAGCAACACTTGCAATTATGGACGGCTATAGTCGCAGTATGGCTCAGTATTTCTGCAGGGGACTTCCAATGACGCGTTGAACTCATGCCATGCCGAATTGCTGCACTACTCCGGGAAAAAGTAGGTTTGATACTATATTAAGAGACATCCCACGACTTCCGTCATCTCAGCGTATACTTTTCCGATTTTCCACGTTGAAATCAAGGATATTTATGTCACTTTAAATTCAGTCGCCACAATAAAACCATTCCGAACCTTTCTAAAAAGCATCAGCTTCTTCGAAAACCAAATCCGCCTATATCTCAGAATAGGCAAAGACAATTTTATAAAGAATTCACTGTTACGAATTTGCTCGTTTGGTTCCCAAGCATTCAAAGAGTGCGTTAGTTTATGGACTATTTTCTCCTTTTCTGCATTTCTAGTAACTCTTAAGCACGTTCCGACACGAACATTTCTGCAGATTCTGGCATCAAACACTAAAAACAAAATAGAAAGTTTGATTCATCTGTTTTGCTGAAATTGCGCGAAACGTCGGCCACTGAAAAAACCGCTTCCTGGCCACCACCAGGCTGTAAGTAGCCTTGTACTGCAGAAATGTATAAAATTCCGTTAGAGTAGTCCAAAATTGCCCACTCGCTAGTGACCACGCTTCTCTCTCAACGTATCTGCATCGACTATTTTAAACGTTTGATAAAATCGCACGCAGCTACTTATGTTTTGTCACATTTAACGACTTACGGAATGACGGTTTGTTGTACTATATTGCTTGTCGTAACGAAGTGGGATATAAATCACTAGGAGAGGCAATTACTGACGGAAAAACCCGACGAGGTCGCGTCAGTCAGTGAAGGAACTAAAAGGATTTACGCAGCAGTTGTACATTACATCCGTACTCTGCAAACCTGTGTGAAGTGCGTGGTGGATGGTACTTACTTGGAAACATGCAATGCGGTTTTTTTCCCGTGTTGCAGGGGAGCGTGACTGTTTAAATGCCGACGTAATTAACCTTGTCGCCGAGGACACTACTAGAGCGATACATAGGGGGTTTTCATGTACTTCTGTATTCCTTCCTGCTCCAGAAACTTTGCAAGTAGGCATTCACGGGAGTATCTACCAGATCAAGTTTATCAGTTTTTTTTTTTTTTCAGTATGACCGTGACGATCAACCAATGCTCAAATAAACCTGCAACCATGTGTGCTGCCCTCCTCTATATACGTTCAGTATCCCCTGTGGTTAAGGGGTAGCGTCTTTGATTCATAATTAAAATCTCTTCGGTTCCGAGTTCGAGTACCACCGCTGCTTAAATTTTGATTATTAACCAGCATTGGCGGCCGAAGACTTCCGGCATAAGAAGTCACCCCTCATTCTGCCAACGGCCTTGTCAAAGAGGGCGGAGGAGCGGAAGAATCAGCAATGACCAACGGCATGAGGATGCAGAAGGCAATGGAAATCACTACATTAAAGATACGTAACGTGTATCCACAGGACATGTGGCCTGTAATTGAAGAAGTGTCATGATGATCTCTCCATTAGCAAAATTTTCCGGAGTAGTCCCCCATTCGGATCTCCAGAGGGGGGTGGGAGGTTACCATGAGAAAAAGATTGCATAATCAATGAAAGGATAACGTTCTACGAGTCGGGGCGTGGAATGTCAGAAGCTTGACCGTGGTAAGGAAACTAGAAAATCTGAAAAAGGGAAATGCAAAGGCTCAATCTAGATGTAGTAGGGGTTAGTGAAGTGAAGTGGAAAGAAGGCAATGATTTCTGGTCAGATGAGTATAGAGTAATATCAACAGCAGCAGAAAATGGTATAACGGGAGGAGGATTCGTTATGAATAGGAAGCTAGGGCAAAGTGTGTTACTGTGAATAGTTCAGTGATAGCGTTGCTCTTGTCAGAATCGACGGCAAACCAGTACCGACAACGATAGTTCAGGTATACATGCCGACGTCGCAAGCTGAAGATGAAGAGATAGAGAAATCGTATGAGGATATTGAAAGGGTAATACAGCATGTAAAGGAATATGAAAATCTAATAGTTATGGGAGACTGCAATGCAGTTGTAGGGGAAGGAGTAGAAGAAAGGGTTACAGAACATGGGCTTTGGACAAGGAATGAGAGAGGAGAAAGACTGAGTTCTGTAACAAGTTTCAGCTAGTAATAGCGAATACTCTGTTCAGGAATTACAAATGGAGGAGGTATACTTGCAAAAGGCCGGGTGATGCGGGAAGATTTCAGTTAGATTACATCATGGTCGGCCAGAGATTCCGAAATCAGATACTGGTTTCTAAGGCTTTACCCGGGAGCAGATATAGACTCAGATCACAATATAGGAGTGATGAAGAGTAGGCTGAAGTTTAAGACAGTCAGGAAGAATCAATACGCAAAGAAGTGGGATACGGAAGTACTAAGGAATGACGCGATACGGTTGAAGTTCTGTAAGGCTATAGATACAGGAATACGGAATAGCTCAGTAGGCAGTACAGTTCAAGAGGAATCGACATCTCTAAAAAGGGCGATAACAGAAGTTGGGAAGGAAAACATAGGTACAATGAAGGTAACAGCGATGAAACCATGCGTGACAGAAGAAATACTTCAATTGATCGATGGAAGAAGGAAGTACAAAAATGTTCCGGGAAACTCAGGAATACAGAAATACAGGTTGCTGAGGAATTAGATTAATTGGAAGGTCAGGGAAGCTAAGGCGAAATGGCTACCGGAAAAATGTGAAGACATAGAAAAAGAAATGATGGTCAGATGGACAGAATCAGCATACAGGAAAGTCAAAACAATCTTCGGTGCCATCAAAAGCAAGGGTGGTAACATTAAGAGTGCAACGGGAATTCAACTGTTAAATGCAAAGGAGAGAGCGGATAGGTGGAAAGACTACATTGAAAGCCTCTATGAGGGGAAAGACTTGTCTGATATGATAGAAGAAGAAACAGGAGTCGATTTAGAAGAGATAGGGGATCCAGTATTAGAATCAGAATTAAAAAGAGCTTTGGTGGACGTAAAATCAAATAAGGCAGAAGGGATAGATAACATTCGTCCGGAATTTCTAAAATCATTGGGGGAAGTGGCAACAAAACTACTGTTCACGTTGGTGTGTGGAATGTAAGAGTCTGGCGACATACCATCTGACTTTCGGAAAAGCATCATCCACATATTGTTACATCATCTTTCGGGCGTGCACTCGGGACAGCGACAGTTCTTCTTGCGATATTTCGGCTAGAAACCTCCCAGCCATCATCATCCACATAGTTCCGAAGACGGCAAGAGCTGAAAAGTGCGAGAATTATCGCACAATCAGCATAACGCCTCCAAGCTGCTTACAAGAATAGTACACAGAAAAATGGAAAAGAAAATTGAGGATGCGCTAGATGACAATCAGTTTGGCTTTAGGAAAGGTAAAGGCACAAGAGAGACAAATCTGACATTGCGGTTAATAATGGAAGCAAGACTAAAGGAAAATCAAGACACGTTCATAGGATTTGTCACATGGAAAAAGAGTTCGACAATGTAACATGGTGCAAGATGTTCGAAATTCTTAAAAAAAATACGGGTAAGCTATGGGGAGAGACGGGTCATTATACATTATGTACAACAGCCAAGAGGGAATAATAAGAGTGGACTACCAAGAACGAAGTGCTCGTATTAAAAAGGGCACAAGACAAGGATGTAGCCTTTCGCCACTACTATGCAATCTGTACGTCGAGGAATGAATGATGGAAATAAAACATAGGTTTAGGAGTGGAATTAAAATTCAAGGTGAAACGATAAGCTAATGACATTGCTATCCCGAGTGAAAGTGAAGAAGAATTACAGCATCTACTGAACGGAATGGACAGTCTAATGAGTACAGAGTATGGACTGAGAGTAAATCGAAGAAAGACGAAAGTAATGAGAAGTAGCCCTAACGAGAACAGCGAGAAACTTAACTTCACGATTGGTGGTCACGAAGTAGATGAAGTTAAGGAATACTGCTACCTAGGCAGTAAAATAACCAATGACGGACGGAGCAAGGAGTACATCAAAAGAAGACTAGCAATGGTAAAAAGGGCGTTCCTGGCCAAGAGAAGTATACTAACATCGAATATCGGCCTTAATTTGAGGAAGAAATTTCTATAAATGTACGTCTGGAGTACAGCACTGTATGGTAGTGAAACATACCCTGTGGGAAAACCGGAACAGAAGAGAATCGAAGCATTTGAGATGTGATGCTACAGACGAATGTTGAAAATTAGGTGGACTGATTAGGTAAGGGATGAGGAGGTTCTGCGCAGACTCGAAGAGGAAAGGAATATGTGGAAAACACTGATAAGGAGAAGGGACAGGATCATAGGACACCTGTTAAGACATTAGGAAATGACTTCCATGCTACTAGGGGGAGCTGTAGAGGGCAAAAACTGAAGAGGAAGGCAGAGATTGGAATACATCCAGCAAATAATTGAGGACGTATTTTGCAAGTGTTACTCTGAGATGAAGAGGTCGGCACAGGAAAGGAATTCGTGGCGGGCCGCATCAAACCAGTCAGAAGACTGATGACGAAGAAGTCCCCTGTTAGTCCTATTGGTCCCACAAGCCGAGCGCATTCAAAGACGTAAACGAAGCGAGGTGGTGCGGTTGTTAACACACTTGACCTTCCTTAAGGAACGGAGGGTCCAAATCGCATTCACACCACTGTGATTTAAATATCTCGATGTTTTCGCTAGCGTCAAAGGATGGGGTTCAACCAGAGCTCGTGTTTCGTTTCCAGTGAACTCGTAGTCGACCGCGTAAAACAATAGGCATGTTTATACTGTAGCAGCTTGAATGTTAGCCAACTCCTACTTAGGTTGTAATTTTTTGTCGTGTGGAAGACGAATCTTTGCCTTGAAATCCTAAAAATGGTTCAAATGGCTCTGAGCACTATGGGACTTAACATCTGAGGTCATCAGCCCCCTAGAATTTAGAACTACTTAAACCTAACTAACCTAAGGACATCACACACATCAACGCCCGAGGCAGAATTCGAACCTGCGACCGTAGCGGTCGCGCGGTTCCAGACTGAAGCGCCTAGAGCCGCTCGGCCACACAGGCCGGCCCTTGCAATTCTAATCCGAAAAAGTTAGTGTGTCAGACATTATCATTACCATGTGAAAGATTCATTCTTGAAGCAGATTTAAAGACGAAGTTACAAAGGGTTTCTGAAAAGTATCATCTCGTAAGTACTATAAGTAGATGTCCCCAAATAGTTAGATATAATGTTTGAATATTTGATACTAAACAATCCTTGTTCAACAAATCTTAAGCATTTACACAAAACCAAATAACATTATACGCTGTCCCTCGCTTTAATGACGTTTACATAGAGTGAGTGTGTGTATCAAAATTAAAAACGTGTGACACGGCTGAAAGTATACGGTAATAGAAGCAAAAACGTTCCACGAAACTTCAGTCCGCAATCCAGCCGTTTGAAAGATAGTTGCGGATGTATGCTTACGAGCTGCTACTGTATGGGGTACTCTCCAGTTTCCGGTTATACGATACACCCTGAATAACGTGTTATGAATTCTAAATTTGTATATTTTTGCAAAGCGTTTGGTTTCCTTAATGAATGTCCTTCGCACTGCAGTGGAGTGTATGTCTCTATGAAACTTCCTGGCAATAAAACGGGCACTCGATCCCAGTCACTCGCCTTTGGTGAGCGCTGCAGTCTTTGCGAAAGCGGCTTGCAGGCACAATCTACGATCGCACAGCCTCCATCTGCCAGTACTTGTCATCTAACCTGCAGAATACCATCCTGTACCAGCGCACCTGGGAGGGACCGTAGCGTGGAGAATGGCTCAGCCATTGCCGTTATCCCGGCTAGATCTGCAGCAGAGTTCTTCGGGATTTCGGACAGCAGGAGCGAGCTACGGTTATTTGTGAGTTGGGAAGCTAGCCGTAAACTGAGCCTTGATATACACTCCTGGAAATTGAAATAAGAACACCGTGAATTCATTGTCCCAGGAAGGGGAAACTTTATTGACACATTCCTGGGGTCAGATACAGCACATGATCACACTGACAGAACCACAGGCACATAGACACAGGCAACAGAGCATGCACAATGTCTGCACTAGTACAGTGTATATCCACCTTTCGCAGCAATGCAGGCTGCTATTCTCCCATGGAGACGATCGTAGAGATGCTGGATGTAGTCCTGTGGAACGGCTTGCCATGCCATTTCCACCTGGCGCCTCAGTTGGACCAGCGTTCGTGCTGGACGTGCAGACCGCGTGAGACGACGATTCATCCAGTCCCAAACATGCTCAATGGGGGACAGATCCGGAGATCTTGCTGGCCAGGGTAGTTGACTTACACCTTCTAGAGCACGTTGGGTGGCACGGGATACATGCGGACGTGCATTGTCCTGTTGGAACAGCAAGTTCCCTTGCCGGTCTAGGAATGGTAGAACGATGGGTTCGATGACGGTTTGGATGTACCGTGCACTATTCAGTGTCCGCTCGACGATCACCAGTGGTGTACGGCCAGTGTAGGAGATCGCTCCCCACACCATGATGCCGGGTGTTGGCCCTGTGTGCCTCGGTCGTATGCAGTCCTGATTGTGGCGCTCACCTGCACGGCGCCAAACACGCATACGACCATCATTGGCACCAAGGCAGAAGCGACTCTCACCGCTGAAGACGACACGTCTCCATTCGTCCCTCCATTCACGCCTGTCGCGACACCACTGGAGGCGGGCTGCACGATGTTGGGGCGTGAGCGGAAGACGGCCTAACGGTGTGCGGGACCGTAGCCCAGCTTCATGGAGACGGTTGCGAATGGTCCTCGCCGATACCCCAGGAGCAACAGTGTCCCTAATTTGCTGGGAAGTGGCGGTGCGGTCCCCTACGGCACTGCGTAGGATCCTACGGTCTTGGCGTGCATCCGTGCGTCGCTGCGGTCCGGTCCCAGGTCGACGGGCACGTGCACCTTCCGCCGACCACTGGCGACAACATCGATGTACTGTGGAGACCTCACGCCCCACGTGTTGAGCAATTCGGCGGTACGTCCACCCGGCCTCCCGCATGCCCACTATACGCCCTCGCTCAAAGTCCGTCAACTGCACATACGGTTCACGTCCACGCTGTCGCGGCATGCTACCAGTGTTAAAGACTGCGATGGAGCTCCGTATGCCACGGCAAACTGGCTGACACTGACGGCGGCGGTGCACAAATGCTGCGCAGCTAGCGCCATTCGACGGCCAACACCGCGGTTCCTGGTGTGTCCGCTGTGCCGTGCGTGTGATCATTGCTTGTAGAGCCCTCTCGCAGTATCCGGAGCAAGTATGGTGGGTCTGACACACCGGTGTCAATGTGTTCTTATTATTTCCAGGAGTGTATTTGTAAGGGCGCTGACAGCTAAATGCACGGCTTAGGGGACGAGACCCGTTCCGTCACGCAGTTTTAACCCGTCGCCAAGTCTGAGTCCCTGCTGGTAATGCAGGGCGTAAAAATCAACAGCCGGCCTGCGGTGGCACGAGGACAAGCGACAGAATTGCGGGCAGAGTAAACTATTAACGGCAAAACATAACAGCGACACTTTGGTTAAATTCCTAATATTTTATCAGAGATAAAATACGTTACCTATTACTTGTACATAAACCACGCTACATTTCTAAGAGACGAAGGTAATGAAAAGGAGGCGTTAACTGGTAAAGGATGTGAGGCAGAATTTCAACGGATACGCCTCGTTAACTAATCTGTACTACGAGCAAGCTGTAAACAAAATAAAGGAGAAACTTCGTAAGGAATTAATGTTCAGGGAAAAGAAAGAAAACTTTTAAGGTTTGCCCGATAACACTGCAATTCTGTTATACACAACCAAGACACATCGACAGCTGTAAATAGAAATATATCAGGCGATGCGTAGATCGTTAGATGAGGAAAAGAGACAAAATATCAGAAGAGTTTTGGTGTTTGGGCAGCAAAATAACGATGGCAGAAGTAAGGGGGATATAAAATACAGACTGTCAGCAGAAAAAGAGACTTCCCTGTAAAGGAGGGACGCCGCTCCGTGAAACTTAAGAACGAGATAAATACAGTAGCCTAACATGTTAAAACTCGCTTTAAATGATTGAAAGTGCCAGAGATCTCCCAGTCGTGCACAGAAAGATGGACATCACATAGTGTGAGCTAATCACAGCGCCAAGTGGGATTCTCCCGACAACACGAGGCAGTTGAAGGAACGTACGAAGACTATGGCGCGGAAACAATATTTGGATGACTTTACACGGGGAAGAAATACCGGAAAACTGGAAGGACGAAGTGTGAAGAGTGTAGGCCAGGATATGGTATTGCTCACAGTATTGTTTATATGCATGGGGAGTATCGCGAACCATGGGAACTGCTACCCGAAGGAGGGGAGTTGGCGAACACGGTCTACCACAGCAACAAATGACGGCTACGTTGTGCAACAGGCAAGAAGGGGCCCACGTCAAGCAGCGTGTGCAGTTGCAACCAGGACTGCAAGGCACGCAGCCTCACGCTCCACAGTGACATGGCGGTTGCATGGTGGTGATCTCTTTGCCCGACGACCAGTACCTCGTGTTCCGTTGACTCCCGCACATGGGCGGCAGCGTTGGCGATGGAGCCAATATCATCGAGATTGGACCATCGAGGAATGGGGTCGCGCGCTCTTCTCGGATGAGAGCAGTGTCAGTCTGAATTGTGCTCCTGGGCGTACCCTCATACGACAAGAGGTGGGAACACAATGCAGGAACAGTGTTGATTGAACACAATAGTCTTGGTGGTCCACGTCTATGGTATCGGAAGGCATAAAGTTGCACGGGCGTACTGATCTCCATATTTTTGAGCACGCACAATTACTGGTCAACGATATATTGATACTATACTTTTTACCCATGTGCGTTTTATCGCGGATCCATTCGGACCCGATTTCATTTTTATGTATGGCAATAGCGCAATCGCATCAAATGGTGCAGACAAAGAAACTCATGGAACGAGAGGGTATTCGACGAATGGACTGGTCTGCGCATTCCCACGACTTAATCACATCGAGCACATGTGAGATGTGTTAGAGAGACGCATTGCTGGACGTACGTATGCACCAACGACTGTCCAACAGTTGTCCACTGAGCTGGTGGAGGAATGGGGTTCCCTTTCACAAGAACTCCCGACCAACCTTGCGGCTAGCATGGGAGCATCGTGTAGAGCATGCGCTGCTGTCCGTGGTAATCACGCACCCTCTTAAGAACCGTGGCCCGTCTTTTATAATGTCCAGGAGACGATCCTCCCGGTTACTTCAGTGTAATTATCGTCATTGAATAAAAGTGTCATTTCTATTCGTATCATTGCGTAATTCTTTTACTTTCTTTACCATACTCTACTTTCTAGGTATGGTCCAAGTTTCGTCGAACTATGTTACTTGGCAGAGACACATCATGCGACAGTTACTTTGCGCGCCAATATATGTTAATATCTAATTTAGGATTATGTAATAGGGAGTCTTCCCTGGACGTGTTTCCTTGGAGTGTAGACTTGTACAGAAGTGAAACGGCGTCTTTAACCAGTACAGACAAAAAGAGAAGAGAAGCTTTTAAAATATGGTGGTTCAGAGCAATGCTGAAGATGTGTTGTAGATCGCGTAGGTAATAGAGGGGCAATGTATGGAATTACGGAGAACACAAGTTACGGTACATTTCGACAAAAAAGAGGGTTATTGAAAGGACACGTCCTGAGACATCAAGGAATCGTCATTTTGGTAATGGAAGGAAGTTTTTGTATGGAGGGGTTTATTTTAAAGGGGAACAAAGCCTTAATACAGCGAGAATTTCAAAACAAATGAATGATGCAATACGTATGCAGATACGAAGAGACTTGCGCAGTATAGACTGCCATTGAGAGTTCCATCAAATCAAGCTTCGCTCTGATTACTAGCCCGCATCTCGTGGTCGTGCGGTAGCGTTCTCGCTTCCCACGCCCGGGTTCCCGGGTTCGATTCCCGGCGGGGTCAGGGATTTTCTCTGCCTCGTGATGGCTGGGTGTTGTGTGCTGTCCTTAGGTTAGTTAGGTTTAACTAGTTCTAAGTTCTAGGGGACTTATGACCACAGCAGTTGAGTCCCATAGTGCTCAGAGCCATTTGAACCATCTGATTACTAAAACAACAACAAGAGTTATTTTAGAATAACTCAGGCCAAGTATACACTGCCTGAGAAAAAAAAAAAATTAAACACCCAGAGTTGGAGAAGGAAACGAAATGCAACTTCGCGGGTGGAGAGGATACGTGATGATATTTTAGTGATTGCAAAATCGAATTAGATTTACATAGAACTTGGCAGTATGAGCCCACTTATCAGTACGATGTTGCACAGCCTCTGTCCTGGATTCGGTTGGGAAAGGTGTCATAAAGCCGCTATATCTTGTCCTGGGGTAATCTGACTCACAACTGTTGTAACTGGTCCTTAATTTCCTTGATAATAGCGCTGGGACAGAGTTGTCATCCGTACTGGTCCCACACATGTTTATGGCCGCGGGAGTACCTCAGCTCTGGCTCTGAGCACTATGGGACTCAACTGCTGAGGTCATTAGTCCCCTAGAACTTAGAACTAGTTAAACCTAACTAACCTAATGACATCACAAACATCCATGCCCGAGGCAGGATTCGAACCTGCGACCGTAGCGGTCCTGCGGTTCCAGACTGCAGCGCCTTTAACCGCACGGCCGGAGTACCTCAGCATCACGCACACTGTTTACGGAAATGTGTGCCCCGTATCGAAGAGCATTGTCCTGTCGGAAAACGTCACCGCAATAGTGTCGCTTCAGAGGTAACATATGAGGACACTGGATGTCCATGATATTCCGTTGTGCCGTTAGTCCTCCCCCCCCTCCCCCCGGTCACTACTAGCCTAGCCGTGACGTGAAGTCATGCCCGATGCGTCCCCACGTCAAGACGCCAGAAGTAACATCGCTTTGCCTCCCCAAAACATTACAAGAATGGGAGCTCTCACCACGTCGCCGACATACCCGCCGACGACGCTCATCAGAGTAAAGGAGAACAACCGCGATTCATCGCTGAAATGGTTGGGTTGTTTGGGGGGAGGCGACCAAACAGCGAGGTCATCGGTCTCATCGGATTAGGGAAGGATGGAAGTCGGCCGTGCCCTTTCGAAGGAACCATCCCGGCATTTGCCTGGCGTGATTTAGGGAAATCACGGAAAAGCTAAATCAGGATGGCCGGACGCGGGATTGAACCGTCGTCCTCCCGAATGAGAGTCCAGTGTGTTAACCACTGCACCACCTAGCTCTGTTTCGCTGAAAGCAATGCGAAGCCATTCATCAGCAGTCCATGTTTCCCGGTCACGGCATCACTCCAAACGCAGCCGTTTGTGCTGCATTTTTAAAGACAGCCTACGCGTGTTAGCTAATTCTCTAATCTGGCTGCTTCTAGTCTCAGAGCAATTATGTGGGAAGACAGAATGTCGCAGGGAGTCCATCACTTGTTCTCGGATGGCAGGCGCAGATATGAATGGATTACGATGTGCTTGGTAGACAAAACTGCGTTCTCCCGTGTGGTAGTCAGACGTTTGTGTGTATGCCCTGACATTCGTACGTAGTCCGACATCCGACATCTGCCCTACAGACCTTGATATTGCACGATCCGACAAGCCGGCCAAATGGAGACCCACAGTGAGGCCCCTTTCAAAACTGTCAGGTTTTGATGAAATTTTCTCACACTAGTACCAAGTATCTCCGTGTGCTTCACATGGTTCAAATGGCTCTAAATACTGTGGGACTTAACATCTAAGGTCATCAGTCCCATAGACTTAGAATTACTTAAACCTAACTAACCTAAGGACATCACACACATCCATGCCCGAGGCAGGATTCGAACCTACGACCGTAGCAGCAGCGCGGTTCCGGACTGAAGCGCCTAGAACCGCTCGGTCACAGCTGTGCTTCACAGTGATCACTCAACATTTGACGCTCTTCACGCCCCTTATAAACCTACTATACTTGGTAACAACACTAAACACGAGTAACACTAATTCACTCTGGTGGCGGTTCTACTTGCCACAGAGAATTGCTATTCTAATCATTTACATATCCACATACTGTACGTGTAAGGTGTTAAATGAAATCGACCTTCTACGTGCTTCAGGTAGTATATTTTGAGTTGTGCCGCTGTTACAACATATGAGTAGTAAACGAATTTACATGTCTAAGAATCTGTTACATAAGCAGTTAAACAGGACTTCACGTTATTTACTACACGAACACGCTTATTATGCCGTGGAGTGTAACGAGCTGGACTATACTAATGGCACCATCTTTCAGTGAATGCTAGAGACGTCATTTACTCGAATGAACTAACTGATATCTTTCTAACCTACAAATAGCGGTGAGTAACATTTGTCTTCCGCAATCTGGCAAAGCGACGCACTAATGGTGTGGTGTATGTCTCACTGCGTCGATGATGTTTTGAGCGTTTCAGAATGAGGTAGATTTCCCTGAAGATGACATTTAGGCCACTAATTTTCCTTGTAGTAACATTAGGAACCTTAGGCATTCCTTCCATAGGGAATGTAAGTTAATACTACAGTTACAGCTCTATCCAAAGGAAAGTCTAATAATATTTAACGCTTGGCGGACGTCATTAGATGCGCGATGATACATCATACGTACTCCCCGTGGACATGATGTTCCATAATCCAGTCAGCTTGTTACGAGGCCCGCACAAGACACGCACGAGTGCCCTAGCCGTGGTTTCCGGCTGCCGGGCGCGCCGTCATGACGTCACCAGAGGTGAAGGCAGGGTCACCTCCACACCCTGTCCGGCGCCTTAAAAACGAGTTTCGCTCCCAGACGCTGTTCCGAGCGAGACTCCGCATAGCTTATTTTGTGTAGCGGTCGACCACGTGCTCTGCTTCCTCTACCGTAAAAGCGACCTACGCTTTCGGTAATGTCAGCGAAGAGCCCCTGGGGCGAAATGAATCTATATATTTACGTATTCTTACTTTTTGACAGAAAAGTTCCATACTTAATGTTGAATAACTAGTAAATTGTTTTTATTCTACTGATTTTTGTACGCCTAACCTGGGGCAAAAACCCAGTTGAAAGTTGTCTATCTAACGGCTTCGAGGAAGAATAAAAAACTGATTTTCATGTCCTTGTAATTAATAACCTAATTTAAATGTTGAAAATGCTTCCGTAATCTACTCATTAAGAGATATGATCTTAAGTTAAAGATTTAAGACAATAATCCAGGTTTATTTCTAAAAGGTTTATCTTGATCGCACAAAATATTTCTTTTTAATAATCCACTGTACCGCATCGACTCCTGCCATCTTCATATCATAAAATATTCTGATGTAGGTGTCAACGTCAAAATGTACACATGTGGGTACATATTGAGTGCTTAATATGTACCCAAATGTGTAGATTTTGACGCACTTAATATGTAGCCACATGTGTACATTTTGACGTTGATACCCACATCAGAATATTTTATGTTCTGAAAATAGCAGTAGCCGAAACCAGTAATAATGGATTGTTAAAAAAAAAGTGATCAAGGTGGACCTTTACGAATAAAGTGCCACAATACGATCGCGGACCCACTTACGGACTTTGTCTTCAATTGATAAATAACACAAGTATTACAAAATGGTTCAAATGGCTCTGAGAACTATGGGACTTAACTTCTGAGGTCATCAGTCCCCTAGAACTTAGAACTACTTAGACCTAACGAACCCAAGGACATCACACACATCCATGCCCGAGGCAGGATTCGAACCTGCGACTGTAGCTGTCGTGCGGTTCCAGACTGAAGCGCCTAGAACCGCTCGGTCACACCGGCCGGCCACAAGTACTACAGTTACTAAATTCGTCTATGTAAGTCTGCAGGCTTTCGTGGCCGATGTTACAGAAGATAAAATCTTCTGGGTTGTTAGACGGCGTCATATTTCTTCAAACGATCAACGTTTCGACGCCTCTGCTGGAACCTTCTTCTCTTGTGGTGTCAATTGTAGTTTGAGCACCCAATCTACAGCCCTGCATATTGAGCACCCAATCTACAATGGTCACCACAAAGTTCTGAAGAAGATCCCAGCAGAAGGATCAAAACGTAGATCGTTTGAAGAAATATGAATCGGCCCAACAGCTCAGAAGATTTTAACTTCAACTTTGTATATGTTTTGAGGCAGCGTAACTCACGAAGCCCAAATTAGCAGACTATATTAATCCACTTTTGACAGTGCACTTAGTGACTTCCAACTAACTTAACGCATAATTTCAAACTTTAACGGATCTTTTTCTCAATGGCAACTCGCGCAAAGTGATGAAAGGGGAAAAAAATTATCGCTTTCTACATTTTCGCAGTAATACTTCAGCACCAGGCTTGATGTTTTGGTTTATTACTTATTTATTACTAAATCTCTTCACAACACATTTTGCAGACAGTACCCACATTTACCGCTAAGGTACCTGCGAAATTATACCGTTTTACGGCAGGTATTTGAGGAGGTGTGACGTTTTATACACGGTAATTGGAATCCTTAAGGAATCACGGAAGGAGATTTATTACTAATCGTAGAGTTCGTAATGATTCACAAACTCGTAATTATCAGTACCATTTCTGCTCGGATCTTTGTTACTTACAGAAAGGCATTTCAAATTATGTAGCCCATGTCTAGAGTAATTACTGGTGTGCGACAGTACGTCGCCCTGCATACAAAAAATTTCATAATACATAGCTCTGCACTTTAAATAACAATTTTTGTGGATAGTGGCCACGTTCTGGGGTGAAACCCTCAAACTTTTCGCCATCTTTCTTGTGGTTACCATCAGGATGATGATGCACATCGTACTTACAATCTGTGACAAAGAGGAGCTGTAAGCATATCCTAGCGTTTAGTACACTGAATTTCATAGCAATACCACGACCTCTAATAAATATAGGCTGGATACAGAATCATCTGTCGACTTTTTACGCATTGGTTTGTCAATAAAAAATCGGAGCATGGCAGTCGGGGCTAGTACTTGGCCGCTGTTTCCATGGGGCTGAAGTTTCTGACAACTGAATAATGTGGAAGCGCGAAAGAAATGGGGGAAGAGGGAGGGCGAAGTACCTGATGGAAAAAGAACAAGGAGAAAGGCAGGCCCTAAAAGGGGAAGGACGTGGAGATGTGTTAAAGGAAGTCCTGAGGTTCGGACGGGATTGTGTTGAGCAACCGTTCTTTAAGACCTACCTCTCACTGGTATGGCGGTGTCTTTTCTTGTTCACAGCAAATAGATGGAAACACTCTTCTTATCAAGGGAGACAATGCAACGATAGCGTGAGGACTATGTTGCGTTTGTTTTGTTCGTTACGGCTTTCTATTGATCGGCACTGTGTAACATCCTCTTAGAAAAATTATGAATGACTGTGCTAGTAAACTTCTACCTTATGTGATACAAAGACAGCCGAGTAAAACTGAACGTACTCAGATAGTTCTCTCTTTACTTATTCTGATCACTAAACTGATACACAATATTTTTTAGCGCAACGCAATCTGACTTTCAATAATCCCTACAAAAGTGTGGCCCTGACCAACAATAACCTATACCTTTCATGAATCACTTACCTCACAAAAATCTTCGTTACTCGAACTACTGCAATACAGCGAGCGCCAACACTGCCAGCTAAATAAAAGATTCTAACTACTGAAGGCACTAACTACGGATAGGCATAGTTAGCAAATGAATGATTTTGATAGGGAACAAACAATACATTTACCTCCTTTTTCTGGCGGACACACGTCCAGATAGTCCGCTTACAGTAACCTCTCAAAACTCTGGCATCTCTCTCTCCACATCCACCACTGCTGGCGGCTCACCTCCAACTGCACAACGCTACGCGCTGTTCACGTCCAACTGCCCAACACTACACTAGTGAATATTTCTACAATGAGTCGAACCAGCCACAGACTGCACACAGCACAGTCAGTGATTTTCGTACAGAGCGCTACGTGGCGTTACCAATATAAAAACCCAAACAAACTACTTACAACTGATACAGTGAAATAAACGAAAAACGGACTGCGTTAGTGTTGGGAGCAACGTCACTTTGGATTGTGTGATTTCCATAATCTGAATTTGTATCTCACAAACAAATTATTGAAGTGTATGTCTTTCGCTTTATGGCCAAGTTACCTTGATCTTAATAAACGAAAAAACGAGCTAACCAGCGATGTCGATCAAACGACAACCAAGTCGATGCCCAGTCCTCGTTTTGTCTGCTGCGCGGCAAGTGTCGCAAGCACCCAGCTAACGCAGAGAGATCCCGGCACTGGCTGAAGTTGCTGAGTGCATTGGACGACCGCGAGCTTAACAGCTTCCCGAAATACCCGGCTCCTGTTTCCTCAGCGTCATGTCAGACGGCCGGACCGCAAAGTCGCCGCCGGAATTTCCACACCGCTTACAGTTCACAGCCGGCTGCCGGCGTCAGTACGAGGCAGCCCTGGCGGCACTTGCTCCTCTCCGTTTGGGAAGACGCGCCGCGTGCCAGTCATTTGCTCAACGCCGCCGCCACGACATTATCTGCGGCAGTGCGGCTGCATCGCTTTCCACCGACCACTGTCTTTTGCTCACTTAATTTTCTTCTGGGCTATCTTGGCAACTTGTTGTTGTTGTTGTTGTTGTTGTTGTGTACACTCCGAAGACTGATTTGATGCAGCTCTCGGTAATAGTCTATCCTCTGCAGGCCTCTTCATTTCTGAAAAATAAGCCGGCCGCTGGTGGCCGAGCGGTTCTGGCGCTACAGTCTGGAACCGCGCGACCGCTACGGTCGCAGGTTCGAATCCTGCCTCGGGCATGGATGTTTGTGTAGTCCTTAGGTTAGTTAGGTTTAAGTAGTTCTAAGTTCTAGGGGACTTATGACCTCAGCAGTTGAGTCCCATAGTGCTCAGAACCATTTGAACCATTTTTTTTTTCTGAAAAATATCACAACATACGCTCAATTTAAGCTGCTTATTGTATTTAATCATGAGTCTTCCTCTACAATATTTACCCCTTACACTTCCCTACATAACCAAATTGACTATCCATTGATGCATCAGGATGCATCCTATCAATCGATTCCTTCTTTTACTCAAGTAGTGCCGCAATTGGTTTTTGTCAGTTGTATTCAGTACGTGTTTGTTAGTTACTCGATCTACCCAAATAGTGTACAGCATTCTCCTTTAACCCCACATTTCGTAAGCTTCTATTTTCTTGTTGTCTGAATTGCTCATCGTCCGTGTTTCGCTTCGTTACAAGACTACTTTCCAGACAAATACCTTCAGAAAAGACTTCGTTACACATTTGTACTAGATATTAACAAGTTTCTCTTCTTCAGATATTGGTTTATTTCTGTTGCGAGCATAGATTTCATATCCTCTCTACTTCAGCCATCGTCAGTTATTTTTGTTGCCTAAACTGCATTACATATAGGGGGTCGACAAAAATGTGGAAATTCGTGCTTAAACATAAATTCAGAGCTAGCCAAGCCTGCACGTTGTGCGAGCGTCAGTCGTCGTCACAACAATGTTATGTGTTGTTGTGAGTTAAGCGAATTCGAACGTGAGCAAAAAAAAAGGGGGGGGGGGGTTTCAAATGGCTCTGAGCACTATGGGACTTAACATCTGAGGTCATCAGTCCCCTACACTTAGAACTACTTAAACCTAACAAACCTAAGGACATCACACACATCCATGCCCGAGGCAGGATTCGAACCTGCGACCGTAGCGGTAGCGCGGTTCCAGGCTGAAGCGCCTAGAACCGCTCGGCCACACCGGCCGGCCAGAAGTTCTAATTGTAGATTGTTACCGAGAACATCATCGAACGATACAGTGATCACGAAACATATGCCACAGCATCTCTTCTCAATCCAGACAAAATCCTGGTAATAACAATGAATCCCATCACAAGGGCTCCGACGGGTATCTCGAGTAGGCCGTCGTGTTAGTGCGCGTTGACATTCTCTGCCACGGGGTTGTGGCGTGTTTCGGCATATAAGATAGATGAATCATCTGTGATAGGCATCTTCCTCGGCGAATGAACGCTATGAAATTGCGAAATATAGCAGGGCTACAGGCACCTGCAATGGTGATATGACAACTAGAGAAGGTTTGACAGATATCACTGCCAGCCGGAGTGGTCGTGCGGTTCTAGGCGCTACAGTCTGGAACCGATCGACCGCTACGGTCGCAGGTTCGAATCCTG
Source organism: Schistocerca nitens (assembly GCF_023898315.1). Classification (NCBI taxonomy): domain Eukaryota; kingdom Metazoa; phylum Arthropoda; class Insecta; order Orthoptera; family Acrididae; genus Schistocerca; species Schistocerca nitens. The sequence goes on along the minus strand of NC_064614.1, from coordinate 623,333,821 downwards.
CCTCGGGCATGGATGTGTGCGATGCCTTTAGAACTAATTAAACCTAACTGACCTAAGTTCTAGGCGACTAATGATTTCAGAAGTTACGTCGCATAGTGCTCAGAGCCATTTGAGCCAACAGATATTACTCTTCTGACAAGAGGAAAGCTAGGAATCAAAGATCTGAAGATAAGTGATACGAAATGATTCATATCTAAAAAGTAATATATTTTTTTGTTAATTGTTGCCTCTTCGTTAGAGTGTTACTTGGCTTTTATTGTTTGACTGCGCCGACAAAACACAATCAAATTAGAAATCACACAAAAACTCACAAAATAATTCCAGAAAACAATAGGAAGTAGTCAAATACAAAAACTAAGAATAATCAAGAAACCAAAGGGGTTCCGTACGCAGTCATACTCCACTGCGTTGGAACGTCTCTGCTGTTAGCGCGGCCACTCGAAATCACTGTCGTTCGCCACAGTTCCTACAGCCAAATGCAAAGACTCTATATAGTGGGACGAACAGGTTCCAGTGCGAAGTATCTAAATGTAGTTTACCAGTTTCAGCATTCGCGTGATAAGGGAAACATCCAGAAAACATCGCTCGGAACCACGGGTACTTGTAACTATTTAGATTTGTTTCTGGGAAAGTTTTCGTTTTGTGTATTACCGTCGTTTTCCTCGCGGCGAAGACAAACAAGATGACGCAAGGGGGGCAGTGACGCAAGGCGATCTATTAGTAAGATGCGCTGTCCACGTAGCGCGGCCGTGCCTGCCCGCCTGACGCCATCCGCGCGCTCGGCCGCCAGGTGTCGCTTCGCTGAGTGCAGCCAGCGTGCAAATGGGTGCCGCTCTTCTCGCCAAACACTCGCTCACTGCTTGCATTTTACACGAGGCTGTCTTCCTTTATAGTTTTTTGTTCATTCACGATAAACAATTGTGCAATGCATTTTGTGCTGATGACGTTCCACAGCTTCCAAGTTCTTGAAAGAAGAGGACATGACTATCAAGAAGGTGAATACCGAGCTGGTACCCAAATACTGTCTTATTTACACGCGTTACCAACATATAGATGACTTTCGCTCATTTTCACATGAACACATGATCTATTCACTACTGGTTTCGATAATACTGTCACTTGTGATTGACATAATCAATTAATACGAACCTGTTAGGGCAAGCCTCTGTATTAAGAAGCATTAAGAATTCAACACAATTTGTGTAACAGTACCTGCATTATTTTTACTGTTTTAAAGAAATGTACAAGCTTGTTCAATAAAAGAAAGTCACAGTTTCTTTCCTCCGTTTAGTAAATTTTTGTGCGATATACGTTACCCATCAACAAGCACACTATTAAGACGGTAGTTTTGTAATTGAGAATAAACAAATACCGTTGGAATTAAGAGTATACGTGCTCCCTAACTACCTGCGTATACGGCTGGTCTTGTAAAAATGAGCAAAAGTCATTTAAAAATGGCTCAAATGGCTATGAGCACTATGGGACTTAACATCTGAGGACATCAGTCCCCTACAACTTGGAATTACTTAAACCTAACTAACCTAAGGACATCACACACATCCATGCCCGAGGCAGGATTCGAACCTGCGACCGTAGCGGTCGCTCGGTTCCAGACTGTAGCGCCTAGAACCGCTCGGTCACACGGGGAGGCCAAAAGTCTTCTAAATGTTGGTAAAGCGTGTAACTAAGTCGGTACTTGGGTATCAACTCGGTATTCACCTAGTGAGATACGGGAAACCCCATAAAACACACATCCAGGCTGGCCGACACACCAACCCTCGTCGTTAATCCTCCGGGCGGATTCAATCTGCGGCTGGCGCACATCTCCTAAGCGTGCACTATAAACAAGTACGTTATTTTCTACAAATTCATAAAAACATTTGAAGACGATATCTTTAGATTGTGATGAAATACAGCCAAAGTGAGGAGCTCTACACATGGTACAAATCGCTGTTCGTTGCACAGAAGAGGTATTGTTGTTGTTGTTGTTGTCGTTGTCGTTGTCGTTCTCATTCGGATTGGCCGAGCGGTTCTAGGCGCTTCAGTCTGGAACCGCGCGACCGCTACGGCCGCAGGTTCGAATCCTGCCTCGGGTATGGGTGTGTTTGATGTCCTTAGGTTAGTTAGAACTATACTTATAACTAATTAAACCTAAGTTCTAGGGGACTGATGACCTCAGATGTTAAGTCCCATAGTGCTCAGAGCCATTTGAACCATTTGTCCTCATTTCGAAGACTGGTTTGGCGCAGCTCTCCATGTTATTCTATGCATCTCTCTCTAACTAACGCAACCTACATACATTTTAATCTGCTTACTATATTCAGTCCTTGGTCTCCCTGTAGAATGCTGCCCCCCCCCCCCCCTCCCCACGCCCCCCAGTACTTGCTTCTATTAAATCCGAGCTAGGACGTAAAAACAGCACCGAAAGCTAATAAATTGAACTGGGTGATATGTTCTGTTACCTGAACAGTAGATTATTTTACTATTGGCTGAATAAATTAGGAAGTAGCTTGTAAGATTTCACTGTACATAAACAAGTAAGACTCCTCTAAATAATGTTCCCTCTCCTTTTGTTGCAGGTGAGTAACTCGATGCCAGCCGTAAGATTTGTGAGAAAACGTGACCTCTGTGGTAAGTAAAACCACCTCGCTGCAACACAAGTGATTCCCATGACTGCAGCATCCGATCTGGAGGAGGAGTAGAGAATGCACATAGACGCTACTTTACTCTGAATCACTAACCACTTTTACCTCTTCTGCTGATAGCTCCATGTATACAGAAAACAATGCACGGTCCGCAGGTCCGTCTTTTAGCCGAATAATGGTGTTTGTTATTTCACCGAAACATGTATCGTGATAGTTTCATTTATTCAAAGCAACCACGGGTAATAAAGGAGATACTGAATGACAAATTTTTGACAATTTCAATATGAAATGTATGGTAAAAGAAGTCATACATTTTCTCAAATGCTACGTATTTTGGTTCTTACCAAATGATACTCTTTCAGTTTTTACAGATTGGAGTTAACTGTCTCAGAATTATGAGCTTATAAATCAAAGATAAAGCGTACGATTGACGTCGATTTGTTTTGTTGTTTGATTTTTGGATTCCACATTAGCCAAAGACAACTGCATAGCCCGTTTCTTTGGATGAATTGTCACTTCGATATGTTGTTGTTATGATCTTCAGTCCAGAGACTGGTTTGATGCTGCTCTCCGTGCTACTCTATCCCGTACAAACTTCATCTCCATGCAACTACTGAAACCTACGTCCTTCTGAATCTGATGAGTGTATTCATCTCGTCGTCTCCCTCTACGATTTTTACCCTCCACGTTTCCCTCCAATACTAAATTGGTGATCCGTTGATATCTCAGAACGTGTCCTAACAACCGATCCCTTCTTTTAGTGAGGTTGTGCCACAAATTCTTCTCCTCAGTTCTATTCAGCGCTCCTCACTAGTTACGTGATCTACCCATATAATCTTCAGCATTCTTCTGTAGCACCACATTTCTAAAGCTTCTATTCTCTTCTTGCCTAAACTAGTTATGTTTCACTCCATACAAATACGCTCAGAAAGGACTTCCTGACCCTTAAATCCATACTGGATGTTAACAAACTTCTCTTCTCCAAAAACGCTTTCCTTACCATACCCAGTCTACATTTTATATCCTTTGACCATCATCAGTTATTTTGCTCCCCAAATGTCAAAACTCATCTCCTAGTTAAGTGACTCATTTCCTAATATAATTCCCTCAGCACCACCTGATTTAATTCGACTACATTCCATTAACCTCGTTTTGCTTTTGTTGATGTTCATCTTTTATCCTCCTTTCTAGACTCTGTCCATTCCGTTCCAAAGCTGTTCCAGGTCCTTTGCTCTCTCTGACACAATTACAATGTCATCGGCAAAACTCAACGGGACTCTCTACTAATTGTAAACAGCCTTTCGCTCCCTGTATTTTACCCCTGCCACCTTCAGAATTTGAAAGAGTATTCCAGTCAACATTGTTAAAAGCTTTCTCTAAGAATACAAATGCCAGAAACGTAGGTTTGCCTTTCCTTAGTCTTTCTTCTAAGATAGGTAGTAGAGTCAATATTGCTTCACGTGTTCCAACATTTCTACGGAATCCAAATTGATCTTGCCAGAGGTCAGCTTCTATCAGTTTTTCCATTCGTTTGTTAAGAATTGGTGTTAGTATTTTGCAGCCATGACTTATTAAACTGATAGTTCGGTAGCTTTCACCCCTGTTGACCGCTGCTTTCTTCTTGAAGTCTGAGGATATTTCGCCCGTCTGATACATCTTGCTCACCAGATGGTATAGTTTTGTCATGGCTGGCTCTCCCGAGGCTATCAGTAGTTCTAATGGAATGTTGTGTTCTCCCGGGGTATTTCTTTAACTTTGGTCTTTAAGTGCTCTGTCAGATTCTTCACGCATATTATGTCCCCTATTTCATCTTCATCTATGTCCTCTTCCATTTCCATAATATTGCCCTCAAGTACATCGTCCTTGTATAGACTTTCTATATACTTCTTCCATCTTTCTGCTTTCCCTTCTTTGCTTTTATATTCACACAGGTGCTTCTCTTTTCTGCAACGATCTCTCTAATTTTTCTGTAGGCAGTATCTATCTTACCTCTAGTGATACACGCCTCTACATCCTTGCATTTGTCCTCTATCCATCCTGGCTTAGCCATTTTGCACTTCCTGTCGCTCTCATTCTTGGGACATTCGTATTTCTTTTCGCCTACTTCATTTACTGCATTTTTATATTTTCTCTTTTTATCAGTTAAATTCAGTATCTCTTGTGTTACCCAAGGATTTCTACTAGCTCTCATCTTTTTGCTTACGTGGTCTTCTGCTGCCCTCACTATGTCATCTCTCAAAGCTACCCATTCTTCTTCTACTGTATTTCTTTCCCCTGTATTTGTCAATCGTTCCATAATGCTCTCTCTGAAACTATCTACAACCTCTTGTTCTTACAGTTTATCCAGGTCCCATCTCCTTAAATTTCCACTTTTTTGCAGTGTAACTCACCTATTGGGAAAGTGACTCACAAGGCGTTTATTTGACCAGTTCATAAATACTGTTCATCCCCTTATCTGGTAGGACTGATAAAGGAGATAGAGAAGAACCAACGAAGAGCGGCGTGTTTCATAATGAAGTGGTTTAGTCGGTGCGAGAGCGTTACCGATATGCTCAATAAACTCCATTGGCAGACGTTATAAGAGAGGCGTTGCGCATCACGGAAAGATTTGCTATTGAAATTTCGAGACAGCACTTTTCGGGAAGAGTCGGATAACATATTACTTCATCTCACATAACTCTCGCGTAATGACAACTACAACAAAATTCGAAAAATTAGAACGAATACAGAGGCTTACCAAAACCATTCTGCACACACGCCATTCGCCCATGTCACAGAGCAAAGGGAGGGGGAGGGGGGGGGGGAGTTTGTGGTACCAAAAGTACCCTCCACCACACATCATTAGGTAGCTTGCGGAGCGTGATGTAGATGTGAATGAGAGAGAGAGAGAGAGAGAGAGAGAGAGAGAGAGAGAGAGAGAGAGAGAGAGAGAGAGAGAGAATGAATCTCCTAGCAGTGAACAACTAGCCTAATCTCCTTACAAGCAGGTAAAAGATAAAACTAGCCCAAAGATTATTTTGAACACGGCAGTGATTCCCAGCCAGTGATAAAAGAACAAACGTTTTAACGTAGGTCCTAATCACGATGCTAATTAGCATTTTCATCGTGTATAAATCATTACCAGAGGTGAGAAAAGCGATAAGTGCCAGAAAAAAAATTTGGTGCAGTTGCATGAGTAGGACTAAAGATGTGTTCATTAATGTTAACACCAATCATGTGTACATATTCTGTAAACTGACTCGTTCCACAGCATTTGAGTATAAAGAATAGTTCAAACAGTATATGGAACGTGTAACCAACTTACTAAGAAATCCTTGGACCGTCTGAGGATGAGAGGGCTACGTTTGTAGGCAGTCACTTGGGCACTTTGTCACCAAGCCGTACTCCTCTTGGTTAAATGACAGATGTTTCCTTTTGTTTATCTTATTCTTATTTCTCCCGCTCGAAACGCGATAAATTAAGTAGAATACAATTACAATAGGTCTTTAATGATTGATCTTAAAACCGCCTTCCAGATATTTCCACGTACCATCATTGAGCATTTTTAAACAGCTCTCATACTGACGGGACGGAAACTACCTGCTTTCTGCGATAGCATCTACATCTACATCCATACTCCGCAAGCCATCTGACGGTGTGTGGCGGAGGGTACCTTGAGTATCTCTATCGGTTCTCCCTTCTATTCCAGTCTCGTATTGTTCGTTGAAAGAAAGATTGTCGGTATGCCTCTGTGTGGGCACTAATCTCTCTCTGATTTTATCCTCATGGTCTCTTTGCGAGATATACGTAGGAGGGAGCAATATACTGCTGGACTCTTCGGTGAAGGTATGTTCTCGAAACTTCAACAAAAGCCCGTACCGAGCTACTGAGCGTCTCTCTTGCAGAGTCTTCCACTGGATTTTATATATCATCTCCGTAACGCTTTCGCGATTAGTAAATGATCCCGTAACGAAGCGCGCAGCTCTCCGTTGGATCTTCTCTATCTCTTCTAACAACCCTATCTGGTACGGATCCCACACCGGTGAGCAGTATTCAAGCAGTGGGCGGACAAGTGCACTGTAAACTACTTCCTTTGTTTTCGGATTGCATTTCCTTGGGATTCTTCCAATGAATGTCTGGCATCTGCTTTACCGACGATTAATTATACATGGTCATTCCATTTTAAATCACTCCTAATGCCGACTTCCACATAATTAACTGCTTCCAGTTGCTGACCTGCTATATTGTAGCTAAATGATAAAGGATCTTTCTTTCTATGTATTCACAGCACATTACACTTGTCTACATGAGATTCAGTTGCCATTCCCTGCACAAGCGTCAATTCGTTGCAGATCCTCCTGCATTTCAGTACAATTTTCCATTGTTACAGCCTCTCAACATACTACAGCATCATCCGCAAAAAGCCTCAGTGAACTTCCGATGTCATCCACAAGGTCATTTATGTATATTGTGAATAGCAACTGTCCTATGACACTCCCCTGCGGCACGCCTGAAATCACTCTTACTTCGGAAGACTTCTCCCCATTGAGAATGACATGCTGCGTTCTGTTATATTGTATTCTTTTACATTTAAAGCACTATATTGCAGCGCATGTCCGAACGAATATTGCATCTTATTTCTTCACAACACAGGCGCTACAATATAGTATTTATCGGCCGATAACGGGCCTGCGACTTCCAAATAAAATGTCTTCCCTATATTGAAGTGACATTAATGCAGTTTACAAGGAAGAGGTATGATATATGGAAGGCGACGTGTGAAAGTTTGGCTTTGGCCGTGAGCAGAGCCCGTTGCCGTTCAAAAGCTACTGGAGACCTCTGGCTCTTGATGCCAGTACACTCAGCTGACGGTGGAAGTTTCTCCATACAGTGCGCTCGCTCCTGTGCACTATTGGCGGGCAGACCCAGTATATGCCAGCTTCACATCTTTCCGCGCAATTTTCACTTATTCCCTGCTGCCTGACGCTCAAACTCCAGAATCCAGAGAAATACAACGCAGAATTTTCTGCGACCACGGCTCGGTACATCCGCGTTTGCATAAGCTGTGTGGTTTACTCAGAATGCTGTTTGCTTGCGTTAGCTGTTTTGCTCATAATTGACGACCGCCGCGAAACTAAATAGAGAGGAAGACTTGCGGATCTTGCGAATACAGTGGGATGCGCATGGGCTTTCCGTCACCCTCATTTGCGCCGTTTCCACGATGCGCCCTGCGGCGCAGCGAGGAAGGAGCTTGGAATTCTTCAATATCTCCCTCATGCGGCAGTTGCCGCTACATCGAAATAAATCAGACTATCCGTTGCAGTCTTTCAACGAAGGTTTACTGAGAATAGCGAACAGTTAGATAGATTCTCCCAGGCTACTAGGTTTTTTTTTAATAACCATTTACCCAGAGCTCATTCAGTTTTAATGAATTGCTGTGGCGAATTAGATGGTATATTCGTAGATGTTACTCAGGCGACTCTAAATCAGGAAATACTTTTTGCGAAGAAAGTTTTTTGTATAAATTATATAGTGGTTTCGTTTGTGTGTTTGAGGACAGATTCAGTGAATTTTTATCAAGGGATGGTTCCAAACAGGCAAGATAGAGAACATAAAAAGAGCTCACGAATTATGTTCACATAATACTGGACGAACTTGTTTAGCATAGCAAATCGTTAACTGGGCTGGATACTCGTAATTACATCTACTACTAATAATGCCATACATACATTTAATTCAGAAACTTCTGAGCATACTGCTACCTACGTTACCACGAAATGTCCTTTTTCGATCTGAGAATCTTATCTCACGCACGATCCGGTGCGGCCGAGCGGAAAACATGTATGTCCTCTCGGACGCTAGCCACGTGTCTTCCGCCCTGCTTACACGAGACATAAGACGAAAACGGTATAACTGTAGTAGGATTCGTTCTGATCTGGAAGATAGGACCGAGAGTAAGTTACTGTGAACAGTTCAGTTACAGGGCTGTTCTCATGAGAACCACAGTAAACCGACACCGACACCGACACGAGACATAAGACGAAAACGGTATAACTGTAGTAGGATTCGTTCTGATCTGGAAGATAGGACCGAGAGTAAGTTACTGTGAACAGTTCAGTTACAGGGCTGTTCTCATGAGAACCACAGTAAACCGACACCGACAACAATAGTTCTGTTATATATGCTGCAGAAGGTGAAGAGATAGAGAAAGCATATGAGGATACTGAAAAGGTAATACAGTACGTAGAGGGAGATGAAAAGCTAATAGTCACGGGGGATTTGAAGGCGGTTGAAGGGGAGGAAGTGGAAGAAAGGGTTACAGGAGAATATGGGCTTGGTAGTAAGAATGAGGGAGGAAAAAGGCAAATTGAGTTCTGCAATAAATTTTAGTTAGTAACAGCGAATACTCTCTTCACGAATCACAATAGGAGAGGTATACTTGGAAGATGCTGGGAGATATCGGAAGATTTCATTTATATTACATCACGATCAGGTAGAGATTCCCAAATCAGATATTGGATTATAAGGCATACCCAGTAGCAATGGTTCAAATGGCTCTGAGCACTATGGGACTCAACTGCTGAGGTCATTAGTCCCCTAGAACTTAGAACTAGTTAAACCTAACTAACCTAAGGACATCACAAACATCCATGCCCGAGGCAGGATTCGAACCTGCGACCGTAGCGGTCTTGCGGTTCCAGACTGCAGCGCCTTTAACCGCACGGCCACTTCGGCCGGCTACCCAGTAGCAGATATGCTTTAGACTCAGATCAAAATTTAGTACGGCTGAAGTTTAAGACATTAGTCAGGAAGAAACACTGAGCCGTAAATGGAACACGGAAATACTAAGGAATGAAGAGATACGCTAGTAGTTCTCTGGGTCTATAGACACTGCGATAATGGATAGCCCAGGCTGTTCAGTTGAAGTGGAATGGACATCTCTATAAAGGTCAGTCACAGAAGCTGGAAAGAAACACATATGACAAGGAAGGCAACTGCGAACAAATCATGACTAACGGAAAAAACACTGCAGCTGATCGACGGAAGAAGGAAGTACAAAAACGTTCAGGGAAATTCAAGAATACGGAGATACAAGTCACTTACGATTGAAATAAATAGGAAGTGCAGGGAAGCTACGGCAAAATTGCTGCAGGGAGAATGTGGAGAAATCGAAAGAGAAAAGAACTGACTTATCATGTAGAAAAGTCAAATTAAAAGCGTGGTAACATTAAGAGTGCAACGGGAATTCCACTGTTAAATCCAGTGGAGAGAGCGGATAGATGGAAAGAGTGAACTGAAGGCCTGTATGAGGGTGAGAACTTGTCTGATTGATGTGATAGAAGAAGAAACGGGAGTAGATAGCGAAGAGAGGGGGAAGCAACATTAGATTTAGAATTTAAAAGAGCTTTGGAGGACTTGAGATAAAAATAAAAAAAAAGAAAAACAGAAGGGATTGGTAATATTCCATTGGAATTCCTAAAATCAATGGCGGAAATAACAACAAAAACGACTATTCACGTTGGTGTGTCGAATGTATGAGGCTGCCGACGTACAATCAGACTTCCTGAAGCCGCGCGAGATTGGCCGAGCGGTCTAGGGCGCTGCAGTCATGAACTGTGCGGCTGATCACGGCGGAGGTTCGAGTCCTTCCTCGGGTAATGGGTGTGTGTGTGTTTGTCCTTAGGATAATTTAGGTTAAAGTAGTGTGTAAGCTTAGGACACTGATGACCTTAGCAGTTAAGTCCCATAAGATTTCACAAACATATGAACTTCTGAAAAGAATTACCCTCACAATTCCGAAGAATACAAGAAGTGGCAAGTGCGACAGTTATCTCACAATCAGCTGAAAAATCATGTAAATGGTGTAACATGTTAGAAATTCTGAACAAAATAAGGGTAAGCTGTAGGGAAAGAGTCCGCAGGTCGTGGTCGTGCGGTAGCGTTCTCGCTTCCCGCGCCCAGGTTCCCGGCTTGATTCCCTGGGGGGTCAGGGATTTTCTCTGCCTCGCGATGACTGGGTGTTGTGTGCTGTCCTTAGGTTAGTTAGGTTTAAGTAGTTCTAAGTTCTAGGGGACTTATGACCTTGGATGTTAAGTCCCATAGTGCTCAGAGCCATTTGTAGGGAAAGACGGGTAACATACAGCACGTACAAGAAGCAAGACAGAAGAATAAGGAGTGAGAGCCAAGATCGAATTGCTCGGATTAAAAACGATGTCAAATAGTGATGCAGTCATTCGCCCCTAATGTTCAGTCTATAAGTCGAAGAAGCGATGACGGAAATAAAAGAAACATTCAGGTGGGGGGATTATATTTCAAGGAGTGGATGTATCAACGATAAAATTCGCTGATAAAATTGCTATCCTCAGTGAGAGTGAAGAATAATTACAGAATCTGTTGAACAGTCTAATGGGTACAGAATATGGATTGAGAGTAAATCGAAGAGCGACGATAGTAATGTCAGCAAAAATGAGAACTGAGAGAAACTTGGCATCAGAATCGAGGGTCTCGAAGTAGACGAAGTCAAGGCATTCTGTTACCTAGGCAGTAAAATAACCCATGACAGACGGAGCAAGGAGGACATAAAAAGCAGACTGCACTGGCAAAAGAGCATTCCCGGCCAAGAGAAGTCTACTAGTATCAAACATAAGCCTCACTTTGAGGAAGAAATATTTGCAGGGAAGGTTATGCTGACTCTCTTTTGGGACGAAAAAGGCGTCATTTTGGAGCATTACATGCCTAGCGGGAGCACTATCACCAGTGCATCATACACAGATCTCCTAAAAAATAATCTGCGGCCTGCAATCAAATCAAAGCGACGTGGATTGCTGTCAACAGGTGTCCTTTTGCAACCTGACAATGCAAGGCGCCACACTACCCGTACAACAGTTGCAACAATCACAGACCTGCATTTTGAGTGTCTTCCTCATCCACCATACTCACCAGCCCTTGCCCCAAGTGATTTCCATATGTTTGTACCACTCAAAGACGCAATGGGAGGAAAGAAGTTCCGTTCTGATGAAGAGGTACGCCACGCGGTGCATGAGTGGTTGCGCGGACTACCAAAATAATTTTTTTCTAAAGGAATTTATGCACTTCGTAAGCGCTGGAGGACTTGCATTGAGCGTAGGGGAGATTACGTTGAAAAGTGATACAGCTTTGTACCACTTCTACACAATAAAAAATATTTAAAAAAAATATTTAAGGTTTTCATTTGACTCACCCTCGTAGATTGTAAAATAGTTCACGTCTCGTTTGTTATGTAAATAAGTGATTACTTACAATTCTTTGCGTTTTTGGTTGGCAACCTCTTTTTCGGGCTTGCGCTGAAATGTTAATGATTTGTATATACGAGTATGTACTACACTTTATGCCAATTTGACGTAGGTTGCATGCTGCCTTCGTGGTGTTGCAAATTTATTAGGTAAGAGTGATAGAATCCACATGTCCCCAAGTTATTACAGAGATATTTTAAGCCGAGCGATTTGTCGCAGTAGTAAACACAGGCTTTAGGTTCGAAAAGAAGGCGTTTCAAATCCGCAGCCATCCAGATATAGAAGTTTTCCCTAATTCACTGAAAGCCGTTGTCGAGATGGCTCCCTCGAAAATGATAGGGCTGATTTCCGTCCCCGTCCTTCCACAACCCGACCTAGAGTAACTTCCGTAATGAGCTCGTCCTCATTGGGAAGTTGCATCTTTCCTTCCTTGTTACGTGTGAATAATAATCAAGAAGGAAAGACACCATCGAAGCAGTAACTGTCAACGGCAACATTACTGTTTGTGACACAGCGCGGAGGATGTAGGCGTACCGCGGCAATTGCTTGGCGTTCCCGTAGTGTTGCGAATGACGTAGCAGCGCCGCAGGCGGCCATGAACCCCGCACGCGCGCACGTGGGAGGCACGGCGGAAGGTGGACCCCACCAGCATCACGTCAGCTCCTGCAGCGTCCACCTCATGGTGCTCCTTTTTATTTGCCAACGTGTTTTCACTGCCACCGCGGCGTTTCGAGGTGGAGATAAACAGTGCCATCTTGAAAGTCAGGAGTATACTGAAGGTTTTGCAACAGTCCAAAGGTATCGAATGATTGCGCAGCAGTTTTTCTCTTTGAATGCGATTTCAGTGTGACATTTTTAAAAATGGGTCTTTCAGTTTCGGTACAGATATAGCGCCGTAACAATGTTAAGACATTATGGCCACAAAGAGAAGTATTCACACGACTTTCAGATGTTATTTAATAACTCCACGGAAAGTCAGTTTCCTTACAGCTATAGTTTCTATTTTATTTTTATACAGGGTGACAATTATTGAACTATATGAAAAAAACGTAAATTAGTTACAAATTACGGCGTGCACACATTTATTCAACATGTAAACGTCACTATAGATATTCGGATTTAGGTTACGACATGTTCGATATGCTTGCCATCATTGGCGATGATGTGGCGCAAACGAATACCGAAATTCTGCATGGCCCGCTGAAATGTCGGAACAACGATGCTGTCAATGACCTCCTGAATGGTTGTTTTCAGCTCAGCAATGATTTTGGGGGTTACTGCTGTACACCTTGTCTTCAATATAGCCCCACAAAAAGGAGTAGCGTGTCTTCAGATCCGGAAAATATGGCGACCAATCGAGGACCCTTTCCAGTGGCCTCTCGGTACTCCAGAACCAGGATCGTCCGCAATGTGCTTCCCCAAAGCATCACATACACACCTGCTTCGATGGGATCGAGCTCCGTCTCGCATGAACCGCATCTTGCCGAAGTCAGGGTCGCGTTGGATAATGGGGATTAAATCATTTTCCAAAACCTTAACGTACCGTTCGGTAGTCACCGTGCCATCAAGGAATATCGCACCGATAATTCCGTGACTGGACATTGCATTCCACACAGTCACCCGTTGAGGATGAAGAGACTTCCTGATCGCGAAATGCGGATTCTCAGTTCCCCAAATATGCCAGTTCTGCTTATTGACGAACCAATCCAAATGAAAGTGGGTTTCATCGCTAAACCAAACCATGCATGCCCAATATATCTTGCGGCCAACAGTGTAGTTTGAACGTCCTGACGCAAACCGTTTAGAACCTATGCCGATTTTATTTCATATAGTTCAATAATTGTCACCCTGTATTTACCTCATGATGTATCATCTTCATGTACCTGAAGGTAAGACAATAGTGTCTCGAAATACATTGTAAGCACATAAGATACATATCGATATAAAACAAAAAATACAGCTGTAAGGCATTTGATTTCATTTGTATAAATATTCACACATGGGTTGTACTTTATGGCTTGAAGCCGCGCGGGATTAGTCGAGCTGTCTTAGGCGCTGCAGTCATGGACTGTGCGGCTGGTCCCGGCGGAGGTTCGAGTCCTCCCTCGGGCATGGGTGTGTTTGTTCGTCCTTAGGGTAATTCAGGTTAAGTAGTGTGTAAGCTTAGGGACTGATGACCTTAGCAGTTAGGTCCCATAAGATTTCACACACATTTTTTTGTGGCTTGAAAACAAACCCGAGAACTACCTACTTCTGCCATCTTATGCCAACGTACGTCGCTGTTTCAGAGGTCACCTTGCCTTGAACTTGAATCTCTCTTGCGTTGGCCGTGCGGTTCTAGGCGCTGCAGTCTGGAACCGCGAGACAGCTACGGTCGCAGGTTCGAATCCTGCCTCGGGCATGGATGTGTGTGATGTCCTTAGGTTAGTTAGGTTTAACTAGTTCTAAGTTCTAGGGGACTAATGACCTCAGAAGTTGAGTCCCATAGTGCTCAGAGCCATTTGAACCATCTCTTGCGTTAATACTCAGGTACTGTATCCACTCGGCACATCAGAACATATAGATACATATATTTTAATCAAATCATAGGTTTTTCGGGATACCTGACTCTTGAGTAGAAGATTCTGTACTATGTTCATGATCCAAAGGAATTGTTAGTATAGTAAGCAGAGTAAGAAAGCCTATCAATAATCACGCTTATTGGTTTCTTATATTTCATTCATTTGGGGAATATCAGTAAGTTTCGTAGTTAATTAAAAAAAAGCTTTAGTAATCACGTAAACGCGCAATGTTATGTGAGCCACATCGCAGATAGGATCAGTTCATGAAACAAATATCTTAGTAGGCACAGATCCTACTTGAAAACAATAGATAAATGCCGGCCGTGGTGGCCAAGCGGTTAAAGGCGCTACAGTCTGGAACCGCGCGACCGCTACAGTCGCAGGTTCGAATCCTGCCTCGGGCATGGATGTGTGTGATGTCCGTAGGTTAGTTAGGTTTAAGTAGTTCTAAGTTCTAGGGGACTGATGACCTTAGAAGTTAAGTCCCATAGTGCTCAGAGCCATTTGAACCATTTTTTTGAACAATAGATTAATAAAAACAAACTGACAGCACTGCTTAATATTAAAAGACGCCTGTATTGGAGAAAATTTACTTACGTAAGGAAATAACCATTTAGATTTTATGACGTAGCGTAAAAGAAATTGATATCTTTTTGTTTACTGCGAGAAAGTCCATTATATGACGACGCCTCTCCGTCGTTTCTAGGTCCCCAGTTCCATAAAATACAATACAGTATGATGGTCTCATTGAAGTACACGTAACACTTTCTCAGTGTATCAAAGAACACAAGACAGTGAAACTTCTCTGGGTAAAAGGGTACTCCGGAATGACAGATAGTCTCGCCTTCTTACTACGAAACCATTATGCTTGTGAAGGTTAAATTAACATCGAAATGTAAACGTAATTATTTGTTGCATTACATTTACAAAAGTCTTTTTTTTCTTTCGGGAAAATTTAAATTAATGATGATAACGAACTAGCCGACTAAGCTGATAGCGTTAAGACAGCAAGAGGATATTGAAAACCTCGCGCGGCGCGCATGCGCTGTAACTGTGGTGGCTTTCGTTGGCCAGTTTGGTTTTCTGGGCTGATAGACCGTAAGTGTCCTGTGTCAAATAATCGTTCATCTTGACTTCCTCTACAGCTCTACGACACATTGTAAATAGTTGTCGTTTGAGTATTAAATGAAGGGTAGAGTTGCGCTCCACCAAAAGTACAGGTCGTTACTTTTGGTATACTACATAAATCATGTAGTAAATGGTAGGATTACCAGTAGTATTGGCAGCATATATGAGAGAGAAACCGGGAGCTGACAACTTCTCTTTTTTGTTCGGTTTGCAAGTAACTGGAACTGCACAACGTTCAGTGTTAGTCCACTGTGTATTTTATAGCCTTACAAAATATAAACTGCATTTAATAAGTAATAAAAATTTTATGATCGAGTAACTTCCTTGCTTTTATGTAACAAAAGTAATTACTTTTAATCCAAGTGCAATTTACATGCGAAAACATAAACTCTGCAAAATCATAGTTGTTACTTTGTACACTATAGAACGTTCTTCATCACAAAGTATACACAGTGTTTATCAGAGACTTACCACCCAGGTTACCTGAACATATCCGACTTATTATTCGTCACAGATGTGCTTTTAACATGTTGGAGCCCCACCTCGCTTTGCTCTGAGGTTTCGTGTACATCTGGATGAGACATTCCCTGAAAAATCGGTAGCAGAGGAGATCCTGTTTCGTGGTCAGCACGTTCTCCTGACGTCATCCCACTTGATTCCTCCTTGCGGAGCCATGTAAAAACTGTTGTGTACGAGACACCTCTCGCGTCTGAAAAGGATCAGCCGGAAGAAAATCTCGCTGCCTGTGACACTACTCAGACGACACAGGGGATATTAGCACAGGTGCGACAGAACTTCGTGCGAGGATACCATGCTTGCAGTGACGCTGGGAATGCCATTTTGAACAACTGTTGCAAATGTACCACCTTGTGATATATCTGTAGGTAGATGGAATTGCTCCATCAACAGGGGAAACTGTCAGAGGAGATTATTCAGGACGAATTCTGTACGTCATGATCGGGGGTTGGAAGCTGGGACCTCATTTTGAGCGCTGCGTGAGGCTAAAGGTGGAACTTGAGTATATTTTCGCTTACCTTTCGACTCCGCCGTTTCCGGACTAGGGTCTCTTACCTCAAATTTATACATTTACCTTTTCCCATCATCACTCAAAGTTTTTAACATCACGGAATCATCCTGTATAATAACTTACCTGATAGATCTTCTTGTCTCCTTGATCATGGCAGCAAAGAGAACGAAACATTCAGCGGGTGTTGGAACCAGAAAATGTAAAATGTTGTTCTATTAGGGGCAGGAGAAAAGCTACAACCAAACAAGAGATGCATAAAATTATTTATTTTTGTAACGTAAATGAAATGCGAGGCAGCCGTTATAGAGTTGGACAGCACCCACGCACGTTTCCGGATTGTCCATAGTCATCCCCGTCCTCGACGGGGCTATGAATTTTTAAAGGAAGAACACAGAAAGTGAACGAAAATTTCGTCCCTCCCTAGGGGGTTTTAATAGGCAAAAGGGGTGGGTCACAGCCTTGAGAGGATGCTGGAGGGAAACTGTTGACTATGAGACTGATTGAAATTTGAATCCATTGGGCGGCAACTCTTACTACAGTAGCATCGGCATATGGTGTGTAGTAGGCGCGCGTAATTCCGGTGATTGAGGTGGTCGCGAGCATCCTCTTGCGACGCGACAGTGTTCCTACCGAGATGTCTGTATGTACACCTGACTCCTAGGTAATGGAGGCCAGTACATGCTACTAGCTAAGATGGCGGCAGACTACTCACTCTTGCTTCTATTATCAACCGCAACGTCAGAATTGCCTCTCTGGTGTCTTTACCTTTCCTAAAGCCAAATTGATCGTGATCTTCCACACCCTCAATTTTCTTTTCCATTCTTTTATCCTTGTTGGCAACTTGGAAGCATGAGCTGTTAATCTGATTATGCGATAGCTCTCGCACTTGTCGGGTATTGTTATCTTGGGAACTGAGTGCATGTTTTTCCGAAAATCTGATGGTGTATCACCAGTCTAATACATTCTACACACCAACGTGAATATTCGTTTTGTTGCCACTTCCCCCAATGATTTTATAAATTTTGATGGTGTGTTATCTATCTCTCCTGCCTTATTCGATCCTAAGTCTTCCAAAGCTCTTTTAAATTCTGATCCGAATACTGGATCCCCTATACCTTCCCTGTCGACTTCTGTTTCATCTTGTACCACGACATCAGACGAGTTTTCCTCCTTGTAGAGGCCTTCCATGTACACTTTCCACCTATCACCTCTCTGCTCTGCATTTAACAGTGGAATTCCCATTGCGCTCTTAATGTTATCGGTTTTAATTTCACCGAAGGTGGTTTTGACTTTTCAATGTGCTGAGTCCGCCCTACCAACAATCATTTCTTTTTCGATATCTTCACATTTTTGATGAAGCCATTTCGCCTTACCTTCCCTGCACTTAATATTTATTTCGTTTCTAAGTGACCTGTATTTCTGTACTCCTGAATTTCCCTGAATATTTTTGTACTTCCTTCTTTCACCGATCAGCTCGAGCAGTTCATCAGTTATCCATGGTTTCCATATCCCGTATTGCTCTCTTTAAAGCTGTCCATTCCACTTCAACTATACTGCCTACTGAGCTATTCATTATGCCTCGGAGAACTTCAAGCGCATCTCTCCATTCCTTAGTACTTCCGTACCCGTCTTGTTCTCGTACTGATTCTTCCTGATTAGGCTCTTAAAACTTCAGCTTACTTTTCATCATTGTGAAATCGTGATCTGAGTCTATATCTGCTCCTGCGTAACTCTTACAATCCAATATCTTTCAGAATTTCTGCCTGACCTCGATGTAATCTAACTGAAATATTCCGGTATCTCCCGGCTGTTTCCAAGTATATCTCCTCCTCTTGCGATTGTTGAACAATAAATATCGGTATTACTAACCGATATTTATTGCAGAATTCAATTAGCCTTTCTCGTCTCTACTATGAAGCCCATATTCTCTCATAATCCTTTCTTCTACTCGCTTCCCTAAAATCGCATTTCGATACCCTATGACGATTAGATTTTTATCTCCCTTTATGTACTGAATTACTCGTTCAATACCGTCATATATCTATTTTATCTCATCATCATCACCTGCGTCGACGTCAGCATGTACACCTGTTGGTGTTAGATTGCTGTCGATTCTGATGAGAAAAACCCTGTCATTTAACTGTTCGCAGTAACTTCTTCTCCGTCCTGCCTTCCTATTCATAACGAATCTTACTTTCGTTACACCTTTTTCTGCTGCTGTTGATATTACCCTACACTCGTCTGACCAAAAAATCTTTTCATGTTTCCATTTCACTACACTGACGCCCACTATATCAAGACTGAGCCTATGGATTTCCCTTTTCAGATTTTCTAGCTTCCCTACCACATCCAAGCTGCTGACATTCCATGCTCCGACTCGTAGAACCGTATCTTTTGGTAGACTATTCATTCTTTTTCTTATAGTCACCTTCCCCTTGACGGTCCCCTCCCGGAGGTCCGAATGGGGGAATATTCCGAAATCTTTTACCAATGAAGAGAACATCATGACACTTCTCAATTACAGCTCACATGTCCTGTGGATACACGGTAGTGTCTTTAATGCAGGGTGTCCGTTGCCTTCTTTTTTTATATCAGCTAAATAATTAGGAACTCTTTCTTTGTAACGGAGGACGAAACTCTACAAAGATCTATCCACATGTGTGGGTACCATCTAAGAAAAGTTTCAGGTTTACGACCTACTGCTCAGATTTCCTCGATTCGCCAGACAGCTGTACGAACTCTGTAGGACAATCGTAAAACCGGATGTTCCGCCGCCCACAAATGTCAGTAATTTTGCTCAGTAACCGGAAATCTATATTTACGTTACAAGATACGACGGGAGGGGTGTTCAAAAGTAAAGATATGAAGCAATACTGTTGATATAACTGAAGTCGTTTTGTGTCACGAGCTGAAGGAATCCCTGTTCTCAGAATTCCTGTGTCTGTAATAGGAGACAGTCCTTTACTGTGTATTTCAATTCATCGTCCGAGTTGAGGCGCGTCCCTTAGAGACGTTTTTTTTAGGGAACCAAGCACTTGGAAGTCGTAGGGTGAAATGTTCGAGTTGTGGGGCGGATGCTCAAAGTGCTCCCACTTGAAGTTGGCCATTACACTTTGTGTGACCTTGGAGACGAGTGGAGACGCGTTATCGTGCAGCAGAATCACTCTGGCCGTGAGCAGCCCAGGCCGTTTGCTCTTAATGGACTTTCGTATGCTACAGTGTCTCGCAGTATACGTCACTGTCAATGGTTTTTCCGTGCTCGAGGAATTGGATGAGTATAGGACCACGGACGTCGAAAAAAGTGGGAGCGACACCTTGCCCACTGAGGCCACAGCCTTGAATTTTTTAGCGGGAAGTGATGAAAATACTGGCGTCCCTACATGTATCACCACGTTATCCCAAAGCGGCGTAAGCAAATTTGAAACTGTTCTTTTGTTACATTTCATACGTTTTCACCTGTACTCTCCTTAAATTTTCAGGAAAAGAACATTTGTTTGTAAAATGCTGCAACGGAAGACAACAAGCAACCGCATTATTTCATTGACTCCGAGGCAAGTGTAAACTGGTCAGCTGATGCTGGGAGAAGAAATCTCTCTCGGTCAGTTACACACTAACCGATTATTTTTATTCGCATTGTTAATTCGTAGTCCATATCAGTTATCTGTCTGTAATGATGATCCACGCAAAACTTGCCGCGAATGCCACACGATTGTCCTTTATACTGCCATTCCATTTCTTAAAGGAAAAATAAGAAAATTTATATGTTTGTGTTATTTGAAGTCAAAGAGAAACTGCTTTTTCTGTTTCGTGAATTCTATATTAAAATAAGAAATATTTTCTGTTGTGGTTGAATGTATGTAGGATCATTTTCAGCACCGTTGATACTCAGCTCTGTAAGCTACAAACAGTCCTACAACCTTTAATTCAGAGAAATATATTTCTATTCGACAACCGTTGCTCACATCACATTAACTCCTGAAGAAGATTGCATTTTCATTGGGGTCTGAAATAAACCATGTTTTCCGCCTTCAGTTTGAGTACAGCCAACCTGTCTACCGCAACCGAGTGAGTGAAACCTTCTTTGTTGCTTAAGGATGGTGAAATAGTTCTCATATTTTTGTTTGTGGTACTTTAGTACTGAAAACTGGAAGTTAAAAGCAGACCGCCAGGTTTCAAAATTCGTTGTGAATTAAGAGTTTCCAAACCATCCTCGGGCTTCTCATTCTTTGCAAATGGCCTTGCCTCGCTAAATACTCCGTTGCCTGCCAGATCACCGAAGTTCAGCAACGCCGAGAGTGCTCAGTAGTTGGATGGGTAACCGTCCGGGCAAGCCACTTGCTGCTGGCAGCTTTCCCTTTGCGTTTATGGCAAAGGGGAGGAGGGGTGGTGGTTCAAATGGCTCTGAGCACTATGGGACTTAACATCTGAGGTCGTCAGTCCCCTAGATCTTAGAAGTACTTAAACCTAACTAACCTAAGGACAGCACACACATCCATGCCGGAGGCAGGATTCGAACCTGCGACGTAGCAGCAGCGCGGTTCCAGACTGAAGCGCCTAGAACCGCTCGGCCACCGCGGCCGGCTGAGGGGTGGTGGAGTAAAGTCCTTGATCACCAGTCTTCGCGCCAATTACCTGGATTAAATTACAGACCTCTCCGCAGCGTCTCATGAAGAGAGGCTCTGTGACGCTGTTTATGTGATCCGTCCTCCGGATGGAGACATTAAGCTCAGCGGCCCCATTGATGCAACTCGAGGGGAGTAGGCCACGTGCTGGCACTGGGTTTCAGCCTCTGTCTTCCCGCATCATCATACAACACAAACACGACACGACACTAGGCAAACAACCATTAATGTGCGTTTACACATGTACGCCTTGTTGTTAGTCGCGGCTGTAGCCTACCTCACACGAAAGTAGAGGCGCCCACTGTGAACACAAGCCGGCCGGTGTGGCCATGCGGTTCTAGGCGCTTCAGTCCGGAACCGCGCGACCGCTACGGTCGCAGGTTCGAATACTGCCTCGGGCATGGATGTGTGTGATGTCCTTAGGTTAGTTAGGTTTAAGTCGTTCTAGGGGACTAATGACCTCAGATGTTAAGTCCCATAGTGCTCAGAGCCATTTGAACCATTTTTTTTGTGAACACAAGTATGAGTGGAATCACTCGCACGCACACGTTGAGAAAGATGCATGTAACCTACACGCGTACTTCTAATTACGTGCTGAACAAGCACAGTCGCACGGTTACTAGCCGAAAGGGCACAGCTGTAAACACACGTTTATACTCGCCTACAGCTACCAGATACACTTAAACATACACCTCTTACATTTTTAGAAGGAAAGATGCCATTTTGCGCGAAGGATAAGAAAAACCTTTCCAATACAGACGGCTGAACATGCTCTAACATAATAACTCGCTTTCTAAGTAAAAGAACGGAAGGTGGGCTAGTAGTGGTAATTGGAAGTGTATTCGTACTAAAAGACTCTTTTGGTTTTCATTCATTAACAACCAGTTTGAAGGTTTTGTTGAATGCAGGTCGTTTTTAATTGTTGTTTCTCTTCTGTGATTTGTGTTTCTCTGTCAACATGGCCAGATTTTTAAATAGAAGTATAAAACGAGATGTTTCAAACCTAAGCTCCCAGTTTCAATTATACGAATAGACGAAATAGCAGAAATTTCGACGAGACTTCCTTGAATTTCGGTTTCAGGTGTGCTACTGTTGAAAATGAAGAATGACTACAGTGAGTCATTTGTTTCAAAAAAGCGCTTCCTAACAAAGTGAGAAGACATTTGGACTTGTTTTACGGTAATCTAACAAACAAACCACGAGAATACTTTTCCCACAAGTAAAAATAAATGACATAACCAAACTTTCACTAAACAGGCTATGATTTCTGGAAAGGTTTCCTCTTTATTTGACCTGTTATCATAGGCGAGTCAGCTGCCAAGCAACTAGCAGGTGTGGCCTTAGTCAGACAACACTACTAGTCGTCGAATATGGCTGACGACATTAATGATCAGTTGGTTAAAAACTCAGAGGTGATTGTGATTTCGCTGTTCATTTGGGTGAGGCTGCAAATAACCACAATAATTCGCATCTAAGATTTTACGTGCAGTTTATACATGACAACAAATGTCATGAAGAGCTTCTTTTTTGCATGCAAATAAATCTCGTGAAATAAAAGCAACAGACCGAAATACTGTCCTTTTATAGAAGAAAACTAATTGTGAAAATTGTGTAGACGTGTGTACACAATGAGATCGTGATACGCCTGGCTGTTGCACCTTTTTGCGGGCTCCGATCCGTAAGGAAAATCGTCATGCTCTTCGGACACACTGTTTGATTCACCGAGAAGCGTTGCCCTCATGAGGTTCTTCAATCACCGATTAACAGTCGGCCACTTTGTCCAGATGTTTCCAACAAATGTGCGTTGATATGCTGGCTGAGCACATTTCCCTAATTTATTACATCAAGTCAAGCTGGCTTTCAGGTGAGAATGTCTAAAGGGTGCTCAACTTAGGAATGAACTTTACTCTTACCTTGTTCAAGAGAAACATTTGAGTTCCGAGAAGTTCGTAGACAGTGACTGTGTTTTGAAGCTGGTGTATTCTTCCGAGGTCTTTGAAAAACTCAATTCGTTGAATGTATCCCTTCAAGATAGTGGCACCAACATTCTGCAACTGTCAGACAAAATACCAGCCTTCATAAAGAAACTACTTTGTGTATGAACAGGTGGATCATAAAGAGATACGTTTTCCCTGCTCTTTACACGGTTTTGGAAGACAGTGACTCTCAGTGGAGTGAAGAATTGACGTCTGTGTTTGTGGACCACTTCACTCAGCGATTAGTCCCTAAAGTATTTTCTAGACTAAATTGATAAACATAACTGAATCGAAGAGACTTTTAGCACAAAACGTCTATCGACACAAACACAGAAGAGCGAGAGGAATTAATGTTTCTTCAGATACTACATTGAAATAGAAGTTCGTTTCCTCATCACTACTTGATTTTTAGAGCTTATTGGGTGGGAGTACCAAGTTGGTAACAAGGCCCTACGAGCTTTGATACCTTTTATAACGTACTACTTATGTGATGTATGTTTTTAAGCAATGATAGTCGTCAACACGAACTATAGATCGGGAATGAATGTAGCGAAAGAGCTGCGAGTCGCAGTTTTCAAACTTGACCCGAAATTTGAAGAACTGATAATGAAGAAGTAAGCCTGCCCTTTCCATTGATTTCTTTACAACAATGAGATTAAAATGTGTTATGCGAACAATTAATAAAAATGTAACTAATTTTATTCAGTATTTTTTGAAACTTAAGTTAATTTTACATTCCAACTCAGAAGGCATGTGCAAGTGGATCCGCGGGTGTTTGGGTCCTGAGTAAAGGAGCCGTCTGCCCCAAAAGTTTGAAAAGCACTGCATTGGCTAGTTCTTCATCGCTGTTGAGGATGCCAGTGGACAGAACAAGCAGTGCAATGCGCCTGCAAAGTTTAGATTATGCTGCCGGCGCCTCTTGACTGTGCTGCGTGTTGCTTCCGGCTTGCCCCTGGAGTAACTGTTCTAGGCGGAACGCATCAGGAATTCCGCCACAGGCGCGCCGCATTTCCCCACGGACGTAGGCTACTCCTCCGCGCGTTAGTCACGCTTAGCGGAAGCACAGCTGGGAAAGGCGGAGGACGAGCCCGCTAACACTGTCCTAACTGCAGACGGAAGTACTGTTTGGGTGAGCAAATATTCAAGGTCTACCCATTCAACTTACCCGTAGTACACATACCATTCCGAAAAAGTATTGGAGTACAATGGGGCAATCAACTGAAGCTCTCTGATGATCAGTGGACTGCTTTTCGTGCAGGGAGCTGTCATCGGTGGAGCATTCACAATAAACCCGTGTTATCATCGCTCTCTTAGTTTCTGGCAACCGTAGACTAGCAAATAATACCACCCATTCTAAATATATAAAGAACAGGCTCCATAGAACTCTGGACTGGGTCATATTGACAACTGCAGAAAATGGGATAAAAGCACCAAGTAAATAGAAGCAATCAAAAATTATAAACATCATTAAGAAACCGCGTATTACTTACATCTTTACATGTTTAGGCTCAACAATTATTGCTAATTTTAGTCTGAAAATTTCAGAAAGTAATTTTGCTTTGCGCATTTAAATTCGTCGTCCTGGACAGTAACACTCCGGGACGATTCTACAGTTATACAGAGAATATATTAAGGGATCGACGAAAGAAAGTGCTTATCCGCAAGAGCATATTTCGAGTTATTGCGTGATTACATTCACAGATGAGAACATAAATGCAGCTACAAAAGTCAAAAGTGCGTAGAATGGTTCTTTCGATAAGGCCACTAACGATCTATTCCATCAAGCTTCTTCAACTTAATTAGCGCACCGACTGTAGGGAACCTGTAGTCAAGGAGGTGTTCAGATGTTCATTCCTATTTTTTTCTACAAGAACTTGTAATAAGAATTGTAGACCTACATAACCTGTAACATATCATTTGTGGGCGCGCACACGGGGCTGTTCATTCTCTTTCCTTTGCGGCCGTCAGAACTGGCTTCCGGTATCCGCTGACAGATGATGCGTCAGTCTTTAGGTGATTTTTCAAATGGGTTGTCTTCGGGGGCCTACTGTGCTGATTTAAGGGTGAGTGATTTTCTCATAACCATTAATAAAAGATGAATAAAATTTATAACGGTACTGTCCTGAATTGTTTTTATATAACCTTCATTATGTCATACTGTTTAAAAAACACTAAAAAATTAGTAACTACGGTAATTATACTGTTACATATATAGCCCACGAAATACTGTAGTTAATAATAAAATTTAAGCAAAAGTGAACTCACCAATTTAGTGTTGTGTGTGTGTGTGTGTGTGTGTGTGTGTGTGTGTGTGTGTGTGTGGGGGGGGGGGGGGGGGTGGGTTGGTTATGTGTGGAGATGGGCAGGTGGCTGCGCCCTATCTTCTCTTCCATACAGCATAAAGCAAAGAGAGTTTTAACAAACATCTACGTTGTTCATTTTAACATCACTTTGAGAATACTCGAGTTTAAAATACACATCTCCACAATACGGAAAACTACTACGGCGTGGCTCCGTTTGCGACATCTGCGGGGGGCGGCGAGGGAGGAATGCAGTGAGGCTTGTGACAGCGGCTACAGGTGGTGCTTTAAGTGATGCGGTTAATAATTCAGGCCCAAGCCAACGGGCCCCAAACATTGTGTAGACGTGCAGACAGGTGGGCAAGAAAAGGACAGACAGCAGGGTTCGCTATATTGAGGGGACAGAGGGGTACGACTGAGCTGGTCCATCTAACCGGCCCACCCGAGGTGACCCTAAGTTATGCCATGGCGAGGGGTGAAGTGGAGGAAGGGAACCAGTTTGGTCACGACACTATGACTACAGCTTTAGGAGCTAGGGTTGTGGAGGAAGTGTGGATCACCTGACAGTGGCGCTCGGCGTTCGATGAATGGGTTAGGAATAAGAAAAAAGGTTCGTCACTGTGGAAGGAATCGCTGCAGGGAGGGGTGAGAGAGAGAGTAGTGGCGAGACTTGGCCTGGCTACTTGCAGCCCAGAGTGACATATTGTGTGTCTGCAACAGAGCTGTGTGTGCTTGATTCTCTCTGCTCTTTATCCTCCTACTAAACTAAATCATGTCATATGCAAACTGTTTGATACAACGCTGAAAGCACACACAAAATAAAATTGTCACAAATTTCTGGTCGGGTTCCTAAGGAACGAGCCGCCCCTGCCATAACAGTAGGTGTTTTCCAGCACAGATTGAAAATAACATTTTGAAAAACCCCTGTCAAGAGACAGCACGTTGCACATTAGTATTATTAGAGCGAGCGGGAAATGGACAGAGAAATTGCCAGCATTCCACTCCTGAGTCTGTGTTGCTCAAAGGCTTCGATGGAAAATAGTTTCCTGGAACAGTATGCGGCTTGCGAAAGACAGAAGTCGATAGACAGCCCTTGTGGGTGTAGGAGAGATGTAAGAGGTCCTGTGGGGCAACGGTGACGTTTTGAGAGAGCTTACTAAATCGGTCAGTAGTAAGAGATCCTCTAGAATTAGATATGTTGTTCTGCCAATGTGGAAAAATTTGAAAGAATTTACAAGTGCTGTCCCGTGTGCGGGAGCGGGATTCTGTTTCCTGAGCGAGTGGTGCGACTTATTGAGCTAGAATGCACTCTGTAGGCACAGATCTCATATCAGACACGACGAGGTTTACTTGTAGCTAAAACACGACATAGGTTTCCAAGGAAACTCGATGTGTGGTATTTAATTGTGATTGTTTTTACTACTGACTTTGAACTGTTATTTTACTTTAGGAGGAGAATATAGACAAATGATGATAGGAGCCAGCTGGAGGCCCTGTATTCCTGTTCAGTTTTGATTGAGCATTTCCACTTTTCCATTTTTTTTGTCCCTCTCTGTTGAAACTTATTCACATGGTTCATTCTACCATATTTTCTTTGTATTTCTGATAGACCGAAATGTTTTCTGTACAGCATTATTAATTTCTTTAGATAATTGCCATGCTTAGCTATTTTAATTTTGTCTTGATATTTTTGAATAAATTCTTTTGAAATAGTAAGTCCGTCTGGATTACATTTTATTAGTTTTTGTGTTTTTGGGCCGGCCGGAGTGACAGAGTGGCTCTAGGCGCTTCAGTCCGGAACCGCGCGACCGCTACGGGCGCAGGTTCGAATCCTCCCTCGGGCATGGCTGTGTGTGTTGTCCTTAGGTTAGTTAGGTTCAAATGGCTCTGAGCACTATGGGACTCAACTGCTGAGGTCATTAGTCCCCTAGAACTTAGAACTAGTTAAACCTAACTAACCTAAGGACATCACAAACATCCATGCCCGAGGCAGGATTCGAACCTGCGACCGTAGCGGTCTTGCGGTTCCAGACTGCAGCGCCTTTAACCGCACGGCCACTTCGGCCGGCGGTTAGTTAGGTTTAATTAGTTCTAAGTTCTAGGGGACTGATGACCTCAGCCCTCAGCTGTTAAGTCCCATAGTGCTCAGAGCCATTTGAACGGATTTTTTTTTTTTTAAGCTAGGAGTTTAAACCTAATTTTAGAGAAGTAGTGATCAAAATCAAAGTCACCATTCACTACAGCTTACTCAGTCATAATTTTCTTCGTACTTTTTTTAAAACAACAGCTACACGATCTAATTTAAATTCTCCCAGATTGGGTTTGGAGATATTCATATTTTGGCCTTTGTTTGGAGCCTCCTAAAGAAGCTCGATAGTAATTTCAGGTGAGAATTTCGACACAGATTTTTCAGTTTCGTACCATTTTTGTTGTTTCTTCTGTGCCTGGGTAATGCTCTACTATGTTTCTAAATCAGTTTTTCTATTTGAGCACAGATGTCACTTAAAAGTAATATGGTGTTGATCTTCTGTATTTTGGATATTATCATTAAATGACACCTGAGCAGAAGCTCGTAGTTCCCCTTCCAAAGGAATTTCTTTGCTATATACCAAAAGACGAGAAAAGACCGAGAAGATGGGTAGCTGGCGTTATAAAACGCGCATGAGCAACATGGATACGTATGGCTGAGTTCGTAATGCCATAAGGCGGCTGGAGGTGGCTTTTATTCACCAATAGACGTCAAATAGCGGTTGAAGCTGGTAATGACGAAGACGACGACGATAGTGACAGTGGTGATGATGTGATGGTAATAATGTGGTGGTGATGATACGAGGCACTTAAACAAAATTTGCGGAGATTCGTTCTACTATTCGTTAACCAGTAGGCGTTAGATCCTAGCAGAATTTTTATGCGTAACATCAACTGAGTACTTCTTGAGAGCGTTTCTTCACAATGACGTAGTTATCCGGTTCAGAATCTTGTTGTCGCCGTGTCCATTCTGCAGTAATTTTCATACAAACCACTCAGCGTTCAGGATGCTCGTCCAGTCTTCCTCTGTCTCATAGTTTAATGATGCCCATAAGTTATTTTCTGGTTTCTTTGAAGTTCGTGGCGTTTCATGCACTCACCGCCCTTCAGATCGTGTTTTTGTTAGAAGTTGTATGAAATTAAGTACGATGTAAACATAACTACGAATCACTCATGTACACAGTCGTAAAATAATTGATGTGTACACTTAGAAAATTTATTATTTTGCAAAACAATTGATATGTCCCACGTCAGACGGAGACGTAGAACATTTAGTAACTGAGTGTGATTTCACATCGATTTGAGGAGTTACCTTCATTAAGGTTGTGTTCGATAGCCTTTAAAGGGCATTCATCTAGTGGGGCAATGTGCGATACTTCCTACACCAAGAGTTTTGTCGTGTCCGTGTAAAACCTGGAAGTCCTGTAAGTCATTTATACTGCACGGAAGTCGAAAACGGGCGAGGAAGACGTGGCTGTCACTGCTGTGTTTAAAGTGGCTCGACGGAGGTGACGACTGGGCTGGCCCAGTCCCCGTGGGCAGAGCGGCGAAAGCTTCTGGTGAGCCGTCTGACTCCTCTCAGGTGGGAAACCCATCAGCCCCCAAGTTCCGCCACGAGTTTTCCTTAAAGTCCGGCACGACGTTACCGGCAGAGTTATCTTACGTTGGCATAAACCTTCCTTACTGTTGCGTCAAATGCGTCAGTTAGCTGAAGTGCGTATACTGACAGATAAATCCGTATTTTCTTACCACAACTTTAAAAAAGCTAAAAAGTTCTCCACCACTTACACGTCTATGAAAATGTGTGGGCTTAAATCGGAGGGGAGCTGAGGATGAAATAATAAGTCTCAAGCAGTTCTTAGTATGAGTTGCATACCTCAGGGGCATACACACATTCAGGGCAAACGTGATTAATTTATGACCCCTGGGGATTAATTTATTTATGACTACCTTACAACCTTCTGAGAAACTCCTTTGATCTTTCCGACAGCCTCGCTCCCTGAACCACCAGAAGACCCCTTCCCATCCTATCTCCTCCCCTTGATTTATGACCCTCGTCCATCCCTCTGAGGAAACCTCTCGACACTCTTCCTCCCTGGACCACTTGCACTTCAAATAGATAAGAAATGGGGGGTTGATTTGCTTTCTGCTACCTAATTTTGGCTACTTTTCCAGATCACCGAACTTCCCATTTTATGCTGCTCTGGACTATAATCATACAAAAGAGGCATATAGATTATCGTAAACAAGAGGCTATTTAAGAGTTCTCGGCAGAGTAACGTCATCTTTCAGATAGCCGAAAGCAAGGCAAACCTCATTTCTTGCTTGTATGAACTGTAAGAGGTGAATGGAAGAAGGCTGTCGAGAGGATTTCTCAGAAGGATGGAAGGGGGTCATAAATCAATTAATTCCCAGCGGGTCACAAATCAATCAAGTTCGCCTCTGAATGTATGCATGCCCCTGATGAATCCAACCCACACTAACAAAATGTGTTGATATCCCCGTCATCCTACTACTGGCGATCATCGGACGTCAGATAAAACTTGGAGTCGTCGGTGATACAGGTACCAGTGCAGCCTTCTCTTACTCCGACGGTGCTGGGCGTCTGTAATGGACGCCTAGATGCCAAATACTGTTTGGGTCGACACAGCCCTCTCACCTGCTTCCGAAAGGGTGGCACACAGATCTTTTACGTTCTCTTCGGGTTACCTACGAGGCATAATTTGTAGATATGTCATCATATAATATTGTTGACCGCCGGCGACCGCTAAAAGTTAGATCAAATGTTTTGTGTCATGATACCGGTTGAAGATTCGAATGACGTCGCTCTGATGTGTTAATATTTCAGTTTGATGGACAACTTCCCATACAGATAATATTTCTGCCCTAAAATACTAGTGTTCTAATCGTGAAACGGCTCTCCAAGCTATGTTGGCAGACTGAACAACGCACCCCCTTATCTCGCGATTTCCTGTGTGTTCCCTTGATTGCTGCACCATATCGCTAGAGGTACTTCCGTGCAAAAACGATAAGAAATCGGTCCCCCGCCTGTCAACAGTATTGTGCAACATATTGACAGCTGGTCCCAGGCAGCAAAGCGATATTGCCGAAACTTTGTGTTAAATCTCGTACGTGCAAACTTGGCTCTTGGGCTGGCTTTCCTCTCTTGTAAGGTAAAAGAGTAATTGTAGCTGAATGAAGGATTGGTATAAGAAGAGAAGCAGACTAACACATTAAAATTTACCAAGTGACTTGAGAATACGGAAGTCAAATGGTGGTCGAAAATTTCTGAAGATGGGCGCTCGCTTGTTTGATGTACTTTCGCAAATACACACATGATTGTGATTATATCTGTGTCGTATTTATTTACTTTGATCTAATTTTAAAAATACCAGAAGTACAACATTTTTATTTAAATTGCGCTAAAAAGTTTCTTGTCCTTGCAAAAAGTTCGTGGCGTCGGAGTACCAAAGTGTTGGCTCCAGTAGCTCGTTAGCTACAGTTCCGCTTATCGGTGAACTCTTAATTGTTTTTAGTTCTTTCCCGTAATTTATTCGCAATGAATTTAATTTCTTTACTAATTGAGCCTTATCTGCTTGTAAGTACATTTCCCTTTCTTTCGGCAACTGGTCGTATTATTCGGTTTTAATTTGAGGATTACGATATTCGTTTCATTTAACACTCCATAAGGCTGTCAAGCACCTACGTACTTACAATAGTCCTAAAATAAACGTGCGTCCCACTGATTTCGTAACGATTTTCACTTACAGCACAATAAATCACGCAAAATAAACAGTTTAGCTGAAGCCACAGAACTGAGAAAAATATAAAACATTAGCCAGAGACAGTGTAGGCTCAACAGTTAGCACAATAAAAATATAATTTCAGTAGATTCGCCGATATAATGCACGATATATTGTACAACGTTAAATTTTATTCGTAGATGGTCAATAATAATGCACTGTATGAAATACTGTGGTAGAATTTTGCACAGAACCTAATTTAATCCCAACACTTGGTTTAAGTCATGAAAGAAGACTGTATACGTGGCAGAGACCTGGACACACTGTTAAGTTTCAGTTTGGTTATACAATGATAAGAGAGGAAGTTTGGAGCCATATTTTCAATTGTTTAACATTTCCACGGACAAATGTGGACTCTGATCACAATTTATTGGTTATGAACTGTAGATTAAAACTCGAGAAATTGCAAAAAGGTAGGAAATTAAGGAGACAGGAGCTGGATAAGTTGAAAGAACGAGAGGTTGTTGAGAATTTCAGAGGTAGCTTTAGGCAATGAATGTCTAGAAAAGGAGAAACGAATACAATAGAAGACGAATGGGTAGCTTTGAGAGATGAAATAGTGAAGGCAGCAGAGGATGAAACAGGTAAAAAGCCAAGTGGTGGTAGAAATCCTTGGATATCACAGGAGATATTGAATTAATTGATAAAAGGAGAAAATATAAAAATGCAGGAAATAAAGCAGGCGAAAGGGAATACAAATATCTAAAAATGAGATTGATAGGAAGTGTAAAATGGATAAGCATGACTTGCAAGAGGATATATGTAAGGATATAGAAACATATGTCACTAAGGGTAATTGGATGTCTCTATAGGCCCTCTGGCTCAGCAGCTGTTGTGGCTGAGCATCTGAAGGATAATTTGAAAAATATTTCGAGTAGATTTCCCCACCATGTTATAGTTCTGGGTGGCAGGGACAAAGAATCCAGTGAAATTTTTTTAAGTGCTTTATCTGAAAACTACCTTGAGCAGTTAAACAGAGAACCGACTCGTGGCGATAACATATTAGACCTTCTGGTGAAAAACAGACCCGAACTATTTGAAACAGTTAACGCAGAACAGGGAATCAGCGATCATAAAGCGGTTACTGCATCGATGATTTCAGCCGTAAATAGGAATATTAAAGAAGGTAGGAAGATTTTTCTGTTTAGCAAAAGTGACAAAAATCAGATTACAGAGTACCTGACGGCTCAACACAAGTTTTTTCTCAAGTACAGATAGTCTTGAGGATCAGTGGACAAAGTTCAAAACCATCGTGCAATATGCGTTAGATGAGTATGTGCCGAGCAAGATCGTAAGAGATGGAAAAGAGCCACCGTGGTACAACAACCGAGTTAGAAAACTGCTGCTGAAGCAAAGGGAACTTCACAGCAAACATAAACATAGCCAAAGCCTTGCAGACAAACAAAAATTACGCGAAGCGAAATGTAGTGTGAGAGGGCTATACGAGAGGCGTTCAATGAATTCGAAAGTAAAGTTCTATGTACTGACTTGGCAGAAAATCCTAAGAGATTTTGGTCTTATGTCAAAGCAGTAGGTCGATTAAAACAAAATGTCACAGACACTCTGTGACCAAAATGGTACTGAAACAGAGGATGACAGACTAAAAGCCGAAATACTAAATGTCTTTTTCCAAAGCTGCTTCACAGAGGAAGACTGCACTGTAGTTCCTTATCTAGATTGTCGCAAAGATGACAAAATGATAGATATCGAAATTGGCGACAGAGGGATAGAGAAACAATTAAAATCGCTTAAAAGAGGAAAGGCCACTGCACCTGATGGGATACCAGTTCGATTTTCCACAGAGTACGCGAAGGAACTTGCCCCCCTTCTTGCAGCGGTGTACCGTAGGTCTCTAGAAGAGCGTAGCGTTCCAAAGGATTGGAAAAGGGCACAGGTCATCCCCGTTTTCAAGAAGGGACGTCGAACAGATGTGCAGAACTATAGACCTATATCTCTAACGTCGATCAGTTGTAGAATTTTGGAACACGTATTATGTTCGAGTATAATGACTTTTCTGGAGACTAGAAATCTACTCTGTAGGAATCAGCATGGGTTTCGAAAAAGACGGTCGTGTGAAACCCAGCTCGCGCTATTCGTCCACGAGACTCAGAAGGCCATAGACACGGTTTCACAGGTAGATGCCGTGTTTCTTGACTTCCGCAAGGCGTTCGATACAGTTCCCCACAGTCGTTTAATGAACAAAGTAAGAGCATATGGACTATCAGACCAATTGTGTGATTGGATTGAAGAGTTTCTAGATAACAGAACGCAGCATGTCATTCTCAATGGAGAGAAGTCTTCCGAAGTAAGAGTGATTTCAGGTGTGCCGCAGGGTAGTGTCACAGGACCGTTGCTATTCACAATATACATAAATGACCTTGTGGATGACATCGGAAGTTCACTGAGGCTTTTTGCAGATGATGCTGTGGTGTATCGAGAGGTTGTAACAATGGAAAATTGTACTGAAATAGAGGAGGATCTGCAGCGAATTGACGCATGGAGCAGGGAATGGCAATTGAATCTCAATGTAGACAAGTGTAATGTGCTGCGAATACATAGAAAGATAGATCCCTTATCATTTAGTTACAAAATAGGTCAGCAATTGGAAGCAGTTAATTCCATAAATTATCTGGGAGTACGCATTAGGAGTGATTTAAAATGGAATGATCATATAAATTTGATCGTCGGAAAAGCAGATGCCAGACTGAGATTCATTGGAAGAATCCAAAGGAAATGCAGTCCGAAAACAAAGGAAGTAGTTTACAGTACACTTGTCCGCCCACTGCTTGAATACTGCTCACCGTTGTGGGATCCGTACCAGATAGGGTTGATAGAAGAGATAGAGAAGATCCAACGGAGAGCTGCGCGCTTCGTTACGGTATCATTTAGTAATCGCAATCGCGAAAGCGTTACGGAGATGATAGATAAACTCCAGTGGAAGACTCTGCAGGAGAGACGCTCAGTAGCTCGGTACGGGCTTTTGTTGAAGTTTCGAGAACATGCCTTCACCGAAGAGTCAAGCAGTATATTGCTCCCTCCTACGTATATCTCGCGAAGAGACATGAGGATAAAATCAGACAGATTAGAGCCGACACAGAAGCATACCGACAATCCTTCTTTCCACGAACAATACGAGACTGGAATAGAAAGGAGAACTGATAGAGGTACTCAAGGTACCTTCCGCCACACACCGTCAGGTGGCTTGCGGAGTATGGATGTAGATGTAGATGTAGATGAAGGGGAAAGATAGACAACACCTGTAGGAAAATTAAAGAGGCCTTTGGAGAAAAAAAGAGTATGAATATCAAGAGCTCAGATGGGAAACTAGAAGAGGAAGCTGAAAGTTAGGATGAGTATATAGATAGACTATACAGGGGAAATAAAGACAATATTATAGAAGGGGAAGAAGACGTAGATGAAGATGAGGTGGGAGATATGATACTGCGAGAACAATTTGACAGACCACTGAAAGAGAAGTCGAAACAAGGCCCCTGGAATAACATTCCGTCAGAACTTCTGATAACTTGGGAGAGCTAGCCATGACAAAACTGTTCCACCTGGTGTACAAGATAGATGAGACAGGGTAAATGCCCAACACTTGAAGAAGAATGTAATAATTCGAATGCCAGAGAAATCAGGTACCGACAATTGTGAATACTACCGCACTATCAGTTTAATAAGTAATGTTTGCAAAATACTAACAACAATTCTTTATAGAAGAACAGTGGAAAAAGTGGCAGAAGCCGACCTCGAGGAAGATAAATTTGGGATCCGGAGAAACACGCGAGACAATACAGACCCAACGACTTCTCTTAGGAAATACATTAAGGAAAGGGAAACCGACGTCTCTAGCTTTTTCAGGCTAAGAGTAAAATAAAAGAAGTGAAAGGCTACTTGCAACCTGTCTAGAAACCAGACAGCAGTTGTAAGAGTCGAGGGGCATGAAAGAGAAGCACAGGTTGAGAAAGGAGAGGGACTGGGCTGTAGCCTTTCCCCGATGTTATTCTATCTGTATACTGAGCAAGCAGAACAGGAAACCAAAGAAAATTTTGGAGAAGGAATTAAAATCCATGGAGAAGAAATTAAAACTTTGAGGTTCGCCGATGACATTGTAATTCTGTCAGAGACAGCAAAGGTCGTGGAAGAGCAGTTGAATGGAATGGACAGCGTCTTGAAATGAGGATATAAGAGGAACATCAACAAAAGGAAAAACGGGGTAATGGAATGTAGTCGAATTAAATCAGGCAGTGCTTAGTGTCACTACAAGTAGTATTGCTTTTTGGGCAGTAAAATAGTTGATGATTGCCGAATAGAGAGGATATAAAACATAAACTGACTGTAGCAAGGAAATAATTTCTGAAGAAGAGCAATTAACATACGGGATTGAAGCGTGGACGATAAAAAGTTCAGACAAGAAGAGAATAGAGACTTTAGAAATGTGGTGCTACGGGTAGTGGCTGATGACTGGATGGGTAGATTTTGTAACTAATGAGGAAGTACTGAACAGAATTGGAGAGATAAGAAATTTGTGCTCCAGCTTGAATAACAGTAAGGAACGGTTGATAGCATACTTTATGAGAGATTGAGGGATCACCAATTTGTGTTGGAGGGAAGTGTGTATGGGACAGCAGGGGAGGTAAAAATTGTGCAGGGAGAGTGAGAGATGACTATAATAAGCAGGTTGAAAAGGATGTAGGTTGCAGCGGTTTATCGGAGATAAGCCGTCACAGAAAAGAGTAGCATGGAGAGCTGCTTCGGATCGAAGACCGCAAAAAGAACAACATGAAATATCGTACAATAGGAAATACCAAACACAATATGAAATATTTGCACCATATAGACTATTGCACAATATTGCTGACGATCTAGGGACCGCTCAACAATGCGCACCGCAATAATGATGCGTGAGAAATAACATGATTCTTCAGAAAAGAACAGGAGTCTTAGTCGCGTGGCGACTAGTCGTAACGTTTCGCGGACGCCGAAGAGAGTGTGGTGACGGCTCGCCGCAGCCAAGAGCACAGCGGCGCGTTTCCCCGGTGACCCGCGCCGAGTTTCCCCGCGCCTTGACCCTGATTCCGCGGCCCGGATCGCCGGCTGCCGGACCTGCGCCGGCCCTATCCCTTCCCTTAGCTCTCTCAGCTGCCTGCCTCGCCGGCTGGCCCTGGCGCCCACCACCAGCCCAATCTAGGACATCCGACTCAGCCCACGTCACTAAATAACGCATGCTAGGGCCAAGCGCGATTTGCAAGTAGTCGCATCCAAATCTGGTGATGAAAGCCGCCAGGACGAGGAGAACTGGCGTCGTACCGACCCTGACAGCTAGTCTGTGCACCAGGGTTCTGTATCAAACCGTAAAACTCCCTGAAGTGGTGGATCGACTGGTGGCACGTCAAACTGTTTTTTTCTACTGTATGTGCCAGGATTGCATTTTATCGTCCCTCTACAGTCCTTCCAATAATCCGTTACACCACAAACATAGCACAAAACCACTCCATTTGTATCCACACGCTACACGTTGTTGTCCTATTGTCTGTATTACATTATATTATACACCGAGGAGCCAAAGAAGCTGGTACACCTGCCTTAATACCGTGTAGAGCCCCCGCGAACACGCAGAAGTGCCGCAACACGACTTGGCATGGACACGACTAATGTCGTCACCATGAATCCTGCAGGGCTGTCCATAAATCGTAAGAGTACGACGTGGTGGAGATCTCTTCTGAACAGAACGTTGCAAGGCATCCCAGACATGCTCAATATTATTTGTGTCTGGGGAGTTTAGTGGCTAGCGGAAGTGTTTAGACTGAGACGAGTGTTCCTGGAGCCACTATTGCAATGATGGACGTGTGGAGTGTCGCATTCTCCTGCTGGAATTGACCAAGTCCGTCGGAAAGCATAATGGACATGAATGGATGCAGGTGATCAGACAGAATGCTTACGTACGTGTCACCTGTCAGAGCCGTATCTAGTCTTATCAGGGGTCCCATATCACTCCAACTGCAAACGCCGCACACCATTACAGAGCCTCCACCAGCTTGAACAGTCCCCTGCCGACAAGCGAGGCCCATGGATTCATGAGGTTGTCTCCGTACCCGTACACGTCCACCCGCTCGATACAATTTGAAACGAGACTCGTCCGACCAGGCAACATGTTTCTAGTCATCAACAGTCCAATTTCGATATTGACGGGCTCAGGCGAGGCGTATAGCTTTGTGTCGTGCAGTCCTTAAGGGTACAAGAGTGGGCCTTCGACTCCGAAAGCCCATATCGATGATGTTTCGTTGAATGGTTCGCACGCTGACACTTGTTAATGGCCCAGCACTGAAATCTGCAGCAATTTGAGCAAGCGTTGCACTTCTGTCACGTTCAGCGATTCTCTTCAGTCGTCGTTGGTCCCGTTCTTGTGGGATCTTTTTACCGGCCGCAGCGATGTCGAAGATTTGATGTTTTACAGGACTGCTGATATTCACAGTACACTCGTGAAATGGTCGAACGGAAAATCCACACCATCGCTACCTCGGACATGCTGTGTCCCATCGTTTGTGCGCCGACTATAACACTCACTTAAATCTTGATAACCGGCCATTGTAGCAGCAGTAACCGATCCAACAACTGCACCAGATAGTTGCTGTCTTTATAGGCGTTACCAGCCGTATTCTACCTGTTTACATATATCTGTATTTGAATATGCGTGGCTATACCACTTTCCTTGGCGCTTCAGTGTATTTATATTACATTATGCGAGACGCATTCTATGAGTAATGCAACACATTTTCTTTTCTCGGCCAATTTCCGTTGAAAAAATGTGTAATTTATTGTTGGACATCGTGGAATATTTTCGCTTCAGCCGCTATAGTTTCACATAGTTCCAATAGGCGGCTTCGCTACACGTAGCGTTGAAAATGGAGTCTGTAAAGGAGTTGCGTTCTAAACAGAGACTTGTCATTTTCTTTCGGACGAAAACTAGAGCACCGCAGATACTGTATTCCTAGGTGCTTGCAGAATGTCTGCGATGACCTGGCAGTGAACCAAACCACGGTGAGTCGTTGGGCGAGGCGTCAGTCATCATCGAAAGAAGGTCGCGCAGACCTGCCTGATCTCCTACGCGCCGGCCGGCCGCACACACAGCTCTGACTCCTGCATTGTTGTAACATGCGTACACTCTCACATGAGGTGATAGGCGGATCACAGTCCGAAACCTTGCTGCTCGACTCCATGTCTCTGTTGGTAGAGCGGACAGACCCGTTCACAAGTTGGGGTACTCAGAGGTGTGTGGTCGTTCGGCTCCTCACGACCTGAGGACCATAAAGAGCAAGAAAGAACCATTTATGCGGAACTGCTTGGACGTTAAGAGACTGATCGTGACAATTTTTGCCGAACTTTATCACAGGCAATGAAACATACGTTGATCGTTTCGGACCAGAAACAAAACGGAAATCCGCGGAGTGGCGTCACACCACCTTTCCGCTGAAGAAAACGTTCAAAGCCGCACACTCAGCTGGTCGAGTCATGCAACGATCTTCTGGAACTCTGAAGGCATTATTCTCTTCGATGTCCTCCCTCACGGTGCAATGATAGCTCTGAAGTGTATTGTGCTTCCCTCAGGAAACTGAAGAAACCACTTCAGCGTGCTCGTCACAACAAAAATGCAGACCAGCTTCTCCATTACAACGAAAGATCACGCGCAAG
The DNA here is from genome assembly GCF_023898315.1 of Schistocerca nitens. Classification (NCBI taxonomy): domain Eukaryota; kingdom Metazoa; phylum Arthropoda; class Insecta; order Orthoptera; family Acrididae; genus Schistocerca; species Schistocerca nitens. Next base: position 623,294,788 of record NC_064614.1, on the reverse strand, counting down.
TCTGTGCACCAGAGAGGAGCTCACAAAACTTCACTGGACTGTTCTTCCTCATCCAGTCTACAGGCCGGATTTCGCACCTTCCGACTTCCATCTGTTTGTTACAATGAAGGATGCACTCCGCGGGAAGCCGTACGTGGATGATGATGATGAGGTTATTTATGCAACAAGACGTTGGCTTCGACGTCCAGTAACAAAGCGGTACCATGTGGGCCCTCCCAGTAAGGTGGCGTAAGGCCGTCGCGTTGAACAGAGATTATGTTGAAAGCAGGATTTTGTAGCCAAAAGAGTGGGGAATAATATGGTCTATTGGAATCCTGAGTAAAACCAACCTGCTTTAAGAAAAAAAAAAATGTTCCGTTACTTTTTGAACGTCCCTCGTATAATTATGTATTACAGGATGCCCATAAAGTTCCTTTACAACTTCAAAATTTTATTACGACGGCAGTTGTTGAAATATTTTAACAACATTTCTTTTATTGTAATCAGTGTTTATAAAAGTTTTTTTTGACAGTGTTTAATAGACCTCTATATGGGCACCTTTAGTTGCACGAAGCACATCAAGACGGTACTCGATTTCTTGCCATGTTCTCTGTAGCATAGCGTCATCAATGGTAGCAATGGCATCACGAATCCTTTGCTTCAAGTCAGCAATGTCGCTTATCTGTGTTTGATGCACGATATCTTTTACATACCCCCGTAAAAAAAAGGCCAAGGGACTGGCGAACGTGGTGGCCAAAGAATTGGCCCATTCCTCCCAATCCATCTACCTGGAAATGTTTCATAGAGGAACCGACGAACATGCAGTCCCCAATATGGTGGTGCACCATATTGCTGGAGAATGATAGTTGGTTGTAAGTCAATCAACTGTGGTGCTACATTTTCGGTCAGAAAGTCGAGGTAAACATCTGCAGTAATTATTGACTCGGTGAAGAAAAAAGGACCAATTATTCGGTTGCACATGATCCCACACCACAAATTCACTTATGAACTATCCCGGTGAAGCTCCCTGGTCACATGGGGGTGTTCAGGTCCCCATATTCTCACATTGTGTCTGTTTAATGTCCCAGAAACATGAAAAGTTGCCTCTTCACTGAAACAAACTCGCTTGAGGAATGCTTCATCCTCCGAAAGGCGTTCCAGCATGTTGAGTGCAAACTCTGTCCGTTTTGGCTTGTCATTTGGCTCAAGTGCCTGTAACAGTTGCACTTTGCAAGCGTACAACCGTAAGTTCTTGAGGAGGATCTTATGCACAGTTGAACGTGCTAGCGGCAACTGTCTGGCAGCACTGCGGATGGACTTCGTAGGTGAACGAGTGAAGACGATAGATGTTTTCCTCGGATGTTCTTGGTCGCCCGCTCCTCCCTGTATCCAACACTGTCGCTGTCTCCATAAATTTTTTTGCCATGCACGGACTGAAGGGCGCGATGGTGGATCTCTTCCATACTTCGTTCTGAAGTTTCGTTGAGTCTGAACATCCGATTTTGTCTCAATAAACCAGGACACACATTGTGCCTTCTCTTGAGAAGTTGCCATTGTATAGAGGTTCAGTTCCATCAACAGGGTATCTGAAACACAGAATTTTAGTATATATAAAAGCATTTGTAAACAGTGATTACGATAAAAGAAATTTTGTTAAAATATTTCAACAATTGTCGTTGTAATAAAATTTTGAAGTTTTAAAGGACTTTATGGACACCCTGTATAATATACATATAGAGGGTGTTACAAAACGATGCCTAGAATCGTCGAAGATGACATAAAAAAAACGGGTAGAGGCCACTGTATCCGTGGCCAAGAAGTTTTATATTAACTGAGTCTGGCCGTGGAAGCCTAGGCAGTTATATAAATTTCGAAGTGTTAATGTCTTGAGGAAAATTAAGGCTAGGGACACATGTACAGAAACGTCATGCAAAGATACTAAAGAGGACGGAGGCCACATCGACTGAAAGAAAGTGAAGCACCCACAAGACATGTTGGTAGGTCATGTAACTTCGTATAACTCCGATGGATATGTGAATCATTAGAATTCCAGTTCTTCATGACAGGTCGAACCGCCACTGGAGTACGTTAGTGTTGGCCTCGTAGATTGTGTAAGGGGAGTGAAAAGCGTCAGATGTTAATTGATCATAACAGAGCTCACCGAGATGCCGCATACTCACCTGAGACAGTGTTATCAGCACCTGACAATAGCTGCAAAGGGGCATCATTGTGGATCTCCATTTGTCCAGCTGGTCGAAACGTGCAATATCCATGTTTTGGGGTACTCATATGTGACAGTGACCCAGTGTTGTACTGCAAGGGAACATGATGCAGGCATACGAGGGTTGTTTTTTAAGTAAGGGCCGTTTTTATTTTTTAAAAAAGATACAAATACTTTTGTAAAAAACTTTTATTTTCTGATTCTACACACTTTTACCTATTTTTCTACATAGTTGCCTTGTTTATTTAAGCACTTGTCATACCGTACAACTAAGTTTTTAATTCCCTCTTCAAAGAATTCGGCCGCCTGCTCCGACAGCCAAGAGTTCATGGCCGCTTTCACTTCATCGTCGTCATTGAAGCGCTGCCCGCCAAGATGGTGTTTCAGGTACCGGAAAAGGTGAAAATCGCTAGGAGCAAGGTAGGGGCTGTATGGTGCATGGTCCAAAATTTCCCAGCCAAAAGAATCAATCAAATCCCGAGTCTTTTGAGAGGTGTGAGGCCTAGCGTTATCGTGCAGGAGCAAAACTCCATTTGTCAGCATGCCGCGCCTTTTGTTTTGAATTGCTCTGCGCAGCTTCTTTAGAGTTGCACAGTAGGCATCTTAGTTGATTGTCGGACCTCGTGGCATAAAGTCCACTAGCAAAACACCGCGCCGGTCCCAGAACACAGTTGCCATAATCTTGCGCTTTCACAGCGTCTGTTTGGCTTTGACCTTCACGGGTGAGGTTGTGTGTCGCCATTCCATCGATTGTCGCTTGCTTTCGGGAGTGATATGCGATACCCATGTTTCATCTCCAGTGACAATTTGACTTAACATGTCATCCCCTTCTTCCTCGTAACGAATCAAAAAGTCCAATGAAGTGGCAAATCTCTTCCCTTTGTGGTCCTCTGTGAGGAGTCTGGGTACCCACCGAGAACACAGTTTCTTAAAGTTTAGGTTTTCAGACACAATTTTGTACAAAACCGATCTTGAAACTTGTGGAAATTCCAAAGAAAGAGTGGAAATTGTGAATCTTCTGTCCTCACGAATCTTTGTTTCGACTGCAGCCACCAAATCATCAGTGATCACAGAGGGCCGGCCTGTGCGTTCTTCGTCATGAACGTTTTGACGGCCATTTTTAAACTCTCTAACCCACTGACGCCACTCATTGCATGAATTTCTGCAGCTGACAAGCTTCTCGCGGTCAAGAAACGTATCACTGGCCGTATCTCACAAGCGACGGGCGATTCAATAATCGTAAACATTGTAAAGTAGCACAACGATGCGCACACGTCAGCTACAGAGCTGCAACTTGCATCAGTGTGAACGGGAAGGATGCCGGCAAGTGGCGCGGTGGCTTGTTGCGGCGTCCGCGAAAACTACGGGACTATACGCGCGAACGGCCCTTACTTAAAAAACAACCCTCGTACTTCTCGTAAAGGTTCTGGTCGTCCACGTCTGACCACCACAAGAAAAGATCCCCTTCACATCTATGCATACCATTCGAGAACAAGTAATGGACTCCCTGCATTCCGCACCATTGCTCAAGGACTACCAGACTAGCAGCAGCCGGACTGACGAAATGGTCCCACGCCTAGGCTGCTGTTTTGGAGTAGTCCCATGACCGGGAAGCATGGACTGCTGTTCAGCGATGAACCACTATTCTGCACTACCCTGATGACCATCGTCGGTGAGTCCTGTGGCGACCTGAGCAGAGATTCCTTTCGTCCAATATTTTGTAGAGGCGCAGGCGTATCCCTTCTAACGTCATGATGTGGAGAACCGTCGAATATGACTTAAGAGCACGGCTGACAGTGACTGGGGAAATTCTGACGGCACAACTGCTTCTCATGCAGCAGTATCGTGGCGCCATTTTTCAGCAGGACAGTGCTCGAACACATGTGGTAGGTGTCTCTATGAACTTTCTCTGTAGTACTGAGGTATTCCCGTGGCCAGCAACATCCCCAGAGCTGTCGCCGATAAACACGTTTGGAACTGCGTCACCATCCCAGTGCCAGTATCCGGGAAGTCAAGGACCAGTTACAACTGTAGTGTGCCATCTTGCTTTAGGAGAGCTTCCCAATCGAATCACAGCATCTGTCCAGTCCAAAGGGAGTGCAACGTCGTACTGATAAGTAGCCTCATGCTACAAAGTTCATTGTAAAGTTGGCCCTATTTTTCAATCACTGAAATAACGTCACATACCCCCTCAACCCGTGAAGTTCCATTTCGTTTCTTACTTCCCTGCCGAGTGCTTCACTTTTTTGTCAGGCACCATACATGCGGCCACCGCCTGCCGCTGCGCCAGCCCTTCGACAGAAATGCTGAGTTTCTATGCTGACGGACCGCAAGCAATATTTCTCTCGATGTTCCTGACTGTACACAGGACATCAAATGGCTTCCTCGCCTCTCACAATAACACTGCAGAGCTCGCAATGCGCAGTAGTGGCAGAGGCGTCAAACTGTCGTTTGCTGGCAAAGTGGTGCCTAGTACTGGACAATGGCCCGTACAAATCCGAAGCTCTTTAGCGTCGTCTGATGACGTACCGAAACATAGGTCCCTACCTTTATTTTTTTTTTCTCAAGACAACCGTTACAACGCGCAGAAGTTTTTTCACTATTTCGTTGTTATACTTTGTGCCGGAAATGGACCAACGATCTTAAACAAAAACAACTAAGAGTAATTCGTCAGGTTTCTCTGCATGCTCAACAATATTATACTATTGTCTAGTGCATTACTGCAGAGACCGGTACGAGAGGTTGTAAATTCCCACATCAACAGTTGCCAAAGGTATTACGAAAGCATGCCCTCTGGGCTCTGTTTGTGGTCCCGAATTCTGAGATGTTAACTTATAATCACTTCTGAATAAATTACAAAATAGTCACAAGTTATTAGAAGTTGTAGCATATGCCGATGACTTGTTACTGTTAGTGCACGGCAGCTGTCGAGATTTGCTAGAAAATAATTGCGGCAAACTCCCTGAAGTTATGCATCATTGGTGCTCAAGGCAGCACCACAGAAATAGTCGTACATGTTACTTAAAGGAAGATTTATTAAGGACCAGTTGACTAATATAAATCAAGCGATAAATCGTAGACAAATCGCGAACAGGTATTAAGGTGCGACTAGCGAAACCGGCACACCGGATCATGTCCGATGGGAATGTCCCCTAGTTGAAGATATGGCAAGGTCTGTTAGTCAGGCTTAAGAGATAATACATAATTAGAGTAAAAAAGGGCATTGATACCCTAAATCTTCTAGCTGATGCTGTCTCACGAAAAGCAAGGCTTAACTATGGACAACCGATATCGCAGCAGTGACGGTGGGCTGTAGACGCCCTACAGGTTGACAGTTATTGAACTATATGAAAAAAAAAAAATCTTTTAAGTTACGGGTTGCACAGGCTTCATTCAACATGTAAACGCCACTATAGATATTCGGATTTAGGTTGTGACATGTTCGATATGCCTGCCATCATTGGCGATGATGTGCCCCGGCCGAATAGCGAAATTCTGCACGACCCGCTGAAGTGCCGGAACATTGATGCTGTCGATGACATCCTGAATGGCTGTTTTCAGCTCAGTGATGGTTTTGCGGTTATTGCTGTACTCCTTGTCTTCAATATAGCCCTACAAAAAGGAGTCACATGTGTACAGAACCGGAGAATACGGCAGCCAATCGAGACCCAATGCCAGTGGCCACTGGGTACCCTAGAGCCCGAATTCGGTCCCCTAAGTGCTCCTCCAGGACATCAAACACGGCTCGACTTAAATGCGTTGTAAATATATTGCCTGTATTCGATTTTGTCTTCTCACCTTACGTGTGTGTAGTGACAAGGATATCATCTGTGGAGATACTCTTCTTGTCTTCTTGCTTTTTCTTATTCTGCACGCCTTCGCTGGCTCATCAGTGTACAGTCAAAACGTGACCACGACGTCATTTACAAAATTTTACAGGAATTTGAAACCCACCTACGACAAGTTAATCTTTGTTTTTGATTGAGTGTTCTCGAATTTGCTGCTTTACAAGATCACAAAAACCTTTGTTTCCAAGCGCGCACTTTACTGCTAGACTACTAGGCCAACCCATGGAGTACACATGAAAAACACAATCATCTAAATAGCGGATTTCGAATTAAAAATTATTGTTGAGCCGTATTTTCTCGTATTGGAAGATCACTGACAGCTCACTAGGAGCGCTGGTGCAGTTCTCTGCTTCCGTGTCGTAATATGGGCCGTGAAGCACTTACAGTTTGGTGTTATGTGGTCGACAAGACTCAGAAGAACCAGGAGCACTCTGAAGAAGTCCATCATAGCTCTGGACAGAACCTAAAGTTTCGTGGAACACAGCCACACAACCTGGAAGACTCACCAGAAGCTAAGACATCAGGTCGTGAAAGCGTTCGTTACACGACCTCTTGAGATTGTCAGCTAGGGATATTGTGAAGGTGGCGCTTCTCGGCGCTCGCGGCGCCCTCCCTGGTGGGGACAACCGGAGGCCCGGTGGCCTCGCGGACAGAGGGTCCGCCGCGATAAGTGGAGCGCGCTCATCTGCATGACAATGCGCAGCGGAGCCAGCGCTGGAGGCGGAGGGGCGCGGAGCTGCGAGCTGCGAGCTGACGCAACAGCGGGCTGCGGCGCGGGCCTCGCTCCACATAGCGCGGTGCGTCCACGGCTGAGGTACGGCGGTCGCGCGTCTTCGTATTGTCCGGTTACCTCTGACGTCTTCCAAATTTCGCCAAATTTTCTCGCTAACAAAGCAGAACTTTCATTGGAGAGGCCTCAGACTAGGACTTAATATTCTGTTGCATCCAAAACTATTAGCACAATCGCTCACTTTTTGTAGGGACGGACCGTGGTCGTCTCTTTGCGGTAGAATCCTATCGCGATGAGCAGTACAAAATGCAACTGAGGACAACCGAAGCAGGAGTCTAGCGTTCTTAAGAAAGTGCCCTCGTTCTGTACAGTTGTCCTCACACGGGAGGTGAAAGTGAAATTCGACGAAGAACTGGAGGAATATTGTGACGCCACAATGTGGAATTTTACGTTACGGAACATTCCCAAGCGTGAAAGGCAAATTTTTGCAATACGGAGAGAAACATGGCCAATGAGACGTGGAAAAAAAAAATGGCTCCGAGCACTATGGGACTCAACTGCTGAGGTCATTAGTCCCCTAGAACTTAGAACTAGTTAAACCTAACTAACCTAAGGACATCACACACATCCATGCCCGAGGCAGGATTCGAACCTGCGACCGTAGCGGTCTCACGGTTCCAGACTGCAGCCCCAGAACCGCGCGGCCACTTCGGCCGGCCAATGAGACGTGAGATCGCTTTCTACGTAACTAGCGGACTTAGGAAACTCTATTTGCGACATTTGCAGTTGAATCCTGTATTTTATTTTTTTTATACATGTTTCAGAGGACCGGCTCATTGCCGATATCTCGAAAACCAGTTTTTGTACTTTTAGGTAATGTATGGACGGAAAGCGTTTAGGACATAGTGTAATCAAAGACGTATATCCAGGTAACATGTGTTGACCTGTAGCGTATTGGATAGAAATAGGCGCTTAGAAATGGGTTTAGCCCTTTGCGTCTTCCTTTCTGCAAACATCTTTTTATTAAACTTCGTGTTTTCTAAAAGATTCTATGGCTTCGTTTTTAATTCGAGTATGTTCTGAAGTAAACAATCTTAAGTATATATAAGAGCGCTCTCTTCTGGAATGAGTTACTTCGATTTTGTGGACGTGCCGCGGAACGGACTGCTGTCTACGGCACTAATTCCCTCCCAAATAAGCAGTGTGAGCACTACAGACAGAAAAACTTGGCTAGGTAATGAACAAGGGAGTAAACGTGCATTTTAATAGAACTGATGAAGCTATTTTACGTGCACACTTTTTCGTAAACAAACTGCATGGTTTGTGCATCAGATATAGCAGACAACTGCCACATGAGAGCTCTGCGACCGGTAATTACAGTGGGAAGTGTGGTGTCACCGCCAGACACCACACTTGCTAGGTGGTAGCCTTTAAATCTGCCGCGGTCCGTTAGTATACGTCGGACCCGCGTGTCGCCACTATCAATGATTGCAGACCGAGCGCCGCCACACGCAGGTCTAGTCTAGAGAGACTCCCTAGCACTCGCCCCAGTTGTACAGCCGACTTTGCTAGCGATGTTTCACTGTCTACATACGCTCTCATTTGCCGAGGCCAGTTTAGCATAGCCTTCAGCTACGTCATTTGCTACGACCTAGCAAGGCGCCATATTCAGTTACTTCAAGAATGTATTCTGAACAGATAATATTGTGAATCATGTACCGTCAAGAGCGACGTTCATCATTAATGGATTAAAGTTAAGTATCAAACTAATTACGTCTGCTTTCTGAATTCTAATTCCTTGTCATGTTCCAGACCTCACGTCAGTATAGTCCTTCCCTCCTCACGACAGCCTGCGTGAGCTAAAACGCGTGCATTTCGGCCTCCTCTAGTAACATGGTGTTGGCTCTTCTGCCAACACAACAGGAAGCACGTGAGCGAGGGCTAACCTCGTCCCGTGTGAAGACGGTATAACGAGAGACAATCTACCTTTTTTTCATTCTTATCGTTTTCATGTCTCAAATTTCTAAACAACACGCCAGTAGTTAATGGCGCTTTCCGTCCTCACTCAGCCTCCCTGGATCAGGTTCAATAGCGAGATGTTGGCGGATTAATTTTTCTAATTGATTATGTTTACCGACATAAGCAGTATGTGAAAGGACAGTATACTCACCTGATATCTGCTCAACTGGTTTCTCCTCTGTTATTATTATTTTTATTATTTGCGCTTTTTGTATCGCAGCAAGTGACATCGTTTGCTGTATGCATCTAATCTCTATTACGGGTTGTTTCTGGCTACATGGTCAGTATATCCGGCAATTTAGGTGATTTTGTAGCACTTTTTGTCGTGTATTACAGCCCCAAATAACAGTGCCGTCAAGAACTCCGTAATGTCTTCTGATCAGCATGCGAGGTAACCTCAGCGAAGATAAATTCCAAAGGGGGGCCAAAAATAATCAGGTAATATCAGGTCTTTCAGATGACGACAGCCTTGCTAACAGAACTGTAAGCATATGTTTCTCATTTGTCAATCAATTTCAATTATCGAAGTGTTGTCATTGTCATTCTTCAGAGAAATTTTGGAAGATATGCAAAAATTCCTCGGTTATACGGTTGTGGTAGGGGGAGCTTCCAGTCTGCCATTTATAGACTGGGAGAGGCACGTGGAAGGCAGGGAAAAAGAATCTTGGGACGATGTTCTAAATACATTTTCACATAGCGCTAGTAGATATTTTGTGTGGTAGTATTACGTGGGCCAGAATGATGAACAAAAACTCGCCGAAGAAAGTGGACGAGTTGCTGAGAAATGTTTGGGTACAATGAAAATAAATAAATTATATCTTTCGTAATGCGGAATTAATTTCTAATTCTTCGTTGCAAGCATCGGAAGGTAAGGACTACAATATCGAGAAGGTGATTGTAAGAACAAGCAATTTAATACGTAGTTAAGAACACTTGGGAAATATTTCACTAAAATATCATGGCTATTGATAAAGCGATATTTTTTCTGCAGTGTACTGCTGTTCAGAAGTACTTTTTCTTAGCTTATTCAGCTACAGTGAGTTGCAAACAAGCAAATAAGTTTACCGCATATAATATTAGTCACCGCCTTAAAGGAGCCCACAGATTGCTTTGGAGCCTTGTGGGTGATGTAGAACTGATAGCAGGACCTCCAACGGTAACACAAGTCGTGGCTGTGAAGGGATGTGTACATGCCAGTCGGTTATATGGAATCAACGCAATAAGATGCGTCGAAGTGAAGACGAGACAGAATGCCAGAAACGATCTGTCGTGTTTGGACGTGCTGGTGACTATGCCGTCAGTGCAACTGCCCGATTTGTTGGTTTATCAACGCGGACTGCCCAACGCGTCTACATGGAATGGTGTGAGTCGCAACCACGTAATAAGTCTTAAGATCAGCGGTCGTAAGAAGGTCCTAGCCAACAGGAATGTCAATGACAGTCGGTCTCAAATCCGACAGGAGTTGCTACTGTCAGTGAATGCAGGTCCATGTCGAGCAGTTTGCGAGCAAACATAGAGGAGCGAACTGCATGCAAGACGATCTGGAGTCTCGTACCTCGCAAGAGACCGTTGCTTGTAGCGGCACATGAAGCCGTATATTTTTAATGGGCCAAACAGCGCTGATACTGCGCAGCAGCTGACTGGAGGCATGTAGCGTGGTCGCGATTTCTCCTCTTTTACAGTGATGCAGGGCGTAGACTGCACGTACTGCCCAAGGGGCTTTTAACCCGCAGCCTGTGGAAGGAGTGGCTGAGGCCGGTGGTGGTTCTGTGATATTTTGAGGGTGTTTCTCGTTCCATGACCTGGTGCCACTGACTGAGGTTACTGTGAACATAAACCAGGATACTTATTTCGACAATCTCAGTGACCACATTTAGCTCTTTTTTCTACATCTCTGAAATGAGTATGCTGTGAACACTCCGATTTAAGATGACGACAGCCGTGCTAACAGAACTGTAAGCATACGTTTCTCATTTGACAAACACTCAGACACTGTATTACACCTCGATTGGACCGAGCGAGGTGGCGCAGTGGTTAGACACTGGACTCGCATTCGGGAGGACGACGGTTCAATCCCGCGTCCGGCCATCCTGATTTAGGTTTTCCGTGATTTCCCTAAATCGCTCCAGGCAAATGCCGGGATGGTTCCTTTCAAAGGGCACGGCCGACTTCCTTCCCCGTCCTTCCCTAATCCGATGAGACCGATGACCTCGCTGTCTGGTCTCCTTCCCCAAACAACCAACCAACCAACACCTCGATTGGCCTGCTCAGTCACTCTATCTTAATCTCATATTAGTCTGGAAATACTTGGAAAAGCGGTTGAAACAAAGCAGTCATCCCCGCGATTTGGGGAGGGGGGGGGGGAGGGAATCTCAACGTCAATGAGTGTCCACATCTGGATGTGGCATACCCGAAGAAACCTCGCCAAATTGTCATTTTCAAGGCAAACATCTGCGTTACACGGTGTAGCCTAATGTCTCAAGCGGGATGGCAAATTTTTCGCCCGCTGACCTCAACTCCAGCAAGAAAACTTGAGCGTGGAAGTCGAAATTCCATCAGAAAACCATAGATGAGGGGATTAGGTGGTATGACAGCAAACAAAGCTTTAATTTTTGAGAACATTTCTCTTGAATTCAAATGGTTCACATGGCTCGGAGCACTATGGGACTTAACTTCTGAGGTCATCAGTAACATAGAACTTAGAACTACTTAAACCTAACTAACCTAAGGACATCACACACATCCATGCCCGAGGCAGGATTCGAACCTGCGACCGTAGCGGTCGCGCGATTCCACACTGTAGCGCTTAGAACCGCTCGGCCATCCCGGCCGGCTCTCTTGAATTAAAACGGTTAAAAAACAACATGAACAGTCACAACCGCAAGAAACTTCCTTTTTTTATGACTTTACCGGTTTCGGTCTGTTTCAGACCATCTGTAGACCTCACACAAGGATGGTAGGCGGTGGCTGTGAACGGAGCAGGCTTTACGACTTCACGAACGCTAACTGCTTTTCACACTAAGCTTTCCTGTAATTTATAACAGCTGCGTAAGCATTTCACAAATGTATTGTTTCCGTCGCTCAAAGGTCGTGTCTGGAGTTGTAAAACTACCGTAGGCTACTTTAGTCTATCATAAAAAAGCGCAGACTACGTTAGTTTTCCTAGCAATTTGGTCACTTAAGGTTGTACCCCGTTACCTGTACGTTACGTGTGTTGCATACCCGTCGAGCGTTACCTCATAACGAGGGCTTTCTTTACGTATGCGATCATTACCTTACAAGATTCCCCTAGAAACAGGAAGCGGTGAACTTTCTAGAAATTGAGTAAAAGTATATACGTAGCGAAAATTTTTGTTCTGTTCACTTATCTTCAGTTCTCTTCCTGACTGTTACTTAAAAATAAACAGTATTTGTAGCAAAATTGTAATGGTCGATGTTTAATTTAAATTTTATTCGTAAATTGTTAATTTTTAACGTGAAACAGAGGGATGTAATGGTAAAATGAATAAAACAACACTGACGTACCACACAACACTAGAAAAGCCAGTTCCGTAAAAAAAAGTAAAAGAAAAAGAAAAAAACACAAAACAAAAATATACCAAACATCGCTTCAATAACTTATCGAACTTCAATAAAACATGTTTCTGCCATTCTTAAACAACTTTCGCATTATCAACAATAACAGGAAACTGTTGCCTTTGATCAGTACAAAATAATAAAAATAATTATATTTATTTTTGCGTGTGAGCATGCAAACTGTACGTATATCAAAATTGTTTTGGATACATAAAAGCTTAGAAATTACGTGATGAACTAATTTTTGTTACTTATAAAATGCAATTTATACTCCGTAAGGATATAAAATGTACAATGGACCAACAATGAATGACGAGCAGTTCTAATTACGTGTAAAACAAACAACCAGAAAAATAAAGAAACAGAGAAGTCGTCGGCTCCCACCTCCTCTCCTACATATCCACCTATATTTCTTTCCCTATCAGTGCTACCGATGGTCCTACCATTTACTACGACATTTCCGTACTGCACAAAACTACCGAACCGTAGTATTGCCAGAGCGCAACTATAGTCATGTCGAATTACTGAATTATTTGCCTTTAGCGCTGAAATTACTTGTGATCAATAGTCTGCTTGCGATCTCGAATATTAATAACAAAATTACCGTGACGCACTGTTATGAAAGCAAGTGATGCTTCAGGGGCCATTAACCATTTCGCTGGCGAGGAGTAGATCAAAGGGAGTAGTCGCTGACTGGTAACAACCTAACTAACATGTTTGCTCCGGCGTCTCGTGCGAATAGCTCTTTCTTCCCAGGCTTGGCCAATGCTTTTGTCTCGCATGGGGTAGCGTCCTAGTTGTCCAATGCTCGTACGTCGGCGTTTGGCCAATTCTACGCCGGGTCGTCACGCAAGCGACACGGCCAAGCAACTCCCGGCCGACTGCTGCGCTGCAGCACAATGGAAACGCAGCCCAAGGAACAAAGGAAACAAGCGAAAGCTCCACTTTCGCTCAAAACGCAGAGTAAGATGTGTGCTCAAGCTGCGCGTGTCACACAGCGGCAGAGTTCTCAAAAAGTGATGCTGAACTGGGCCTTAAACGCGTTTGTAATTTCCGTTCACCCTTTCTCCATGAAAAAGCGGAAGTTTTACTGTATGGAATGACACCAAATACGAGGTTATATCCAAAATCTGCAATTACAGAAATCAACATAGATTTATAAAATTGTTATACTTGGAAACAATGAGTTTCATTAATCGAAATAAGCATTACACGGTGATGGACATTTACACTAAAGAGGCCATTTTGGAGTGGTTCAGTTTCCTGCACTTAGAAACTCATTAAGGTCTTCCTATGTAGCTGAGTGGTCAGCACGTTTGAGTATCATGCGGAGGATGTGGGTTCAGTTCCCGGTATTGCCATGGATTTCTCCTTGGGGGAGGGTGAGGGGAGGGGGCTGGACCAGGATGCCCAAAGCCTCGTGATGCAACTGGAGAATTGTTTGACTGAGAAGTAACAGCTCCAAGTTCTGGAAAGTCTCAGCGGATGGGACAGCGGCGTACTGACCCTGTGACTGTCCATACCGCATCCAAATGCGCCGCATGGCACAGGAGATCCGGCGATCGGTCGGCATCGCGCTCTCCTCTTGGCCTGATCACCGAGTTTGTTTTCCTAGTTTTAGAAATTCATTAAAGCAAATTCTAGCAACAGCTGCATCATGGGTTAATATTTGTTCCACCGTAAATAACCCTGATGGAAAGCCACTCCGTGGGAAAAGTAGACGCAGAGGAGTCTCATACCTAAAAATTTTCTACCGTTTTCCTTACCAACTGATCCTCAAATTGTGGTAGAAAACTAAGAGAGCCGTTGAATAAGTAATGGAGGAAATTGTTTCCTGAAAGCAGATTTGTGTTTTTTCAGGGTTCCAATACTTCATATTATTCCCCACTCATTTGGCTACAGAATCTTATTTTTCAACACAATCCTCGTTCAGTGCGACGGCCTTACGCCGTCTTACTGGGAGAGCCTGTAGGCCCGCGTGGGACCACTCTACTAGTCGACATCGGAGTCAGTGCCTCGATGCATCAATAACCTCATCCTCATCCACTTCCCGCTTCCCGCGGAGTGCAGTGTTCATTAGACCAAACAGATGGAAGTCGGAAGGTGCAAGATCCGAACTGCAGAGTAGATGAGGAAGAAGAGTCTAACATCAGCTCTTTCTATCGTCACGGAGAAGGTGAAGATCGTTTGCATTTTTGTCGTGACAAACACGCTGAAGTCATTTCTTCAATTTCCTGAGATTGGTACACTACACTTCGGAGCTGATCGTTGCACCACGAGGAAGGACATCAAACAGAATAACTCCTTTAGAGTCAAAGAAGACTGTCGCCATAACTTTACCGGCCAAGGGTCCAGCTCTTAACTTTCTCTTCGAAGGAGAGGTGGTGCGGCGCCACTCCATGGATTGCCGCTTTGGTTCCGCCTCGGAGTGATGTAACCGTGTTTCACTGTCTGTGACGAAGTTAGACACACAATTGTCACGAGCAGCTTCATAACTCGCCAGTAATTTCGTACAGATGGCCCTTCGTTGCTCGCCGGCCGGTGTGGCCGTGCGGTTCTAGGCGCTTCAGTCTGGAACCGCGTGACCGCTACGGTCGCAGGTTCGAATCCTGCCTCGGGCATGGATGTGTGAGATGCCCTTAGGTTAGTTAGGTTTAAGTAGTTCTAAGTTCTAGGGGACTGATGACCACAGATGTTAAGTCTTATAGTGCTCCTTATGGTCTTCTCTTAGCGGCGAGGAACCCAGCGGGCACATATCTTTGAGTACACCAGCAGTGACGAACGAGTGGGGCAGCTCTAGCAACAGAGACGACCAGTTGAACAGCGATGTGTGTGATGTGATCCTTCTATCACCTCGAATGAGAGTGTCCTCACGTTCTAACGATGCAGGAGTCACAGCCGTATGCGGCTGGCCGGCACGCGGAAGATCGGACAGGTTTGCGCGACCTTCTCGCGATGGTGACTGAAGCCTCACCCAACGTCTCACCGTGGTTTCGTTCACTGCCAGGCCTCCGCTGACATTCTGCAAGCACCTACGAATAGCTGCGATGCTCTAGTTTCCGCCAAAAGAAACCCAATGGCAATCCCCGCTTGGAACGCACCTCCGTTACAGACACAATTTTGAAGGTTACGTATAGCGCCACCTGTCGGAACGACATGTAACTGTAGGGGCTGAAGCGAGAATATTCCACGATGTCCCACAACAAATACCGCATTTTTTCAACCGAAATTGGCCGAGAAAAACATGTGTTGCGTTACTTATTCAACGCCCCTCGTAAGAGGAGCTGTCACAAAGTTTTAATCATTACCTTGAAAAAATAAAAGTTACGTTATTTTTACTATATATGTCGGTAGTATCTGTTCCCGAAAGAACACAAACCGTGGATGACCATGCAGCTTTGCTAGAAATGAAATGATAATTAAATAGACACCCTAGCTGCAAACAGGCGTTGATATACTTCACTGGGGACATGTTGAAAATGTGTGCCCCGACCGGGACTCGAACCCGGGATCTCCTGCTTACATGGCAGACGCTCTATCCATCTGAGCCACCGAGGGCACAGAGGATAGTGCGTCTGCAGGGACTTATCCCTTGCACGCTCCCCGTGAGATCCACATTCCCAACATGTCCACACCACTACATTCGTAGTGCGCCTAATAGATGTTTGCCCATCATACTCATTACTCGTGGCAAGGGATAAGTCCCTGCAGACGCACTATCCTCTGTGCCCTCGGTGGCTCAGATGGATAGAGCGTCTGCCATGTAAGCAGGAGATCCCGGGTTCGAGTCCCGGTCGGGGCACACATTTTCAACATGTCCCCAGTGAAGTATATCAACGCCTGTTTGCAGCTAGGGTGTCTATTTAATTATCATTACGTTATTTTTGTTTGAAGGTACACGTCTGCAACCCAAATACACATTGAAATCCTCGAGTCACAGTACGGTAGCACGCCGCTAGAGGAACCAAAAGAAAATTGCGCAAACCACTGATAATGTCGGGTATTGTGCCGTCATTCGTCTTCTGCAGTTGAAGAGGCACAACTCGGCCGCAATTTATGTGCAGCCACAATGGTCCTCATATAGCACAGGGGTTAGGTGGTGCAGACGCTTTCAGTGTGATCATACAAGAACATGGTGACAGACCATTTGTAAAGAACCGTCAATCGCAAGAGGACAGGAGGCCCTGTTGCCCGATAACCGGCGTGTCACGGTGGAAAAGTGATAACGCGTCGTAGTCGCCGCCTGGTGCGTTCCGCGACTGCTCCCATCCATTGAAAAGCATGCCGAAACGAGGGAGCAGCGGAAATGTTGCATCTTAGTCAGGTTAATTCAGATGATTTCTGTAGCTGGATAATCACCATAGACGTCCGCTATAGGTCTCACTATGACTCAGAGACAGTGAAACGAACCGAGCAGTGGAAACATTTTGACTCACTGCCACTGAAACGAACCGAGCAGTGGAAACATTTTGACTCACTGCCACTGAAACTGGTGCAGATCAGACCATCATCGGTCAAGATGATGCTGTTTCCGGGACTGCTTTAGTGTGGTGCTAACAGATAATGCTCGTAGGGGTAAACTTTCACAGTAGCATACTAACGAATTCTCCTGCACTACAGCTGACTTATTCGTCTTGTGAGAATCAGCAACTGTATTGATATTTCAGATAATTCCCATTTATTGCTCCATTTCAGTACCACATTTTCAATTAATTACATGTTTCGATGACTGAGGATCATCTTCAGATGTAAAACAAAGCAAGACTAAGTATGTACCATATAACACGTTACAATAAGTGGAAAAGGAAAGGACAGAACCTCACATCAGTGTAGAATTTACCTAATAGTTGCGTCATCAACCCGTCCTGTCTACTCAGAACCACATATCAGAGTACTGTGTTTCGCAGCTACGATCAGTGATTTAAATAGTTATATGTTGGAGAGGTAGGGGAGGGGGGGGGGGAGGGCGAAGGGGACATGGAGTGAGGCTGACTGGGGGAGGAGTAAGGAAGCACGGAGAGGGTGGTGGAAGTGTCGTAAGTTTAACAAGAGAAGTCGTTCTAAAATTATAGAACGTAAAATATTCTCGCTGAAACACTAATAGCTTAGAACAATGGGTATGCAAAACGTAAACGGCATGAAATAATACAATTATAAAATTTAGCGAGGGGGATTGAGTGTGTTCAAAAAGGACAAGGGAGGCCGGGGTGGGGTGGGAATGGGGGGAATAGTGTCAGGGATGTTGTAGGTTTAACAAGAAAGGATCTCATACTGAAACAGCAAAAAGTCATTAATGCAAAGAACCTCCCGTTAAAATGCGAGAATGAATGCGTAAAAGTGGAAAAGAAGGTAAAATAGTAGATTATAAAAGTGGAAATTAAGTACCAAAAACCGAATTAGTCTCACTTTGTTTTAGATCTGAAGAGTGATCGGAACATGTGCAGTGATCTAATTCACAATATGAAACTGACACGAAACGATAAATGAGAATTAACTTAAATTCTCCCACAGCTAATTGCTCGATAAAATTCATATTTTTTCAGTCACGAAATGCATCTCGAGTATCTGCGCTAACTGTTAAAGAGAGAGAAAGGCGAAGTGTAGCAGGAAGTGTCCAAGGGGGGTGTTTTTGCTCCACGTCAACGCAGCAGCTCTCCGCACATAGGACGCGGTCACACATGCTGCTTCTTTGAGCCATCATCTTTGGCCTCGTCCTCCGTAATCTCCTGACGTGGCACCCAATGACTTCTTCCGTTTTCTTCGAACGAAGAAACCATTACGTGACATGCATTTCACAAGTGATGACGAGGTGACTTCGAGGTATAACGTTCCCTGAACAGACAAAATGTAGACCTCTCCAGGCCAAGCGGTTATAGGCGCTACAGCCTGGAACCGCGCGACCGATACGGTCGCACGTTCGAATCCTGCCTCGGGCATGGATGTGTGTGATGTCCTTAGGTTGGTTAGGTTTAAGTAGTTCTAAGTTCTAGGGGACTAATGACCTCAGAAGTTAAGTTCCATAGTGCTCAGAGCCATTTGAACCATTAGACCTCTCCAACAACTTCGCAGCTAATACATCGTTGGGAAAAATGTGTCACGTTTAAGGGTAACTATGTACAGCGAATGTCTACTGCCACCATCAAGTTTTGTGGTTGCATCTTGATTTTTTCGAGATGATAACCTGAAACATTGTGACTACCTCTTGCAAATATCTATTCTGTTGAATGTAAATAATATTTTAGTCGCGAAATACATCGAGTCAGCGTTCGCGTTGTATGAGAGAGTTGGAACTCCAGTAGTGGCAACTATTTATTCACAGATCGTACATAATAGATACGTGTTTCAAAGTTTTACTGACCTTCAAAGTAGTCACCAGCATTGTGTACAACCCGTTGCGAGCGATGCGGAAGTCGTAGGATAGTCGTAGCAGTGCCAGTTGTGTTGACAGTTCGAGCTGCGCGACGAATTTGTAGCAGTTCTGAAGTGAATGCCGTGAAGTGTAAATTGCTACAGTTCTTTTCATTCTTAATTCAAGGTTACTGTGCTGAAGTATGCAAACTTCTATTTTCTACTTAAAAGTTGTAAGGGCTTTGTAAGATCTTCTGGCGTACGATTTGTGGTTACGTCGTTTTAATGTTCGCCCTGTGATTGTTTTAGATCTGAAGGGACCGATCGATGTCTGAGCTATTGCGTTACAGCACCCTTTATAAACATGTGCATTTGTTTTTAGCTCTTTTGTTAGTTTTGCTTGGAATCTTGTGAACTTGTTAATAACGATTAGTGTGTGTAGATTACACGAAAGCACATAATTTCAAAAAATAATAATAATAATTTCTGTGTATGAATTAATACAGAAATGAGATTTCCATACAACAACCGACATTAAAATATAATTACTGTTTGAAAGCTCAACGAACACGGGCTTTGCAAATTCCATCAGCAATTTTAATCCTTTAGTTACACGTGACAAAGATGCCCACCATTTTTCTTGTAGCATGTGTTCGACCGTAAGTAAGTAGCGACACAACCCCATCCACAACCAAGGCAGCAGAAATGATACACGTGCCGAGACCAAAGACGCAAACCCGCAGCCATGCAGCCAGAGGGAAGAAATAATTCAACTGTCGTATGCGCACCGTCTCCACAGCCGCCGATGGCACAAGTCGGAGCTCCGTCCTCGGTGAGCGACCCCAGCTTCTCTACCCGAACTACGGACAAACGTTGAGACCCTGAAGAGGCGTGCACACAGTTACGTGAATTCTCCGAGCAACTCCGCGCCCTCTCGTGACACGCCGGTCAACCCATCGCTGGGACACGACGAGCAGAGAAGTTTCATGAGACTCTAACACGCGCACGACTCAGTCTTTTCTCCGTGCTCGTGAATTTTTACAGTTTAAAGTGCTTTCCACACTTATATCACACATTCATTCACCAGCCCCTTTGCATGTGATGCCATGTGACATACATGACCACAACTCTAGATTTCACTACTGTACATAAATTCTACATTAACCACTTACAGCAACACAAATTCACTTTTTTCATAATGTGAATCAGATTTGTAATCAGAATAATTTAACTACAAAATTTCTGACAAATTTCCTCTATAGACCACGCAATGGGCACACTTCAACTCTATTTTCAAGTAGCAGTCAACAACACACGCACCCTGATAGGGTGTCAAGGAAAAAAAAATCAATGTCGAAACACATCGACTTCAAACACAGTCCACCTTACACATCTTACATATACTACTGGCAAAGATCCATACTGATTAGGAAGTGGGAGGGGAGAGGGGGAGGAGGCAGCTCCTTGCAATATTTCAACTGATTTCGCATTTGCGAGGATGCTGGTTAAAATTCCAGTCCGGACATTCAAATTTAGGTTTTCCGTTATTTCTGTGAAGATGTATGATGAAATTTCATTTGCTATCCTTTCCCAGTCCTACTTCAGGCTCCGTCATTAATCACCATGCCGTCGACAAGACGTTAAACACCAATCTTCCTTCTTCCTTCCAGCTTAACTACGCGATTTACTCTAGGGTCAACAATTTTTGTGCAGAATAATACTCCATCGGTCGATCGTCAACGCACAAGGACAGTATACACTGAGTGCCAAGTCATGGGATACCTCCTAACATTGTGTCGGACGTCCTTTTGCCCGGCGTAGTGCAGCAACTCGACGTGGCATGGACTCAACAAGTCATTGGAAATCTCCTGCAGAAACACTGAGCCATGCTGCCTCTATATCTGTCCATAATAGCGGAAGTGTTGCCGCTGCAGGATTTTGTGTATGAACTGACCTCTCGATCATGTCCCTTTAGTGTTCGATGGGTTTCATGTCGGACGATGTGGGTGACTAAATCATTCGCTTGGATTGTCCGGAATGTTCTTCGAACCAATCGCAAACAACTGTTGCCCAGTTACATGGCGCAATGTTGTTCTGGAACATGAGGTCCATGAATGACTGCAGATGGTCTCCAAATAGCTGAACATAGTTATTTCCAGTCAATAGTCAGTTAAGTTGGGCCAGGAGACCCAGTTCGTTCCATATAAATACAGCCCACACCATTATAGAGCCACCACCAGCTTGCACTGTGCCTTGTAGACAACTTGGGTCCATGGCTAGGTGGAGTCTGCGCCAACCTCGAACCCTACCATCAGCTCTTACCGGCAGAAATCGGGACTCATCTAACCAGGCCACACAGTCGTCTAGGGTCTAACCGATATAGTCACGAGCCGAGGAGAGGCGCTTCAGACGATGTAGTTCTGTTAGCAAAAGCCACTCGCGTCGGTCGTCCGCTGCCATAACCCATTAATTCCAAATTTCGCCGCACTGAACTAATGGATACGTTCGTCGTACGTCCCACATTGATTTCTGCGGTTACTTCGAGCAGTCTTGCTTGTCTGTTAACACTGACAACTCTAAGCAAACGCCACTGCCCTCGGTCGTTGAGTGAAGGCCGTCGGCCACTGCGTTGTCCGTGCTGACAGGTAATGCCTGAAATTTGGTATTCTCAGCACACTCCTGACACTACGGATCTCGGAATATCGAATTCCCTAACGGTTTCCGAAATGGAATGTGCCATGCGTCTAGCTCAAACTGCCATTCAGCTATCAGAATCTGTTAATTCCTGTCGTGCGGCCATAATCACGTTGCAACCCTTTCCACATGAATTACCAGAGTACAAACGAAGCTCCATCAATGCACTGCCCTTTTATACCTTGAGTACACGATACTGCCGCTATCTGTATATGTGCATATCGCTATGCCATAACTTTTCTCACCTCAATATACATACGAGTATTTCACTGTGTACTTTTAAGATTTGTGTATTGGAGTATGTTTAAAGTCGGTATGTTTCGACATGCCTTTTTTCTCTTTGACACACCATCAAGTTGCGGGGCATTGACGACAGTTGTTTGGCAATAGAGTTTGTGGTGTACTGGGTTACCACACAAGAAGAGTTTGCGACAGTTGGTACCAGACGTAACGTGGACGTCCGTCCGCAGCCAGAACATCGCTGCGCGAAGACCAATTAAGCGACCCGCGAGGATCACGCCCCCCTGGTGCGGCAGCGCCACCACGAGGAGAGACGCGCGCTTAGGTAACGGTGCACGCGCACAAGTTGTCAGTTGCAAGTCAGTCCGAGTCTTGCTAGGGAGTTCCTGCAGAACGTTCCTCGTGTCTTTGTCTCCTAGACGTAGAGTGAGATAGAAACAGTGGCTGGTAGATAGACAGTGGTTAGTCTTCAGTAGAAACAAACCACTGAATAGAATTATTCGTGTATGGACAGAGACCGCCTGCCTAGAGTTTTAACTGAGTACTGTTAAATGTAAACGTAGGCTTCCGCGGCCGTTGTCACAGTCGATAAATTTTTTCTGGGTTTGAGGCCGCATTGTCAACTACAAAATTCCGACGTTTCGGCGACTATTGCAAGACGCCTTCCTCAGGGTGTACTGCTAACTGCAGTTAGCATAACTCCCTGAGGAAGGCGTCTTGCAATAGTCGCCGAAACGACGGAATTTTGTAGTTGACAATGGGGCCTCAAACCCAGAAGAATTTTATTGACTGTGACTACTGTTCGTTTGGAACTGTTCTTCGAATAGTACACCAAGACAGAAGATTAGTTTTCTTCCGACTTCAATTCAGAGAACATTATTTAGTTTGCGTTCATGGTACTGTAGTCAACGCAGGACAGATAGGCTAAACCTGCATTCTAAAACTGCTGTAACCAGCGTTATCAAAGTTGAATAATATACTATTCACTAATCTCTGTTACGTTCATTGTGCGTATGCTGCCGTAAAACCCGGGCATCCGTCCTACCAGGACGCCTCTATTAGTCCCTTTCAGTGGCAACGAGATTTCATCAAAGTGGACGCCCCCAGTCCACAACAGAGTTGTAGTGTGCGCATTGTGTGGTCTGTTACGGAAGGTTTCTGAAACTTTGTAGCTAAATTATTCCGATTACTACTCATAATGCGAGTTTGTGTTGCTACAATTGGTTAATGAAGACAATGTGACTGGACAGTATACAAGTAAGAAGGAAGGAAGGAAGATTAGGGTTTAACGTCCCGTCGACTCAGTGGTTATTAAATACGGAGCACCATCTCGGAACAATTCGAGGATGGGGAAAAAAATCGGCTGTGCCTTATCAAAGAAAGCGTCACCTCACTCGGCTATATGAGATAGAATGCGACTATCACTGACGGGGTACGGTGACATATCTGAATGTCGGTATTGGTAGACGCAAAAGCTATGCTGTTGAACTCGTAATTATCTTCTATATTTAAATGTCTTGTTTTGTAATTTGTTAGATGGCAGTGACAGGTACAAATTAATTTCAGCGGTGTGTAAGAATGCTGATTCACGAGCATTACAACATTCCGCAGTGTACAGGAAAACTCGTCCATTTTTTTTTACTAAAATATTATCCTGAGATGTAAAGCTCTCCTAGAAAACTTATTTTCTATTCTGTTTTTTTAGTCTGCTCATTCTGCTGCTTTTATCTTATTATAAATAACAATTACTGCATATTTGTAAGTTAGCTGGCGTAGTTAAACACAGTGTGTCTTGAACGTAAATGCAGAAAGGTTGCAAGAAAGCATAATATGTAAGAAGTATAGGAACCGAGCGACGACTCTCACGATCACTGGCGTATATCTGTGCTGGTCCACGATCCTGCACAGCAAGGAAGCCGAATACCAGAGTTCCAGCCAGTGTCGAACGCTGACATTGGAAATAATTTCATCCGAATGCATAGTTTGGTATCATTGATCAGATGACCGAGCCAATTGTACACATACCAGTAATTCCACCACGTTAACATCCATGAGTTGTTTGGTATAAATTTTATGGTGTGACAGGACTGATATTCTTGGTTTTTATTTATCTTGTGTGATTATTATTCCTTATTTTATGTATTTTACCTGATGATGGAACATGATCTCTCGAAACGCATCGTGTATAATTAAGTGCGTAGCATTTATCGATCGGTTTAGTTGAAACTGATAAACAACTTTCAAAAACTTGATTTCACCGTGACTTTCCTCCAACAAGAATAAAATTAAGGAACTGTAATTGTTGTGACTCCTATGACAGCGAGGGAAACTCTTACGACTTGTCGTCACTTCTGTGGCGAACTGTGTCTCAAAGCACATCAGGCAACCTCTCAATGTACATCACAGGGATGAGCTGACCTCGTTCCAGAGATCCCACGTAAGGAAAAATCATAGGCCATCCTCTGGATTCGAACCCAGTACATAAACATAAGTGCCTCCCCCCCCCCCCCCCCCCGGACCATGGAAGCAGTGATGTGAGAAGTGAAACGTTGGGTGTAGTCGCCAGAGGATTACACAGGTTTTGTACATTTTTTGTTAATCTCGGATGACAGAAGCTGACAGAATGCTTCCCTAATCAACTTTAAATTACAAATACCTGCAGCTGTTTCTTTATTGTTGCACTTCCGTTGCGCACGTCATCACATGAATTGCGTCAGTAAACTCTG
This sequence comes from Schistocerca nitens, assembly GCF_023898315.1. NCBI lineage: Eukaryota > Metazoa > Arthropoda > Insecta > Orthoptera > Acrididae > Schistocerca > Schistocerca nitens. The sequence goes on along the minus strand of NC_064614.1, from coordinate 623,270,407 downwards.
CAAGTTAGTCAAATATTTAAGACTTTTTTTTAATAAAATGCTTCTAAGTGTATGACCGCGTCTTGATGCTATAAAACGACCGATGTTTTGGCTACCTGATGAAAGCTGCCTGCAATAGTAATCGAAACGGCGACAGATTTGTCTCATCATGACGCCGTCACTCATTCAGAAGACTTTTATTGAAATGGACTGTGGCATCGAAAGCCCCCGCTCTTACATTTAAGACTTTGCAACCCCGTGTGACACAAAAAAGGTAAAACTCTACCAGCTCTGGTGGATACACCCGTGGCCACACATAGATTGATGCTAGCAGACTGAACGCCTCGCAAAGAAAATAGTTTCCGAAACTAACCTCTAAAAGAAGCGACTATGAACGGTGAAGACATTCCTAAAGGGGGAAAAAAATTGTTTCGGATGACCTGCATAAAAATATTTTAAAACCACCAGTAAACCTGTCAGTACAGGGTCACTAGAAACCACAGGAATACACGTCAACAGGCTACATTAGAAGATAAAATAAATAAAAATATCCACAGCTATTTATGTCTGGGAATGTATATTTTCCACTACAAATGGCAATACTGTTATTTCCACAATTAATCTTGGTTTTAATAACAGGATGTAACCTCCCCCTCACTTATCGACCTCAATGACAGTGAAACTTAAACCGCGTGTACCTAATGGAAATTTGGGAAAAGCAATCGTCACCGAAGTTAATCTGTCGGTAAAGAGGGAGGGAAGGGATACATCTAAATGAAAGGAAAAATGCAAATGAAATTGGTGGAAATTAATTTTGAGAAAAGGGTAAAATTAATAAAGAAATGCGGTCGTTACGTTAACAATTAGTTGGCGTTAATTAGATATTTGAGATTTGGGGAAAATTACGGTCGCCAGTCCTATGGACAACTACTATAATAACTGAAAATGAAAGATTAATACACATACAAGTAGCACTAAAAGCGTGGCAACTGAAGGTTGACATGTGTCGTGTGGAAACTGAATGTTTGTCAGAAGTAATAAATTTCGCTACACTCTGACTTAATTTAGCAAAAGAATTAATAAAACCGGAAAATTGAAAGTTAATTTAGTGACTGAAATTAATAGTGAACTTTGTTTCTGAAGCACTACGAAATTCAATAAAATAAGGTTAGTCTTGGGCTACCTCAACAATAATTTCAAAAGCTACTTGAATCTACGCAATTTACAAATAAGAGATTTAACTTTGAACTTGAATTAAATGATTCTGAACAATTAACAATAGTAAAATTTAGTACGTACCAAGCTGAGCTGCAGTCACAGGTAAGCTAAAACATGGTAACAAAACTCGCACTCTTAATTTGTGCTTGTGTAATCTAAATATTGTAGCCAGCTATGATACTTTAACTGAACTTTGAAATTAAAGCAGTGAAATGGAATGATATTACTTTAATGCTGGCGTTTGAATTTCAACGACACTCTGGTTCATTCCGGAAAAGGAAGGGACCCTGCTTGGTAATGCAATTGGGACAATGAGCAACAAAGGTTCATGCTACGTTGCTGTAATTTTGTGAGACAAATTGAACAGTTTGAAAAGCTGAGGTCTGCCATACAGTTCTAAAACTTTACGTGCTTCCGGTCTTCCTTGTTGGTTGATTGAAGGTTTGAAGTCGTCGATCGAGGAGGTGGCGACAGTCACTCATTGTCGGCCGTCGCTGTTGCAGAAGCTGGATGTTGGCGCGCCTTCTTCTCGACACACCAGGCGAAACGGGCTCTTGATGTGCGCCAGCTAATGCTTCCCGTCCGCGACACCGTGTCAGAAACTATCACAGCAAGTCGAGCGCAATTACATGCTGCCAAACCCCGAAAGCGCGGCAACTCGCGGGAGCGTCACACAACACACCTGCTCCACCGCCCTACTCCGGTCAGACTCCCTCTGCCCTCGCTCCACGCGGCAGGGTTAACACTACCAAAGATCCTAAACACTTCGGTTCTCCACACGACCTATCGATGTAATCGTTCGATAACATAGTTTTCCCTAGGCCAGACCCAGCGTAAAAATACAAATAATATTTACAAAACAAACCACTTATACATCGACACACACACACACACACACACACACACACACACACATATATATATATATATATATATATATATATATATATATATATATATATACAGAAATGTCATATATTCAGGTAACAAAATAAGGAAAAAAATTTATAGTACACTAGATTTAAATAGGAGGATATGCATTTCCGGCTTTACTAGGAGACTGAAGTACAGTGGGTGGACAAAAATATCTAAACCCCAAAAACATGACACATTACTATGCTCAATAGCGTAAGAAAACCCGTTGGCATTCTGAACAGCTTCCAGTCGTGTCTCGTTGGACAAATATAGATCCTGTAAGGTTTTCAAGGGAATCTCATACCGCTCTTCCCGCAAAATAGTGGCAAGTTCAGTTAGCGATGATGAAAGCGGATAGCGATCACACATCCCTCTCGAACACAAACCACAAAGGATCAAAAATATTGAGATTTTCTGACTATGGTGACCAGAGGAGTGTGATAATTCATCCTCGTACTCGCAAGACCAGTCCCGGACGACCAAGCCTTATGATCAGCGGCCCTGTCTTCTTGGACAAAAGCCTCCCAATAGGGGAACAAACATCGTGCTGTGGGACTGACATGAGCAGCCAAAGTGGTCACATAGACCTTGGCAGAGTGACCGTGGGGCTCATGGAATACCATGATATGGCTGCCCAAATCACCACCGAAGCCCCGCCATATTTCATTCTTGGGACGTGAACTCGACCAGAAGTTGGAAACACTCCGCAACAAAACTCATCCACCCAAACGACATTCTTCCATTGCTCCGTAGTCCAGGTTTTATTGCTTCGGCACAACGTTTTCGTGTTACGGGCATTTGCATCACTGAAGCGTAGGTTTGGAATTCCAGCTCATCCTGAAATCCCTTGCTTCTGGAACTCCTTTCATGTTGTTTTCATACTGCCAGGGTTGACGACTGCGTCACTCAGAATCGTAGCAACTTTTACAGCTATCGTCCTTTTTTTTTTGTGTCACGTCCGAGATGTCGTTAGAGGGTGATTCTTTCCCTTTATGCTATACAAATCTTCAATATGGGCCCTCTTGAAACACCAAACACTTCTGCTGCCTTGCTTACGGCAACACCCATCATATCACTCGGCAGCGAGAACGGCGACACAACTTAAAAATGCAGTACTTCAGAAAAATCGACCTAGACTGTTCTATAGAGCTTGTATTGAAATAGTATATGTTGTTGTTGTTGTTGTTGTTGTTGTGGTCTTCAGTCCTGAGACTGGTTTGATGCAGCTCTCCATGCTACTCTATCCTGTGTAAGCTTTTTCATTTCCCAGTACCTACTGCAACCTACATCCTTCTGAATCTGCTTAGTGTATTCATCTCTTGGTATCCCTCTACGATTTTTACCCTCCACGCTGCCCTCCAATACTAAATTGGTGATCCATTGATGCCTCAGAACATGTCCTACCAACCGATCCCTTCTTCTGGTCAAATTGTGCCACAAACTTCTCTTCTCCCCGATCCTATTCAATACTTCCTCATTAGTTATGTGATCTACCCATCTAATCTTCAGCATTCTTCTTCAGCACCACATTTCAAAAGCTTCTATTCTCTTCTTGTCCAAACTATTTATCGTCCATGTTTCACTTCCATACATGGCTACACTCCATACAAATACTTTCAGAAATGACTTCCTGACACTTAAATCTATACTCGATGTTAACAAATTTCTCTTCTTCAGAAACGATTTCCTTGCCATTGCCAGTCTACATTTTATATCCTCTCTACCTCGACCATCATCAGTTATTTTGCTCCCCAAATAGCAAAACTCCTTTACTACTTGAAGTGTCTCATTTCCTAATCTAATTCCCTCAGCATCACGCGACTTGATTCGACTACATTCCATTATCCTCGTTTTGCTTTTGTTGGTGTTCATCTTATATCCTCCTTTCAAGACACTGTCCATTCCATTCAACTGCTCTTCCAAATCCTTTGCTGTCTCTGACAGAATTACAATGTCATCGGCGAACCTCAAAGTTTTTATTTCTTCTCCATGAATTTTAATACCTACTCCGAATTTTTCTTTTGTTTCCTTTACTGCTTGCTCAATATACAGATTGAACAACATCGGGGAGAGGCTACAACCCTGTCTTACTCCCTTCCCAACCACTGCTTTCCTTTCATGTCCCTCGACTCTTATAATTGCCATCTGGTTTCTGTACAAATTGTAAATAGCCTTTCGCTCCCTGTATTTTACCCCTGCCACCTTTAGAATTTGAAAGAGAGTATTCCAGTCAACATTGTCAAAAGCTTTCTCTAAGTCTACAAATGCTAGAAACGTAGGTTTGCCTTTCCTTAATCTTTCTTCTAAGATAAGTCGTAAGGTTAGTATTGCCTCACGTGTTCCAACATTTCTACGGAATCCAAACTGATCTTCCCCGAGGTCCGCTTCTACCAGCTTTTCCATTCGTCTGTAAAGAATTCGTGTTAGTATTTTGCAGCTGTGACTTATTAAACTGATAATTCGGTAATTTTCACATCTGTCAACACCTGCTTTCTTTGAGATTGGAATTATTATATTCTTCTCGAAGTCTGAGGGTATTTCGCCTGTTTCATACATCTTGCTCACCAGATGGTAGAGTTTTGTCAGGACTGGCTCTCCCAAGGCCGTCAGTAGTTCCAATGGAATGTTGTCTACTCCGGGGGCCTTGTTTCGACTCAGGTCTTTCAGTGCTCTGTCAAACTCTTCACGCAGTATCATATCTCCCATTTCATCTTCATCTAAATCCTCTTCCATTTCCATAAAATTGTCCTCAAGTACACCGCCCTTGTATAGACCCTCTATATACTCCTTCCACCTTTCTGCTTTCCCTTCTTTGCTTAGAACTGGGTTTCCATCTGAGCTCTTGATATTCATACAAGTCGTTCTCTGATCTCCAAAGGTCTCTTTAATTTTCCTGTAGGCAGTATCTATCTTACCCCTAGTGAGATAGGCCTGTACATCCTTACATTTGTCCTCTAGCCATCCCTGCTTAGCCATTTTGCACTTCCTGTCGATCTCATTTTTGAGACGTTTGTATTCCTTTTTGCCTGCTTCATTTACTGCATTTTTATATTTTCTCCTTTCATCGATTAAATTCAATATTTCTTCTGTTACCCAAGGATTTCTACTAGCCCTCGTCTTTTCACCTACTTGATCCTCTGCTGCCTTCGCTACTTCATCCCTCAAAGCTACCCATTCTTCTTCTACTGTAGTTCTTTCCCCCATTCTTGTCAATTGTTCCCTTATGCTCTCCCTGAAACTCTGTACAACCTCTGGTTCTTTCAGTTTATCCAGGTCCCATCTCCTTAAATTCCCACCTTTTTGCAGTTTCTTCAGTTTTAATCGACAGGTCATAACCAATAGATTGTGGTCAGAGTCCACATCTGCCCCTGGAAATGTCTTACAATTTAAAACCTGGTTCCTAAATCTCTGTCTTACCATTATATAATCTATCTGATACCTTTTAGTATCTCCAGGGTTCTTCCACGTATACAACCTTCTTTCATGATTCTTAAACCAAGTGTTAGCTATGATTATGTTGTGCTCTGTGCAAAATTCTACCAGGCGGCTTCCTCTTTCATTTCTTAGCCCCAATCCATATTCACCTACTATGTTTCCTTCTCTCCCTTTTCCTACACTCGAATTCCAGTCACCCATGACTATTAAATTTTCATCTCCCTTCACGATCAGAATAATTTCTTTTATTTCATCATACATTTCTTCAATTTCATCTGCAGAGCTAGTTGGCATATAAATTTGTAATACTGTAGTAGGTGTGGGCTTCGTATCTATCTTGGCCACAATAATGCGTTCACTATGCTGTTTGTAGTAGCTTACCCGCATTCCTATTTTCCTATTCATTATTAAACCTACTCCTGCATTACCCCTATTTGATTTTGTGTTTATAACCCTGTACTCACCTGACCAGAAGTCTTGTTCCTCCTGCCACCGAACTTCACTAATTCCCACTATATCTAACTTCAACCTATCCATTTCCCTTTTTAAATTTTCTAACCTACCTGCCCGATTAAGGGATCTGACAATCCACGCTCCGATCCGTAGAACGCCAGTTTTCTTTCTCCTGATAACGACGTCCTCTTGAGTAGTCCCCGCCCGGAGATCCGAATGGGGGACTATTTTACCTCCGGAATATTTTACCCAAGAGGACGCCATCATCATTTAATCATACAGTAAAGCTGCATGCCCTCGGGAAAAATTACGGCTGTAGTTTCCCCTTGCTTTCAGCCGTTCGCAGTACCAGCACAGCAAGGCCGTTATGATTATTGTTACAAGGCCACATCAGTCAGTCATCCAGACTGTTGCCCTTGCAACTACTGAAAAGGCTGCTGCCCCTATTCAGAAACCACACGTTTGTCTGGCCTCTCAACAGATACCCCTCCGTTGTGGTTGCACCTACGGTACGGCTATCTGTATCGCTGAGGTACGCAAGCCTCCCCACCAACGGCAAGGTCCATGGTTCATGGTGGGGAAGGGGGGGGGGAAATAGTAAAAACTTCCTTTAAATTTCAAGTAAGTATTTCTGGCAATAAATTCCATTATATGCTCTACAATAATAATATGGACATGTAGTTCTGTTCGCTTCGAATGCGAGATGCTGTCAGGTAAGTATTGATTAGTTCAAAAATGGTTCAAATGGCTCTCAGCACTATGGGACTTAACATCTGAGGTCATCAGTCCCCTAGAACTTAGAACTACTTAAACCTAACTAACCTAAGGACAACACACACATCCATGCCCGAGGCAGGATTCGAACCCGCGACCGTAGCGGTCGCGCGGTTCCAGACTGAAGCGCCTAGAACCGCTCGGTCACACAGGCCGGCTATTGATTAGTTCTTTGAGTTGTGCCATCTTCCCTGCTTTTCTAAAAACATGTTTTTTTTTAAATAAATCCCTCATGTAATAATTTTGCCAGTTTTTCACCACAGTTTATTAAGGAATATCAGTTAGGTGCAATTTAAGAAACACAATTAATGGAAACATAGAAACATAAATGAGCTGATATAACGTAGTGATACTTTTCGTCGAGAAAAAGGATTCAATATGAATTTTCTTTACAGCGCAAATTTCTATTCCTTTCTTGTACGTTGCAACGCACGAAACTTCGTAATATTGGGAACAGCTTTAATCGTCAAAACAGTATCTGTTCCTTCAGACATGCATGCATGTCTGACGGACGTTGTAATGTACCGGTAAAATACAGACACAATGTACACACAGACATTGTAATAATTAACGACAATACAAATTACATGCAACTTACCTTGTACATAAAAGGTGCTACAACCCACAATGTGCCGCTCTTCATGAATGAACCACGCAACCTGCCAGTAGCAACACTGAAGCGACGCTGTTCTTTGTCATGGTGAATCATGAAATAGCCTATAAGAAAACTGACACAACTGCCCAGAAGTGGACACATTGCGGGATGGAGATGTGACGTTTTTCGTGCTCGTTGGGCACTTCAAACGTATTTTTCAGTGACAAACTAAATATTGCCGTTTTTTGACTTGTCACTTTTCTTAGGGCGATGCGATATGAGCACCAACAATTTGTCCACGTTCGAGTTCGCTTAGCCCGGACATAATTCACTAAAACTACACAGAACGCCGTTCTGACCGCGACTGGCAGTTGCAACATGTTGAGAACATTACACAGGAGCCGATCGTTGTTAATTACAACAGCGCAACGTGGAGGCTTGGCTAGCATCCACATTTGTGCTCAAGCACGCACTTCTCGCAGTATTTTCATATTTTCTTTTTAATTTTATCCATAATTTGCAGCTTAAAAACGTGACTGTATTCAAAACATTGGAGGTTTGAAGTAAACAACGCCTTCAGTCATAATTTTTTCGTGTTTTATTAACTACACGATGCATTTCGGACCCTGTGGGTCCATCGTCTTGTGTACTTTGTCTTAATACACGTTGTATTTCATTCTCCTGAATGAGGTAAAATTAATATTCCTGTCATGAAAAGGTTTAATGTTAAATCTTTTCGTGACAGGAATATGCATTTCACCTCATTTAGGAGAAGAAATACAGCATGTATTAAGATAAAGTACACCTGACGATGGACCCACAGGGTCCGAAATGCATCGTGTAGTTAACAAAACACGAAAAAGTTGTGACTGAAGGTGTTGTTTAATTCATACCTCCAATGTTTCCATATTTTCGTCCAGCTCTGGTATAAGGGGTCAAGCCCTTATTAATATGAGGCAAACGATTTGGTAGTATTCATATCGATAGAATTGGTGCAGTGGTCACGACCCTGAATTCACATTCGGAACGACCACGACTCAAATGTCCAAACCACCGCCCGCTTGTAGATTTCCCGCGTTTCCCTGAACTCACTCGATAGATCATAACTTCTTGCTTCTATCGTTTTCCATTAGAAGGCGCCTAGGAACTGATTCTGAAGGTTTCCATTCCAAGATATCGGTTTTAACTGCTCCATGTATATGCCAGTCTCGTCGATAAGTGCGCGGCAGAAGGCGGCAGTGAGTCCGGCCGAGTATTGGCAGCGCGGCGACCCGGCCATCGCCCCGAGACCGGCTGCGCGGAACAAGGCCACGGACGACCACTTTCTCCGGCGAGATGGCGGGCCCTCAGCTAGCTGGCGTGCCGTTCACCAAATCACAACACCAGACCACGCGGGGGCTCCGTAGCTTCTTACCACCTCTACTCATACACAAGAGCGGGATGTGACGCAGGTGGTTGACTCTAGCAAATTGTCCCCATTACCCGATGTCAATTGCTAAGCACAGTTTACCGTTGCCCACTACAGCGCGTTGCAGATATCGCAGACTTGTGAGATTGTTCTTCACCGAGGGGTTTGGTGTTAATTGTAATCTGTATAGTCTTTGTACCAGGCGGTTATAATTAAAGTGCAGCTACTCACAGGGGTGCAGTGTGGGCTGTAATAATCGTATGTCAGAGAAACTTGGCAGATATGCTAATGCGGAACCGACTTACACTAGAGTTCCAATCGTGGTCACCAGGTGCAAATCTGCCGCTTTACACTTCTTGCACGACGGTATGATATCCACATGTCATTTGACAAAGCGTAACGGGAGTGAATAGTATGGCTATCGATACGGGAGCCGGTGCACTGTTAGTAAAACTGTTTTATGTGAACGACAGCAATTACAATGCTGAATTGAGAGAGTATCAACGACGAAAAGTCTGAGAAGAGTCCCGTTATCTTTAAATGATTTGAAGAAGATGGTAATAAAATTCAAATCACTTGGGAGAGGAAGGCGTCCAATCCCGTTGGAAGACATTGATGAGGTTGCTGTTACTGTAACTGATCATCTAGCACGTGCCTCGGGCAATGCTAATGCTCGTTCAGTGTCACGGGAATTGTCCGTCCCACGGTCAACAGCACGGAAAGTTTTGCGGTTTATTTTATACTGGTACCCTTAAATGTAGAAACTGGAACCTCATCATCTGCAGCAACGTTCTGCATTTATTATTCGGTTTCTGGCACGAATCGAAGTTCATGACATGTGACCGGGCAATATTCTGCGGAGTAACGATGAACATTTTACACTATAGGATGCAGAGAGTATACAGAACTGCCGTATTTGGGGTAATGGTAAATGTGTGACTAGGGCCTCCCGTCGGGTAGACCGTTCGCCGGGTGCAAGTCTTTCGATGTGTCGCCACTTCAGCGACTTGCGCGTCGATGGGGATGAAATGATGATGATTAGGATAACACAACACTCTCTCCCTGAGTGGAGAAAATCTCCGACCCAGCTGGGACTCGAATCCGGGCCCTTAGGATTGACATTCTGTCGCGCAGACCACTCAGCTACCGGAGGCGGACGGGGTAATGGTAAACCACGTGTTGTGCACGAAGCACCATTGCACTCGCCGTTTGTGACTGTGTGGTGTGGATTTACAAGCACCTTTATTCTCGGTCCTTTCGTCTTTGAAGAATATACCTGCATAGCGACTGTCAGGTATACAGTTACGTCGGTGCGTAATCGAGAGCTTCTTGTACAGCATGTGGTTCCTGTAGTTCGAGGCTCGATTATTGTCAAGTCTTCGAAGGAAGCACTCGAATAACGAGTTCACTGTGTCCAGATACTGATGGCTCCAGTACACAAATATCGATAAATCTGAATGTCTATACATGAAGTGCATATGCGGCCTGAAGATGGCGTATCGAAGTGCCGAAAATAATTGTAAAAATAAAATAAAACGCGCTGCTATTTGGCGATTTCCTTGGTAAATATTTGACCATCCGTCGTCCAGCGTTCACAATAGACCAGCAGGGATTCCACGAACGTGTTATCTCCAGAGGTTTTCCTGATGCATTCTTTTGGCTCTGGATATATCTCAAAGGAAGCTTTTACGAAAGACACTTTCGGTCTCTACCTGATATGAAGGCCGGTGTACAGGAACACTTCGCTCAGCTCCACCTAAACTGCTGCGAGCAGCTGTTGGGCACATCGGTTTAAGGATGCCGTATCACGTCGACGTCTCCAGTGTTAATACTGAACAAATTGTGTAAGTGGCTGTTACAACCTTCTCACGTGTTTCACCTTTTCTGCCCATGTCCCAATGATGAAGATGAGGTCCCATACTCCGAGGAACGTAGGGGACGATGCGGGAAACCCACACCGCCGTACTGGCAAGGCCCTAGCGAAGGTGGTTTGCCATTGCCTTCCTCCGACCCTAATGGGAATGAATGATGATGATGAAGAAGACACGACACCCAGTCATCTCGAGGCAGGGAAAATCCCTGAACCCTCCTGACCCATGTCCCATTACGTAATCCAATACACACGGAAACATTTCTACACGTCTCTCTTGCATTCACAGATTGGAACTAACTTTTATCCAGCGTAAATCGGCTCCACATTAACGCATTAGAATATCTACCAAGTTTCGCTGCCATACTATAATTACAGCCCACACTGGACCTCTGCGAGTAACTGCACTTTAACTATCCCGTATATTTTATTTCAACCATTATGCTGGCCGCAATAGTCACTGGTATGCGCCAGTGCTTGATGCGGAGTCAAAAACAAATCTTATGTATAACCTTTGACACGTCCGCCCCCGGTGTCTGAGTGGTCAGCGCGACAGAATGTCAATCCTAAGGGCCCGGATTCGATTCCCAGCTGGGTCGGAGATTTTTAGGCTCAGGGACTGGGTGTTATGTTGTCCTAATTATCATCATTTCATCCACATCGACGCGCAAGTCGCCGAAGTGGCGTCAAATCGAAAGACTTGCACCCGGCGAACGGTCTACCCGACGGGAAGCCCTAGTCACACGACATTTGCATTTACCTTTGACACTGTGGAAATAATCGGGAAGTTACCATATTACTTAGAAACGCTTTCTAGCGTTCTTGCATACGTACCGACCTCTGTGCCAACTTCAGCCAATAGGCCTCACTGGATTCCTATATGGAGACGCGAGTTGTCAGCACACCGCTCTCGCGAACGTCCTCAGTTTTCGTGACCGGAGCCAATACTTCTTAGTCAAGTAGCTTCTGAATTCGCCTCACAAGGGCTGAGTGCACTTCGCTTGCCAAAAGCACTCGGCAGAGCGGAACGGTCACCCATCTAAGAGCTAGCCAAGCCCCACAGCGCTTAACTTCGACAATCTGACTGGAACCGGTATTACCACTGCGGCAAAGCCGGTGCCTTGCATACTTAAACCAATCCGTCGTCTTAATCTGTTCCTGGTCTTGGTAAAATGCGAGTAGACACTCTTGTGAAAGAACCTGTCCACAAAGCGTAAGACACACGGCGCCACATCTATATTCGTAAACGACTAACCAGCTTCACGCTGCGCGATACCAAATGCGTGTCGAACTTAAAACTTTCAAATCCTGCCATAATCTACCCGTTAAAAGAGCCATAATCTTGAGTGAAAGCTTTAACACAGTAAGACAAGTATTACAGTAAGAAATTGCCTACATGTCTTGAGGCACCGTAACTCACCGGCGCACAATTTCCTCAGACTATATTCATCCAGTATTTGAGAAAGAGGACACTTACTGACATCCAAAAAATTTTACACAATTTTTAGGCTCAGGGACTGGGTGTTACGTTGTCCTAACTTGTCCTCGCTGACACCCCCACCCTCCAATCCTAATACACTCCTGGAAATTGAAATAAGAACACCGTGAATTCATTGTCCCAGGAAGGGGAAACTTTATTGACACATTCCTGGGGTCAGATACATCACATGATCACACTGACAGAACCACAGGCACATAGACACAGGCTACAGAGCATGCACAATGTCGGCACTAGTACAGTGTATATCCACCTTTCGCAGCAATGCAGGCTGCTATTCTCCCATGGAGACGATCGTAGAGATGCTGGATGTAGTCCTGTGGAACGGCTTGCCATGCCATTTCCACCTGGCGCCTCAGTTGGACCAGCGTTCGTGCTGGACGTGCAGACCGCGTGAGACGACGCTTCATCCAGTCCCAAACATGCTCAATGGGGGACAGATCCGGAGATCTTGCTGGCCAGGGTAGTTGACTTACACCTTCTAGAGCACGTTGGGTGGCACGGGATACATGCGGACGTGCATTGTCCTGTTGGAACAGCAAGTTCCCTTGCCGGTCTAGGAATGGTAGAACGATGGGTTCGATGACGGTTTGGATGTACCGTGCACTATTCAGTGTCCCCTCGACGATCACCAGTGGTGTACGGCCAGTGTAGGAGATCGCTCCCCACACCATGATGCCGGGTGTTGGCCCTGTGTGCCTCGGTCGTATGCAGTCCTGATTGTGGCGCTCACCTGCACTGCGCCAAACACGCATACGACCATCATTGGCACCAAGGCAGAAGCGACTCTCATCGCTGAAGACGACACGTCTCCATTCGTCCCTCCATTCACGCCTGTCGCGACACCACTGGAGGCGGGCTGCACGATGTTGGGGCGTGAGCGGAAGACGGCCTAACGGTGTGCGGGACCGTAGCCCAGCTTCATGGAGACGGTTGCGAATGGTCCTCGCCGATACCCCAGGAGCAACAGTGTCCCTAATTTGCTGGGAAGTGGCGGTGCGGTCCCCTACGGCACTGCGTAGGATCCTACGGTCTTGGCGTGCATCCGTGCGTCGCTGCGGTCCGGTCCCAGGTCGACGGGCACGTGCACCTTCCGCCGACCACTGGCGACAACATCGATGTACTGTGGAGACCTCACGCCCCACGTGTTGAGCAATTCGGCGGTACGTCCACCCGGCCTCCCGCATGCCCACTATACGCCCTCGCTCAAAGTCCGTCAACTGCACATACGGTTCACGTCCACGCTGTCGCGGCATGCTACCAGTGTTAAAGACTGCGATGGAGCTCCGTATGCCACGGCAAACTGGCTGACACTGACGGCGGCGGTGCACAAATGCTGCGCAGCTAGCGCCATTCGACGGCCAACACCGCGGTTCCTGGTGTGTCCGCTGTGCCGTGCGTGTGATCATTGCTTGTACAGCCCTCTCGCAGTGTCCGGAGCAAGTATGGTGGGTCTGACACACCGGTGTCAATGTGTTCTTTTTTCCATTTCCAGGAGTGTAGAATGATGAAAAGAAAACTGTTTACCGCTTACTACATTTTCGCTGTTAATGCAGTAAATTTTTAGCATCAGGCATGACTTTTAATTTATTACTTCTTTACTGTTCACTCGATCCGCGACACACTTTGCAGAAAATAACCATATATACCTCTGAACGTGCCTGCAAAATTACATCAGGAGATATGGCTTCATAAACGTTGCGATGAGTGAAAAAGTAGCTTTTGCTTAAAACGGAGCGCAAATTTCCCAGACTATAGTAGTCATCCAGTGGTCGAGAATGAAAGCAGTCAGGGCCATCTAATAAATTTCTAAAACATTTCTCGCATACATGTTTATCACATTAACGCCTTTTTAAAGTAATTAGCGGTGTGAAGCTCTGTTATACATGGGTGTCCAGTCCTTAAGAATCGGAGGTGGGGGTTTAACCCCGTAACGGTCGACTTTTGACGTCATCAGACTACTCCCTGAGATCGTGGAGTCACACTGATGTACGTTACGGAGCTTGTTCAACAGAAGTATGACATAAACTATTAGATAGATTGTAGGTCTTGGTGCCAAACACAGCAAACAGTGCCAGATAATATTATTACCATATTTTTGGAAAACCTGATGAATCCTGTCGTATGCGAATTCTCAAAGACGACTTCAAATTATAAGTATGTGATGCAATGAAATAGACTACCAACAAGAGTACTGATTACTGTATGTGTGTAGTATTCCATGGGCTAGAAACGCAAAGCGAAAGACGATGACGCGTATTCGTAATTTCTCTGTTGTACGAGGGGCGTTCAGTAAGTAATGCAACTCCGGAGCGGGAAGGAGCGTCTGGCCCCCGGCACAAATCCGCCCGGCGGACTTGGGTCGAGGTCCGCTCAGCCGGTCAGTCTGTGGATGGTTTTTAGGTGGTTTTCCATCTGCCTCGGCGAATGCGGGCTGGTTCCCCTTATTCCGCCTCGGCTACACTATGTCGGCGATTGCTGCGCAAACAAGTTCTCCAAGTACGCGCACACCACCATTACTCTACCACGCAAACATAGGGGTTACACTTTACACTCGTCTGGTGTGAGACGTTCCCTGCGGAGGTCCCCAGGGGGCCGAACCCCGGGGAAACGGAAATGGACTGCAGTAGTTATTGTGGGGTTGTGGACCACTGCAGCTGCGGCGGGGACGGAGCCTCTCCTTCGTTTCTAGGTCCACGGTTACCATACAACGTACAGGTAATGCAACACATTTTTTTTTCAGGATTCCAATACACCATATTACTCCCAACTCTTTCGGCTACAAAACCCTATTTTTTCAACATAATCTCAGTTTACTGCGACTGGGATGACCTGTATGCCACCTTACTGGGATGACCTGCATGCCCACCTTACTGGGATGACCTGCATGCCCACACGGTACCACTCTACAGGTCGACGTTGGTGTCAGCGTCTTGCTTCATCAATAGGCTCCCCATCATTTACGTACTGCTTTCCGCAGAGTGCATCCTTCACTGGACGAAGCAGATGGAAGTCGGAAGGTGCTAGATCCGGGCTGTAGGGAAGGTGAGGAAGAACAGTCCAATGAAGTTCCGTGAGTTCCTCTCGGGTGCGCAGACTTACGTGAGGCCTTGCGTTGTCATGCAGAATCAGAAGTTCGTTTGCATTTTTGTGGCGACACATCTTTGAATACGCAATTGGCAGACCAGTGCGTCAGCACTACCGACAGAGACGTCCAGTTGAGCAGCGACGAGTTGGATGGTGATCCGTCGATCACCTCGAATGAGTGTGTCCGCACGTTCCCACACTACAAGAGTTACAGCTGGTGCAGCCGGCCGGCCGGCACACGGGAGATGGGACAGGTTTGGACGATCTTGTTGCGACAATGACTGACGACTCGCCCAACGATTCCACCGTGCTTTTCTTCACTGCCAGGTCACCGTACACATTCTGCAAGCACCTATGAATATCTGCGATGCTCTGGTTTCCCGCCAAAAGGAACTCAGTGAGAGCCGGCCGCTGTGGCCGGGGGTTCTAGGCGCTTCAGTCCGGAACCACGCGGCTGCCACGGTCGCAGGTTCGATTCCTGCCTCTGGCATGGATGTGCTTGATGTCATTAAGTTCGATACGTTTAAGTAGTTCTAAGTTCTAGGGGACTGTTGACCTTAGATGTTAAGTCCCATAGTGCTTAGAGCCATTTGAACCATTTTGAACTCAATTATGGTTCTGTGCTTCGAACACATCTCCGTTACAGACGCCGTTTTGAAGGCAGCGTATAGCGTGGCCACCTATCGGAACTTCATGAAACTGTAAGGGCTGAAGCGGGAATATTTCACAACGTCTAACAAAAAATTCAGCATTATTTCAACCGAAACTGGCCTAGAAAAACATATGTTGCATTATTTAGTAAATGGCCCTCTTAAAATAGTGCGCTAAGCATTACGGCATAATGTCTTGACTGGATGACCGTGATACCGTGTCTCACGGCCACCTGAAACAATTTAGATAAAGTGCGGAACAACCAACAGAGACACGGCGTGAATGCATCGTCGTTGTGACGCTGAACGTTCGCTCCCTGTTGCAGGCGTGATGGCGCAGGCCCTGGTCCCCGGAGTGCTCCCAGCAGAGACGCCGCCGCCGTCGCCCCCCAGCACGCCCCCGCCACCCACGCCTCCTCGGTCGCAGTCGACGTCACCGGACGCTTCTCCATCTGACTCCATGACGACGACGACAACCACAAGCGCAGTCACAACCACCGCGGCTGCCGCAATAGCCAGCTCCACGGTAAGTGCTAAATATAAGAGTACATAATGCACAATGAAATGTTTCCGCTACTTGCTGCTCCACAGCTGTACGAAACTCGTAACGTGTAGAACAGATCGACAGTTGCTACGTGAATTGCTTTCAAACAGTTACGGTCTTTCAGGCATTTTCAGGTACACAAGAGTATGAGATTTTTATTCATATCATATTTTAAAGTACTTTCGACGCAGAGTGACTTGACAAACATATCTGGAAACCATAATGCGAATACACAGGGTGACCATAATTAACGTTTCAGTTTCGAAACGCTGTAGGAAGAGAACTACTACTCAGAATGACGTAAAATTTGAACGGCATCATATTGACGCGGGGGGAAACGCCAAGGAACCAAAAAACTTTAACGAACATTTTAATAATAATTGTCGCTGTAAGCGTCTCAACGTGAATGAGGTCGGCTACAAATGACAACTGAATCGCAATACGACGACTGTGGTTGAGTTGTCCAATACACCATCCGTACCGTTCTATGTGCATGACTGCACAAGTTGTGGCACTGTTATTTAAGTAAGCCCATCCACCTCGGCAAGGTAGTACCACATCGTACGGGAAAATCTTTTTTTTTTAATTCTCCTGGAGCCAAAAACAGCACAAAAAGCAAAAGACATCGGTTTTTAATTGTCTGGGCGCCACAAACAGGATAAAAATGCAAAACTACATAGGTTTCTAAGTATCGTGAGACTGGCGCCAGAGACCGAGCGTGGTGGCGCAGTGGTTAGCACACTGAACTCGCATTCTGGAGGACGACGGTTCAATCCCGCGTCCGGCCATCCTGATTTAGGTTTTCCGTGATTTCCCTAAATCGCTCCAGGCGAATGCCGGGATTGTTCCTTTAAAAGGGCACGGCCGACTTCCTTTCCCGTCCTTCCCTAATCCGATGAGACCGATGACCTCGCTGTTTGGTCTCTTCTCCAAAACAATCCAATCCAATTCCACTGGCGCCAGACAAGCTCAGTATGCTGTGCACCGTTTTCTGCCAGAAGCTGAAAACGAGAAACAGCGCTTTCCACAACATGTCGGAGTGTTTCGGGAGTCACGTTCATAATGCGTTGCACAGAGGGTGCCTCCATTTTAGGTGCGTTTGTAATTCGCGCACTGAGCACAACATCTTTCAGATAACCCCACAGTCAGAAGTCAGACGGATTAAGATCAGGTGATCTGGACGGCCAGTCTCTAGGGAAATGACGGCTGACAATTTTTGCATTTCCAAAATACCTCTGAAACAGCCGCTTCACTGTGTGCAATGTTCGGGGAGCGCCATTTTGCATAAAAATATTCCTACCCACAAATCCACGCTATTGAATGGTTGAAATGACTTTGGTGCGTAAAAGACACTCATAGCGTCCACCACCAGCGCTACAGGTAACAGAACCCGCAGGACTCATCTCCTCGAAAAGATAGCGCTCTACGATGCACGATACGATCAACCTTCACCCCACAGTAAAGTTTTCAGAATGAAGTGGTACCGGGTGATGTGCGTGCGGATTTTCTGTTGTCCATATTCAGCAGTTCTGCGTATTGATATGTCCTTGGAGATGGAAATGGGCTTCGTCTGTTCACAGAATGTTCCATGGCCGTTCACTGTGCACTTCCATGCGAGCAAGAAATTCCAGAGCGAACGTTTGTCTTGCTGGCAGGTCAACGGGAAGTAACTCCTGAACATGGGTGATTTTTGTATGGATAGCGATGCAGGATGTTCAAAAATGTGTGTGAAATCTTATGGGACTTAACTGCTAAGGTTATCAGTCCCTAAGTTTACACACTACCTAACTTAAATTATCCTAAGGACAAACACACACACACACACACACACACACCAATGCCCGAGGGAGGACTCGAACCTCCGCCAGGATCAGCCACACAGTCCATGACAGCAGCGCCTTAGACCGGATGCAGGATGTTTCGTAACATTTTACGCACAGCGCTCGCGGGCATGTCCAACGTTCAAGCAATTCCCCTGGATTGCATATTTGCAAACGACCACTCGATCCCTCCTGCAATGCTGTGGCCACACGTCAAATCAAGTACTTCCCTCCCTCTGCCACACTGCAATTCAAAAGACCCTGTCTTTTCGAATTCTGAAGTCGTTTTCTCCAGTCCCTTAGCGAACAAAGGACCAGTGCCTTTCTACAAACACTTGAGTATCTGGATCTTCTGCAGGGCTATTCGCACACGGTCACCGTTCTTGTAAAAGAGCTTTACCAGCAGCGTGCAAACATTCCTGGAGACAGACATATTGGGCGTCCCGGGCGCAAACTGTGGAACAGCCGTGTGCCGCGCGTATGTTGAGCTGTTGATGTGACGCTAACGGAGCCATCTATTGGTCAAATTTTTGTCAGATTTTTTTTCCATGGCGTTTCCCCCTATGTCAATATGAAACTAGACCTTTAATTATGAAAGGACGTCCTTTAAGTAAGCTGTGTCTACAATTACATGTATACACACTGTCTGTCAAACCACTATGAAATGGATGGCAGAGGGTACTTAGTAGACCTCTTAAATGTCTCCTTGGATGCTGTAATTACTCTAATCTTGTCTTCACCGTCTCTGCAGGAGCGATGCGAAGGGTGCAGAAGAACACTTCCAGATTCTTCACTTAGCGCGCTTTCCAAGTGGACTTTCGGCAGGATAATTGGCACATCTATGCATTATGAGCTATATAATTTGCAATAGTCGAAATAATTAGCTGAACGCCCGAAAGTATCCTTGTAACTTGAGGGAGAATGTTGTGTCTGCCAAGACCTGAAGTCCAGTCTCTCAGTATTATGGACTTTCTTCCCCCCAAGTTATTCATAGGTTTTTCGACAGGGTTCTCGCGTCTTCCAACTGATCCTACGTTGAGCTGGTTTTCTGCCTACTCTCTCCGTATCTATATACTTCCTCTTTGCTTGCTTCTATGAATTTTCCATCTAGTGTCAAGTTAACTACTGCAGACTGTCGAAACACAAGCTCCACCAATCTGTTCCCTGTTCAAAATGGTTCAAATGGCTCTGAGCACTATGGGACATAACATCTGAGGTCATCAGTCCCCTAGGACTTAGAACTACTTAAACCTAACTAACCTAAAGACATCACACACATCCATGTCCGAGGCAGGATTCGAACCTGCGACCGTAGCAGCAACGCGGTTCCGGGCTGAAGCGCCTAGAACCGCTCGATCACAACGGTCGGCCCCTGTTCAGATACCTGTTTTCTTTCCTCGCTTATTCTTCTTACAAGGGAACCTCCCCATCGCACCCCCCTCAGAATTAGTTATAAGTTGGTACAGTGGACAGGCCTTGAAAAACTGAACACAGATCAATCGAGAAGACAGGAACAAGTTGTGTGGAACTATGAAAAAATAAGCAAAATATACAAACTGAGTAGTCCATGTGGAAGATAGGCAACATCAAGGTGAGAGTGACCCCAAGAGCGCCGTGGTCCCGTAGTTAGCGAGTGCAGCTGCGGAACGAGAGGTCATTGGTTCAAGTCTTCCCTCGGGTGAAAATTTTCAGACAATTATCAAAGTTGAGGCACTCACACATAATCAACTTCGCTCTCCAAAATTCCAGGACATGTTCAGATTTTCTTGGACATATGCAGGATTTGACGGTCTACACACGGAAAAATTTGAAAACGTTAAAAACATATGTTTTGACACAGCACAGGCAAAACTGTGCGACTGTGAAACTGTTGCATTCATTTGTTGCAGTTTATGTGACAAACTCTTATGTTTTCACACTTTTTTGGGAATGAGTATCACATCCGCAAGAAAACCTAAATCTGGCAAGATAGAAGAATCTTTTTACCCATTCACCAAGTGTACACGTTAGGTGGGTCGACAACATATTCCTGTCGTGACGCACATGCCGTCACCAGTGTCGTATAGAATATATCAGACGTGTCTTCCTGTAGAGGAATCGGTTGACCTATCACCTTGCAATCAAATGTTTTCGGTTTCCATTGGAGAGGCACGTCCTTTCGGCTACTAATCGCACGGTTTTGCAGTGCGGTCGCAAAACACAGACACTAAACTTATTACACTGAACAGAGACGTCAATGAACGAACGGACAGATCATAACTTTGCAAAAATAAAGAAAGTAAAATTTCCACTCTAGGGAAGATTTGAACCAAGGTACTCTCCTTCCGCAGTTGCTCACGCTAACCACAGGACCACGGCGCTCCTGGACTTACACCGTCCTTGATGTTGCCTATCTTGCGCATGGACTACTCAGTTTGTATATTTTGCTTAGTTTTTTCATAGTTCCACACAACTTCTTCCTGTTTTCTCGATTGATCTGTGTTCAGTTTTTCAGGGCCTATCCACTGTGCCAACTTATAACTAAATCTGAGGGGGGTGCGATGGGGAGGTTCCCTTGTTAGTATCCCTTCATTTCGAACTTTATACGTCCAACTTCCTCTGCCTATACAATGCAAATGCTTCCAGTTCATTATTCTCTGTTTTCTCTACGATACACATGCAGCAACCATTCAGCTCAATGTGCCACAGTTACAGTTCAGTTTCCGAAACATCGACCTCACTTCCATTTCAGTATTTGATGCCATCAAAGCTTCTTTTACCCCACAGACCGATAAAAAACGAAAATGTTATATTATTGTCCATTGCCGTTTTAATCTCCAATTCGAAGACTAGTTTGATGCTACTGTATCCTTTGCAAGCCTCGTCATCTCCAAAAACTACTGCAACCTACATCCATTTGAACCTGTTTACGGTATTGATCCCTTACTTTCTCTGTGCAATTTTTACTCCCCGGACCCCCTCACTTTCCTTTAAAATGGAACTGACGATTGCTTGAAGACTCAGAATGTGTCCTATAGACATATCCCATCTTTTAGTCAAGTTGTACCATACATTTCTTTTCTCTTAGTTCGAGTCAGTACCTCTTCTGTATAAACCGCATATCAGAAGCTTCTAATTTTTTCTTCTGTGAACTGCTTATCGCCCACGTTTCACTTCCTTACAAGGCTACAGCACAGACAAATATGTTCGGGGAAGACTTCCTAACACTTAAATTTATATTAGATGTTAACTAATTCCTTTTTTTCTCAAAAATTCTCTCCTGGTTATAGCCATCGGCATTTTATATCCTCTCTACTTCGGCCAAATAGCAAAATCTATTCTCTACTTTTAGAGCTCATTTCCTACTCTAATTCCCGCAGCATCGTCTTATTTAATTTGATTGCATGCCAAAGCCCTTGTTTTACTTTCGTAGATGTTCATCTTACATCCTCCTTTCAAGACGCTATCCATTTCGTTCAACCGTTCTCCAAGTGGTTCGCTGTCTCTCACAAAATTACAATGCCATCTGCAAACCTTGGAGTTTTTATTTTTTGTCCTTGAGCTTTAATGCCTTCTCTAAGTAAATTCTTTTTGGATTTCTTTAGTGCTAACTCACTGTACAGATTGAATAGCGTCGGGGATAGGCTACAGCCTGTCTCACTCCCTTCTCAACTAGTCCTTTCCATTGCTCTTATAACTGCACTCTGCTTTCTATACATATTGTAAATAACCTTTCGCTGCTTCCTGTATTTTACTTCTGCTACCTTGCTACTTTCAGAATGACAAAGAATGTATTCTAGTCAACAGTGTCAAAAGATTTCTGGATGTCTACGCAGCTGAAATCTTCAGGCGTATTGACATGTTTAATAAAGACCACAACCGCAGGAATTATGTCACGTGCACTTATCGCAAGGAAAGGAAACGTTACTAAATGCAGTGAACTACAAAAGTGTCACAGAGGACAACAACGGCTACCTCATTCAGTAGTGTTGGCTAGCAGCCGTAGCCAAAAACGAATTACCGTAGCCGTCCGCGGTGGCCGAGCGGTTCTAGGCGCTTCAGTCTGGAACCGCGCGACTGCCACGGTCGCAGGAGCGAATCCTGCCTCGGGCATGGATGTGTGTGATGTCCTTAGGTTAGTTAGGTTTAAGTAGTTCTAAGTTCTAGGGGACTGATGACCTCCGATGTTAAGTCCCACAGTGCGTAGAGTCATTTGAACCATTTTTGGTTTGCCGAGTGCTTTTGGCAAGCGAAGTGCACTCAGCCCTTGCGAGGCGAATTCGGAAGCTAGGGCGCCCATACCCGGGGACAAACGGGGTTGCCCCCCCCCCCCCTCTCCGCCTCCCTCCCGACCCTACTTCCCTACATTTAGGTGTTTTTCTTTCAAGAAAATGCCGGTATTAACCACTTTAATAACATGGAACTTCATTATGACTGCATAAAGGTCACCATTTGTCTTCCAAAATATTAAAAACGCTCCATAGCCCCGGATCTAGCTCCCCCCCCCTCCCACCCCTAAAAACTATCGCTTGGGCGCCCTTGTCTCTTAATATTCATACAGTCGTTCTCTTTTCTTCAAAGGCCTCTTTAATTTTCCTATAAGCGATATCTATCTTTCCCCTAGTTACATGTTTCTACAGCCTTAAATTTGTTCTCTGTTCATTCCTGCTTAGCCAATTTGTAATTTCTGTGATTCCGATTTTTCAGACGTCCGTACTCTCTTTTGCTTACTTCTTTTGCTGTATTTTTTATGTTTTCTTCTTTCGTCAATTAAATTCATTATCTCATTTTCTACGTCAGGATCGTGTTTTTATCTTTGTGTTCCACTGCTACTTTCACAACTTCATTTCTGAAGGGGGTCCTATAAACTTCTATTGTATTCATTTTCCCTGTTTCAACGTTGCCTAATATTCACTTAGAAGTTCTCAATAATCTCAGCTTTTTTCAACTTACCGAGTTCCTATCTGTTTAACTTCGTATTTTTGCAGTTTTAACCTGCAGTTCATAACCATTCATTATGATTCTTAGTACACGTTATCTTAGTATTTACATTCAAGAAGTAGTGATTCCATTTAACTAAGTTATTTGTAAACAGTAGTCTATTCTTACAGAACTGCTGCTCTTTGTTAATGACATTGCTCTAGTTTCTTTCTTCTCAACACATTGCAGTCTTGTCTGGATCTTAGGCTCTTCTGCAGATTTTCTCCATTCTGCACTCTCCATTGGCGTTCTTCGCCACCCTGTAATAATTTTTATATATTTTTGTTTCTTGGCACAGTTCATCTTCGTAAGGGCAGTACTGCATCCCTTGCTAATTAGCGATGATAATGTTTTCACAAGAACGGCCATGAACTGCAGCCTGGAAGACGAGGCTTTCGTTTAGAGTCTAGCTCCCCTAGCATGGTTGACGACAAAGTCTGTAGAACCCCTCCCCCTCTCTCTTCGTCGCTATACGTTGTGAGACACATTTCTTTTGTTTCCTCCGGTGAGGCTAGTCGGGTTAGGATGTCGTGTCCGCAGCTAGGCAGCCACCGACCCAGTTCCGGACCTCTTCAGGACACACTAGCGCCTAGCCGGCACTGAAGGTCCATTTGTCGAGGCGATGCCTACCAGGGAGAAAGAAAAGTGTTCAATCATGTGTAAATTCCTAAGTTCACAAATTGCTGAGGTCATCGGTCCCTAGACTTACACACTACTTAAACTAACTTATGCTAAGAACAACACACACACTCGTGCCCGAGGGAGGACTCGAACCTCCGGCGGGAGGGTTCGCGCAATCCGTGACATGGCGCCTCTCTCCGCGCGGCCATTCTGCGCCGCTAACTGAGCATATCAAAATTTTCAGAATAAGAACAGTAAGACTACTTTTAATTATGTTCATTTTAGCTTGTATAAGCGGATAAAGGGCGTGGAAGTTTTGTGATAGTATTAGAGATCGCACCTGCCATCTGAAACGTTCCTTCTGTCCATTCTTCGGAGCTTCCGCGGCGTCGCCCAAAATTACACCCGCGACCGCGGTATCAATCCACACACCCTTGGGGATAAGAGGTGCAAAGAGACGAATTACGCGACGAACTGGTCCGCGGATTTAATTGGGAACGTTTTTTTGGTGGACTTGGATTAATTCTCTGCATTGCTACATTTGTAACTAATATAAATAAAGGTCGACAGCCGCACTTTGACCCGAGAGACAATGTAAACTGTACAATTCAAAATTCAATAATCAAAAACTCTTTAGATCTCTAACTGCTTTCAGAAAAGATTCCGAGGTCCGATCACTGCACTGTAGTATGTTTGCTGCTAATAGTCCAGTACGCCACCTTCAGTTGGCTGATAAAGTTACCATAACAACAAAAGAGGAACATTGTTTGAAGTCAACGTGGGTAGCGCCACTCAAAAACACGGTGCTAAAATTTACACAGAAAAATGGTTCAAATGGCTCTGAGTACTATGGGACTTAACTTCTGAGGTCATCAGTCCCCTAGAACTTAGAACTACTTAAACCTAACTAACCTAAGGACATCACACACATCCATGCCCGAGGCAGGATTCGAACCTGCGACCGTAGCGGTCGCGCGGTTCCAGACTGTAGCGCCTAGAACCGCTCGGCTACCCCGGCCGGCCTTGCATAGAAACAAATGTCATTTATTGGAATCAATTTATACGTCGCTTTTATCCAACAATACCTCCAGCTAGCTGATGTATCGTCACTCTCCTCTCAGCCTTCTTTTGTCGAAAAAGCCCACATTAAATTTCCCAACAGATTAAAACTGTGCCGAATCGGGCGTCTTGGCATTCCGGGGGCAAGTGCTCTAACAACTGAGCTACCGAAGCTCGACTGCCGACCCACCCTCAAAGCCTTACTTCCGCCAGTACCTCACCTCCTATCTTCCAAACACAACAGAAGTTCTGCGTAAAAGAGGTACTGGCGGAAGTAAGGCTGTGAGGGCGGCTCGTGAGTCGTGCTTCGGTAGCTCAGTTGGTAAAGCTCTTGCCTGTGGAAGGCAAAGGTCTACGGTTCGAGGACCGCTCCGCCACACGGTTTTAAAATCTGCCACGAATTTTCACATCTGCATACACTCCACTGCAGAGTGAAAAATACATTCTCGAAGTCTACATTAATTAATCCGCAACACTCGTCGAGAAAAACATGGAAGCGACAACTTGAATTCCACGCCAACGCCGGAAAGTAGTTCCGATTCTCTTAGCATTCGATACTGCACTACGTATATCGGTTGAACACAAGAGATCACCTGTTCCCGATTCCTGTTGTATACAATGAAAAGAACCACATTCACCCCAGAGTGCACGCAACCTCTCCACACCACGAGGAAAAGCGGCCTCACTTTCCATAAGCGCCCAACCGCTCCACGAAATTTTTTGGCATATAGGGCTTCCAGCTAATCAGGAGCAGAATATGGGCATTCTCACTGGCCATATCCTGCTTCTGTTTGTAGCTCTCCTGTAAGATTCTGCCTCCTTGCCTCCTAGAAGGGCTGTAAGAATATTTGTGGGAACGATCGTTGGAGACACCAGCCGTGATGGGAAGATTACTCTCCCTGTATGTCTGTCATGTAGGCTCCGTGTACAACGCATTTAAGAGGATCTGGCAAAGACCAGCCCTTTAGTTCCAGGCTGAAGAAAATCCCCTTCCCCCTCCAGTAGGGTACTGGTCCATGCGACTCCAAGCAAACCTTCGGTGAGATTATTGTCAATGTGTTCTGTAATTTTGTCAGAGGCGGTGCAAGGGACGATCGACTAAAAGGAATTTACAAGGTCCTGAAAAGAGATTATAACATGAACAGCAACAAAAGTAAAACAAGGGTCATGGAATGTAGTCGAATTAAATCAAGCGATGCTGCAGAAATTATACTAGGAAATGAGACACTAAAAGCAGTCGATGAACTCCGCTATTTTCTCAGAAAAATAACTGATGATGGCCAAATTATAGAAGACATAAAATGCAGACTTGCAATCGCAAGAAAAGAATGTCTGAAAGAGAGAAATTTGCTAACTCCGAAATAAATTCAAGTGTTGCGAAGTCTTTTTCTGTAGGTATTTGTATGAATTATCCTTGTACAGAAGTTACACGTGAAAGATAAACAGTTCAAATAAGAAGAGAACTGATGCTTTTGAAATATGTTACTGCAAAAGAATGCTGAACATTGAATGGGTCGGACGAATAACTAGTGAGTAGATACTGAATCAAATTAGTGAAAAAGGGAGGGGGGAGGAGGGGTCGTCGTAAAAATTGTGGAGGAAGACGAAGGCAGGTTCAAATGGATGTAAGTTGCGGTAGTTACGCAGAGATCAAAAGACATTCAGGGGATAGACAAGCCTGGTTAACTTCTTGAAACCAGATTTCGCAGTGAACAGCATTGCAACAACGGATACAAACTCGACTATTACATTCCAGAATCACAACTCCTGTTTCTTTAAAGAATCGAACTCGCAACTATAAAACAGCTACAAACGTCTGATTACTTTAAAAATGAGTTAGTGTGTTATTTATTTGACGGTAAGCATGTAAGCCATAAAAAGTTCAGAGAAAACTTGAAATTATGTTTATGTCGTAATGTGCTTCATTCTCAAATACTGGATAAATATATTCGGGAGAATTTACACGCCATGAGTGATGCTGTCTAAAGACACGTATGCAGTTTCTACTTGTACTACGTATCTTAACTGTGTTAAACTTTGAACGCAGGACAATATCTCTTAGTGAGGACTTTATGATAGCATTTTAAATTTTTAAATTCGATCAATAATTACATGAAATATCGAAAACCAAATTTTTGTTACCCCTGAAAGCCATTATTGAATCTGTGCACCATTTTCGTCGTTCATTTACACACATAAAAACAAAATTTGGTACATATGCTATTCGTCGTTCAGAAAAAAGTACTGTGGGGTAAGCACAGTACTTCATTCAGACAGTGAGTGGTATGTGTACCAAATTTGGTTGAAATCGATCAAGTGGTTTAGGAGTACATGTGGAACATACATACATACACACAGGCATCCATTTTTGTATATGCAGATTAAACAGTGAAACTGGTGCATAGACTTGACTGTAGATTGCCCATTTAACGGCTTCCTGGAGCAACAAAAAATTGATTTTCATGTAATTATTGAGGAATTTAAAAAATTAAAATGCTGTCATAAACTGCTCATTAAGAGATACTATCTTACATTGAATATTTAACATAGTTAAGACACATATTACAGTTAGAAACAGTGTTTATATCTTGAGGAACATTATTCACAGCACACAAATTACTCAGATTGTAGTCGTCCAGTATTTGAGAATGAGGGCACCAACTAGCTCCCAAAGGGGTGGAGATTAAACAGTGCTGGTAACATCTGATATCTAGGCTATCCTGCATGAATAGCGTGTTGTGTGGGTAATATCAGAATGTGTTCCTAGGGTTACGCATGTGGATGGGTATGGCGGAGCAGAAAGAGGAGGGAAGGAGCAGATGAGCTAGTGAGAGGGGAGGGGGGAGATGGACGGACAAATGGGGAAGGAGGAGATGGACAGACAGAGACAGGAAGAGGAGATGAACAGAGAGGACAGGAGACAGGAGGAGATAGAGAGAAAGGGGGAAGAGAGGGGGGGAAGGAGAGGAAGGGAGGGCGAGAGGGTGGGGAGGTGGACAGGTGGTAGGAGGTAGGAGGAGATGGATAGAGAAAGGAGGTAATAGGAGATGGATACAGAGAGAGGGAGTTAGAGGAGATTATAGAGAAAGGTGGGAGGAAGAAATGGAGAGAGAGAGAGAGAGAGAGAGAGAGAGAGAGAGAGAGAGAGAGTGCAGAAGAAGAAACGGACTGAGGGATGGGTGAAGAAGGAGATGGAAAGACACAAGACACAAGGCACAAGGACGTGGAGGAGATGGAGAGACGGGGGGGGGGGGGAGGAATGGATGTGTGCCAAATATCTGTTGTACGCATATGCGGATGAAGAAGCGGGCAAAAGTCTAATAATAACGACAGATGTGTTGCCCAGTGTCACACGAAAGTATTACTTTTGGTCTATTTAAATGGTATCGCGAAAGAATTGATTAAGTTATAAATTAGAGACAATTTATTCATTCTTATCTGTGATTACAACATTAGCAAGGGTGGGAAACCCACATTTTCATGGCGCAACATGCAAAAAGAGGTTCATTGTTTCGTAAGGGAGTTACGTCTGATTCAGACAGAGGACCAACG
This sequence comes from Schistocerca nitens, assembly GCF_023898315.1. NCBI lineage: Eukaryota > Metazoa > Arthropoda > Insecta > Orthoptera > Acrididae > Schistocerca > Schistocerca nitens. The sequence continues at coordinate 623,241,970 of NC_064614.1, read as the reverse complement.
GATACGTTATGCACTGAACTTCTTCCCGAGCGCAAATCTCGAACGGAGATAAAATTATCATGATCGTGGTTTCCCTAAACCGATTAAGGTGAATGCTGTAACATCTCCTTTGAAAAGAACACAGCCGATTTCCTTTCATACCCTTGTCCCATTCGAGCTTGAGCTCCATTTGTAATTATGCTAATCTTCCTTCGCTTTTTGACCGAAGCGTAAGCGGACCCGCTGCAGAGTTCGGAAGGGGACTATCTACACCTGCATCTACGTGACTAATCTTCAGTTCACACTGAAGTGCCTGGCCGTGGGTTCATCGAATCACGTTCAGTGTTTCTCTGCCGTTCCACTCTCGAACAGTGCGTGGGAAAAATGAATATTTAAATCTTTCCGTAAGAGCTCTAATTTTGCTTAGTTTATTACGATAATAATTTCTGCCTATGAAGATTCGCGCCAATAAAATATTTTCACATTCAGAGAAGAAAGTTGGTGATTGAAATTTCGTGAAAAGATCTCGCCGCAACGAAAAATGCCTTTCCTGCAATGTTGCCCCACAACTCGCTTATCATACCCGTGGCACACTCTACCCCCATTCCGCGGTAATGTAAAACGAGCTGCCTACTTTGGACTTCTTGCTTTGCTCTCCGTCAATCCTATCTGGCAACGATCCCACACCGCACAGCAATACTCCACCAGAGGGCAAACATCCCTAACGTAGCGTAGGCGGTCTCTTTAGTAGAGCTGTTGCACCTTCTAAGCCTTCTGTCAATATAACGTAGCCTTTGGTTTGCGTTCCTCACAACATTACCTATGTGGTCGTTCCAATCTGCGTTGTCCGGAAACTAGGAGTTGAAAGCCACTTGCATGATCGCCAGCAGTAAGCTACTCAGGGCTTCTATGGCTGACAGTAGCGTGGTCGTCTACCAAAATATAGTGCCTGTTTGACGCCGATACGCGGCTGTACTCCCGAGAATGCTTCTTTGAATGTTAGAATTGTTCTTATTCGGTAATACTACCTTCTGCTATCCCTTGTTCGTCCGCTTGTGACCATCACAACCGGATCCATTCAGTTAATATTGACGACGTCTGGTACTTACGCGTTCCAAGATAATAAAAAAAAAGGCTTTTGATGCCTCGACTAGTACGGGAAGGGAAGTTGGCAATAGGTATCCGTTGAGCCGCCGTCAGATTCAGACTATTATTACGAGTTTGGCCTTGGAAGCCCGTCACTTGCTAACTGGTACCAGTCAGACACGTTCTTCTAGCAGCTTTGCACACGAAAGGAGGGGATTGTGCAAGCCATCGTGAACAGGAAAAAAGGAATGAAGCAGCAAGAAGGCAGCAGATTTTTGACGCCCGCTTCCAAGCAACACTTCCTGTGAATCACTTCACTGGAGCTGTAGTAGTAGTAGTAGTAGTAGTAGTAGTAGTAGTAGTAGAACTTGAAGTTTCATTCACCTTTACAAAGGTATTGAATATGGATGTACAGGGGTTTGACAGAAACATGGAAACACTGCGAGAAACGCATACTTGAACATACACTACTGGCCATTACAATTGCTACACCACGAAGATGACATGCTACAGACGCGAAATTTAACCGACAGGAAGAAGATGCTGTGATATGCAAATGATTAGCTTTTCAGAACTTTCACACAAGGTTGGCACCGGTGGCGACACCTACAACGTGTTGACATGAGGAAAGCTTCCAACCGATTTCTCATACACAAACAGCAGTTGACCGGCGTTGCCTGGTGAAACGTTGTGGTGATGCCTCGTGTAAGGAGGAGAAATGCGTACCATCACGTTTCCGACTTTGATAAAGGTCGGATTGTAGTCTATCGCGATTGCGGTCTATCGTATCGTGACATTGCTGCTCGCGTTGGTCGAGATCCAATGACTGTTAGAAGAATATGGAATCGGTGGGTTCAGGGGGGTAATACGGAACGCCGGGCTGGATCCCAACGGCCTCGTATCACTAGCACTCGAGATGAAAGGCATCTTATGCGCATGGCTGTAACGGATCGTGCAGCCACGTCTAGATCCCTGAGTCAACAGATGGGGACGTTTGCAAGACAACAACCATCTGCACGAAAAATTCGACGACGTTTGCAGCAAAATGGACTATCAGCTCGGAGACCATGGCTGCGGTTATCCTTGACGCTGCATCACGAGACAGGAGCGCCTGCGATGGTGTATTCAACGACGAACCTGAGTGCACGAATGGCAAAACGTCATTTTTTCGGATGAATCCGGGTTCTGTTTACAGCATCATGATGGTCGCATCCGTGTTTGGCGATATCGCGGTGACTGCACATTGGAAGCGTGTATTCGTCATAGCCATACTGGCGTATCACCCGGCGTGATGGTATGGGGTGCCATTGGTTACACGTCTCGGTCACCTCTTGTTCGCATTGACGGCACTTTGAACAGTGGACGTTAATTTCAGATGTGTTACGACCCGTGGCTCTACCCTTCATTCGATCCCTGCGAAACCCTACATTTCAGCAGGATAATGCACGACCGCATGTTGCAGGTCCTGTACGGGCTTTTCTGGATACAGAAAATGTTCGACTGCTGCCCTGGCCAGCACATTCTCCAGATCTCTCCCCAATTGAAAACCTCTGGTCAATGGTGGCCGAGCAACTGGCTCGTCACAATGAACTGTGGTATCGTGTTGAAGCTGCATGGGCAGCTGTACCTGTACACGCCATCCAAGCTGTGTTTGACTCAATGCTCAGGCGTGTCAAGGCCGTTATTACGGCCAGAGGTGGTTGTTCTGGGTACTGATTTCTCAGGATCTATGCACCCAAATTGCTTGAAAATGTAATCAAATGTTAGTTCTAGTATAATATATTTGTCCAATTAATACCCGTTTATCATCTGCATTTCAGCTTGGTGTAGCAATTTTAATGACCAGTAGTGTACATGCGGATGGCAGCTAAGTCTGCAAGCTGCGCTGTTGTATTTGACCACTTACGGAACTCGTACAGTGTCTCCAATACGCTGGTAGTATCAGTCGTGGTCAGAACAGTGTTAGGTATACTTGTGACTGTAGTAGATTGGAGCTAAATGAATTCCAAGTGCGCAAATTGTTGGTGCCAGTACGGTTGGTTCTTCCGTAACCAATATAGCCGAGGTGCTGGTGTTTCAAGAGGCATTGTACAGAACATCCATATCGCACGCAAGGAAAACGGTAAAACTTCATCCGCTAAGTCACAACGTGGACGAGTTTGTCACAAGAGTGAAACTCGGCGAAGGTCGCTGATGATTTGGGCAGCCATATCGTGGTATTACGTGGGCCCCACGGTTACTCTGCAAGGCCTCGTTACTGCCAAGAATTAAGTGATCATTTTGGCTGATAAGGTTCATACCATGATACAATGCTTCATCCCCAGTGATGATGCTGTGTGCCACGACGAAACGGCCCGTTTCATTCATCGTCCAGAATTGGTTCTGTGAGTACGAGGATGAATTTTCGCATCTTCCCTGGCCACCACAGTCACGTGATCTAAATATTATTGAATCTTTGTGGTCCACTTTGGAGAAAAGGCCGTGTGAGTGCTATCCACCTCCAACATCGTCACCTGCACATACCAGTATTTTGCAGAAAGAATGGTATCGGATTCCCTTGAAAAGCAAACAGGACATGTGCTTATCCATTTCGAAACGAATGGAAGCTGTTTTGAATGCCAACAGATTTCTGTGACGTATTAGACATGATAATTTTTTTTGTCTTTTTTGTGTTTTCATATTTTTACACACCACATGTACTAAGTGCGTACGAAAATGTAAACGATCTGAACGTTCTGGGCCGATAGATGGTGTTGGTTTTGCACGCCTCTAGCTCCACTTGCGATACCGTGGCTATTCGCAGACATACCACAAGTGCAGCATTACATGCAGAGATGGCAACAAACTACGCAACGGACGCCACCACTTGTTTCCAGTGCGAGATGAGGTTGCATTTCCTGGACCTGGTGGTATTTAGTCACAGGTCACACTCCATAGTCAACTGTGGAAACACACCATAGTTAAGCGAAGGACTGAAGGAGGTCTTGCGGATGAGAAAGGTGGAAATTGCGGAATGCTGTTCTCATAAAGAAATTAACTGACGAAGACTGATCAGATCCAAAAGGATAAGTGCCGATTTACCTAGGTCTTTGAGACTTACGTAACCGCCGACAGACAGACAGACAGACAGACAGACAGGAGTCTCCTCAACGTAGATATCAGTTAGATTTCAGAGGAGTTGCGATACTTATTATCATGACTTATCATTTCATATACTGTTGATGGCCTGCAGTGTTCATGCGTCTCTGGGAACTGAAAGTATAAACACCCCTGTATTCCAAGCTATTACGTTACTCCAGGGACAGAACAGTGGAATGGAAAAGGGAAAATCGTAAACTAATCAAATTAATTACAATAGGATGCATTCATGGTGCGATCTGCAGGCCCATCTTCTGAGATACTGCCATTGAGCTGAATCTACGCCTAATTGACTGGAAGGAGAATACTGACAGAATCATTGCACATGCTGACGATCATTTGTTTGTGCTATCACCCAAAACTAGAAACGACATTGAGCTTTAAGCAAATATTATAGTCGACAAACAATCTGTGACAAAAAAAAAGCTAAAGAAACTTCGCACCACAAAGGAATTTTCCGAATGGGGCGGAAATTGGTACATAAAAACAAATGGTTACAATTTCAAAAAAACTGGGTGATTTATTCAAGAGAAAGAGCTTCATAAACTGAGCAAGTCAGTAACGTCTTGGCTACGTCTTACCACTATGACAGCAGTTATTAGGCTTGGCATCGATTGATGGTTGATGGATGTACTCCCGAGGGATAGCGTACCAAATTCTGTCCAACTGGCTTGTTAGATCGTCAAAATCCCGAGCTGATTGGAGGGATTACCCATAATGCTCCAAACATTCTCAATTGGGGAGAGATCTGACGAACTTGCTGACCAAGACAGAATTTGGCAAGCTTGACGACAAGCAGTAGAACCTCTCGCCTTGTTTCGACGGGCACTATCTTGCTGAAATATAAGCCCTCGGTGGCTTGCCATGTAGGGCAACAACCAAAGAGGTCCTTCTGTAAAATGAAATGAATTGGCACTCCAGACTATCACTCCTGGTTTTAGGGCCACATGGCAGTCGACAGTCAGGTTGGTATCCCACCGTTGTCCGAGGTGTCTCCTGACACGTCTTCACTGGTCGTTGGGGCCCAGTTCGAAGCGGGACCGATCACTGAAGACTATTCTACTCCAGTCAATGAAATTCCAGGCCGAATGTGGCCGACACCATTGCAGAGGGGCTTGTTGGCGCACAAAGGTGAATGGCAGCTGGCACAAGGGGTGTCTAGTGAGATCAGACCCCTTTCTGTAAGCCGCCTGTTAATGACTGTTGTGGTCACTGAAACACCAGTAGCACGTCGAATTGATTATATTGATGAATTTCGGGTTCTGAGTGTCTCTCTGACGATTGCTCGATCCTCCCGTTCTGTCGTCTCTCTAGGTCGACCGCTTTCTTCTTGGCACTGTGATCGACCATGGTTCACTCATTCCTGCCAACATCATCAAAAAGTGGCATCACTCCTACTCAACTCTCGAGCTATTAGCCGATTACTCCTGTCGGCTTCTTTGAGCCCAACTATACGTCCTCTTTCGAATGCTGACATCTACGGATACTATTCTTGCCCCTGTTCTGCAATGAATAGTTACAACCCAACTGAATATGCAGAATTAAATTCCCAAAACTTTATGCTGTGGCATCTATGTTTGTTGTTGTTGTTATGGTCTTCAGTCCAGAGATAAGTTCGGTGCAGCTCTCCATGCTACTTGATCCTGTGCAAGCTCCTTCATCTCCCAGTACCTAATACATACTACATCCTTCTGAATTTGCTTAGTCTATTCATCTCTTCGTCTCCCTCTACAATTTTTACCCTCCACGCTGCCTTCCAATACCAAATTGATGATCTCTTGATACCTCAGAACATGTCCTACAAACCGATCCCTTCTTCTAGTCAAGTTGTGCCACAAATTTCTCTTCTCCCCAGTTCTGTTCTATACCTCCATAAGTTATGTGATCTACCCATCTAATCTTCAGCATTCTTCTGTAGCACCACATTTCTAAAGCTTCTATTCTCTTCTTATCTAAACTATTTATTGTTCACGTTTCACTTCCATACATGGCCACACTCCATACAAATACTTTCAAAAACGACTTCCTGACATTTAAATCTATACTCGATGTTAACAAATTTATCTTCTTCAGAAACGCTTTCCTTGCCATTGCCAGTCTACATTTTATATCCTCTCTACTTCTACCATCATCAGTTATTTTTCTCCCCAAATAGCAAAACTCATCTACTACTTTAAATGTCTCATTTCCTAATCTAATTCCCTCAGCATCACCCGACTTAATTCGACTACATTCCATTATCCTCGTTTTGCTTTTGTTGATGTTCATCTTATATCCTCCTTTCAAGACACTGTCCACTCCGTTCAATTGCTCTTCCAGGCCCTTTGCTGTCTCTGACAGAATTCCAATGTCATCGGCGAACCTCAACATTTTAATTTCTTCTCTATGGATTTCTATTCCTACTCCGAATTTTTCTTTTGTTTTTCCTTTACTGCTTGCTCAATATACAGATTGAATAACATCGGGGATAGGCTACAACCCTGTCTCACTCCCTTCCCAACCAGTACTTCCCTTTCATGCCCTTCGACTCTTATAACTGCCATCTGGTTTCTGTACAAATTGTAAACAGCCTTTCGCTACCCATTCTTCTTCTGCTGTATTCGTTTCCCCCATTCCTGTCAATCGTTCCCTAATGCTCTCTCTAAAACTCTCTACAACCTATGGTTCTGTGATTTTATCCACGTCCTATCTCCTTAAATTCCCACTTTTTTGCAGTTTCTTCAGTTTTAATCTACAGTCAGTCCACATATGCCCCTGGAAATGACTTACTATTTAAAACCTGGTTCCAGAATCTCTGTCTTACCATTATATAATCTATCTGAAACCTTCTAGTATCTGCAGGTCTCTTCCATGGATACAGCCTTCTTTCATGATTCTGGAACCAAGTGTTAGCATTGATCAAGTTATGCTCTGTGCAAAATTCTACCAGGCGGCTTCCTCTTTCATTTCTTACCCCCATTCCATATTCACCTACTACGGTTTCTTCTCTTCTTTTTCCTACTATCGAATTCCAGTCACCCATGACTATTAAACTTTCATCTTCCTTCACTATCTGAATAATTTCTTTTACACGTTTCTTCAATCTCTTCGTCATCTGCAGAGCTAGTTGGCACATAAACTTGTACTACTGTGGTAGGCGCTGGTTTCGTGTCTATCTTGGCCACAATAATGCGTTCACTATGCTGTTTGTAGTAGCTTACCCGCACTCCTATTTTTTAAATTCATTATTAAAGCTACTCCTGCATTACCCCTATTTGATTTTGTATTTATAATCAAGTACTCACCTGACCAGAAGTATTGTTCCTCCTGCCACCGAACGTCACTAATTATTACTATATTTAACTAAAACCTATCTATTTCCCTTTTGAAATTTTCTAACCTACCTGCCCGATTAAGGAATCTGACATTCCACGCCACTTTTCTTTCTCCTAATAACGACGTCCTCCTGAGTAGTCCCCGCCCGGATATCCGAATGGGGGACTATTTTACCTCCGGAATATTTTGCCCAAGAGGACGCCATCATCATTTAACGATACAGTAAAGCTGCATGCCCTCGGGAAAAATTACGGCTGTAGTTTCCCCTTGCTTCATCCAGGCTGTTGCTCCTGCAACTACTGAAAAGGCTGCTGCCTCTCTTCAGGAACCACACGTTTGTTTGGCCTCTCAACAGATACCCGTCCGTTGTGGTTGCACCTACGGTACGGCTATCTCTGTCACTGAGGCACGCAAGTCTCCCCACCAACGGCAAGGTTCATGGTTCATGGGGGGTATCGATATGTCCGCTGTTTACTGTCCTTGCCAGCTGCGAGGTGGAATCACGCTGCAGAGTACACATTCATCCATAGGCCGCCAGAGATTAAATTTTGCATTTTCCATCGATGCCAGTAAATCAGTATCAATTTGTGACAAATTTGCGTAACTCCTTAGTGGTGCGTCGATTATTTTTTTCGTGTCAATGTGTAAATACTTGGTACACATTATATAAATTACCAGTTGCAGTGAACAAAACTGAACGTAATGTTAAGTGGAATGCTACATAATATTTCACGACTCATTTTTGACAACACCAACATCGCCAAACGAAGAATGACACGATATTTAAGAATTGCAACTATTAACGCACAGAAATTACTGCACAAGCTAAAAAGGACCAACACTGAAAACTACGTACTACGAAATATGTTTAACAGTGATTAGACGATACACAGTGCACTAGACGAGCCAGTAGTTCGTTTACAGCCAGTTTTCAGGCAATCAGACGCGCCTTCGTATTAAGCAGGACTGTTATGAGGCGTGGGCAGAGACGAGCGTGGTTTCGGTTATCTGGGGCTCTCGGCACTGCCTCCTTGGAGGCACTGTGTGAGTCGGTAGGAATCAGATATAGGTCTGCAACACACTTGTGAAAGGTGGACAGTTTTGATAAAATAATGGAAATCACCTAAGCCAATTACAGTGACTGATGACATTAGACGAATTACTAACCGCAATACACATTCCAAATAACTGAAGAAACTCCAATTGAATAGCAGACAAAAAATCTTTGGAACTCTACAGAGAATGCTGACAAAGAACAAATTATTATTGTTGTTGTTGTTGTTGTGGTCTTTAATCCGAAGACCAGTTTGATGCATGTCTCCACGGTACTTCATGCCGTGCAAGTGTCTTCATTTCCGAGTAACTACTACACACTGCATCCTTCTGAACCTGCTCACTGTATTCATCTCTTTGTCTCCCTTTACAGTTCTTCCCCTCTCCCCCCATTTCCCTCTAGTACTACTCGTAAATTTGCGATCTCTTGATGTCTTAGAACATGTCCTACCCCTTGTTCCAGATAAGTTATGACACAAATTTCTTTCTCCCCTATTCTATTCAGTATCTCCTCATTGGTTACATTTCCTACCCACCCAATCTTCAGCATTTTTCTGTAGTACCGTATTTCAAAACTTGTAATCTTTTCTTGTCTGAACTTTTTATCGTCCACGTTTCACTACCATACAAGATACGCTCCAGACAAATATCTTCAGAAAAGACTTCCTAGCACTTAAATATATATCCCATGCTAACAAATTTATCTTCTTCAGAAACTCTTCTTGCCATTGCCAGTCTACATTTTATAACCTCTTTACTTCATAGATTATCAGTTACTTTGCTGTCCATATAGCAAAACTCACCTACTACACTGCTGGCTACCGTAAATGCAACACCCTGAAGGAAGCATCCGAATCAATTGAAATTTACACCATGAGTTTGTAGCGATGAGATATGCAACTGATTAGAATTTCAGCGCAGACGCACATCACGCGCGCCTGTGGCGCCACCTCATAACGCCATTTAAGGCTTGGCGATTTCGACGAGTGTACGTTCGGCACGTGTGTTTACCTTGTGGTTGTTTCACAAGACGATCAGTTATGCCTCGTAGACAACAGCGAACATCTTTTGATCAAGTATCAGAGTTCGACAGAGGAAGGATAGTGGCTTACCGAGATTGTGGATTATCATACAGAGAAATCGCTAGTCGTGTTGGACGAAACCAAACAACTGTAATGCGGATATGTGACCGTTGGATGCAGGAGGGTACGACGGACCGACGTGGTCGATCGCATTCACCTCGGTGCACCACTGCACGTGCTGATAGGCAAATTGTGCGCATGGCAGTGACGGATCGCTCAGTGACATCCCGAACCATAGCACAGCACATTGCGTCTGTAACGCATCATCCAGTGTCTGCGGGTACCATTCGACGACGTTTACAGCAGAGTGGTCTGTCCGCAAGACGTCCATTGCTTCGTCTACCATTGACGCAGAACCACAGACGTCTCCGTCGCCAATGGTGTGATGACAGACGGATGTGGACGGCAGAATGGAATGACGTTGTCTTTACTGACGAGGCACGCTTCTGTCTGCAGCACCACGACGGTCGGATTCGAGTGTGGAGACACCGTGGAGAGAGGATGCTGGACAGCTGCATTATGCACCGCACACTGGTCTTGCACCGGGTATTATGGTATGGGGCGGTATTGGATATTACTCTCGCACGCCTCTAGTACGCATTGCCGGTACTTTAAATAGCCGGCGCTACATATCCGAGGTGCTGGAGCCAGTTGTCCTTCCTTACCTTCAGGGCTCTGCCACAGCCATATTTCAACAGGATAATGCACGACCACACGTGGCACGCATTGTCCAAAGGTTATTCGTCAATAACCAGATTGAATTGCTTCCCTGACAGGCTCGCTCTCCGGATCTTTCGCCGATAGAAAACATGTGGTCCATGGTTGCTCAACGAGTGACCCAGACTACATCCCCAGCTGCCACACCGGATGATCTTTGGCAACGTGTGGAAGCTGCTTGGGCTGCTGTACCCCAGGAACACATCCAACGTCTCTTTGACTCAATGCCAAGACGTGTGGTAGCGGTGATCTCCAACAATGGCGGCTACTCTGGCTATTGATTCTGGCAGGAACCACATGTCACAGACGTCTGTAAACGTAATCATTTGATACTTGGTCAACATGTTATCTACAAAATAAATTTTGTTGTGCTACCTCTTGTCTTTCTTGGTGTTGCATTTACGGTGGCCAGCAGTGTACTTTCAGTGTGTCGTTTCTTAATCTAATTCCCTCAGCATCGCCTGATACATTTAGACCACATTCCACTATCTTGTTTTCGTTTTGTTATTATTCATCTTACATCCTCCTTCCAAGACAATGTCCATTCAACTACTCTTCCGAAACCTTTGCTGTCTCTGACAGAATTACAATATGAATGGCAAACCTCAAAGTTTTTATTTCTTCTGTCTGAACTTTAATTCCTTCTCCGAATTTGCCTTTAGTTTCCTTTAGTGCTTGTTCAATGTACGGAATGAATAACATTGTGGGTAAGCTACAGCCCTGTATCACTCCCTTCCCAACTGCTTCCCTTTCAAGCCTCTCGACTCTTTATAACTGGCGTCTGGTTTCTGTAGAAGCCGTATAAACCTTCGCTGCTTGTATTTTACCCTCGAACCAGATGGGGATTTTGATATCTGAAGTGCCACTTGAACTGAATTTGCCATGACATACCTCAGGAGAAGATACAACAATCAATGGAAGGCCGAATAAGAGCTTGCATTGAGACAAGAGATGTACCAATGCTTTATTGACTTGCTCAATTTGCGAAGCTGTTTCTCTTGTTAAATTATCCAGTTTTTCTCTCTTTCCGCACGTGTACACCACAGGTACCATTTCCGTCCCATTAGCCGCGAGGTCTAGGACGCCTTGTCGCGGTCCGCGCGGCTCCCCCCTCCGGAGGTCTGTCCTCCCTCGGACATGGGTGTGTGTGTCGTCGTTAGCGTAAGTTAGTTTGAGTTAGATTAAATAGTGTGTAAGCTTAGAGACCGATGACCTAAGCAGTTTGGTCCCTTAAGACCTTACTACAAATCTCCAATTTTCCGTCCCATTCGGATAATTCCTTCGTGGTAAGCCTTTTTTTCCCCCCTCTCCTTAGAGTGTATGATCAACATACACTACTGGCCATTAAAATTGCTACACCAAGAAGAAATGCAGATGATAAACGGGTATTCATTGGACAAATATACACTCCTGGAAATGGAAAAAAGAACACATTGACACCGGTGTGTCAGACCCACCATACTTGCTCCGGACACTGCGAGAGGGCTGTACAAGCAATGATCACACGCACGGCACAGCGGACACACCAGGAACCGCGGTGTTGGCCGTCGAATGGCGCTAGCTGCGCAGCATTTGTGCACCGCCGCCGTCAATGTCAGCCAGTTTGCCATGGCATACGGAGCTCCATCGCAGTCTTTAACACTGGTAGCATGCCGCGACAGCGTGGACGTGAACCGTATGTGCAGTTGACGGACTTTGAGCGAGGGCGTATAGTGGGCATGCGGGAGGCCGGGTGGACGTACCGCCGAATTGCTCAACACGTGGGGCGTGAGGTCTCCACAGTACATCGATGTTGTCGCCAGTGGTCGGCGGAAGGTGCACGTGCCCGTCGACCTGGGACCGGACCGCAGCGACGCACAGATGCACGCCAAGACCGTAGGATCCTACGCAGTGCCGTAGGGGACCGCACCGCCACTTCCCAGCAAATTAGGGACACTGTTGCTCCTGGGGTATCGGCGAGGACCATTCGCAACCGTCTCCATGAAGCTGGGCTACGGTCCCGCACACCGTTAGGCCGTCTTCCGCTCACGCCCCAACATCGTGCAGCCCGCCTCCAGTGGTGTCGCGACAGGCGTGAATGGAGGGACGAATGGAGACGTGTCGTCTTCAGCGATGAGTGTCGCTTCTGCCTTGGTGCCAATGATGGTCGTATGCGTGTTTGGCGCCGTGCAGGTGAGCGCCACAATCAGGACTGCATACGACCGAGGCACACAGGGCCAACACCCGGCATCATGGTGTGGGGAGCGATCTCCTACACTGGCCGTACACCACTGGTGATCGTCGAGGGGACACTGAATAGTGCACGGTACATCCAAACCGTCATCGAACCCATCGTTCTACCATTCCTAGACCGGCAAGGGAACTTGCTGTTCCAACAGGACAATGCACGTCCGCATGTATCCCGTGCCACCCAACGTGCTCTAAAAGGTGTAAGTCAACTACCCTGGCCAGCAAGATCTCCGGATCTGTCCCCCATTGAGCATGTTTGGGACTGGATGAAGCGTCGTCTCACGCGGTCTGCACGTCCAGCACGAACGCTGGTCCAACTGAGGCGCCAGGTGGAAATGGCATGGCAAGCCGTTCCACAGGACTACATCCAGCATCTCTACGATCGTCTCCATGGGAGAATAGCAGCCTGCATTGCTGCGAAAGGTGGATATACACTGTACTAGTGCCGACATTGTGCATGCTCTGTTGCCTGTATCTATGTGCCTGTGGTTCTGTCAGTGTGATCATGTGATGTATCTGACCCCAGGAATGTGTCAATAAAGTATCCCCTTCCTGGGACAATGAATTCACGGTGTTCTTATTTCAATTTCCAGGAGTGTATTATACTAGAACTGACATTTGATTACATTTTCAAGCAATTTGGGTGCATAGATCCCGAGAAATCAGTACCCAGAACAACCACCTCTGGCCATAATAACGGCCTTGATACGCCTGGGCATTGAGTCAAACACAGCTTGGATGGCGTGTACAGGTACAGCTGCCCATGCAGCTTCAACACGATACCACAGTTCATCAAGAGTAGTGACTGGCGTATTGTGACGAGCCAGTTGCTCGGCCACCATTGTCCAGACGTTTTCAATTGGTGAGAGATCTGGAGAATGTGCTGGCCAGGGCAGCAGTCGAACATTTTATGTATCCAGAAAGGCCCGTACAGGACCTTCAACATGCGGTCGTGCATTATCCTGCTGAAATGTAGGGTTTCGCAGGGATCAAAAGGAGGGTAGAGCCACGGGTCGTAACACATCTGAAATTAACGTCCACTGTTCAAAGTGCCGTCAATGCGAACAAGAGGTGACAGAGACGTGTAACCAGTGGCACCCCATACCATCACGCCGGGTGATACGCCAGTATGGCCATGACAAATACACGCTTCCAATGTGCGTTCACCGAGATGTCGCCAAACACGGATGCGACCATCATGATGCTGTAAACGGAACCCGGATTGATCCGAAAAAACGACGTTTTGCCATTCGTGCACCCAGGTTCGTCGTTGAATACACCATCGCAGGCGCTCCTGTCTGTGATGCAGCGTCAAGGGTAACCGCAGCCATGATCTCCGAGGTGATAGTCCATTTTGCTGCAAACGTCGTCGAATTGTTCGTGCAGATGGTTGTTGTCTTGCAAACGTCCCCATCTGTTGACTCTGGGATCTAGACGTGGTTGCACGATCCGTTACAGCCATGCGGATAAGATGCCTTTCATCTCGAGTGCTAGTGATACGAGGCCGTTGGGATCCAGCCTGGCGTTCCGTATTACCCTCCTGAACCCACCGATTCCATATTCTTCTAACAGTCATTGGATCTCGACCAACGCGAGCAGCAATGTCACGATACGATAGACCGCAATCGCGATAGACTACAATCCGACCTTTATCAAAGTCGGAAACGTGATGGTACGCATTTCTCCTCCTTACACGAGGCATGACAACAACGTTTCACCAGGCAACGCCGGTCAACTGCTGTTTGTGTATGAGAAATCGGTTGGACGCTTTCCTCATGTCAGCACGTTGTAGGTGTCGCCACCGGCGCCAACCTTGTGTGAATGCACTGAAAAGCTAATCATTTGCATATCACAGCATCTTCTTCCTGTCGGTTAAATTTCGCGTCTGTAGCACGTCATCTTCGTGGTGTAGCAATTTTAATGGCCAGTATTGTAGTGTAGTACAATCTGAGAAAGACTGCCTTTCAAAATGGTTCAAATGGCTCTGAGCACTATGGGACTCAACTGCTGAGGTTATTAGTCCCCTAGAACTTAGAACTAGTTAAACCTAACTAACCTAAGGACATCACAAACATCCATGCCCGAGGCAGGATTCGAACCTGCGACCGTAGCGGTCTTGCGGTTCCAGACTGCAGCGCCTTTAACCGCACGGCCACTTCGGCCGGACTGCCTTTCATCGGCAGTCATTCGTAGACAGAAAAGAAGTGTCGACGTCTTTATATATTTGGTTTACAGGGTATCGTTAGAAGTTTCTATACCCTCTGCAGCAACATGCGTACGAACAATTGAACTAGAAATAGATATCGTTCTGTTACAGGGTTCGTTGCTGGGAACTCGGCACCTGGACAGCTTGTCATGGCACATTGATATGATGTCGTCAGGCCTCGTACTGCCCGTTGAGTGGCGATCACACATAGGATATCATGTTACGTGAACGCGGCAACATGATTGTGGACAGGCGCCTAGGCTAATCTACAGACGACGTTGTGCTTGCTGTGTAGATATCATGCGACGACATATGTGCTGTCTACTGTTTACGGGACTACCACAGGTGAAGAAAACTTCCGGCGCTATTATCCACTTACGTGGGCAACAGAGGTCGTCATCGACTACCGGACGACCTAACTAACTTGCATCAGATTAGTCGCTAATTCAATCTGGGCAACAATAGCAAATGAGAAACTGTAATATTCAGCACCATTTCCAATTGACGGAAAGAGGGGACGCTGTGGTTATTTTTATTTTTACCTTCAGAATTTGAACTAGTATTGCAGTCTACATCGTCATAAGCTTTCCCCAAATCTACAAAAGCTATAAATGTTAAGTTTGTCTTTCGTCAATCAATCTTCCAATATAATTCGTAGGGTCCTCGCGTGTTCCTACGTTTCTCCAGAACCCAAACTGCTCTTCCCCGAGAACGGATTCTAGCAGTTTTTTTCATACTTTTACAAATAATTCGTGTTAGTGTGTTGCACCCTGACGTGTTGCATTTGTGTATTGTTTCGGTCGCCTTGTTGAATGCAACTCCAGTACTTCCTTAGACGAAACTGGCCCTGATTTGTGACAGGAGGCGCCGACGTCACGAGATCCGGGCGCCGGGCGAGCGTTGGGCGCCGGTGCGGTAGTCAACATGAGCGACGCCAGCGCGGCCAACATGACCACCTCGCTGCAGGACCTGTCTCTCGACGACATCGACACCTCCATGCTCACCACCACGGTACGTGCGGACCATGTTATTAATGATTAATTTGTTTTCAAAGAACTGTATTTTCCAGACTACCTGTGTTGTTATTGTTGTAGTCTTTAGTCGAAAAAATAATTTGATGCAGCTCTCCATGCTACTGTATCCTATGCAAGCCTCTTTATCTCCGAGTAACTAATGCGACATAACCCTTCTGAATCTACTTAGTGTATTCATCCCTTGGCCTCCGTCTATGATTTTTACCCCCCCCCCCCCTCACACACACACACTTTCCTACAATACTAAACTGGTGATCGCTTGAGGCCTCAGAATGTGTCCTACCAACCGATCCCTTTTTCTACTCAAGTTGTGCCACAAATTCCTCTTCTCCCCAATTCTGTTCAGTAGCTCCTCACTAGTTATGTGATGTACCCATCTAATCTGCGTCATTCTTCTGTAGCACCACATTTAGAAAGTTTCTATCCTCTTCTTGCCTAAGAGACTTCCTGACACTTTAATCCGTACTTGATGTTAACAGCTTCCTGTTATTGCCGGCCGGGGTGGCCGAGCGGTTCTTGGCGCTACAGTCTGGAACCGCGCGACCGCTACGGTCGCAGGTTCGAATCCTGCCTCGGGCATGGATGTGTGTGATGTCCATAGGTTAGTTAGGTTTAAGTAGCTCTAAGTTCTAGGGGACTGATGACCTCAGCATTAAGTCCCATAGTCCTCAGAGCCATTTCAACTATTTCTCTTATTCAGAAACGCTTTCCTTGCCATTGCCAGTTTACATCTTACGTCCTCTCTACTTCGATCATCATCAGTTATTTTGCTTCCCAAGTTGCAAAACCCATCTACTACTTTAAGTGTGTCGTTTCCTAATATAATTTCCTCAGCATCACCTGATTTAATTCGACTACATTCCATTGCCCTCGTTCTGCTTTTGTTGATGCTCATCTTTTATCCTTCTTTCAAGACACTATCCATTCCGTTCAGAATTACAGTGTTATCGGCAAAACCTAAGATGTTTTTTTCTTCTCCCTGGATTCTAGTTCTTAGTCGAAATTTTTCTTTAATGCTTGTCCAGTGTACAGATTGATTAACATCGGGGATAGGCTACAACCCTGTCTCACTCACTTCTCAACCATTGCCTGTCTTTCCTGCCCCTCGACTCTCATGACTGCCATCTGGTTCCAGTACAAATTGAACATAGCCTTTTGCTCCCTGTATTTCACCCCTGCCGCCTTCTTAAATTGAAAGAGAGTATTCCAGTCAGCATTGTCAAAAGCTTTCTCTAAGTCTACAAATGCTAGAAACGTAGCTTTGCCTTTCCTTTACTTAGCATCTAAAATAACTCGTAGGGTCAGTATTGCCTCGCATGTACCTACACTTCTACGGAATCCAAACTGATCCTCCCCGAGGTCTGCTTCTACCAGTTTTTCCAATTGCCCATAAAGAATCGTGTTAGTATTTTGCAACCGTGACTTACTAAACTGATAGTTCTAGACTGCTACATGTACAAATACGATTGATGCATGAAGATAACCGTTGGCTCACCAAGTTTGCATTTTGCACTCCATAAATGTTGTGTGAGTACCCTCCTGTCACAGGACACCTGTTCAAGCGGTAGTCAAATTCGTTCCATCCATTAAGTAGCAATATCCTGTCAACGGTTGTCACAGCAGCATTGCTGCGTTCTCTGAGCTGTTCCAGAGTTCTTAGCAATGGCGGTATGTAAACTCGGTTCTTGACGTACCACCAAAGGATAAAACCCACAAGACGCTAGAGCTGGCGACCAGGAAGCCCAAGGCAACAGAGGCACGTCGTCCTCACCACTCCACCCAATCTAGCGATGCGGAAGTTAGACGCGTAGGTAGTGACGGACTTCGATACTCCAATGAGGGGGTGCCCCTTCCTGCTAGAACATGAAATTCTCGTAACCAGCAGTCACTTGTGGAAACAATCACAAGTGCAACATTTCGAGTTAAGAGGTACCTCTCAAAAGATGTTCCTGTGGGAGTGTGCTCATTGTGTTACAGACTATGGACATTGGTACTACCTCAGCCCTCCAAGCAGTTTCGAATCAGACCTGCCAACGTGGGTTGTCTTAAAAATCAGCATTTGTGTTATATTTATAGCAATAGCAGTAATATCAGCAATAGTGGTAGTATTGATGCGTTATTTACACAAAACGTAGTAGTAGTGCAACTGGGACTGATACATGGGAATAATGAAAAAGAAACTGTCATGCTAGATGTAAATATCACGAACAATCCACTCTGCATAAACATTTTGCTTTGATGTTAAGAAATTTCCGTGGACTGTCTCCTGTGTGCGGCCTCTTTTGCGGAATGATGTCCAGCTCTTATCCATTCTGTATCCAAATACTATACCTCCTCCTGAAGGTTGTGGCTCTGTAAATATCTATTTCCAGCCTTGAAATATCAGTATCTATAACCTCCATTTGACTGCACATAATTTTTCAACATAAAATCTCTTATACTCTTATGATTATCGTTATGTTGAAATTCGCAATGTCCCATGCCAAATCCATACCTCTCTGATGATGGACACAACCATTTTCTTTGCACATGTCGGAACATAAGCCATAGTAACTTAATTATACATACCTGTTCAGATCCTATACCCATGTGTGTGGGAGGTGGAGTTTCAAAAGCAATGCCATGTTATGTAGAAACCACCTACAGTCTTGAATGTAAAGAACGCTTTATTCAAAGTGTACGATAGACTTCTTATTTAACTAAATAACCACTATAGATCCATCCTCATTCAGTTATTCAACTTCGCGTGCGCAGGGTGTCTGTGAATAAGCTAATGCTGTAATTCTAATAGTGAATTTGGGGAGTGGTACTGAGTGTATTGTGCAAAGTATGGTCACGAGTGCTGAGGCTCATGCTTTAGTTATCACTATTTCAAAGCTATTGAAGGAGAGTAGTGGCTGCACAACTTTGCTTTATTCAAGAACGCAGCCTCGCCCACACATTAGAAAAAATGTTCTATAAGAGCTTAATTCCTCAGTATGTTACAATTAGCCTTGATGACTAGGGATTCGCTGGGAAAAGAGAGTGTTACTGCTTACAACATGTCTGAGCGTATGAAATAAAGAAATGTGCGTAATGTGCTCTCAGATATTTATATGAAACGGTTTAAGAGTCGTCACCATGTGAACGCTCTTTACTACTACGTGTTCCATAAGCTACTTGTGTCATTATTATGTGATGTATCGCACAGATTCTATTTGCTACCTCACGTGTTTAAAAGGCATGAATTCAGTTCAAATTACGAGCCCTGCTTTAAGCACAATGACTCGAATGAGCGTGATTCCAGATTGATGGACCACCATCAATTAAGATACATTGTGTTTGATATATAGCTGTAAAGATCTATAATAATAAATCATTATGTCTGTTCCATGTCCAAGTAAGATGCTACCACTTTTTTTAATAACCTATTGCTTTACTTCATGATTTATATGATGATGAGTGTACACAGTTTATATTTGAAGATATTGCGTACACAGAGATTCCGGATTCTCAGCAAACATCGCATCACTAAAGTATTTCAAGGATGTGGAGTGTGCTAAAACACAGAAGAGTGCAATGTGACTAACACTTTTATACCATTGAATTCACTGGGATGATCCTGGCATACACTATAAAGATGCGGTGATGTTGCTTCGACCTTTTGATCACACGGGTACCATCATCTACGTGAAGGGGAAGGAGATAATCTCAGGGATACGTCAAATTTTCATGTTTGCTGCTATTCAAGACCTGCAATTCTATGGATGCTCTACTCTTCATCGACTCAAAAAGACGATGTGTGAAAATAGTATTGCAGTGTCTGCTTATGAAAATGTAAAATTATTTTTAAGTAGGGTGAGGAATAAATGAATTTTTACTTGATAAGATGTTTGTTCCTTTTTTTTAAATAGAAATTTTTGTTATATATCTTTGGAAGCAGACAAGGGTCATGCCTCCGGCTCCCAAAAGCCAATTCGTGCTACACGATCGGTGTAATTTTACAGCCGCGCGGGATTAGCCGTGCGGTCTCAGGCGCTGCAGTCACGGACTGTGCGGCTGGTCCCGGCGGAGATTAGAGTCCTCCCTCAGGCATGGGTGTGTGTGCTTGTCCTTAGGATAATTTAGGTTAAGTAATGTGTAAGCTTAGGGACTGATGACCTTAGCAGTTAAGTCCCATAAGATTTCACACACATTTGAACTTTTTTTTAAAAATCTTACACAACCATTCCATATATTTTGTTATCTCCCATCTTAAACTTCACCTCCTTTATAGCACTCCTCTTCAGAAAAACTAATGTCATTTGTGTCATGCACGTACTTTATGTATACAATGCAATAAGGGATAGGATTTCTTTTGTAAACAACAACAGAAACAACAAAGACATATGGAAACAATTTTTTTCATTTATTCAGTTGACACACACATAATTTGATTTTTGAGATATGGTTCAGATCTTAAGATACAATTCAGTTCTTGAGATACAGTTCAATTCTTGAGATACAATTTGAATCTGATATTTCAATACAGAGACACCTTTAACTTACATGCTACAACAGTAAGACTACTCGAGAATACTTTTAAAAAATTTTCCCAATAGTACTGGATGAGAATATTTTACAATTTTTTATAAATCTGCGCTAAAAACTAGTGCAGAGATACTTTATTTACTAGAATAAATTCCACAGTCCCAATAGGGTAAATAGTAATTCTAATGGTCTGTGTACACTTAAAAACTAATCAGTCTTGGAAAGCTAGTGGCAGGTGAAACTTAAAAGCTATTCTATTTACATGATGCACATGGTGCATGGATATATTTATACAGTACACAAACGCCATGTTTGAATAAATAAATAAATGTACAAACATTCGTTTATGCTTTCTACATTTTTAAAACTTCTTAACCCACCTCTGGGTGGCACCTTCCAATATGCAGTAAGCATACATTTTTGATCGCAGACCTACAAACACCACAATCAGCAATCCATTCGCCTCGTCTTTCATAAGGCTGATAACTTTCTTGTTCTATGGAACAATACCATAAGGATTATCGGCCTCGCATAAGGACGTGTCAAATTCATTACTGTGGTACCTCGTTACTTTATATGGATCACAGACCCCCCCTCCCAATAGATGAGGCTATCTGTATGCATTTAAAGTAGTTCAGGATCTGCAGAATGAGTTTTTGCAAACTCATAATGAAAGTGGCACATGTGGAGTCTGGATAGGTCTAGTACGCACATCCCCACTTAAATAGGTTTCATTAACTCTACTGCAGTCTTCACCACCTCCACAGCAACAAAGTTCTTTTTGAATATGGTGACTTGCTTACAGTTTGGTCTGGTGGTGCATTTTCTTACTCCATAGCATGCATCCCTTTCGGTTCTAATCAAAATTTCACATCGTTCCCTCAAAGTCTCCATTGTTTTGCCAAAAAGAGTCTCGTATTCAAATCAATATACTACATCAACCAGGGGGACTGCCTGAATGAGAGGGCCCAGGTGATTCTAACTAGCTCCATTTACAAGCTGGGACACTGCTGTAGAATAATATATATATCTCCGCTTATTCCCCAGCAGTGTCATCAGTTTTGAATTGGAGCCTCCTCGCGGAACTAGTTGCTTTGTATACAGCACCAAATCGGCGTGCGCATCACACAAACTAATAGAGTATGTGTGTTTTGCCTCCATCACATACCCTACATCAGAATTAGCCTCATGATTTTTGCTCCAATTCGTTTTCGGGCACCCATCGAAACTCACAAATCAGCAGTGACTGTTACATGGCTTTTCCGTATAGGTCATTTTCACCCAAATTTCACCCATTTTCAAACTCGAATCAAGGGACTGAACCTGTTGCCCATCTGTGGGTTATTTGCCTTGGCGTTTCTACGGACACATTGACGCATAGACTCTGGGATTTCTCCAAAACATATGCAAGCAAGCACTTGTCTGTGTCCATGTAAAGCCATCAATACTCTCCTAAAGTGAAGATGTTGAATTCCCGCCAGACATTCACGGCATGATCATACTCTGCATCCCTTGCTGGAGAATGCAGCTATATTGGTAGCCTGGTTCAGCTGAATTTTGCCATACTGTCCACTCATATGGGAAAACTCCCCTTCCCAGTCACTAGTTGAAATTTTTCCTCTTGGTAGAATGCAGCTCGAGTGATATGCGTATCATCCTGAGGTAGAGTATCAACGAGTTTCTGGAGTGGTGCCTGCTTAAAAGCTTAGCACGTCAAGGAACCTGAGCATAATTCCCGGCGTCAGTCGTTTGGAGAATGAAATGTATTTCTCAATGCTCTCAAGGAGGACACTGATCTGATCTTTCACCATGCCAAAATCAGCCTATTGCTCAACAAGAAAGTGAGCGTCGTTCCCCCTTAAATTATGGAAGAAAACGGGTATGTGCCTTGGTAACCGGTACTTCTAATAGTACGTATTGTGGGCTGCACCAGAACTTCCCCTTCAGATGACAGTCGTCCCTATGAGTAGTACCCGCTTTTCTATCTAACGGCAGCCCACATATATAATAGTCAACCACGTTACTATACAAATCTTCATTCACCTTCGATTTGGTCATGGGAAAGTTGTCGGTGTAAAGTTTGTCAACCTCACGTGAAAGTTTTTCGAGCTCAGTAAGCAGCCAGACCACATTGTTATCCCCGACATGGGATTTGTAGCGTTTAAGACTTGTACCATAGGATGATACAATTTGGTATGCTGCTGCATATGGTATGTGTTTCTCTGTAAAGGTAGTGTGTGAGACTGTAGTGTCACCTGCACGGCGGGTCAGAGGAACAAGGAGGCATTCGAAGTCGATGTACACCACAGACGGGTGTTGCCCCCTATGATGAGCGTTTTTAAACTTCATGAATTTGTTTTTTTTTTTTTCAGTAGGTATGACATGTACTGGGTCCTTGGAAGCACAGTCTACTAGATGCACTGCTAATAACTCGTCTGAGCAAAAATAATTCAAACAACTTAAGCAAATATGCTTTACACAACAATCTGTTGACAGTTGGGAGGAAAGGAGTCAGGACAGGTCTTTGATCCAGACATAATGGTAATTTCCTTGCTCCTTATTTTTCTCGTCTGAGAATAAGAGCATGTTTACATGCATCTAACGCTCACCAGCGAATTTTGAGAAATGGATGGGGCCAATGACAATATGTTAGTTTTGCTCATCTGACTTGCATTTCTCCAAGCCATAAACATGAACTGGTATTCCGGTATCCTGAACCTCATATTTAGGTATGTCTTGGATCTTGATGGGGAATACAATGCCATCAAAGTTACGTCTGCTGGGTGTTGTGTCTTTAGGAACATGGTATGTACAGGACGGTCAGGATGATGTCTGTAATTATAATTCCTCTCGCAAGCCAGGACTGACCATGCAAAACAAGCCTGATCTTTTTTTTATTTTTGACATTAATACATGTCTTCTTGTCTGCTATATCCTTAGTAAGCTTGATGTAGCTGAACCTTCCATTTACTGGATCATAGACATGTGTGTGGATGTCAGGCATAGTATTCAGCCAAGTACTTTAGCCGATGATTTCACTTCCAACTTGTAAACGTGGTCCATTATAGCACTCAAGGTGGTTTCATGAAACCACTTGGTGATTGATGTGCTTCACGTTCTCACGCCATTATCCCTCCAAAGATAATGAAGACCCGTCTCTTCAATGCCAGAGGCATGTTTGGGGTGGGGGTTCGACAGTTCAGTGCAGAGCACTGCACCACATTTATTGGTGGGATACCATGAATTATTAACCACCTTGAGGAGCTCCGTTTCCATGAAAGGAAGGCAAGCTCTTCTAAATCCCACAGGGTCACAGTACCCTCCTGCCGGATTCTCGATTCTCATGAACGAGATTGGTTTGTCAAAGGCATCCGCAGTCACCGAGTATTCTGACTGCAGTGTGGTGTCACTGATCTGACGTCTTTCACTAAAAGGACAGGAGAAGAAACTGCCACTAGTCACAGAATTAATACTACAGCTATGTCTAGAACTAGACGAGTATGAAGCTGCTAGTTGAGTGGAGCAGAGGGACATGTGCCGTATCTTGCGAGGTGGTCGGTTCAGGAGAGAAGAGATGAGGAGTATGAGGAGGAGGCGCTGCCATATCAGACCAGTGCGAGTAGCCCAGCTGCTGTTGCAGCCCTGACCCACTTGCCTAAGGGAGGGTCACCTACGGATGTTATAGCGGTGCTGGGTGGCACCAGGAATGGCGCCTTGGGCAGCAGCAGTGGTGGCTTCTCGTGCAGCGACTAGAGATGCCCTTACTGGCGTGGTATGTCTCATCAGACGCTCCCTCAATTCGGCTTCACCACTTGGTACCCGCACAGCACCGCATTGTGGGAATTGCCCCCCTGGTGCAGCTGCTGTAGGGGAGGGAGCAAGCGAGCGAGCGGCGGAGAGAGAGAGAGAGAGAGAGAGAGAGAGAGAGAGAGGGAGAGGGAGGGAATAATGAAAAAAAAAATTAAGTATAATGTTCCAGACATCGCCAGCTGCTGCAAGGCAAGAAAGAATACAGACTATCATCATTATTATTAATATTTGTATGTGGAATGAGTGAAAATGTAAATAAATTACCTATTTGCCTCTGGCTTCTTGGTATCTCCCTCAGGTCTTCCAGCACCCTCTCATGCTTACAGTCTCTCTCCATTTCCTCCACCGATTGTGGCATTTTGTCCTCGCCTGAATTTGGGGACGAGCCGCCTGTTCAGCTGAAACATGTTGATTTAATAAAAAAAAATATACCAAACAAAATGGGAAAAATATGCACATAGGTGAGAACTGCGATGGCTCTTGCTTATCCTCGCCACCAGCCCCTCCCTGTCCATCTTCTTCTACCAGGGAATCGTCTACAACAGAGAATATGCACCATATCACATATACGACAAAATTTTTAGTCAAACAGCAGCATATTATGTAAGAAATGAAGTATTGTTTTATCGATTTGGATCCTCGAAATCATCTAAAACATCATCAACAACATATTACATGTTGAAATTTTTTAGAAAGAAACTACATATACGTGATATATACTAAAAACTACGAAATTCTTAGTGGAAAAAAGCCGCATTTAAATATTTTGGTCCCTCGAAATCATGTACCTCACACACGTTGGTCACAACTTATTATGTATACGATGAAAAATATATATACTACGTACGATGATATTGCTACTGCTACCACTGCTTTTGCTGTTGCTGACACTGTTACACCTCAGAATTAATTACATCCATGATTCGGTGGAAGAAGAAAAAAGTTACAGTTTTCAATTTGAATCTGTATTAACCAGGCAATTCTCCATTCTGCTCTAACGCTCTCTGCCATTTAGCGCCACTGGCACTCCCGCTTCTGTTGACTGACGTCGCTGAACGCTTCATGTTAGATGAATCAAACTAACAACTAACCTCGCACGAGTGGGGGGGGGGGGGGTTCCGTGTCTCCCAAGTCTCCGTGTGATCAGCATAGCCTGTGTCTTTTCTCGGTAGATGGTGATGCGCCAGCGACGGGCCCAGGTTTCTGTGTCATCTAAAACCCTTTGTAGCCTACGAATGACCAGGTCCTTATTCGCATTACGAATGTGAAAGGCTGTGTCGTCAGCATATTGTGCGGTGTGCACCAGAGGGGTGGGGGTGGGGGGCTGTGGTGGTGTCCGTAGTGTACAGACAGTATAAAACGGCCCCAGGACCGATCCCTGTGGCACTCCAGCACGAATACGCCTTTTGGTGGAGGTGGCAGTTTCTACCTTGACAGAGAAAGTTATGATTGTGAGAGAGCTTTGGATTACCGTAACTATGCTCCTGGGAACCCCTATGTGTATAACCTGTATAGTAGCCCTTTATGCCATACTGAGTCGAAGGCTTTGGCTACATCAAGCAGCACTATACCGCAGTAGCCTCTGTGGTTGAAGCCCTCTGTGGCTGCTTCCACCAGTCTCATGATCTGTTGTGGAGCGGAGTGCTTCTGTTGGAATCCGAATTGGAAATCCGGCAGAAGTCGCTCGCTGGTGATGTGATCTCGTATGGGTATTAGCAGGAGGCACTCATAGATCTTGCTGAGAGTTGGCAAGAGGCTAATCGGCCTGTAGTGCTGCAGGAATAAAGGATCTTTCCCTGGTTTGTGTATCGTGACCACTTCCGCGTACTTCCAGTAAGCTGAGATCTCGCGGGTACGAGTAATCTCGTTGAAGACGTTCGCGAGGTGTTTGTTAGCCGAGGTTTATGACTAGTTGGTTGGTGACTCTGTCGTCTCCTGGAGCATTTTTTGTCGGGAGGGACCTAATTACTTTTGCCACGTCTTCGGGGGCGAAAAGTGGGAGTTCGTCCTCTGGGTCCTCCTCAGCATTGAGGAAGACAGCCAGTTGACGACAGACTACCTCTTCATTTTCATCTTCCTGGGGTTCTGCCGGTTGAAACTGCTTCTCGAAGGAGTCCCCGAGGCCTTTTCAGCATGGTTGTAGGCCAGACACCGCTCGCCGTTCAGTGGCGGCATCCTAGCGCGTCTTTTGGTGAATTGAGGCTGGGAGTGAATGCGGTAGGCTTTATATACCTTCACTGATTCAGTGTCAGCCAGTAGGAACTCAGTATTCTGGAACACCTGCTCAGCATTACCCAACAGGAGCGCTGTATTCAGGTATACCTCGGTCAACAGGTTTGGACAGGTTGGTCGGAATTCCTCCAAGTAGCGGTATGTGTCAGGAAGGAACCACTTCAAGGCGCTGGGGCTGAGGTGCTTGAAAGACTTCTGTAATGCAATGCTTGCTGAGAATGTCTCGATTGCACCAGTATCTTCTGTGTCCTCAACACCTTTAAATATGAACTGTCTACGCTCATCATCATAAAAACCATGGTTTAAAGCAATACCTCATTAAAAAGAGTAGTAGCATCTTACTTGAGTATGGAACAGATATTATGATTTATTGTTATTGATCTTTTCAGCTATACATCTAACACAATACATCTTAATTGATGGTGGTCCATCAATTTGGCATCGCACGTTCAAGTCATAGTGCTTAAAGCAGGGCTCATACTTTGAACTTAATTCATCCTTTTTAAATACGTCAGGTAGCAAATAGAAACTGTGCGATACATCACATAATAATGACACAAGTAGTGTAGGGAACAGGTAGTACTAAAGAGCGTTCACGTGGTGACGACTCTTAAACCGTTTCATATAAATATCTGAAAGCTCATTACTCACATTTATTTATTTCATCCCCTCAAACACGTTGTAAGCAGTAGCACTCTCTTTTCCTAGTGAATCCCTAGTCATCAACGCTAATTGTAATACACTGAGGAATTAAGCTCTTATAGAACATTTTTTCTAATGTGTGGGCGTAGCTGTGTTCTTGAATAAAGCAAAGTTGTGCGGCCACTACTCACCTTCAATAGCTTTGAAATAGCGGTAACTAAAGCATGAACCTCAGCATTCGCGACCATACTTTGCACGATACACTCAGTACCACTTCTCAAATTCACTATTAGAATTACGGCATTAGCCTATTCACGGACACTCTGCACACACTGGAAGTTGAATAATAGAATGACGATGGATTTATAGTAGTTATTCAGTCACATTAAGCTGGTGCGCTTAAGGGACAAACAAGTCTCAATGCTTCGAATAAAGCATTCAAGCCTATAGGAGGCTGCTGTATAACATAGTATTACTTTTGAAAATTCTGCTCCCACACACTTGTTATAGGATCAAAACAGGTATGTATCATTAAGACACTGTTTCTCGTACATGTACCAAACAAAAATCTTTGTATGATGGTCCAACAGGCTCTTTTTTTTTCGTAACAAACTCAATTTTGCTTGCTGCAACATATCTGTTTTGCAATGATCCTCCTCCTCCAAAGCGATAAACAGCTACAGTGCTTAGCAATAGGAACTTACAGTGTGCTTAGAATTGATACAGAACAGTTTTGCCATATGCGAACGTTTCTCTGCCCATTTGTTTGGCCCTGAAAATTAATTCCTAAGGACGTGCTCTAGTATATTGTACACGAAATGATTTCTTAGTCGGAGAACTCTGTATGATCTGGGTGGTAGGTCCACAATAGTTATGCTTGTGAACATGGAATGCACTAACACAAACCCCGACTTCGCAGTTTGAACATAATAAGACGGCACTGTGTGTTGGCTGGATTTACAAGTATTAAAAACACGAAAAGTTTTGTGGAAGTGACGAAATCGAGGAAATAAAAAAAAAGGTGCTAAGAGTTTTTAATTGTGATTACAGCCTTCATTCCTTGCGGCCCCAGATCTATGATATTTCCGAACCGGGGTAAAAACTTGATAGTGCCCCCCATCCCACACCCCCACCCCCGAGCGTTTGAGATACGTCAAAAGTGTAAAAAAAAAATCAGTTTTTCAAAACTATGTTCATTTTGTAGCGCACATCTTTCTGAAGAATTTTATACATAAAACCCGTATGTTCGAGGAAATGTGCGCTATGTTAGATGGTCACAAGTGTGCCAAGGTGCCGGCCGGGGTGGCCGAGCAGTTGTAGGCCCTTCAGTCCGGAACCGCGCGACTGCTACGGTCGCAGGTTCGAATCCTGCCTCGGGCATGGATTTGTGTGTTGTCCTTAGGTTAGTTAGGTTTAAGTAGTTATAAGTTCTAGAGAACTGATAACCTCAGATGTTAAGTTCCATAGTGCTCAGAGCCATTTGAACCATTAAAAAATAAAAAATAAATAAAAAATATATGTATATGCCAAAGTGCAGTGCACGCCTTTTCACACAGCATTCTTCTGTCCCACATCTATGTATTTCGCTCTGTGGAATTCAAACGTGTGTAGATTGTAAGCATATTTTTTTCTTTATTCTTGCAACAGCTTTACAAGGCGTGCTTTACTTCCTGCGAAAAAATCTGTTACCTCATCAAAATTCGTCAAACATTTTGCCACACGAAAAATCAAAATAATCTAATTCCGAAAAAGCTATTAATACGAATAGTACTCAAGACTGGTGTGGTTCCTGGATTTGATTACATCTATTTTGTCACTGTATGTTAGATGAAACGAAATAGGCCTTTCTAATATTGCAGCTGTTGTAACACAAGCCAAATAAGCAAGACTGTTTTGGCACAGTCATTTTTATCTACCTTATTTACATAATTAATACTACAGAATATAATTCACAAAGTTCCAATATCAAATGCCTATTAGGCCTATTACAAGCAAACAGTTTTATGTTAGGAACTAGTTTCACATTTCATTCATATGCTCCAGTTTCTCAAGCGTGACATCCAAAAGCAGTAGTAATAGTAGTAGTAGTAGTAGTAGTAGTAGTACGATATATTTATATAAATTTGGAATCGCCATATTCTTCCATACAAGTTGTGTGATGTCCCTTCCTTGTTCTAACAGTCGACCTTGTCATCGCTGATTTTGTAACTATTCCTGACATTGTCAAAACTTATACTCTGGTTAACTTCATTAACGCTGCCAGAATCAGCGGTTTAGTTATCCCACATTTATTCTCCGGTTAGGCGCTGTTACGTGTTCGTACTTTGCGTTTTGCACGCTATTCAGAGAATAGAACTTAACGCGGCTGCTAACTGGGCCCTTCGTAGTGTAAAGATGTGGCAAAAATTTCTTGTCAAAATTTGATTTATTTGGATACACCGAGTAGATATTAGATAATCTTTCTTACCTGTTGTCCCTGCTTGCTGTTTATTTCCACTCTGGTATTGTAAATGTATGGATTTCGCTAATAATTTTAACAATGCTTGTATTCGCGCTCTGAATCAACCACACAAACAAACATGCGATTGGCATTCACCCGTTTGGGTTTATTCACCTCAACTTATATAGCCCCCATCCCCATAATCCCCCCCCCCCCCTCCCCGATGTGATGGGGATTTTCCTGGCAGAGGTGTCACGTACAGTATGCACACGTTCAAAAATAATCATACGATTGGTTCGGAAATCAACTTGAAATGTGTTAAAAAATGTTCAAACACCAACAGGGGTGCGTTTCAAAATAGTATGAATAATCAGACTGGCGTGCGATAAATGCAAGGTGCTTTGTGAAACAAGTCCCCCCTCCAAGAATATGAATTGGCGCCCCCTGAAATTGCCGTCCGGATCACATACTCCCGTTTGCTCCCATCTAAACGTGGCCCTGATTCCTTGACAAATATGTCATGGCGGGAGGTTTTTTGCTACCGGGCAGTGCGAAACGACATCCGGCTGGTGTGTGTGTGTGTGTGTGGACGTACCAAAATTTTTTTTCGGGCGCTATACACCTACTATATATGACAATCAGAAATGTTACGCTGAAGTTACTATGATTTATATTACGACATGTGAAAAGAAAACAAATGTGTCCGACCTTGAAGGATGTATGGATTTGATATGGAACACTGTGAATTTCAACATTTCGACAGTCGTAAGGTTTTGAGAGATTTTACGTGGAAAAATTATGTGCAGTCATAAGGAGGTTATAGACATTGATATTTCAAAGCTTGAAATTGATGCTCCCAAAGCCACAGCCATCAGGAGGAGGTATTTCTGGTACTTCGCTCATTGTTGAATGTCACCTGATTGGAGCTACAATCGTAATATTTAATTGCAAGTACACTGATAAATATGTGGCTGGTTTCCTAGGACGATTCTGCCAGGTAGATGAGTGATCAGTGCGACGGAATGTCATACCTAATGGCCCGAGTTCGATGACCAGCTGGGTCGGAGATTTTCTCCTCTCAGAGACTGGGTGTTGTGTTGTCCTTATTATCATCATTTCATCCCCATCGACATGCAAGTCAATGAAGTGGTGTCAACTCGAAAGACTTGCACCTGGCGAACGGTCTACCCGACAGGAGGCCCTAGCCACACGGCATTTCAATTTCCAACAGCAATAATGAAGTAACTGTAGCAGCTATTACATGAGAGTGGTATCTGATGAACCAGCAATTTAGGGGTACCACCTTTGATTACTAATCATGACATCAATGGTCCCAGGTTCGAAACCCCCACCACTTAAATTTTGATTAGTAATCAGTCAAAGACTTCTGGAGTAAGAAGTCTCTCTCATTCTGCCAAGGCCTCGTCAAAGAGGGCGGAGGAGGGGACAGAGATTCAGGACACTATCTTGTCCTTGCGATGGCAAACTACCCCTACAGTCAGAGGAATCAGCATTAATCAATGGCATGAGAATCCAGAAGGCATTGTAAACTGCTGCATTAATAACACATGACGTGTATTCACAGGACATGTGGCCTGTAAAAAAGAAAGTATCATGATGATCTTTCCACTGACGAGAGATTCTAGAATAGTCCCCCATTTGGATCTTCGGGATGGGACTGCTGGGAGGTGACCACGAGAAAAAGATTGAATAATCAACCAAAGGATAATGCTCTACGAGTTGGGGCATGGAATGTCAGAACCTTGAACGTGGTAGGGAAGCTAGAAAATCTGAAAAGGCAAAGGCAAAGGCTCCATCTAGATACAGTAGGGGTCAGTGAGGTGAAATGGAAAGAAGACAAGGATTTTTGGTAAGATGAGTATAGGGTAATATCAGCAGCATCAGAAAAGGCATTATGGGAGCACCGATAGTCAAGAAGAGATATATTACTGCCAGAATCAATCAGAGCACACACCGGCTCATTGTTCAAACTTACGCAAGCGAACGGTAATCTAGCGTTCGACACCGCCCGGAATCTATTGCAGGCCCTAGGCATGGGACCGCGGCGACCTCGCCTGCATGCCAGCTGGCGTCATATACACTCCTGGAAATTGAAATAAGAACACCGTGAATTCATTGTCCCAGGAAGGGGAAACTTTATTGACACATTCCTGGGGTCAGATACATCACATGATCACACTGACAGAACCACAGGCACATAGACACAGGCAACAGAGCGTGCACAATGTCGGCACTAGTACAGTGTATATCCACCTTTCGCAGCAATGCAGGCTGCTATTCTCCCATGGAGACGATCGTAGAGATGCTGGATGTAGTCCTGTGGAACGGCTTGCCATGCCATTTCCACCTGGCGCCTCAGTTGGACCAGCGTTCGTGCTGGACGTGCAGACCGCGTGAGACGACGCTTCATCCAGTCCCAAACATGCTCAATGGGGGACAGATCCGAAGATCTTGCTGGCCAGGGTAGTTGACTTACACCTTCTAGAGCACGTTGGGTGGCACGGGATACATGCGGACGTGCATTGTCCTGTTGGAACAGCAAGTTCCCTTGCCAGTCTAGGAATGGTAGAACGATGGGTTCGATGACGGTTTGGATGTACCGTGCACTATTCAGTGTCCCCTCGACGATCACCAGTGGTGTACGGCCAGTGTAGGAGATCGCTCCCCACACCATGATGCCGGGTGTTGGCCCTGTGTGCCTCGGTCGTATGCAGTCCTGATTGTGGCGCTCACCTGCACGGCGCCAAACACGCATATGACCATCATTGGCACCAAGGCAGAAGCGACTCTCATCGCTGAAGACGACACGTCTCCATTCGTCTCTCCATTCACGCCTGTCGCGACACCACTGGAGGCGGGCTGCACGATGTTGGGGCGTGAGCGGAAGACGGCCTAACGGTGTGCGGGACCGTAGCCCATCTTCATGGAGACGGTTGCGAATGGTCCTCGCCGATACCCCAGGAGCAACAGTGTCCCTAATTTGCTGGGAAGTGGCGGTGCGGTCCCCTACGGCACTGCGTAGGATCCTACGGTCTTGGCGTGCATCTGTGCGTCGCTGCGGTCCGGTCCCAGGTCGACGGGCACGTGCACCTTCCGCCGACCACTGGCGACAACATCGATGTACTGTGGAGACCTCACGCCCCACGTGTTGAGCAATTCGGCGGTACGTCCACCCGGCCTCCCGCATGCCCACTATACGCCCTCGCTCAAAGTCCGTCAACTGCACATACGGTTCACGTCCACGCTGTCGCGGCATGCTACCAGTGTTAAAGACTGCGATGGAGCTCCGTATGCCACGGCAAACTGGCTGACACTGACGGCGGCGGTGCACAAATGCTGCGCAGCTAGCGCCATTCGACGGCCAACACCGCGGTTTCTGGTGTGTCCGCTGTGCCGTGCGTGTGATCATTGCTTGTACAGCCCTCTCGCAGTGTCCGGAGCAAGTATGGTGGGTCTGACACACCGGTGTCAATGTGTTCTTTTTTCCATTTCCAGGAGTGTATTTGACATTGCTCCCCCCTTGACCTTGCACTCACGTGCGAAATGTCCCGGTTGGTTACAACGGTAGCACACGACCTTAGCAGGAATGCTATTTGCAGGCTGGTAATTCCTTCCCTTTTCCTTATACCCACTGCTACCGGCAATTCCTTCGCACTCCCGCATGTCATCTGCTCGCGAAACCCACTCAATTTCAAAACAGTCATGTAATGTTAATTTCCAGTCCCTAAACATCATTGCAGCACCATGCATCATTGTGCTAAATATTTGCACTTTGGAAGGTAGGAGACGAGGTACTGGCAGAAGTAAAGCTGTGGGTACCGGGCGTGAGTCGTGCTTCGGTAGCTCAGTTGGTAGAGCACTTGCCCGCGAAAGGCAAAGGTCCCGAGTTCGAGTCTTGGTCGGGCACACAGTTTTAATCTGCCAGGAAGTTTCATATCGGCGCACACTCCGCTGCAGAGTGAAAATCTCATTCTGATTTGCACTTTAGTTTGCCCACCAGTCTCATCTCAAAGAACACGTTTGGTTTTACTGCCTTCTTTTTCAGTAGTAGTCTTGTTTATGGTTCTCCCTAGATGACATGTACAGTCGATTACTAATGTAGAAAGTTAAGACTCTCGTCATTGAGACTAAGAAAGTGTATTTAGGTAGAATGGTAACTAAAGTATATCTTAACAAAATAACCATTTAAAAATTTCTTATCACCTAGTATTTGTTTTATTAGTACATACGTTGCACACTTGGGAATGATTTAAGAACTTCAATGAAAAGTTGCCTTTTTCCAAGTAGGATTCAACAATTCTGAGTTACTGGTTGTTGCTCTACTTTGTCCAGGTGTGAAGCAGTATCTTTGCCTTTGCCGCTGTTTTCTGTGTAATGCAGTAGTCTTGGATATGGCCGGCAGGTGGCAGCAACAGCAACCGCAGCGGGAGAGTGCCCGCCAGGTGGAGGCAACTTCAGCCGCGGCTGTGAAGAGACGTGTGAATGTGCACCAGGCTCCAGCACGCCCTCATGCCGGCCACGCTGTGCAGGGCCCATGTTCCGCAGGGGCCGTGCACGCCTTGCAGCCGACCCCCTGTGCGATGAGAAGCCTGTGGACGACTGCTGCGCCGTACTTGTCTGCCAGGATTCAGGTCAGTCAGTCCTTCAGTATGGGCCACACCAAGAGGAGCGCTGCAGCAGTCTGAGCAGGGTGCTGTGATAAGCTCGATAAAAAAGCAAGAAAAATTTGTTGTTTCAGAAACAACTCATCTCGTTTCTCAGCATATGCTCCTTTGAAGGACGTACACTTGGTCTAACAATCCTCCAGCTTTTTCATCCCACAGGAAAAATAGATTTTAAAGAATTTGCAAAATACTCGTTAATTGCAAATATTACTTCCTCATATGATGAAAATTTCTTCTCAGCAGGCCAAAGTTTCAAGTTAGGAAACAGGAAGAAGTCAGTTTGGAGCTAAGTCTAGTGAATAGGGAAGATGAGGGACAAATACGAAGCTCAATTCATGGACTTTCCATTGTCATCGCTGATGTATGGGATGGCATTATCCTGGTGAAAGAGCACTCCCCCTCCCCCCAGCCTTCGATCTTTTCACTGCCAACATAAGTTTCAAACAATTCAGCAATAGCATCCCATTAGGGATCTGCCTTTTTCCAAGTAATCTATGGTGATTATTCATTGGGAAACCCAAAAAATTACAGTTATCTCTACATACATCACAAGCTGCGCCTGAAAAAAGTGTGCAACCTTTTAGAATGAGTTGCTTGCACAAAGGCAAGTAAGAAGTGTTGTCTAAACATACATCCAGAAATGGCTGATTGATCAGTAATATGAAAAGACTTTTACCCAAAAAGAACAGAAATATCCTTTGTGCTAATTTTATTCCAGGCTGAATGAGTATTGTAATGGTATGGTTAAATTTTCCGTCAGATGAAACATTGGCCAAAGAGATGGTGCCATTGAAATGTTATGACAACCGTGCCTACTAGCACCACTCAGTACACTTGGTTACAAATATGTTCAATTTATTGTGTGCTCTCAATGTGTATCTCCTAAATCTAATGGATTTCTATCAGTAGTGACATTTAAAGTCCTTAATGCTTTCATATGTGTGTGACAATGATGAGATACATCATGAACTGCCTATGAACTATTCACAATCAGCATGACATTTATGGAATGTATGATATGTTCTTGATAAGCCAAAGGATATAGTTGAAGGAAATTTTGAACATTTGCTGCGATTCATCATTGCAGCTGAAAATATTCACAGCTCAGTTTCCTATGTACAATGTAAAATCTGTAGCACTGTTTTTGTGGCACATATGTACAGTTAGTCAGAAAAATAGAAACAAAAGAAAACCGTATATGTAATGTGCTGAGCAGAAGGAAAATCCATTTCAGGCCCTGGGTCCAGAGAGGCACAGGATAAAGAAAATGATTGAGTTAACAATTTAGTGGTAGGCTACATCGTGAGAAAGAAATTTTAGAATAATCTGAAACCTACACTACAAGTATTGTTCATAGTCATTTTCAAGTATTTCAACATTCTACAGTATAGCCTAACAATTCACTTAAATACATAAATGTTCAGTACAAAACTACAAAAACAGCTTTTTAATCATCTTATGTTGACTATGGAAAACATTTATATTTCTAATTTCCTTCAATACTTTATTCTAAAAGCCTGTTCTCTAACTGTGCAGCTGTGGAGCCCCTAGAGATCTGTCAGTATGAGAACATAACTCTACAACGTGGAGAGGTCTACAAAAATGGCTGTGAGGAAGTCTGTACATGTGGTGAAGCAGGAAAACTCAACTGTAAACCTAGGTAAGTAGCCACACGTCAGTTTTCATTCACATTTTCTGAACTCAACCAATGTCTTTATGAGGGTGTTGAAAGGACCTGTACTTAACTGACAGTTTTCAATAGAACAAGGAAAGTTCTGGCAAAATGTAAATAATTTAGAAATAGTAGAGACCAATCATCAAATAGCAGAAGTGTAAAGTCAGCCACATATGGCTCAACACACAATGTGAGGATTGCAGTTTGGCAGTTGGATTAGGCTAAGATGGGGACTGTCAGGTGAGGGAGAGAGATGCAGGAAGCAGGAAGAGGAGTTGGAGACATGTAGCTAGCAGCTCACAGGGAGGCAGCAGATGTGATGGCTAGGAATGTGATACACAGGTACTAGAACTGGTGAGGTAGGGCACACAATGAAGATTATGTGAAGGTTTAGATTGAGATGAGGTGACAGGACAGAAGAAGAGAAAGCTATTGGGTAGAGGATGTGTGGACAGTGATTTATCTGAGACTGGGACCAGAGGGATTTTGGGAGCGAAGGGTGTGTTGCATAGAAAACTCCCATCTATGTAGTTCAGAAAGCTGGGACTGGAGGGGAGGATCCGGATGACATGAGTTATGAAGCAGCCATTGAGCTTGAGCGTGTTGTGTTCGGCCATTCATTCTGGTCAACACCTGACTGGTTGCCACGCTGACATAAAAAGCTGTGCAATGATTGCAGCAGTGTAGGTATATGACAAGGCTGCTTTCACGAAATTCTCAATCTCTGATGGGATAGGATAAGCCTCTGACAGGACTGGAGTAGGAAGTACTGGGTGGGTGAATTAGACCAGTCTCGCACATGGGTCTTCCCCTGTGGCAAGGGGTTGGGAGTGGGAATGGCATAAGGATTGACCTGAATGTTGTGGGGGTTGGATGGGCAATGGAACACCACTGTAGTAGGGGTGGTAAAGAACTTGGGTAGGATGTCTCTTATTTCCAGACGTGAAGATAGATAATAAATTGCCTGGCAAAGGATGTAATTCATTTGGTGCAGTCCTTGCTTATACTGGTGCTAAGAGGGGCACTCCTTTGTAGCTAGTTCTTGGGGGTGGGGGGAGGATTAAGGTGTGCAAGGATATGGCATGGGAAATCTGTCTGTGGACAAGTTTGGGAGGTAATGCAGGGTGGCCAACAACAGGAGAAACCAGCAATATTGAGAATCATCAGGGAATTTCAGGCAATCGGGAAATATCATGGAAAAATCGTGGAATTTCATAAAGTATTAGGTAATTTTCTTGTGCCTACCAAATATATTTTCATGCCATCTATGGACTGTAGCTGGAAGCATATTGCTCATTACTGTTTGGGATAATATCATAATTATTGAGCCCATATTCATGCATGTTTTCCACATAAACTGTGGAACCTTTGAGTCATGGAACATACTACACTCATGCTCATAAATCAAGGATAATTGCAGAATGTTATGCCACACAACAAGGCACTACACAAAACTGTCATTAATAGCATAGGCACATAGGGAACACACACATGAGACAGATCTGTAAGTCCACGGTATTGAAGATAAGTTGAGAAAACCATCCTGAAACACATGTGCTACAAAACACCTCTGTTTCCTGCGCATGTACCCTGACAACAACATGGGATATGATCACCACGCACACGTACACAGGCCGCCGCCAATGGGTTGGCATACTCTGGATCAGGTAATCGAGCAGCTGCTGCGGTATAGCCTCCCTTTCTTGCACCAATGCCTGTCTGAGCTCCTGAAGTGTCCTAGGGGTTTGAAGACATGCAGTGATACGTCGACCAAGAGTGTCCCAGACATGCTTGAGGGGGGTTTAGGTCTGGAGAACAGGCAGGCCACTCCATTCGCCTGATATCTACTGTTTCAAGGTACTCCTCCATCATGGCAGCTTGGTGGGGCCATGCGTTATCATCCATCAGGAGGAAGGTGGGACCCACTGCACCACTGAAAAGGCGCAAAATGACATCCCGATACACCTGACCTGTTACAATTCCTCTGTCAAAGACATGCAGGGGTGTACGTGCACCAGTCGTAATCCCACCCCACACCATCAAACCACGACTTCCATACAGGTCCCTTTCAAGGACATTAAGGGGTTGGTAACTGGTTCCTGATTCACGCCAGATGAAAACCTGGCGAGAATCACTGTTCAGACTACTCCTGGACTCGTCTGTGGACATAACCTGGGACCACTGTTCCAATGACATGTACTGTGTTCTTGACACCAGGATTTACAGGCTCTCCTGTGACCAGGGGTCAGTGGAATGCACCTTGCAGGTCTCCAGGCGAATAAACCATGTCTGTTTAGTCATCTGTCATCTGTAGACTGTGTGTCTGGAGACCACTGTTCCAGTGTCTGCGATAAGGTCCCGAGCAAGGCTACCTGCAGTACTTTGTGGCCATCTGCGGGTACTGATGGTGAGATATTGGTCTTCTTGTGATGTTGTACACTGTGGACATCCCATACTGTAGCGCCTGGACATGTTTCCTGTCTGCTGGAATCATTGCCATAATCTTGAGATCACACTTTGTGGCACACGGAGGGTCCGTGCTATGACCTACTGTGTTT
Organism: Schistocerca nitens; assembly: GCF_023898315.1. Lineage (NCBI taxonomy): Eukaryota > Metazoa > Arthropoda > Insecta > Orthoptera > Acrididae > Schistocerca > Schistocerca nitens. Next base: position 623,203,580 of record NC_064614.1, on the reverse strand, counting down.
GACCAGTCTCCAGTTGCCACAGTCATCATTAGCACATCTGAAAACGTCTGTACACTTACTCGCTGCACCGTACTCTGACATGCACCGACACACCTCTGTGTATGTGAACTGCTGCCAGCACCACCGTGCAACGACCGCAGATCAAATGCACCACATAGTCATACTCTGAGGTGATTTAAACCCACAAACTGCTCACCAGAGCATTGTTTCACCATGTATCAGCATTATATTTAATTTATGAGCATGAGTGTACATACTATAGCAGTCTTCTCCAACTAAAATGGGTACTATACTTTATTTTTTATGTACAAAATATTGGCTTAGCATTTGAAATCTTAGTACACACTGTACATTTACAAACTACTGTGAGGTTTGTTGACTCAACAGACTCACTAGTTTAACTGTTAATCGTTTATGTTTCAGTTCCATACATGGCTACACTCCATACAAATACTTTCAGAAAAGACTTGCAACCTACATCCTCAGTTATTTCCTGGATGTGTTCCAATATCTATCTTCCTCTACTGTTATTACCCTCTGCAGCTTCCTTGAGTACCATGGAAGTTATTCCCTGATGTTTTAACAGATGTCCCGTCGCTCAGCCTCTTCATCTTGTGTTTTCTATATTTTCCTTTCTTTGCTGACTCTGTAGAGACCTCATCATTCTTAATCATATCAGTCCACCTAGTTTTCAGCATTCTTCTGTAGTGCCACACATCAGACACTTTGACTCTCCTCTGTTCTGGTTTTCCCACTGTCCATGAGTCACTACCAGACAATGCTCTGCTCCAAACATACATTATTAGAAATTTCTTCCTCAGATTAAGGCCTATGTTTGATACCAGCAGATTTCTCTTGGACAGAAATGTCCTCTTTGCCTGTGCTCATCTGCTTTTTACGCTCTCCATGCTTCATCCGTCATGGGTTTTTTGCTTCCAAGGTAGTGGAATTCCTTAACTTTGTCTACCTCGCGATCACCAAGTTTGGTGTTAAGTTTCACACTACTCTCATTTCTGCTACTTCTCATTACCATTGTCTTCCTACAGTTTGCTCTCAATCCATATTCTGCACTCATTAGACTGTGAATTCCACTCAACAGATCTTGTAAATCTTCTCCAGTTTCGTTATGAATGAAACACACCTGACACTGGCATAATATTCTACAATATTTAATTACATGTTACGCAAACCAGTTTTGGCTGTTACACTGTCAGCAGGTACAAAGCTAAGTATAAGGTGTGATATGTGATAATTTTGTTGCATCAAAGATTTTAAGCTAGTACATGTACAGAGTATTTCCATTTCCAGAGGTGAATATGTTAATGTAATAAGAATAATAAAACAAATGAGGTTATTCAGTGTAAATGCAATGTAAGATTATTTAACTAAAATAAAATGTGACACATTAACTAATGAATTATAGACAAATTACAACAGTTGTACATAGAACAACATAATTGAACAATAAGCTGAACAAAATAATCTTGTCTTTAATAGAACATAAATTACAAACAGATAAGATACAATAATGATATTAAGCAGGTCAGTGATGCAGCTGTGATCATACAGAGTAAATTTATTTATTTGTTTTAACACAACTAGAGAATTTATAATAACTGAAATAAAGGAAATGGATCATGTGAGTCAGAGGGGTAATTTATAACATGGCCTGTATGGACTTGAGAGCAGTATTTGCAGTTAAAAATGGTGAGTAAGAGAACTTTCAGTACTGGACTTGGGTTGATGGAAATGTATTTATTAATTTCCTCAATTTCAGGACAGTTCATCTTCCTTCCTTTCTGGCTGTGATGTAATACTTCATGTTTCACCTTGTGACTATGGCCTTCTTTAAGCATGCGATCTCCAAAAGTAGAGTCTCCTTTTCTAAGTTTCCAACTTCTGTGGTGTTCCTTCAGGCAGATAGATATTGCCCTTCCAGACTGACCTATATTGAATTTGCCACAGTTGAAACTAATTTTATACACTCTGCTCTTCTCCAAAGCTGAAGTGCTGTCTTTCCCATTGAGCAAAAGGCATCCAACAGTTTGTGCACATAAAATGATGTTTTTACATTCCTGGATTTAAGCTTTCGGGTTACATCCAGTGAGACTTTTCCTATCTATGGAATTGAGCACCACTTATTACATTCTTGAGGTGGTGGGTTAAGGGCAGGGTAAAGAAGAGAGAACACCTGTTGTTTATGCTTTTTGTGCATTATGGAGCCCACTAAAGTAGGAGGATAGCCATTGTTTGATGGCATTTAATTCCATTTGGAAGTTGGCTTTACGCATGGGGATGGATATTAGGTGATGTATCATAGAATGAAAAGCAGCATGTTTATGGGTCACTGGGTGTTGAGAATTGACTGGTATTATTATATCTGTGGTGTTAGGTTTCCTATAGATCTTGAAAGTATGAATATGGTCACTGATGTCTATGGTTAGATCTAAGTAGTTTAGGCAGTTACCCCCAAACTCCAGTGTGAATTTTATACTGTTATGTTAAGAATTTACACTGAAGCACTAAAGAAACTGGTATAGGCATGTGTATTCAAAGACAGATATGTAAACATGCAGAATACAGCACTGTGGTCAGTAACGCCTATGTAAGACAAGTGTCTGACGCAGTTGTTAGATTGGTTACTGCTGCTACAATGGCAGATTATCAAGATTTAAGTGGGTTTGAACGTGGTGTTATAACAGCACATGAGCAATGGAACACACCATCTCTCAGGTGGCAATGAAGTGGCTACTTTTCCCATATGACCATTTCACGAGTGTACTGTGAATATCAGGAATCCGGTAAAACATCAAATCTCCAACACTGCTGCAACCGAAAAAGATCCTGCAAGAACAGGATCAATGGTGGCTGAAGAGAATCATTCAACATGACAGAGGTGCAACCCTTCCACAAAGTGCTGCATATTTCAATGCTGGGCCATCAAGAGTCAGTGTGTGAATCTTTCAACAAGACACAAAATGTTACACTTTGCCATGACCCATCAGCATCAGCATTGGACTGTTGATGAATGGAAACATGTTGCCTGGTCAGACAAGTCTCATTTCAAATTGTGTTGAGCAGATGGATGTGCACGGGCATGGAGACAACCTCCATGAACCCTGCATGTCAGCAGGGGACTGTTGATGCTGGTGGAGGCTCTGTAATGGTGTGAGGATTGTGCAGTTGGAGTGATATTGGACCCCTGGTATGTGTAGATATGACTGTGACAGGTGACATGTACCTAAGCATCCTATCTGACCAACTGCATCCATTCATATAAATTGTGAAATTGTGCATTCAGACAGACTTGGGCAATTCCAACAGGACAATGAGACACCCCACATGTCTAGAATTGCTGCAGAGTGGCTCCAGGAACACTCTCCTGAGTTTAAACACTTCCGCTGGCCACCAAACTTCCAAGACATGAACATTATTGAGCATATCTGGGAAGCCTTGCAACATGCTGTTCAGAAGAGATCTCCACCCCCTCATACTCTTAGAGATTTATGGACAGCCCTGCAGGATTCATGGTGTCAGTTCCCTCTAGCACTACTTCAGACATTAGTCAAGTCTATGCCACATCATGTTTGTGGCACTTCTACTTGCTCACAGGACCCCTACACAATATTAGGCAGGTGTACCAGTTTCTTTGGCTCTTCAATGTAGTTGCACGAGGAATTTTTGAAGTTGTCTGCTAGTGCCTGTCTATAAGCACAGCACATCATCAACATATCTAAACCAGTATCTAACCTTGAAAGTGAATGAAATGTTTTCCAAAAACAGCGTTTCAAAATCGTTCATGAATATTTCAGCTAGAGTGAACTGAAGGGGGATCCCGTAGCTAGACCATCCAACTGTTTGTACATCCTATTTTTGAAACAGTAATAATTTTGTGTTAGACAAGTTCTGTAACTAACCTTATGTCATCTGTGACAACTGGGTTAACTCCTGCTTTATCTAGCAAGTCTGTGAGAATGTTTAGGCACTCCTGAACAGTTATATTTGTGAATAAGTTCCTAACACCCAAAGAAAGCAGGGGGATTTTCATGTCTTTTAACTTGTTCACTATGTCAACTGAATTAAGGATCCCATGTTTAGATTTGAACTGTGTGGTGATGTTGATCAGATCATTTAACACTCTGGCTAATCTATAACGTGGAGCTGAGAATGAAGACACCACAGGATGGCTTGGGATATTCTTGTTATGGAGTTTAGGGAGGCCATAAAATCTGGGAGCTACAGGATTCATGTGGGTGAGGAAGTAGGCATCAGAGTCTGGAATTATACTTTTACACTCTTTGATAATACTTCTAATTTTATCATTATAGGACTGTCTGAGTTCTTTCTGTATCTGTTGGTCTTTGGTGGCATTTAGGAAATCTTCCACCTTGTTAACATAGTCATATTTTTTCATTAAAACAACAGCATTTCCTTTGTCCGATTGGATTGCTATAACATTATTGTTGATCATTTTGTTCTTGAAATTGTTCAGTACTTGTTGTTCCTTAGCTGGTGGGGCTCCAGAAACAAGGTCAGATATATCAGGTTCATGGGATGCGGGACATTCAGTAAAGAAGTTCTCACATAAATGCGCATTCTAGGTCTATTTTTATTATTTCCTGTTGTGTTTTGGAGACTTTTTGTGGTGCAGCATATTTGAAACCCTTTCCCAGTACACTGCATTCTTCACTGGTCAGTTATAAGTCTGAAAGATTAGTTACACAATCCGCAAATTTTAACTTTTTAATAGGTTTTGAAAATTGTACCTCTGAGTAGTTTATTAATTTTAGGCTTCTGTTTTTCATACATGGTATGCATGACATCATTAACTTCTTGTCTCACTTCACTGTCAAATATATCAAGCTGAGCTGGGTTTAAAAGGGTCAAAATTCAGATGTTTGTTAATTTTGAGTGTGTACTCATCTGATCGCGAATGCTGTATCACTATTTCATTTCTTCTTTGATCCACTTTTTTGTGTGATATGTATTACCTTTTTAGGAGTGGAAGTCTTCAATTTTAGTCTTACACATGCATATTTCAGAATGATATTCTTTTGGATACTCTGACTGTTGAACCCAATACATTGACCAGTTTTTTTTTTACTGAGGATAGCAATGTTATCAGTGAATCTTATCACTGACATCCTTTCACTTTGAATTTTAATCCCACTCTTGAACCTTTCTTTTATTTCCGTCATTGCTCCTTCAATGTGTAGATTGAACAGGAGGGTGAAAGACTACATTCCTGTCTTACATCCTTTTTAATCTGTGCACTTCATTCTTAGTCTTTCACTCTTATTGTTCCCTTTTGGTTTTTGTATGTACTGTATATTACCCATCTTTCCCTATAGCTTACCCCTATTCTTCTCAGAGTTTTGAACATTTTGCAACATTTTACATCGATGAACACTTCTTCCAGGTCAACAAATACTATGAACATGCCTTGATTTTTTTCAGTCTTTCTTCCATTATCAACCACAATGTTGGAACTGCCTTTTTGGAGTCTTTGCCTTTCTTAAAGCCAAAACAACTGTCATCTAACAGTGCCTCAGTTTTCTTTCCCATCTTCTGTATATTATTCCTGTCAGCAACTTGAATACATGAGCTCTTCAGCTGACTGTGTGATAATGCCTGCAATTGTGGGATGTGGCAATCTTTGGAATTTTATGGATGATGTCTTTCTGAAGGTCTGATGGTATATCACCAGTCTCATACATTCTATACACCAACATATGTCTTATTTGATTTTGAATCTTCCAGAGTTCCTTTAAATTTTGACTGTAATACTGCATCCCCTATCTCTTCCCCATGTACTCCTGTTTCTTCTTCTATTGCATCGTCAGGCATGTCCTCCCCCTCATGGAGACCCTCTGTGTACTCTTTCTTCCTGTCTGCTCTCTCCTCTGAATTTAACAATTGCGTTCCCATTGCACTCTTAATTTTACTGCTTTTGCTTTTAATTTCACCAAAAGTTGTTTTAACATTTCTCTATGCTGAGTCATTTCTTTTTCAATTTCTTCACATTTTTCATGCAGCCATTTGGCCTTATCTTCCCTGCACTTCCTATTTATTTCATTCCTAACTTGTATTTCTGTATTCTTGAATTTCTCTAAACATTTTTATACCCTCATCTTTAGTTGAACAATTGAAGTATCTTTCTTATCCATGGTTTTATCACAGTTACCTTTCTTGTACAAATGTTTTTCTATCATACTTCTGTGATTACCCTTTTTAGAGATGTCCATTATCCTAGTATCTATAGCCGCAGAAACTTAAAACGTATCTCTTCATTTCCTAGTATATCCACATCCCACTTCTTTGTGCATTGATTTTTCCTGACTAGTCTCTTAACCTTCATCCTACTCTTCACCATTACTAAATCATGCTCTGAGTTTCTATCTGCTCTTGGGTATGCCTTACAATCTAATAACTGTTTTTGTTATCTCTGCCTGACCATGAAATCTTACTGTACGTCCCAGCCTTTTCCAAATATACGTACTCCTCTTGTGATTTTCGAACAGAGTAATCACACCTTGCACTCAGTACAAAGCCCATTAGTCAATACATTCCTCATCTACTCGGCAAGCTCTGCAACAAAGCTTTACAAAATTTACCCAGTGACTCATGTTTCTCCAAGACCTCACTAATTACTGTTGTTATCTTAATTTGTGGCCTTCCTTGGGCTAAAGGCTAGACAAACTGAAACACAGAATAAACAGTATGTAAGGCCCTAGATTGCTCTTCCAACTGAAAAGACAACCACAATATCCCTGCTATCTGTTCATTATTATCTATGGCCAGTCCCTCAATTTTTTTTAACTACAGAACACAGAGTGTTTGGTAATTTCCCAAACATTTTCCATCTTTCACTGCCATCTATCCCCAAGTGATTAACTCATTCCTCTGACTGACTTGGTCTTCACTTGGTCCACTGTTACTTTCCATCCGTGAAGGTTTGCTTGCAGTTGTAACAGTTTCTCTGAACTCACTGATACACAGATTCAATGTGGTCTCAGTATCGACCTTATATAAACCCTTGGTTCTGTTAACAAAATGACACTGGTACCTGAATTCTAAAAACTTGAGTACAAGCTGGGAACTACCACTGTAACAGTTCTGTATTCACAAGTACAATGGCAGGCAAACTATCACACACAGAACAGGCATTGTTTACATCAATAGTAGAAATTCTTATTACTTGATGGCAATCTGCTGCACCATGTGAATGTCAACCCAGTTCAGCCACACTATCATCCACTGGCATTTTACAAATTGCCAATTCCTATTGCATCTGTGGCTTGGTTAAATATAAAATTCCCAATACTCATCTCTACTCTGGAACCTATTCTATTATAAATCTGAAAAGTTAAAGTTTAGCATATAATTTCTTGAAAGAACTTAGCAGAGGCAGATGCTCACTCAGTCTAACACAGCCACAGTCTGTTCAAAGTAAGCTGGTCTAACACCATAGTAGAAACCATTGCGTGGCTGATTGCAAATCTGAATGTACGGCCCAACTGCCATGCTGTTCTCACAATGGCTCCTCCCAATGAACACCACTGTAGAGATAAATCTGTCTGCTATATCCCTGGCTAGTGAACCCTCCCAAGGAATTCATGCCTCTCGATGGGAGACTAAGCTTTGTTGCTTAGAGCTGGTTATCAACTGCACTCTATGCTGTGCTGTCCTCTTCCTGCAATGTGCCAAACCTGAAAACACAACTGAGTGCTCTTGCCAAGAACACCATGCTCACACTGCTTGCCGACCAAAGCCGTACTATTTGTTCCACTCTAAAATCACAATCACCAGAAAGCACTACCCATGCATGCATGCCTCTATATTCACACATCTTCTGCTTGCCCCCTTGCAACAACCACAGAAGATGCCACCTATCGACCAAGAGCAAAGATCACCTACTCGCCACAAACATGATTGATAAATTGCATCTCTCTCTCTCTCTCTCTCTCTCTTTCTCTCTCTCTCTCTCTCTATTTGTTTAGTCGGTTCCGACTCTTCGTGACCCCATGAACCAAGTCACGCCACTTTTTCCTGTCTTACACTTTCTCCCGTAGACCTTCCAGGTTGGAAAACATTGCTTCTGTGATGCCATCAATCCATCTCATCCTCTGACGTCCTCTTCTTCTAGTTCCTTCAATCTTCCCCAGCATTAATGTTTTTTCCAGCGAGGCATGCCTTCGCATTGTGTGTCCAAAGTAGGTCAGCTTTTGTTTTAACATTAGACCTTCCAGGGAGAAAACTGGTTTAATTTGCTCCAGTATTGATCTGTTGGTTCTCTTTGCAGTCCATGGAACTCTAAGAAGTTTCCACCAACACCACAATTCGAAGGAGTCAATTCTTCGCCGTTCAGCCTTTCTAATGGTCCAGGTCTCACATCCATACATCACAACTGGAAAGACCATAGCCCTCACAATACGGATCTTTGTTGCTAGTGTTATATCTCTGGACATTATAACCTTGTCAAGGTTTGACATCACCTGTCTACCGAGCAACAGGCATCTCCGGATTTCATGGCTGCAGTCGCCGTCAGCAGAGATCTGGGAACCGAGATAACTGAATGTGGTCACTACCTCCATGGTTTCTCCTGTTATATCCCATGAATTGATAGGTGTAGTTGCCATAATTTTCGTTTTCTTCACATTCAGCATAAGACCAGCCTTTTCACTTTCGTCTTTCACCTTCAGTAAGAGTGTTCTCAATTCTTCTTCACTTTCTGCCAACAGGATCGTATCATCCGCGTACCTGAGGTTGTTTACATTTATTCCAGCTATTTTAATTCCTGTTTCTGCTTCATCTAGCCTCGCATTCCTCATGACACGTTCTGCATACAGATTGAATAAGTACGGTGACAGTATGCAGCCTTGCCGGACCCCTTTCTGAATCTTTATCCATTTCGTTGTTCCATACATAGTTCTCACCGTGGCTTCTTGGTCAAGGTATAAACTCCGTATCGGATGAATGAGGTGATCTGGTACACCCATGTTTTTCAGTACGTTCCATAATTTGTTGTGATCGACGCAGTCAAAGGCTTTGGCGTAGTCAATAAAGCAGAGGTACACGTCTTTCTGGAATTCTCTCGCTTTTTCCATAATCCACCGAATGTTAGCAATTTGATCTCTAGTTCCTCTTCCTTTCCTAAATCCAGCTTGTTCTTCTGGTAGCTCTCGATCTAGATATTGGCGAAGTCTATTTTGTAAGATTTTCAACATAACTTCGCTAGCATGTGAAATAAGTGCGATTGTTCGGTAATCTGAGTATTCTTTAGAACTTTTCTTCTTTGGAATGGGGATGAATACTGATCTTTTCCAGTCTTCTGGCCACTGCTGCGTGATCCATATTTTTTGACATATTGAGTGCAGCACTTTCACTGCATCCTTTCCAGTGACTTTAAACAATTCTGCTGGTATTTCATCATGTCCACTAGTTTTGTTATCAGCCACACCTCAAATGCCTAATCTCAGGGATACCAGGTAAGCAAACAACAGCTGACAAAATATATGAATGATAAATGACAGAAGTGACATATAAACAAATCACATGAAAGTTATTACACAAGCAACTAGTTTGGAAAACAGCTAATGACAAGTAAAGTGAATTTACTAGAATCAGATGGCCTGCTGTATTACTGAAACAGATACTCCCCCCCCCCCCCCACACACACACATACACACAAAGCAGAATTAAACAATAATTAATAAAATGCAAATTATAAGCCAGAAAGGTAGCTTGAAAATGGTCATGGCAGAAAGCATGGTCTTGTGAACACAAACACAGAACACAGCCATGCCACCCAGTAAAGTCGAGAGTAGGCAACAAAATTCAAATTATGATCTAGGTTCACCACAAATCATGAGCACTTGTCCAGAAAAATCTGCTAAACACAGCCTAGTAGAAAAATATAATGAGTTCTTTCACTCACAACAGGAAATGAGAGGAATGATGGCAAATACCAGCTTGGCTTGAAAGGCACCAGGATGCAGTGGGTCACACTTTGGCAAAGCACAAAAATACTGCCCATTACAGAAGGCCTCACCATATAGTCCACAATACAGGTATCCAATGGTTTCCTGAGCAGCCTCACTTCCTCCAACAGTAGAGTAGCTGGCAGCTAAACTCCAACTGGTGTGATGACATCAATAACACTCCACAAGCCATGCCACAGTCTTCTAGCTATGTTTGGCCCAACAGAGCATTATCATGTCCTTAGTAAATCTGTAATTCTATCTGTCCATGCCACTAAAATCAAGTCACTTCCCTCCTGCCTTTTTTCACTGTCAGTTGCTGCTTAGGCATCATCTCACAAGCTGGTGTTGTTTGATATCCCAGCAACATGTAAAGACACATGCAGAGCAGGCACAACTGATTACTGAGCACTAAGGATGCCTCACACACATGGTACAGTTGTGGAGTAATGAAGACATGGTGTCCTGGCAGTGAGTACAGATCATGAAAATATCATCACTGAACACAAATCATATGAAGGGCTTGGGTTTTGTGAGGCTAGGAAGGTTTGCTCTAGAGGCTCACAGACAGGTGGGCATAGGAGGTTGCCATGCTGATGCCATCTCCTCAAAGGAGAAGTAGTTGTGTGTAGCAATATACTTGGTAAAGTGTTTGGAGAATACAGTAACAATATTATGTGAAGGAAAGTTGCTACTCACCATATAGCGGAGATGCTGAGCTGCAGAAAGGCACAAAAAAGAAAAAAAAGACTTTCACACTTAAAGCTTTTGGCTAATGACCCTCGTCAACAACAACAACAACAACAACAACAACAACAACACACACACACACACACACACACACACACACAACTGCAATCTCAGGCAACTGAAACCACACTGCGAGCAGCAGCACCAGTGCATGATGGGAGTGGCGACTAGGTAGGGTTAAGGAGGAGGCTGAGGCAGGAAGGAATACACTAGTCAGTTTGAAGTCAGAAGGACAATGGGAGGGCTAGTGTTTGATAGTAGTGAGACCTACATAACCTTCAGTCCCTACAGAAATCCTTAGGCCCATCTCAGCATCTCTCCCTGAGTCCATCTCACTCCTCATTCCAATGAAACCCCACACATCCACTTTCTACATGCTTCCCAAATCTACAAAACTATCAACCCTGAAGGCTCCACAATAGCTGGTTATTGTGCTCCCACTGAAACATTTTCCACTCTTGTCAACAAAATGCCTTTAGTTACCCAAAACCTAGCCTCTCACATTAAAGATACTATCCATTTCATACATCGCTAACTCTTGAACGTCCTTACTCCTTTACCACCTGGATCCTTACTCATCACAGTTGATGCTGTCTCTCTATAATACTAACATCCCTCATAACCATGGTCTTGTCTCTATCGAACACTACCTCTCAAAATGTCCTCGAAACTCACTAGCTCATTCCTGAAACACCTTACCAAACTATAACCCCCCACACAACTACTTGTCCTTTGGGGGGGGGGGGGGGGGGGGAAGGTATACAAATAAATCAGTGACACAGCCATAGGCACCAGGATGCCATCCTCCTATGCCAGTCTGATTTTGAGCCATCTAAAAGAAACATTCTTCGGCTCCCAAAAACCCCAAACCCCGCATCTGATTCAGATTCATTGGTGACATCTTCACAATTTAGACTCATGGCCAAGAGACCCTGTCTTCATTCCTCCACAACCTTAACACCATCTCTGTTAGCTGTTTCACCTTGTCCTCTTCAAACCAATGTGCCACCTTCATGGACATTGACCGCCACCCCTCTGATGGTTCCATATACACCTCTGTCCATATTAAACCCACTAATCACCAACTGTACCGGCATTTTGACAGCCATCACCCCCTTCCACACCAAAAAGTCACTCCAGTACAGCCCAGCCACCCATGGTTGGCTTATCTGCAGTGACAAGAATTCCCTGGTCCAATATGCCGAAGGTCTCAAGGGAGCCTTCACAGATAGGCATTACTCCTCTTACCTGGTCCCCAAACAATTTCCCATGCCATATCCTCACTCACACCTAATACTTCAACCATTCCCCGTAATCAGTTACAAAGAAGCGCTCCTCTCATCAGGCCATACCACCATGCACTGGAGTAACTGAATCTCACCCTTCACCAGGCCTCTGACTATCTATCATGAGGCCCAGAAATTAGGGTTATCCTACCTGAGATCTTTTCCACTGCTACTAGAGTGGTATTACATCATCTATTCAACCCACACAAGTCCAGTTCCTGCCTATGCTACTCACACTCCCAACCCCTTGCCACAGGGGACATATTTACGTGGAAAATCCAGGTGGAATACTGGCCTGATTAATCCACACAACACTTCTACTACAGTCCTGCCATAGACGTATCCCATCCCACCAAAGACAGAGCCATCTGTGAAAGCAGTCACATTATATACCTATTCTGCTGCAACCATTGCACAGCTTTTTATGTCAGTGTGGAAACCAACCAGCTGCCCACCAGAATGAATGGCCACTGCCAAACTGTGGCCAAGGACAAAGTTAACCACTTAGTGGCTCAACAAACTGCTGAGCACATCATTTTCAAATTCAATGGCTGCTTCACAATTTCTGTCATCTGCATCCCTCCAGCACCAGCTGCTGAACTACATAGGTGGGAATTATCCAAGTAGCACATCCTTCCCTCCCACAATCTCCTATCCTCAGTCTTTGCTAATCCACTGTCCCTGCACCCTCCACAGCCTCTACCCTCCACAGCCTCTACAGTTCTTCTGCCCCCTCACCTCATCACAGTCCACACATCCACATCATCTTAATGATGAGTGGGTGTGCATGCCACTAGTCAAGTCTACATCAGACTCAGAAGACCATTGATGCAAACAAGGTTGCATCAGTTGCAGCTCTCAAATATAAAATCTATTGCTTAGTTTGTACATTCATCTTGGCCAACTGGAGAAAGCAGCAGTCATCCTCTGCTGAAGCCACTTTACATGATTTAGTACTTCCTAATCATTGTATCACCCTCTTCTATAAATCTATACATTTGTTCCCTCACAAGCATTATTATAATGGAAAAACATGTTGAAGTGTCATAGTACAACAGACTTATTACATGTAGACTGATCATTCTCTCTGAACTCACATTCGGAAGGACGACAGTTCAATCCGGTGTCCAGCCATCCTGATTTAAGTTTTCTGTGATTTCCCTAAAACTGCTCCAGGTGAATGCTGGGATGATTCCTTTGAAAGGGCATGGCTGACTTCCTTCCCCATCCTTCCCTAATCTGATGAGACTGATGACCTCACTGTTTGGTCTCTTCCCCCAAACAACCCCCAACTGATCATTCACTGCTATCTGAACACACCCACATATGATACTGCAGCCTAACTGCCTTTCTTGCAGTGGGGAACAGGGAAAAATGTTTGATTCAATGGTTTGGGTTACTGTCAGTCAGCAAGACAATGCCCTGATATTTGCGATGAGAAAAATACAAACCTTTCCTGAAGAAAAATGTTTGATGCCCATCTGAAATGTTTCCTTTTCGTAATGTCCAAGTCATTATTGGTTGGCAGATTGTTAGTAACAGGTCTCCAGCAGCCACTGGTGTCAACTACAAACTACCAAACTACATGACAGTGGAAAAAGGAGAGAGAGGGTGCAGATACTCTTTTGTCACTTCCTTATCTACATCAAACTGCAGTTTGTAATGCAGTATAATTCTGATCCATTTTCTTTCTCTTCCAGATATGACACAGAAATCATGTATACAAGTAAAATTCGTGCTATTTGATAACTGTGCTGATTTTTATCTTATTTCATGCTGCATTGATGTAAGTTATCCCATGTTTTATGTTGGTAAAGAATTACACATCATTTCTTCTTTTCAGATGTCCATCACCAGTACATAGGGAGTCAGCAGTGACAGACAAATGTGTCATGCTGCCTGATCCAACTGATCCCTGTTGCAAAGTGCTTCGCTGTGATGTCACACTCACAGAAGGTGACTACGAGACCTCATCTGTCAGTGCCCAGGATTCAACTTCTGCAACTCTTCCAATGAACACAACTCCTGTTACAAGTAATGATTCTCTTTCAGTTACTGAGGATGGTTAAAGCAGGGATGCACAGACTGTGGCCCACTGGCTGCATTCAGTCTGCCATGGGTCTGATGGTGGCCTGCCACTCACTGTTCATTTTTGTAATTTTTTCGTCTTTTACTCATATGCTACTGAAATGGAGAGAGCAGGTTGTTTTGAGCACAGTCTAGCTATCACTGGAGGAGAGGGATCCAATTCAGAATAATAAATTATCTCACAACACAATATTTTTGAACTTGCAATCACAGTAGTGGGTTTGCACCCACAGTCCTAACAAGCCTGTGCACCCCTGGCTTAAAGATTGTAATGTTTGTGGACAAAGCATGCTAATTAGGGGTACAAACTTAGCTTCAGTAGACACAGCTTAAATTGATAGTAAAAATCAGTTTCAGCTGAACTGTGACATGCACAGTTACAATATAACACCTGTGTGTGTGTGTGTGTGTGTGTGTGTGTGTGTGTGTGTGTGTGTGTGAGGCAAAGAGAACCAAAATAAAATTGAAGTTTACCATGTCTGTTGTAATCTCATCAAAGTGTTTGGAACTGATTGTTAACTTTTACACTTACTATACTAATAAGCAGAAAATAATTATTTATGTAAAACATTTTTTTTAATATAACACATTTATAAAATGGACTCAGAAATATAAAATCATTTCTCCTTACCCCATATAAATTCCTGGCCCCAAACAGATAGTCCTGAAAATTTGTGCTTTCAAATTTTTATAATAGCTATGATAATACTAATAAAATTTAAAACAAAAAACATGGGGCACATGCAATAGATAATGGTAAGGGCTGTTGGCAGTAACTGTCACTGATAAAAGTCGCACAGCAGTTCCTGTCATTCGCAGTACAGTAAAATTGTTAGTGTCTTAGATACACTACTAATGCATCAGTTATGTATTGCATACACCCCACGTTTTTTGTTTTAAATTTTACAAGTTTTTGTCATACTTATTAAAATTTCACTGGCACAAATATTAGGACTATGAGTATGTATGGCATTAGGAATCTGTAAGGAACTAGGAGAAATTATTTTATGCTATTTTAGTCCATTTTCAAAATCTTTTATATTAAAAAGATTTTGAGTTAAATAATTATTTTTAAATGTAGCAGTTTTCTTTTTAATTTACTCAATTAAATTTAGCTGTCATAAGCATGAATAGCACCAAGCAGTATAGTGACAGTTTATTGTTAATACAACATATGGATTAAGTTCATATGATTTCCTTGTCTTTTGTGGATGTGTGATTTGATTCCTTCTTGATGGAGTCCATGGATCCTGATGAATGAATCAATGAACTGAAGTGAAAATCATGACTGTTCCGACATGGGTAAGCAACAATCCCTCTATCTCAAACAGATTTGAGAGGAGCATGTTTAATTCTGAAATATTTGAGAATAGGTTTCTTCTAATAAATTCAAAATATAAAAGGTTAGAAAGGAAATTGTGAGACAGTCATGTAATGTGATAGGATACTTGACAATTCACCCACTTAAGATCTTCTGGTAATGGTTAAATGAAAAAGGGTGACTGACATGATATAAGTGGGTACAAAAACAGTGGCTTAAGCATTCAGATTGTTGCTTCCTGCACAGTCCTCATATAGGATAAAATGTATAAGAAAAGCAGATTCAGGCAAGCAATTTATTTAAAACATCTAATATTCCATAATTTTGTTAGTGTACTAACATGGAAAGAAAACATTTTCTGTTGACACTGATGTGAGTGCATTTTCTCTGGTGTTCAGACATTTTCAATTTTGTTTTTGCAACAAAGCAGACACTACTAATTACGCGTTTTGTGTGACCCCTTTTTCCAACAGAAAATGTTGGTTTGTTCCTCATTACAATTAATTTTTAGTGGAATTTTTTGTGCCTACTCAGTAGAAAGGTCCAAAAGTAGTCTAGTGTCATTTTTGACTGAACAAAATGTAGTAACAGAGAAAGCCCAGCACAATACTTTATTTTTCTGAATAGAAGTTAGGTTGATAGCTTACTATGAAACTTAGTAGTACTATTTACATAATAACATTGGATGTAAATACAACAACCTTGTAAAGCTGATTAATTCCATGTCCTGTGACATATTCACAGCCTGGATCACTGGAACACAAAATATATAAATAAATAAAATAAATTTGCTTGTACCAAGAAACAAACTGACATTTTCCACTGACACTAGGCATTCCATGGAATGTGAGAGGAGAAGTATTTTTTGGGCTAAGTGCATTACATTACATGAGTCATATTTCAAAGTGACTGTGGAGAGAAGTCTTTGGGATCTAAATTTAAGTGCAACAAAACAATGAAACAACTTAATGTTATGAAAGACTATTGCATTACAGTCTTAATAAAAATTATAAAGGAATCTAAAACATTTAAATTAAGAGTTTCTGTGCAGATACTCTCCAACAGAGAAGAAGGAATTGCCTAATTGAAATTTCTTTAATTCAGTCTTAAACTCCTATTCATTACGGTATCTGGCTGACACTTAACATACTCCAGCAGATTGTTACATACATTTGTTGCCATACATTTGTCTCCTTTCTACACTTCTGTTAACCCCTTGAAGTCTTTGTAGAGGCTGTTTTTGAGAAATACTGGTAATGACAAAAGATGTTAATGAACATTAATACTGTGAAATATTTGTTGAAATACTAACTTTCTCGAAGATATCTCTGCTGTATGTTCTAGAATTAACACCTTATATAACACTTGTAACATGTTTCTGAAAGAAGTATCCAAGTTCGTTGAGTTTCTCGAAACATAACTCTGTAACTTATAAACTAAATGGAAATATGCAGAATAAACTAGTTTTCTCATTTTTAAATCACTTAGAGCAGTAACCATGTGTAGCACATACAGTATGTAGCTGAACTAAAGTACTTTATTAATTATAGGCAGTAGGCTCTCCACTTAATGTTATGATCTATCTACATGTATCCCCTCTTGCTGAACATATTGTTTAATTAGGATGTTCTTGGTTCTTCCATATAATCTTGCTTTTCAAAATTTTTGTGAAAGAATATTGACTCTAATTAAGTGTCCAGTGAGTTTTGCTTTATACTGTCTTAAAACTTCAGTAGTTCATTTCTTCTCCCCTATTTCTTCCAAAACCATCTCATTTGTTTTCATCAGTCCAGCTAGGTCTTGTGATTCTCCTCCTTTCCCAATGTCCGTGTTTCACATACATATCTCAGGACACTATTATATAAAACTCATCTTAGTGTGGAAGCCGATGTTTTTGTTCAGCAGAAGGTGCTTCTTATTCATACTTATCCTAGCTAAATTTAACTGACTAAACTGCAATAAAAGCTGTTACTCTAATAAAAGAATCAGTTACTGCTTCACGATTTATAATAAATAGCTGCTGTTTATTTAATATTCATAGCTTAATATTTACTTCACTATGTTAGTATTTTTCAAAACAAATTAGTTACCCACATCCAAAAATACAGAGATCTGTTCACAATACATTACTGCTTTTCATGTAACTATAAAAATGAACACTGTTACTTGCTATGTAGCTGACACTATGAAGAGATTCATTACATTAGTAACTTAGTATAGTAAAAGGCTCAGCTTAAAACATCCCTTATCTCATCGTTCATGACACTGTGATGCGAAAGAAATAAGACATTAGTTCGATCATCACTACTACACTCTAAGCAGTGGCATATTACAAACTATTGTTCATAAGGCCAGAGTTGTCTCAGCTTACAGCAGAGCTTAACCATCCTCGCATTGTGTTTGTACAGAATAGGTACTTTGATAAACAGATTCATAATGCATTTCAGCCTGCAGGCATTAAATCTCAAGAACAGCCAGAAGAAATGGAGAACTCCAGGAGGATGGTTTTTCTACCTCATGTTGGTGGTATGTCCTTTAAGATTGGCAGGCTGTTCAAGAAACATCAAACAAAATGTGTCATTCAACCTCCATTGTAAGCACTGATGATGCTGGGTTCTGTTAAAGACAATGTAGGTCTACAGAGATTAGGGACAGTGACAGAGTGGGAAATCATACATTGGCCAGACATGTTGCACTGTTAAGGATAGATGAACTGAACATAGCCATCACAACAGACTGGATTAGCCAGAAAAGTCTGCTGTTGCTGAACACTGTCTTAACTTGGGACATACCATGAACTATGGAGAGACAGAGATCCTTTCATAAACTGGGACACCATCTTTAAAGAAGTTTGATTAATAGGGACAAGGGGATTCAGCTCAGCAAGGAATGGCAACCAGCATTGGCATTACTAGGGCATTGTTAGGCCCAGAGAAATGAACCCAGGTCAACACAGATGGGGAATCAGAGTCTGCACACTTAAACGGGTTGCCAACACTCTGTCCACATGCACACTGGGTTAAGATTTGTTGCTGCACTTTTCTTGCGTCGTGCATATGAGGGCCGTGGCCCATTTCTCTGGCAGGGGCACTGGATGTCACCATACTCCATGGTACATCTTTTATGACATTATAGCCCCACCCCTTGGTGCCTGCTCTTTTCTAGCAAGCCAGCATATATATTGGCTAACCACTGCAGCAAGAGGTCATTAAGCATCTGAAGACAAAGAGCAGCTCTCTCATGGAAGCACTGTGCAGCTTCCACAACATTATTTGACACAGTACCCAAAAATGAATGAAGCACTGCAACACTAATTGCACTTGGAAAGATTCTAAAGTTCATCAGACTGACTGAAAAACATATATCACTAACATTCAACGGTCACTTCCAACTAATTTCTTGCACCTTAAACCAAAATGTCCCAAAATATAAAACATAAGAACAGTTCAAAACTATGTACATTAAAAGTCCTACCAAAATTAAAACACCTTAAGTTTCCATGCAAAAAGAAGACAGATTATTTTAACTACACTCTACAAAGTCAGTCTCTTCCACTATGGATAAAATTCATCTTCTGTAAACATACCTACAACTAGTATACAGCTTAATACTCTTACATAAGGTAGCATAAGCTCATGTGTATTATGTTTATATGACAGGAATTTGTTAAAATCATTTAGCACTCAGAAGAGATTGTGTTCAGTATGATATGCTTGCAAAGTTAAGAGTTATAAAGAGGCATATATTCTTTTATGAAAGATTGTAGAATCTCTTCCTGTCATAAATTATATTACACATGCTCACTGAATAGTAATCAATATTAAACTACAAAGTCCAGTAATTTAATGGTTCTATTCACAATAAAAATAATACTGCACGAAATGTGTGTGGCACGTGAAGTAGGTAGTGTGAATGTACATTGAATTATTAGTAACATACTCATATTATGACTCCAGAAGATCATTAATAGGTCAGGTCTGAGGCTACTCAATGCAAATTAAAAAGTAAAATCTGTTGAAATCTCTTGGAAGCTTTAGAGGTAGCATTACAGCAGCAAATGTAGGTCAATCTGTTTTCTATAAAGAGATAGTTTTATAATATATTCCTACATTCTTAAGCTATTGTGATTTGGAAATTTAAAAAATGGTTTGTTCAATTGCTAAATGTTTGGGGTGTCATGTTTTTCACTTATCCGCATATTCAATTGCCGATTTTATTTCAGTTCTCTAACATGATATTTTTTTTTTCTCCTCCCAACAGCTAATTTTACAGGTACATGTCAATACAAGGGAAAGAACTATGAAATCAACGAAGAATTTCATGATGGATGTGAAGCATTTTGTATCTGTGAAGCAACAGGTGTACAATGTGCTCCTATCCAGTGTCCCACAGAATTTGGGCTGGACTTAATAGACCCTCACTGTCTTGAATGGGACACATCAGCATTTGTACCTAGTCCCCCATCTTGCTGCCCATCAGAAGCAATCTGCAAGAACAATGGCTCTTGTCTGTATGAAGGACAACGATTTGACAACTTCGCACAGGTACTGAAAATTTTGTGTCAGCTTAATGAATATAATGATATGGGAATTATTTCCAAGTTCAAAAATTTTCCTATGTTTCTAATACTATACCTAAGCATAAATTAAGAGAAAAGGAAGAAGGAATACAAAATTGGGAATGGCACCAAGAAACAGCAATTCACCTTGACCTATGTCTTAGTAGTCCTTAATCAGCTATAGTGCTTGGTCACTTCCAATGGTTAAGAGATACTTTTGGTGAGAAGGAACAGCAAGACCCTCCCTTATAGCTCCCTAATCTCAAAGCCTCACAGTACAAAGCAAGATTAGTTGCTGTTTAGAACAGCTGTTCTGTAAAAAAATTCGGTACATTCTTCTTACAGGTTTATATGCAAATGGGACAGTTGGCAAATATAGGTTGTAATATACCACATTATCCAGTTATAAGGTGATTCTGAGAATACAGGTTAACCGTTATTTGCAGATTAAATTATCGGAGAAGAGGTCAACATTTTAATAATGTGTACTAGATTAATGTAGGGATCATCTTACACTTAAAAATGAAGCTACAGCAATTGAGGTCACATGTGTATTTGTTTTGAAGCATTTGGAAGGGTTGGATGGGGAAGAATGACATCAGCTTGGCTAAGAACTAGGACAAATGTGAAGAGGGGAGTGGTGAGTGGGTGGCAAATTTGGCCATCCTGCCAACCATGGAAATGTATACCACATACCATGGCTTTTTATGTATATTTACTATGTTTAAACTGCAAATTGCCTGGACCTATTTGTAGTTAGAATTTAAATGACTTCAAAATTATAGAAATACTCATCAATAGTATACATTTCTGCAGGAGATGGTAAAATTCTGGATAGGGGCCAGTGCCATGTTTACATGTTTCACATAGCAATATTATCCACGCTCACTGTGGAGTGTGATGGGAACAAAAGGAGTGTGTCAATAGCTGGTTCTACACAGCCAGTGAGAGAGCAGCAGGCAGACAACATGTTTGGAAGCACAAGACGAAGGATTATTGGCACATTCTCATGTCAATAGAGAGACAAAATGTGCTATGTATTTGGAAAAAAAGCTTTCATTCTCAGATTTCACCATAACCACAAACTTGGAAATTGTAACATATTCAGAAGAAACAGCCAAATATTTGTGGCACCAAAACAGATGCCCATTTCACTAGCACCAATTTAAGCTGTGTGATTAGGTCCTTTCCTAACCTCAACCTCGGAGGTTGCTCAGTATGTATAAGACAAATCCAATGAAGGTTTCTTGATTACTCAAGAAATTATCAAAATAAAGGCACTGGAGAGATAAGAGTTTTTCAACCACAAGCACCATGAAATTCAAAGCAAGTACTGGCTGGTGCTTGAGGATGATGAAAAAGGCAGGGCTTACATTACAACGCAGAACAACTATAGCTCCACATGAGTAACAATTACTTACATATCAGCATCATGTAATCATCAATCTAAGGAAATGGTATGACTGTTTGCTAGGCAATATGGGCAACACTGATCAGACACCTGTGTATTTTGATTTGCCATCAGATGTTACTGTTGATGTGAAGGGCATTAAAAGTGTACTTATAAAATGTTCTGTCAATGGAAAGGCCAGACTAACAGCAGTGCTGGGAGAAGTAGCAGTTGAATGGAAGCTCCCCTCATTTGTGATTCTTCACAGAAAAATGACACTGAAAGCAAAATTGCCTGCAGGACTTACCTAAGGCCAAGGAAAGGAATGGATGACAAGTGAACTGATACTATATTGGTTGAAGGTTGTCTGGAACAGAAGACAGGGACTTTGATTAACAGAAAGGAAATGTTGGTGCTTGATTCTTTCAGGCATATTTCACCCACGACATTAAGGATCCATGGCAAAGAACAAAAACCTAGAAATAGTTCCTGGTGGCTTGACCTCACAACTTGAAGCAACGGATGTTGTTGTGAACCAACCTTTTAAGGTCCACTTGTGACATATTTACAGTGAGTGCGTTCTTCAAGGAGACCAGACTCTCACTCCAGTAGGAAGTTAAAGAAACCCTCAATATCCATGCTGGGCCAGTGGATCTTTAGTGTCTGGAGCAGAAACTCAAGTGAGCCTATCAAGAAAGGATTGAAGAAGTGCTACATGTCCAATGCCATGATGGATCAAAAGTGACATACTTTGGGAGGAGTACCAGCAAGGAAGAATTTGCAGATGATGATGATGATGATGATGATGATGATGATACCAGTGATGGTGGTGGTTACGATGACAATGACGATCGACGACGACGGGGGTGGTGGTGGTGGTGGTGGTGGTGATCAAACCAGTAATACCACAGATGACTGGAACGAGCAAAAAATGAAGTGAAGATAAAAATTTTCATTTCTTTTTGTTTATTTTGTTTCTCTTGTATTATAGAAATGTAGACAATCAGTAGATGACATAATTTAAAAATAGGTAGAATATTAATTTTTTGGGAAGGTACATTGTGTGTGTGTGTGTGTGTGTGTGTGTGTGTGTGTGTGTGTGTGTGTGTGTGTGTGTGTGTGTGGGCGCGTGCGTGCACGCATACGCAAGATGTTCAGTTGCATTTCAAAGTCTTGTCAAAACCATCTGGAACGGATGCAATAAATTTGTGTGGGATACTGCTTGTTATTATTTATATATATTTGTCTTTCTTAGTGTTACTAAGAATAATAGAAAAATATTTTACTTAGATATCTGTGTGAATAAATATCATGTTAATCTCAAATGTTTGGAATTTTAAGAGAATTGTACACAAGAATCAATGTACTTAGGAATGATGAGACACATTTAAAGTTATCTGAGGATGTAGATATTGCAATAATAAATACCTCAGTAGTCAGTTCTGTTGAGGAGGAATAGACATCTCTAAAAAGGGAAATCACAGAATTTGAACAGACAAACTTAGGTAGTTGTAAAGTAACTTGTGAAGAAACCTTGGGTAACAAAAGAAATACTTCAATTAATCAACAAAAGGAGGCGGTACAAAACCGTTGATGGAGAGAGTAATACAGCAGGGAAAGTCAATTAGAAATGAAATAAATAAAAAGTGTAGGGAGTCAAGGTAAAGTAGGTTCAGGAAAACTGTGAAGTAATCGAATTGGTTATCAGAAGAACTGATTCAGCATATAGAAAATCCAAACAACCTTCAACAAATTTAAAAGCAACTGCATCAACATTAAGAGAGCACTGGGAATTCCACAGTTACTCAGAGGAGAGAGAAGATAGGTGGAAACAGTACACTGAAGGTCTCTACAATGGGGAGGACTTATATGATGATATGGCAGAAGAAGAAATAGGAATGACATAGGAGATCCAGTGGAAGGTGGCAATCAATAGCTGAACATGACCTGTAAATACTAAAATTTGCATCATCCATCATGTTTCTTTTGTATCTGGCCTCGTAAATCACAATTTTCAGCGGAATAGGAGAACATGTTAGTAACAAATTGTTTGTCACGTGCCAATGCAATCATTGTATTTTCATGAAATTTGTCACAGCACAAGGGGATAGTTAAAGCTTTTGAAAAGTTGTACACTATTGGATCAACTGAATCATCTTGTTTCTCTTGCAAAATGCAAATAGATGACTAGCAGTTAGAAATACAATATGACACAAAGGATGAGGCATGGCACAGAAGTGATTGATATTATAATAAATATAAAGACACAAACAAGATATATAAAAAGTTTTGGAGCAGGAAAACTCAAGTTAATTATTAGCTACTTATCTTGCTGAATTGAATATGAAGATTGTTGGTCACTTTTATATATCATTCTTGTGTCCTGCATAAGTCCTGAGAAGATTTTTCTTTCATTATTCCTTATCCATATTGACTACAAGGACTTTGCTTTATAAAAGATTTTGTGAAATCTCAATTTTTTAATGTTCTTCATTTATTCATATCACGGTAACACAAAAACTAAACAAAGACTCAGTGACTACATGATCCTCTGCCTCTGACCCTCAAGCATGGAAAAAATACTCTGACTTTCATCGTTGCAGCTGCAATCATTTTTATAACTTTTTGACAATCAACAAAGAGCTTACTTCTTTTCTAATACCTATGATACAATTAAAATTTCATAATCCAGATGATTTTGGTACAAGATTCATGTTAAGGTTGACCTGAGGTTTCAAATTAATATGATTACAATAACAATTTATGATCAGCATTTACCTTTTTTGATGAAATACCAGACTTTCAGTACATTTTTCCTTATTTCCTTTGGGTTTTCTCTTCTCCTATCAAATTAGAATATTAATGAGTATGAACATTATTTCAATATTTGAAAATTTTCCAAAATTAATGTCTTTTTTATGAAAATTACAAGGTGTACAACTTTGCTTCCGCCATTTTTTCCCCCAACATTTGAGGCTTTAATGAAACAAATTGGTTACACATGTATAATACAAAGTATTTTCCATCACTGGTCACTATTTCCTCCCATCTTTCAGACAGTGTACAAATCCCGCATTGAAAAAATTGTTCATCTTTTGAAGCGATCCACAAATTGATCCAATTTGTGGCTTCTTCATGAGATGGGAAGTGTTGGTCAGCCAGGCCATGCGCCATTGATCTAAACAGGTGATAGTCAGAGGGAATAATGTCTGGAATACGGTGGGTGGAGGTGCCTCTTTTTTCACATCTTTGACTAGTACATCCATGACAAGGTCAAAGAGATTTGGGCTGAGAGCAGATCCCTGATGTAGTCCTACTCTCACTGGAAATGCCTTTGTTGCACCTGCACTGCTCCTGACATGTCACATTGCACCTTCATATATGTCTTCTACCACCCTGATATATTTTTCTGGCAGGCATTTACCTCTCAGTTATCTCCATATCTCTTGCCACAGCACTCTGCCATATGCCTTCTCAAGATTAATAAAGGCCATAAGCAGTTTGGCTTGTACTTCTCTGTGCCTCTGCATCAGTTGCCTTAATGTAAATATTGCATCGGGTGATCCTCTTCCCAGCGTAAATCCAAACTGTGCTTCACATACTTCAGTTTCTAGATGCAACCTCTTCTCAATTATCCTTTCCCAGATCTTCATTGTGTGTGACATCAGTTTTATCCCTCTATAATTGCCACAGTTTTGGATATCCCATTTCCCCTTTCATATGGGAACCAGTATACTGCTTCTCCATGCATGTGGCATTCTTTCTCCTTCCCAGATATTCTGCATTAGATCCCAGAGAATATCTGTTCCCTCTTCTCCCAGACTTTCCCATGCTTCTATTGGGATTTTGTCTGCCCCTAGGGCATCCCCATTCTTCATTTTCTTTATCACGTGTTCAACTTCTTCTCTACTTATACTTTGGGCCATTCCTTCATTTACATCTCCATCCTCATACTTCTCTTGTACATTTTCCTCATTCGATAAATCCTATTCAGGATTTTCTCAAGGTTGTGTAATACTACACCTGATTCATCCTTTATCTGCTTCATTGATATTGTGTCCTCAGTCACCTTATCTCTTGCTTTAGCAATCCATAGGAGTTGCCTGCTGTTCTGTATTCTTTCTAGCTCTTCATATGCCTCTTCCATTGCCTCAGCCTTTGCTTTTGCCACTGCTTTTTTCGCCATCTTGTTTGCAGTCTTGTAGGCTTCCCTACCCTCCTGTCTTCCTGTTAAGTTCCATTCTTCTTCTTCTGCATTTTTCTTCACTTTTATTGCTTTCTGAACCTCCTCATTCCACCTCCATGCCTCCTTATCTTTTGGTGGTCCCTTTCAAGTTGTTACATCCAGCAAGTCTTTCAGTTTTTGTAATTACATTGCTATTATAACTCCTTTACATCCTCTGGTAATTTCACTTCCCTTAATACTGTTTCCTTGAATTTTTCTCCTAACACCTCTTATTTCAGTTTCCACCACTTTATTCGTTGTTCTCCTCACTTGATACATTTACGTCTTTTCCCCACTACCATTTCATAATCAGCCACTGTGAGTTTGATCATTGAAAAGTTACTGAGTAACAATAAATATGAGGAGATCAAAAATCAATTTCTGCAGTGCTCTGTGCATTATTTAACAATTTTTCACCAAATCCAACAATCACAGGACAATAATGAAAGAACAGAGGCCAAGAGACATAAGAGGGGTAAAAATCAGTTCAGTAATGCTTCAAGTTGTGCAGAGTGCACAGTGATCTGGAGAGTGGACTGGGAGGGACAGATAGAACAGAGGGAGAAGATGAATGTGGAGAAGAGAGTGGGAGTTTAGTATCTTCGAATGTTCTTTACTCCTTCAATTATTTATATTTCACCAAGAATTTTGTACCTTATTTATCAGGTAGGAGTATCAACACTATAGGAAAAGATAGATTGCTACTTACTGTAAGGCTAAGATGCTAAGTTGCCTTTTAATTGTAACTTGTTTATAATAGAGATAGCACATTTATCCCTACCAATGTCTATTTTTAGTAATTAATCACATTAAAAAAGCAACTGTTACTTGTAATGCACGTAGTTAATAATTAAGTGGAGGACACAAAACACTACAGCTGAATGCATTTGCCATCAAAGTGAATGATTTCTCACTGTATCAGGTACAAAATCATTTAAATGCAGACAATCTCCTCTGATTTCAGAATGAAATCCACCAGGAAACTCCTCTGCTTTACTAAATAAAAGTGAGGAAATTTGTTTTTATATATCCTTTGGCAGAAAACACTTGCAAGTTAATCTGTTTCATAATAAATGAAAATAATATAGCTGCAAATGAAAATTTAGTAAAAATCATCACACAAGAAAAAAAATTCTCAACAAAATTACATTAATGGTGTTCCTGTGTTTTAGTAGAAAGATAATAAATTAACACATCATGGTAATACCTTTGTGACACCCATCACTTTGATCCTGGCCCTGACTCAGCCTGTCGAACTGTTGGCATTAGGGATTGGCATCTGTCACTTGGCAGCTGCAAATGTCATCTCTCTACAATACATTTTTGTGATGCATTTATTCTTGAGACTGTACTGGGCAGGCATTCCAGCAAGACAGTTCTTTTAAAACATTATGTTAATGTGCATTATGTATGGCTCATTTCATTTTAACATTCATTCTTAAAAAGCTTTCTATATAATAGTTAAAAAATTTGCAGGCATATAACTATTTAAGAGCTTGAACTTTTGTAACCAATTTCATACAGTTTCATGTGAACAAATTCAGATAAAGTCAATGGTGAGATTACATTACATTGTTAAAAGTAAAAGCATACCTGACGAAAACATAAAATGTTGTTGGGAGAGCACGAGAGGGGGGGGGGGGGAGAGGGAGAGAGAGAGAGGGGGAGAGAGAGAGAGAGAGAGAGAGAGAGAGAGAGATATTTCAGTTTCCGTACCTCATAGTAAAGGAAATAATCTATTTGCCATGTTTATGAAAATCTTATGAGCCCATCTTTCTTTAACAGCATTTCATTATTATTTAATTAAAAGCATATCTTTTTATCAATCAGATACCAACAAACCTGACAGGATGCGAGCAGCACTGTGCATGTGAATTTGGAAATGTTACTTGTCGTCGTGTGTGTGAACCATTAGGAGACTCGCCACCCCCTGAATTTAATTGTCCAGTGCCACCCATCATTGGATTACTGCCTCATGACAACTGCTGCAGAAGTTGGTTGTGCCCTCAGCCATCAACAGGTAATACTATAAAAGTGCAATGTATTATGTCATTTTAAAAGAGCTTACAAAAACGGGATATACGTAACTCCTATCTTGGTAGTATTCATATAATGGTTGTACACTATGTTCTTCTGGGAGATAGAAGTAATGCCATAAAACTGGCTTTCATTTAAATTAAACAATTGGTAATCCAGGATGGAATGTAACAATATTACAAAAAGGATAGTTTCTACTCACCATATGGCGGAGTTGCTGAGTCACAGATAGGCACAGCAAAAAGACTGTCACAAAATATGCTTTCTGCCAGATGCAACTCACACACACATGACCACTGTCTCTGGCAGCTGAAGCCATACTCAGCTGCAAGAGACTGTGTGTGTGTGTGTGTGTGTGTGTGTGTGTGTGTGTGTGTGTGTGTGTGTGTGTGTGTGTATGTGTCTTTGACAAAGGCCTTGTTGGCTGAAAGGTTATTTTGTGACAGTCGTTTTGTTGTGCCTATCAGTGACTCAGCGTATCCACTATATGGTGAGAAGCAACTATCATTTTCATAATATTGTTTCATTTAAATTATTTCATTTAAAATAGAAAATAAAATTGTATGATTTGATGAGACACTATTGTTTACTATCCTAAATATAAGTGTTAAATTTGTAATCTTATGCTCATATTTTTGAAACTGAATAAGGGTTTTTGGTTACATTTGCCTGCAGTCATTGGGCAGCCTATGTCATTTACCTACTTCTGTTGTAACAATGAAAGAGAATACTATATTGAGTTTTTATCACTAAATCACACCTGATTACCGAGCAAGGTGGCATAGTGGTTAGCACACTGCACTCGCATTCGGGAGGACGATGGTTCAATCCCACGCCCGGCCATCCTGATTTAGGTTTTCCATGATTTCCCTAAATTGCTCCACGCAAATGCCGGGATGGTTCCTCTGAAAGGGCACGGCCGACTTCCTTCGCCATCCTTCCCTAGTCCGATGAGACCGATGACCTTGCTGTTTGGTCTCTTCCCCCAGACAACCCAAACCAACCCATCACACCTGATTGCTTGGTACTATTCATGTCCGAAAAACTCTACCTATGTGTGAGATGGAAATTATATTTTATCTATATAACATTAATATTACTTTCTATTTGCTAATTTTGTTTTTATGTTTTGATAAATTTTAATGCCACTCTCTCTGTATAGTTGTCATATTTTAACTCCTCATTTTGTTTAATAATATTCCCATTGTTCATACAATGTGATTCAGTTGGACACAGTTTAAGAAAACAGAATAGTATTTCAGTTAACATAACACCTTTCAGTTCTGATGATTAACATAAAATGAGGAAAGCTCATTGGTGCAGGGCAGAAAACTTCACTAGCTTTCAAGTGAATTGCTACTCTTATTCCAGTTTAAGTGAACACACACACACATTTTTTAAGTAAATTCACAGTAGTTGGGAGACTCTAGTACTGTCCAAGATAACATTCAGCGTGATATTAATAGAGCAGTCGAGGAGATAATTTACAAAGCTAGTTTGACAATGGTTTTGGGAGTCTGGAATAACATGTTTTATGGGTAACTACTGACATTCTGGATATGTGAGAGATGGACTAGATTACCAAGGCAGTGTAGCTGTGATAGCTACACAGATGGGGAGAGGGGTTTTAAGTATACTCATGGTTTAGGTAAACTATATGCATCCAACACAGTAATGGGCCCTGTGTATAAGGGTTTTAAGCATACTCATGGTTAAAATCCTTGTACACAGGGCCCATACAGTGTCTGATGCAGATAGTTTACCTAAAGAGCTTGTACATTTAAGGACAGTGTTCTGAGAGAATGGATACTCAACCCATCAAAATAACAGTGCATTCTCAGCTAAAACCAAGAACTGGGAAGTTGATAAAGAGGAAAACACACCAGGAAAGTCTCTAGCTTTTCTTCTCGTTTTTGGAAATATCCCTTCAAAATAGCAAGAATCCTTAACAATTTTCAGGTGAAAGTGATTTTCCACCCACCATCTAAGATTTCAGACCTGCTGGGATCAGTGAAGGATAATTTGTTATTATAGAAAGTGGGAATTTACAAAATACCTTGCCAGTGTGGTGTGGCTTATACAGGACAAACAACATGCATAGTGGAAGAACGGCGCACAAAGCATAAAAATTGCACATGCCTTCTGCAGCAGGACATTGTATCTCCAATGGAAATTCAATGGAGTATGATAAAACATTAATTTTGGCTTCAGCAACATCTTTTTGGGACTCTGTTACAATAGAATCTGTTGAAATATTCGTCATGGAAAATCTAATGAACTGCGACAGCTGCTGCCAGCTGGATAATGTGTGGAATCCTATCATCTCCAAGATTTGCTCCAAATGAAGATGCCAATAACTGTGGTGAGTGGCAATGCCAAAAGACAGCTGATCCTTGCAGTTTCACCAGCGAAAGTGCTGCTACTGGGTGGTGTGGTCCTTCTGTCACCGTGACTCTGAGACTTGTGCAGAAATACTACCAGCGTGCTATGTAAGGTGGAGCAGAGAACATCTTCATCAGTCTTTGATGGCTCACCTGAAGATGACTCACAGGTGTCTAGTTGAAATATCAGGGAATGACGTTTACGACTGCCAGCTGCAATTCTGAAATCTCTTTGAACAGTCAGTTTAAAGTTCTATATATGCAATTTTTACTGGTTGTGTCACTTCTTCTGTGCAATCTTTCAATGATTGTATCAATATCCATTTTTATTGTGATATACTGTGAAATTTTGAACATTCGTGAGTGCCGCAATAAACTAGTATTGTTATTGCCAATTGTAGGCTTAAACTAAATTGTGCTCTTTGAAATTTTTTAAGGATGGTAGGCCTATCCTCGTTCAGAACAGTTTGCACAAATAAACATGCATTTTTTGAGAATTTGCAGAAACTGCCAGTGTCCTTTATATAAGCTATGAGCAATTTGTAACAAATCAGGGTTTGTGATTTAGTTATTGTATCAGATTTTCTAACTAACATTTTGTGTTACATCTAGTTTTCCCTTATGAGGCATAGCCCTATATATTATCTCATTTATCGTGAATTAACTGTTTTCAAGTTTGCTTGCAACCATTATTATCATCAAAATGTTTTAGGACAGTAGTAATTTTACCAAAGGTTTTTGTGATGCCATAATAGTAATCTTGTCTCATTTTGCGTATCTCCTTCAATTCTTATAGGGAATTAGCAATATGTTAGCTCTACAGATTAAAAGATAATTGGCAGGTTTAATGTAAAGTCCTTTGTTCACTGCCTTCTAATACATTTCACCAGCCAGAACGCAGCCCCACAGTGAATGCTGTTCTCAAACACAAAATGAGTTGGTTGACATTCACAAACAGCTGGAAATTGCCCTAACTACTGTCAAACAGTTGACAGCTGCTGCAAAGTGGTGTGTTGGAAGAGGTCTTGAGAGCCGTGTACCTCTAATACCTGTACTAGAGGTACCTCAAGTACTATCCTCTCCTGTGGATTCTTTCTCCTCTGCAGAAAGTACTGGATCTGTCATTACCAGTCCACTTGGTGGCAAGTGGCATGTCAATGGTAGATCTAGGCATCCTGTACAGGGTGGATAGGGACCAGGGAGTACTCAGGGTGTTGTACCGATCCCCTAACCAATAAATTGGAGGTGTTGTCTTCCATTGAAACTGACCCAGTTGGACTCACTTCACCTGTTGTGAGGAAACCTGTTTCAGTCCAGCAGCCATTGAGGATGGTGCAACCAACTGCAGATTGTGGTGCACATTGGAACAAATGATTCCTGCCACTTGGGCTGCAAAGTTATTGTTGGGTCATGCCAATGACTAGCATAGAATATTGAGAAGACCAGCCTTGCATGTGGAGTTTCAAAGAAGCCCACAATTTGCAGTATTGTCCCCAGAACTGATCATGGCCCTTTGGTTATGAGTCAAGTGAAATGACTGAACCAGAGACTTCTAAAGTTCTTTGAAAAGCTGGGCTGAGAGAACTGTAGGGTCCCCCTAAATAGGTCAGGTGTGCACTACACATCAGAGGCTGCTACTCAGGTAGCACACAAGGGTTTTTTAGATAAGGAGACTCTCCAGCCAATCCAGAAGTATCAGTGTAAGATCAAAAGAAATGCCTCCCATGGGTGAGAGTATTAAAATCCTAATGGTAAACTGCCAAAGCATTTGCAACAAAGTGCCATATTTTGAAGTGCTCATGAAAAGTAATGAAGCTCACATAATACTAGATACAGAAAGATGGGTGAAATGTGAAATTGATAGCAGTGAGATTTTGGGGGAAAATTTAAGTGTATACCAAAAAGATAGGCAAAATGGGAAATGTAGGTGATGTATTTGTCACAGTAGACAAAAATCTGAAATCCAGCAAGATAGAAATTGAAGCTGCATGTGAAATTGTTTGGGCAAGACTCAGTATCAGGGACGGGCATAAAATGATAATTGAATCCTCCTATCACTCACCAAACTCACCTTGTGTTGTAACCGAAAACTTCAGAGAAAACCTCAGTTCACTTGTACATAAGTTCTCCAATCATATTCTAACTATTGCTAGAGATTTTGATCATCCAACAATTAGTTGGGAAAATTACAGTTTTGTTAGAGGTGGGCATAATAAGACATCCTGTGAAACTTTACTAAATACTTTCTCTGGTAGTTAGTAACCCTACTCATAAGGAAAATATGTTGGACCTAATGGCAACAAATACACATGATCTCTTTGAGGATGTCCACACTGAAATTGGTATCAGTGACCATGATGCAATTGTGGCAACAATGATTACCAAAGTACAAAGGACAGCTAAAACAAGCAGAAAGATACACTCCTGGAAATTGAAATAAGAACACCGTGAATTCATTGTCCCAGGAAGGGGAAACTTTATTGACACATTCCTGGGGTCAGATACATCACATGATCACACTGACGGAACCACAGGCACATAGACACAGGCAACATAGCATGCACAATGTCGGCACTAGTACAGTGTATATCCACCTTTCGCAGCAATGCAGGCTGCTATTCTCCCATGGAGACGATCGTAGAGATGCTGGATGTAGTCCTGTGGAACGGCTTGCCATGCCATTTCCACCTGGCGCCTCAGTTGGACCAGCGTTCGTGCTGGACGTGCAGACCGCGTGAGACGACGCTTCATCCAGTCCCAAACATGCTCAATGGGGGACAGATCCGGAGATCGTGCTGGCCAGGGTAGTTGACTTACACCTTCTAGAGCACGTTGGGTGGCACGGGATACATGCGGACGTGCATTGTCCTGTTGGAACAGCAAGTTCCCTTGCCGGTCTAGGAATGGTAGAACGATGGGTTCGATGACGGTTTGGATGTACCGTGCACTATTCAGTGTCCCCTCGACGATCACCAGTGGTGTACGGCCAGTGTAGGAGATCGCTCCCCACACCATGATGCCGGGTGTTGGCCCTGTGTGCCTCGGTCGTATGCAGTCCTGATTGTGGCGCTCACCTGCACGGCGCCAAACACGCATATGACCATCATTGGCACCAAGGCAGAAGCGACTCTCATCGCTGAAGACGACACGTCTCCATTCGTCCCTCCATTCACGCCTGTCGCGACACCACTGGAGGCGGGCTGCACGATGTTGGGGCGTGAGCGGAAGACGGCCTAACGGTGTGCGGGACCGTAGCCCAGCTTCATGGAGACGGTTGCGAATGGTCCTCGCCGATACCCCAGGAGCAACAGTGTCCCTAATTTGCTGGGAAGTGGCGGTGCGGTCCCCTACGGCACTGCGTAGGATCCTACGGTCTTGGCGTGCATCCGTGCGTCGCTGCGGTCCGGTCCCAGGTCGACGGGCACGTGCACCTTCCGCCGACCACTGGCGACAACATCGATGTACTGTGGAGACCTCACGCCCCACGTGTTGAGCAATTCGGCGGTACGTCCACCCGGCCTCCCGCATGCCCACTATACGCCCTCGCTCAAAGTCCGTCAACTGCACATACGGTTCACGTCCACGCTGTCGCGGCATGCTACCAGTGTTAAAGACTGCGATGGAGCTCCGTATGCCACGGCAAACTGGCTGACACTGACGGCGGCGGTGCACAAATGCTGCGCAGCTAGCGCCATTCGACGGCCAACACCGCGGTTCCTGGTGTGTCCGCTGTGCCGTGCGTGTGATCATTGCTTGTACAGCCCTCTCGCAGTGTCCGGAGCAAGTATGGTGGGTCTGACACATCGGTGTCAATGTGTTCTTTTTTCCATTTCCAGGAGTGTATATATGTTCAGTAAACTAGATTAAAAAAATCAGTAATGTTATATCTCAATGAGGAACTTGAAACTTTCAGCACAGATCAGGAGCATTTAGAGGAACTTTGGTTCAAGTTTAAAGAATAATTGACCATGCACTGGATAGATAGATACATATCCAATTGAACAGTTCATAATGAGAGGGAACCTCCATGGTATACAGTCACTGTAAAAAACTTCTAAAGAAAAATATTACTGCATAATGGGTGTGAAACAAAGTGTAGGGCAATAGATAGAGAGATGCTGAATGACACACATTTGGCTATCAAGAGTGCAATGTGTGATGCCTTCAATGACTACTGTAGCAGAATATTATCAAATGACATTTCACAAAATCCAAAGAAAATCTGGTCATATGTACAGGCTATTAGTGGCATCAATGTTCAAATGTTCCTTTACAAAGGAAAACCCAGGAGAACTGTCCCAATTTAATCATTTTACCACTGAAAAGATGAATGAAATAAGTATAAGTGTCAGTTGTGTTGAGAAATAGCTGAAATCATTAAAACTGACCACAGCTTCAGACCCCAATGGAATCCCTATCAGATCCTATACTGAATCTGTGGCTGAGTTAGCCACTCTTCCCACTATAATCTATTGTAGGTCCCTCAAACAAAAAAACCGTGCCCAGTTCTTGGAAAATGGCACAGGTCACACCCATCTACAAGAAGGGTAGTAGAAATGACCCACAATAATACTGCCTAATATCCTTGATATTGATTTGTTGTAGAGTCTCAGAACATATTCTGAGCTCAAACATAATGAGATATCTTGAACAGAATGACCTGCTCAATGTCAACCAGCATGGTTTTCGAAAACATCAATTACATGAAACCTAACTCGCGCTTTTCTCACACGACATACTGAAAGCTTTGTGGGACCTGTACACGATAGGACTAACAGGGGATAGGGGATACTGAATGTATACAGAGATGGGCAGCATGAATGGTCATAGGTTTGTTTAATCCATGGGAGAGTGTCACAGGTACTAAAGGAATTGAAACAGCAGACTCTTGAAGACAGATGTAAACTATCCTGAGAAAGTAGGATAATTACTGCATGCACATAGGCATTCAAACAATCTTTTCTCCCATGCTTCATAAATGAATGGAACAGGGAGAAACCCTAATGACTGATACAATGGGATGTATCCTCTACCATGCATCTCACGATGGTTTGCAGTGTTCAGATGTGGATGTAGATCACAATTACAGTCTGTCTAGCAGAATTTCTTTTATTTAAGTCCCAATTAGTTTCTTCCTTGTTTCACATGAATGGTACCTTCTTGTTTAACCTGATTACCTTTTTTATACATTGTTCTAGTATGTGCATAGGTGTCAAAATGCTCATTTACAACACTTTTGCTACATTACTATAGTCTCTAATAACCAGATAAAAAATTGTATTGGGTTCAGAGTCGAGTAAAACTTTTGTAGGACAGTACTTTAGCCATACATATTTCTTTATTGTATCCACAAATATTTTATGACAACTTCAATTGCAAATTAGTTTGTACTGTGGTATGATTTATTATCATTTCCACCTGTGTTTCATGAATGGGTGAAATTTCAAGCAGAGATAAAGTTTGTTTTTGGGGATATTTTTTAGTTTATCATTATCATTTGCTCTGGTGACATATGAGCCAAATGTTAGCCTTTCTTGGTAGGGAGGCTGCAAACTGTTAGCCTACCTGGTGAGTCATTACCAAAGGTATAAGTAATTTAAGGTGTGCCCCAAGAAGTGTGTTGGGGCCCTTGTTGTTCATGCTGGATATTAATCATCTGGCTGACAGTAGATAGTAATAACTTCAGACATTTTGTAGATCATGCAGGTATCTATAACAGAATACTATTTAAAACAATCTGCACCTATTTCCAGACAGGTGTTTGTAAGATTTCAAAGTGCTGCAAAGATTGACAGTTTGTTTTAAATATTCAAAAATGTGTAGTTGTTAAAGTCACAAAATGCAGAACAGTAGAATCCTGTGACTACCCCAACAGACAACTGGAATCAGTCAAGTCATACAAATACCTGGGTATAACAATTTGCAAAGACACAAAATGGAATGATCACAGAAGCTCAGTTTAAGTAAGGCAGATAACAGACTTCAGTTGTTTACAGGACAATGGGGAAAATGATGGCAGTCTACAAAGGAAACTACTTAAAAATCATGTATGCAGGCAGTAGAACTATTAATTACAAGCATTGCATCAGCATTAAAGCACCATGGTCATACACAAGTAACATCCTGTGATCTGAGTAAAGCCTTTGATTGTGTTGACAACCATTTTTTGTTCTCCAAAATAGAATGCTATAAAATTTGTGGCAAAAGTCTGAAACTAATGAAATCATATCTTAATAAAAGAAAGCAGGTGGTGAGTTCAGGAGCTTAGTTACCAAACACACTTGAGATCCAACATGGAGTGCCACTGGGATAAAAATTAGGACCTCTTCTATTCCTGTTATAAATAAATGATGTATCAAATAATACAAATGTAAAGACAAATGTGTACACAGATGACACTACTTTTTTGTCTGCAAACTATGTATTTGGAGACCTTGTCAGAAGAATGAATTTGGTGAAAGAAAGTGCAGCATCCTGGTCCAGTGCGAATGGTTTACTGTTAAATGTAAATAAGACACAGAATATGTGGGTCAGTCTGTCAAAGACTACAAAAATAGATAAGTAAAATGTACAATTTTTAGGCATTACACTTATCAACAAACTAACATGGAGCACTCAAATAAAACAAGTGACAGTTATCAAGAGTAATATACTTGCTGAAGTAACTGATGTCATGTGTCACCTTTGAACTTGTAAGGACAGCATATTTTTCCTTTATTCAGTCTATTTTAAAATTTGGAAAATACTCTGGGGAAATAACTGTAATTTATATATTCTGGAAAGTCTTAATTACATACTCACTAAACTACCAAATGTGAGTGGAACAAATCAAAAACCTGATTATTATAAAAGAACAAACAGTACTGTGCTCTTACCACAAAACAGACCATCAAAAGCAAACAATAGTCATATCTACATGGCAATCAAAATATATAACTGTGTAAACAAGTCACAAGCATTCCAGTCAAATTATTTAAGGAAAAACTGCACAGCTTCTTGCTAGTAAACTCATTTTATTTTTTAGAAGTAGTTTTAGAAATGCAAAATACAACCATGTAAATAATGTCAATACATATTTTATAACATTAATAAGTAAATGTACTGATGAAATCTATTGCATGGTACAAATGCCTAATAACTAATAAAGAATCTGAACCTGAATCTGAATCATACCATCTGAATAATCCCATGGGAACTGCACCAAATATAACAAAGGATACTGAGCTTACATAAAGGAGGATGGGAAGAATGGTCACATGTTTGTTTGACTCCTGGGAAAGTATGATGAAATTGTTAAAAAGACTTAATTGGAAGGCTCTTGGAGACAGATGCCAGTTACTAATGAAAACCTGTTTACAAAGTTTCAAGAATTCACATTAAATAAAGAATGTAGAACTACATTTCAGACCCCTATATTCTGCTTCTGTAGGGGCTGTGAAGACAAGATTAGGCTAATTACAGTGTCATTTAAGCAGACATTCTTCCCATGCTCCACAGGAAATGGGAGAACAAATAATATGTAGTACTATGCTAAGCACCTTCTACCATGCACATCAGTGGTTTGCAGAGTGTATATTCTAATGTAACTATCAGACTATTCCAAAAGAAAGTTAGTCAGGTGATTTAATTGGTACTTCAACATTACATATTACCACATGTCATTAGCTACTTGAATGTTATAAAAAATTGTACTTAACTTTAATTTAGGTATGACAGGTCCTGGATACTTCATAATAAGATAATAACCTGACAACATTGGAATATGTCTTTTGATTTATTGCTTCCAGATGCAGCAGATAAATTCACATACTTTTACAGTACCCGCTATTACATTCTATTTCTCTGATAATTTTAAATCCAATCTTCAAAACCATAACTGTACTGCCAACAACCATGCACATTTACCAATTGTAAATAGAACTAACAACAAAAGTAACTGACACCAACCCCTACATAGACAGATAACAATTTGTGGTGAAAATTATACTATTGATTCTAGAATATTGTAAATGTTATAATGAAACACTACATAGTCATAAAAACTTGGTTGTGACTCTGTTTTATAACAGAAGGGTAAATCTTTGACACCGTCAGATTTTTAACATAAATTGTTTTTATGCAAAATTTTAATAAAGATAGTGTTTTTAAACAATTGCTTTTCAAATGTTACAACTATTGCTAAAGTGCTTAATTATTTTAATTATTGGGATTTACTGAGGTACATCCAGCTGTCTTGTAGATCATGTTAAAGATTATTGTGTACTGGACAATTACAATATCAATAATTAGTCATGACATTACATAGTGCTTTTCTTGAACTTGCTCTCCATTAATTTTGTAAAACTCCAGTACACAAGAGAACCATGATCTTTCTTAATCTGGGTCATTTTCTTGCCTGGATCATAATTTTTCCCTCACCTAACACATTATGTATTTTATATTACTGCTGTTCATTTGAACGTATGACAATACAACTTATCTCTGTGTTAGCTGAAGCAATAATGAAGGAATAGTCATGGGCTCACAACTGTAAAACAACAATGGAATGGTACTAGATAATGTTAGTTGTGGTTAGCGCACTTTACGTATAGGCATGCTCACTAATGGGTTAAAAAACTTTGCTCCTCCTCTCCTGCTACTCATTTTACTGCAGTAGGATTTCTTCTGAAGTTACTGAATGTACCAACAGAGCACGTAGTAAAATCTTGCCATTTAAAAATACCATAAAAGCAAGACGCAAATACTATATTGACTTTTTACCATTTCAAAAATCTTGTGAATAGCACGCATATGTAACTGATACTGTAATCATAGTATACTAATAGCAATACAGAAGCCAGGGAAAGAACTGAGGATTTTCTCTTTTAGCTAGTGCAAAGACGAAGGACTTTGCTCAGAAAAAATAAAGGGACCATAAATACTGATCTTCACCAATATTACAATAATGGAAATTCTAAGCAGGAAACAATTAACATAAACAAGGAAAGGCACCCATTCAGCTGTAGCTGGGTGTTGCATGGCTCATTGAAAGACGTGAAAACACACATGCAGTACTATTTTTATCACTCTTTGTATAAGGGGGGCCTCAAGCACTGAAAAAAGAGCAGTAGTTAAAAAAACTTATAATGACTCTGTACTGTTACTGTTTCTGTGTGCCACATATCAATCAGCTTCATGTGAATTGTTGCTTTTCCTCGTTTTTGTTTACTGAGTCCCTGCCAATGAATTGGCAGCACACTAGCAGCCTAAAAATTTCTGCATGTTGCAAAAGACCTAATACAGCCCATTAATATAAAATTATCAACAGATATTCATTAGAAGTGTAGAGACTCATAACTTTAGTTTATATGAGTCCCTGAAAATGAATGTGTCAGTATTTATAATTTATTATTTTCTTTAATGTTTAATAGCTTTCTGATGCTTAAATTTGTTTTCTTAACAAACAGATATTTTGATAAAGATATTAATAACTGATGCAACTGCTTAGAATTAATTCACAATGACAAAATGTTGACACTTGTTAACTTTGGTGAATAGCCTGCACACAACAATTTCTCACTTTGTCTAATTGTCTTGATTTTCTAAATTACCATTACATGTTTAATGTTTTGGACATAATTCTACTTTTTTACATAATTTTTTGAATTTTTTGCACCACCATGGATCCTTGCTCCTCCCATCTGCATCAATACAGAAAAGTTTCCTTATCCCTAGCCAGATCCCAGTCCCACATTCTGTTCCTGTGTCGTTGCTTTGCTCATGAAATCCCCCCTAATGGCCTTATCATCAAATAGACCATCTCTGGTTGCCACACCTTCTTTCACAATGACCTCCACCTGTTCAGATTTGGCCAATCCTTAGCCCTCCCCAACATAGTCCTGCAAAACCATATCAACCAAGCCCAATCCTCCTTGCAGTACCTTCTCTCCATCCGCAAAATTCTCCTGCTATGTAATTCCAAATTCCTGGAACCCCTAACACTCATTGAAACTTGCCCTGCAGGAACTTGAGCAACATGCACAATGCCACGTCAAAAAGCTTTCCATCCTGCTCACTTCCTATTCCCACCTTGGAGTACCATTGTCCACCACCTCTACAACAACCTGCAAACCTCCCCCATGTCCCATCATAGCTTACAAACCATGTCTCGCAGACGTACTACGCTTACCCCACCCTCCAAAACTCCCACCACCACACAGAACCCAGAACCTAACAGACCCACAACACAGTCATGAACCTTCCTTCCAGGAGCCTTAATCCCACAGAAATATCAGTCCTTTCCAAAGGCCTCACCTTCCGCCCCCCTCCCAAATTCAGTCACGCAGGACTTGTTAAAGACCTTCTCTCCTACTCTCGGTCCCTACAGTGGAAACACTTTTTTGCCACCAACCCGACCAATCAGGCTCAACCAAAGACCAATATTGAACCTTGCCTAACTCAGTTCAATCCTCTATCCAACTGTGATACACTCCCACTGCCTCCAAACTGCCCCCAGTTAACTTCCCATAATTTCTTAACCTCGAACCTTGCTTCAGCATTGTTCCCCAAATCCCTCAATATGCAAACTAACCTTACATCCACAGAAAGAACTGCAGTCCACCATCTAAAAACTGATCCTGGCCTTATAATCCTACCTGCAGACAAAGGTTCCACCA
Source organism: Schistocerca nitens (assembly GCF_023898315.1). Taxonomy (NCBI): domain Eukaryota; kingdom Metazoa; phylum Arthropoda; class Insecta; order Orthoptera; family Acrididae; genus Schistocerca; species Schistocerca nitens. The sequence continues at coordinate 623,162,909 of NC_064614.1, read as the reverse complement.
CCATTGTTTTGAACCGTAAGGATTACATGGCGGAAGGACTTCGTCAGTTGTCAGATATATATCCACCTTCAAAACTTGCCACAGTGACCCCATTCTGGTAATCCAGCAGGATCTCCAGTCACTAATCAAATCTTTAGGCCCATCCCAGAACCCCTCCCCAGAGTCAACCTCTCTACTTACCCCACCACTCCCCACACTCCCATCTTCTACATACTTCCTAAGGTCCATAAACCCACCCATCCAGGACGACCAATTGTGGCCGGTTACTGTGTCCCCATTGAGAGAATCTATGCTCTCATAGACCAACACCTTCAACTGATTACCTGGAACCTACCCTCCTATATAAAAGATACCAACTGTTTCTTCCACTGACTCTCCACAGTTCCTGTACCTTCACCACACGGTGCCCTGCTCGTCACTATCGACGCCACCTCCCTGTACACTAACATTCCAAATGCCCATGTTACTGCTGTTGAACACTACCTTTCCAAACGCCCTATGGATTCCAAACCAACAACATCCTTCCTAGTCGCCATGACCAACTATATCTTCACCCACAATTACTTCTCCTTTGAAGGCATTACCTACAAACAAATCCAGGGTAAGGCTACGGGCACCCGCACGGCACCATCCTATGCCAAACTATCTAGAGGAATCCTTCCTAAAAACCCAGAATCCTAGACCCCTCAACTGGTTCAGATTCATTGATGACACCCTATCCACATTCCTCCAGAACCTCAACAACCTCTCCCACATTTGCTTCACTGGGTCTACTCAACCCAACAAGCCACCTTCCTAGTTGTTGACCTCCACTTCAGAGATGGCTACATCAGTACCTCCATCCATATCAAACCTACTAACCACCAGCAATACCTCCACTTTGACAGCTGCCACCCATTCCATACCAAGACGTCCCTCCCATACAGCCTAGCCACCAGTGATTGTCACATCTGCAGTGACGAGCATTCCCTCTCAAAATATACCAAGGGTCTCACTAAAGCCTTCACTGACCGTAATTATCCTCCCAACCTTGGACAAAAACAAATCTTCTGTGCCTTATCTTTCCAGTCTCCCACCACCTCCGAAACTCCCACAGTCCAGCCACAAAGGAGCATTCACCTCATAACTCAGTACCATCCGGGACTGGAGCAACTGAATTACATTCTCCACCAGGGTTTCAATTACCTCTCATCATGCCCTGAAATGAGAAATGTCCTGCCCACTATCCTTCCCACCCCTCTTACAGTGGTATTCCGCCGTCCACCGAACTTACACAATATACTTGTCCATCCTTACACAACCCCTGCTCCCAATCCCTTACCTCATGGCTCATACCCCTGTAATAGACCTAGATGCAAGACCTGTCCCATACATCCTCCTACTACCACCTACTCCAGTCCGGTCACTAACATCACCTATCCCATCAAAGGCATGGCTACCTGTGAAACCAGTCATGTGATTTACAAACTAAGCTGCAACCACTGTGCTGTATTCTATGTAGGCATGACAATCAACAAGCTGTCTGTCTGCATGAATGGCCACCGACAAACTGTGACCAAAAAACAAGTGGACCACCCTGTTGCTGAATGTGCTGCCAAACATGATATACCTCATCTCAATGACTGCTTTGCAGCCCGTGCCATATGGATGCTTCCCACCAACGCCAGCTTCTCTTAATTGCACAGTTGGTAACTTTTCCTGCAATACATCCTACATCCTACATTCCCATAACTCTCCTGGCCTCAACCTTCGTTAGTTACTGTCATCACCTATCCAGCCCCCTCCCTGTTCCCACTCCAGCACTACACAGCCGTCATTTCACTGCCACACCCAGTCTTTTAATTTCTTCTTATTTCTCACCTTACTGCTACTTACACCCCCCCCCTCCACCTTCTCTCCTGTCCCCCATCTAAACTACAGCACTTCACTGTCTGCCATCCTCACCATACAACCCCCCCCCCCTCCCCGCCCCAGCCTCCTCCTTACCCCCACCCAGTTGCCACCCCCATCATGCACTGGTGCTGCTGCCCACAATGTGGTTTCAGTTGTCTGAGACTGCAGGTGTGTATGCAAGTTGCATTTGTGTGTGTGTGTGCGTGTGTGTGTGTGTGTGTGTGTGTGTGTGTGTGTGTGTGTGTGTGTGTGTGTGTTGCTGACAAAGGCCTTAATGGCCGAAAGCTATAATTGTGTGAATTTTTGTTGTGCCTATTGCGACTCAGCATCTCCGCTATATGGTGAGTGGCAACTTTCCTTCTGTAATATTGTCATATTTAATGTTTGTGTTACCTGGTAGCCTTAAGCTAACCTCTATTCTTATAGATATCTGCACTGAAGTCATAAATCATTTCTGAAATAATGTAATTAGATTTCAGTCCCTGACTCTTACTGTACTGTTTCAGGGACAGACACTATGGACAGACTGCTTGGGACAGAACACAGACATCACCAGTTAGACAACTCTTCCCATGTCTCCCCAGATTCAAAACTTGTTTACCACCCTTCACTTTCCCAGTCACCATCACAAGATTTAACTTCAGTAACAACACAGGAAGGTACCCAGTCTTCAGTGTCAATGCCTATGGAACATTTCCAAGAAAATATCAGTGAACAAAAACCTTCTCATGTTTTTCAGGGGCCTTTTGCACCTGATCATTTGTCACAGCCTCCTATGATGGCCACAGGAAATAAATCTCATGATGTTCTTGAGTACATTCCAAAAACTCCTGTTCTTCCCTTGCAGGAAACTGACTTGGTTGACCACAGACATAATGACTTCATTAGTCACATGACTTCTAATGCCAAACAGCTTGGAAGTGCAATGGATGGTGGACAGCTTGACTTGGATGACCATACTTCTAATAGCTTTCTGCCCACTGTAACTTATGGAAAACATGAAACAAACATTTTAAACAATATCTCGGTTAAAAATTCAACAGGCTTAACTAAACCGGATACAACTGACAGTAAAGCTGGAATGACTTCTACTGGATTGCCAGGTACAGACTTGCTACTGAAAGAACTTGATGCTGGACAGAAAAATGCAACACAACCTGGGCCTGTTTCCAAAATAAATGACTCCAAATCCAAAGTGTCAGAACAAATTTACATAACTCCTGCACCCTCCCATGGTGTCTCCAGACCAGTGGTGAAAAACCCTGAACACAATGACTTCAAAATTAAACATTTAGGTTTTCCACAAATACCTACAGAATTTCATCCTCCTGAACAGTACCCAGACTCTCTAGAGGAACAACTAATAAGAGAACTTCAGCAACAGGGACTTCTTCCTCCAGGTGCTAAGGTACAAGTTTCTCACAATCCTGTCCACCCTCATGAGGTATTTTATCACGTGCCAGGTACCACAAGTAATGGTGCTGGTTCACATGAAATATTTTTGCAGAACCCTGATATTATAGATCCACACCATAGCCAGAATTTTGCCCAATCGCCTCCATACATCCCAGATAAAATACCAGCTCCTCAGAAAGCCTTACCACCACATACGTTCCATGGAGAATGGTTGAGTTCATCAAATCCACAAGGATTTAATGATGTTGTTATTCCAAACACTGCTTCTCAGCAGACAATTCCTAAAGGTGCAAGAGAACGAGACGCTTTACCAAACACTGCTCCAGACTCCAATAGATTTCCGAATGATAAACTTGCTTACATAAACTTAGCACAAAAATCACAATCATCATCAGCTGATATTATGTCTGAACATGACATTTTAGGAAAGAAATCTACAGGGCAGAAACCATTCCAACCTAATCCTCTCCAAATCCCTGAAGACTTTTTGTACCACATTCAACAGCATGCTGCCCCCCAAGCACCCCTTTACAACTCACAGCAGGGGACCATGGTGTCACCTCACAGTCACCCTCGTGGTCCTCCGACCACTCCTGAGGAGCTACTGGCGCGTCTGCACCAGCAGGGTCTTCTTTCTGACCCTCGAAACCATTCAGGTACCTGCCCTCAATATCTGCAGTAGATAGAACTGCGGTGGTGGATCCATTAAATTATTGCAGCAGCAATGTAGTGGGACAGGGAAAAGATATATTTATATTTGTGATTGGTGGAATGAGGAGCATGAGTGCTGTGATGTTCTGTAGTGGTGGCCAACTTTTAACTTTACAAGCAAATTGATTATTCCATTGACTTGGGGCAGTTCTGGTAGCCCTAGGCTCTAAATTCTTTTATTTTTGTTGTGTAAGTAGTACTACAGGTGCAGGTACCCTACAGCATTTAATTTTATATTTAAGTTTTTAACGCTGTAATTAAAAATGTCCAGAGTGGTGGAACAGTACAACCCATTTGTTATGCTTTCATTGAAAACTTATGCTTGCCTCAATATAAAATTGTTGGAGACATGGAAGGGTGGTGCAGTGCTGGCTATAAAATTCTAAGATTTAATTTTATGTAATTCTGTCCTTTTTAAATACAAGATTTCCAAAATATAATCAAACATTGAGGGTGAGTTTTACACAGTTATAAATTGCAAAAGATATATCTACTTTTTTTTTCTTATAAATTAATTACGTGCATAATGGAGTATAAATGGAAGTGACCATATGTTAATTTCTTAAATAAATCCTGTAGTATTATGTTACGTGGATTTAACTTTGTTGGAAAATTACTGACATCTAATCACAAGTTTCTGCTAGTGTTGAGAGTTCTCTGGATTACATACAAATGGTATAAATAAGGCTCAGTGCTGAAACAATTCATTGTGAAACCAAACAGAAGAGCTACAAATGATATTGAATAGACCAAAAGAAGTAAATGAAATCTATGTGATAAAACAGTCTGAGTAGAAGATGTATTCAGGATAATTGCAAGGAAAAAATTGTATACTAAGTCCAAATTTAACAAATGCTTGTGAATCATCTGATATTCTTGGAGCATAATACAACTTTGAAATTGATGAGTTGTTTTAAATGGTGGAACCCAAATAACCTGCTGGATAATTGTGTACATTTTAGATTTTGTGACACATGTGAACATGATACCAAAGTGAACATTAATTCTTGTAAAAGGTCCATAACTACTTAAAATTGGTACCAGGAAGAGACATCTGATGTATTTATGACTTTTATCAATTAACGGAAGAATGAGGAGGCATTCACAAGGTCACAGTGTTATTTTGAATACGGAAACTGAATTCTATTTTAAATAATCTGAGCATGTTCTTTAATTGGACTAAATTTCCTGGTATCAAGTGTGCAGGTTGTTGTTTGTCCTCTTCGGGATAAAATATGAGTAACATTAGAAGAAAAGGATGATAAAAGGTTTGTGAATTTTTTTACCAATGCTGATGAATTCCACAGAGAGAAATAACCAACTTTATTCTCTCAAACACACTTTATAATCATGCAGTCACATGAAACATAGCAGAGCATTGAAAACAACAACAAAAGTACTGGTTCCAAAGCTCACTGACTCTGAAGGTAGAACACTCCTCATTCCAGAGTCACTGGCAATCAATGGTCACCACAGGTTCTCAGCAAAACTCATTGGTAATTATATCTGTAATATCTGTTCATACTAAAACAGTTTCCCAAGTAGGAATACAACCAGTATGTATTGAGGCCTGTACTGTTGTCTTTGTGCTTTAAGACAATTGTTTCAGGAATTGCAACAGAAAATAGTTTCAGGAAATGGAAACCTGAGTACAAGTTATGATCTCATCTATTTCTTTCTCTCCAGTCATATAATCTTCATTGAATAATGTTAGAAAATTGATTTGATATCTGCATGCATGCTGCTTTGGTGAGGTGTGTGGGATATTGGTTCACAAGTAATGATGATAGGAAAGACTGATCAAAAGTGTGAGAATGCCATCAGAAGCTATGATTGAGGTATTTCTTTCAGTGAAGGCAAGAGGAAGGTTAACATATGTTCTGAGATAATTTAGGGGGAATAGGAAACACTCTGTATTCAGCCAGCAGTAAGGTAAAGACAGTTTAAGTGTGCTTGATACTGAGGCAGAAATAAGCATGGTTGTTTCTAGAGATATTGAATGTATGCCAACAATGTGCTATCTTTCCCTTCAAGCTAAATAAGCAAAAACTGGAAATTTTATTTGGAAGACAGATTGTATTCAGCAAAAATGAGACAGTGAACTTGAATCACACCATGTAGTGTGTCTTTAATATGAGATTATAGATATGAATGAGCGAAGGAAAATAATGATTGAAAGAGCAGTCTACCGGGTCACCTTAAAAAAGTAAAGGCTAGCAATAGATAGATACAGAAGCAGTTGTATCAATAATCACTATGTAAGATAAATGGATATCTATCCTCTCAATAATTTTGATTCTATCCAGGACTTTCCATTACTGTGATGAATGAAGGAAAAGGTTGGCAACATAGTAATTGAATAAATACCTCTTCCATCTTTCCTCTTTGCATCATCATTTTTGAAAGAGATTTTTTTACTGTCTTTCTTTAACATCTGTTTTCTTGCTGATGCTTTCAAAATTTCTTCTATTATTAATATTCTTTTATTTCCCTCTTTATTGCTATTAATACCATATTTCCTCCTTTCAGGTTCCATCTCCTTATTGCTTGATCATGTATTGTTGTTAATTTCTGGGAGCTTTTGGTGGTGACACATGTAACATTGCATTTGCATCAGGAGAAATTTCACATGACGAGTACTGTTATTTTTGAAAGAGATATGGTTTTCTGAAGTTAAGTGCAATATGTCCCTATTAGCATCATGGTTTCTTTATCACAAGCTAATCCTCATCATCATCATCATTTTGATCAACTGAATTTTAGTAGTATACAGGATAAAGGGCAAGTATAATAAATGGCAGGTATAATTCTAAAGTTGTACTTCAGTAATGCCACTTATATTACAAATACTTTAAAAAAAAAAAAAAATCAGAATTACTAGGTAGTTTCATGGGGCATTCCATGTTAGGAGGAGGATCATTATTTTGTGATTTCTGATAAATTTCGAAGAGGTTTATTTTAATAAGAGAGTTTGCAAAAAGTTAGTGAAAGGATCTAAGGAGTTAATACAACATATACTAGTATTTGCATAATTGGAGAGAAATGTCGATTGCCCTTTAACTACTTACCACATAATAAAGCCTCAGACTATTTACCCTCTTATACCACAAAAATCTTCACCAGTTCCTTATTTCTTAAAATGAGAGCTCAAAGTAAATTGACTTTTATACTGTTTGTAATTGTGTGTGTGTGTGTGTGTGTGTGTGTGTGTGTGTGTGTGTGTGTGTGTGTGTGTGTTGACCTGAGCATAAGTTAGTTCAATTAGTGTGTAAGTCTAGGGACTGATGACTTCAGCAGTTTGATCCCTTAGGACTTCACACACATCTAAACATTCTATCTTAGGCTTTAAAGTTCATACAATTAAGTTCATGGCCTGTTACAGGATTTGGGATAGATAACCTGCCACCAGGATTTCCAAGACTACCCTCACAGAAGACAGGTTAGTATGTTCAAAATGACATTTCATAATTATTCACTGTAGTCCTGTTCCAAATGAATTAATTGCCCTACAGAAAATAGGAGGTCATGCTGAAAAGTAATGGCCCTGAATTTTTTGTGTGAAAACTTTAAAGGCTTTGTAAATAAAATAAACTTTATTAATATTCTACAGCTATGTTCTTCATGTATACATATTTATTCTCAATTTAGTCACCCAGGTGCTGAACAGATTTTTCCCAACGTTGATACCATCACTGTAGAATGTTTGACATTGTTGACAGAGGCACAATCTACTTAATATTGCCATGTTTCATTATTATCAAAGTGAAGTCTCCAAAGGTGTTCTTTAAGTTTTGGAAACAGATAAAAATCAATGGAGCCCAGTTGAGACAGTATAGAGGATGACTGATGACGGTGAACACAAGATGTCAGATTGTTGCAGATGTCACAGTGCTTGTATCTAGTCTGAGATTGTCAAGCTGAAGGAGATGGTGCTCCATGTGTGGATGAAGTTTTCTGCAGTCAGTAACTCAACTGCAGCACACTTTTTTCCATGCACTGACACAGTTATGTTACACATTACAATTCAGAGCCTTCTAGTGGTAGAGGGTTGCAGCTTGAGTCACTGAAGTGGGAAAATTGACTGGGTAATATGCATGATATATAATACCTCAACCAATATTGACAACAGAATAAAAATTTCAGAGGTATTACTTTTCAGCAGGCCCTCGTACATGTATATTAATATATGACTGCTATTCTACTTATCATTTTCATGTAAGTGTTCTGTTTCTTTCTTGCATACAGGTGACATAACAGTCCATATCGTGGAGGCTGTGGATCCCACATCAGTCCGGCTTGTGTTTTCTGTACCTCCAGTGTTGGTTGGTTTACATGGTCGTATAGAATTAAGATATACATCTGATAAAGGGTAAGCTGATATGACACTCTTCATACTTGGTTCTCTTTTTGTTGCTGTTTTTTAATGTTCCCAAAGGTTTTTGAAAGAACAACTTGAATTCAGTAAAATTAAAAACACAGTCATTTAAAATATAGCACATCATAATATCCTTAATATTTATGATGTGTGGAGAATGCAACCAAGAAAAGTTCCTTAGCTTTTCAGTCACAGTTCCCATACAGAAAGGAGTTACATTAAATCGTTAATAAACTATTAGTAGTGTTAAGCCACCTTATCGTGTGTGGTAGGGGGTACTTTGTGTACCACTGTCACATCCCCTTTTTCCTGATCCAGACATGTTTGATTCAAGGAATAACAATTGCTGGTAAGCCTCTGTGTGGGCATGAGTCCCTCTAATTTTATCTTGATGCACTTTCCGCAAGATATGCTCAGCAGGAAGCACTATACTGATTGATACTTCTAGGAAAGCAAGCTTTCAGAACTTCAACAGTAGACCATACCATGATGCATAATGCCTCTCTTGCAGCATCTACTAATGAAGTTGGCTGAGCACCTCTTTGACACTTTCACACATATTAAATAAACCCGTTACAAAACATGCTGCTCTTCTTTGGATGTTCCCTATTTCATCTATCAGTCCTGTCTGGACAGATCCCATACTGATAAGGAGCATTCAAGTATTGGTTGAATGAATTTTTTGTAAGCTACTTTCTTTGTTGGTGGACTATATTTCCTGGGGATTCTTCCAATGAATCTGTCTGGCATCTGCCTTACATGCAATTAATTTTATGTGGTGATTCCACTCCATATTAGTCTGTTCACATACTCCTACACATTTTATGGAAGTAACTGCTTCCAGTGATTGTTTTGAATTCGTGTAAGTTTCCATTTGAGGCCACTGATGCAGCATATATGCAAAACAGTGTGTAGGCAAGGGATTAGTGTGACATTCTTGTCTTTCCTATGAGTTTGCAGTAACTGTGTAAATGTGAATTATAGTGATGTTATTACCAAATGCATCCAAACAGGACCAACATGCTGTTATTCTTTCATGGCTGCTGAAGGAAAAACACTAATAAACATCCATCAGAAAATGAAGAATGTGTATGGGACAGCATGTCTGTTGAAAACCACCATTTCAGAATGGTGAACCAAGTTCCGTGCTAGTCGCGATTTGAAACAAGATGCCAGTCGATCTGGGAGGCTAGCCTCATCCATTTTGGACAAGTGGGAAACACTTGAGCACCCACCCTAATAGTCTCGATCTTTCCCCATGTGATTATCAGGCCTTGGTTTCCTTAAAATGAATCAATGATTCCTGTTATACGAGTATGTGTAGCAGGCAGTTAAGGGCTTCTTCACACAGCAGGACATGGTGTTTTACCAAATGGGATGATTAATCCAATGCTCACAGCAATTTTGCCTTACTGGCATACTGATTATGGATTGTATGGCCTTTGAATGCAAACTTTTGAGATCACCTCTTATGCAATAAAAGTCTTCCAGTCTACGTATTTACAATACATTATATTTGTTTATGTTAAGGGTCAATTGTCATTCCCAACACCAAGCATTGATCTGCTGCAGGTCTTCCTTCATTTCGCTACAATTTTCTATTGTTGCAACTTACTGTATACAACAGCATCCTCCACAAAAAGCATCATGGAATTTCCAATGTTACCTACTACATCATCTATATATACTGAAAAAATTAGTAGTCCTATAACATTCCCTTGGGGCAAGTTACTTTTATGTCTTAAAACTTCTCTCCATTCAGAATGATATGCATTATTCTATTTGCTAGAAACCTTTCAGTCCAGTCACACAGTTGGTCCAATGTACCTTATGTTTGCAATTTGTTCATTAGGTGGCAATGCAGAACTGTATCAAATGCCTTCCAGAAGTCAAGTAATGTAGGGTCTAAATGGGCACTTTTAGCTACTGCTTTCTGGGTTTCAAGGCTGAAGAGAGCAAGCAGGTTTCACATGATCATTGTTTTTGGAGATCATGTTGATTCTTACACAGGAGACTTTCAGTCTGCAGAAATGTCATAACACACAAGCACAAAACATGTTTCAAAATTCTATCACTGATCAAAGTCAAAGATATAGGTCTATAATTTTGTGTCTGACCGACAACCCTTCTTGAAAATGGGAATAACTTGTGCTTTTTCCCAATCATTACGAACAATCTGCTCCTCTAGGAACATACACTACACCCCTGCTTGAAGAGGGGAACGTTCTTTCATATATTATCTGCAGGATTGATTTGGTATCCCATCAGATCCAGTGGCCTTACCTCTGTTGAGTGATTTCAGTTGCCTTTCTACCTGATAGTCACTTATTTTGATATGTCATTTTGACAATTGTGCAATGTTCTACAAAATTTCGGGCGAACTGCCGGATATTTGCAACTTCCTGCCACAATATTTTAGTGCAGATTCTTCTGGCCATCTTCAGGTGATACTGACAAAAACTCCCTGAGCTCTGGTATTTAAGGCCCCTCCGGCACATGCGTGGTGGATTCACTTGGCGTTGCACGTGCACTAGTTGAGCGCATTCGATTCTGCTGCGCCGCATGCCCTCTGTGGTGAAAACTTGCTGCATCGATATCAATTCGATTGTCTTCCTACGGTTCCAGCACAGACCTACGCCAGCAACAGAGGACACGAAGTTTTTTGACAATTGGATTCCATGCCAAATTCAATTGGTAACTGCCATCACGATTAATAAGAGACTAATTGTCAGACAGCTGCATTTCCACGGATTCATTAACAATAGAACTCCAAAAGTTAGACGTATGGGCCACAATTTTTGTCTCATTATAATTCATGGCATGACAAGTGGAAATATAGTGTTCAGCGACGGCAGACTTAAAAGGCTGAAGAAGGCAAATATGCCACTGATGTTCTACAATGTAATCCTGCACAGTATGTGTCGTTTGCCCCATATAAGATTTGCCGCATTCACATGGGATCCTGTGCCTTGCACAGCTCTAAGTCGTCTTTGACAGATCCCAACAGCGCCGAAATTTTTGCAGGAGGGTGAAAGATTGCTTTCACTTTATATTTTATTAGTATTCTGCCTATTTGCGTTGAAATATTACCAATATATGGTAAATAGGCAGTTGTTTTAAAAGCCTCTTCCTCTTCTTTGTTCCATCGTTTACAGGTCTGCAACACTCTCCACTTGCTGGGATGAGTACCCATTCTTCAGAAATACAGTCTGAAGGTGCTCCAGTTCTATTTGCAAACTATCGGTGTCAGATATAATGTGGGCTTGGTGAATCAATGTCTTCAAAACACCCATCGTTTGCACTGGATGGTGGCAACTAGCGGCTTACAAGTAAAGGTCTGTGCGAGCGGGCTTTCTATATACCGAATTACCAAGTGTGCCATCGTTGTTACGTTGCACCAATATTTCTAAAAATGGCAGGAAAGCCTCCTTCTCTAAGTCCATAGTAAATTTTATATATTTGTGTATGGAGTTCAGATGTTGTAGGAACTCTCACAGATGATCCAAACCATGAGGCCAAACTATAAAAGTATCATCAACATATCGCCAAAATACTGTTGGTTTAAAAGCAGCTTAGGCAAGTGCTCGCTCCTCAAAATCTTCCATAAAAAGATTGGCCATCAGAGGAGCTAAAGGACTCCCCAAGGTGACACCGTCTGATTGCTCATGAAACTCGTTGTTAAATAAAAAATATCTGGAGGAGAGAGTGTGCTCAAACAGCACTGTAATGTCGGCTCCAAACCTGCTGCTAATGAGATGTAGTGAGTCCACAAGAGGTATATTTGTAAAAAGTGCAACTACGCCAAAACTGACCAACAAGTCATGACTTTGCAGCTGCAATAACTTAAGTTTGCTGATAAAATCACTAGAATTCTTTATGTGATGTGGACACTTTCCTGCCATTGCTCTCAGCAAAGAAGCCAAATACTTTGCTAAGTCGTAAGTGGCTGCTCCAATATTACGCACAATTGGACGTAATGGCACGTTATCCTTGTGGATCTTCGGCAATCCATATAGCCTATTGGCTTCTGTCTTGGGTTCTTCGGCCAATGTTCATCTAATGATTTTTCTGACGTTTCGCCAGCACGAGTGGCTGGCATTGTCAAAGCTTCACCCTCCATTGCCGGTGGTGAACTGGCAATGGAGGGTGAAGCTTTGACAATGCCAGCCACTCGTGCTGGCGAAACGTCAGAAAAATCATTAGATGAATGTTGGCCGAAGAACCCGAGACAGAAGCCAATAGGCAGTTTGTCAACAAGTGGCCACGAAAGCCTCAACAATTTTGAATCCATATAGCCTAGGTGGAACTGAAATATTTGGTTTTAGTTTCTTAATTACCTCCTTTGGTAAGGAACTGTTAGTCAGAAGTTGTGCTGTTTTCCTTACCACTCAGGTAGTAGGATGCTTATCTATTTTGTGATATGTTGAGTCGCTTAATAAAACATTAATCTTATGAATATAGTCCCCCGGAGCATTAAAACAGTAGCATTACCTTTGTCCTATTTAAGTACAACTGTATCTGGGTCTGCTCGCAAGTTACGGAGGGCTGCCCTCTCCATAGGTGAGATGTTGCTCTTTGGCGGTGTAGCTCTTGTCAACACATGACAAGATTCCTGGCACATTTCCTCAGCTTCATCTGTAGCATGACGACTCACAGCTTCTTCGATGGAACTGACAAAGTCCAGCAGTAGTGGTGAAACAGGTGTAAGAGCAAAATTGAGACCTCTTGCTAATACAGACATAGTTGCATCATCTATAAACTTCCCCGTCAAATTAATAACGGATCATCGAGTAGGAACTTCCTCCAGCATCTGTGTCGAAAGTCGGTCGAACTTCGCTATTTGCCTCGGCGTAGCTTTGTCATGGCTCCAGTTTGCTTTGGGCCATGTCACACCATGCACCCAGTCCCAAGACAATGTAGACAGTCTTGCTGCCAATTCTAAGTGCAGATAATACATGTCCTTCGATACGGAATCCAGTCACGCCGACTGAAACGAATCCTTTCTCTCACTAATGCCATACTTGCTTTGTGTTTGATGTTATTTGCAGCGATGCTATTAATAAAATGCACAATTTTTGCAAACTTTGGAATAATACCCTTGTCTCTGCAACTTAATAAAAATATCAGAGAGCTCAGTAGCCTTGCTCTTTTTTCCCGTAACTTATCAAACCCTTCAAATATACTGCATCAGTTCCTTCCCATAGAGATTCTTGATGTGAGATTTAAAACGTTCCCAGTATACATATTGTTCCACAAAATTTCAGGTGAACTGCCAGATGTTTGCAACCTCCTGCCACAATATTTCAGTGCAGAGTCTTCTGGCCAGCTTATCGATGCAGCGAGTTTTCACCACGGAGGACACGCGGCGCAGCAGAATCGAATGCGCTCAAGTAGCGCACGTGCAACGCGTGAATCCACCACGCATGTGCTGGGGGGTCCTTAAATACCAGAGCTCAGGGAGTTTTTGTCAGTATCACCTGAAGATGGCCAGAAGTCTCTGCACCGAAATATTGTGGCAGGAATTTGCAAACGTCTGGCAGTTCGTCCGAAATCTTGAGGAACAATATGTACACCAGGAAAGTTTTAAATCTCACAATTGTGCACTGACTTAAAGAAGGAACTACAGTGAGATTTTTCATGTGAAACAGTTTTGGACAAAAATAATGTAGTATTTCAACCTTTTCTGTGTCATAGTCTGTTTCAGTGTCACTGTGGTCACAGACTGTCAAGAGAGATGGGTTCAATCCATTTACTGATTTATCATAAGAAGAAAACTTCCTATGATTTTCTATCAAGCTAGTTGATGGAATTTTACTTTTGAATTCACTGAATGCTTCATGCTTGGCTCTCCTTACCACCAATTTTGGTGTTTTGTTTTTCTTTGAGGCTTTGACTATGTTTAAATTTATAGTGAAGGTCTCTTTGTTTTCATAGCAGCTTTCTAACACAGTTGCTGAACCACAGTTGGTCTTTTCCATCCTTCTCAATTTTTCCCAGTACATACTCACCTAAAGCATATTGCAGGATGCTCTTACACTTTGTCCATTGATGCTCAGCATTGTCACTGCTGGAGTTCTTCTGTTAGGTAATCTGAAAGATGTCTCTTGTCATTCTTGCTGAGTAGAAAGATGTTCTTACCTTTACTTTTATTCCTATTTACTGCCATGTACATTGATGCTGTAACAGCCTTATGATCACTGTCTCTCCGTTCTACAATGAGTCTAAAAGTTTGGGTCTATCAGTAACCAGTAGGTCTAAGTGTTAACTTCATAAGTAGGTTCTCTGACTGGGCTTGGTAATTTTGGAGAAAGCACTTAGAACAATTTCACTGATTCTCTGCCTCTTAATACATATCTTAAACAATTGAATCTCCCAGTCCACAGCAGGAAATTAAAATCTCCACCTAACATTATAACATGTCTAGGAAATTCATGCAAAATTTTCTCCTAGTTTCCTCCTTACCACTACTGCTGCTGATGGAGGAAATCTATAAAAGCACCTGATGCCCATGTTTGAGCCACCTTTAACAGTTAACTTCATCCAAATTATTCAGAAAAACTCAAAATAGTTAAAAAGCTGAGAAACAGTTAATTCCATTTTCAATGAAAATTGTAACTTTGTTTGAAAACAGTATACACTTAGAAAAAATTGTATTAAAGACATGATAGATGGATAGTAAACTCTTCAAAAGAAAATTGGGAACTTTCATACAACTCGGGATTTGTCCTTCCTGTTTTTCCTTTCTTTTAATTTTTTAAAATTTGAATTTTATACACATTACACAGGTGTGGGAAGCACCACAAGTCAGTTTCTGAGAATTGGCCGTAAGGACGAAGTGGGCTGTATTAGGTCTTTCGCAACATGCAGAAATTTTTAGGCTGCTAGTGTGCTGCCAATTCATTGGCAGGGACTCAGTAAACAAAAACGAGGAAAAGCAACAGTTCACATGAAGCCGATTGATGTGTGGCACACAGAAACAGTAACAGTACAGAGTCATTATAAGTTTTTTTTAACTACTGCTCTTTTTTCAGTGCTTGAGGCCCCCATATACAAAGAGTGATAAAAATAGTACTTCATGTGTGTTTTCATGTGTTTCAATGAGCCATGCAACACCCAGCTACAGCTGAATGGGTGCCTTTCCTCATTTATGTTTCCCATAGTCATTTGAAAAAATAAATTATGCAAAACCTTAATTAATGACTTAATAAAGAGTGAAGTATGTCATCTTGTTCATAAAAATAAAACAACAGAAGTATAATGTCAAATTTAGGAATCTAACAAGCATAGAGGCAAAATTTGAAATGGCAAATTATAATGGTATGGAAGTCCCTTGTTAATTACTTTGTGAGCTAATTAGTTTTATGAAAACTTAAATATGTTACTTAAAAGCTGGAATACTAGTCTTTATAATGGTGTATGTTAATTTGTTTAAAGATGCAGATTAGCTCACTAGAAATTTCTAATATGGATTGTATTTCAATTAGCAAAGCTCTCATGGAAACTACATATGTACGTTACAAGAATCAGCACACAGTAATGCCCTGAATATTATATCTAACGGGGGACAAAGCTTAGTTAGGATTTTTAACTATCCAAGCACCTACCAGATGTATACCAATTGAAAGTGTATAAAAACTGCAATATAAGTTAAGGAATAAAATAAATTCACTATCAGGAGTTGAAATCTTAACAAATGGAGTAATCCCAACTTGCTGTGTCCCACACCTTTTGGCACTCTGTGGAGAATACACATAATATTCTCAGAGTTCCCTGTAGTAAGGCCAGTTTCTACTAAATTCAACCGCAGGACAGTTTTGTTACGTGGCCATAAATACTACTTAACCTTTACATTAAAAGAGTGACTGGTTTGGCTGATATAGTACTTATCACAATTATTGCAGTCAATCCTATGTATAATCCCAGAGCTATCAAATTTGCCATGCATGCTTCTCAATCTATGTTCTACATGAAGTTTTAGTGTATCGTCAACTTGGAAACCACATCTAATATTGGATTTTCTAAAACATTTCTCTGTTTGGTGGGACATATTACGATGAAATTCCATTGTAATGGTTTCTCATGCTTTCTTCATAACTTCTAATTTCTGGGTGAATATGCATTTGCCTATTTTTATTGCAGTTTTTGTCTACTCTTTGATAGTTGTAACTGTTGGCTATTGCCATCATTGTTCATTCTACAGGTACAAGACTTCATATCATGAGCTTCACCTTTCACAACCTAAAACCCAAGATAAGTGTTCAGTGTCATGTAAAGATGTATATGTAGCAGTTTTCTGACTTTCAATTAAAATTCAATTTCTTTTTGCCTAACTGTAGACTGAGATTAAAATTTTTTCAGGAATAATGATGTGTCCTCATGGGAACAACAGATCTTGGCACCACCTGATGACATCATAGCCACACCACAACTGGAATTTGTACTTGGAGAGCTTCAACCTGACACTGAGTACCAAATACAGATTTCAGTCATGATGAGAGACATCCAGAATGCTCCCCACAGTCCAGTAATTTCAGTCAGAACACCTCCAGGTAAATTCCATATTGCTTTCAATTTCATGATTAATTGATGATTTGAGTATAATTGTAAGTTGTTTGGTTTAAGTGCGTGAGTTTGTACAGTTGTAGATTAGAGAAGATAAGCTTCATTGCCAAGATGCTAATAATAACCTTTATTCCTGATAACCAGTTTCAATAATCAGTGTTACCATCTTCAGATATCCGTTGACAGGTTATTGCATATTTCTTAAAATAGCAGTAAAAATACTCGTTCTCATTAATTGGAAGGTACATAACAGATCTACCTACCAATTAATCAGGAAGGGTATTTTTATTGGTATTTTAAGAAATATGGAATAACCTATCTATCAAGATCTGAAAATGGTAACATTGATTACTGAAATTGGTTATTGAGAATAAAGGTTATTATTAACAATCTTGGTAAAGAAGTTTACGTTCTCTAATCTATTTTCACAGATCATCCCTTGCAGCTCAAAATGAGTAAACTAAATTGAACAGATGTACTATCTATGATTTGTGTAAAAGTATTATAAGCAGTTAGGGAAATAAAGCAAAAATGCTGCATAATAGTGAACTCATTCCACACCCAGCATTCAGACATTAACGTGAATTAATATGGTCTGTTAATGTGTCTCTTTCTGAATTTGTTACTTATTATATTTGCACTTATTCAGGACAAATTATAATGTATAATAAAAACAAATACATTCAAGACAATATGAATTTAACTTTATCTTGCCAGATAGATATCTCCTTGTTCGTATTACCTGACGTGTTAGTGATGCATGGTGAAATTTGCATGAAGTTTGGAAGGCTCATCAGTATTTATATTTCAGCGTTACCACCTATAATAGAGATAGATCCTGCTCTTGCTGTAGTTGAACTTAATGCTACATGGGTCGATCTCAGCTGGCGCAGATTTTCTGAAGAAGAAGCACAGTTCATAGATGGTATTCAGTTGAGGTACAAAGAAGTTAATGATAAGGTAAGCATTTTATCATAATAATTTAGTTATTTTTCACACAACTGAATATTAACTAATGTATCTGCAATCATGTAAATACTGATAATTTAAAACCAAATGTTTAGGCCTCAAATATGAGTCTAAATAAATATAGTTACATATGCTTGTCTTGGCTATAATTGAGTGTGAGAGCTAGCCTTTTTTAGGTTAAATACCATACTCAGATGCATTACTTTAAAAGCAATTTAGGTAAATGAAGTGTCACACACAAATAACTTGTTTGAATAACATTGCTATTATGTATCAGAGTGTTAAAGGATTAAAAATACCAAGTTAACAAACTTGTAGAGTATCAAAATTAAGTTGATGTATTACATTTGTCTGAGCACCACGTAATTCATATGTTAAACAGAGAAGACCATAAATTAGCAGCCAATTTCTGTAGGGAAAATGTGGACAAAAGAGGATTTTTCATGCATGTAAAAAATAAAATCAAGTTCAGATATATTCATAGCAGTAGTTCCTGCTTAGATCAACAATTAGAAGTCTGTGCTGTCTGTGGTTAACTGAGAATTCGATTAAAGAAAATGAGATCTTGGTTATTAAAGAGAAAAGCCAAATAATTATTGATAGCAATTAGGTAGCCCATATATTTAATAACCACTTCCTTTGAAGTAGTTAAGAAGGTTGACATGGACTATTCTAGGGATACAGCAATAGAATACACAAGAAGCAATGTCTGATGCATACAGTCAAATTACATTTACCAATGCTCTGCTAAAGAAACTTAAGAATGTAATTAATTCCCCCCAAACAAAAAAACTCTGATAGAGTTGACGATATCTAAAGTAATGTACTAAAATCCTATTCTTTACATTTAAGCAGTGTATTAGCCACATATGTAAACAGTACTATCACAGGAATAATTCCAGACATACGGTACTGAAATATGCTACTATCAAGACCCTTTACAAGGAAAACAGTAAGCAAGATATTAATAATTACTGTTCAGTTTGATGACTTACTTCTTCTCAAAGATACTGGAAAACAATGTGGTGCAGGAACCATGACTCACCCTCTATCAAAATATGATACTTAGTCAATCTCAATTTAAACTTGAAAATTGTCACTCCAAAGAACATACTATTTTTGGATTCATAAATCATATTATGCAAAATTTAAATGAGAAAATATTCTCAACTGGTATTATCTGTGACTTGTCAAAAGCATTTGATCGTGCAGACCACATTATTCTCCTAGACAGTGGCGGATACATATGGGGGACGTGAGGGGTGTGCAGCTCTCCCCCACCCCCCACCCCCCATTCCCAGCCCTATGGGGCTGAGCGCATTGCCACCCGTGCTGCCCTGGCAGTCAGCCTGCATGCTATTTGTTCATTTCTTTTGTCAGTCGACTGAACTGAATTGAGCAGTTGTACTTCCCTATGTAGCGTGCCCGTCCACGTCATCGTATTTTATATGTTTCTGTCTGGCACATAGATAGCTAACACATACCTATGAGAAAAGATGCGGCCATTCTAGTGATCTCGATATGTTATTCTGTCTGGCATTTGTTTGAGGAAAGTTGTGAATATTCTACTGTTTTCTTGTACAGAGAACCTTCAATATGTAGCATTATAAATATGGACTATTCACCAAGTAGGAAGCCTAGTAACTGATTTCTATCTAAGAGGATACAGAGTGTTGCATTAAGAAACTTGTTGATTATACACAATGAAAAAGCATCTTCAGAATGAGGAACACTCACTCCAGCCATACGACAGGGATTGACATTGGATTCACTCTTGTTCTTGTTATATATGAATGATCTTCCATCATATACCCAAGAAATAGAAACAGTACTCTTTCATGCTAATGCAAATGTTATAATGAAGCCTAACTGTGTACTTAAAACACTTGAAAATGTAAATAATATTTTCTTGAAAATTAATAAGTGGTCATCTTCAAATGGATGCTGTCACTGAAGATACAAGGTGCATCTGAAAAGTTCTCAGAAAATAAATGAAACAAGAGTTACAAACAAAATATCTTTACTGCCCTTCAGAGTAGTCACCATTAGCTACAACACACTTCTGACATTGAATGTGAAGCTGTTGGCCACTGTCAGCAAAGTCTTTTTGTGGAATGACTCAAAGCACCGTGCTCATGAATTGTTCTGTATCTAATCATCACAGGAGATGAGACCTGGTGCTACCAATATGGTCCAGAGACTAAGTGACAGTCATTGTCATGGTGTTCATAGTCTTCCCCACCCAAAAAAAGTCATCTGGCAAAATTGAAGACTAAGATGCTGTCGATAGCGCTGTTGATAGGCTTTATCTATCATGAATTTGTACTTGATTGAGGTGGGGAAGATGATGAACACCATGTCATTGATCGTTGCTTGGTCTCTGGTTTGGATTGGTAACATTAGGTCTCATCTCTTGTAATGATTCAGATATCTAACAATGCATGATCATGCCATTTTGAGTGATTCCACCAGAGGCGTCTGCTGGCAGTCTCCAAGAGCTTTACAACTGATGTCAGAAGTGTATTGTAATTAAAGGTGATCACTCTGTAGAGACCATTTACCAAACTTCCAGACGCACCTTATAGAAAAAGCATAGTACATGCATTTCACTTCAGTAATTCCCACAAGGCAGTCCACACATTTAAAAGAAGAAGAAGGTAAATCAATAAAGGAAACAGAATATTCTGAATTTCTCGGAGTTTAGATTGATAGAGTGATAAGAAGTTGTACTGGACATCAGAGACCAAGTGAGGTGACACAGTGATTAGCATACTGGACTTGCATTCAGGACAACAACTTTTCAAATCCACATCTGACCATTCTGAGTGAAGTTTTCCATCATTTCCCTGTATCACTCCAGCCAAATGATGGGATGGTTCCTTTGAAAGGGCTTGGCCAATTTTGTTCCCCATCCTTGAAGTAATCTGAGCTTGTGCTTCTCTATTGACCTCAATGTTGGTGGGGCATTAAGTCCTAATCTTCCTCCTTTGTTTGGAAGTCACATGTCACAGATCTTCTTAAATGTCTAAGCCATACAACTTTTTCATAACACACATCAGATTTTGATAAAAAAAAGTTGATTTTCTTTTCCTATTTTCATTCACTATGATCTTGTGGTATCATATTCTGGGGTCATTGTGGAACAAAATACAAAAACATATAATAAGGATAATATGTGGTGTTCACTCTAGAACTTCATGTAAGTATCCTTTTAAAGAATTGAGCTTACTGTCAACAGCCTCTCAGTACATTTATTCCCTTACGATATTTTTTGTCAACAATCAAATACAATTTGAAAACAACAGTAACACGCTAAAAGGAGAAATTATTTACACTATCCACCACTAATCCTTGATGTGATGCAGAAAGGAGTTGAGAAATCAGCCACAAAATACTTTGATGACCTACTGAATGATGTAAAGAATTTATTGGTTAACAAAATTAACTTCAAACAAAAGTTGAAACTGTATGATTTACACAACATGGAAATAACTAAATCCATCTGTAGAGAATGGCATTCTACTGCATTGAAATCTGGAGCAATCTTCTCAATAAATGGTACATAGTAACACAAGCAGTAGTGCACTTTTCAGATAGTAAGTTGCTAATAACTTCTGAGAAATTTATATTTGATATTACCAATCAAGTTTTGTGATTTTGAAGGCCTATGATGACAAAGATTTTCAGAGCTACAAAGTTTCCTGCCAGCAGGACAAAGATAGGGGGGTGCATAACTTTTGTCTTCTGAACACTGCACCTCCATACTCACAATAAAATCACAGAATTTCATCTTACTAGGTGGAAGCAAACGTACACCTAGAATAAAGGTGACACAAATGCTACCTTTTGCTATCAAAAGATCCTCATTTAGCAAAAGAGATGAAGCCTGTTGCAACTCAGCTCTTCTTTGCCTCTTTGTAAACCATTACTTTGAGTCTTTCCACACAAGAATGGCAAATGTGGTAGTTGTACGTTTTCTGCTTCAGCTATATTCTGCCTAGTGTTTGCTGATCCTTAAGTATGTTTTCTTGCTTATAATCTGTGAAATTATCATGCTTTTCCTTACTACAAGATCATCTTTCATCTCCTTAAATCACAATTTTGTGTACTGTAAAGAACAATGTACTAATGAAATTAATATTTATTGACAAAGGTGTACACAGCAACGCCACTCATACATCGTTCAGTAACAAAATATCGCCTGGAGAATCTGCGACCAAGCTCACAATATGAAATTGCTATCTTTTTCATACCCTTTCATGGTCAGACCACAGAACTGCAAGCAAGAGAAGGACTACTTGTATCAACAACAGCCCTCCATGGTATGTAAAACCACAATCATGTAAATTTTTAGAACTGATTTACTAAAATAAATTTTCTGTTGTTATAACTATTATTGTACATTTAAAAATGCTGGGCTGCTTATTTTAAAAATTAGTAGTCTGTATTTTATGATGGTGGTTAACTGATATACAAATTATAAAATTCCTGCAGGAAATTCTATGCAAAACGTCTACTGTGAGATGATGATTTCACAGAAGAGTAAATATCATGCACTAACTTGCCCACAAAAACAGTTTTAAACATAATATTGTACTTCAAAGATTTTTTTATAAATTCTGTGTATTCTGGAAAAATGCCAATGTTGAGATACTGAAAGCTGATTACTATAAAAATTTCAAAACAGTTAAGAGGAGTATTACTTGCCAGAAAATCATTTTCATGTAGTCAGACCTATATGTTTTTAATGTGACATCTATAAGACCAGTACTGCATTTAAGACATTAGAGTCAATTACAATGAAAGAAATAATGGAGGGGAAGTCTCTCTCATTCATCTGTAAATGGTCCGCCCCTGGTAGCTGACTGGTCAGCGTGACAGACTGTCAAACCTAAGGGTCCGGGTTCGATTCCCGGCTGGGTCGGAGATTTTCTCCGCTCAGGGACTGGGTGTTGTGTTGCCCTAATCATCATTATTTCATCCCCATCGACGCGCAGGTCGCCGAAGTGGCGTCAAATCGAAAGACCTGCACCAGGCGAACGGTCTCCCCAACGAGAGGCCCTAGCCACACGACATTTCATCTGTAAATGAACCTAGGAGTGAATTTAGAGCTACACTGCAAGTAATAGTATTCATTTATTGCGGCATTACAAGTTAGTGTATTGTAAACAGTCATTAGCTGTTACAACTGGAGGTACCTACTTTCTTTGAAAAGTACTTGGGTAATCAAGAGGACATTAACGTATCAAATGGTTCAAATGGCTCTGAGCACTATTGGACTTAACATCTCAGGTCATCAGTCCCCTAGAACTTAGAACTACTTAAACCTAACTAACCTAAGGACATCACACACATCCATACCCGAGGCAGAATTCGAACCTGCGACCGTAGCAGTCGCGCGGTTCCGAACTGAAGCGCCTAGAACCACTCGGCCACCAGCGGCCGGCATTAACGTATCAACAGAAGTAAAAACAGAAGCTATTTAATGCAACTAAGAAGCAGCATATACTTTTCAAAATAGTCAGTTTCCTTCTAATGTACTAGGTTTACTTTAAGTGGCATACGCATAAATAGCATTAGGCCAGACAATGATGATTTATTGTAAATACAATACACACCTTCTAAAAGTTGCTTCTATTGTGTTAACAACATTATGAAAAGCATAGATCACTACTCACCATAAAGAAGACACATTGAGTTGCAGACAGGTACAAAGAGAAGGCTGAGCTTTCAGGCAAAGCCTTCTTCAGAAATGAAATGTGCTGAGCTTTCAGGCAAAGCCTTCTTCAGAAATGAAATGTACACGCAAGCACCCCTTACCACACACACATGACTGCTGTCTGTGGTCAGAATTCAACTGCAGTGGATGGAACCATCAATTTGGAGAGGGGAAGGGAAGGGGGAGGGACAGCAAGGTACAGATGGCGGAAGAGAACTGAGCGCTGTCTGGCAGAGCGTCTGATGGAGGCAGAACAAGGCTCAAGGCTGCCAGGTGCAGAGTCAGGAGAATGTTGAGGGGAGGAGGAGAACGTTGTGCCTATCTGCACCTCAGTGTGTCATCTTTATTGCAAGTATCAATCTATCCCTTTCATAATGTTGTTGATATTCCAACCTGGACTTAGCATTATTATATTTTCTTAGTGTATATCTCCACTTGTTCCACAAGGTTGAAGGTTCTCCTTCTTGGTAGGAGGAAACAATGAAGGAATGAAAAGTACACTATGTCTATAGTCCTTCACAGAACAGAAATTAAACACAAGAAATGGACAAATGCCATAATATTATTGAAATACAGGGTGGTTATAATTAGATTTTTGCTACCTGAGAGGCCTCCCAGAAAAACAGGTGATTGTAGGACAATGAAACTTTGTGGGAGCATTTGTAACAACATGCAGAAGAGAAAAATGAATAAAGGTGCTTCAGTATGCCACAAAATGTTCCAAGGCCACATGTCATCAGCTGGAGCCCTTGCAAGAAACATAAGAGCAAATTCTTCTTTAATGTCTGCATCATGTTGTAAAAGTTGGTGAGTACTTGGAGCTTGTACAGTTACCATTCACAGTTGTTTGCAGCACTTTTCAAACAGTGGACCATAAAATTTTGGTTGTCATGACACAGATTGTGCTCTACTTGAAGATCACACTTTGTGGCCTACATTCTCGGCCATGGCAACAGTAACTTCAACAATTTGTGATGCAGTTGGCCATTGGGCTCTTCCAGGCATGATTTCCAAATCACTTGCTAATTCGAACTTCTCAATCATGTTCTTCAACTCTGGGGTGGAAAGATGACCTCTCAATAATCTTTTAATGTGTCAGTACTCACAAAGAGTAGTGACACTATTGCTGTTGTTTTGATAAAACAGCTTTACAAGTGAAGCTCTGCTCACCCTGTCCAGACCCATGTTGACTCTCTGCAACTTTGTAATCCAAACTGATGCTTGTGTTTCAGCCTACTTCACCATAGCAGTACCAGTGTCTAACAGCAGATCATGATCCTAACACCACAAATCCTGCAGCACACAATCTGAACATTAATATAAAGTTGGGTTCACATTTGGTAAATAGTTTTCTGTCTACACTGGCTCATGTGGCATAAGTTTAAATATAACCATTCAGTATATTATATAGAATGTTCAATTGAGCATGCATCTAAAGTGACTGACAAAAGAGAGATGTTCACATTGCAAAGGAAATTGAAATCATATTATGTGCCTGTTGACTGTTACATCAATTTGTGTTTCACCAGATGAAGATGGCAGCAATTGACCACAATACATTTCTTCTGATATTGAAGAAATCACTGAAAGAGAAATCTTTGTAATTACTCAAGATCAAATAAAAGCGAAGCTTAATTCAAAGAAATTATGCATGACTGACAAATCTTTCAGAGCAATTTCACAACTTTTCAACTGAATGACAGGTCTGAAATGTATATAAAATCATTAAGAGTGTCCAAAATCATAATTCCATTAGACAATATAACTCTCATTGTTCAGTGCTTTTTCACTGTACAGTCTTTAACATTTTGTGTGTTGTGTTTTTGGGTATCAAGCCATCTTCAGAATCTGTCCCTCTCCTGCACACTGAAATTTTTGACAAGATACTGTGTATTAGTCTACTCTTAATATGGTGTATCTCAATTTTGTATGTGTGTGTTATGACAACCTGGGCTTGTTATCGTGATATGGTGATGTAAAGTTTGCTCAGGAGCTACAATTTCCCATTATTCATTTGCTCACCTTGTTATTTGCACAAACTCACCAATATATCTTGGTCAGACTTCTTTTCTCACAATGTGTCATATGCTGTAGTCTCATTTACAATAATCTTGCATAACAAAGTTTGCTCATTATTCAGAACATCACAAATACATTAAGAAGGACCGATTGCAATTGAATTTTACAGATAGCAGTGTCTCTCTTGCTCCTGTGATGTCATTGTTATTGTCATGGCTGTTCTTCTTCCATCATATCTCCAAGGCAGACCCGATGACACAGAATAAACTGCCCAATGGGCAAGTACCGTGAACACAGTAAGATGGCTTGCAGATTTGTTGTGTCCATCCACTCCAGGGTACATGCACATAAAGAAAACAAACTCCCAAAAAAGCGTCTATACAAATTCATTACTTAAATAAACTTTTTTACTGTTGCAATCATCATTCATTGGTCAGCAGATGGTTTTGCAACACATCACTTAAACAAAGTGATATGTTACATTACAGTATTAACATTTTGTGCTGTAAGATAACTACATCTCATTGTTGTTTCCTGATCTGACAGCTTTTGAAAATTACTTGATAGCCAAAGTGTGAAAAATTTGCAAGTTTATACATTAAAAATATGATCAAGATGGGTCTTCCATTGTCTCATTAAACTTTTGCAAATACATTCTCAGGAAAATAAAGATACCCAAAATTAAGGAGAAGAAGATCAAATGCATAAAGATCAAAGTATGTCTGTTAAGGCAGTGTTAAACAAAAAGTTATGGCACAGAATGTGACGTGATTTAGTTAGCCTAAAGATATTGTTTAGAAGCCATTGAGGATTACAACATATCTGTAACGGTGCTAGAATAGAAAGTGGTTGACAGATGTATGGATCAGGTCTAGCACTTGGGTTTTGCATAGGGATTTGTTTTCCAGTGATAAGTGTCCTACAGTAGGGGCATGATAACAGAGCAGGATATTGTGTAGATTGGTTGGCAAGCAGTGTAGCACTTTGTGAAGGGTAAGAACAATAGATGGAAGGATATTCCCCATCTTAGGGTAAGTTGAAGGTAATTGAAGCCTTGGTGGGAAATGTAATTTAATTTGTTTGTCCTTGTCTTGTGCCTAGCAATAAAGGAGTTCTCCTTTTGGGCCCTGCAAACCATTAATTATTCTGTGAGATTGATTGTTGGTCATTGCAAATGCAGTATCTGTGAGTAACCAGGTTATACAGCTTTTGGTGTGGATTGAGATGATTGTTAGTGCACAAAGATCATTATGGGGCAACAGATGAAACAGAGGTAAACCTATGTCAAGGATCATATGAAGGAAATGGAGAAGCTGTTTAGATACCATGAGAATTAAGGTAGGGGCTCAAATCATAGGAATGTCATCCAAAAAACATAAATCTTATTTGGTGTTTGGGATTATCAGTAGGTTAAAATTATTCCTCAAGGAGATCCAAAATAGCCTCAGATGGGTATTGTGTATGGCAATGTCT
Organism: Schistocerca nitens; assembly: GCF_023898315.1. Classification (NCBI taxonomy): domain Eukaryota; kingdom Metazoa; phylum Arthropoda; class Insecta; order Orthoptera; family Acrididae; genus Schistocerca; species Schistocerca nitens. The sequence goes on along the minus strand of NC_064614.1, from coordinate 623,135,772 downwards.
TAGACTAGCTTCCCCGGAAAAAAAAGTTGTAGTGGGTGAGGGTATAACTGATCATGGTTACCAGGAAGGATTTTGTACATTTGGAATCACTGATGGCAAGACAGTGCCCTTCAGTGGTGTTGGCAGAGAAGGTGGTAGCATCAAAGTGACAAACAGAACATCAGGTAATAAAGGAACAGGAACTACAGAGAGCTTGTGAAGGACATGGTTAATACATTCGATGCAGTAGGATATGGTGTTGATACAGTTTGATGATCCTGATCTAAAAGAGCAGTACATCCTTTAGTGAAGCCACAAAGGAAATGGGACATGTTGAGTGGTTGAGTTTTTGTGGACCTAGGGAAGTACATAGAATCTGTGAGGGAAGTGGTGAGAAGAATGAAAGTTCATGCATGCAATAATGAAAAGATCCAGGAGGAAAAGATCACTTTTTAGGGAACCAAACAGTGAGATATATTTCATGTGTTTTCTCCATACACCAATAACTGGAAATAAATGATGCTTACTGGTGTGTGTGTGTGTGTGTGTGTGTGTGTGTGTGTGTGTGGAGGGCGGGTGGGTGGGTGGGTGTGCACGCATGCATGGTAGAGGCTACCAAATTGTGACTTTGTTACAGATCCATACTTCTTCGAATTAAAAGTCGATGTTTCCCAGCTCAAAGCAACATCAGTTGAAATACAATGGGATGGCATCCCTTATCCACCAGACAAGTATGTCAACGTATTTCGTGCTATATATCAGAGTGATGCTGGCAAAGAAGACTTCAGTACCTTCAAAATTGTCAAGAGAGACGCACCACCCAAAGCTATAATCCAAGATCTTAAGCCAGGAACCAGGTCAGTGTTCCTATTGATGTAGAATAAAGTTATTAATCTATTTAATTATTCTCACTACATATTTAGTTTAAAAGTATCAGTTTTACTCAAAGCACAAGATATAAATGAGTTTTGAAGTTAACAAAAAGTGCTTAATGTTGGTCTGTCTTTATATTAAATGAGAGCTCCAGTGCATCAGAATCAGAATTTTATCGTTTTATAACATACATGTTAAATCACTGATTTAGTGTAAGGGAGACCTATCAGGCTTACCGCTATAATAGATTGTACATGGAATACAACATTTAGTAGAATTATAAAATATCTGAATATATGTGTACTATTAATTTTTATCATGCTCAAATGGCCAGATTACCATTAAAAATTAATCATTAAAATAACAGCATTTTTGTACCAGATGCTATATACTTTCTTTTTAATGAATCAGTCTGTCTTTTGAAACTATGTCATTTTTTGACTAATTTATATTTTCACCGCATATATTGTGGGTTCTGTGTGAAAAGATTGAGACTATGGGTAGAAAGCATGAAACATTCTTTGTTTATAGTTTTCACATCCATGCTGAAAGTTGTTTGGAGCAAACAAATCTCGATGACTATTTGTGAGAAGAAGTATTTCATAAGAATGCAACGAGAGAACACTTAGTATGTTTAGGCCTCTTAATAGTGGCCAACAAGATTCCCTTGGCTTCGCACTGCACATAATGCTAATAATTGGTTTCTTGTCAAATTGCTAGCATTTCCCCAAAAGGTAATGTGGTATCTCACTATTGCCTCAAAGTAGCTATGGTACACTACCTATAGGAAGATACAAAATTGTGAAATGAGTAACAGTAGTTGTTTTTAGATACATTGTTGACCAGAGGTAAAGTTGTCCTAAGGCATATTGTGAGTACTTTCTGAACACGTTTCAACTGACGTCTGAGTGATGTGGCACAGTGATGAACATGCTGAACTTCCACTCAGGGACAGTGGGCTTCAAATCCTCCATTGATCTTCCAGATTTAGATTCTCCTTAGAATCCCTAAAAATGCACTATAAATGTTGTGTTACATCCTTTGAAATGGCCACGGCCAATTTCCTGCCCCATCCTTCTCTAATACGAGGTTCCCCTCTTTCTCCAACATTCTCATCACTGACAGAACAACCTAGGTCTTCAACTAAAATAAAATTCAGAGCAATTTATGTTTGAACATCAGTTCACTGAAATACTGGAGGAAAATTTCATGCTGTTTTTGCAGATGAGGAAAAGGACCAAGAATGATGACAACTTCCATAGATTAATAGACCCATATGTAGTGTTGCCAAAAGAATACAAAGTATCTATCTACGATATTTATATAATAGAGGGAAACATTCCACGTGGGAAAAATATATCTAAAAACAAAGATGATATGACTTACCAAACGAAAGCGCTGGCAGGTCGATAGACACAAACATACACACAAAATTCTAGCTTTCGTAACCAATGGTTGCTTCATCGGGAAAGAGGGAAGGAGAGGGAAAGACGAAAGGATGTGGATTTTAAGGGAGAGGGTAAGGAGTCATTCCAATCCCGGGAGCGGAAAGACTTACCTTAGGGGGAAAAAAGGACGGGTATACACTCGTACACACGCACATATCCATCCACACATATACAGACACAAGCAGACCTATTCAAAGACAAAGAGTTTCTTGTGTTTGTTTGCGTGTCTATCGACCTGCCAGTGCTTTCGTTTGGTAAGTCACATCATCTTTGTTTTTAGATATATCTATGATATTTGATACGTACAGGTTGGAGCAAATAAAAGGGGCTTGGAGAAGAGAGTTGCAGGGTACAGAGAAGCATACCAGAGGAAAGGAAATACAATACTAACCTGATGATAGCAGATGTCAAAATTGACCACCATTCAGGTCTTGACACTTTTGGGCCCTGGTAAGCAATAGTTTCTGAAGGCGGGTCAAAGGAAATTCTTGCAATGTCATATGAAATGTTCTGCTGTGGTTCTTGACAACTATGAGGGTTGTTGTGATAGACCTTAGACTTGAGGTCTCCCCACACAAAGTAATTGCACAGTGACAGGTCAGGTGACCTGGGTGGCCAGCTCAGGCCACGACCAGATTGACCTCTGCTAACAACTCCACCAGGCATGAAGAGTGTCTAAATGTGCTCCAAGGTTCATCTGGCTGTATGGGCAGTCGTTCCATTCTGTTGGAAGTATACGTATTTTGCCAGGCATTGTGAATCATCTAGGCAGCAGAAGACATGTGGCACAAATGATATATATGTTCCACTCTGTCAATGGATGTTCATGCACTATCATATGTAAAACAATAATGCATTTATGCAGCATCATATGCCTGAATAAGCACAATGAGGCAACAAAACAATAAAAATATGATACCAAAATTCAGCTCTGTATTTATTTCTATTTTATTCTAAAACAGTACAAAACAACTAATTTATCCAAATGTTCTTCACTTGGACTCTTCCATTTATCTGACAGAACATTTTTATAGATAGAAAATGATCTTTCTTTATCAAAAGATGCAGCAGGTTCTTACTCAAATGAAGAAATTTTGAACAAAGTCAGATAAAGGTGGAATCTTGTTACACTTTTGTTTTGTCACAAAAAACTCCCCCCCCCCCTCCCCATTTCCCTTGATCTGTTTTGATTGATTGATTGATTTTTTATTGGTCCAGTTTTATCATACAGCTCAAATTGGACAATTGATATTGGACAAGGGTCAAAGATAATGCATAGTATTAGCAAAATAGTAGGCAAATTAAAATTAGGTACCTATTACAATTAATTTTGTTACATATTCAGAAATTCTCTGACAGAATAGAAACAGTGCTTTATGAGAAATGCCTTTAAGTTTAAACATTGGATGATTAGCATTTTTTGTTTCCTCTGGTATCTTATTGAGTAGTATGACACCAATGTTAATTATGCTCCTCTGACAGGTGGTTGTTCTGTGATACTTTTGATGTGTATTTGATTTCCCCCTGGTACTATAGTTGTGTACATTTTTGTTCTGTAGCAGTTTGTCTGTTTTCAGGAGGTAGTCCCTAGTGAACAAGATAGTTTCGTAAATGAATAAACTTAGAACATTTAGAACACCAAGCTCAGTAAAATGGGATTTACAGGACTCCATCTTTTTAAGGCCACAAATTATTCTTAAAGCTCTTTTTTGCATTCTAAAAACCTTTAAACTGTGAGTTGAGTATCCCCAGAAAATGATCCCATATCTGATTAGTGAGTGGAACTGTGCATAGTATGCCTGAAGTACTGTTGTTTTGCTTGTTGTAGCCTTTAAAATTCTTAGGCCATAGCACACAGATGATAGTTTTCTACACAAGTTATTTATGTGTGTGTCCCACTTTAAGTCTTGCTGAACCCATAGACCCAAAAATTTTGTGATACTTAAATTTTCTAGGGGATCATTTTTTTAATTGGGCTTGAATAGACATTTGATTAGTTGGAGGAATTAAATGAAAATCTACACACACAGTTTTTTCAGTATTTGCAATGAGTCTGTTGTTTGTGAACCACTCAGAAAGTCTTTTCATAGAACTTTTTCCTGTGGGCCACAAAGTTTGTGGATCCAGTGAGCAATATGCTGGTGTCATCAGCAAACAGGATAGTTTTTGTGGGACTCGTATATTCAACTAAGTTGTCCACATAAATCAAGAAGAGTAGTGGACCTAAGATTGAGCCCCGTGGTACACCATATTTTATGGTAATTCCATAGAAAGAAAGGAGTTGTTTCTTGTTTCATTCATTTTGTTAAATTCATACTGAAGTGATACTTTCTGCCTGCAGTTTTTTAGGTATGAACACAACCAGCTATGTGCTACACCTCTTACTCCTCGTCTTTCTAATTTTTCAAGGAGAACGTTATGGTCCAGGACGCCGAAGGCTTTTCATAGATCTAGAAAAATACCTGCAGCTAATTTATGTTGTTCAAGGGATTTTAAAATGCAGTCTAAGAACTCAAAAATTGCTGTCTGTGTAGATTTAGACTTTCTAAAACCATATTGTTATACTGTAAGAGGTGCATATTTATTTATGAAAGTTAAAAGCCTGTCATAGAAGAGTTTTTCTAGAATTTTTGAGAAGGAACTTAACTGTGACATGGGTCGATAGTTCGATATTTTTTCAGAAGAACGTTTTTTTAACAGTGATGAAACTTTTGCAATTTTAAAAATATCTGGAAATACACCAGTTTTTAAAGAGAGGTTGAAAATTTTTGCCAAGGGGTTTGCTATGTGGTGAGCACATGCTTTTAATATGAAATCAGGTACTTCATCAATACCACTTGACATTTTATTGCTTAATGATTTAATTTTAGTTATAATTTCATTGGGGTTTGTTTCATGTACATACATAGAAGCAGTTGAGATCACTGACTTGCTGGAGAAACTTGGGACTGGTCCTTGACTGTGTACTTGAATGAGGTCTTCAGCTAGTGAGGTGAAGTATTCGGTGACTTTTTCCACAACGGAATTTGGGTCTGTGGCTTTTGAGCCTTCTATTGTTAATGATACATTCTTTTTCTTTGGTACTGAACTACAAATTTGTTTCTTTATAACTCTCCATGTGGATCTCATTTTGTTAGATGAGTTATTTATCAAATCGTCATTCCACATAATTTTTTACTCTTTGACTACTCTACCATAGATTCTTTTGTAGGCTTTTGAATAATCTGTGAATTCTTGGGTTACTCTATATTTCTTACAACAGTACTGCAGAAATCTGTTTCTCACACTGGAAAATTTTATGTCTTTTGTTACACATTGCTTATTATTGTTAGGTTTTACTGTTTTTACTACTTTTGGAAATGCTACATTAAAACATTGAAGAAAGATGCTCTGAAATCTCATGTAGATGTTATCAACATTGTTATGAGTGGCTATGCTTTCCCAGTTTTCCTTCACCAGTAAGAGATTAAAAATTCTAATGTTATCTGCAGAAAAGGTTCTTTTTTCAACTACTTTTCCAGAACTATTACTACTTGTTGGCATTTCTATACACAGCAGCTGTGCCTCATGATCACTATAACCCATGCTCAGTACTATGCTTGTGAATCTGTAATTTGTTTCTGAGATGAATATTTGGTCAGTAATGGAATTTGTGCATTCTGTTAATCTAGTTGGGCAGTGTATTGTGGGGGTCATATATATCAAAGCATCTCTGGGGCTGCTGTCTTTTGAAAAATCAATATTGAAATCTCCACAAAGCACTATCTTCATGAAACTTCCTGGCAGATTAAAACTGTGTGCCCGACCGAGACTCGAACTCGGGACCTTTGCCTTTCGCGGGCAAGTGCTCTACCAACTGAGCTACCGAAGCACGACTCACGCCCGGTACTCACAGCTTTACTTCTGCCAGTACCTCGTCTCCTACCTTCCAAACTTTATAGAAGCTCTCCTGCGAACCTTGCAGAACTAGCACTCCTGAAAGAAAGGATACTGCGGAGACATGGCTTAGCCACAGCCTGGGGGATGTTTCCAGAATGAGATTTTCACTCTGCAGCTCATTCTGGAAACATCCCCCAGGCTGTGGCTAAGCCATGTCTCCGCAGTATCCTTTCTTTCAGGAGTGCTAGTTCTGCAAGGTTCGCAGGAGAGCTTCTGTAAAGTTTGGAAGGTAGGAGACGAGGTACTGGCAGAAGTAAAGCTGTGAGTACCGGGCGTGAGTCGTGCTTCGGTAGCTCAGTTGGTAGAGCACTTGCCCGCGAAAGGCAAAGGTCCCGAGTTCGAGTCTCGGTCGGGCACACAGTTTTAATCTGCCAGGAAGTTTCATATCAGCGCACACTCCGCTGCAGAGTGAAAATCTCATTCTGGCACTATCTTCATATTTAGTGTACTGACCCTGTTCAGCAGAACCTCTAGTTTATTCATGAAGACTGATAGTTTTCCACTTGGTGCTCTATATATGTTAATAACAATGAAATTAAGCTCTGGCAGTTTGGTAATGGAAAGTTCAAAGTCTCTTTCAATTGAGTCAATATAACTTTTACTGACATCACAGAACTTTGTTTATTTGTGACTGAACGTTATGGTGTAGTATAGCAAAATCTGGGTATTTAGTAACTTTAGTTGAAACGATTTCTGATTCTTTATCTAATGGCATTTCTAATACAGCACTTACCCTAAAAAATTTTCGCTATCTTTCTTGTGTGTGGCTTCTGTTTGCTGGTGGCAATCAGCCGGTGAGTTAACTTCTGGAGCTTGTATAAGTTTTGCTTCATCCACATCTGTCCACTTCGGTTTAAATCATTTCGTAATTTTTGTTTGGCTGATGACTTGACTGTCTGTTTCTTGCTTAATCGGTTTAAGTCATTTCGTAATTTGGGTTTGGCTGATGGCACAGCTTGTAGCTCATCTAAAACACTTCTCAATCTTCGTTTGCTTGTCACTTATACTTTTTTCTTCACTCTTCTTCGAAATGCAAGTAAATATTTTTTCGGTTAGTAATTTCTTTCCTGGTGTATTTAAATGAAGTCCATGGACTGTATGGAACCTTCATTCCAATCTGTTTATATCTACAACATCAACATTCTTAAAGTTAGTGCATATTTCAGTGATACACTCGTTTGCAACATTAATTTCGTGGTTCACACACGACCAGGTTGGTAAATCATGACGATGTGGGATGTTCACAATGAGTACATTTGTGAGGGTTAAATTATTTAAACATTTCCTCATTTCTGTAATAACCTTGTATGTCTCGTTTCTATAGACATCGTTTGATCCTCCTATTAACACGGTGAAATCGTCTTTATTCAAACTAGCTATGTCAGTTGATGTTGTTAGGTCTGTTATTTCACTCAATGGAGCCCCTGGCTTTATGAAACCAGATGCCTTGAAACTACATGTTCTCAGCAACACTGCAGAAATTTCATGGCTGTGACTATCACCTAACACACAGATTGTTTTGTGTTTCATACTTTTCGTAACCGGAGGATTTAAGGTTCTTCTTCTCACCTGACTAGTGTTGTTTTTTTGCCGCATGTATTCTAAATGCTCTTCAGTTTGCAGTTTTGCTGGAGATACATTTTTTAATGTAGTTTCCTTTGTTACATTGAAGTCTGTGGTGGTGTAGGTGTGTGCACTTATTTTCGTAGGTTTTAGAGTATCTCCTGACACAGTATTTTCACTGTTTCACCTTCTTACAACGAGCAACGGTTTGCCTACTTTGTTTTCCAACTTTTCGACCCTTTCCAATGTGTTCACTGAATCCACAGCAGAAAGCACTTCAAAAGAGTTTTTTTGCACAAAATTTTCACTGTCTTTCAGATCTTTTACCTTCTGAGTGCAACTTCCTTCAGTCATTATCTTCCATTTTCCTGAGACCGTGTCTTCTTTCTTCATTAGCGTCGCATGTTTTCAGATTGTAGTTCACTTATTTCCACCTTTTGAGCATTGATTGTAAACTGTAGACTGGATATCCATTTGTTCAGCTTCAGTATTTCATTCTTACAACTTGCACACATTTTCCTTTTACTAATGAAATTTACGTTCTTTTTGTGGAGACACATTATACACTTTCAACTTGGCTGCCATATTGCATTATGGACACGACCTCTCTTCTTGCGGCCGTAGTAGGAGCCATACTAAACTTCATAATTCGACAAAAATGTGTCAAGTACCCTGTTCATCAGATTACAGGAAGTGCAGATTTCAGCCACTTCCATTTGTTGGTGACAAAGTGTTTCATTGTCAACCAACTTCATAATACAAACATGGAAAGGAAATGGTTCAGGGATGTTCTGTTGCCATATTTTACATGTAGCTGTATGAAGCAGTGTCCTGCACACAACTGCTTAAATTTTTAGCTTCTTGGTTTACAGTCTGCAAATTTCATATTGAGCTCACCTCAGAGGTAATTGGTAAGAGGCTAAGGAGTGTGGGAGTATGTTGAGCAATTGTGGTGATGGTAAAATACTTTTCATTCTGCATAGCTCAAGTACAAGAATTTGCACAACTCACCATTGATAGCAATGACTGGCAGGGGTGAGAGAAGGTATGAAGTACACTGACTTCTATGGAACTGAAGTAGGGCACTTGAGCACATTATGTTTACAGACTGTGACAAAATTCATGAAATTACTCACATTATGCAAATTTGGTCTAATTCATACAAAAAGCACCAATAAAAGATGATATCATGCAAGTCATTGTAATATATGCACTGAAACCAGAAAACGATGCAATATAAATGTCTAAAAGCATGCCATTGTACCAAAAAAGTGTTTGAAACATGCATTTACCCCCCAAATGGAACTGACTTTCAAGTTGTACAGAAGAATAAATCAACACCTGAGTGATTGAAGCCATTAATGTGTGTAAAATAATAATCATTATCATCACTTTCAAACACTGTAAGCTGCATTGATAAAATAGTTGATCTGTGACTTGCATTCAGAATTCAGATTGATGTTTCTCAAATGATAAAATTCAGGAAAAGTCCTCCAACTGTCTAGTGCATTGTAGCATTCCTACACACAGTACAGGCAAATATACGTTAAAATTTTGGTTCAAAAATATTGATTATTTGCAGGATCCATATCTATATATTGTGGTCCATGCAAAATAAGTTGAGTCTTGGAGTAGGAAAATGTTATTAAAATACTTTGTTACTTTACTGACTGAATTAGAGACATCAAAGATTTGTTAGACATCACTGAAGAATTCCATTATTTTGGAATATTTCCCATTCTTATCTGGATTCAAGGATTTTGTTTAATTGTAAAATCTTGAATAAACTCAAAAGATCTTCATTTATTCACACAAATCAAACTCAATATCACTTAGAAATAAATATCAGTTCTAATTCACTTCAGGATTTCACACAAATGCTAAAATTTAGTGATTTTGTACACAGAAGCATTTCAAGTAATGCTGGATATTAGGAATAAGATAACTGTTTTCATTTTAAATAATCCATTACAGTACATCATTTTATAAGACTTATACAAAACTGCCATTAAATATTATTTCAACTATCTGTACATAATGAGTACTTTCAGTTGGAAGTTAAACTATGGTGATAAATATGTATAACAATGTAGTTAAATATATCATTGTGTATTTTGTTGTTTGCTAATCAGGTATATCGTTTACTACCACAATAGTTGAATCTTTGTTGGTTACTTTACAGAATCCATAATACTAATATGAAAGACTGATCCTTAAAACATCTGTACTGTACTGTATTCTTTTATTGATGCTATTCACATTTTTTGTACTTTTTACCTGTGGATCTTAGAAGGAAGTGAAGAATTACTGTTTCACAAATGTGGTACCTTCAGATGAGGTGATTTTGGATGGTTTCGTCATTGTTCTAATCATAACTTGTGTAGCTTCTGTTAGATTGCTTTGTTTGTTGCAGGATTGATGGGGTATATGTGTAACAGATAAAATATACTAAAATTTACCTATATTTGCTATATTTACCTATATTTGCTGGAACAGACAGTGTCCACAATCACCACAAGGATTGAGGTGATTTCAGACTCCTATGCTTTTTTCTAAATGTGTCTGAAGTTTCAAAGTATATGGGGGGAAGTCAGACAAAAATGGACTTTTTTTAAATTATACAGTCTTCTTATCAGATTTTACTGGCCTTTCCTACAATTTAAAGTTCTGCACCATTATGAACAAGTGATAAGGATTGAGATAGTGAATTTCATATATTAAAGATCAATTTTTATTATGATACCTTGTTTCAACATTTCCTCTTCCTCCTCATTTAGTACTGGTTGTCCTCCCATTCTACTCCTGGTAAATTGTTAGAAAAGCCAGATTTATCGAGGTGGCCATTCACTAAACATTAATATCCAAATTAGTGAATAGGAATTCCCAATATGGAACCCTCAAGATACCTTGCTTCATCATTTCTTCTTCTCCCTCCTCATTTAGTTCTGGTTGTCCTCCCAATCTTTTTTGATGTAGTTCCTGCACTTTATTTTGTATGGTCAGTCTAGGTCTATTACACAAATCGCATGCTTTTCTGTGTAATAATTTGCTACACTGAATCTCATGAACAGCTTTATCTAAAAGTTCCATGTCATAATTACACTGTACTTTAGCACCTCTCATGCTTTTATATGCCCTCCCACCCCACACAGTACATAATTTTGTACAAGTCATCACTATTTTACAATTTAACATGAAAAACTTGACAAACTGGTATAGTAATTGTCTCAAAGACATAGGAGACTGACCTCGTTAACAACTGAGGTTATAATACCTTCCCACCAGCTGCAACAGTAGAAAGTTTCCACTTGATGATACTACATGAACTTTCAACACTAATACTGTTCATCAGATAGTTAACTAGATACATAATTGACCCAAAATAAAAGTGACAGATCGGAATAAATACAATCTCACACTTAAAATAACTGGCACGCAGAAGTGTAATTGAGTGGTAATTCATTGCTATGCAGTGAGAAAGAGCAAATAAACCATACTGTCTTAAATCCCCCAGTGTCTGAAATCACCCCATTTGGCAGTACCTTAAAGATTAATTAGCAATTTCAGGGAACCAATGTTTAAGGTTTAAAGAGACCATTGCCGTACAATAAGGAGCCTGTTTGCAAGCAATATTCAGTATGTCCAAAATCAGTTGTAAACCAAGCCAACACTTTTCTTTTTACTTTTCATACTTAAAACATGTTATTGCTGAGAGAGGTGAGTGGGAGAGAGAGAATGACCGTGTGAAAAATTTAAGAACTGAGCAATTTTATAGGTATCGCTTATGGCTGGAGGCATACCTGACAAATGGCAAAATAAAAAAGAGCAATGTGAAGGACTTCATGACAAAACCTGCATCTGTAGCTCCAGAAGGAAACAGTATCCAAGGTATGTGCAAATTTTCTATGCTCAAATGTTCAAAACAACAAAGATTTGTAGTGCATTATTTGCAAGAGCTATAACAGTGTCCTTTAAAGGTGGAAGACACTACTTCCCCAAATGAGTTTCTCAAACTGATAATGCTTGCAGTATAATCTTGCCAAAATTAGCTATTTTCTTACTAAAGAAGCAGAAATGTCCCTCAGTCTCCATCCTTTCCTAGTTTTATCTTGCGAAATTTCAGTTGCAGATGCTGCCCATTAACAGCTTTTATTTGATAGAAATTGAGAACAAGTTGTGTAAGTTGCAGACATACAAATAACACTATAGTTTGGAACTGAATGTAGCAGAATATTCACTTGCGGCTTTGTTACAGGCTCATTACTTTCCACTGCATAGGTAGTCAACACATCTCTTGCTGTTTAAACCAAGCAGTCAGGAATTGTATTGACTTGGTAATACCACATGCAGTTTAGAAGAAAATGATGTTAACTGCATTTATTCCAGTTTTCTATGGATATCATGACAGAATTATCACAAAAATCTTATTTTGCTTGGTAGTAACTTTCACCCCTTATTTTTCAGTCATATTCACTTCATATTAACACTGAACAGTGATAATTAACTTTCATTCATGGTATAGCCATTCAGAAACAGAAACAATGGTAAGTCCAGGATGGATTGACAACAATATTAGGAAAAGGGTAAATTGGTACTCACCTTACAGAGGATATGTTGAACCGCACATAGGCACTTAAAAAGACTGCTATACCTGTACATTTCAACTTTCAGCCAAAAAGGCTTCTTCTGAAGTGGAAAACACACACAATCATTTACATAAGCACAACTCCACACACGTGACCTCTGTCTCTATCTGTCCATTGGTCCAGGATACCTCACTGTGGCTGGTTACTGTGTCACCACTGAGAGTATCTCCACTCTTGAGGACGACACCTGCAAACTATTACTGGTAACTTACCCTCCTATATAAAGAACACCACCCATTTTCTCCACTGGCTCTACACAGTTCTTGTTCCTTATCTTACAGTACTCTACTTGTCACTGTTGATGACACCTCCCTCTATACGAACATCCCCAATACCTGTGCCCTCACTGCCATTGAACACTACCTTTCTCAATGTCCATCTGATTCCAGACCTACAACCTCCTTCCTAGCCACCATGACCAACTATATTGTCACCCATAATTACTTCTTCTTTGAAGTCATCACCTACAGACAAACCCACAGCATGGCAATGGCCACTCACATGGTACCATTGTGTGCTACCCTATCTATGGACCATATAGAGAAATCGTTCCTAACCACCCAGAATCCCAAACCCCTCACCTGGTTCAGATTCATTGATGACATCTTCGTGATCTGGTTCATTTGTGAGAACACCCTATCTACATTTCTCCAGACCCTCAACACCTTCTCCCCTATTCACTTCACCTGGTCCTCCTCAACATAACAAGCCATCTTTCTCAATGTTGATCTCCACATCAAGGGTGGAGATATCAGTACCTCCATCCTTATCAACCCCATCTATCACCAGCAATATCTTCACATCGAAAGCTGCCACCCATTTCATGCCAAGAAGACCCATCCATAAGCGTAGCCACCTGTGGTTGTTGCATTTGTAGTGACGACAATCCCTCTCCAAATATATTAAAGGTCTCACTGAAGCCTTTATAGACTGAAATTATCCTCCCAACATTTTACAGAATGAAATTAAGTCACAAGCATTTCCTGTCCTATCAAAGGTAGGGCTGCTTGTGAAAGCAGTAATGTTCTACAAATTAAGCTGCAACTAGCAACTGTCCTCTACCAACCTGTCCCCTTCCCTGCTTCCATTCCAGCACTACACAGTCTTCTATTCCGTCAATGCACCCACTAGTCTCCCTTCCCCCTTCCCCTTCAAACCTTTCGGCTGCATCTTGTACCCTACTGTGTCCCCACCACATCCCTGCACATTCCACAAGCAGCACTATGTTTTCACTCACCCCTACTCTGCTATCCCTCCCCATCCTCACCTCATACTTTCTCCTTATCACCACCACCCGTGCCAGATTGCAGCTCCCACAGCCGCAGTTGCAGTCCACCGTCTGGCAATGCTGGTCATAGACAATGGTTAAGTGTGTATGAGTTGGGCTTTTTTATTGTGTGTGTGTGTGTGTGTGTGTGTGTGTGTGTGTGTGTTTTCTAGAGAAGGCCTTTTGCCTGAAAGCTTAAATGTATAACAGTTTTTTTGTTGCACCTGTCTGCAACTCATTGTCTCCGCTATACAACACACATTCTCATGCTCAGCTGTGTAATAACAATGCAACCCTCTAGTTTCCAAGGTACATGTGCAGTACTGAAATGTTACAGCAATCTGTGCTTACTCTTAAAGTGTATGAATAATTATTCTCTACATGGAATTATCCAAAGACAGATGAAAGAATCATCATAGAATCATGTATCAATCATCACATTACTTCCTGTAACATGAGAATAAGGAAGAAAGAACAGGCTGTAACAAAAAGGGAAGAATCACTACTGATCCCTTAATGGAGAAAGTTTCTCATGTTAGGTCTTCCTATATCTGCATAAAAACCAATATATCATACCACTTTTAAAAATCTATAACTTGCAGTAACCACAATATTAATATGAAGCCTGAGCACTCTTTAGCAAAATACACTGCAATTATAAGGCATTAATAAATATTTGTAGTGTAGCACATTAAAATAAAAATAATTATCTCATCTAGGGAATGGTTTTCAGTCCTGGGATTCGTACTGCATTAATATGCCATACAAATTTTAGGTTAATTACGACCTTGTTGTTTATTACAAAAAAAAATGGCTGAAGCACTGAATGAACCATAGCAATCCAAAATAAACTGAGACGTAACTAAATTGGAATCCATTGGATGCCTGTGTGCACAGTGATCATTGAATATTCAGATTTAAAAGAATGAAGAAAACAGTTGCAAAATCCGCAAAATAATTGCAGATCTAGATTTTGATTATAACATAGAAACACACATTCTCATACTCAGCTGTGTAATAACAATGCATCTTTGGTGCATTACCAGAAGTGTCATACAGATAACAATGTGTCAGACCATAAACTTGTGACAAATGACACTAGCCTTTATATGGCAGAAACACTGCGATTGACTGCTGTCCTTATTTAAGTCTGAGACCTAATAAAACCAATAACTGAGACATCAGTGAGTCAAGAATGAATAACGACTAACTGACAAGTACCGGTACTGATTATTACTGAGCCTCTTTTAGCAATCAATATATTAAATCCTTTGTTTGATTTTTAGCTTTTTTGTATACAAATAATTTTTATTTATAATATGTGACAATTGAGCCTACAAGTTAGTTAAGTTTAATTATGAATATAACTTTCTAGTATGGATTTGCAAGAGTGTATAGATTTCTTGTTATTTATCTTTTATAAAGTTTCATAACTGTTTTTAAAATTTGGTAAATGTCTTCATTTACATAGTAATTAGTTATGATGAGATATCTTTTTAACACTATTTTATGTTAGTTAACATTCCTTTATATAACAAAAAAAGTCTTCATGTGATGCAGAACAATAAAGTGACTATCACCCACATATTTTTATTCTTATTTGGAAATTACGCAATGAACTGACATTATAAGCCAGGACCAAACAAAATACTCAAATTATTATCATCAGTATTAATCAGTTACACAAAAATAAAAAAATTATTGCCAAAACTCTGAAATGACAAGTTACAGGGAAAAAAGTGGGTTTATCTGATTCTTCACTAATTAACTAGGTTGTTAAATATACTACAAAATCTAAGGCTTTTACATTACAGTATTTTCCATATTTTCCACGACATAGCTTTTTGGCATATTTTGACCAGATGTTTTAATTATCATTTTTCATTTTGTGTGTTGTTATTTTTATTTATGTTTGCAACTTATTTTAAATTAACTACCAATTAGTCCACATGCAAGGCACACATTAATGAATGAATAAAATGCAACATCATCACAGTACTAATAGTCTACCATGGGTATAGTAGGATCTTACTGTCTCATACCACAGTGGGAGAGTGATAGAAATAACGCATTCTAGCAAATATAGTCATGACACTCACTGCTGTGAATCATCAGATGATCAAAACGACTTGCAAAATGATTTAGATAAGATATCTGTATGGTGCAAAAAGTGGCAATTGACCCTGAATAAATAAAAGTGTGAAGTTATTCACATGAGTACTAAAAGAAATCAGCTACATTTCGATTACGCGATAAGTCACACAAATCTGATGGCTGTAAATTCAAGTAATTACTTTGGGATTACAATTTCCAATAACCTGAATTGGAATGATCACATAGATAATATTGTGGATAGAGCATACCAAAGACTGCGATTCATTGGCAGAACACTTAGAAGGTGCAACAGGTCTACCAAAAAGACTGCTTACACTACGCTTGTCCGCCCTATTCTGGAGTATTGCTGTGCGGTGTGGGATCCGCATCAGGTGGGACTGACGGATAACTTCGAAAAAGTACAAAGGGGGGCAGCTCGTTTTGTATTATTGTGAAATAGGGGAGATAGTGTCACAGACATGATACGTGAATTGGAGTGGCAATCATTAAAACAAAGGCGCTTTTCGTTGCGATGGGATCTTATCATGAAATTTCAATCACCAGTTTTCTCCTCTGATTGCAAAAACATTCTGTTGGCACCCACCTGCATAGGGAGAATTGATCATCACGATAAAATAAAGAGAAATCAGGGCCCGTACAGAAAAATTTAAGTGCTCATTTTTCCCGCGTGCCGTTCGAGAGTGGAACGGTAGAGAGACAGCACAAAGGTGGTTCATTGAACCCTCTGCCAGGCACTTTATTGTGAATAGCAACGTAATCACGTAGATGTAAATGTAGATGTAGATGTGAGAATTGTTACCATCTGACAGTTGGAACGACACTAGAGCCCTTAACAGTTAGAAAACCAGCTGTAAGATTAATCTTTGTTTTTAATTATTTTGATATTTAATTAACAAAATAGATATTATATTTTTATATTCCAGGCATTTTAAATTATCAAGAGATATTAATGGTCATGAAATAAATGTAAAAACAAAAATATCTCTGATTCAGTGACACAAACTAAAACTTATTCATAAAGCATTAGTTTTGAATATGTGTGTAAGTGCAGCTTACTCCATTGACAGTGAGAGAATATAAGCACATATTTCATGAATGAGAAGTATATAGTTTTGTTGATGTCTGTTTTTTTTTTTAATTTTATTATTATTATTATTATTATTATTATTATTATTATTATTATTATTCCCACATGTAGTTCTGTAGCAGCAAATCTCCAAGGTCATGGAACATTTCAGTCCATTAAATTACAACATAAAAGTAATAATATATAAAATAAAATGTTTATGAAGCCAAAAAAAGACAAGTTATAAGTTTATGTAAATGCAATCAACAATACAACACAGGAATCAGCTTTCCCATGAGGAAAATCTTCAGTTTTGATTTGAAAGTACGTGGATCTCTGCTAAAATTGTTGAATTCCTGTGATAGCTTATTGAAAATGGATGCAGCGGTATACTGTACACATTTTGGCACAAGAGTGAAGGAAGTGCAATCCAAGTGCACATTGGATTTCCACCTAGTATTAACTGAGTGAGCTGCTAATTCTTGAGAATAAGCTGATATTGTTAACAAGAAATGGCAGTAAAGAATATATATATATATATATATATTGTGATTCTTGAGTTTCTCCCGGCGTATTTGATAATCAAAATATCCACGGATGTACTGCCGGTCTACAGTGTCCAACGGGCACAATATTTCGGCGATCATACATGTCGCCATCATCAGGTGAACTGACGGACTGAGCTCCTGTGAACGTGCCGGCACGGAGATCCGTACACTATGGCTGCTCAGGGGGAACTGGGTTCGGTCGCAGCGGCGGCCGATTTAAATACCCTCCGCCCGCGGCGCGCTCACTCCGCCGTCCGCGCCACGGTCGCGCGGTGGAACAGATTGCAACGGCGTCTGAGATGACGTCGGTGTGATGGCTCTGTCCGCCGTGGTCGTCACAACTATACATTTGCTCGATTTACTCTTGATTAACCCAATCGTCGCAATCTGTTCCACCGCGCGACCGTGGCGCGGGGCGCGGACGGCGGAGTGAGCGCGCCGCGGGCGGAGGGTATTTAAATCGGCCGCCGCCGCAACCGAACCCAGTTCCCCCTGAGCAGCCATAGTGTACGGATCTCCGTGCTGGCACGTTCACAGGAGCTCAGTCCGTCAGTTCACCTGATGATGGCGACATGTATGATCGCCGAAATATTGTGCGCGTTGGACACTGTAGACCGGCAGTACACCCGTGGATATTTTGAATACATATATTGAGAGGCCAATGTCATAATACCCAGACTAATTAACAGGGGTTCACAAGAGGTTTGCGAACTTACACCACTTTTGCCTGAACCACCCATTTCTGAGCCAAAAAATATCCTTTGAGATGGGAAGAGTTACCTCGAAATATAATACCATAGAACATAAGCAAATGAAAATAAGCAAAGTAGACTACTTTTCATGTTGAATTATCACTTACTTCAGATATTGTTCAAATAGTAAAAACGGCAGCATTAAATCTTTGAACAAGATCCTGAATGTGGGCTTTCCTCAACAGTTTACTGTCTATCTGAACACCTAGAAATTTGAACTGTTCAGTTTCACTAATCATATACCCATTCTATGAAATTAAAATTTCAGATTTTCTTCAAACTGTTAAAACTGAGTCTTACTGTGATTTAGCTTTGGTTTATTTTCTGCAAGCCATGACGTTATGTCATGAGCTTTACTATTTGAAACAGTGCACACATCGTCCTTTACTGCCAAGAAAGTGCAATCAGCAAACACAAAGAATTTAGAATCACCTGTAATAGTAGAGGGCATAGCATTTACACTGAGGCACCAAAGAAACTGGTATAGGCATGTGTATTCAAGTACCAAGATATATAAACAGGCAGAAAACGGTTCTGTGGCTGGCAATGCCTGTATAAGATAACAAATGTCTGGCACAGTTGTCAGATCAGTTTCTACTGCTAAAATGGCAGATTAGCAGCATTTGAGTGAGTTTAAACATGGTCTTACAGTTGGCACACAAGCAATGGGACACAGAAACTCCGATGGACTGGGGATTTTCTCATACGACCATTTCACAAGTGTACTGTGAATATCAGGAATACAGTAAAACATCAAATCTCTGACATCGCTATGGCAGGAGAAAGATCCTGCAAGAACAGGACCAATGATGACTGAAGAGAATTGTTCAGCATGACAGAAGTGCAACCATTCTGCAGATTGCTGCAGATTTCAATGATGGGCCATCAACAAGTATCAGCATGTGAAGCGTTCAACAAAATATCATTGATGTAGGTTTTCGGAGCAGAAGGCCCTATCGTGTACTCTCAATGAGTGCACAACACAAAGATTTACATCCTCTCGGGCCCATCAACACTGACATTGGACTGTTGATGACTGGAAACATGTTGCCTGGTCGGACAAGTCTCATTTCAAATTGTATTGAACGGATGGACGTATACGGGTATGGAGACAATCTCATGAATCCACAGACCCGCAAATCAGCAGGGGACTGTTCAAGCTGGTGGAGGCTCTGTAATGGTGTGGGGCATGTGCAGTTGGAGTGATGAAGGGCTCCTGATATGTCTAGATACAATTCTGATGGGTGATACGTATATAAGAATCCTGTCTGATCACCTGAATCCATTCATGTCCATTGTGCATCTCTGTGGTACTCCCCATTTAACCGTCCCTACTCAGACCCTACATCACAGCCATTCTCAACACTGTGGATAATGACATTCTGTCTATTGTTAAAGTAAAAGGTGAACCAGTTGTGAGATACTCCCCATATTCCATAATGGTCCAACTTTTGGAGCATATTTTGTGATTAACCTTAGTTAAATCAAAAGCATTTGAAACCTTTTGTTTAATCCATCCAGTCTCTCACAGAGAAAAGAGAATATAGCATTTTCAGTTGTTAAACTGCTTCTAAAACCAAACTATACATTTGATAGGAAATAATGTGAAATAAAATGATCAATTATTCTTACATACACACCTTTTCAATAACTTACATTATAGGCCTCTTCCCTGACACACAATAGTTTTATGTGGAATCTAATGATTCTTACACTTCAGCTGACTTTCTAATACACCAGCATCTTCATAAATGCAATCACTTTTGCGTCAAAAGCAAATGTGTAGAGGACTCTTGCTGTCAATGCCTCAGATGCAGCAACAGTTGTGAATTTGGTGTCTTTTGTGTTAGGAAAAAGTTTTATTGTTTTTGACATTTTATTACTAAGTCAGTGTGGTTTTCCCTTCAGCTGTAGTTGTGGTGGTTTATTTGGTATTTTAAATAATGTAGGTGTTGTATTTTTATACAAGTTTCCTATGTTCCACATGCACAGATTTAACAGGAAGTGTAGTTATGAGTACTTCACATTATTGAGTAGATATACAAAGTCTTTTGCAACAGGTCATGTACTCTGTTGCTTACCAGTCTTTTTTGTTCTTAAAATAAAATTACATTCTTCAGTATATATGTGTACATTACAAATAATTGTAAATAATCTGAATAAGCTGTACTGTTTCATACCTACTAGTGTAATTTCTTAGCTAGTGTTGATTTTCAAGCCACTACATTTTCTCCCTGTTGAGAGAGAGAGAGAGAGAGAGAGAGAGAGAGAGAGAGAGAGAGAGAGAGAGAGAGAGAGAGAGAGAGAGAGGAAGAACTGTTACAAATCAATATAAATTGCACTATTTGCGCTCAACCATCATCATATTCATAAGTGAAGCTTTCTGTTCACCTGGAACATCATCAACATAGAAACTAACTTGATTGCTTTATCAACTGAATAAAACTTTGGTTCAAAAGGAGGGAAATATACCTGTAGAAATACCTCTCTGACTATCCAGACAGACAAAAGTACCTGATGAGAGCCAGAAACACATTTTTCAAAACCACACAGGCAGTATGTTAATATAACCCTTCTGAATTTTATATTTTACACCATAATACTTGCAAAAAATGTGATCAGTCAAATCCTTATCTAACCAACCAACTGAACAACTAGCCAGCCAACTAATAACTGACTGCTGTGCACAAACAAGGGATTAATTTAACTAATGCAACTTGCTACCCTGCAATAAAAGCTATATTGACCTAGAGGCCTACTGTTCCTAATGCACATCTAGAATGTCCAATACAAACATAAATCCACCACTGATGTTTACAATACCACTAGAAGACTATTATCCTTTGTGTTCCAAAAACAAACAAACATGTATGTTATTTTGCACTACTATCAAGTTTCCAAACTACTGAAAATTGTAAAAGTTCACAAATATTTCAGTTCATTTATGTTTAAGGTTAATTTTAATGATAAATATTATGTATAAATATTTTAGCAGAGATATTTGTTGTTCTGTAACATCAAAATTTACAACCAGTTTTATGTTCTTTAGGGAAACTAGAAGGAGCACCGGTTACTCCTGTGCAAACAGCGAACAGTTATTATAGTCCACTAGTAGCAGTGGCTATTCTGGCTGCAATCTCAACACTAGCTGCTGTTATTCTGTTGTTGGTTCTACTACGGAAGCATGGTCAAAACAAGGCTGCCATCTCAGCTGGTCGCAAGTCCCAGTCTGCTTACGACAATCCTTCTTACAAGGTAGAAATCCAGCAAGAAACAATGGGTATGCTCCTGTCTCATATCTGTACCTAGTGTCTCTAACTTGGTTTCTGTTATCCATTAAACATTTTTAACCTTTACAACATTTGTCAAGATAACTATATAGCTTATTGACAGTTATCAATACAAAACAAAAAGTCTTGATTTTTCATCCTTCATACACACAGAGCACAAAATAGGTATCATCTTAGATACAAACAGTCTGGTTCAAAACTGAGAGCAGTAGGATATCAACTTGTTGGACTGTGTGTTCACAGTGCATCAGAAACAACTCTTGCAGCTAGATGAACAATGCACATTTAAAAAAGAAGTGAAGAATGCACAATTCTTTTAGCTGTAAAAAGCACATGGATGAATACATTTAGAAGCTGATCACCATTACCGATAATGGATCAGAACACCTGGTTCCCTAAAACATAGTATCAGCTGCTATAAATGGGATATTATGAGTGCCCCATCTTTTCTTTCTAATCTGAGCTACTACTCAGTTTTTTATTCCATCTCCACAGATGAGTGGTAAGCTGTCTGACTGCCATGTGGAGTACCTGCACTCAGTTCGCAATACTGCCATGGATCTCTCCTGCAAAGGAGGACTGGAATGGTGTTCACTCAGATGTGAGATGCCACCCGAGTAGCTGCCTGAAAAAGAAGCAACAGATCCAAGATCTGAAAAGCTGCTGACATCTAGGAGAGTAATGAGATGAACCGATGCCTCTCTATACCATATCCAAATGACACCATATGGCAGAGAATTGGGCAGCGGCAGTTGAGCATTGCACGGTCCTCTGGGTCTGATCACAGAGTTTAGTTTCTTTTCTTTTCCTTCATTTTCTTCATTTCTTTTTTATGACTGTGCATATTTTTTCATATCAGGCTTGAAAAAAAATTACCAAATCACTTTCTAAGGATGTACAGCAGTCATACTGCACCTTGAATCAACAGTTTTTGGGTGGTAAACAATGTCTAGCATTTCAGAATTACTCACTTCACTATTTTGCACACACCTTTGCACCCACACTAAAAAGTTCATTGTAAAATAATGCTACTTTTACATAAATATGTATGTATTCTCAATAATCAGTTATATTTTCGACAACCATTTATGAAATGCGATTAATATTCTTTCCACACTGTACATCTAATGGATATACTGAAAATCTCCAATTTGAAACACATGCATAAATATGCAGAAAGCATAACTTACAGCCACTGTTACATCATAAATTTTCAACCATTCAAAAGTCTATGACAGTCATCTTAATGCACCTTCAGGTATTCCACAGAAAGCTCAGCAAAGCAGCAGACACTATTCCTTGATATTCCCTGAAGGAGGTCTTATTTCAGGGTGAAGTACAAAACTTCAACATATGTGGATTAAATAATTCTATTGTAGAATGTCAATTCCTTAAAAGGAGATATCAAAATTTCCTGGTTACTTCCACTGCTACAAATTAAAAATAGTCCAAACTGAAAACCTAGTTGATAAAAAGAAATGATTGTTAGTTATCAACATGGCGGTGAAAAGAATTTACAGGTAGGTCAAACATGGTAATTGGTTGTCTATATAGACTGCCCACCTATGAAACATTTTAGGGAAAACTTTCAGAAGGTTGCACATAAATTCCCTGATCACATTATATTACCAGGGTTGCAATAAGTTCTGGAAATCAGGGAATACAGGGAATTTCAAATGTGTCAGGGAAATTTGAAAAAAGCTCTGGAAAAATTATCTCAGTAGATGAAATGGTTTGTTCACTGAGATGTTGCTTTCCTACTCCATCATTCTTACTGCTTCTCCCCTTTATATTACTCCCCTGGCCCTGCAGTCAGTGCTGCCACCACATCTTGCTGCTAGCCTAGCAGTTGCTGACAAGAAACAGGGAGGTGTGAGAAGTGTTTTATTTGAATCTGATTCTCAGAGACTGTTGCCACAGCAGCCGGAGACAGCAGCCATGTGCACATGAGTTGTGTCTGAGTGATTGTGTGAATATTTGTGTGCGCTCTCATTTTCTGACAAAGGCTGTGGCCAAAAATTTAGTTGTGAGAATTGTGATTGTACCTGTCTGTGACTAAGCGATCATCTTTACGGTAAGTTGCTACCTATCCCCATTAGAATTTATTCTCAGAGTATTTGTACAAGTTACCTGTTGCATTGATTGATCACTGTGGTCTCATTTAATCCATATGGTGTCTGTGACACATGAATAGTTGGCCAAATGAGTGGACTTCCATGATGGGCTAAAATCACAGGCCATTTCCGTGGGTATCTCTAATGGATCAGGCCTGAATCTAAAGCCCATTGTTTCCCACTAATGTGCAGGCCTGCCTATCTAGTCTCACTGATCTGCCTGCAGGCCAGATCTGTTTTTGTGTGATGTAATGCAGCAGATTTTCATGGTTTATTCGTGGAGCCAGGACTGCTGTGCTCCTCAACAGACCAGAGGCCACAGGCGATGGATTTCAGGAATTCCAGCTTCTCACCACAAGTACATTGTACATTGCAGCTATTTATAGACATTTTATTTATTCTAGTACATTTTGGCACTTTGAAAGTAGTTTATATATTACAAAGTATGGACGACAAGAATAAGAAAATTGTGGCAGTTGCCGGCAGTTTGTATATTATGTACTCAAATATTTCTTGAAAGAAAAACCTTGCAATACCTGTAAAATTATAAACATAACACAGTGGGTAATAACCAGCCATAATGAACATAGTAGAACTAACATTTTATTGGCAATCACCTATAGTGTTGGTTTACAACTCTTCCCTGCCTAGTACACTTCTTTCAAGAGGCCTACTTTTTTTCTGCGGTTATTTCTGAAATCAGTGAAGGTATTTTAAACCTGTGT
This sequence comes from Schistocerca nitens, assembly GCF_023898315.1. Lineage (NCBI taxonomy): Eukaryota > Metazoa > Arthropoda > Insecta > Orthoptera > Acrididae > Schistocerca > Schistocerca nitens. The sequence goes on along the minus strand of NC_064614.1, from coordinate 623,111,447 downwards.
ATTTTTATCACCAAATGTGTTTTGTTTTATTGAAATAAAATAACATCATTCGTCTTCATGAAACATACACTCCTGGAAATTGAAATAAGAACACCGTGAATTCATTGTCCCAGGAAGGGGAAACTTTATTGACACATTCCTGGGGTCAGATACATCACATGATCACACTGACAGAACCACAGGCACATAGACACAGGCAACAGAGCATGCACAATGTCGGCACTAGTACAGTGTATATCCACCTTTCGCAGCAATGCAGGCTGCTATTCTCCCATGGAGACGATCGTAGAGATGCTGGATGTAGTCCTGTGGAACGGCTTGCCATGCCATTTCCACCTGGCGCCTCACTTGGACCAGCATTCGTGCTGGACGTGCAGACCGCGTGAGACGACGCTTCATCCAGTCCCAAACATGCTCAATGGGGGACAGATCCAGAGATCTTGCTGGCCAGGGTAATTGACTTACACCTTCTAGAGCACGTTGGGTGACACGGGATACATGCGGACGTGCATTGTCCTGTTGGAACAGCAAGTTCCCTTGCCGGTCTAGGAATGGTAGAACGATGGGTTCGATGACGGTTTGGATGTACCGTGCACTATTCAGTGTCCCCTCGACGATCACCAGTGGTGTACGGCCAGTGTAGGAGATCGCTCCCCACACCATGATGCCGGGTGTTGGCCCTGTGTGCCTCGGTCGTATGCAGTCCTGATTGTGGCGCTCACCTGCACGACGCCAAACGCGCATACGACCATCATTGGCACCAAGGCAGAAGCGACTCTCATCGCTGAAGACGACACGTCTCCATTCGTCCCTCCATTCACGCCTGTCGCGACACCACTGGAGGCGGGCTGCACGATGTTGGGGCGTGAGCGGAAGACGGCCTAACGGTGTGCGGGACCGTAGCCCAGCTTCATGGAGACGGTTGCGAATGGTCCTCGCCGATACCCCAGGAGCAACAGTGTCCCTAATTTGCTGGGAAGTGGCGGTGTGGTCCCCTACAGCAGTGCGTAGGATCCTACGGTCGTGGCGTGCATCCGTGCGTCGCTGCGGTCCGGTCCCAGGTCGACGGGCACGTGCACCTTCCGCCGACCACTGGCGACAACATCGATGTACTGTGGAGACCTCACGCCCCACGTGTTGAGCAATTCGGCGGTACGTCCACCCGGCCTCCCGCATGCCCACTATACGCCCTCGCTCAAAGTCCGTCAACTGCACATACGGTTCACGTCCACACTGTCGCAGCATGCTACCAGTGTTAAAGACTGCGATGGAGCTCCGTATGCCACGGCAAACTGGCTGACACTGACGGCGGCGGTGCACAAATGCTGCGCAGCTAGCGCCATTCGACGGCCAACACCGCTGTTCCTGGTGTGTCCGCTGTGCCGTGCGTGTGATCATTGCTTGTACAGCCCTCTCGCAGTGTCCGGAGCAAGTATGGTGGGTCTGACACACCGGTGTCAATGTGTTCTTTTTCCATTTCCAGGAGTGTATATACCATCTGGCTTGCTTTCTCCATCTAAAAACAGTTCATTACAAAAGATGTTGATGTCAGTACTTACAATTTCCTCTCACACATTTATTAATACAGACATCCTTACATTTTTGTCAACTTATGTCTTAACTTACCCTTGAGATCTCAAAATTTATCTGGGAAATATTAGGGTATGTCATTTGGGGAAACTTGTGGCAACCTTGATTACTAAGGAGACAAAAAATGGTTCAAATGGCTCTGAGCACTATGGGACTTAACTTCTGAGGTCATCAGTCCCCTAGAACTTAGAACTACTTAAATCTAACTAACCTAAGGACATCACACACATCCATGCCCGAGGCAGGATTCGAGCCTGCGACCGTAGCGGTCGTGTGGTTCCAGACTGGAGCGCCTAGAACTGCTCGGTCACTCCAGCCGGCCTACTAAGGAGACAAATCAAATTACCAACTGGGAGACTTAAGTGATGAAGGCAGGTAGTAGGGGCAGACAGGAAATCGTGTAGAATTTTTTAAATGCCTCAGCTGGAAATCAACTTGAGCAGTCAAGCGGAGAACTAACTTTACAGGAATACAAACAGGTCCTAACTTTTTGACTCAGTTAATGTAGAGCAGGGAATCAGTGGCCATAATGTCATTTTAGCATCATTGGCTACATGTGTAAATAGAAATGTAAAGAATGGTAGGAAGATATTTCTGGTTAGTAAGTATGAGAAATAACAAGAGTTCAAATTATTTGAGAAGCCAACACGAAACACTCATCTCTGAATGAAAATGTTAAGTGTAAATGGACAAAGTTCAGGAGCATTGAACAATATATTTTAGATACAGATGTGCTGAGCAAATATGAGAAGGATGGGAAAGAGTCATCACTGTTTCACAGTTTGACAGCCATGTCAAAAGGTGCTCCCAAAACAAAGAGAACATCACCACAGATATAAATGTAGCTGAAGGTTTTGAACAAATTAAAACTGAATGAAGCTACTGTAGCAACCAGTGACTTAGCCATTATGTTGGGTGGTGCATGAGGGCATATTGAGGTCAGGAGGTAGACCTATAACCAATCTAGGGTGTGGGTGAGAAGTGGTGAGATGGTTGGATGCCTGTTTGAGAGCCCACTGACAGCCATGTCAAAAGGTGCTCCCAAAACAAAGAGAACATCACCACAGATATAAATGTAGCTGAAGGTTTTGAACAAATTAAAACTGAATGAAGCTACTGTAGCAACCAGTGACTTAGCCATTATGTTGGGTGGTGCATGAGGGCATATTGAGGTCAGGAGGTAGACCTATAACCAATCTAGGGTGTGGGTGAGAAGTGGTGAGATGGTTGGATGCCTGTTTGAGAGCCCACTGGGGCATCAGTGAAATAGCATTAAAGAACAAAACATCTGGTGGTCAATATACAACAGTTGATGTGACAAGGTTCCAGGTCCGCAATGGCTCCAGGGTAGTAGCAGTGAGCACCCAGCCAGGAAGGCATTAATGTCAGCATGTGGCCCATGTTGTCATGGCATGGATGGCAGAGGCAACCTGAGGTTGCTGAGGTGTCAGGATGTCTACCATTCATCAGCTACTCTGCCCAACTACAGCTGTGCACGGGGTGCACAGAGGCAAGCTAAATTACACTGTGGCCACTGGACAGGAGAGGCATGGGAGTCTGCCAGAGGGGCAGAGTTGGGCAGAGGAGGTGATTGTATGGCTACACATCAAGGCTTGTGCTGGAGGCCACCAAGTGATCCTCGGGTTGATGGTGCTAGGTTTGCCACGTCGGACATGGACGCTATTAGCTGCAGCCCTGCTGTTCATGCAAAGTCCCCAGGTGGGGCTTGCAGCAACGTGGAAGCTACTAGAATGCTAGATAAGCATGTGGTTGACCACCATAGGTCCCTTCTCAAAGATGGCCGACTGCAGACTGAGAGTACCTCAACTGAAAATGAACAATGATGGCACCTCAGGACTTTCAGTTAATTAGAAGCCAACATATACAGATTTACATTTATGTGCAAATAGCTGCACCATCCTTCCCTGATGGTGACTGTTCTAAAACCTTTGATTCTCAGAACACATGTCATTGCTGATGAGACCAATCTACAGGATGAGCTGCCCTCCACCAAAACAGCAGCACTTTTCAGTTTTGTCAGATATCACTTAATACTCTGCAAGGTTTGGGTTTACAAGATCCCTTGCAAGTGTGGCCTTTCAAATGAGACAGATGATTTGTACAGACATTAGAAGATGTACGAAAGACTGTAGATAAACACTGCTGTTACATTACGGTATATTAATAATTTTTACTTATGGACCGTCTGACAACAACTGAATAAAACACAATTTTAGTGCCATACGCGTTTCGCCTTTATTTTCTGCAAGGCATCATCAGTGGCCTGGAATATGTACATATGTTAGCTATTTTATTTACATTTTTGTCGTTGTGCCTATAGGTTATAAACAGTTCTGGTGGTTGGTATTTCCTATTAAGTAGTAATGTTTTGAACTGTATTTACAGGTTGCGTGGACAATTTCCTACATATTACGCTCCTGTTGCATTTTTGGTGTTGTTCTTCTTCTTATGAATGCCAATTTGCGGTTTTTTCCCCATTCCACAACACTATGCACTGAACGCTTGTTTTAAAGCAATGTTTTGGTTTCTGTTACCGACTGTCAAATGTTTTTGCCAAAGATCGAATGTTATTGCCAAACTTGTGAGTGTAACTATTGAAGTATCTGTGGTCTGTTCGTGTATGCATTTGTATGTGCGTTTGTGTATGTGTGTATGTGTGTGAGTGTTTTTTGGTGTGTGTGTATATATATATATATATATATATATATATATATATATATATATATATATATATATTGAAAGTGCTGGCAGGTCGACAGACACACAAACACACACACAAAATTCAGGCTTTCGCAACAAACTGTTGCCTCATCAGGAAAGAGGGAAGGAGAGGGAAAGACGAAAGGATGTGGGTTTTAAGGGAGAGGGTAAGGAGTCATTCCAATCCCGGGAGTGGAAAGACTTACCTTAGGGAGAAAAAAGGACAGGTATACACTCGCGCGCAGACACACACACACACATATCCATCCACACATGGATGGATATGTGTGTGTGTGCGTGCAAGTGTATATATATATATATATATATATATATATATATATATATATATATAGAGGGAAACATTCCACATGGGAAAATACATCTAAAAACAAAGATGATGTGACTTACCGAACGAAAGCGCTGGCAGGTCGATAGACACACAAACACACACACAAAATTCAAGCTTTCGCAACAAACTGTTGCCTCATCAGGAAAGAGGGAAGGAGAGGGAAAGACGAAAGGATGTGGGTTTTAGGGGAGAGGGTAAGGAGTCATTCCAATCCCGGGAGCGGAAAGACCCACCCTAGGGGGAAAAAAGGACGGGCATACACTCGCTCGCGCGCGCGCACACACGCACACGCGCACACACACACGCGCACACACACGCACACGCACACACACGCACACGCACACACACGCACACGCACACACACACACACACGCACACACACGCACACACACACACGCACACACACACGCACACACACACGCACACACACACGCACACACACACGCACACACACACGCACACACACACGCACACACACACGCACACACACAAGCAGACATCTCACAAGCAGACATATTTAAAGACCTGTCTGCTTGTGAGATGTCTGCTTGTGTCTGTGTGTGTGTGGGTGGATGTGTGTGTGTGTGTGCGCGAGTGTATGCTCATCCTTTTTTCCCCCCTAGGGTGGGTCTTTCCGCTCCCGGGATTGGAATGACTCCTTACCCTCTCCCCTAAAACCCACATCCTTTCGTCTTTCCCTCTCCTTCCCTCTTTCCTGATGGGGCAACAGTTTGTTGCGAAAGTTTGAATTTTGTGTGTGTGTTTGTGTTTGTTTGTGTGTCTATCGACCTGCCAGTGCTTTCGTTCGGTAAGTCACATCATCTTTGTTTTTAGATGTGTATATATATATAACAAAGATGATGTGACTTACCGAATGAAAGCGCTGGCAGGTCACATCATCTTTGTTTATATATATATATATATATAAACAAAGATGATGTGACTTACCAAATGAAAGTGCTGGCAGGTCGACAGACACACAAACATACGCACAAAATTCAAGCTTTCGCAACAAACTGTTGCCTCATCAGGAAAGAGGGAAGGAGAGGGAAAGACGAAAGGATGTGGGTTTTAAGGGAGAGGGTAAGGAATCATTCCAATCCCGGGAGCGGAAAGACTTACCTTAGGGGGAAAAAAGGACGGGTATACACTCGCGCGCGCACACACACACATCCATCCACACATATACAGACACAAGCAGACATATTTAAAGACAAAGACTATAAAAGTTGAAACTGCTGTTACAACCCAATAACTTGGTTGTGGCTTTGACACCAGTCACTCAATGCTGTACAAAAATGTCATCATTCCACTGTCAGCTTCATTGTTTTGGAACTCAGTCATGAAAGGAGCAGTTGAAATGTGTTTGGCAACAATTTTATTGATGGAGGTAGCAGTTTCAGCTTGGACAAGTCATGGAATATAACACTTTTTTTAAATAAATTTGCAATGTCACCATAGTGCAGCTCGTAATGATGATCTACATCCCAGCCTGGATCAGATGTATAGCCACAGATTTAATTCATGCATATTTCTTTGCCACTCGTCAATGTGTCTGCCATTCGTGCAGCTGTTGTGGCATGCACAGTGAAGCAATCTGAGGGTTTAAAAGGATTGAACAAGAACTATAGCAACAGTCTGTTGGCTCACTCTGAAAATGGCCAAAATATATATATAGCCAAAGTATTAGAAGAAGAAACAGAATTTATGCTGCTTCAGCCCCGAAATTTAATGGAGATCCTGTTTGTTTGAAAATAAGAGGGGAGGATGCAGGGTATCTCAGTAAGGTACCTGCAACATACCACATATTTTCAACGTTATAATGAATGGAGTAATACGAGCAGTAAAGTGGGAGGACCATACAATAAATGTATTAGTTGTATGCATTTCTGAAAGAACAGACACTGATGATGATCCACAGCTGTACAAAATACTTCAAAATTAATTCACTGGCCACAAATTCCTTTACAACACCTGTATTAGATACAGATTTACTACCCAATAGTGGCATATTTATTATTTATTTATTTATTTTATTTATCCATCCGTTGACAATAAATATTGTACGGATGTTGTCAAGCCATTTCAAAGAAATGGACACAAACAATATATACGTAAAAAAGTACAAAACAAAATAATACAAAGAGGTTAATAATAATACAATGAAAGTAAGATAGCCTATATACATCCCTGCTTGTTATTTTAAATGCATAGTCTGACTTTCATAAGGCTTTAGTTTTGTCCTCCCTAAATGGCAAGTCCTTATATACACAACACTGCTTAAGTATATATTTACATCACACAACAGCTGTCCTTTAAGTATGTAAATGTAATGAATGATTAGGTACATATTGAGTATTTTCCATTTTGCCTTTATAAATATCATCAGAAAAAAATTTATTGACCTACATAGTCATTTACACAATAAAAACATTGTTCTACTAGAAATTTTTTAAATTCTGTTTTTAAATTTGTTATCATCTTCTAATTGTCTGATGTTGACTGGCATTGCGTTGTACAGTTTTGCACCGATATGGCTCACATGCCTTTGTGTATTCGTTCTTTTTGTTCGCTGAGTATGGAGTGCTGCACTATTACGGGTATTGTAGTTATGAAAGTCGGCATTTGTCTGAAAATCTGCAGTGTGGGTCCTGACATACAATACGCATTTGTATATGTATAATGATGGTACAGTAAGTATTCTAAGCTTTTTGAATATGGTTTTGCAGTGCGTCTGTGGATGACTGTGAGTTATTATTCGAATGGCCCTTTTCTGCAACAAAAAAATTTGTTTTAGGCGCCCTGTTGTGGAACCCCAAAATATTATTCCGTGTGTGGCAAGAGATTGAAAATAGCCGAAATATGCCATTCTGGCACCCTCTGAGGTACAAACATTTGCAATAATTCTGAGAGCAAAACAGGCTGAATTAAGTTTCTGTGCAAGTTTTATTACATGGTCATTAAAATTAAGTTTTCATCCACATTAATCCCCAGCAATTTTGTGGATGTCACTCTGTCTAAGGCTTTGTCAGCCCACACCAGATTGAGATTTACATTTTGACATCTTTTCCCAAACTGCATATAATTTGTTTTATTTACATTCAATGTCAACCTGTTTGCATTGAGCCAAGAGTGGATGTAATTTAGTACTTTATCAGCAGTTGTTGGTAGCAATTGCTTTGGTGCACTTATCACACTAGTATCATCTGCAAATATTATTGCTTTGGCTGCATCATCTGAGGTGTGAAAATCATCTATATAGACAAGAAACAATATGGGCCCAAGGATGCTGCCTTGTGGTACTCCTATTTCTACATTTTTTTGCCTCTGATACTGAATTTATTTTGTGGTTAGAGTAAGTTGATGTCAGTTCTACAACCTGTGTTCTGTTTTTTAGGTATGATTCAAACCATTTTTTTCCTATCCCATGTATACCCAAAGATTCCAATTTTTCTAAGAGAATGTCCTGGTTCACAGTGTCAAAAGCTTTGGAGAGGTCTAAATTTACTCCTACTACACTATAATCTTTTTCTAGATTTTTGATTATTTGTTCAGTGTAGCACATTACTGCTGTTTGGTATTTTTATGTGCTTGGAAGCCATGCTGATTTCTTTTAAGTAAATTATGGTCATTTAGATATGTGTTGATTCGGTGCTTCATCAGTTTTTCTAATATTTTTGAAAATGCTGGGAGCAGAGATATTGGGCGATAGTTTTCTACCTTATACTTGTCGCCGTTTTTAAATAATGGCTTCACTTTCGAAATTTTCAGCCTTTCTGCAACGGCTCCTTCACTGAATGATAAATTGGCTATGTGTGCAAAGGGCTTTGCAATTTGTGGTGCTGTCCTTGTTATGATTGACACAGGCACCTCATCTATGCCAGCTGACATTTTGGGTTTCAAGCTTTGTATCACTTTCAACACTTCACCCTCATTTGTTGGCTCTACCCTCATCCTACAAGCTGTTTTTGGATATTCAGGTTTTCCTTCGTTTGTAAATTTTAAGCTTAATGAAGTTGTTGCATTTATGAAATAATTGTTAATATAATTTGGCAAATCTTGTTTATTAATATTGACATTTTTAAAATTTTTGAGGCTAGTGTCCTGGTTTTCACAACTCTTCCCCGTTTCAGTCTTCACAATACCCCATATGGCTTTTGATTTGTTTTCAGACTGTCTTATAAAACTATCATTACTCATGAATTTTGCTTTAGCAATTACTTTTCTATATACCCTCTTGTAATTCCTGACATATTCTATGAATTGTGGGTCTGTGGATGTTTTCATTTTAGAAATTAGTCTCTTTAGAGTTCCACAGGAAGTTTTGATGCCAGCTGTGATCCAAGAACTTGGCTTTGTATTGCCATGTGACCTGATTTTTGACAGCTTTTTTGGAAAACACATTTCAAAATATCCCATGAAAATGGAAGAAAATGTGTTATATGCATCATTTGTATTTGTTAGGGATAGTACTTCTGCCCAAGCCTCATTGTTTAGCATATTTATGAATTCTACACAGTTCTCTGTAGAAAAATTTCTTTTATACATGAAGTGTGTTTTTTTCTCTTTCAGTGGCCTTGAAGGGATTTTGAGGACAAGAGCATTGTGGTCTGATAATCCCAAATCAATAATTGTTACTTCAACTTCTGTGTGCCCTACATTTGAAAATATATTATCAATAAGACTGACTGTATTATTTGTTATTCTTGTGGGTGGGTGTATGTGTGGAAGCAGGTTGAAACTACATAACAGATTTAGGAACTTGTCTTTTAACCTACTTTCACTCATAAGACTAATATTGAAGTCCCCACACACAACTACAGTGGCTCTATCGGTGAACAGAGTGTTAAGGAATATTTCTAATTGGTTAAAGAATATGTCTGCATCACCAGTAGGTGGTCTGTATATTGCTATGACTATGACTTTTCCCTGTATTTCATTCAACTGCAGAGCTGCAGCTTCAAAATGATTTTCCACACTCAATGATTCAGCTTCACACCTTCTTTTATAGCTGACACTTGGTTTGGTAAATATACATTCACCTCCATTTTTGGTATTTTTTCTATAATATTGGCTTGCCAACTTAAACAGATGAATATTAATGCTACTTAGTTCAAAGCTTCTGCACCAATGCTCCACAATGCACATGCAGTCAATATTTGCACTGTTCATAGCTACCTCAAGTTCTAATGATTTATTTCTAAGACACTGAATGTTTAAGCTTAGAATGCGCAGGTGATGAGGATGAGAACTGGTTACATTTGTATTTACATTTTGTGGTGTCATACTCCGTTCCTTGCCCTGGCGAGGTACCAAAAATCCTCCAGAAGGACAGGTTTTTTGCACCTTGTAGGTCGTTCACTGGGATATGGTGAGTTGCTTGCTGCTGGTGTAGCTCCCGGTGTCATTGATGCTGTCATTTCTGTTGATGTTGTTGTTGCTGTTGTTGTTTATGCTGGGCCAGTACTTGAACCCAGATTTCCCAGTTATTGCAAGCTGCCACCTTAACCACTTCGGCAATCTGTGCACACTCTCCAGGTTGACACAAGCTTCTACATGTCATACTGTCTACATCCTTATATTATAGTCCACTAAGGCGATGAATTTAGCCGACTACAGTATAAAGATGTAGACAGTAAGACATGTGGAAATATGTCAGTGTGGGCAGTGCGCACAGACAGCCAAAGTGTTAAAAATGAACACTCACAATTAGCAGAAAATCAAGTTTCAAATCCCAGTCCAGCACTATTGGGTAGTAGATCTAAACCTAATTCAGTTGTTGTCAAGGAATTCATACAGTGAATTAATTTCAAAGAAATGCATTACTGTTTGCTGATGATATAAGTGTAAAGAAATAATTCAAGATGAAACCCACAGTAGAGTTTTTGCAAAAAGAATTTAAGAGAATGTGACTTACCACCATCAAAACAAAAAGTGCTAGTTTGGCAATGAGGAGATATCCAGATTATTTAATTTGAAAGTTAAACAAATCCTGGAGTGTGCAATAGATTACAACTAGCTTCCATGTTCTACAACACCACCTGACAAACAATTCACAATTTAGAACAGAGTTTATACACATCTCCAAATATTAAATAAAACTTTTTTCAAATGTTGATGTATGAGTTATTGCAGCAATACTGGCTATATCAGCTAGCAATCACTGTAACAAATTTCCTCTACACCTGTAGCTAGAGAACTGGTGAGGACATAAAAAGAAAGAGGGAGAGAAAGAGAAAATATTAAAGAGTCAGGGGTGAGACGTGGGCTTGAGGACTCAGTGGAAACACTGTTGACAATAAAGAATGACTTTATTTGACTCCAATACATGATGATGTCTAGCAGCTCTGCAAGGCAAACGCACCTCTCTCTCATATACCTGGATGGCTCTGACATATGGGTGTCACTTTGTTACAATTCTCCACTATAATTTCCTTTACCCTTAAACTGTAAAACAAGAAAATCATACTAAATTGGCTAATCTTAACTACTATGCAATTAATGTATTAATTCAGAGTTTTGTAAATCTATTTTTCATCCCTCGCTTGTGGAGTTTATTCTGCAGGAACTTGAAGTACGGCTGGATCACGTTTTTGCATGGCTTGTCATTTCAAATACTTTGGAGCTAAGCAAAGCAAAATCAGAGTTACACTGGCACTAGGAACTGTGACACTCCAAAAGGTCCAGTTACCTGATGTCTAGTATCCCAATGCTGTTACACATGCTGCAACAATTGCTCTGCAGTGATCCATCCCTCCTGTATTAGTATCTTCCGACTTGATTAACAGTCCCAGCTCAGTTTCTAGGTGTCATTAAGGATAGTAAGATTCTGTTTGGGCAACATCTATAGAGGTTTGTGTGGCCCATATAGCTGAGGCTGTCACATTCAACAGAGTAACTCGCATCATATTAGCTACTAAATGAAACATGTATGGGGATCGGGATGTTATGTACGGTAATATCGAACCCAACATTAAGTATTCGGTCGTTTATAATGAATTAATTTTATTTTGATCATGTCAGTACAAACACATCCGCTCGAATACAGAGTTCGGAACACACTGAGATCAAAAGTTTTCAAAGAAGTTTGTTCTCAAACATGAGGCGGTCGATAACCACCACAGAGCCCCCGCCGGTAGTGCAGAGCACGGTAAGGATGATGAGAGGTGTGTGTGTACCCGGCCAGCTGATGGCGCAGGTGCGCGTGACCGATCGTGTTGTGGCAGGCGCGAGTGCGAGGTGCGATCAGACCGTTTCTCAATGTCTTGGTAGGCACGACCAGCGGAGGGATGGAGGCACGGAAGGTGTCCACAGGTTGACCGTGCCATGCTGCTGATGGCACAGTGGAAGCAGAAGGCAGCAGCGTGTCGGTGGGGAGAACATCGTCGTGCCGAGGCTGTGCGGCACAGAGGGGTTTTGATCCGATCAAAGGAGCGGAGTGCGTCGAAGATGCGATGTATTGCCAAATTATTTGCTGGCGAGCACCGTGGTAATGACTGAGTTATAGAGGCGCTTGATGTCACAGCAGGGGAGAAAACAGCAAGCTGCACATGACTGACTTTGGCGGTGGATGACTTCGGTGTAGACGGAAGTGTCACCTCAGAGTCCATGGACGGTGAGTGTGTTACAGTGGTAGATGGCAGGATGTTCCAAGCGGAGTTGACAGTGTCGGTATTTTGATGTGCGAAACAGCCATTATCGAAAGGGGGGGGGGGGGGGGTTCGCGTGGCCCTGAGCCCTGGGCATGGTGATGGCGAGAGGTGGTGGAAGGCGGACGTGGCCGGCGAAACCATGGTCGGTGCAGGAAGGCGATGAGACATAATGTGAACGTGAAGAAGTTGAATCAGCGGATTAACTACTGGTCCGTGGTGGACGGCCAGGCAGTAAGCGTGCATAGTGCCGGCGAGTTGTTGACAAGATGCGGGTGCGGTAGCCATGGCGGGATCGCATTTCACGCAGCTGTTTGTTTTGACTGTGTGAAGGTCAGTGAGCCAGCAGGCGACGGCCGTGACATCGCTGTCTGTAGCGGTCGGGCAGAGTTGGTGCGGCTCGGGTGCTGCGTAGAGGGAGGCGTGACACATCCAGTGTTGCACTGAGAAACAGCCGGTATTGTTGTCGGTGTAATTGGTGCATTGTCATTGGTCAGTAGGATATCCTTGATGAAATTGTTCTTGTGAATTCAACCAGGCATGCAATTTAGCCATAGTTCGGAGTTCGTGCGTACTGGGATTTGCAACATAGACCCCGTTCGTTGCAGTCCATTGTTTGGCATGATTGTCTGGTATCAAAGCACTGCACAAAGTTAATTCATTACACAAAAGCAAGTCAAAATAGTCCAAATTAATCGGCGAAGGAGCACTGCACTGCCCGGAAGTGAAATTACCGATGCGTTGAGTGGGTTTAGACGGACGACGTGTGTGTCTCGGTTGCATTGTCGATGTGTGAGAGGGTGACGAAAGTTACCAAAAAGCACGATTCACACAAGAGTCAGGAATTTACACACTAATTACACTTCCTGTACACTGCATCCAGATGCGGCGCGATGCGAAGTCGATGGACGCAGAAATCCGACAAAGGGTTGCTGCATTGTTTGTCTATTGTGATGTTCCAGTACACATTTCTGGCATTGTAAGCGGCGTTTGTGAGCGTTGGGGTCACCAGTATGGGGATCAGGATGTTATGTATGGTAATATCGAACCCAACATTAAGTATTTGGTCGTTTATAATGAATTAACTTTATTTTATCCTGTTGGTACAAACACATCCGCTCGAATACAGAGTCGGAACACACTGAGATTAACAGTTTTCAAAGAAGTTCGTTCTCAAAGATGAGGCGGTCGACTCTTGCAGTCGATAACTGCCACACACGGATCCATAATACCTCACACAATCCTGTTGATTAACAGTCCACTACCTCACAACTCTAAATGTCCTGCCCCCATGAGTTTCCCTTGCTCATAGCACCTAGCAACCACTACTATGTATTGTACACTGAGTATATCCAATATAAACCCACTCTCTGAAAATATGGTTCTGGTTCGATGTCCTCTTTACAGCAGGTATGTCACTGTGTTTTGCATCTAAACAGTTGTGGGGTGCATGCGCTCCTACTTTTTGCAGTCTCATGAGTCGGGCATACAGTGGCTACCCCAATCTGACATTGCTGAAACTCACCCTAGGTCACACCACATGTTGATCCCCATCTTCTGCCAGTAGTAGCAACCTTCCTATCACTTGTACAAATTTTCCAACTGTCACTAACTTCACCGGATAAGTATGCATCATGTGGCACTTAAAGACTGTATGCCTGCTTGCTTGCTACCAGTATGCCAGTATCTATACTGATATGTACAACCGTGTGTTATCTGTCATTACACCCACCATAGCACCATAGTAATAGAATGGCCAATTCTGGCTGTTCAGCTCCACTACCGGCTGTGTTTCTGGCAGTAATTCTCCTTACATTTTCACAACCATTTTTGATACTGCTCAGGTAACTGCCCCATCCCATATACTATCACCTAGTGACTGCAACAGTCTTGTATCATTATTCTTGCATCTAGTACTTGCATACACGTTTGCACCACTTCCAAATCCCAGTTTAGAGTGCTTGCTGAGGCTCTGGTAAATTCATTATCATCATGTAAAAAACTATACTGGAGGAACCAACATTTCAGCCATGATTACAGTGATCTTCTTCTGGGTCTGCTGATGTAACCATGGTGGAAACGTTGATTCCTGTAGCATAATTTTTTATATTACATTGTGGTACGATATTCAGAAAACTTTTATGTCAACAAGTATTTGTTGTTTAACATGCTGCTCTTAAAGTTCACAATCTGTGTGGAATGCCTCTCCACAGTCCACTGACCCCTTTCTAGCCTCTGCAGTTTTATTCAATTTGTTATATTGAAATCACATGCTGTCCTGAAGATGGTCTTCAGCATTCTATCCCCAGCATCAATCCATCCTCTTTTCACTCTCCTGGACTCATGCAGTACCCCTCAGATCACCTCCTGGATCTGCTCCTTTAGTCGTGCTTATGTTCCAAGCAAGTTCCTGTTCTCTTTTGAGACATTTCTTGGTCTCACACTATCTGCTAACTGTTGTAACCCCTGATAACACCACCTCCAGCCTCCTAATTTCATTCTACAACTCCTACACATTAAACACTAAACTTAATAACCATATGTGACTGGATAGCAGCATTTCTGGCTGTCTGGAAAATAGAACTACACTCTCTAGGTGGTGATCTTGCAGCGCTCTTGCTCCGTGCTCCAGTGAAGAAGTACAGCACTGCCAAAACCAGTATTCATCATTTCCAGCCCTCCTTCCATATAGCAACTTGAGGACAGATCATCTTCTCTTCCCTCAGAAGATGTCTCTGAACAGCATATCTTAATACACTAACAGTAAATCCTACCCTAACATAGGCATACTCCTATAACCTTATCTAAAACAACTTTAATGCCCTACATTCTACACAAAACAACAATACTCAGAAAACATAAAATCACAATACATATCAGTTACGTCTTTGGTCTCAATGCATACTGAGCATTCGGTATCTGGATCTCTCTCTCCTGCTGCTCATCCTTCTGCTTCTTCTTTATCTTTGCCTCTTTCCTTGCTAAACTGCTGTTGGTTGCTAAACTGTCTCACACTCTTTATTGGCACTCTGTGCTGCTTGCCACTCCCCTAGATCCTGATGTAGTGTTTGTTCTGCTGATATTTTCCTGCTCAGCCTCTCATGGATTTGCCTCTGATGCACCCTTGAATGGTTTAAATGATACCATTCGCAGTTGTTCACCTACTTGGCAGCTGCAGCTGTACATTTAGTAGTGGTGTGGTTTGAATTACTTAGTACAGGCCCTTGTGCCGTGTTACAAACTTTTTCGTTTCTCCCTTTGGAGCATATGGGCTCGACAGTATGATCGATTGGCCTACTTTATACTGAAGTAATATCTCCACTAGCTTCAGTGTGTCTTCCTGCTTCTCCAGTGCCTTACTATTTGCTCCAATGACCCTTCTTCACATTTCCCTCATCATTTCTGCAAATTCTTGGACCAATCCCCCCTTCCTGCCTCCTTCCTGGCTACTCATGTTGAATGGTGATGGAATCTTCTTCCCATAAGCTGTGTTAGTGTGCATTTTGGAGTTTTACACACTCACTACAAAGGTCAGATGTGTGTCCCAGTCTGAATGCTGCAGTCACATAATAATAAAGCCTCCTTCTATTTGTCTGATGAACTTGTTCCATCAGTTCATTGGCATGTGGATGAAATGGACTAGTTCTCAATGATTTTACTTTTGACAACCATCACAACTCCTTCATTGGCTTCAACATGAAGTACATCCCTTGGTTCATAATTATTGTCCCCAGCACTCCAAACTTCAGTAGCCACCTATTAACCAATCCCTGCACGATTGTGACTGCCTGCTGGTCCAGCATCAGCATCATCTTGTTGTAATGAGAAAACTGGTCTCTTATGGTTAGCACAAAACGATTACATGCTGGTGTTTGGCTGAATGTGCCTAACATGTTCACCCCAATGAAACTAAATGGTTCCATTTCTTCTGGCAACCTCTATAACAGTATCTGCTTCTGATTTAAATCTGCCCTCTTTGTACAATCAACACAATTTATGACATATTAATGGACATCATTCTTCCTTCCCTTCCACCAGTACTTTTCTGCCACTCTCCAAGTCATTGTTCTACATCCCCAAGGACCGGTAAAATGTGATCATGCATTTCATGTAGTATTTCTTGCTTCAAGTCGGCTTGCACCACCATCCATGGTCCTAATTTCATTTCTCTACACAATAACCGGTACATGTTGCATACAATGCAAACTGCTGTTTGTTGCCCTACTGTTACAGCATGTGCTGCTTGCAACTACCCAAGATCCTGAACTACTGCTTTTAGTGTTGCTATCTTCCTGCTTAACCCATCTGCATTGCAGTGTTTCTTCCCTGGTTTGTGGTTTACTTCATACTGATATTCACTGAGTTTTAATGCCTATCTCATCAGTCTACTGGATGGGTCCTTCAAATTTAGTAACCACTTCAAAGCTGCATTGTCTGTCACTACCATGAACTTCCTACATCATACTAAGCATTTCCCTCTCTGTCACAGAATAATTTCTCTCTGTTGCATTCAATTGTCCTGATAGAAAGGCAACAGGGTGTTCTTGACCATTAATCTCTTGGCTCAAAACACATCCAAGAGCATGTCTCAATGCATCACATTACAGTATGAAAGTCTGCTTACACCACCACCACATATGATGTGAACATCTCTTTTAATTCGACAAATGCTCCCTGAAATTCTTCCAACTACATAAACTTAACACCCTTCTTCAATGATTGCATAAGTGGGCTTGCAGTGTACACAAACCTCTTCATTAACTACCTATAATAATTTGTGAAGCCCAAAAAACATTGTGACTCCTTGGTTGTTCCTGGTACTGGAAAATCTTCCACTGCTTGCACTATTCTAGGATCAGTTCTTATGCCATCCTTACTAATCACATGCCATATACAGTTGACTACTTCTTGTGCAGAGTGACATTTCTCCACACTTGTTGTCAAATGAGCCACTTGTGTCCTCTTGAACACTTCAAAGAGTCACTGCCTATGCTCTTGCATATTCCTTGAAAAGACAGTTATGTCATCAAGATACACCAGACATTCACAAGCTTTTAATCCTTTCAGCACTCTGTCCAGTAAACACTGGAATGTTGCCAGTGCATTTTTTAACCCAGAAGGATCCTTCTGTATTGATAGTGTCCCCAAGGTGCACAATGCCATTTTTGGTTTTTTCTCCAGAACAACTTCTACTCCTCAAGTCCATTGTAAAGAAGTACTGGCACTGCCCTGGATTATCTGTCATCTCTGTGGTGTTCAGAATTGGGTAAGCATCTATCGTAATCTTACTATTCAAATGGCAATAACTGCAACAAAAGGGACACTTCTTCAAGCCATAGACTTCTTGGGCATTATCACAATTCCCAGTTTGCATGGGCTACTACTCACTTCTGTTATCCTGTCAGCCAAATGTTGATTTGTAAATTCCCCCAAAACTGGTGGCAGTTATCATGGTATTCTGTATGGGCTTTGATGCACCAGTGCTTCATTCCTTGTGAGAATCCTGTGTTGTTTTACTGGCATAGCAGGCAATGGGCCTTGTGGATAAACAGATCCTTTCTGTCTCCTTTAATTGCTTCAGTTTGTTATGACATGCAGTCTTAGCAGCATCCTATGCCCTCTTATAGTCTACACCCTCTGTGTGAGAATCTTCCTCGTTTAGAATCTCCAATGTAGCCAACAAAGTCCTTCTCACGAACTTAACCTCCTTAGCACCAAAATTACCCACTTTGGAAGGTACTACCTTCTCTCTGCCCCTATCTTTTATATGTATAATACTACATTTCACCAAAGAACATGCTGCACCCAGTACCTCACTATCCTCCAGCAGTTCCACCATACACAACTTACCACTTTGTAAGACAAGCTCCACATTCAGTCATAGCAACCGTCTGATGCCACTTGACACACAATCATGCAAATTAAGCCTTAATGTCATTGTTTGCACTCTAACTGGATTTCCTGCACATTACACTCATCATGACAGATCAACAATGACAACAGATTCCCCTTGCCAGAACGTCTTTCCACTAAGCTCCACTATAAGTCATCAAAGATTAATTATGGCATGCAGAAAGTCTACTGCTGGCTTATATGAGACACCATATCCACATATTGCTTAAACTTGGTTGTCTCAAACAAAAAATTCATCATTACTGTCCTCAGTGGTTGTATATCATTACCCCTGTTCCACACAACTTGTAGCACAGTGGGTTCTAACACCTCCAACCCCCAAACTCTCTCGATGCCATTGACACGTGCCCCCCCCCCCCCCCCCCCAATGTCACATCCGCTAGGGCACATTCTGCCACTGCATTTATATTTAATGTGAACTTCTTCCATCGGCTCTAGGGTACTTCTTACGTCCCAGACCACCTCTGTAACCCTGCTGCTAACCCACACCATACCTGCTACTATACATCTTAAGTCATCTGGAGTCCATTCCATCCATAGTACCCCTCTGTGGCTGGTAGCTCTGTCTCTGCATGTGCCCTGTACAACCACAATGAAAAGATTTTATATTCAACACACACATTTCTCTGATCCCTTATATCTGTTGACACATCAGTTTCCTCATACTCCAATGCTAATCTAGCTGCTGTACAGTGATCGTAAGATTACCCAAAGCACACTATCCTAGACATCTTGGTCTGCAACACCTCTGCGCACTGCACTAATGATTTTGCTTCCGCTGTTAAATGAAACAAGGCTACCTATAACAATTTTTTATCAGATCAATCCCATATGTTAACTAATGACATCATATCCTCCACAAATGCTAACGCATCCTCATACAACCTACCAGCGAAGAGAGAAACAAGGCTAGCAACTGCTGGATCCACTCCTAGAGACTGTGACCTTAACACCTCTATTTACTCATTTTTCTCTACAACTTTACTACCTGAAACCACTTTTTCCACCCTTAATTGAGCTACATAGTCATGAATGACTGTACAAGCTTCCTCACTGGTGACACTATGTGTATTTGATTTTGGCACTGCCTCTCCGTCACTCATCTTCGTGACTCAGAACTAATACATCAAAAACAACACAAAAATAACAATCCACCAGTAACCCACATAGAACACTCTGCAACTACCTATACTACCAACCTACTTCTTCTGTCTAATCCTGAGCCACCTGGACACTCTGTACTGCTTGACCATGTGCCCAAAGTGATTACATGTAAAGCAAACTGCTATTACAGACTTGGCATGAGGAGCAGAATGCCCAAGCAAATTGCACTGCATACAACACACGGGTACTAACAAATCACCCCTAGAATTCCCCTTAAACTGTGACAAAGTCAAATAGTTCCTTTGGTTTTACAAAAGTGACCCTTTTATTATCACTCCCTTAATCCTCGAGCCCATGATTGTCACCACGAAAGAACAAAATAGTCTCACTGACCCCAAATGACAATACTGTAGGCTGTGGCTCAGACATTACACTGTGAGTGTAGCACACCCTCTGCTGTTGATTGTGGGGTTGTTGGCACTGCTGACACCACTTTTAGGGGCTGGAGTACCCAGTGGAAACACTGTTGATAGTAAAGAATGGTTTTATTTTACTCCAATACACGACCTCTCATAGCTCAATGAGGCAAACATGCCTCTCTCTCTCTCTCTCTCTCTCTCTCTCTCTGTTGTCCCTGACTTGCGCTGATATTTGGGTGGCAGTTTCCATGCTGGATGCTGAGCAGACACCTTACGATGCTGACAGGGGGCAGGCTTGCAGCATTTGGAGGCCTCAGCTGCTGACATCCTACTACTTCCCTCAGTGGTGTGAAATGCTGATGGTCTCTCACTCTGCACACATCACTGCGGCAATGTGTGGAGATGGCTGTGCATAGGGTTCGATTAGCTGACCTCTGGAAAGAGTTGGATGGTGGCTGGCACTGAGGCATCAAGTCCTGCTAGGAAGTCAACATTGGTGGCAGTAGGCATGTATGGCAGGTCAACGGGGTGGTGGCATCAAGTCCTGTGAAGGACTTAGTGCTGGCAGCAGGTGCAGCCCAGTTTCAAATCAATGGCTGGTGCTGGTGATGCCCATAGATCTCACTGTCCAGTGTAACTCTGGTGTCATAGTGGTGCTGCTGGTCTCAAGTGACAAGAAGTCCCTCTGCCTCAAAATTCAGTGAAGACTGACCCACTGTATGATTCAGTTTACTGTTGTGCTTGGCTACCTTCATTTTGCAGTCCGCTTGCATGAGTGTCATTGTGATCCACATATCACCACACTGGCACCTACAAGCCAGCAGCTGTGAATGCACTGTTCTGTAGTGACTTTCTCAGTACTTCTTATTGATCTTGCTAAAGACTTATTACCTTTGCTCAAAGATTAGGTAGTGACACTACATTGTACAACTGCAACTTGCTCTTGAAGGGAGCATGGTAAATGTTTTGTTATGATAATACGAAGACACTGATTTGATTTGGGTCCAAAGAATATGTTTTGAAAGAAGCATGCCTACAAAAAGCTGAAAATAAAGATGATATATCTGGGAGAAAGTCATCTGAACGAGATGCACCTGAGTGGTACATAGAAGCACTAAAGAAACTTGTATAGGCATGCGTATTTAAATACAGAGATACATAAATAGTCAGAATACGGCACTGCAGTCAGCAGTAGCTATATAACACAAGTGTCTGACACAGCTGTTAGATTGGTTACTGCTGCTACAATGGTACATTATCAAGATTTAAGTGAGTTTGAACATGTTATATTTGGCACATGAGTGATGGGATTCAGCGTCCTTGAGGTAGCAATGAAGTGGTAATTTTCCCATTTGTCAGTTTTATGACTTTGCCATGAATATCAGGAATCAGCTAAAATATCAAATTTCTGACATTGCTGCAGACTGAAAAAGATCCTCCAAGAATGGGACCAATGACAGCTGAAGAGCATCATTCAGCATGACAGAAGTGCAACACTTCCACAAATAGCTGCAGATTTCAATGTTGGGCCATTAACAAATGTCAGCATGTGAACCTTTCAACAGAACATCATCGATATGGGCTTTTGAAGCTGAAGGCCCACTTGTGTACCCTTGATGATTGCACAACATGAAGCTTTATACTTTGCCTGGGGCTGTCAACACTGAAATTGGACTGTTAATGACTGGAAACATGTTGCCTGATGGGACAAGTCTCGTTTCAAATTGTATCAAGCGGATGGACATGGACAGATATGAAGAAAACAACATGAATACATGACCCTGCATGTCAGCAGGGGACTCTTCAAACTGGTGGAGGCTCTGTAATGGTGTGGGGTGTATAGAGTTGGAGTGATGTAAGCATCCTGTCTGATCACCTGCATCCATTCATGTTCATTGTGCTTTCTGACTGACTTATGTAATTCCAGCAGGACAATGCAATGCCCCACACATCCAGAATTGCTACACACTGGCTCCAGGAACTCTCTTCTGAGTTTAAACACTTCCACCAGCCACCAAACTCCCCAGACATTAACATTACTGAGCATATCTGGACGCCTTGCAAGGTTCTATTAAGGTTCTATCCAGAAGAGATTTCCACCCCTCGTACTCTTATGGATTTATGGACAGCCCTGCAGGATTCATGGTATCAATTCCCTCCAGCACTACTTCAGACATTAGTTGAGTCTATGCCACATTGTGTTGTGGCACTTCTGCATGCTCACAGGGGTCCTACACAATATTAAGCAGGTGTACCAGTTTCTTTGGCTCTTCAGTGTATAATTAACCAATCTGTTTTATTTCAAGGAACAGACCAGAAAGCTATGAATATTTGGTATTGCACTCCCTATGCTATAATGATGCTGCTAATGCTAAATGAAACATAAGCAAAAGAAGGATAAAGGGTGGATAGTATAAAAAGGCCATACCCATGCAGTGTATCTACTTGTAGGCTCTATATAAGGCACACATAGTTACAAGGTCTAAGGTTTTAACAAGTTTCTCTTTCTTTTCTTTTCGGTTCTTGAACTGTACTGCCATGTAATCTATACTTATCTTGACCTCAGTTATCAATAATTTATTCATCCAATCATTGACACATTATGGATTAAAACCTTTAGGGATGTAGAATAAGTTAAAGACTATATCAGGAAGAAGGCATGTGTTATTTATTGCTCTGATATTTTTCATCACTTATCATCATAAAAATACCTACTAATGGGATATTAAGCAAGCACTCGAAGTGACTTTAACAAACAATGTTACCCAACCAACCCCTTGGGGCAAATTTATTAGTGTAAAGGTAACGTATTGGTTCTACTTTTTACTTATTTTTTTAAATTTTATTTTGCTATTTGGTCTCCATCCAGACTATTAGTTAACGTTATTCAAGCCTGTCACTGTTTATACTTAAATTTGATTCTCAGTGCTCCCTATCACATGGATAAATATGGCTAGGCCACTTCTTGAAATGTAGTAGGAAAAAATAAAATCATGAATTACTGTACAAAAATTTTCTGCTTCCCTAGTTAAGCTTCTCAGCCATTTTGGACTACATCATTTATTTCACAGTTACATAAGTATTCTAATATCTTTCAAGTAAAAGCAAAAAAAGAAGTTCAGATATATTAAATATCCAGCATTTTCTGTAAATACTGCCTTACTGTCTATAATCCCATTGCATTTTTCAATAAAGGAACATTATCACTGGATTTACGTTCAGCAGATCGTGTCATATTAATGTCATCTAGAAGACTAACGTTTCTGAAATTAAAGACAAGTATAGAACTTATGTAAAGTGTGATTACTGTCTGATATCCTTTCTTTCTCTTTTCTTAGTTAATTTTTCTTCAAATAAGTGATGTATGAGTGTCATTTGGAAAGTAAAGAACGTTTTGACCATGACCCCCACCACCATCACCAACCAACGACTGAACTTGGTACTCATCCGCTTCAATTTGGCGGCAGATACCATCCAATACAGTTGCTGACTACTTAGCTGTGTGACTTTAAAATGTGTGACAAAATTGAAACTCCTGCCAAGTGTGAGGTGTGAAGTGTTATCCACTTTTGAAATGTGCAAAAAGTCTGGCCTATCTAAATTTGTAGATGGATAACTGAGGTTTCCAGTAATGTGATGAACAAAGTGTCAGTTTGAAAGTAATGTATCGTGTTCAATCTCAGACTAAAAATGTTCGCAATGGAGATCGCTTAGGCTGTCCCTCAATGGTGACTGATGCACTCAAAGCAAGGATTGAAACAAAAATCCAAGAAGATAGGCATTTCGCAATTTAATGGACTGCACTCATTCTTTGTAGTCATTTCAACAATTGTGTTTTATGACGTTGTTAGTGCAGATCTGGGCTATAAAACAGTGTGCCAATTGGTTTCCTCAATTTGGTTAGACAAACATGAAACAAAACAAATGCCAGCTGCATTGACATTTCTCAGGTGTACGAAAAGGATGGTGTTGAATTTTAGAATCACATCGTCCCTGGTGGTGAGACTTGGATATCACATTTTGCACCTGAAACAAAGTGCCAATCTATGGAATGGCATTATTTGCAATCACCAATGAAACAAAAAAAATTTAAACCATAAAGATTGTGGCTACGGTGTTTCAAGATTGTAAGGGTATTCTGCTCATCGACTACATGCCTAGAGATGAGACCCTAAATGTAGCGGCCTACTGTCAAACACTTCAGCGACTTCACCATGCCATTATAAACAAGTGCCATGGAGTGATAACTAGTGGAGTCATCCTATTTCACAATAATGCATGTCCACATGCAGCAGGAGTGACACAGGACATGCTTCAGCAGTTTCATTGGGAGAAGTTTCAACATCGGCCATACAGTCTGGACTCAGCCCCAGACTTAATCCCCAAACTGAAATATTTTTTTGAGTGGACAATGCTACAGAAGTGATGATAAACTTAAAGAAGTCATTAGTCAGTCGTTCAACAACTTAATGGCAACTGAGTATGTGGGAGGCATAGGAAAGTAGCCTGGGTGTCAAATTGTATGTAAAATACAGTTTCATTTAATTATATCATACAAAAATATCTGTAGAAAAGAGAAATTCTTTACTTTCCGAATGACCCTCATAGTCTTAGTAATTTACACATCCTCATGACTCTATGGACTGTAACTTGTAAATACTGTATCAACTTACAGTTGCGAAAGTTAAGCATATGATGCAGTGACAGTTTCATTATTTTTCATGCATTTTCACATTATGGAATTTTTTTCAATACTCAAGGCGAAAATTAAGTAATTTTTATCTGTATTTAATTGTGTGTGTTTGCCATTATATTTAAATTCATGTATGAAATGTTTTTAACATTTCAGACCTGTGACAGTACTGGACCTGCAACCAATGGAAATTCAGTAACGAGGTCAGAAGCGCCATAAGGAGACAATGACCTCAAATATGAAGACTGAATGTGAACCACAGCAAATATTTGTTGAGTATGTTCATATATGATAAGTGAGTGCAAAATGTTGACAGGATTCTGTTCATTACAAATCTGGATCCTTTTAGCAAAACTATTACTCGAACAATGATCGAAGAGTCCTAGTGCTAAGTGAACGGAGTCAAGTTTGTGGACAAGAGACAAGATCTGTTCATGCTGATACAACTTGCCTTTGAAATTATATTTTCCTGTGCAATACTTCCATCTTTGGTATTTTAGGATATAATGACTTACATTTGAGTCTCCACATGAGGAAGTCTTGATACATAATGCATTAAGAATACCATCTCAAGATACACTACGCATAACAGGCATATCTGAGAGTATTATTTTATATGCAGAGCTCTTTCGAAATTATCATTCCTAATTTTAGAATACTTTGGTTAATCAGCTAACACCCAAGGCAGTACAGTGCACTTCCTTGCCTTATCTTCTTTTTCTTTATGAATAAGAACACACATTTACTTCTGTATATTCACTCATTGTAATATCAGACCTTAATAATATACTATCAGTTTACAGAGCATATATGTAACATTCATGGTTAAAACCATACTGCAGTTTGTGTGGGAGTAGTTTTCAGGTGAGAATTTAATTTGAACATAGTCAAAAAGAACATGTATTAAAATATTGTACAGCATTGTGTTGATAAGTTGTATAAAAACATTGAAAGAGAATTATATTGCGCTTGCATTGTAAATATGGAGCAGGTATCATTCTATATTTTTAAATTATTGAAAAACTTGAATTCAAATAACATTATTGTATGTATGTATATATGCCTTCCTTCCTGATTCAAGTAATCAATAATTTTAGCATGTGATACATCCTTGATCATTCTCTTCATACATGAAAATCAAGATATAGTTTCCTTCACTGGGTTTTTCGTAGCAGTGTTTAGCACACTTAGAGTAAGATGGCGAAAATTATTAAAAATTTAAACAATTATTGTTTTCATTATTGATCTTTTAGAATTCAGAAATGTTGTCATCCATTACTAGATATCAAACATATACAAAAAGACAATATTTCCATTGGAAATGATTCTTTAAGAAATATTCAGGCAAAAAAAATTGTATAGTACACAAATCACTTGTTTGAAGATAAACAGTTTATTTCAGTGCAGATCAAAGTTAATGCTAATTGGTAACCAGATTATTTCATTTGATAAACATCATTAGAAATACTGGTTAACAATAATGTATATGATCTCAAAATGAAAAAGAAAGAGTATAAAAAAGAAGCATTTGATCTTTAATCTCTGGGGCAATTCCAATCATTGAATTTTGTCAACAAAACTGTCTCAACTGGCTTAAACATTACGTTTTCATAAGCTATGATTAATTGAGCAAGTAACAATTATTAAATCACAAAAA
Organism: Schistocerca nitens; assembly: GCF_023898315.1. Classification (NCBI taxonomy): domain Eukaryota; kingdom Metazoa; phylum Arthropoda; class Insecta; order Orthoptera; family Acrididae; genus Schistocerca; species Schistocerca nitens. The sequence continues at coordinate 623,085,352 of NC_064614.1, read as the reverse complement.
TCTGCAACTGTCCTGCTGTAAGCACACATAGTGCTAATAGAAAAAAAAAACTTTGTTCTGAATCAAGAATTTGTATTACACACTTCCCCCACAGAATAATCTCTTCATTGATGTGGCAAGAGAAACGAACCAAAATTGTAGAAATATGAAATCTTTAAACAATTTTCCTGTTTATCATTTATATAGGAAGAGTAACACTATATAGTCTTACCTACAATGAGGAGGTCAGATGGCAATTTACGAAGAACTTTTGATGTTAAACAGTATTTTTGCTATGTTGCTTGTATGTTACTATACTGAAATTTTTTTTATTTAATCTTATTTTCATTTCATGTGCCAAAGACAATAAATCTTCAGTATCATCCATGTGATCTTAATCATTTTACTCAATAATTTTTTTACTTTCTATGTGTTTCATTTATAAGTGAAGACTATACAAAATGTTTAAATTTAGATAATATTTAAAGGAAAAGAAATCAATACATGTCCATAACTTGTAACAAATTTGTATTCTACATTCAGTTGTGTCAGTCTGTTTATTGCTCATATATTTATAGAAGTTTTCATAGTCTGTATATATTTTGAAATAATAAAATTACTTAAAACAAATGGGAATTACTTCAGTCAGTCAAGCAACTGTCTAATTAGTGACAGATCAAAGCCATAGCAAACAGCAAACCATACTCCTCTAATTCATTTCTGCAGCTCTCCTCATGTATCCTTAAGGAAATTAATGATTAAATACATGTCGCCAATACAAAACAAACACAGGGTGGCCACCAAGCCTTGAAACCTGGGAAAAAGCCTCGAATTTGAAAAAAACATAGGAAAGACCTTGAATTTCTGCAGGAAACCAGGATTTTTTCATAATATTCATCACATTATTTTTGTACACGAAAATATTTTTAAATCAATTTATGGTCATTTTAAGAAGCATTCAAATAATAGGCTATTTTGACATTATCCTCAAGGTCTTCATCCATACAACTCGATGTAATTTCTTTCCCAACATGGCTCTCTGTTCAAGAGACATGATGTTATTGAAATGTTTGTGCGAAATTGCAGCTTGAATGAAAGACTTACTGTATCTACACTGAATTCTCACATTTCAATAAATGACCCACACTAATGTATATTAGGCACCACCTTAGTATAAGATCCATTGATCACAAGTAAGGTTTTTTTTTCCTTGGTTCTGTTTGAAACTCTCTTCTAGGAAGCACACACTTGGGAGCCTTGCTACTGATATTTTTTTAAAGCGAGTTTTTGACATGCTGATTGCCAGCAAAAAAAGATGTGAGCACAGCTTCAAAAATATGTGAATTCAGCGTAAATGCAGGTTTTACTCAGTTCTTAATTATTCCTTAATAGCAATTTTTTAAACAGACCCGCCACGGTAGCCGAGAGCTCTAACGCGCTGCTTCCTGGACTTGGGTAGGCGTGCCGGCCCCGGATCGAATCTGTCTGGTGGACTAACGATGAGGTCCGGTGTGTCAGCCAGCCTGGATGTTTTTAGGCGGTTTTCCACCTCCTGCTAGGTGACTACCAGGCTGTTCCCCACGTTCCACCTCAGTTACATGAATCGCAGACATTTGAAACACTTTCGCACTGTTCCGTGGCTTACACTAGATGAAGACAGTCGGGGTACACACATTCCATTCGGGGTGGAGGGGGGGGGGCATAACAGCAGACCCCCAAAGCCTGTATTAATGCTTGGAAAGAGAGAGAGCTATTTTTTAAACAGGACATGCTGTCAGACAGCATATCGCGCATGCACAGAGTTGAAATCATGTATACAAAGTGCCTTTTCCCACTTCTGACTACTGGGAGAATTGCCGTTTGGTGTATAAGCAGTGAGAGAGCTAGCCAGCCAGAATCTACCAGGAAAATTTTTTCTGGCACTGCCGAGCTGCCAGATTCCTACATGCGCATAGCTGTGTGAGTTTTAGTGGGGGTACACTTCATGTGACTCATGTTTTGTTTTTGGCACTTTTTACAATTGATTCGAAGCTATTGCAGTTCCTGTGTTCGGCTATTTTGCTTTTGCACTTCATTGTTAATAGTTAAGTAAGCCTATAACATGTTTATCAACCACTAAGTGCAGAAATCTAACTAGAAATGAGATAAGAAACATTCAGATGGAAGGACACAAAGGAAACCGTCGGTAATGGAGATGCCTTGTGTGAATCATCCGTGCAGTTGAACAAGTTCATAATATTTTCATAGTGCAGTGTTTTTCAGACAGGGTATAACTCGATACTGAAGTACATATGAGTCAATTTTTCCATCAACTATGTGTGACACCAAATTACTAACAAATGCATTATGCTCTTGGTGCAACGCAATGATACATATTTCGACAATATGGAAAAGTGCTTCGGACAGCCACACTAATAGCCACAAACAAGTGGAAGTATTTTCCAGGGGTTATAAAATTCAATGCCAAGAACCTCTCTAGTTCAGCGAGTTTTAATACCGTGTCTGAAGCAGTAGAAGACAAATTCTTAGCTCCCAAAAAAAAATTTTTTTTTTTTTCTCTGTAGTTGCATGTGCGTTCGAAGATTATATATGTGGTTTCCAAAGTGATGTACCTATGGCTCCTTTTTTTGTACAACGAATTGTTCATTCTTACTACCTCTTTGACACAGTGATTTGTCAGATCAGACATTTTGGTAATCAAAAAATCCATCATGAAGATTGACATGAAGGATAAGATGAATCTGATCATTGCTCAGTGCTTCGCATTGCATTTTACTACACAAGATGCCCTAAAGAAAGTAAAGGACCCGACTGACATCTTGAGGCTTAAAGAAGAAATGCGTTCTTGTGTTATCACCATGATGCAAAAGCTACTTGAAAGATCACCACTAAAATATCAATTTACATGTACAATTTCATGTTTGGACCCTTCAGTACCATTAAATCAAGAAATGGCTCAAAAAATGTTGACATTGTACCTTGAAATTCTCGTCTCTGGTGAAAGGTTATGGGTGGCATAAAAGCAGATCGTGTTAAACAAGAATTTGTCGATATTTATAGCAGTGTTCATATTGAAAAAGAAACGATTTTGTTCAAAAGAAGTGAAACTTGTTTGGAAGAAATTTGGATAAACTGTCACAAAAAGAATGTTATAACTTTGTAGATTTTCTCAAAATCATTTAATACTTTCGCATGCAAATGCTGTTGTGAAAAAAGGTTTCTCAATAAATTCTGAGTGTACTGTTGAGAATCAAAATGGAAAAAGGTCTTGTTGCTCAAAGGCATTTTTATGCCCTGATCCATGATGTTGGTGGTGCTGATAATTTCACAATCAACGAAAGTTTAATTCTGTCAATGCATCATGCAAGTTCATTGAATAAAGATGATAAAAAGAAACAACTAAGTGAAACTCAAAAAAACACAAGAAGTTGCCAGAAAAAGAATGCAATCTGAAATTAAGATGTTAAAATCTAAGAAAACAAAAATGTTGGCTGAAGCAGCTAAAATTACGGCAGAAATTGAGCATTTGAGAAAGTAGTTTCCATCTAAATATTTTTGTTGGTTTTTGATCATATTATTCATACTACAAAGAGCATTCAATAACTTTTGCACAGTTGTCTCTAATTTTTTTATTTTTTGCTGGAGGAGAATGAAATTTTTTAAAACATTTAGCTATACATTGAGCCTATTCAGTGTAGCTTCAATCAGCTTTGACGTATCCGGCCCATCGTTCTTTCCATGGCGTAAATGGACTTTGGTAAAATTCTGGGGATTGACTTTTATACCATCGCTTGACACAGGAAATAAGGTCTTTCTCACTATCAAATGTTTTACTGTGCAAGTGGGCCTTCAGACAACCAAAGAGGTAAAAATCAGATGGAGCCAAGTCCAGACTGTAGGGAGGATGAGGCACAATTTTCCAACTCATTTTCCTGATTTTCATCTGCATCATAAGGGCTGTATGGAGCTTGGCATTATCATGGTGTAATCTGATGAGCTGATCCTGAAGCTGTGGTCTGTGGATCTTGATGGCACGTCGCAGCTTGTCCAATGACAAACAATAATGGTCCTCGTCAATTGTGGAGCCAGGTTCCAAACAGCCAATGAAAATGATCCCAAAAGAAGGAGGCCATCACCTTTCAGCCTGCTGTTTGTGAAAGTCTTGGTTTCTTCTTCCAAGGGGAACCCACATGATGTCACTCCATGGACTGGATTTTGCTTTCAGGTATGGACAAAAACAACCATGTTTCATACTGGGTAATGATACCATCAAAATGCTGTTTCCACTCTTCAGTAAAGGTCTTCACGAGACCCTTGCACATATTCTTCCTCACCATTTTCATTTCTCTTATCAATAATCTAGGCACTCAACATGCACAGATTTTTCTGTACCCTTGTGACTGTACCAGTGACACCACACTACCCAATGACAAATGAGTAATTTCAGAAAGCTGTTGTGTGATCACACATCTGTCATTTTGGATTATTTGATCAGTGGTCTCCTTTTCACATCACTCACTGCCATTGATGGTCTACCGCTTTGTGAATTGTCCAGTAGAGAGAAACCATCTTCTTTAAACCTCTGCAACCACCACTGGATACTGCTGCAATCCACTGTGTCCTCGCCACAAACAGGGAGCAACTTCCTGTGAATTGATGTGGCAGAGTTATCACCAGTCTTGAAGAGGAACTCCATCACCAACCATTGTCGCACCTGACATCTACTTCACGGTCCATTGTTTGCGGCTCACCTGTAAAGAAAAGAAAATACTTTTATATGCCAATTTATAGCTAAATGTTCCAAGTATGTTCACAACAAATTTCATTCTCCTCCCACAAAAAATAAAAAAATTAGAGACAAATGTGCAAAACTTTTTGAATGCTCTTTGTACAATATAAATTACAATACTTTATACATGTTCCAAATCATTTGTTTGTAAAACTAAAGTTTGTTTATATTCAGGAAATAAAGGTAGATGTGTAAATATGTTAAGTGATTTCATGAAATAATATTAAAATAGTTAAAAAGAAAAACAATATAAATGAAGATACACAAGTATATCTAACTCGCAGTTACGTGGTTTGCAGATCAAACATCGTAATTAGAACAAAATAATGTTTTTGTTTAAAATGTGCTCTCAAGCATGCCCCCCCATGAACCACGGACCTTGTTGTTGGTGGGGAGGCTTGTGTGCCTCAGCGATACAGATACCCATACCGTAGGTGCAACCACAACGGAGGGGTATCTGTTGAGAGGCCAGACAAACGTGTGGTTCCTGAAGAGGGGCAGCAGCCTTTTCAGTAGTTGCAGGGGCAACAGTCTGGATGATTGACTGATCTGGCCTTGTAACACTAACCACAACGGCCTTGCTGTGCTGGTACTGTGAACGGCTGAAAGCAAGGGGAAACTACAGCCGTAATTTTTCCCGAGGGCATGCAGCTTTACTGTATCGTTTAATGATGATGGCCGCCTCTTGGGTAAAATATTCCAGAGGTAAAATAGTCCCCCATTCAGATCTCCGGGCGGAGACTACTCAGGAGGATGTTGTTATCAGGAAAGAGAAAACTGGCGTTCTACGGATCAGCGCGCGGAATGTCAGATCCCTTAATCGGACAGGTAGGGCAGAAAATTTAAAAAGAGAAATGGATAGATTAAAGTTAGATATAGTGGGAATTAGTGAAGTTCGGTGGCAGGAGGAACAAGACTTCTGGTCAGGTGAATTCAGGGTTATAAATACAAAATCAAATAGGGGTAATGCAGGAGTAGGTTTAGTAATGAATAGGAAAATAGGAATGTGGGTAAGCTACTACAAACAGCATAGTGAACGCATTATTGTGGCCAAGATAGAGTCGAAGCCCACGCCTACCACAGTAGTACTAGCTCCGCAGATGACGAAGAGATTGATGAAATGTATGATGAGATAAAAGAAATTATTCAGATAGTGAAGGAGTGACTGGAACCCGATAGTTGGAAAAGGAAGAGAAGGAAACGCAATAGGTGAATATGGAATTAGGTTAAGAAATGAAAGACGAAGCCGCCTGGTAGAATTTTGCACAGAGCATAACTTAATCATAGCTAACCCTTGGTTCAAGAATCATAAACGAAGGTTGTATACATGGAAGAAGCCTGGATATACTGAAAGGTCTCAGATAGATTATATAATGGTAAGACAGAGATTTAGGAACCAGGTTTTAAATTGTAAGACATTTCCAGGGGCAGATGTTGACTCTGACCACAATCTATTGGCTATGAACTATAGATTAAAACTGATGAAACTGCAAAAAGGTAGGACCTGGATAAACTGAAAGCACCAGAGGTTGTACACAGCTTCAGGGAGAGCATTAGGGAACAATTGACAAGAATGGGGGTAAGAAATACAGTAGAAGAAGAACGGGTAGCTTTGAGAGATGAAATAGTGAAGGTAGCAGAGGATCAAGTAGGTGAAAAGACAAGGGCTAGTAGAAATCCTTGGGTAACAGAAGAGTTATTGAATTTAACTGATGAAAGGAGAAAATATAAAAATTCCTAAAATGAAGCAGGCAAAAAGGAATACAAACGTCTCAAAAATGAGATCGACAGGAAGTGCAAAATGGCTAAGCAGGGATGGCTAGAGGACAAATGCAAGGAGGTAGAGGCTTATCTCATGAGGGGTAAGATAGATACTGCCTACAGAAAAATTAAAGAGACCTTTGGAGAAAAGAGAACCACTTGTATGAGTATCAAGAGCTCAGATGGAAACCCAGTTCTAAGCAAAGAAGGGAAAGCAGAAATGTGGAAGGAGTATATAGAGGGTCATACAAGGGCGATGTTCTGGAGGACAATATTATAGAAATGGAAGAGAATGTAGGTGAAGATGAAAAAGGAGATATGATACTGCGTGAAGAGCTTGACAGAGCACTGAAAGACCTAAGTTGAAACAAGGCCCCAGTAGTAGACAACATTCCATTAGAGCTACTGACAGCCTTGGGAGAGCCAGGCCTAACAAAACTCTACCACCTAGTGAGCAAGATGTATCAGACAGGCGAAATACCGTCAGACTTCAAGAAGAATATAATAATTCCAGTCCCAAAGAAAGCAGGTGTTGATAGATGTGAAAATTACCGAACTATCAGTTTAATAAGCCATGGCCGAAAAATACTAACATGAATTCTTTACAGACGAATGGAAAAAGTGGTAGAAGCCGACCTCGGGGAAGATCAGTTTGGATTCCATAGAAATGTTGGAACATGTGAGGCAATACTGACCTTACGACTTATCTTAGAAGAAAGATTAAGGAATGGCAAACCTATGTTTGTAGCATTTGTAGACTTAGAGAAAGATTTCGACAATGTTGACTGGAAGACGCTCTTTCAAATTCTGAAGGTGGCAGGGGTAAAATACAGGGAGCGAAAGGCTATTTACAATTTGTACAGAACCAGATGGCATTTATAAGAATCGAGAGACATGAGGGGGAAGCAGTGGTTGGGAAGGGCGTGAGACAGGGTTGTAGCCTCTCCCCTATGCTATTCAATCTGTATATTGAGCAAGCAGTAAAGGAAACAAAACAAAAATTTGGAGTAGGAATTAAAATCCATGGAGAAGAAATAAAAACTCTGAGGTTCGCCGATGACATTGTAATTCTGTCAGAGACAGCAAAGGACTTGAAAGAGCAGCTGAATGGAATGGACAGTGTCTTGAAAGGAGGATATAAGATGAACATCACCAAAAGCAAAGCGAAGATAATGGAACGTAGTCAAATTAAATTGGGTGATGCTGTGGGAATCCAATTAGGAAATGAGATACTTAATGTAGTAAAAGAGTTTTGCTATTTGGGGAGCAAAATAACTGATGATGGTCAAAGTAGAGAGGATATAAAATGTAGACTAGCAATGGCAAGTAAAGCGTTTCTGAAGAAGAGAAATTTGTTAACATCGAGTATAGATTTAAGTGTCAGGAAGTCATTTCTGAAAGTATTTGTATGGAGTGTAGCCATGTATGGAAGTGAAACGTGGACGATAAATAGTTTAGACAAGAAGAGAATGGAAGCTTTTGAAATTTGGTGCTACAGAAGAATGCTGAAGATTAGATGGGTAGATCACATAACTTATGAGGGGGTATTGAATAGAATTGGAGAGAAGAGAAATTTGTGGCACAACTTGACTAGAAGAAGGGATTGGTTGGTAGGGCATATTCTGAGGCATCAAGGGATCGCCAATTTAGTATTGGAGGGCAGCTTGTAGGGTAAAAATCGTAGAGGGAGACCAAGAGATGAATATACTAAACAGATTCAGAAGGATGTAGGTTGCAGTAGATACTGGGAGATGAAGAAGCTTGCACAGGATAGAGTAGCATGGAGAGCTGCATCAAACCAGTCTCTGGACTGAAGACCACACACACACACCAAGCATGTACCAGTAACACATGTGTTACGCACTCTGTGAGACTGAATCCCACATGTCTGTTGTTCCTGAAATGCAATTTTCCATTTTTCACTTCATCTTCTATGAATTCCAGAACTCCTAAACTTCCAACATTCTCCATTAAGCCTACATGTTATTACACACACTGAGGCATTAATATTCATTGATGTGGAGAGAGAGAGAGAGATCTTGACACACATGAAGGGGTGAGAATTCTGCTTTTTTGATGAATATTCAAACTGCTGTATCTCTCATAATAATAAATGGTTCATCATAATGTTTCCTCAGAAGTAGTCCTTGCACTGATCTGTCACTTCATACTGTGTAATGTAGGCATGTAGACAAAATGAGAAGAACAGAATGTGTAACATACGATCTGTTGTAAAGTACTGGGTATGGAATCATATAGTGAGATTTTTTGGTTAAAGAAAACAATTTTAGGTTATTGTTGCCTGAAAAAACTTCAAGGAGAAAGTTCTAGAACCTAGATGAAACTTCAAGTATTCTTTCAGGATGAAAATTCACCATTCTAGAGCCTTTACTTAATGAAAAATGACTCTGCATTTTAGTGTGACCACTTTTTATTGCTTCTGTCACACACTGACTGCTTAAACCATCAGATGATCATCAGAAATCTAGTTTAAATGAACAGTGTTGCATTAATGAATGCAATTCGGATGCAGCTGTGTCACATTATAATGAGCGGTATCCTTCAACTGTTCAAACTTGACTTAGTCAGTTGTGCTGTAGGCTTTGTGTTGTACATCATAACAAGATATGGTTCAGTTTGTATGACATATTTTAAAAATATGTTACTTGTTATTTCTAAAACTGTGTTTGCTAACCTCGTTTAGGTAAAAATAACTTATGTGACAACCTGTAAAATCATTATTTTTACCTGGAAAAAACTTTGAATTTGAAAATTAAGATTTGGCCACCCTGGAATGTGCTTCACTTTACATGCATTATTATTTCTTTGTTGATCTTAATTTTATAAAGTATAAACCATTGTCTTGTATGCTCAAATATTACGGTACTAATTAAAGAACCTTAGTCTGTTTACATTATAAACAATCAACATGACATTTTTATCCTAATACTACATTCAGAAAAGCTTAAAATTGACTTTTGAGAATATTGTGCTATATAGGTAACAAGATCACCAGGCTGGTCTAGCACTTGGCTGGGTAACCATCCAGTTTGCCGAGCATTGTTGGAATGCAGGGTGCACTCAGCCCTTGTGGAGCAAACTGAGGAGCTACTTTATTGAGGAGTAGCGGCTCCAGTCTTGCAAACTGATGTACAACTGGGAGAGCAGTGTGCTGACCACATGACCCTCCATATCCACATCCAATGATGCCTATGGGCTGAGGGTGACATGGTGGCCAGCCAGTACCAATGGGCCTTCCAAGGCCTGTTTGGACAGAGTTTAGTTTATTTAGATAACAAATCTACTCTCCAAGCAGCAGAGAAAATGCATATAAAAGTTAAAGAAATGTGCGATGTTTTGGAGCCAGTGGCTTCTCCTTCAGAATAGACCCTTCCTTACATAATACTGTCAGTCATATATGACCAGGAGGACAACAACATAGTCATCAGTTTTTAGAGGATGAAGAGCCTGGAGTTCTGCATAGGTTAGGGTCATGTTATAGGGATCTGAGAATGGCTCGTGAAGCCTTGCTGGATATTAGGAATTCTTGGAAGAGGTGATTTTGAGGTAGTGATGGTGCATCAAGTTGGGATCATGATCAGAACTGTTCAAGGCAGGGTTCAATGTCATGTTTGCTGCTGGAAATGTTTTGAGGTTGGGTTGAAAAGTGTTATTTTCAGTTGATGTTATGTGTGAAGGAAAGCAGGTCCTTAGGGAAAGCAGCCTGGCTAAATTACTGAAGAAAATGCCACTGGCTCTGAAAGCTTGCACATTTCCTTAACTTGTATGTGTGTTCTCTACTGCTGCCATTTAGTGATTAGATTTCTTATCCATCCAATTATACTAAAGTTTTACATAAGGTTTTCAGTATTCTTGTTCCACTGGTACTGTAACCATTAAACCAGTGAATTCTTAATTTTGCAGAATATATGAGAACTAAAAATTCAAGTGCTATTGATTTGCTCAAGAAGATAATGTAGTCAGTAGCAACAGACGGTAGATAGTAAAAAATGTATTGAAACCCTGCAAATCTTGTTCTGACATGACATAACCCATATATACTCAGCAACTCTTTGAAAGACTGAAATCTGCATAGTTGCAATCATTAAAACAAAAAGAAGTAGTCCTGGGGCTAGTATCCCTACCCTTTCTTCCCTACATTTGAATGGGGGGGGGGGGCTGGGGGGGGGGGGGGGGGAGTGTGGGACATTCATCAGCCTTGAGCTTAAAGTGCTCTACTAGACTTGGGGTTATGGAAAGTAATTTGTCCTTATGTCCCTCTAGCCTCTGATTGGACTTATCTACTCCCTTACAAACATATGTATAATGTAATATGGCCTTCTGTGATTGCTAACAGTACCGTACAGTTAGCTAAAATATCATTCTAATTAACTAGCTGTACAGATAGAACTGCAGTTTGGACCATGTTAAGATTTATGTCAGTGGCACATTTCCAAAATATATTCAGCAAATATTGCACATGACAATTTCAGTTTATGATTTCCAACGAGATGAGCACAAAAGCTGATGCCCACTTTCACTTGGAAAACTTGTTAGTTGACTAATTATCTGACCTGGAACATTTCATTTTTTTTGCGTCTTGGTGGCTGACTGAGTCCATGTTGGGGTATACATAATATTCATAACATAGTTTCTACAATTTTGTCAGTTTCACCATTATCCAATAGTTAAACAGGCTTAACTTCCTTGCTCATTATAATTTCAAGTCCACTATTCTGCTCTCTTTCCTATTATTCTCAAAATTTAATAACAAATTCAAATTATTGTTCCTGTTCCTGTTGTTGTTGTTGTTTTGGTCTTCTGTCAGAAGACTGATTTGAGGCAGCTCTCCAAGTTGCTCTATCCTGTACAGACCTCTTCATCTCCAAATAACAACTGCAACTTACTTCCTACTGACCCTGCATATTGTGTTCCTCTCTTGGTCTCTCTCTGTAATTTTAACCCCCCATATTTCACTGCAACACCGAATTGGTGATACCTCGATATCTCAGAATGTGTCTCATCAAATGAATCCTTCTTCTAGTCAGGTCATGCCACAAATTTCTTTCCCCCAAATAAATTCAGTACCTTTTAATTAGTTATGTGATCTGTCCACCTAATCTTCAGTATTCTTCTGTAGCACCACATTTCAAAAGCTTCTATTCTCTTCTTGTCTAAACTATTTATCATCCATGTTTCACTTCCATATAAGACTACACTCAATACAAATACTTTCATAAAAGACATCCTAACACTTACATATATTTGATGTTAACAAATTTCTCTTCTTGAGAAACGCTTTTTTTGTCATTGCCAGTCTACATTTTATATCCTCTCTACTTCAGTCATCATCAGTTATTTTGTTGCCCAAATAAAAAAAAAACTCATCTACTACTTTAAGTGTCTTGTTTTCTAATCTACTTCTCTCACCATCACCTGGTTCAATTCGACTACATTCCATTATCCTTGTTTTGCTTTTGTTGATCTTCACCTTATATACTGCTTTTAAGAGACTGTCCATTCCATTCAAGTGCTCTTGCAAGTACTTTTCTGTCTCTGATAGAATTACAATGACATCAGCAAACCTCAAAGTTTTATTTCTTCCCCCTGAACTTTAATTCCCACTCCAAACTTTTCCTTTGTTGCCTTTACTGCTTACTCAGTCTGCAAACTCAATAACATCAGTGACATGTTATTTTAAATTGTGGATGACTGCAGACAAATTTCCATATTTTGAATGAAATGATCCAAACTGGCTATAAAATACTTTTTGTTAAAAATCATGATCAGTTTTGCATCAAGTGAAGACACATCCTCAGGTGATCCGTACACATAAGAAGGAAAAACTATTTTACGAAGAATTCTTAACAATGACCTAAAGAATAAATAACACTGAAAAGTAGTATTATAGAGCAGTACTTGAAGAGTACTCACAAAGATTCTTTTTAACATGTCAGAGTGAAAATTGAATTGCCCCCTCTGCTTATTGATTGGATAGCCACTGAATTGCTATTTATTTATTTAATGGGATAATAATAATTATTAAAAGGTGGCAATTTTATTTAAGCATTGATTTTACTCTTTAGATTGTTGCGAGTCAGCGATAGTGCAATGCTGCTCGCTTTGGAGAATACACATTTTATAAGAATTATTTAGTCCAGGAAACACTTTTGCGATCACGGTTGCGATTTACACGGTATTCGCGTAATCGTACTGATTAAAAGTTATCGTTTCCGAAAGATGCAGGTTCGATTAAAGCTGTGTGCACTTTTGCGCGTATAATGAAAATATTCATAACACGTCGCGTAACAAAAAGAAACAAGCGAATCACAACCGTGATCAAACGAAGAAAATATATGATAACATAAATGTTCTTCGCTGTTATTCAGGACAGGCTCAGATTAGACCTTGCAATTTTTAGCTATGGGAAATCACAAGGCGTTACACCTTCGAGATATTTGTTTTGAATAAATTGTATTTACCTTCTCTCTCTCTCCTTTTTACAGCCTTTATACCTTCACATCGATTAAGGAACTTTTTCTTCTCTACCGACCAGTACGAGAACAAAATTCAGACTCAACAAAATGTCTTACATCGAATTATTACATGCTTAACCCTTAACAATCATATATAGTTTCATAGTACAAAAATGCTAATTTATTCCGTGCACTGGAAAGTCTTTGATACACCGAGCACAAAAATGAAAATAATAAAATTATAATTACATTTTTAATATCATGAATACTTCTTTAAATCATGGACATAAGGTTTGACATCGTCGTAATATTAATTTTCATCATTGTAGCACTACATTGCCCCCTTTGGATGTACAGTCACACTTGTTTGACTGGACATCCAAGCAGGCTTATTTTCCTTGTCTGTCCTGTTTAAAGTTCACTGTGTTCTTTCACTTGGAAGCACGTGCTTTGTTTAATTTTAAGTCTCAGGGATTTTGAGTTACGCTCCCCCATTCGGGCAAAGGCCAATGGGAAAAACCCCGGAAAAAAACCACGGCGGAGCGAGCACATCTTCCATACCCTCTTTTTTAATTTTCAACATTTGAATATTCACTTCATATGACATTTAATAATGGTACAATTTCGTGATAGTGCTGCTGGTGATGACGGCTGGTGACTTGGTGTACTGCAACACCGATGTCTTGCCCCATCAGGTAAGTCTGCGATGACGTGGCAGGGTGTGGCAAGGGATGACGGATGATGTCGCTGCAGTATGCTGCCCTCACCGACACATGTGCTCCGCATCCCAGCATACAGTCACATGAAATTCAAACAGCAGTATCAGTTCCTTAAATTAACATTTAAATTACATCATATTTCACGCACTCTTTCACTCATCAAGAAGAATGTGTGTGGTGGTGGTTTTTTTTGTGATGTGTCCGGCTGTTTGTGAGTTTCTTTATCATGATGCAAGTCCATTCATCCTTCCGACGTAACTGACTATCTGCAATTAAAGGTTCATGTAATTCCGTTCCAACATTGATACAGTTCTGCAACGGGTTTAATGATATAGTCAGTAGCAGTTCCCAACACTGTTACGACTCACCACTGTTGCTGACTGATCAATAAAAACACTTGCTCTTGAGTTTTAGTTTGCCTGGAATGTTACGTCCATGCATGTGGTCCCAATAACACTCTGAATACTTGGCATTACTAAACACTCGTAGCACAAAATTTGAAAACAAAATCATGGTAACATAACGCACTCATTGAGCATCCACTTTTGTGTTAAATTCCACTCTTTCGCCAGTGAAATAAAGTTCATACACGTAGAGGATAATGTTCACAGGAAGTCTTTGTTCATAGGTCATCTGTGACATGTTCACTCCACCACGTAGTCACTTGATCACAGTTATCAAGTCTGACAAGGTAAAGTCCTTGTGCTACCCATAAGAATGTCTTTACACAGTTTAGTTACATAATGATAAATAACTGAATGATTGTGCATATCAAATGAAGTACATAATTGTAGTCATTTACAATATAAAAGCAAACCCTAAGTCATATATTTTCTCGAAAAGGTGCTCCTGGACTTACAAAGAATTGTGCAGTGATAAACACAAGTCTGTATATGTTTGTCTGTGTAATGATCTGTTCAGTCATGGACAACATCTTGTTTGACCTGGTTTATAGCTCATGCGAGCACTAACTTACGGTGGAAAATTTGTTAAACCTATACGTAACTCGCGTAAACTTTACATGTTGTAAGTGTATCCTGTACACAGTCTGAAAGAAATAAAAAGAACATAACCTGCTCACCCTAGTGAGTTCAAAATAGTTAACAATCAACAAAAAGAAACATTTATTTTCTAAAGTCACTATATCCTACTGTTGTGTGAAATATGCAGTTCTGTTCACTGTTCGTAGTTTCACACGCATAAGTTCCTGACAGTTTATTAAATCTCAGCAAGTTTGTATTATGAATATAATAGAGGGAAACATTCCACGTGGGAAAAATATATCTAAAAACACAGATGATGTGACTTACCGAATGGAAGTGCTGGCAGGTCGATAGACACACAAACAAACACAAACATACACACGAAATTCAAGCTTTCGCAACAAACTGTTGCCTCATCAGGAAAGAGGGAAGGAGAGGGAAAGACGAAAGGATGTGGGTTTTAAGGGAGAGGGTAAGGAGTCATTCTGAGAGTCTCTTCCTCCAAGCAGTACTTATGCTTGTACTGCTTCCTTTTTCGCGCTGGGTATTGAGTACGTTTGATGACAGTAAATTTCATGGGGAAACACTTGCATGTCATACACATAACTTTTAATTAGTCCAGGTTTTTTCAAAAATACTTTACAATAATTAGTAAGTGTGTCTAATAATTGCTTTTTTTGCAGACTGTCAAGACCAGAGGATTGTTGTACTTTTTCTACTATTTCAGAGAGGTGGATATTCTCCTCGTCCTTCACATCTTCCATGACCAGGAATGTACTGCAAACTGCAATTGAAACTATCTTGAAGCCGCCATAAATGTGCACGAATCGGTTCTATCTTTAAAATTTGACAATATTTGCCATGCAATTCTTTGGTCTTTACCAAGTCTAACCTGACTCTCATGTCACCGAAACACATGCTGCATTCACCCTTTGCGAGATCGATTATAGTTTCCGTCTCTCGCAAAATATCTAATCCGAGGAGACAGTTCACAGCTAAATTCTTTACAATAAGGAAGGTGCACTCTTTGGCTCCCATTCCAAAATTAATACAAATCCGTGTCTGTTCCCGAAGTAGTTGGGGTTTCTGACTAATGGCTCCTGTAACTTGACAATTAGAGACTGGAAAAACCGGAATCTTTCTAATCTTCTTTAAGTGAAGAAAGAACGATTCATTCAGCACAGAAACAGATGCTCCAGCATCTAAAATCACCGTAGTTTGAATACCACAAATATCACAAACTATAGCTGCTTGTACAAATTCCCGTTCAAACAAATTACACTTCTTCCGAAAATCTTGACATAATTCCTCTCGTATATCGACTCCGTCACTATATCTTAACATCTGCATAGTTGAACTACATTGCTGAGCAACATCAACAGAATTATTCCTACACACTGCATCTTTTGCGTTGTTCGACCCGATCGCTGCTGATTCTATGCCACACACATTCTCATTGTTACTACAGCTGGTTGTCTGCACACTTGGTTGCTCGTTATTACTAACATCATTCATGCAAGTGCCCCCTAGACACCCTGCGACTGACACACGGGAGCAGAATGTCATCGCATCTAGTTTGACTGACTGGTACTGGTTGATGGTTGCAGTTCACTTACCTCAGTGATCTTGATATTTTGATTCGGTGGTTGCCATGGCTGCACATTCATATGCTGCTGCATGTTATTTGACATATTTGTATTGTACGAGAGTTGTACATGATTGTTGTTGTGATATTGCGGTGGCCTAAGCTGCTGCCAAGGCTGTTGCGCATAATTCTCTGTTGACCAGTTATGTGGTGGTTGCATGTTTTGCTGATTATTTGAAAAATTACCGTTATTGTAATTGGCGTTAGCTCTAAAATCTCGTTTCCGTTTCTTTGAAAAGTTTCCGTTATTGTTTTGTCCGCTATGGTTCTGTGGATGATAATTGTGATTCGGTGCATTACTGTACTGTCCATTTGTGTTCATATTGTGGTTCTGCCATCCTGAATAATTCGGACTATTCCAATGATTTTGATTCCCATAGTAGGTGTTTCTATTACTATTGTTCTTGTGGTTTTGCCCATTGCCATTACCATTACCATTATTCAACGAATTATTCCCATAATGGTGTCTGTCCTCTTCGATAACCAAATCTAAAGAGTCCAGTACAGATAGAAAATGTTCCACGTTGTCTTCAGGAATGTGAAACAATTTCTCCTTTAGATCATGCGGTAACTTCTCCTTTAATATCTTTAAAACATCACACTCAGGAATTGGTGTGGATAAATATTTCACTTTGTCCAGATACTTTTCGAAATATTTCCGCAAAGTACCGCCTTTTCTATTAATAGGCTGAGGACTATAAACTTCTCTTCTCAATCGTTCTTGTACCCCACGCGACCAATACTTGTTTAGAAAAGCTTGTTCAAATTCATCAATGGAGCTGCATTGTTCAGCTTTCTGTGTCGCGAACAACGCTGGCTCACCTTGAATATGGGTAATGGTAAAGACAATTTTCTCCCTTTCGTTCCAACTTTTTGGAATCATTCTGCAGATCCCTTTGATAAACACAATTGGATGGGGTCCATTCTTATCATTGGTAAACTTCTGAAACTGTGAATTCTTCACTAAAGCATCCTGAGTCACCAATGATTGTGTATGGTCTGGATAAACGGATGTTACTCCATGTGTTGGATTGAAATTATTGCCCGTCTGCCCCCTACTTTCAGTTAAAGGCGTTTCATAATGATCAGGGTGTGTTTCTGTGATACTAACACACTCCGGTGAACTGTTATGAGATGTTTGCATACGTGTTTCATCAAGCACTTTCTGCACGTTTTGTAATTCAGTCTGGAGGTCATGAATCTTTGTGTTGTTTTCATGTATCAGTTGTGTTCCTGCTCATTGTAACATCACAGGTAGTTCCTTCTGCATAACAGTACTAATTTGTTTGTCTTTGTCATTTAGCCATGTGTTGAATGCGGTCACAACGCGTTCTTCTTGTTCTTAGCATTTTTGTTCTATTATGTTTTGATAATCAACCGTAAGGTTTTCTATATGTGTACTTATGTTGCGTATTTCTGCTTCCAAAGAAGTGTGTGTTTGTTGTAATTTGTCCACATCCTGGGTTACTTGCTTTACATTCTGTGGTAAGTCATGATATGTTTGTTGCATACTTGAAATGTTGTTCTGTATAGCAGACAACTGGGCATCTATTTGCTGTCACAGCTGGCGATCGTGTTCTTTTAACCGGTTTTCAAGCTTTTGATCTATCTCTTTTGAGAACTGTGAAAAGCTTAACTGCATACGCTCATCTAATTGACTGACGCGTTCATCCAAGGTCCTAATCCGTTCATCTACTCTGGTAATATTATTATTAATCTCAGTTGCAAGCTGTTTAGCAGTTTCTTGTTCGCGCTGTATCTGTGATTGTTCCTGTATTTTAAACATTTGTTCCATTTTCATCATTAAGAGAGAAAATGGATCAATTACTGTTTGTGTTGGCTCTACCGGTGGTAAATCGACTGTAACTGGTGTTTCTTGTGGTTCTGCTTCAGTATGCACTTGAACTACCATCTGTATTCTGCCTGAGTATTCTACAGCAGATGGATCACTGACTTTAATATTAGTGTCCTGTTCTATATCCTCTGTCTGATCTGAAAAAATATTATCAATTTCTACATCACTAGTTATTCCTTCCTCCTCTGAATGTTCTACAGTTACTTCCTGCTGTGTGGCTTTTCTTACACGTCGCACTGTTTTCACCATGTTTGCAAATTTTTGGGTGCAAGTCTAATCAGGAAAACGTCACACGCAACACATCAATTATTCCTAAAAACAAAGATGATGTGACTTACCATACGAAAGCGCTGGCAGGTCGATAGATACACAAACAAACACATACATACACACAAAATTCTAGCTTTCGCAACCAACAGTTGCTTCATCAGGAACGAGGTAAGGAGAGGGAAAGACGAAAAGATGTGGGTTTTAAGGGAGAGGGTAAGGAGTCATTCCAATCCTGGGAGCGGAAAGACTTACCTTAGGAGGAAAAATGGACAGGTATACACTCGCACACACACCCATATCCAACCACACATACACAGACACAAGCAGACATTTGTAAAGGTCTGTGTGTATGTATGTGTTTGTTTGTGTATCTATCGACCTGCCAGCGCTTTCATATGGTAAGTCACATCATCTTTGTTTTTAGATATATTTTTCCCACTTGGAATGTTTCCCTCTATTACACTCACATCAATTATTCCGTCACACAAAACATAAAATAATTACTACACTCCACCAGATTGGAATCAGTACTATAAATGTTCACTTTCGTTTGATTAAAATTCAGTTCCTATCTCGTTCAGTTAACTTCTACTGAAAACACTTGATGCTGTATTTTACTGATCCTTCTCACAGTTATTTAAATATAATTGACTCTTATAGCTTCCTAAGAGGAAACACTCACAAAACGTAAAAAATTTTTTTTTTTTTTCTTTTTTAGTAAGATACAGCACCAGGTTGAAGAAGATGTTGTGCCTACCTTACGCAGTGCTTCGTTCTGCTGCCGCTGGGATGGAATGGTACAGCAAAAATATCGTGCTTAGGGTCGTCGTAGATTTCCGCTCATTACAGCATGAAACATACAGAAAAAACACACATTAGCACACACATATAAGCTAGTCCTGTCAATAGGTTGCCACTGAATTGCCCCCTCTGCTTATTGATTGGATAGCCACTGAATTGCTATTTATTTATTTAATGGGATAATAGTAATTATTAAAAGGTGGCAATTTTATTTAAGCATTGATTTTACTCTTTTGATTGTTGCGAGTCAGCGATAGTGCAATGCTGCTCGCTTTGGAGAATACACATTTTATAAGAATTATTTAGTCCAGGAAACACTTTTGCGATCACGGTTGCGATTTACACGGTATTCGCGTAATCGTACTGATTAAAAGTTATCGTTTCCGAAAGACACAGGTTCGATTAAAGCTGTGTGCACTTTTGCGCGTATAATGAAAATATTCATAACACATTGCGTAACAAAAAGAAACATGTGAATCACAACTGTGATCAAACAAAGAAAATATATGATAACATAAATGTTCTTCGCTGTTATTCAGGACAGGCTCAGATTAGACCTTGCAATTTTTAGTTATGGGAAATCATAAGGGTTACACCTTCGAGATATTTGTTTTGAATAAATTGTATTTACCTTCTCTCTCTCTCCTTTTAACAGCCTTTTTACCTTCACATCGATTAAGGAACTTTTCCTTCTCTACCGACCAGTACGAGAACAAAATTCAGACTCAACAAAATGTCTTACATCGAATTATTACATGCTTAACCCTTAAAAATCATATATAGTTTCGTAGTACAAACGATGCTAATTTATTCCATGCACTGGAAAGTCTTTGATACACTGAGCACAAAAATGAAAATAATAAAATTATAATTACATTTTTAATATCATGAATACTTCTTTAAATCAGGGACATAAGGTTTGACATCGTCGTAATATTAATTTTCATCGTTGTAGCACTACAAAAGGTAACTATCTTAGAGCAACTCCCTATCATTCACATCAGGTTGTAAACAAATAGTGCTCTGAAAGCAATATCCATAATGAGATTTTCACTCTGCAGTGGAGTGTGCGCTGATATGAAACTTCCTGGCAGATTAAAACTGTGTGCCGGACCGAGACTCGAACTCGGGACCATTGCCTTTCGTGGGCAAGTGCTCTACCAACTGAGCTACCCAAGCACGATTCATGCCCCGTCCTCACAGCTTTACTTCTGCCAGTATCTCGTCTCCTACCTTCACAGGAGAGCTTCTGTAAAGTTTGGAAGGTAGGAGACAAGATACTGGCAGAAGTAAAGCTGTGAGGATGGGGCGTGAGTCGTGCTTGGGTAGCTCAGTTGGTAGAGCACTTGCCCGCGAAAGGCAAAGGTCCCGAGTTCGAGTCTCGGTCCGGCACACAGTTTTAATCTGCCAGGAAGTTTCAGCAGTATCCATATTTAAAACGAAAGGGATAGCAGAACCTATAAAAATAAAACAGGATAAGAACTAAATGGGCCAATCAAAGCTGAGACTAGTAATGCACCTAGAAAATTTCAAAGTTTGAACCCAGTACACGAGAAGAGCCTTACCCTGCCACAAGCAGGAAAGCAGTTACGCAGCAGCAGATAAGGCAGTATTGACCACTCTACAATGGGGAAGATGATTACAGATGATGTCAGAGGCAACAGGAACAAAACCATAATTGTAGAAGACGTGAATGTTGGGGTGCGACTGTACATGTGCTAAAATACTTAAGAAATATGTAATTAGATTGAGTCCCATTTATAAAAATACTGAAAGTGGACAGTTAAAATGCAACATATTAATGAAACCTGAGTGATAATACAAATTCCCTCTTTCACAAATACAATTTATAAAGATACAGAAAGTGGATAATTAAAATCTAAACCTTTAATAAAGACTTAGTTGTAGAACAAATTCCTTCTTGCACAGTGACAATATCATATTAGTGGGCAAACACAAAAGGCTAATCTGGAAAGCTAAGGGCTTCTGATAATAACATAGTGGGATGTAAGGGTAATGCCTATCTGTTTAGACAGTAAAAATTTGTTAAAGAACATTTGTCATGCAAATCTGCCTCCCCATTCAGGGTAGAATCAGGGAATCTTTTTAAAGCACAGTATTTCTTGACTTCTTCTAAAATATTAAGGGTATTGGTTTTGCTTTCAAAATGCATATTCTTTCTGATTTTGGTAGTAAGATGGCCAGTTTCACACAAATGTGTACTTAGAGCCAACTTCCCTCTGGAATCATTGATGTGCTCTCTAAAGTGGGTTCCAAAGTTTGTTCCCATCTGAGCTACATAATTAGCTTTTTTAACAATCATCACAAGTGATACTATGTACCCCTGATTACTTAAATTTATCCTGTGTTGCAGTCTCCCTATGCCTGAATTTTTCACCATTATTCTTTGGGATGTAAAAAGCTGCAGTTATATCTTTTACAGTCCACCATTTGCCATTTCTGCTGGAAAGACCATAATACTGCTCATGCCCTACTGATATTTGGAGCTTCAACCCTCCTTACCCCAGCAAATAGCAGATCATTTGCTGATAATAAATTCCATAGGATACCATTCTTTGGTAATATTTCTGAGCAGACAGATTTGCATCACAAGGGTCTTTCAGCAAATTTTGGCAGTCTAAACAAATTGGCACTACTACTATAGCTCACTTATTTTATCATCACAAGTCTTCAGCTTCCCAGATTAGCCTTTTGTGTTTGTCCACTAATGCCGTACTGCAGTTGTGGAAGAGGGAATTTGTACTACATCTCGTGCTTTATTAATATTTTACATTTTAACTATCCACTTCCAGTATTTTTATAAACCATATTTGTGAAAGAGGGACTTTATATTATAGCTCAGGTTTTATTAATATGTTTAATTGTAACTGCCCACTTTCAGTATTTTTATAGATAGGACTCTGTTTGTTTACGTATTTTCTAAGTAGTGTAGCACATGAACAGCCACCGACCACACTTCACACCTTCTATAGTGGCTGTGTTTTTTCCCCCCTGTTGCCTCTGACATAATACGTAAACATCTTCCCTACAGTTAAGCAATCGGTACTGCCTTGCCTGTTGCCACTCAACCACCTTCCTGCGTGTGGTACAGTAAAGCTCTTCTCATTTACTGGGTTCATACTTTGAAATTGTCTAGGTGTGTTACTAGTCTACAACTTTTTTTGGTCCTTTTAGTTTTCATCCTGTTTTATTTTTCAGGTTCTGCATCCCTTTCATTTTGAATATGGACTACCACATTTAGCCTGCTATTTGTTTACAACCTCATGTGAATGATGGGGAGTCACTCTAAGCCAAGTATCTTTCTACTACGACTTGTTAAGAAGAATCTTTGTGAGTACTCTTCAGTTCTCCACAATACTAATTTTCAGTATCCCTTCATTCCTTAAACCATTGTT
Source organism: Schistocerca nitens (assembly GCF_023898315.1). Taxonomy (NCBI): domain Eukaryota; kingdom Metazoa; phylum Arthropoda; class Insecta; order Orthoptera; family Acrididae; genus Schistocerca; species Schistocerca nitens. The sequence goes on along the minus strand of NC_064614.1, from coordinate 623,062,658 downwards.
ACAGATTATATGTAAAAAAAATTCTTTATTATTTGTACAGATCACCAGGGGAAGCATCTTCAGTTGATGCAAAAACAGTTGTGAATTTTACCAAAAAGCATTTTACAAGCAGTGCAGATCATTTCACTCAAAACATCAGTTATAGGCTACAACACTGTTTCACTCCCTTCTCAACCACTGCTCCCCTTCCATGCCCCTCGACTCTTGTAATTGCCGTCTGGTTTCTGCACAGGTTCCAAATAGCCTTTTGCTCTATGTGTCCTACCCATGCTACCTTCAAGAATTTCAAAGAAAGAATTGCAGTCAATATTGCCAAAGGCTTTCTCTAAGTCTTCAAATGCTATAAATTTGGGTTTTCCATTCTTCTATAAACAATCCATGTTAGTATTTTGCTACCATGACCTATTAAACTGAAGTTTGGTATGCATGGCTGTGCTGACTTAGCCGCTGTAGCTACGTAAGGCGGGTGACCTTGAACGAGGTTCGCTCGGCCGCCGCTATGCTGCGCAGGACCGTGCTATAGTTTTAACTAAGCACGGTCTGCTGGAAAAGTAAGTTTCCGGCCTCCATTGCGGTTTATCAGGGCGCTACTTCCTGCCGCGCCCAGTTATTATCAGTAACAGCATCCGGTACTGACGCAGCTGTAGGCTCATTCGACTCGAGGCAGCTGCACGATACACACAGCCATGCCGTACAGGAGGAGAATGTATAGGAGAAGGAGCAGAATGCCAGTGTACAAGACCTGCTTTCCTTGGAATTGGAATTATCACATTCTTTTTGAAGTCCAAGGGTATTTCACCTGTCTCATACATCTTGCACACCAGACGGAAGATTTTTGTCAAAGCTGGCTGTCCCAAGACTATCAATAGTTCTGACAGAATGTCATCTACTTCTGGGGCCTTGTTTTGACTTTGATATTTTAAGTGCTCTGTCAACTTCTTCTTGCAGTATCATATCTCCTATCTCATCTTTGTCTACCTTCTAAATTGTTACATTTATCCTTTAGCCATTCCTGCTTAACCATTTTGCACTTACTGTCAATTGCATTTTTTAGACATCTGTATTCCCTTTTGCCTGCTTCATTTACTGCATTTTTATATATTTCTCCTTTCATCAATTAAATTCAATATCTATTGTCCTATCAAAGGATTTCTACTAGGCCAGGGCTTCACAACATACGTGCTCGCGGAGCTATCCCCACTACTGGACCAGAGCGGAGAGTGGGGAGAGTCACGTGGGGCACTCAACAGCTGCCACCAGTCAATGTAAATCTGCGGCCACCTGCAGGGATATCACTCACGAATTATTACTGTGACAAATGAAACAAATAAAGGAGAATGTACACGTGCCTCATAATTTTATTAGCTTAATGTATGCCTCTACATTCGTATTAATTTGTGAACTGTTACACAATAAAAGGTGTCACTGAAGTGTGGGATTCTCTGTTATCTTTTACTTTTTGCCCTTTACAATTGCGTCTATGTTCGGAGTAATTGTTCTTGTGCATCGTAGGCGCAGCGTGCAGTTTAAATTTCGATCAGACAATGCGTTTCTCAGGCGCGTCTTGTTACATTTCATTGCAGAGAACAGTTATTCACAAACATACATGGAACCGAACATTGATATTATTGTAGCCACCAGTTTGTGCAAATGAGGAAATCTATCCTGAGGGAAGTGTCTGTAAAATTCCAAAATGTTTTTCTTGTTCTGAAATTTGTCTCTGTATTCTCTGTCACACTGCAGGTCAATAATTTCTAGTTGCAGCTCAGGACGAATCTCTTCAATATTCGCTGAATATGGAGAGGAGAACAGATCAGAATCACTGTCTAGTGCTGTCAGATCTTGAAAGCGTTGATCAAATTCTTCCTTAAGGGCAACTAAACTATGTGAATAACATTCACAGTCTTTGTGAACATCTTGCATGGATGATAATTTAGGAAAATGAGCTAGATTTCCTGTTTCCAGCTGACTCACCCAAAGTGTCAATTTGATTTTAAAAGCTCGTATTCGATCTATGAAATGAGTAAGTAGCAGATCTTTACCTTGTAGTGAAATGTTCAAAGCATTCAGATGGCTACTTAAATCTGCTAAGAATGTGAGACCACATTTCCATGAAGGCTCTTTCAATTCAGGAACACACATGTTATTTATTTCCATGAACATATTTATCTCATCTAATAGGCAAAAATTCGATTTAATAATTCACCACGACTAAGCCAGCGGACCTCTCTGTAATAAGGCAGGCTACCATACTGGCTTTCTACATCCTCAAGAAAGCTTTTAAATTGTCTGTGTTGTAGCCCATGCTTCCTTATATAATTGGTTGAACGAACAACAACACTCATCACATTTTTTAGAGTGATACTCTTTGCACATAAGTTTTCCTGGTGGATCACACAGTTAACGCCCCTTATTTCATTCGGCATGGTCAGTTTTTGCATTTTCTCCTTCAACAGCGCAACGAAACCTAATTTTTTCCCTGTCATCGCTGGTGCACCGTCTGTAGACACTGAAACTAAAGAATTCCATGAAAATCCTATATTTTCAACACTTTCTTCAACACTACTTAAAATATCACCTCCGGTTGTAGTGTTCTTCATGGCTACTACATCGAGGAGCTCCTTCCTCACCTGAAGATCTCTATTAACACCTCTAATAAATATGGAAAGCTGCGCTGTTCCAGTGATATCAACACTTTCGTCCAGAGCTAGAGAATACGCCATAAAATCTTTATAGATATTTGTAAGCTGGCTATGGACGTCGTCTGCCATGTCCTGTATGCGACGCGGCATAATGGTCATGTCAGATAATGGCACAATCCAAAACTGTTCAACTTGAGATGGACACAAATGTTCCGCTGCAACTACCAAACATCTTTTATTAAATCGCCATCAGTGAAGGGGCGCAGGGATTTTGCTAAAAACAAAGCAATTTTGTAGCTCACTCTGAGAGCTGCCTCAGCTGATTTTTCTTCGTCATCCAGATCTTCTTCGGATAGCTTCCTTTTAAGTTTAATAACTTCCTGTGCATGATCTGGTCCATCACATTTTCCACTTCCGTAGTCTTTCGCGTGGTACGACACAAAATGTCGCTGCAAATTAAATTTCCTAAAAGAATTCAGCGTTTTGTGACATACTAAACATTTTGCAACACCATCTTTTTCTGTAAACAAATACAATTCCTCCCAATGGGGGTTGAACTACGAAGGCATGGTTGGGCTTACACAACGGTGACTTGACATGATTCTTAACCAGCGAAGTGACTGTTAGAGCTGATAGTAGTACTTTTTACGTTACACAGTCAGCGCGAATTCAATAGGCACGCTGCGGTCCTATTCATACGTGCGCGCGCATTTCCCCTCCCTCCCCTCCCTCCCTACTCTGCGACATTGCACCTTTTCGTGAGCACATGCCTGAGCAGACGCGAGTACTCGCGCTCAAAACCGGCCAGTTGTTAAGCCCTGTACTAGGCCTTGTCTTTTTACCTATTTGATCCTCTGCTGCCTTTACTCTTTCATCTCTCAAAGCTACCCATTTGTCTTCCACTGTATTCCTTTCCCCTGTTCTAGTCAACTCTTGCCTAATGCTCCCTCTGAAACTCTCAACAATCTTTGATTCTTTCAACCTATCCATGTCCCATCTTGTTAATTTCCTATCTTTTTGAAATTTCTTTAGTTTTAATCTACAGTTCATAACCAAAAAATTGTGGTCAGAGTCACTGCCCCTGGAAATAAACTACCACTTAAAATCTGGTTCCAAAACCTCTGTCTTCCCACTATATAATCAATCTGAAACCTTCCGATATCTCCAGGTCCCTTCCACATGTATGACCTTCTTTCATGATTCATAAACCAAGTGTTGCGATGATTAAATGAAACTCTGTACAAAATTCTATCAGGCAGCTTCCTCTTTCCTCCTGTTCCCTCAGTCCATATTCAGCAACTATTTTTCTTTCTCTTCCTTTTGCTACTATTGAATTCCAGTTCCCCATACAATTAAATTTTCATCTTTGTTAACTGTATGAATAATTTCTTTTATCCCATCATACTATCATACATTTCTTCAATCTCTTCATCATCTGCAGAGCTAGTTGGCATATAAACTTGTACTAATGTGGTGGGTGTTCGCTTTGTGTCTGTGTTGGCTATGATAATGCATTCACTATGCTTTTCATAGTAGCTTACCCACATTCTCATTTTCTTATTCATTATTAAATCTACTCCTGCATTACCCCTATTTGACTTGTATTTATAACCTCATATTCACCTGACCAAAAGTCCTGTTCATCCTGCTACTGAACTTCACTAAGTCCCATTATATCTAACTTCAAACTATACATTTCCCTATTTAAATTTTCTAACCCACCTTTGTGATTAAGGGCTCTAACATTCCAAGCTTCAGTTTGTAGAACGCCTGTTTTGTTTCTCCTGATGAAGACATCCTACTGAGTAGTATCCATCCAGAGATCTAAATGTGGAACTATTTTACCTCTGGAATATTTAACCACACAGTAGAGCTGCATCTCCTCGGGCAAAATTATGGCTATAGTTTCCCCTTGCTTTCAGCCATTCATAGAACCAGAACAGCATTTTGGTTATGTTACAAGGCCAGATCAGTCAGTCATCCAGCTGCCCTGGAATGACTGAAAAGCTGCTATCCCTTATCAGGAACCACACACTTGTCTGGCCTCTCAACAGATATCTCTCTATTGTGGTTACACCTGTAGTATGGCTCTCTGTATAGCTGAGGCATGCAAGCCAACCCAGCATAGGCAAGGTCCATGGCAGCTGGTTACTATTCCTATAAACTTTTATAAATAGTTGTGGAGGACAGTACTTCACTTAGTCAGTACCCAATAGTTAAACTGTAAACAACCATGTGTCCATATGTAAATATCTTTGTGAACTTCTTTGAGTCAGTCCTTGCCCTACAGATGGCACATATAATTAGTCTGTGGACATCATATAACTATGAACTAGTATGTGTAAGAAGGATCTGTGTACTCCATGTCCAGTTAACTGTGACATAATCTGTCACCAATATGATGATAACTTCATTGTCAATTAGCGTAACTTCCTATCTGGTGCAAATATTGAGATTCCTGACTTTCACAAGGCTGATCATCATAAAAGTAAAAGTGTGTTTCAATTAACGTGAAGGTCATTGAAAATTTTGTGCTGCTATATAGTACTTCAACAAAAGTCAACCAAAATCATTGACAGCAGGAGAGTTATTCAAGACTTCAGATGAGACAACTGCAAGCTAACAACCAGATAAGGTAAGTTACAAGCTGAAATGAGGAAGGGATATATAGAGGCTCCACATATGGGAAACAAACTTGAGTACAACATCACAGAAAGAGAAGAAGAAGTAGGTGAGGAGGTGGGAGATATTATCCTATGAGAAGAATTTGACACAGCACTGAAAAACATAAGTGAAAACAAGGTCCTGAGGGAAGATGACACTTCCTCAGAAATATTGAGATCATTGGCGTGTCAACCATGACAAAATTTTTCCACATGGTGTGCAAGATATATGAGACGGGTGAAATACATTCAGACTTCGGGAAGAATGTAAACTATTTCCAATCCCAAAAAAGGCAGGTGCTGATAGGCATGAATACCACTGAACCAGCAGTGTAATGAGTCTTGGTTGAAAAATATAGACACAATTTATTTAGAGAAGATTGGAAAAACTGGTAGAAGCTGACCTTAGGGAAATATAGACACAATTTATTTATAGAAGATTGGAAAAACTGGTAGAAGCTGACCTTAGGGAGGATCAGTCTGTATGCCAGAAAAATGTATGAACACACGAGAGGATACTGACCCTATATCTTATCATAGAAGATAGGTTGGAAAAGGCAAACCCACATTACTGCATTTGTACAGTTAGAGAAAGCTTTTGACAATGTTGACTGGGCTGTTAGAAATATGTAGTGGACCTAAAGGCAACAAATAGATCTGACTCCTTTGAGAATCTCACATCAAAAGTGGTATCAGTGATCTTGGGATGGTTGAGGCAACAATGATTATAAAACTATAAAACACAACAAAAAGAAGGAGGAAGATATATATGTTCAGTAGACTAGATGAAAAGGCAGTAATGTCATATCTCAATGAGAAAATAGAAATCTTTAGCACAGGGCAGACGCATGTAGAGGAACAATGGTTCAAGTTTAACAGGATAGTTGACCATGCTCTGCAAAGTTATGTATCCAGTTCATGATGGGAGGAACCTCCATGTTACACAGTCACAGTGTTGAATGAAACATATTTGGTTGTCAAGAGAGCGATGTATGAAGCCCTCAGTGACTACCATAGCAGAATGTTGTCAGTTGATCTTTCAAAAACCCAAAAACATTCTGGTCATATGTAAAGGCTGTTAGTGGCACCAAAGTAAGCATCCAGTCACTTGTTGATGAGACAGGACCTGAAATTGAGGGTAGCAAAGCGAAAGCAGAACTACTAAACTCTTGTTTTCAAAGGTTCCTTTATGAAGATAAACCCTGGAGTATTGCCCCAGTTTTAAAACTCACACAAAAGACAAATAAAACAGATATTAGTGTTAAAATGGACACACACAAGAATTAATACTTAACTTGCAGATTCTTGATGTTCATAATCTGAGTGTGTATCCTTTCACTTACATGTAAAGAAGGCTTAGGCTCTCTGTAATGTCATGATCTGTGCATCCTGGTTAATCAATCCTACAAAATGATGTAGCCGAAATGAAAAATATTGTGAATAACTAATTTATTCACATCATAAAGTTTACACTGACAGTGACCAGAACTCAAACAATACTGGTATTGACTCACCACTCATTCTGATCAGCTGCCGCCATAACTTACATAACTATCAACAATCAGCATATACAAATATACATAGTTTCAAACTATAATTCTGCAATTTACAGTTAAAAGTTGATTGGTTTTCTTAAATGAGTTGCAGAATTTGGATTTACATTTTGGTATAAACTATAGAGGAGACAAAAGTCATGGGATAACAATATGCACATATACAAATGGTGGTAACATTAAATGGTGGTGCATTGGCAGAGCTGTCATTTGTATGTAAGTAATTTACGTGAAAAGATTTCTGATGTGATTATGGCCGCACAATGGTAATTAACAGACTTTGAATGCAGACTGGTAAAATGAGCTAGACACAATAGGACACTCCACTTCAGAAATCATTAGGAAATTCAGTTTTCCGAGATCCATAGTGATGAGAGTGTGCCAAGAATACTAGATTTCAGGTATTACCTCTCACCATAGATAACACAGTGGCCAATGGCCTCCACTTAACAACCAAGAGCAGCAGAGTTTACATAGAGTTGTCAGTGCCACAGAAATAAATGTGGGATGTATGACAAATGTATTCATTAGGACAGTGCAGCAAAATTTGGCATTAATGGGCTATGGCAGCAGACGACCAAAATGGGTGCCTTTGTTAATAATGCGATGTCACCTGCAGGGCCTCTCCTGGGTTTGTTATCATATCAGCTGCATCATAGATGACTGGAAAACAGTAGCCTGATCAGATAAGGCCCAATTTCAATTGGTAGGAGCTGAAGGTAGGGTTCGAATGAAGCTATGGAACCAGGTTGTTAACAAGGCACTGTGCAAGCTGGTGGTGGCTCCATAATGGTGTAGTCTGTGTTTACATAGAATGGACTAGGTTCTCTGGTCCAACGGAACTGATAATTGATGTGAAGTGATAATGTTCAGCTACTTGGAGACCATTTGCAGCTATTCAAGGACTTCATGTTCCAAAATAACGATGCACCATGTCACCAGGTCTGAAGAATTCGACTGAATGATTTGGCCACCCAGATCATCCAACATGAATCCCACTGAACACTTATGGGACATAACTGAGAGGTCAGTTCATGCACAAAATCCTGCACCAGCAACTCTTTAACAATTGTGGACAGCTATACATCTACCTCTACATCTACATTTATACTCCACAAGCCACCCAACGGTGTGTGGCGGAGGGCACTTTACGTGCCACTGTCATTACCTCCCTTTTCTGTACCAGTCGCATATGGCTCGCGGGAAGAACGACTGCCGGAAAGTCTCCGTGCGCACTCGAATCTCTCTAATTTTACATTTGTGATCTCCTCGGGAGGTATAAGTAGGGGGAAGCAATATATCCGATACCTCATCCAGAAACGCACCCTCTCGAAACCTGGACAGCAAGCTACACCGCGATGCAGAGCGCCTCTCTTGCAGAGTCTGCCACTTAAGTCTGCTAAACATCTCCGTAACGCTATCACGCTTACCAAATAACCCTGTGATGAAACGCGCCGCTCTTCTTTGGATCTTCTCTATCTCCTCCATCAACCTGATCTGGTACGGATCCCACACTGATGAGCAATACTCAAGTATAGGTCGAACGAGTGTTTTGTAAGCCACCTCCTTTGTTGACGGACTACATTTTCTAAGGACTCTCCCAATGAATCTCAACCTGGTACCCGCCTTACCAACAATTAATTTTATATGATCATTCCACTTCAAATCATTCTGCACGCATACTCTCAGATATTTTACAGAAGTAACTGCTACCAGTGTTTGTTCCACTATCATAATCATACAATAAAGGATCCTTCTTTCTATGTATTTTTCGCAATACATTACATTTGTCTATGTTAAGGATCAGTTGCCACTTCCTGCACCAAGTGCCTATCTGCTGCAGATCTTCCTGTATTTCGCTACAATTTTCTAATGCTGCAACTTCTCTGTATACTACAGCATCATCCGCGAAACCTGCATGGAACTTCTGACACTGTCTACTAGGTCTATAGAGGCAGGATGGCTCAGTATTTCTGCAGGGGACTTCCAACAACTTGTTGAGCTCACGTAATGTTGAACTGCTGCACTATTCTGGGCAAAAAGAGGTCCAACATGACATTAGGAGGTATCCCAGACTTTTGTCACCACAGTGTAAACGTGCCAATAGCACAGTTATCATTTCCAAAGTACTTTTTCATTTTAAAATGATTATAACTTTTTTAAAATAGGTTTAATTTTGATGCTAACATGAATTCTGGATCTTTACACATTGCTAAACAATAATAACAATCAGGTTTTCTGTACAAATTTGTAATTAAAGGTTTTACCATTTTTTTATGTTGTTGACACTTATTTTCAAGCAGAAATTATATTTCAGCTTACTTTTACTATGTTTCATTATTATTTAGTTCCAGGTACCTCAATTTCATCAATTCAGGGATGAAGTGGTTGAGAAAAGAGAGAGACAGGGTTGTAGGTTATCCCTGATGTTATTCAGTCTGTATATTGAGCAAGCAGTAAAGGAAACAAAAGAAAATTTTCGAGTAGGAAATAAAATCCATGACGAAGAAATAAAAACTTTGAGGTTTGCCAATGACATTGTAATTCTGTCAGAGACAGCAAAGGACCTGGAAGAGCAGTTGAACAGAATGGGTAGTGTCTTGAAAGGAGGATATAAGATGAAGATGAACATCAACAAAAGCAAAACAAGGATAATGGAATATAGTCTAATTAAATTATGTGATGCTGCGGGAATTAGCTTAGGAAATGAGACACTTAAAGTAGTAGATGAGTTTTGCCATTTCGGGAGCACAATAACTGATGATGGTCGAAGTAGAAAGGATATAAAATATAGACTGACAATGGCAAAGAAAGTGTTTCTGAAGAAGAGAAATTTGTTAACATCAAGTATAGATTTAAGTGTCAGGAAGTCATTTCTGAAAGTATTTGTATGGAGTGCAGCCATGTATGGAAGTGAAACATGGACATTAAATAGTTTAGACAAGAAGAGAATAGAAGCTTTCGAAATGTGGTGCTACAGAAGAATGCTGAAGATTAGATGGGTAGATCACATAATTAATGAGGAGGTACTGAGTACAATTGGGGAGAAGAGAAATTTGTGGCACAACTTGACTAGAAGAAGGGATGAAGAAGCTTGCACAGGGTAGAGTAGCATGGAGAGCTGCATCAAACCAGTCTCTGGGCTGAAGACCAGAACAACAACAATATTCTTACAATGTGTGCTCATTAAGTTATGTAATTATGCGTATACATCAGGAGTTAGTATCAGATGGTACAATATGATCTGCATTGCACTCTTCGTTATGTGTTGTCCCATTCTGTTACTTTACAGTGTCAGTGGCATTAAGAAACAGCTGAAGTTATTAAAACTGAACAAAGATCCAGTGTCCAACTGAATCCTTATCAGATTCTATACTGAATTTGCAGCTGAGTTAGCTGCTATTTAAACTTCAATGTATCGTAGATCCCACAAACCAAAAACTGTGCCCAACAGCTGAAAGAGAAAACAGCTCACACCCATCTACTGGAAGGTGAATAGAAATGATACAGTAAACTACCATCCAACATCCTTGAAATCTTAGAAGATATTCTGAGCTCAATCATAATGAGATGCTTCAAACAGAATGATCTCCTCCCTGCCAACTAATATGGATTCTGAAAACATCGATCATGTGAAACCCAGCTCATGCTTCTCTCAAATGGTATACTGAAAGCCACAGGTCAAGACAGTCAGGTAGATGTAGTGTTTCTTGGTTTCCAAAAGACATATGATTCAGTACCACACCTATGTTTCAATAAATAAAGTATACAGCCAACTGACTGCATACGTATATTGTAAAAGCCTGAACCAGGTTTCAATACCACAAAGGGTATCCTCTTCAGAAGGAAACACACTTATAATGTTTTAAATGTATTATAAAATAAACGTCTAAAATACTTAATACTTTACAACTTTGAAATGGAGTGCTTACTTAAATTACATGGCATTAAAATTGTAAACATATGTGATGAGCTAAGAATCTCAAGTCAAACAGCAGAAAATATGGAATACAAAAACAGTAAAACAGTAAAAATTGTTACACAGTTACAGCTTGTAAAAATAGTAGACTTTGGTCTGAACGTGTTGGAATGCCAGGTAAACATAGTGTAGATCAAGCCACGTACTGGGTGTTAATAGTGTGATAAACACTCAACCATATGAAATACTGATGTAACAGTTGCATATTTCTTATGAGTGAACATTTATCACAGTGCCATCGTCCACTTCATGTAGGATGGTGCTTCTGTGCATAGCAGTGTTGCCAGATATCGTATCTAAATTTTCTCACAAGTATCCACCGAATTTCGCACAAGACAATGATTTTACTCAAACAGTCAAAAATTTTTAGAACTCACATAAGATGGAAACTGACCAATTAAAGGCTCATAAAAAATATAAAATACTGAATGTATATAAATTATACTCATCCAGTCTAATACAGGACGTCTGAATTGTGACATTTTAGATGGATGTCCATACCCATGGCTTGTAAAACAAACCATATGACTGCACCAAGAGCTTCATCACTTATTTGATTCCTCTTCTTTGTCTTTATGTCACTCACTATTAAAAAATCAAAAAATGGAAAATCCAGGATGGAATGTAAAAACATTATGAAAAGGAAAGTTGCCACTAACCATACAGCAGAGATGCTGAACTTACACACACATGACTGCAGTCTCAGGCAACTGAAATCACACTGCAGGCACCAGCACCAATGCATGATGGGAGTGATGACTGGGTGGGTGTAAGGAGGAGGCTGGAGTGGGGAGGGGAAGAGACTGTAGGATATGGGTGCCAGACAATGATGCGCTGCTGGGGAGCATGCAGCGACAAGGTGGAGAGAATGTAGGGCAGCTATGTGCAGTAGGGAGGTTAGACAGATGGCAGGGGAGAGGAGGGGAGGGTAGCAGAAAAGAAGGGAAGTAGAAAACGACTGGGTGTGATGGTGGGATGAGGGATGCGTAGTGCTGGAATGGGAACAGGGAAGGAGCTGGATGGGTGAGGACAATGACGAACCAAGGTTGAGGCCAGTAGGGCCAGGGAACGTAGGATATATTGCTGAGACAGTTCTCACCTGCACAATCGAGAAAAGCTGTTGTTGTTGGGAAGGATCCATATGGCACAGGCTGTGAAGCAGTCATTGAAATAAAGGATGACATGTTTGACAGCATTCTCAGCAACAGGGTGGTCCACTTGTTACTTGGCCACAGTTTGTCGATGGCCATTCATGCAGACAGAGAGTTTGTTGGTTGTCATGACCAGAATGCAGCATAGTGGTTGCAGCTTAGCTTGTAGATCACATGACTAGTTTCACAGGTAGCCCTGCATTTGATGGGATAGGTGATGTTAGTGACCGGACTGGAGTAGTTGGTGGCGGGAGGGTGTATGGGACAGGTCTTGCATCTATGTCTATTACAGGGATATGAGATATGAGGTAAGGGGTTGGGAGGAGGGGTTGTGTAGGCATGGGCGAGTATATTGTGTATGTTTGGTGGACAGCAGAATACCACTGTGGAAGGGGTGGGAAAGATAGTGGGCAGCATATTTCTCAATTCAGGGCACAATGAGAAGTAGTTGAAACCCTGGTGGAGAATGTAATTCAGTTCCTCCAGTCCTGGGTGGTACTGAGTTATGAGGGAAATGATCCTCTGTGGCCTGGCAATGGGGCTTTGGGAGGTGGTGGGAGACTAGAAAGATAAGGCACGGGAGATTTGTTTTTGTGCAAGGTTGCGAGGATAATTATGGTCAGTGAAGGATTCAGTGAGACCCTCAGCATATTTCAAGAGGGACCGCTCCTCACTCCAGATGCAACAACCATGGGTGGCTGGGCTGTATGGAAAGGACTTCTTGGTATGAAATGGGTGGAAGATGTTGAAGTGGAGGTATTGCTACTGATTTGTAGGTTTGAAATGAATGGAGGTACTGATGTGACCATCTTTGAAGTGGAGGTCAACATCTAGGAAGGTGGCTTGTTGTGTTGAGTAGGACCAGGTAAAGCAAATGGGGGACAAGTTGTTGAGGTTCTGGAGGAATGTGGATAGAGTGCTCTCATGATTGACCCAGGTCGCAAAGATGTCATCAATTTTGCGGATGGAGAGAAGATACTGCAAGGAGGTTTGGGCTTGGTCGATATGGTTTTGCAGGACTGTGTTGGTGGAGGCTATGGACTGGCAGAATCTGAACAGGTGGAGGTCATTGTGGAAGGAGTGGTGGTAGCTGGAGATGGTTAATTTGATGGTAAGGCCATTTGGGGGGATTCCATGAACCAAGCAACAATGCAGGAACAGTATATGGGACTGGGTTCTGGCTAGGGATAAGGAAATTTTTCTGTATTGACACAGATGGAAGGAGAAAGGATCCATTGTTGTGGAAAAAATGTGAAAAATTACATAAAAAACAAAGAATTATGTCTGAAAATATTCACAAAAACATAGCCAAATACGTGTGAAAAATCATGAGAAGAATGAAATGGATGCAAAATGGGGAAACAAGATGAAATCTGAGGGAGTAAACGATAGCGAAAGGTGAAAACTCACTAAAATTGGTGTGAAGTCACAATGAGATCAAAGAAAAGATATAAATAAAAAATAAAAATACGATATATATATACATACATATATATATATATATATATATATAACAGAGGGAAACATTCCACGTGGAAAAATATATCTAAAAAGAAAGATGATGAGACTTACCAAACAAAAGCGCTGGCAGGACGATAGACACACAAACAAACACAAATATACACACAAAATTCAAGCTTTCGCAACAAACTGTTGCCTCATCAGGAAAGAGGGGAAGGAGAGGGAAAGACGAAAGGATGTGGGTTTTAAGGGAGAGGATAAGGAGTCATTCCAATCCCGGGGGCGGAAAGACTTACCTTAGGGGCAAAAAAGGACAGGTATACACTCGCACACACACACATATCCATCCACACATACAGACACAAGCAGACATATTTAAATATGTCTGCTTGTGTCTGTATGTGTGGATGGATATGTGTGTGTGTGCGAGTGTATACCTGTCCTTTTTTGCCCCTAAGGTAAGTCTTTCCGCCCCCGGGATTGGAATGACTCCTTATCCTCTCCCTTAAAACCCACATCCTTTCGTCTTTCCCTCTCCTTCCCCTCTTTCCTGATGAGGCAACAGTTTGTTGCGAAAGCTTGAATTTTGTGTGTATATTTGTGTTTGTTTGTGTGTCTATCGTCCTGCCAGCGCTTTTGTTTGGTAAGTCTCTATATATATATATATATATATATATATATATATATATATATATATATATATATATATATATATATATATATATATATATTAGAGGGAAACATTCCACATGGGAAAAAAATATCTTGAACAAAGATGATGTGACTTACCGAACGAAAGTGCTGGCAGGTCGATAGACACACAAACAAACACAAACACACACAAAATTCAAGCTTTCGCAACAAACTGTTACCTCATCAGGAAAGAGGGAAGGAGAGGGAATGACGAAAGGATGTGGGTTTTAGGGGAGAGGGTAAGGAGTCATTCCAATTCCGGGAGCGGAAAGACTTACCTTAGGGGGAAAAAAGGACGGGTATACACTCGCACACACACACATATCCATCCACACATATACAGACACAAGCAGACATCTCACAAGCAGACATATTTAAAGACAAAGAGTTTGGGCAGAGATGTCAGTCGGGCACTCCCCACTCCACCAAGAGTGTCTTTCCGCCGTCCACCTAACCTTCGTAACCTGTTAGTTCATCCCTATGAAATCCCCAAACCACCTTCCCTACCCTCTGGCTCTTATCCTTGTAACCGCCCCCGGTGTAAAACCTGTCCCATGCACCCTCCCACCACCACCTACTCCAGTCCTGTAACCTGGAAGGTGTACACGATCAAAGGCAGAGCCACATGTGAAAGCACCCACGTGATTTACCAACTGACCTGCCTACACTGTGATGCATTCTATATGGGAATGACCAGCAACAAACTGTCCATTCGCATGAATGGACACAGGCAGACAGTGTTTGTTGGTAATGAGGATCACCCTGTGGCTAAACATGCCTTGGTGCACGGCCAGCACATCTTGGCACAGTGTTACACCGTCCGGGTTATCTGGATACTTCCCACCGACACCAACCTATCCAAACTCCGGAGATGGGAACTTGCTCTTCAATATATCCTCTCTTCCCGTTACCCACCAGGCCTCAATCTCCGCTAATTTCAAGTTGCCGCCACTCATGCCTCACCAGTCATTCAACATCATCTTTGCCCCCCCGACTGACATCTCTGCCCAAACTCTTTGTCTTTAAATATGTCTGCTTGTGAGATGTCTGCTTGTGTCTGTATATGTGTGGATGGATATGTGTGTGTGTGCGAGTGTATACCCGTCCTTTTTTCCCCCTAAGGTAAGTCTTTCCGCTCCCGGGATTGGAATGACTGCTTACCCTCTCCCCTAAAACCCACATCCTTTTGTCTTTCCCTCTCCTTCCCTCTTTCCTGATGAGGCAACAGTTTGTTGCGAAAGCTTGAATTTTGTGTGTGTGTTTGTGTTTGTTTGTGTGTCTATCGACCTGCCAGCGCTTTCGTTCGGTAAGTCACATCATCTTTGTTTTTAGATATATTTTTCCCATGTGGAATGTTTCCCTCTATTATATATATATTTGTGATCTGGATTGAGGGTGAGGGTACCCTATCCACATTCCTCCAGAATTTCAACAACTTCTCCCCTGTTTGCTTCACCTGATCCTGCTCAACCCAACAAGCCACCTTCCTTGATGTGACCTCCACTTCAAAGATGGCTACATCAGTACCTCTGTCCATATGAAACCTACCATTCACCAGCAATACCTCAACTTCGATAGCTACCACCTGTTCCATACCAAGAAGTCCCTTCCATACAGCCTAGCCATCACATCCTCTTGAAATATACCGAGGGTCTCACTGAAGCCTTCACAGACCGTAATTATCCTCCCAAATTTGTACAAAAATAAATCTTGCACGCCTATCGTTCCAGTCTCTTGCCACCTCCCAAAGCCCCATTATCCAGCCACAGAAGAGCATTCTTCTTGTAACTCCATGCCGACTAGGATGGGAGTAACTGAATTACATTCTCCACCAGGGTTTTCAGTATCTCTCGTCATGTCCTGAAATCAGAAATGTGCTACGCACTATCCTTTCCAACTCTCCCACAGTGGTATTCCACCATGCACCAAACCTACACAATATACTCATCCATCCCTGTACAAACCCTGCTCCCAGGCCCTTACCTCATGTCTCATATCCCTGTAATAGACCTAGATGCAAGACATGTCCCATACATCCTCTCACCACCATCTACTCCAGTCCGGTCACAAACATCACCTATCCCATCAATGCAGGGCTACCCATGAAACCAGTCATGTGATCTACAAGCTAAGCTGCAACCATTGTGCTGCATTCTATGTGAGCATGACAACCAATAAGCTGTCCATCTGCATGAATGGCCACCAACAAACCGTGGCCATGAAACAAGTGGACCACCCTATTGCTGAGCATGCTGCCAAACATGACATCCTTCATTTCAATGACTGCTTCACAGCCTGTGCCATATGGATCCTTCTCAGTAATACCAGCTTTTCTGAAATGCACAGGTGAGAACTTTCCCTGCAATATATTCTATGTTCCTGTAACCCTCCTGGCCTCAACCTTCGTTAGTCATTGTCCTCACCCATCCAGCCCCTTCCCTGTTCCCATTCCAGCACTACACATCCCTCATTCCACCATCACACCAAAGGCATTATTGGCCAAAAGCTATATTTGTGACAGTCTTTTTGTTGTGCATATCTGTGACACAGCATCTCTGCTATACAGTGAGTGGCAACTTTCCTTTTCATGATATTGTCACTACTTAAATATTCTTTCTGGCTCTGCATTTGAATGCAATGTTAGTACCAGTTTTGCAAGTTTTCCAAGTCAGGATATTTCAGTTCATCAGTAAAGTCTTTAACGTTTGCTATAGGGTGTCATTCATCATCTATCTCCATTCTTGTTAAATTACTTGTCTCCTACTCACCGAAAAGATGGGGTAACAGTTGCCACTGTACAGACACAATGTTTTGATTGACATATTTACTGAAATGTTTGGTTAAATTTCGTATTTCTGTAAGTCCAGATCCATCCATTCCCAGTGCTACAGTAGGGCACAAAAATTTCATTTATGTATATACTGGATCTCTAATTAGCAAGCTCTCTGTATATCTTCAGTGGCAACCACATAAAATTCCGAACATCTCTTTCTGATTTCATCACTGCCAGAAGCAGTTAGCTCCTTTAGCAATGTTCCACATTCAGGCCCTAAATACACTTCTCTTAAGGGAAGGATGTTTTGAGGTTAACATGGACTAAGTATTTCAATTTTCTGCAGTGCTCTTGCTGACAAAAAGTTCTGGCTGATTTTGTTAAGGACATTAATAGAATTTTCTGCTAGGGAATGAATAAGAATCCTTTGGCTCTGGAAGAGAGCATCAAAACTTGAAAAAATGAAGAGCATATTTCAGAAACAAGAGGTAAGCTTTTATGTGAAGGATATTTAGATGAAATCAGCATTTTTTTAGTTTATCCTCAAATGCAGTTCCAGTAAAAAGCACTTTAATGCAGACTAATTATCAATTATGTGACATATGCACTGGTGCATTGCCAGCCATCTTGCAATTGCTGGTTTCAGTCTCTTATTCTTTTCCATGTTCATAAACTCTTGGATTTCAATCAACTGGGCACACACTTAGAACTACGAGACAAGCAAAAGGAGTTTTTCACATATTATACTACCTGCTAAGGCTGTTGAATGACAAATACATTGGATCAGAAGAACACCATTTACCTCATCTTTAACATGAGAAACAAAAGTGTCTCCAACACTAACCATTACGTAGGCACCATCACATGAAATGCGTACAATATTCATTACTAGAATGGCTTTAGCAAATAAGGATTCTTTAAAAGCCATGTAAAGTTTAATTGCAGAGCAATCTCTGTCATGTAAGCTAATTGTTTGTAGAAAGATGCGTTCTGATCCTATCTTCATCTGAAGGAACATACCTGACCAGAACACACAGGGATTTATGCAAGCTAATGTTTGAATTTTCATCCAGCAACATTGAAAAGGGCATAGCTTTTGTAGCTTGTACAATTTCATCTGTTTCTACTTTGGCAATAATTTCTTTTATGATGTTGGTGCATTTCAACCTTTTCATTTGAATGTTCTGCACAATGTTAGAATCAGAAAATACATCTTTCACCAAGGGGATTAAATGGTCAATAACGTGGAATGCAACATTGTGTTCTCCAAAAAATGTTGCCAGTTCAATCTTTGCTTCTTTGACTGCTCTGTTACCTGCACTTTCACTTATTTCTGTTCTGCGAGGGTTGAATGAAAAGTAAAGTCTCTACCTTTGTTAATTGGGTTTGGATGGGAATATTTTAATAAATAAAATGCGTAAATAATCCTTAGAATGTGATCTTTAATATAGAATATTCACTTTTACACATAATCACCAGCCAATTGGGTACATTTCTGCCAATGATGAACAAGTTTTCTGAAGCTGTCATGGTACAAGTTGACTCTCTGTTTCTGCAACCTCACAGTTCTCTCATCTTCATCAGAAGCATAATGATGTCCCCACAGATCGTCTTTCATTATCGGAAACAGATGGAAGTCAGGCAGCGCTAAATGTGGACTGTGTGGAGGATGCTGTACGGTGGTGAGGTTCAATCTCTGAAGTTCTGCTGTGGTGGCACATGAAGTGTGTGGTTTGGCATTGACATGCTGTAGGAAAACATTTCCCTTTCCCTTTCAGACCCTTGTTAGCCATCATTTCAGAGTTCGCAGCATTGTGATGCAACACTTTGAATTTATTGTTGTTCCACAAACAAGGAAATCAACATGGATAACACCATCTGCCTCCCAGAACACTGTGGCCATGATTTTTCCAGCTGAGGGCTGTGTCTTGAAATTCTTTTTCTGAAGCGAGTCCTTGTGTCGATATTCCATACACTGATGTTTTGTCTCAAGATCGTAATGTTGTACTTACGTTTCATCTCCTGTCACAATTGAATGGAGAGAGGCATCACCTTAATTCTCATAATGTGAGAGGAGCTCCTGGCAAATTTCAAGTCTGTGCACTTTCATTTCAGGAGTCAACATCTGGCATACGCATCATGCACAGATCTTCTGATAGCCAAGCAAAGCAATAATGTGACCCACAAATTCTTGGGAAATGCCGACTGTGCTTGCAATTTCTCTCTGAATGATAAAATGACTGTCCTGAAGCAATCTGTCAACACTTTGCTTGTGAAACTCGGTGGTTGCTGTCACAGGATGTCCAACTCTTTGTTCGCCACGCAAGTCAGATGTTCCCACCTCAACATCTTTAAACTTACTCACCCAATGATGCACAGTACTCACATCAACACAATCACCATAAACATTTTATTCTCTGATGAATCTCCTTTGCGGTGACACCTTCTGCTGTCAAGAATTCAATGACTGCACATTGCTTAAATCGCACTGACCAACCGTCTGCGCAGGGTTCCATACTTTATACTGTAACAACACAACTGTACAGTGCTAAGGCTTCCCACCACCTGGAGCTATGGAGAAGAGGCTACAGAACAAGCCAGTACCTGCCGCATACCAATGCTGCCAACTGTTGAAGAGTTACGAAGGTGGAGGCATTACTTTTCAGTCAACCCTCATAGACAAATATCATTTTTTACTTTGGGCATGCTTGGGTAGTTCACTTTCTCTAAATAGTATTTCCATGTTACATGCAGCACATCTACATTTGAATTCATTACCTGGAATTTGTCTTAACCATCCCTTAAAAGTAACATCACTTGAAATTTCTTCTTTCTTGGATCTTTCTCACTTCTTCTTTTGGCATTAATTCATCATGAAATCTTCTTTTCTTTTTAGGAGTACTTTGCTTGTTACTCATGTTACACACCTATCATATAGAATACTGAAATGTTAAAATAGAACTTTCACTGAGACTGAGGAAATGCAACTGCACAGGAAACTAACACACTAAAGCTGCTCTTTTGCAGGGCAGGTTCTATAAATAGGGAGTCCCTGGAAGTGAGCTTGCTAATAGCAGGGGATATCGGGTTCTATAAACAGCGGGATCCTTGGCAGTGAGGTCATGGGTAACAGGGGACATCAGATTCTATAAAGGGGAGAATCCCTGCCGATAAGCTCACTGGTAGCATGAGATATAAAGAAGCATTGCATTTGTCTGTAATATATGAACATGTTTGAACATTTTTTTCTTAGTTTACTTGTCTGGATAATAATTTCAAAATTTCCACGTTTTCAGAAATTATTCCTGATTTTTTTCCTTTCTCCCACAACCCAAAATTTTTGCTTATTTTTCCCTCGTTTATGGGAAATGTGCCTCAATCTGGCATCACTGGTGCATAGTGGTGTAGTGGCAGGGAAGTGTGGAGGGGATGAGATCTGCACATGTGTGGCAGTAGAAAGCAGGCCGAGTCCATGTTTCTACAATGTGTTGCTGTGGGTGACAATTAGCTTCATTTGCTAATGGCAACTTGTATTACATGTTCAAATCAATGAGGGGAATAATAAATTTTTGAACTGATTTTGATCAGTTGTCATGAGAGAATCTTACTTCACGTCTTGATGACGTTGCTTCCACTGCTCTACAGTTTTAGTCTGCGTGACATTGTATGGTGAGAGCAACTGACACATCATGTACAATTTTACTCAACATGACAGTTGTCTAACAGCAAGGACATTGAAACAGATTGCAACAATTATCATTTACTATGCTTTGGACTGTATTAGAAGAAAAATGTAATATACAACAAAATTAGTTTCAAGCACAAACTGAAATCATTATATTTGGTTGACAACTGCTTCTATGCCATAGATTTTTTTTAAAAATGTGTATATAGGTATTTATGTGGTTATGTTCGACTATAATTACTTGTAATCACTCTATGTAAAAAAGAATTATTGGTGCAAAAGACTCATTTAAAAGACTATTATAAAAATGGTCACTATGTTGTCATAAATTTCTCTGTCAATGGGCATTATGAGTGTAAACTAACTCATTTGACATTACAGGGAGAGACCAGATTTATAATCCATTGAACAGCAAACAATTAATCATCTTCTGTGAATAACTCAAGGGAACACTGACAATGACATAAAAAAACTCTGATATCATAACAGATAACTGTTATTGTAATGCATTTTCCAATTTGTGCTTTAAAAATGACAGGGGGTTTATCATTTGAAAAGTCAGAGTTTATGACAAATTTATTCGGTCGCATTCACATGAGTAATTAGAACACACAAAATGCAGGGAAATGCTTAACTTCTCCTTGGGCAATATGCTGAACTTAATAGTCAACATAGGTCATAGGACACAAATTCCTAATCAGTAAATGCTTACACCATTTTTTCCCCAACATTTCACACTTTAATGAAACAAATCGATTACGCACGTATCATTCAAGGTATTCAAGGTATTTTCCATCACTGGCCACTACTTTCTCCCATCTTTTGCGCAGTGTACCAATTCTGCATCAAATAAATTGTTCATCTTTTGAAGCAATCCATGAATCGATCCAATTTTTGACTTCTTCATGAGATTGGAAGTGTTGGTCAGCCAGGCCACGCGCCATTGATCTAAACAGGTGATAGTCAGAGGGAGCAATGTCTGGAGAATATGGCGGGTGGGGTAGGACTTCACATTTTAATGTTTCCAAGTACGTTTTGACCTCTTTTGCAATGTGGGGTCGAGCATTGTTGTGCTGCAAAATCACTTTATTGTGCCTCTTGGTGTATTGTGGCCATTTGTCTTTTAATGCTCTGCTCAGACACATTAATTGTGTTTGATAACAAGCATCTGTGATTGTTTCACTTGGTTTTAACAGCTCATAGTACACGACACCGAGCTGGTCCCACCAAATGCAGCGCATGATCTTGGAGCCGTGAATATTTGGTTTGGCCTTCGACGTGGAAGCATGGCTGGGATATCCCCATGATTTTTTGCATTTAGGGTTATTGTAATTAACCCATTTTTCGTCCTCAGTCACAATTTGATGGAAAATCCCTTCCGTTTGTGCCTCTGAAGCAACTGTTCATAAACACACAAATGTCATTCACAGTATCTTAGTTTGAGCTCACACGGGACCCAATTTCCTTCTTTCTGAATCATGCCCATAGCCTTGAGATGTTTTGAAAGGTCCTGCTGTGTCACTCCCATGAATTGTGCCAATTCTTTTTGAGTTTGATGCAAGTCTTCACTCAGCAATATCTCCAATTCTGCATCTTCGAAAACATTCTCTCTTCCACCACTATGCTGGTCTATGACATTAAAATCACCATTCTGAAGTGCTGAAACCACTCATGACACGTTCTTTCACTAATAGCGTTCTTACCATATGTACTTGAGAGCATTCGATGAGACTCAGCTGCCGTTTCCTTCATATAGAAACAAAACAATAACACCTCCCGCAAATGATGAGAATTAGGCTCGTAAACACATTTTCAATCAAGAACTATTTTATGATGCAGACACAAATCGACTAATGTTTGAATGAGGTTATGTTGACCGAGGTCCAAGCTAACTGCCTGATGGCTGTGATCTGTTTCTTTCAACCACTATTTACCACTGTCGCCACCTATCGGCAAATGGCAAAAGCAAAGTTGTACACATTGTACTATGTATGCAACTGAAATGTTCACAAACACATTTTTAAGCCAGGAGTCTTTAAAACTAAGAAATATTATTACCTCACATTATTCCAAAGTCTACATCATAGAACCATTGTCACTGCTATCTGAGACTATCTGAATGTAATTTACGATGATAGGTTCAAGGCTTATGTTCATCCTTGCCTCCCTATCAAAGTCTTTTTCCTGAAGCTTTTCAGCATGCCACACAGACTGTGCCCATGCTGCAGGGGTAATGTTGTCTACTGCTTCATGCACAAGTGATTCAGTGCCTGCTATCTTGAGTTATTTGTTTTTTCTCCCAAGTAGCCTTTAACCTGCCCAAACTAATTCCATGGGCTTGTGGTGCCGATGAGGTCGACACCAGCATCTATCTGAGTATCGTCTTTGAACTAAGCTAAGATTATCTTTGCTCTCTTCCGCCATGTCCAATTCTTTGTAAGCCTTGCTTGTGTAAAGAGGTGAATAAAAGAACTACTGTTAAAATGGTGTTGTTTGGTGTAACTGACCTGAACATCCACCTCACTGGTGACCACGTGTTGTAACGTCTTCTGTTTTCTCCATTTTACTGTGTCTGCGGCGTCCGCATCGGTTATTCTCGTGTGTATTACATCGATACAGCATTCGAACAATGACTTCGGCCCAACGCCTAATGCCTGATTTTGTGATTGACATGCATCGTGTTGCGGGCGAAGTACACCCGCCAGGACTGCAACACGATGCCTCTCACTCGACGATTATGCCGATTTCGCCGGACGTTTTCGAGCCTGCAACAATAAGTGAGGTATAAAACACCTTTATTTCCACCACATGTGCCCTCCCTCATCGACTGTGCAGTTACCTCTTACGGATCTCCGTGCAGTGCGGGACCAATGCCGATTTCTGCAGATGCTTTGTTGGCCAACCTACCACCGCCAGGACAATGATTTGCCACGCCGCAATCCATGCTGTACCACACAGATACCTGCCACCTGGCTGGAACTGCTTCGTTCACAGGTCAACCTACTCAGCATCTGACCACGCCCGCACCTGCCTCGGTTCAGCATCAGCACTTGCCTTCCTACGTCGATCCCTCAGCCTGCAACAGGAACAATAACTTGTTATCTGTGCCTGACCTCCACCTCCGTCCCACTACTACACCTCAGTGTTTTGTGCCACGACATTCACCTTATCCACACACTGTTTTGAGTGGAGTGACTATGAACAGTGAACTTTCACACATTCCATCCCATGTTCGACATCATTTCCCACACTGTGCTTCTGGACAGTCCGCACCTCTGCGGCCTTCCTGCAACACAGGTGGCCCCGGCTCTGATCATACATCGAGCTTTCCATGGACTAACACGCGTTCTCAAACTTTGAACTTTTTCTCACCTGTCACCCACGCGCTGGCTCCAGTCGAGCTTCCGCTACCGTTCTCGGCACATCTCGGTGCCTCATCCACGTCGGTCTTCTGCGACGCGTCAATTCGAACACACCCACAATGTGTTGAGCTTCTGCAACAGCAATCGACACATTATGGTGTCTCACCCACATCGGCCTTCTGCGTCACGACGGATCACGCTCAACCACAACGTGTCACCTTCACGCTGCCTCCCGAACAGCCATCGTTGCCACATCCCCTGGAGCCCACTCTCCTGGAATACTACAGCAACAATAGCTCGTTTCAGGCAGTGTCCCAACAAACTCAACTCAACCTGTTCTTCTGAACATTCTACAACACTTACCGACACTGCCGCCGTTTAATCCTGACAGAGCTACAACTTGGTTCAAAATTGCAGATGAAGTGTTCGACCATTTGAAACTCGACGAGTCAACCAGATTTCTGTACCTAATCACCCACCTGCACGACCAGGAGGACTTGATTGCTGACCTGGTCGATGCCCCGGACTCATCTACCTGGTACACTCTAACCAAAGAGACAGTTCTACATCGGCTTGCACACTCAACTGAGGCAGCAATACGGCAAGTGCTCCATGCTGAGCAACTAGGCAATGACAAACCTTCCCAGCTCTGGAGACGGCTACGTGCTCTGGTCAGCGCCGATCTATTCTCTGACACAGTTCTCCTCGCCATCTGGTCAGATAAACTATCTCCTCACATCCGATTTGCCCTGGCTCAAAGGCCTCCTGAACCTATCGAGCAAAGAATGACGATTGCTGACAAGCTACAGGATGCATCACTGCTTCACTTCGCCAGCAACTGCCTACCTGACAAGTCTCAGGTTCAGGCTCATTGCCCTGTGGCTGGACGCGGCCATGGGGCCATACTGTGCCGCCGGGAAGCAGTAAACAAGCTACTGGGATGTCACCGGCTCTGGACACCGCCACTGGCAATGAACTTTCCGCAGGAAATGCAACTGCGCTACCCGTACTGTTACTTCCACACACGGTTTGGTGAGGCGGCACGGAACTGCACACCACCCTGCTACTTCCCAAACGCCAATCGCAGGTAGGTTCAGGTGCCGCCTCCTGCACACAACATGACAGGCACCCCCCAGTGCTCCATTCTGTCTGGGAACGACCGGATAATTGTGGACGACTTTACATTAAAGCCATTTTGTCGGGATACCTTTTCCTAGTGGACACAGGCGCCGATGTTTCACTGCTGCCCATGTCCTTATCGTCGTCGAACATCTGCCCTCATCATACTTCACTGCAAGCCATGAATTCAACTAAACTACAATGCTCGGGTTCAACTTCCCACGTCATCTCTCTCTGCAAACTGCAAACTCGAGTGGACATTTTTAGTGTGCGAAACTGACGAACCTATACTAGGCATTGACTTCTTGCGACACCGCAAACTTTCACCGGACCTAGTGCGAAACACCGTGTTTCACCAACCATCCAAAGACTCACTTCCCCTGTGCTCCGCCGAGCAACCCCCCCCCCCCCCTCTCTGTGACACATCAGGCCGGGCTCATCTCATCCATACATGCTTGTCGTCTCTGTCGATGACGTTACAAGAAACCACGCATAAGTGCCTTGTCGAGCTCGAACACATCGCTCGCCTACGCAAGGAAAACTTCGAGCTCTCCCTCTGGCTCCACAAAACACAGCTCCAGCTCTCCGATGCAGCAAAGGAATTACAGACACTACAGCAAGGACAAAGCAAGGTCAGTAAGTGAGCCGAACATGCTTGCAATCCCAGCAATCGAGCCTCCGTGTGTTTACCTCCCGCTACCCGTTGCAATTGTGCTATCAAGACTGCCATAGCGTGTACTGACAGCTCCACAGGGCTACACCCTCCTAACACGGCAAGGTTTGACACTCGGCCGGACACAATTGCGCATGTGTTCCCGAACTGTCGGCTCCTACCCCGCCCCTCGCGGACAGCACCTCAAACTATGCAACTTCAACCCCTACGCACCGCCGTGCGACTGCCACTGACAACACAAACAGTGCACTCACACCTAGTGCTTCGCCCGCGACCGTGCAGCCATAGGCCGCGCCCTCAGACAATGGACTCACTAATGGCTCACGAGCTCTACTGAGCTCACCTGACCTTGGTGCCACTGCTTTGGGCCAGCGGCCATCTTGTCGCATTGTCTTGTCCTGGGTCACTTTGCCACCTCAGCTCCTGTCAGATCCGCCGAGTGGCTCCGAACACCACGACCACACCTCACCTGCCCCGCCTACCACACATAGTAAACAAACCGCCTCCCACGCCACCAGCAACATTTCCGTTATCACCAATGGCACGGTTCACAAACTTTGCTTCAAGCCTAGTCTCCCGATCTCCAGTAAACCACGTTGACTTTGTCCCGAGCGCCTCTCTGACCTTAAAAAGCGGATTTCTAAACTACTAAGCTCCAGTGTCATTGAACCCTCTGCCAGTAGCTGGTCTATGCCCATACATATGACACCCAAGAAAGACGGGTCCTGGCGCATGTGCGGAGACTACCGTCGACTAAACGCACGAAAAATTATGGAAACCTACCCCATACCCAACATTGGCGACTTTACCAGATCCCTCGCAGGTGCGACCACATTCTCTGTCGTTGATTGCAAATGGGCCTACCACCAGATCCCCATGGCACCTGAAGACATCGAGAAGACAGCAATCACCATGCCGATCGGGCTATTTCAGTTTTGATTCATGCCCTTCGGTCTGAAAAACGCAACCCAGACCTGGCAACATTTCATCAACGAAGTGCTATTCGAACTAAAATTCTGCTTTGCATATCTTGATGACATTCTTGTGTTCAGCTCCTCCGTCGAGGACAACATTCGACATGTGCAAACTGTTATGAACACTCTCGCGGCAGCAGGCATCGAGACCAACCAGGACAAATTGCAGCTACATTAACCCGCTGTCACTTTTCTTGGTTTTCGGGTCTCTGCCGATGGCATTTCACTGCCCCCTGAGAAAGTACAACCAATGCTAAACCTACCCAGACCTTCGTCATTCAAAGAGCTCCGGCTCTTTCTGGGGATGGTTAATTATTATCGCCGACATCTACCTCGGGCTGCGGAGATTCAGGCTCCACTGATGGATGCCTTGGCAGGCACCAACACTTCTGGATCTCGGCCTGTTCCATGGACCCTGCTGTGACTGACTCCTTCACTGCCCTCAAAAATCTTCTTGCAGAGGCCTGCACAATCACGCATCCTCATCCCAATGCGCAGCTTTTCATCCCCACAGACGCGAGCGATACTGCCGTCGGCACTGTCCTTAGCCAGACGATCGATGGCCAAACTTTGCCTCTGCAGTTCTTCTCGCGCAAGCTCACCAATGCACAATGGAAATATTCAGCATTCGACAGGGAGTTGCTCGCGCTCTATGAAGCGATCAAGCATTTTAAGACTGACGTTGAGGGACGCACTTTCTATGTTTTAACAGACCACAAACCCCTGGCTGCGGCCATTACAAACCTGCCAGCTGACACGCCTCCTCGCCGCTTCAGATACATGGACTTCATATCTCAGTTCACCACCGATGTCAAGACACATAAAGGGTGCTGAAAATATAATTGCTGATTTCCTTTCACGAGTCGATGCCGTTCATTTGCTGTTAGACCTCACTGGACTGCCTAACCTCCAACCCGCCAACGAGGACACACAAAACCTGATTTCAGACTCTACCTCTTCACTACACTCATCCGCACCACCTTCCCTGGCATTTCTTGTGAGATCTGGTGCGACGACAGTACGGGCATGTTACGCCCCCTCATCCCAACCATGCTCCGTCGAGCTGTCTCCAACGCACTGCACAATTTAGCCCACCCCAGTGTTCGTGCGTCCGCCCGCCTCGTAGCAGAGCGCTTTGTGTGGAGAAATGTCAACAAGGACTGCCAGCTCCTGCATCGCATGCCAATGCTCCAAAGTACACAAGCACAATTCATCCCCCTCGGCGCCTTTTCGATCCCTCCTGGGCGTTTCCAGCATATTCATATTGACATTGTCGGCCCTCTCCCCCCCTCTAACGGCTTTCGTTATGTTCTCTCATCTATCGACCGAACAATATTACAGCAGAAACTGGTGCTCGAGCTTTCATCAAGCCATGGGTATCGCGTTTCGGATGTCCAGCTATCATCACGACTGACCAGGGCAGACAATTTGATTCGGCCCTGATCAACGAGATTTGTAACATTTGCAGCATCCGGTGCATCCATACCACAGCATATCATCCGCAAAGTAACGGGCTAGTTAAGTGCTGGCACCGCACTTTCAAGGCTGCTCTTCGATGCCATGACTCTCTATGGATGGAGGCCCTTCCCCTTGCGCTTCTCAGCATTTGTGTGATCTATAGGGAAGACCTCAAAGGCACAATAGCCGAGTTCGTATACGGCCAGAACATTGTTCTCCCTGGCAAACTCGTGAGCCCTTCTGCTTATCTCCCTCAGTCTGACTTACCTTCCTTCGTGGACCACGCCAGACGCCACTTCATCAGCCTCCACATCCCTCCGCCCACCAGCCATTCCTGCCCTAAGGTTCATGTCCCAAAATCTCTGGACAATTGTGAATACGTCATGCTCAGAGATGACACTGTCTGTGCTCCCCTCCAACCTCCATATACCAGCCCGTACCGAGTTCTCTGGCACTCAGCCAACACCTATGACACCCAGATAAAAGATTCAGCTGTTACAGTCTCTCTCAACAGACTTAAGCCTGCTCATGTCGGGCCCGCTTCTACCCCCCTTCAGGCCACGACCATGCCACTCACTGTCATGGCTCACGACGCTCCAACCACTCCCTCCACGTCGCACTTACACACTCGGTCGAGTGACTTCCAGCTCCAATCGTTGAGCTCTTCTCCGTCCTCGCCCTCTTCTCCGGTCTCATGCACTCCATCGAGTGATCACATGCTCCCCACGTCGAGCTTACCTACGATCATGCCCTTGCCACCGGGCCCTTCCCCGGTCCCTTTGACCTCTGCCCCGTTGCCTGCCTCACCCTGTCGAGGTTTCTCACGCCCCCCCATCTTGATCATGCCCTCGGTCGAGGTGTTTGTGCCTATCCCCCCCGGACATAATCCATGACATCTCTATAATACTGCTCGATGATACACTGTTCGTCATGTGTCTCCCTTCATCCGGTGCTCATGACACAACCTCCACCATTCCCTGCCACCTGAAATGTGTTCCCCTCTCGCCCTATGTCGACCTGGACATGCTTCGTGTGTTCGCCACGCCCACCGGAGACATCGTCATCATCGCTCCATTCCACCCGCAAACCACCGGCCTCCCTGTCGCCGCATGACCAGCATGCCCAGTACGACACCTGGCACGCTTCAACAACTTCCAGGTTCGGTGGACAAACCTTCCTTCACAAAATCTACCCACACAGGTCCCCGACGACGCTGTTGAGCTGACTGTGGTCCAGCTCCCGCGGACCAGACCACCCCTGCCGACACCATAGTCACCCCCCCCCCCCCCCCGGCCTCTCAAGATTACTCCGTACTGCGGCAGGGGGGGGGGGGCTATGTGGCACCAACGAGGTTGACACCAGCATCGATCTGAGTATCGTCATTGAACTAAGCTAAGATTATCTTTGCTCTCTTCCGCATGTCCAGTTCTTTGTAAGCCTTGCTTGTGTAAAGAGGTGAATAAATGAAGTACTGTTAAAATGGTGTTGTTTGGTGTAACTGACCCAAACATCCACCTCAGGCTTATACTGAGAGGGACATGTGGGTAAACACATAATCTGCATGACCACATTAATGTGCAAGAAAGTCAAGTTTGTATGCTCTGTCATGTGATGTGTGTAAATTAACAACAGGCAAGAGTTCAACACAAGTCTGGTTTATACTGTGGGAAATATTATTTTTTTAAGCTGGGGCAAAATATCAGCTTCCCTGGAGTCTGTGCTTGGTGTTTTCTCTGTAACAGCTAAATGATAACGAGCAAGGTAATTACAATGACTGACTTTGAAGCAAGGTAAGGCAAGAATTTATTAGTGAAGCATTTCACGAAATTGACAGCATTCATATCCAAATGGTAGTCACTGCTGTTTTTCTTAGAGCTAAATACAAGGTTACTCTCAGGAACAAACCCAGAATAAGAGCAAGCATGCAGAATGTTACTTTAAAACCACCAATACCATCACTTTTTCCAGCAGGTCTTCTTGGAATAATTTTGGTTAACCCATGTTTCATCAAAGTAATACACTGTTTAACTACCTCCTTCTCTCGTATTGTGTGTTCTGCAGGTATGTACTTGTATCAACTAAAAACTTCCTTCATAACATATTTGAAACCAATGTCATTTAAAATTCTTTACATTACAAGTAATGAGCTGATACTTTTGAAGCCAATTGTCCCATGCATAATTGCAAGTTTTTGTGATGTCTGGTATTCACAATTCACACGGAGGGCTTTAAAACATTGTTGTCAAAACCATCCATTTGTCTTACACATTTCTAACAATTTTGATGGTTTCCAGAACACAAAACCAACTTTTCCTGAGGTTCCTACAGCTGTGACACTTCCATTTACAATTATCTTTAAAGTTATCTTGCTGACACCAGATGCTTGTGCATTCCATTCTTGTGTCTTCAAACGTCAACAGTAGGAGCCCAGCTTAAAATTCATGTTTGGAAAAGTTATAAATGCACTAATAATCCCTCTCAGCTGCTTGTGAAGCACTTCACATTTCTTTCGGTCACCTGACATTTTTAATCCCCATAAAATTATACAGATACACATTCACAGCCATACTACTAAAATAATAATAATAATAATAATAATAATAATATCACTGGCAGCTGAATGAATAAGTCTGTTATCATGAAGTACAGCAACAGTGCATGATGCAGGAAAGATTCTTGCTGTCTAGCTGTAACTTTCAGCTAGCCACTTGGAAAGAGAGTAATTCTAATTGGCTGCCAGCGTTTATTGGAGAAGGATGCATAGAATGGCTAAAAATTGGGCCACCTTCCTTCATGACGTGGACTTCAGTGCCTAGTAAGTAGTGCACTGCACACTTTGTTTACCTGACATCACAACTAGCTGCCATGTGGTCAGTCCAATGTCCATTCTTTTAACACTTTTAACAAGCTGTACCTGTGTAATAATTTTCACTGTTTCATTGGAGGACTTCCCATATTTTCTGCTGTTTGACTTGAGCTTCTTAGTTCATCATATATGTTCACAATTTTAACATCATATAATTTTTGTAAGTATTAGTTTTATTCCATGTACTCCAGTTCAGTATTGTGAAGTATCAAAATTATGAATAGGATAGTTGCTACTCACCATATAGCATTGATAGCTGCCAGAGACTGTGGCCAGGTGTGTGTGAGCTGCATTTATGTATCCACACGTGTGTGTGTGTGTGAGTGTGTGAAGAAAATACCCTTACTGGTATTGAAATCTGGTCAAGATTTTTACAGTAAGCTTATGCAACCAATTGTCTGTGTACTTTATTTACTGCAAATTAATTTATCATTGCTACTGTCAGCCATGTTTAAAATTTTGACAGCTTCACTTATCAATAGTATGATCATATGGGGCATCAAGCAATATTTGTGACTGGACTGAGGATTTTTATGATAGGTATGCAGAAAATTATGTGGAGTCTTCAATAGATGTTGAAGTAACTTCCTTAGTATTTTCAGTTCACTGTGAACAAAAATCCAATATACATGTATTCAAGTTATATCTCTGTGTTGTAATAAATTGTATTATAAAAGACTAAATTGGAATTCTGCATTCCATTGTGGGCATTTCCTCTGGGAAGTGCCACAGTGGTGACCCCACGATGAATGACAGCAGCCACTACAAGTTAATCATTGTATTTTGACTAATTGTCTTTGAATGAAAATGGGGGCATCTCACGACTGCTGTTCGTGTGAACAACAAGTATGAGAAAGTGACTCTCGTGGTACTTCATATAATGTTTTCAATCACACAAATCAGCATGCAGTATATGTAAAAGGAGAAAGTGAAGTTTTTCTGTATCATGCTATTGACTGCAACAATGACACATGTGTGCTTGAACAATGTGCAGTGACTGTTGATTTCTTTGGTGATGAGTTTACTCAACCTTTCCAATGAAAAGACAATGTTCCACAAACTGTTTCTGGCCAATGCAATTCCGCGTCATTGGCTTTTACAAGACCACTCATGTAAGAGACTTTCCAGCCCAACCTGCTTGCAAACCCATGCGGGTCCCAGCCACCTAGGCCAATTGAGAAGATTTTATGTTTACCATCCTTGCCACACATAGTCGTAGGGATTTCGTCTACTGCCTCCCTCAGATCTCAAGACCCAGCACATCAACAACAAAATTTTTGTGGGGCATGTTTCACAACCACTGACTTCACTCTACAGAACCACACCATCTTCAATGACATTTTCACATTCATTGATCTATTGAGCAACACAGGAAAGCACACCAACATTACCAGCAACTTCATAATAGCATCTCTGCCTGAAGGAAAATTTGCCACCGCTTAACAGGCATTGCTCTTCTTCTTTCCTGTCAGTCTTTGTCCCTCTTCAACACGGGGTCAGCCGTGTTATATGGATTTGGCAGAGTTAGTTGCAGAGGGCGGCCAGATGCCCTTCCTGCCGCCACACTGAACCCCCCCCCCCCCCAGGATGGAATTAGTGTACCCCATCTGTCTGCATATAGTGTAAGCCAAGCAATAGTGTAAACGTGTTTCAAATGTCTGTGAGTTGTGTAACTGAGGTGGAACATGGGGACCAGCCCGGTATTCACTAAGTGGAATGTGGAAAACTGCCTAGGAACCACATCCACGCTGGCCGGCATACCGGCCCTCATGGTTAATCCGTCGGGCAGATTCAGTCTGGGGCTGGCGCGCCTACCCGAGTCCTGGAAGCAGTACATTAGCGCTCTCAGCTACCCTGGCGGGTTAAAAAGCAGAAACACCAGGTGTTTCACGCTGGTCACCAGAATTCCATCTAAGATTTGCAGTCATCTCCATAAGTCTATCACCTCGTCACTCCAGCCAGAATTGTGAATTGTGGTTTATTAGTCTCATAACGTACATAATCTAAATCATTTGATTCAGGTACAGGGGACACGTCAAAATTTTGGTTAAGTTTTACCATATACACACAACACCTGATTTTAACAAATGGTACCATAACAATAATACAATATAAAAATACACATAAAATAAAAAAACTAACAATTAATTAAAACTGATTTTAACAAATGGTATCATAATAATAAAACAATTTTGTTACACATACAATAAGAGACTAACGATTAGTACCCCTTGCTCAAATTATCATGCCGTCCTCTATGAATTCTTCTACCGAATGGTAGCATTTCTCCCACAGAATTTGCTGTAGCCTTATTTTTAGACTCTCTGGCTTCATATTAAATCTGTTTTTGCCCATTAGCTTGTCATATATTGTCATCCCCATATACTGTGGAGTTCGCGTATATAATTTCAAATGGTGTGTGGTGTAGCGACCCTTTTTTCTATCCCGACTTCCGTATCTTGCATGAAAGTAGGAATGTTAATTTATCTATACACTGACTAGTATTGAGGGGTTTTGTTTTATCCCGGCTAGTTCTTAAGGCCCGTCCACACGTTACGATCTGTCTGCGCAAATGTCTGCGCACATCACATCTGCGCAGACAGATCGTTGCGTGTGGACAGAAGATTTGCACCAACCTGAGGTGTGTACAAACCTGGAAGTTGGAGTTGGAGGTTTGAGCGAAACCTCTCAAATCTGTGGGTTCAAACCACATCTGCGCAAACAAGTTGGAGCGTGTGGACAGGAGATCGCCGCAAATCTGGCGCGAAACAGCTGTTTGCTCATCTAGTGTTTGTATTTGTGCGCACCGGGCATTAAGTTGGCTGATACTCGTCAGTGTTCTCGAGAGTTTGTAAGTGAATTCATTGAAATATGTAGAAACCACCCATGTACCCATGTTTGTGGAAGATTAAAAGTAAAGAATATAGTGACCGAGACAAAAAGACTGCAGCATACAATGCTCTAATTGAGTTATCCAAAGTTCAGAAATCTAGATCTGGTGTAGGAGTAGATCAAGTATACCAGCCAACGTTATGGTATTTTGATCTGCTTGGCTTTCTTAGTGATCAAGAAACACCAAGACCAAGCAGGAGTACAACTGAAGATGAAATTGGAGTGTCAATGTTACCGCCAGCCGTTCATGAGGAGAAATTGCCCTTCCCATACAATTATTTTTCTCATAATATGAAGGGTTACGAGCTTTAAGAGATAATTATAAGTTTCGACATCCATCCGCAAATAATTTCGCCAGTCGTTAGGTTCGTCCTGCAACTCTCTCAGTAAATTTACGTGAGAAAACTGCTTTCGCTTTAGCAGCCACTGTCTACACCATTTTGCCCGCTTTCTCTGTTTCCTGCGGTTGGTCTGAATGTTTTTTGCAACACAAGTTGCGAACACAGACCACAACAGAACTTCCTCCATTTCTATATTTCAAAATAACTGAATTAAATGTTTGACGTTTACGGGGAGCGTAGTCGCTTGCCACTGATATTTCTTTTCTACACCGACAGATGGCGGGCGAGTAGTAGATTGGGGTTTGTGTCGTGTGAACACACCACATTTGCAGCGATCTTTTGCATGTACAGACATCTGCACCGATGTCTGCGCAGACAGATCGTTGCGTGTGGACCGGGCTTTAAATTAACCCCAGTGAGTCACTACACGTATTGTCTTCCCAGTTTTGAAGGGAAAAAAACCATAATTAAATTAATACTCGTGTTTTCAATAGATTCTCGTGCACTTGTTTCAGTTACTAGTCTGCAGTTTATTCTTGGTGAAAGTCACGTAACCTAATTATTTATGAACCCAAATCGAAGTAAAGTTCAAGACGAATAGTCAGTTTCAAATTAACACGTTATTTTATTTAACAATAATTATTAATAAATCAGTTCATTCACACGATCGCATTCAAAGGGGTTCTTGGAATAAGTATCTACTAGTGGTGGGCAGGAAATCGCGTATCTGTTAGAAATCGCAGTGACTGAGAAGTAACAGATATCACAGTAGCAACTTTACAGAATCTAACTGCGATTTCAGTCACAGTTAGCAGTCGCAAGTAGTATTTCACATTCAAAGACGTGAGCCATCTATTGGTCGAATTTAGCACTGCTTTCTGCGATTTCAGTGACAAGTCGCAACTAAGAGTCACAAGTAGCAACTAAAAAGCGCGGTTAACAGTGGCATCTGTTGGCCGAAGTTCGTACTACGTCCATCTCTGCGGTACGCTATGGAGTCTAACTGCGATTTCCGTGACAATTCGCAACTGAGTCGCAAGTAGCAACTAGAAAGCGCGGTTAACAGTGCCATCTGTGGGTCAAGTTCGTACTACGCCCATCTCTGCGGTACGCTATGGAGTCTAACTGCGATTTCCGTGACAAGTCGCAACTAAGAGTCGCAAGTAGCAACTAAAAAGCGCAGGTAGCACTGCCATCTGTTGAGCAAAGTTCATACTACGCTATTCGCTACCGAGTCAAACTGCGATTTCTGTGACAAATCGCAACTAAGAGTCGCAAGTAGCAACTAAAAAGCGCAGTTAACATACTTTTCCTAGTGTCATCTGTTGACCGACGTACGTACTTCGTTATGAGAGCCTTGTGCCTCACGAGATCGATGTGCTATGTGTGCACATGAAGGGCTTATTTCAATAGTGGTACAAGTCCATTTTTGTTAATTTTGAGATATAGAGTCGTAAAGTTAAATGAGCGCTGAAAAATCTGCAGTTGAGATACCAGAAATATTCAAGCATATGGCTTCTTACTAGAGATGAACCTTTATTTATGTTTGTTTGGATCACTAATTTCAGAAGCATTATAGGCAGAAAAGTGGAGGTAATGGACTTGTACCACTATTGAAATAAGCCTTTAATATTATATGACGACATGCACATTCAGCATCAGTTATGGTTGGTCAAATACTGCTGTGACTCCGAATGTATTATATTAATAAGAAGCAACATTGCCGTTTTCTCCTGAAAATATCAAGTAACGTAACAAATGTGTTTGATTCTGCTTCAAATATGACAGTTTTGGTTAATACTCCACATGCCTACAGGACTTTGCAATGTTAACACAGCAGAACTCAGACATCTGTATAAGTGTAGAGAAATGAAAACAGTCATATGAATGCCTCACTTTTGTTCCGACACAGTTCAAGACTCGGGAGAAAAGTTTTACACCTGGTGTTCTACATGACAACTTCACACACAAGAACTTTTTGCCGACACTACTACCACCTACATAAGTAAGCTTTTCCTGTGTTACTTTCAAGTAATGCACTTAAGCTATTCCTGATTTAACTGGAAGATCTGTACTTCCCACTTTCGTATCAACAGCCTCAAAATGCATATTGTAGACTTCGGGATATGTTACAGGTCAGTGTCACACCAAGATTGTGGAGAAAGGGGGGGGGGCGGGCGGCATGTCGCTCTCCAACAAGTGTTTACCAATAAGTAAGTGGCGGAAAATTATGGGTATAGGACGGCTTAAACATGTGGAAAATGAGATTTTTATTATTCACTCACTGTATTTGACATTTATTATTCCTTTAAAATCGCACAACAACTTCAATAAAACACAGCTTAATCATTCACACACTTATTTCACAATTGTTTCACTTTTAAACTGCAAATCCTCTAAGAGCTGTCTTGAATCTTCACGAGTCTCTCCCAACAGCCTTGATGTGGATAGATACGTACAGCAACCAGTAATCAGAGTCAGAACTGTGTCTGCAAAAACACAAGGATTATTAAACAATTTTTGCTGTCATTAATTACTAGAAATATAATTGACAGAGTAGATTGCTAATATTTGCTATAATGAATATCACATTTGCAAGAACGATCTCACTGAAGTAATTAAGTCCATCGAACTGCTTAGAAACTAACCTCTCGTCTGACGAAAACGGTCTAAAGACGCAGTGGCAATTTCTTCAGATCTGTTGACAATGATATTTTGAGTTATCACTTTACTGAGTGACTGAAATGTAGTTCAGGTACCTGTGAACATAACAATATGATAGAATTCATTTTCTAAATACGAACTATTACGGTACTGTACGGCTACTTACATATTAATTACACTATTAATATTTTCACAGTTGTTTCTTTAATACAAAATTAAAGCCAACGGAAGAAAAAACGTAAAACATACTTGCCAATGACAGGTTTGTTGCGATGCAATTTTCCGTGTTGACAGATGTAACTTTTTCATACAGTAGTAAGTCGCAGAAATCGCAGGAGTCACAGAAATCGCAGAAGTCACAGAAATCGCAGAAGTAGCAGAAATCGCAGAAGTCACAGAAGTAGCAGAAATCGCAGAAATCGCAGAAGTCACAGAAGTAGCAGAAATCGCGGAAGTAGCAGAAATCGCAGAAATAGCAGTGGCGGAGGGATACACGACCTATGTTCCTTAACTGCGACTCTTAACTGCGACAAATCGCAGTTAAGAATAACAGATATTGAAAAGTAGCATTCACAGAAATCACCGATATCGGAAAATCGCAGTTTAGCCCATCACTAGTATCTACTATCTAATCTGGAATCCCGTCAATATCAGAGATACTAAACAATGTTCTGTCACTTTTCGATAAAAAGATTGTTCCCGTTTAATATCCATAAACTGTCACGAACTATGATTACTAGTCGCGTGAAGTAAAGCTTTTCCAATATCACAATATAAAGTCCGAATCTGCCCAAAAATCATTAATTCCGTAAAATATTTAAATCTTCATACGAAGTGACGTTAAAGTCCTCTAATATGACATAAGTTCTAATTCTGATCTGAAATTAATGCTTCCCAAAAATCAATCTCGTCGCGATTTATTCTTGCGCCCTGGTTTAATAAAGCTCCTATTGTTGCTTCCTAAAGCTGTACGTCCTAATTGACTAATAGACCTACACAACTAATAACTTTCTTAATAAAGATTTCTCTGTAATATTAACTTGCAGGCACTTCAAATGACTTCTACACACATAATTGTTTTATAATAACCACAATAATATTATCATTTGAAATCATAAAATTATTATTACTTCAAAATAAACTTTTTAACTTCCGCATGATGCCATTTCTTACACGGTTCTTCTCGTCTGCTAATACATAACTACATGAAAAAGGTTTGCCTATTATTTGATAAGGTCCGTCAAACAAATATTCCCATTTTTTATTGATCTTCTTCCATATCGATGACTTTGGGTATTTACGTACTAACACCTTATCCCCCTATGTTATAATAAGATACAGGTTTCACTTTTTTGTCAAATGGTCTTTTTCTAATACAGGCTTTGTGCTTTAATGACTGATGTACTACTTTAAATAAATCATCTATCTTCATTGGAGATCTAGTCATTATCGGAAGATTAGACGTACAATTTGTAGAGAGATATGGTAGGTTATTATGTATATTTTAGAAAATTGGCAACATTTCAGTCCATCTTACATGGTCCTTCGAAATGTGAGCCCTCATAAATCTATTCAACTCTCTAAATACCCGCTCTATCGGGCTACTTTGAAGTCTGTGCTTGGAGATGAAGGTATGCAGGATTTTCTGTTCGTACATCATTTGCTTCCAACGTTTATTAATAAAATATGATGCGTTATCTGTAACTACTCTTTCTGGTTTCCCTACACCATAAATATATTTATTCACAAATATCCTCAACATAGGTCTTACATTCATAGTTCTTATAGGATATAACTTAATAAATTTCGAAAACACATCGTAGAAACCTATCACGTTCGAAAATTACCCCTTCGCAATCGGCCACAGCCCGATTACATACCAATTCCAGTGGTCTAGACGGAATGATGGGATGTAATTCTACTTTATTACTGATATTACTTGGCTTAGTATTCTGACACAAAACACATCTAGACAAAATTTGTATTGCATATTTTCTCAAGTTTGGGTAAAAACAATATCTTAATAATTTGCTTACACATTTCTTTACACCCGTATGTCCACAAACTAAATGAGTATACCAAATAAACGTAGTCAAACATTCAGTGGGTATGCATATTAAATAGTTGGAATCTGCATTTTTACGATAGTACAATGTTCCGCCGATCCACTGAATTTATCGGAAACATTAGCGACAGCCCCGGACATTTGCAAAAGCCCCGCCCATTTACCCCCCTCCACACCTACCCCACGCCACACCAGCCAAGAGCGCATCAATATGATCTTTGGTAGTCCTCCTCGCTGTCGTGTTTTTGTTCATCGTTTTTTGTTACCGTGGTTGTTCACAATAGCAGTGTTGTGGTGGTTCGTCGTTTATGTTTTACCGCGGTTGTGCATACTAGCAGTGTTGTGCTGTTAGTACTTCTTAGCAGTTTGTGTAATACTGTCAAAATGAAACATAGGTATGCACTCTCAATAACATTATCATACACAAGGTACCTAATTTTAACTGTTGTGGCCAACTGCTGTCAAAACTGATACCTAACAGACATTAAAGCACGATAAGATGTGTTGGAATGACACTGACGAAATTATGTACATATGTTTAACAATAGGCAGCTCTAAAGCTCTCAAACACTGAAGAAGAACTCAAAGTAATCTCGTGTCTGCTACAAGCAAGCAGTCATAAGAGTTCACAAGTAAAAATTCACCCATTACACAGGCAAATATTAATGAAGAATGTCACTGTATAAATATCTGACTGCTTGCATAAGGCATTTCTACATTATCCCACTCTTATATTTAGTCTGAATGAGGTAATCAGAAACAAACCAAGACATCGACTTTGCCTTGTTTATGCACAACATTGACTTTAGACAATCGAGATAATGGACAGCATCCTTGGCGATACTACCAATTAATATTTCCCAACAGAATTTCTTACACTACACGAAGTGACGGAAATTTGCGCTCACTGCAGTTAACAAATATCAGATTTTTTTGATATAGTGCAGATGAAAGCTCATGAAATAAAAAAGACAGTGTGGATACCATGTTTATTTTTCTTTCTTATTGATGATTTTTCAACTCACATATTCAGTGAACATATTTCTAATTCTTTTCACAATGGTACCGGAAAAACTGTATTTCGTACTAACTACTGATTTTCTCCCTTGTTATGACTGGCATATCTGTGATACGAACAACTTTGATGTTGTAACATGCGGCAGATCATGCCTGATCACACCCCCTCCACACCAATCCATATCCTAAGCTCCTTAGGATATGGATTGGTGTGGAGGGGGTGTGATCAGGCGGGACTTGTGCACCGTCTGGGGCTGTCGCTAACGTTACGTGATATTTATTGCCACTCACGTTACTCGCTTGTTTCAAACATCGTATTATATTGCCCCACTTCTTATCGGCACATTGCAATTCAGTGATTTTGTTACACATTTCATCAAACTCCTTTTTATAAGATGTTGATCTAATTAAAAATAATTTAAAATTGTGTTCACTGTCGTCATAATTATTTTCTTTTAAACCTTTAGGTAATCGGGACAATGCAGATGCTACTACGTTGTCTCGACCCTTCACATGTTTTACATCGATCTTATACTCTTGCAACAGTGGTACCCAGCGAGTTAGCCTGGCATGTAACATTTTACTGGATAACAAGAGTGACACTGCTAGATGGTCACAGTAAACTGTAATCTTTTTACCATAAACAAAATACCTCAATTTCTTCAACGACCAGACAACGGCCAGAACTTCTAGCTCGGTAGTTCTATACGACCGTTCACATGCTGATTGAATTCTACTTGCGAAACTGATAATTCTAATAGTATTAGGAACATTCTCGTTCTCCATTTGGAACAGAATACTACCCAGTCCGACGTTTGACGCAGCAGCTGCAATGCAAAAATCCTTTTCCAAGTCCGGATGCCTCAACATCTCTGCTTGTAATAAGGAATCGCGAATATTATCAAACGCTTCCTTACAGTCAGTAGTCAATTCCATGACACATTTTTCTGTAATAAACTTAATAAAACGTCACTATTAAGAATTTGGTTAGGTAAGAACTTTCGAAAAAAGACACCAATCCCAGAAATGACTTTAACGCCTTTTTAGATTTCGGATTAGGAATATTCTTCAGACTGTCTAATTTCTTGGGATCGGGTATAATACCACTAGATGAAATAATGCACCCCAAAAACTTGATCTTATTTCTCCCAAATTTAAATTGTGTTAAATTAGCAGTAACCCCATACTCTTTAAATCTTTCTAAAACTTTATTTAACAAATATAAATGCTCTTCTCCAGTTTGAGTAGCTATCAATAAGTCATCTACATACACAGTCACTGCTTCAAGTAATTCAGTTCCCAAGACAGTACCCAGTGCGGCTATGAAAACTCCTCCGCTAATATTTAATCCGAATGCCATGCCTTTAAATTGATAGCACCGGCCACTGGTTCAATAATACCCCTTTCTAGCATCTTCTTAATCTCTTTTTGAACACCTTCTCTTTTTCACCAAAGTATTGCGTAATTTACTCTACAAAATTTCTTATGTGGATAAACCCTTATGTTATATTCAAACCCTTTAATTACTCCTGGTTTTTTTTATTAAAAACGGATTTGAACTTCCTTAACACTTAAGATAACTCTTCCCTTTTAAAATCCGTGAGATATTCTGATTCCGATACTTTATCATTAATAATATTTTCACTGATTTCATTTGTATGATCCTCTCAATGATCATCACAACCTTGCAGTAAAATTCATTATTCAAACATCTTATACTAAAGCTATTACAGTATGTTCCAATGAACATAAAATCTTTTCATGAACTTTAACTCAACAAATTTATCGCTTATTTCTAACTTACACGTACCTTCTTTAATATCTAAGATAGCACTGTGATCTCTTAGGAAATTCCAACCCCAAATACACATTACAGAAAGTTTCTCAACAATCAAGAAGTCGATTATTAGTCAATCATCTTGTATTTCAATCTCAACCTGAACCTGCATCCTAACACGTTGTGCTTTAGCACTAAATGCCCCAGAGATCGTGCACCCAGATACCGGTAAAGTCGGCGTCGTTTAACATCGACAAATCTGCTTATAGAAACTGTAATTCATGACATTCTCTGAGGACCCAGTATCTATCAATATCCGCACAGGAATTTCTCCAATCTTTACCTCCATCGTGGCTAATAAAGTCTCTTTATTGGTCTTCGTACAGTGTCTTTCCTCTAACAGTTCTTCTCAGATATCTTTCTCATTATTATATCGGAGTATGTACGTATCACACGATATGCCTTCCGCATTCCCTCCAGCCAACTGAGGAAGGCCAAAGTTGACTGGATTCAGTTTAACTCCGTAGTTTCAGTCGTAAGTTTGGGTTCGTCATGTACTTCTACTATTCTCAGAGTATGTTGACCGTTACCTAAAGCACTGGAATTATTAAAACCTTTTCTATCGGATAACGGTATTGAATTGTCACACTGGTTCTATTACCATTACTTACACATGGCTCCTACCATTGTACATTTCGATTACGTGCCCAAGATGTACTCAGTGCAGAAATATTGAGCATTCCGTTAAAAATTTGTGATTGGTTTTCTGTAGTTCTATGCTTCCTATTCTGGACATCATTCCTGACTCCAAATTATTATTATTAGAACCGTAATAATGGTTGTTACCAAAATTCGAATTATTGTTCCCTAAGGAATTAAAATTTTGCCTTTGATTAATATTATTATTATTCCCATTTCGATTGTCGTTTCCCCAAGCGAAGTTGTTATTGTTGTAGTTAAGGTTGTTGTCATTACCACTACCTACGTTAAATTGACAATAATTGTTGTTAATATTCTGATGTCTAGCATCTTCTAACAGAAAGTCTACTTCATCTACCATGGACAAAAAATACTCAAGATCGTCATCGGGCACCGTTACTAGACGTTCTCGAATATAAATTGGCAATCTAGATCTTAAAATTCTTATTACGTCCCTAAACGAAATAAGATTATACCAGAATTTCGTCTTATTTATGTACTTTTCGAAATAATTCCTAAGAGTACCCTTTTTAGGATGGAATATCTCAGGATTATAAACCTCATTTCATAATCTTTCTTGTTTGCTAAATGACCAGAATTTTGCCAGAAATAGCCTTTCAAATTCCTGACATGAAGAACATCGTTCGCTTGCATCGGTAGCCCATATAGCTGCTTCTCCAACCATTTTAGAGACAATAAACTGTATTTTGTCCTTTTCTGTCCAACCTTGGGGAAATACTCTCTTAAAGCTATTAATGAATACTTTAGGATGAATTTGAACGCTATTTTTCTCGATTGAAAACGTGGGAAATTGTCTACTTTAAAGATACTGTTTTCAATTTTTAAATTAGATAAATAACCTTGCTGCATACGGGGTTCCGAATCCCAGCCAGACATTACATCATTTTCATTCG
Source organism: Schistocerca nitens (assembly GCF_023898315.1). NCBI lineage: Eukaryota > Metazoa > Arthropoda > Insecta > Orthoptera > Acrididae > Schistocerca > Schistocerca nitens. Next base: position 623,019,237 of record NC_064614.1, on the reverse strand, counting down.
CTTCTCCACCAAATTTCACTCGTTTCTTCTGTCTAAAATTAAAATCACGGTCAGAAAAGATATCCATTTGCATCACTCTGGAATCCAATCTGTCCATTCCCTCGTCACGAATTTCATTACTAGAAACTTTGGAATTTGAATTTAAATGTTGTTTCGATACTTCCTCTAACGCTCTTTCCTTTATTAATTTAAATTCTTGCTTATAATCATTAATACTTTCCTGACGTGACCGCTGAATATCATCTACAATATCAGAGGCTTGTTTAGTAACCTTGGAAGATTTTTCTTCAAACCATTTAGATAATCTTTCTTCAGCGCCCTTCAATTGTTCCTCTAAATAATTATCTACTGCTTCTTTAGTATTAAATTCTAATTTATCCATCCTATCGGTCAAATTATTAACATCTTTTACGAAGTTATTAACATCTTTTACGATCTGATCCTGACTCGATTCTAAATGCGTACCTTTAATGCTCAAGGTATCGTACCTTTCAGTAATCTCTTGTACGTCATCTTGAACATTTTCAAATCTTTTCTTAAAATATGAGTCTAAGTTATTTAATTTATTGGCTAATTTTTTTGTTTTCTTTTAAAATATTCTCTTCTAATTGGGCAAAATGCTCTGCTTCTCTAGCAGAAATACTTTCCACCAATTTGGCGAAACGCTCTGCGTCTCTAGCAGAACGCTCAGCTTCTCTCGCTGAACGTTCCGTTTCTTTGGATGCAATACTTTCCTCCTATTTAGTGAAACGCTCTGCGTCTCTAGCAGAACGCTCAGCTTCCCTCGCTTAATGTTCCGCTTCTTTTAATCTACTTTCTTTAACCAATTCGTCTTTAAATTGAGTAAGAATATTAATTAACAAGCTAGCATCCAAAGTATTGGTATTACTAGATTGCGACGTACTATCTCCAAACACAGTACCTGTATTCTGCACTTCTACTAAGCTTACATTCACATCGGCAGTTGTTTCTATATTATGAGCGGTATCACGAATACTTTCTTGCAAATCAACAAGATCTAATCCCAGATCTAGTCCCTCTACCACATTTCTCTGAACATTATGTTCACCGAATGGTAAATCTTCCATATCATCCATTCTATTTCTCCTACGTCTAGCCATTTATAAAGTTAATATAAATCGTCACACGCTTTTTCAATAAATATACACACTTCCTACAGTACGACACTATTATCAAGGTGACACAAAGAAACAAACCATATCAAGATTTCTATAGAAAAAATTAATTAAATACCTGAGGTCGATTCTTTTCCGTAGTAATCTCTAGTGAGGTCTCGTAAAGACAAGCAGTGAAGTACAACGATCAGCTGTACTCTCGCGGTTCCGTAGATCAGCGGCGATGTGATTGGCTGCGCACTCGTAGACTCGAAGTCCAGCGTCGTCGCCTATTGGTTGCGCTGAATCGTCCTCTGCGTTGCCGGTCGTCTCCCCCAGCAACTGAAAAGATTGCGACCTGTTAAACAAATAACGCACGACGCTCTTCTTCCTAAGATTCTGTTCGGGCCTCAGATCCTGTAACAGCTTTAAATCTTGATCAGTTCGTCTTCTGATCGAGCCCCACGTTATAGGACGTTTGTACCGTTTGCACCGACCCTTTTTTCTATCCCGACTTCCGTATCTTGCTCGAAAGTAGGAATGTTAATTTATCTATACATTGACTAGTATTGAGGGGTTTTGTTTTATCCCGACTAAGTCTTAAATTAACCCCAGTGAGTCACTACACGTATTGTCTTCCCAGTTTTGAAGGAAAAAAACCATAATTAAATTAATACTCGTGTTTTCAATAGATTCTCGTGCACTTGTTTCATTTACTAGTCTGCAGTTTATTCTTGGTGAAAATCACGTAACCTAATTATTTATGAACCCAAATCGAAGTAAAGTTGAAGACGAATAGTCAGTTTCAAATTAACACGTTATTTTATTTAACAATAATTATTAATAAATCAGTTCATTCACACGACGGCATTCAAAGGGGTTCTTTGAATAAGTATCTAATCTGGAATCCTGTCAATATGGGAGATACTAAACAATGTTCTGTCACTTTCGATAAAAAGATTGTTCCCGTTTAATATCCATAAACTGTCACGAACTATGATTACTAGTCGCGTGAAGTAAAGCTTTTCCACTATCACAATACAAAGTCCGAATCCGTCCAAAAATCGTTAATTCCATAAAATATTTAAATCTTCACACGAAGTGACTTTAAAGTCAAAGAGATTATTGATCACCTCCCTGTTCCTCTAATATGACAAAAGTTCTAATTCTGTTCTGAAATTAATGCTTCCCAAATAAACAATCTCGTAGCGATTTATTCTTGCGCCCTGGTTTAATAAAGCTCCTATTGTTGCTTCCTAAAGCTGTGCGTCCTAATTGACTTCGAACAGACTAGAGGATAGAGCCTGCAGTACCATAATTGCATTGTATGTCTATTTATTGTTTAGTAAACGCTATCTTTGGTGTTCAAGACCCACATTCTGAGACTATAATATTGATTTTCTCATATATAATAATAACTAATAATTTAACCATTTCTATCGTTTTTCCCCCCTCCCATGCTTCCATAATTTATGATTAAAATTCTTTTCTTTTTCTATTATTTTTCTACTATAGATTTCCCTCTATTTGTCTCTTATTTCTATTTTGTAAACTACTACTTGTGGAGGGGCTTGGGATATTTTCTGAATTTATATTTCAAGGCCAAGGGAGCTAATTTGGGAGCTATTTTGGTTTATTAACACCGAGAGGAGTTGTAGGTGTTACAGTGGGTAACATAAAATTATTTTTATTTCTTGTGTTGTATGTGCGGTTAAAATGATTTTCCTCAAATAATTTTTGTCTGCTGTGTACAAAGATTATAATTTCATAAATGTATATGGAGAGAACTGTTAGGATTTGCAGGTTCCGAAAAAAATGGGCGCCAAGATTCTGTTTGTTGTGCACTACACATAGATCTTATAATTTTCTTTTGCAGTTTCAGTATTCGAGATACACTACTTGAATTTCCCCAGAAAATACCATACCTAATGACAGATTCAAAATAACTATGATATACTATTTTTCGTGTACTCATGTCAGTAGAGTTTGTTAGTATTTGCATTGCAAATGCAAAGCTGCTTAGTTTATTTGATAGGAACTCAATATGTGTACTCCAGTTTAAGTTGTTGTCGACATTTAGTCCTAGGAATCTGACTGCGTTAACTTCTTCCATAGGATGATTGTGATGATGTATTTTAAGACCCACACATTTCAAATGTTTGGTTTTGAAATGTAACATATTGGTTTTTGCAATGTTCAGTTTCAAGCCATTTAACTGGAACCAGTTTTCTAGAGTACCCATTGTGCTCACAATGGAGCTCTGAATTTTTTCTGCATCATCTTCAATTAAAACAGAAGTATCATCCGCAAACAGAACTGACAGGGAATTTATATTTATGGGCAAGTCATTTACATAGAACAGGAACAGGATTGGCCCCTAAATGGAGCCTTGAGGCACAAATTGTGATACTGTACTCCATTTAGAATAATAATTCACTGCATTTCATGTGACACTTACCCTTTGCTCTCTGTTGTGCAAGTATGATGTGAGCCATTTCAGAGCTTTGTCCTTAATCTCATATTTGTTTAATTTGTAGATAAGCAAGTCATGGTTCACCGAGTCAAATGCTTTCGAAAGATCAGAGAAGATACCTGCGACTTTACTCCTCTGATCCAATGGTTTGCGTATCATCTTATTTACTACATCCAGTGTGTTTTTCCTTGTTGGAATCCAAATTGGTTACTTACAATAATATCATTTGTTGCGATAAAATTTTTGATCTGATTTGCAGCTATTTCCTCTAACACTTTTGACAGGATTGGGAGAATAGAAATAGGGCGATAGTTTCCCATATCTTCCCTCGACCCTGTCTTGAACAGAGGTCTCACTTCAGCATATTTTAACACATCAGGAAAGCACTACTGTTCAAAAGATTGGTTGATTATTTTAGCTGGCAGGGTTCATATACCGTTTTAATCACTTTACATGGTGTCCCATCCCACCCAGCAGAATTTTTATTTTTTAATGACAATATAATATTTTTCACATCCTTTATTGTGACATTATGGTTTGGGCATCATGGCTCGTCCAACTACCAGCACACATCCAGATGGCAATGACCTTGCATGAAAATGAAACAATGGAATGCAGATTAGTCCTGGCTGACAGAATTTTTGTGATTCTGCCACAATCACAGTCACAAATGTATAAGACAACGTTGGCCACTGCCAGTACATTCCTGAAGAATGAACAAGCAGCAAGTGATAGCGACACCACCATTGCGATACGCTGCCTGCTGTTGCTAGAGTTGATGTGATCCAACTGATTCTGAAAATGCATGAGAGTAATGTCACTAGTCCCTGCTGCAATCACACTGACCACTGTCCAGCCACAACAGATGCCTCTGTCTAGCAACCACATTCCACCAACAGATGCAATGACATGATACTGATTGTATTGTTTCCACGCTTGCTTCAATGACAAAACGCTTATCTGCTCTATGCTGTGCAACCACTCAAACACTACACATGATCCAGATCACAGCACACAACAATGTCGCCTATAGCTCACACATGTGGCCCAAACTAGTTTTTCCCAAGACACTGACAGCAGCAGACTCTTTGTATTAGGGCACATAATTAATCAATACTTTCTGATGTACACCAGCCTGGAAACAGGCACCATCCCAAGGAAGAAACTATAAATGGAGCTTCCTGCACTGGTCAATCAACTGCAAGCTGTGAACGACTCCCCAATCAGACTTTATGGAACATTATAGACCTTGGCCACTGCGAAAAATTTTCATGACAATTTTTTGTTGCAGATGTTCATGAACCAGCCTTTGGTGTGGATTTCCTCCGCCACTTTCACCTCTCCCCATATTTGACATCGGGAGCACTGCAGCAACCAATAGCAGAGAAACAGTACACTGTGTCAACAGAGGACACTTATTTGCAAGTACTTTCAATGTACACTACACACAAACAGCATCTACAGCTACTCATTGAGTATCAGTTGTTAGAACCAGAGATACAGCACGACATTTTATGACTGAAGAACTGTTGTTTTAATGTAACTTTTATTTATTGCAGCTTTTTGCTTATATATACCAGTACTTAATGAAATAATATTGTAAATTCAGAAAAGAAGTATTGTTGTTTGAGTGGGACATTGCGGTGGCAAGAGACTGATCTGTTGCAGTGCCTGATGTCTATGTTAGAATGGAGGGAAAAAATTTGCTAGTGTAATGAATGATTGTAAATACATAACAATGGTAGTTAGTGATAACAGAATTATCAGTAGTATAGCTCAAAGTCTACATTTATCATTGGCAATATTGATCCTAATATAGGCCTAAAGGTCCCCACACACAAGCAACAGATCACAGTGATCAGCTGGAGGCAATATCACCTGCAGTCAGTAATTCATCTTGAACCCACAACACACAATTGTTTTGCCAAGCAATTTCAACCTGCACTACAAACTCCATTGTGTCCGGAAGTACCTATTGCTGGGGAAAATGAAATGCTATGTTTAGCAGCAGTTGCAGCTGATCTCCATACTGCCACCATTACTTACTAAATTTTAAAAAAAACTGGAGTTGTAATTTATTAAACTAGTTTTGAAATGCTTTTCTTTGGAACTGTAGTTTACTTTACTTAAAACTGTCTATTACACTTATCACTGATGCCAAGTGTGTTGTGTACACCAGACTATTCACTGAGGTGGTACCACTGTGGTGATATGATATAAGGTACGACACATTACAGTAAAGGTAAGACCACACTGAGAGGAACTACACTGTAGTAGAGCAGTGCAGCGCAATGCTACCAAATATTGTTTGTATGAAATCTTATGAAACAGAACACAATACATGGCAGCAGAACTTTGAGGTGCAGCACTGTGATGCAAAGTTGACCAACTGGCGATGCGGCATCGTGTATTCTGTTGTCGCTAGTGCAATATAGCAAGTGTTGCAATAATGCATGCCATTCAAATCATAGTTCTTTAGATGCGTGAAATGAAAGTATGTTTACCAAAATGGCCTTAGATGAGGAAAAGTTAAATGTACATTTGAGTGACTATCCAGAGTTATACGAGGTGCATTTAAGTTCTAAGGCCTCCGATTTTTTTTCTAATTAACTACTCACCCGAAATCGATGAAACTGGAGTTACTTCTCGACGTAATCGTCCTGCAGACGTACACATTTTTCACAACGCTGACGCCATGATTCCATGGCAGCGGCGAAGGCTTCTTTAGGAGTCTGTTTTGACCACTGGAAAATCGCTGAGGCAATAGCAGCACGGCTGGTGAATGTGCGGCCACGGAGAGTGTCTCTCATTGTTGAAAAAGCCAAAAGTCACTAGGAGCCAGGTCAGGTGAGTAGGGAGCATGAGGAATCACTTCAAAGTTGTTATCACGAAGAAACTGTTGCGTAACGTTAGCTCGATGTGCAGGTGCGTTGTCTTGGTGAAACAGCACACGCACAGCCCTTCCCAGACGTTTTTGTTGCAGTGCAGGAAGGAATTTGTTCTTCAAAACATTTTCGTAGGATGCACCTGTTACCGTAGTGCCCTTTGGAACGCAATGGGTAAGGATTACGCCCTTGCTGTCCCAGAACATGGACACCATCATTTTTTCAGCACTGGCGGTTAACCAAAATTTTTTTAGTGGCGGTGAATCTGTGTGCTTCCATTGATCTGACTGGCGCTTTGTTTCTGGATTGAAAAATGGCATCCATGTCTCATCCATTGTCACAACCGACGAAAAGAAAGTCCCATTCATGCTGTCGTTGCGCGTCAACATTGCTTGCCAACATGCCACACAGGCAGCCGTGTGGTCGTCCGTCAGCATTCGTGGCACCCACCTAGATGACACTTTTCGCATTTTCAGGTCGTCATGCAGGATTGTGTGCACAGAACCCACAGAAATGCCAACCCCGGAAGCGATCTGTTCAACAGTCATTCGGTGATCCCCCAAAACCATTCTCTCCACTTTCTCGATCATGTCGTCAGACCGGCTTGTGCGAGCCCGAGGTTGTTTCGGTTTGTTGTCACACGATGTTCTGCCTTCATTAAACTGTCGCACCCACGAACGTACTTTCGACACATCCATAACTCCATCACCACATGTCTCCTTCAACTGTCAATGAATTTCAATTGGTTTCACACCACGCAAATTCAGAAAACGAATGATTGCACGCTTTTCAAGTAAGGAAAACGTCGCCATTTTAAGTATTTAAAACAGTTCTCATTCTCGCCGCTGGCGGTAAAATTCCATCTGCCGTACGGTGCTGCCATCTCTGACGTATTGACAATGAACGCGGCCTCATTTTAAAACAATGCGCATGTTTCTATCTCTTTCCAGTCCAGAGAAAAAAAACTGGAGGCCTTAGAACTTGAATGCACCTCGTATGACTTTCAAAATAAGCATTATATGAGTAGTACCAGAAATAGCAACATTTGGAAAGAAATTGTCAAGGAAATAGGAGTAAACATGAGATACGAATTTTGTAGGGAGCACATTGTGCTTATGTGGGAGTGATCTACATGATGGCGGCTTTAGTTTCGCCGAAACCGGCAATCATGGAATAAAAAGAATTCCTCTGATCTTGACTACCAGTTTATTGTTTTAATGACATGCAAATACCTGCAAATTACTTTTTTTATTTTGTGAGATGGATGATTGGGTCTTTATTATCCATTCCTATGTGCTTAATATTACATTTTCTTACTACTTTTTTTGTCTTCGACTACATCTCCTGTTTACCATTTCATTTTGCCAGACCAAACTATGTTGTGGGAAATTGAAATAATCTTTGAATCCATCCCATATCTGGACAACATTATTTACCAAATTATCTTGTATATAGGGAAAGTCTCGTAATAGCATCTCTTCAGTCTCTTCATTATCAAACAACACTGTAGCGTGTTTGAGAGAATTGTGCAGGACACAACTGGCAAGAATCATGTGCCCTGCATGTTCCAGACCGAGACAAATCTTGCGATATTAAATCTTAAATTTTTGACACAATATTCCAAAAGCTTTCAGGCGATAAACGCATGTCTTTTTCGTTTGGTCATCTAACAGTGGACCAGTGTAATGTCTCATCAAACAGGTTTTTAATGGAAAAGCTCCTCCAGCAATCACAAGAGACAGCCGAACTCTTATAGCTGACAATTCTTTTGAGTCTGTTATATTCAAAGTATTTGATTCCAGTTTTTCTTCCTAAATCTCACCATGAAAAAATCCCCATAGCACTGTTCTTTCCAAAGTCACCAAAATTCGCATATTTATTGTTATTTATAGCCATCTTCCTCATATAACAAAGATATTAGAATCACATACATGTCATTTTTGTCCAGATTGTTTGGACGTTCCAAACGACTCACATATAAAAGATGCTGCTGGTCAATTGCGGTATACTAAATAGTGCCACATTGTGCTGTTCTGTTCTGCTGCAATGCAGTTCCGGTCATTATGATCTTAAGTGACCCCTAGATGGTCAGGAATACTGCGCAATGAAACTTCCTGGCAGATTAAAACTGTGTGCCGGACCGAGACTCGAACTCGGGACCTTTGCCTTTTCACGGCCAAGTGCTCTACCAACTGAGCTACCCAAGCACGACTTACACTCCATCCTTACAGTTTTACTTCCGCCAGTACCTCATCTCCTACCTTCCAGACTTTACAGAAGCTCCCCTGCGAACCTTGCAGGACTAGCACTCCTGAAAGAAAGGATATTGCGGAGACATGGCTTAGCCACAGCCTAGGGGATGTTTCCAGAATGAGATTTTCACTCTGCAGTGGAGTGTAAAGCTGTGAGGACGGGGTGTGAGATGTGCTTGGGTAGCTCAGTTGGTAGATCACTTGGCCGCGAAAAGGCAAAGGTCCCGAGCGCGAGTCTTGGTCCGGCAAATAGTTTTAATCTGTCAGGAAGTTTAATATCAGCGCACACTCCGCTGCAGAGTGAAAATATCTCATTCTGGACTACTGCACAATAATATTTTGCAATATTATTGACAGTCTCCCTACACTGCTCAATAATAATGCAGTTCAGACTGTTGACAATCAAGGTGCTGCTGCTGTGATAATTGCTCTACTTGAGTCAAAGAGCGTTGAAGATCTCTCATGAGAACTTAAAAAAAGAAAAGATTACTTTGAGAGTTGATGGTCAAACATCTGATGCACTTGTTTTGTAAATAAAACTGCCTTTTCCTGCTGCTAGTTACTTTATTTATTCCATAGCGTTTCGCCTACTCGTGTTCTAAGGCATCATCAGTGGGATCTATAACGACACAGTTTTGTTAGTTATAGATATCAAACCATTCACTTCGTGATTTTTTGTTTGATAATCTATAACTAACAAAACTGTATTGTTATAGATCCCACTAAAGACACCTTAGAACAAGAGAAGGCGAAACGCGTATGGGATAAATTAAGTAAATAGCAGCAGGAAAGGGCAGTTTTATTTACAAAACAAGTATTTATATGCTTGCTGCGGTGGATGGCCACACAAACAAACTTGTTATCTGATGCATTACTGGCAATGTAGTTAGGTGTCCCCATCCTCTCCAGGGGACACCACCCTGTCCATGTGGGTGGAGAGGCTTGCCTGTTTGCATGAAGCAGAGGGCTATGGCAGCTGTGGGAACCTAAAGTCGGTAAGGTCTTGGCCGATGGACCAGACTAAGTGTGTCCCACAATGACCTGTCATTCCACACCTACTCCTTGTCCTCTCCCAACTCATCAATACCCAACCATAGGTGTGATGCGGTCTGTGCCAAGGGGTGCATGGCACATGGGAATATGTGTCATGAATGGAGCCTCAGGTATATCGGGCGACCTCCCTGAGTAATTAGTCTTGCACCGTGTGGGGATTCCATGGTGTGGACCGATTAGATTCCCAACTCTTGTGGGACCAAAATGGACATGAAAGAAAATAGTAATACTGAGGGGCAAGTTGAGACTTCAGACACCCAAACATGGTGGCTGGAACCGATGGAAAACATCCCCTCAGCTGAACAGTCAGACAGACCTGTTCAAGAAGTGGGAATGGTTACTAAGAAGGTGCCCCTAATATCACAGGGGGAAGATGCAAAGCTTCTGGTGAAGACAGTGCCTGAGCTCCTCAGGCCCACAGAGATATTAATGTGGGTGCCAAAACTCCTTAAGTATACCTCTCCAGAGACTCTGATTGAAAAAACAGGGTCTCAAAACCCCAAAGTCTCAACACAGGATTGGAAGGTAATCAACCAGAAGGTTGCACCAAATGGCCAAACCCTTGTGGAGGTCAGAGAGAAGTCCCTGAAGGCATTGCAAGAACAGGACCTGAGACTATTCTTGGGGTTCTCGCAGGTTGCCATCAGGGTAATCAGATTCATCAGAAGCAACAATGGCAGCAATATGGAGACTGAATGTGCTGCAGGTAAATCAGCAACACAGTAAAGGGGCCACTGCTGTCCCGAGTCGTCTTCAAGGACGACAAGACGTGAATGTGGTTCTGATTCAGGAACCCCATTTATATAAAGGGGGTGTATCGGGCCTCGGTGGCACTGGAGACAAGCTGGTTTATGCTAGAAATATAAGAAACCACAGAACGTGCATCTGTGTAAAAAATGGAATCCCCTTCATGCCAGTGGTGGACTTTTGTTCTAGAGACTTAGTGACCATCAGGATACAGCAACTGGATTCATGAGGGAGTTTGTAATGGCCTCGTCATACCTTCCTTACAAGGACAGTGCTCCACCTCAGGAGGTGAGGAGACTGATGGAAGCCTGTGCACAACAAGGCGACCAACTATTGGTTGCTACACCTCCATAAGAATAAATCGTGAGTACGACGAGCAGACACACTTATCAGGCGCATATGTTTGCCGCACTCACAACATCGAACGAAATCAGCAAGAAGACCAGATATTTGCAAAAATCGAATGGTTGCTATCATGTCTACTCCCAAAGTCTGCTTTAAGTCTTCCATATTCATGGGAGTTTTTAAATCCATGCCTACAAACGAAAATGAAAAACTAAAAATTCTTCTAAATGTTAAAAGTATTCTTCCAAATTATCTCAAACTCACTAAGAAGGAAATTATGTACCAAATGAATTGGAAAGAACCAGTTATTTAAGTCAATACAAATGAAATAAATCTTACGTAACGTCTAGCACTTTCTTTTAAAACCACAGTCTTTTTTTTTCTTCAATTTTCAATGATGGCGCTTATCCACAGCAGACAACTGATTTATTATCTATGGCTCGAAAGTAAAGCCATTAATATCTATGAATGACCCATGACATCACTGATCAAAGCCGAGAGGTTGTATCACGTTCTTCAGCTGAGCCATGGATGGGACTACTGAAGAACATCATTCATCAAAGCCGATGAGTTGCATCCTGTTCTTCAGTTGAGCCATGGATTTATAGGCAAGGACGCCTTTGAAGAGTTTCTCCAGTTTATTAATTTTGAGTTCACTGATTGCTACCCACCTTCAGTGGGAATCCTTGCCCATTTTGGCAGATGACAGGTTGTTGTTGTTGTTTTTGTGGTCTTCAGTCCTGAGACTGATTTCATGCAACTCTCCATGCTACTCTATCTTGTGCAAGCTGCTTCATCTCCCAGTACTTACTGAAACCTACACCCTTCTGAATCTGCTTAGTGTGTTCATCTCTTGGTCTCCCTCTACAATTTTTACCCTACACGCTGCCCTCTAATGCTAAATTTGTGATCCCTTGATGCCTCAGAATATGCCCTACCAACCAATCCCTTCTTCTAGTCAAGTTGTGCCACAAACTCCTCTTCTCCCTAATTCTATTCAATACCTCCTCATAAGTTATGTTATCTACCAATCTAATCTTCAGCATTCTTTCAGAAACTACTTCCTCACACTTAAAAATCTATACTCAATGTTAACAAATTTCTCTTCTTCAGAAACGCTTTCCTTGCCATTGCCAGTCTACATTTTATATCCTCTCTACTTCGACCATCATCAGTTATTTTGCTCCACAAATAGCAAAACTCCTTTACTAATTTAAGTGTCTCATTTGCTAATCTAATTCCCTGAGCATCACCCTACTTAATTCGACTACATTCCATTATTCTCGTTTTGCTTTTGTTGATGTTCATCTTATATCCTCCTTTCAAGACACTGTCCATTCCGTTAAGCTGCTCTCCCAAGTCCTTTGCTGCCTCTGACAGAATTACAATGTCATCGGCGAACCTCAAAGTTTTTATTTGTTCTCCATGGATTTTAATACCTACTCCGAATTTTTCTTTTGTTTCCTTTACTCCTTGCTCAAGCGGGAAGCAGCGCCTATTTGTGTGTGATTGTGTAGTGTGTTGAGGTTATGGGGTCAACAGAAAGGTCCGATCTTACTCGTCGGCTTTGACCCGTGACGTAAGCGTGTTGTGGTGTGTGACGTCATTACGGCGCGGAAAACCTAATACATGGTTTGATGTACTCTTGTTTAAAGAACATGTATACGTAATATGAAGCAATTTGATGAACATATTGATCTGTAGCGTAGCCCACTTGAGGTTAGGTTGGGAGTTTTTTTTTTGGAATGCGGCCGCGGCAGCGGCCGCCTATGATTCGAAAATATTGATTTGACACTAATGAAGCCTGTGGGGGGATGGGGGGGCACTGCAGACTCCCCCCACCGCATAACGACATATTTAGTTTCTCCCCACCCAAAAACCCCCAATTTCCCACGCTTGTCCCGTTACAGTCATTAGGCTTTTTGTGAAACTTGTGTATTTCAGTGTTTACAATACGTATTCGATGTTTTTATATCCGCCATATTGGAATTGTTGTTTATGGTCGTTTCCGCGGTATTTGTGACGTCATGGGTCAAAGCCGACGGGTAAGATCGGACGCTTCTGTATTTCCGAGGTTATGCTGTATAGTTATTTATTTGCAATGATGCTATTGACTTCAAAGGAAGCAAACGTGAATTTATGGATGATTACAGCCAAAGCTAAACGTTGTGTGAAATGTGGCTTTTGAAGATTATTCGATTTTTGTATCTGTAAAGAATAAGATACCATAAGTTTCGAAGTAGGAAAACTGAAAAGAATATGCCAAACACGTATGAAAAGTGTGTATGATAAATGAAAACGACGGAGGAATATTTATACTATGGCGATTTAATAGCACAAGAACTGAGGAGCCTGATATCTGAACAAAGAAGAGATGAGGTATGTGTAGTTCCTCAACAAACTACTAAAAATAGACATGAAGCAACTGATGATGCAAATAATACTAAACTGAAAAACAGAACCTCCTTTCTAGTGGATTCTGGCTTCTATGAAATTCCCAAATTTGTCGAGCCTGAGGATGGTAATCTACATATTATATTTCATGATCAAATACTGTCAGCTTTTCATCATAATAAACGCAATACAAGCTTCCAAGCAAAGAAGGGCATTCATAGCAGACTGCTTGCGCAATGCGGCAATGAACACGAGAACGCCCATGTGTACATGTGGTTTTTCCTCAAACATTTGTGTATACTTCATGCCCTTTCATTTCCGCGCGTCTGCGATTGTGCAAGACGACAAAGGCATCTTTTAGACAGACCTTAATTGAATTATTAAAATAGAACAAGATATTAGGATAACTTTTAATCTTACGTAATTTATTTGAAAAATTGGAAAAATGCAGCAAATAATTAAACTTCTTGACAGCGTAAAGTTATTTTTCCAAATTGTAAAATCGGAAATGCTTTGTTCAGACTAAGGAATTTTGTTTGAATTACTCGTGTATGCGGTACCCCTGTTTACACATAACAACGAAATTAAACAAAAGCGAGGATATGTCACTAAACAGCAACGACGAATGGATGTGTACGAAGGACACAACTTTGTGAAAGAAAACAGAAGGAATGGAAAAAAGATAGTAATATACAGCGTGGCGTTTACAGACAGACTGAATGACCACAAGATTTTAATTTCCGGTCACCACAGAACAAGAAAAAAGCTGGTCACTACACACCACCGTAGCACAGTTGGTCCTTGCCAGAGATCATTAGGTTGGTGTACATGCAAATCAACTTTGATTCGAAATACAGCTTGACTAGAAACTTTGGGCAAAGATTGAGTTTGAGTATGAGTAGTGTGTTATTGTTTGTAATGTGGGAGATAAATATGAAAAGTACTGAAGTAGTGTTGTTATGTTGTTATGACAGCTAGAGTTATGGCTAGTTAACTGTCATTCTGTATCTGTTGTATAGTAAAATGTTAAACTGTCGCAGTATTTTAAAACTCGCCCAACAGACTGGTATTTCATTTGAAAATTTGAAATGTTTTGTGTGAGCTTTGTGAACTTTGTAACTTTTCTGTAAAACACCACATTTCATTTCAGGGGCACTAGTCCAGCAGAAATTGATATCGTCTGTAACACAGTCGGCATGTGATTTGCCAAATATAAGGCCCTGCAACGTTTTACAGCAGCAAATAAGGCCGGCGACGTTCTTCAATAAATGTAATTATTGGCATACCCTATTATCTTTTTAGTCACTTTCGTATTATCACGTAGACATTTAATGACCCTGAATGAATATACTACATTTTGAAATCTTGTCTATGTCTTGTAGTGCCTGCTGAAGAACTGTGGAAAGGTGTAACCAGCGTTAGCAATGCGGGCAAGAAAAGAGGTCGGGGTAAGGGAGTGGGAAAGAAGATAGCGAAGAACTTAAATAAGGGTCAAGTTATAGGTGTTGGTGAGTCAGAAGCCAATTTCTATCTTCGTTAGATTATCAGTATCTTGCATTAATGTGTCTAATGCATTGGTTGTACGGCTGTTAATAATGCATACGTAGTTAACAAATGACAGCAGTTTTATAACATTACATTTAACACATGTGTTTTCCTTTTCATCGCGCGTTCGTTGTGACCGTTATGATATACCTGTAGGAGAATGAGAGTGCTTGCTTTGTACTGTAAAATTGCCATTGGATGAACGTAGCAATGTAAAAATAGTAGTCGTTCTTGCTTCTTACAGGTTCTGGAATTTGTGTTCGTAAATTCACTTGTGAAAGTAAATGAAGGCATATGAATTTTTCAGTATTATTTGGTAATAATGTGTGAATTTAAATTTGTATCGGCTGTTTATCACAGAGCTGACATACTGACAAAACTTCTCACAGAAGCTAATGCAGATTCTGTTGGCCTAGAAACCTCTTTATGTTAGCAAAAACGTACATACTTTGTATTTATTTTAGTTTTTCATGTTGCTGAAAATGGTGGTAATCTTTCACCTGTTTATATGGTATTTCTTAGTCAAAGTTCAATATTGTGTTGTTGACATTACATATTTTTTTTATACAGGAAAGGCAAACATAGTATGGCCAGGCTTGACCGGTCCAGTTGTTCGAGGGCGAGAGTTAGTGCAACAGCAGCAGCTTCCTGAAGACACAGAACGTGAAGTGCGCCTCATTAAAATGCGCAATGAGATGGGTGTCTTTCGAAGACTGCGCCTAGCTCCAACTGAGCGGGGCTGGTCTGGTGCAAAGATGCCTGGACGCAGCATTGGTCCTCCAGATGACATAGGTGAAGGTATGTGCTCACGAAAAAGCACGCCGGGGCACCCAAAGTGAAGTGATCCAATAAAAATTAAGTTGTTTGCTTGACCATTTTTAAGTATTTTGGTTCTTTTATATGTGATTACCTTATAGTTGAGAAGTTAAAACAGTTCTTAAAAGATTACCTTGCTCACGATCAATGAATGGCATCCATTTTTATTTGTAAGTGCATGACGGTTTTCCATTTGAAGACATTAGTGTTAATTTGGGTGCTTGATTTTAGGAAAGTCTCCTCTAGAAAATTGTTTATCTCCCAAAATACCCTTAATTCAATAATAACCAGTCAACGTGATCTTCAAAGTTTGATATTGAAAACTTAGAAAATCCACTTTTTAGACCCAAAAATAACAACCAAGGAGTGATTTATCAGAGTGTATTTTTTTCTCTAGTTAGATATCGTAATGTACTAACCATATATAGAGCAAATGTTTCTTTAATATTTCATAAATTTTCGAAATTTGCAAATCTTTACAAAAAATAAATTTTGGGGCTAGTTATCTCTGGTGGAACTGTCTATAAAAAAATTGATTTTTGCACATTTTGTACACTTATATCATAGCAAAGTACTGTAAAAATTTCAACATTGGAATTTGACTCTCAACAAAGATAGGAAATTTTGGAAATGATGAAATAATTCACAGGACGCTGAAATTGATCTGATGACTGTTGCATAATTCATGTGTGATATTGGCTTGATGTAATCAGTTATTGTTGAAGTTGAGGTACTGAATTATATACAAGAACTCAAAAAAATTGCTGAACTAAACATTTATATTGTTGTTGTTGTGGTCTTCAGTCCTGAGACTGGTTTGATGCAGCTCTCCATGCTACTCTATCCTGTGCAAGCTGCTTCATCTCCCAGTACTTACTGAAACCTACATCCTTCTGAATCTGCTTAGTGTATTCATCTCTTGGTCTCCCTCTAAGATTTTTACCCTCCAATACTAAATTTGTGATCCCTTGATGCCTCAGAACATGTCCTACCAACCGATCCCTTCTTCTAGTCAAATTGTTCCACAAACGCCTCTTCCCCCAATTCTATCCAATACCTCCTCATTAGTTATGTGATCTATTGATCTAATCTTCAGCATTCTTCTGTAGCACCACATTTCGAAAGCTTCAATTCTCTTCTTGTCCAAACTATTTATCGTCCATGTTTCACTTCCATACATGGCTACACTCCATACAAATCTACTTCGACCATCATCAGTTATTTTGCTCCTCAAATAGCAAAACTCCTTTACTACTTCAAGTGTCTCATTTCCTAATCCAATTCCCTCAGCATCACCCAACTTATTCCCTGCCTCGTGATGACTGGGTGTTGTGTGCTGTCCTTAGGTTAGTTAGGTTTAAGTAGTTCTAAGTTCTAGGGGATTGATGACCATAGATGTTAAGTCCCATAGTGCTCAGAGCCATTTGAACCATCACCCAACTTAATTCGACTACATTTCATTATCCTCGTTTTGCTTTTGTTGGTGATCATCTTATATCCTCCTTTCAAGACACTGTCCATTCCGTTAAGCTGCTCTTCCAGGTCCTTTGCTGTCTCTGACAGAATTACAATGTCATTGGCGAACCTCAAAGTTTTTATTTCTTCTCCAGGATTTTAATTCCTACTCCAAATTTTTGTTTTGTTTCCTTTACTGCTTGCTCAATATACAGATTGAATAACATAGGGGAGAGGCTACAACCCTGTCTCACGCCCTTCCCAACCACTGCTTCCCTTTCATGTCTCTCGACTCTTATAAATGCCATCTGGTTTCTGTACAAATTGTAAATAGCCTTTCGCTCCCTGTATTTTACCCCTGCCGCCTTCAGAATTTGAAAGAGAGTCTTCCAGTCAACATTGTCGAAATCTTTCTCTAATTCTACAAATGCTGGAAAGGTAGGTTTGCCTTTTCTTAATCTTTCTTCTAAGATAAGTCGTAGGGTCAGTATTACCTCACGTGTTCCAACATTTCTATGGAATCCAAACTGATCTTTCCCAAGGTCAGCTTCTATCAGTTTTTTCCATTAGTCTGTAAAGAATTCGCGTTAGTATTTTGCAACTGTGACTTATTAAACCGATAGTTCGGTAATTTTCACGTCTGTCAACACCTGCTTTCTTTGGGATTAGAATTATTATATTTTTCTTGAAGTCTGAAGGTATTTCGCCTGTCTCATACACCTTGTTCACCAGATGGTAGAGTTTTGTCAGGACTTGCTCTCCCAAGGCTGTCAGTAGTTCTAATGGAATGTTGTCTGCTCCCAGGGCCTTGTTTCGACGTAGGACTTTCAGTATCCTGCCGAACTCTTCACGCAGTATCATATCTCACATTTCATCTTCATCTACATCCTCTTCCATTTGCATAATATTGTCCTCCAGAACATCGCTCTTGTATAGACCCTCTGCATACTCCTTGCACCTTTCTGCTTTCCCTTCTTTGCTTAGAACTGGGTTTCCATCTGAGCTCTTGTTATACAAGTGGTTGTCTTTTCTCCAAAGGTCTCTTTAATTTTTCTGTAGGCAGTATCTATCTTACACCTAGTGAGACAAGCCTCTACATCCTTACATTTGTCCTCTAGCCATCCCTGCTTAGCTATTTTGCACTTCCTGTCGATCTCACTTTTGAACCGTTTGTATTCCTCATTGCCTGCTTCATTTATTGCATTTTTATATTTTCTCCTTTCATCAATTAAATTCCGTATCTCTTCTGTTACCCAAGGATTTCTACTAGCCCTCGTTTTTTTTACGTACTTGATCTTCTGCTACCTTCACTATTTCATCTCTCAAAGCTACCCATTCTTCTTCTAGACTATTTCTTTCCCCCATTCCTGTCAGTTGTCCCCTTATGCTCTCCCTGAAACTCTGTACAACCTCTGGTTCTGTCAGTGTATCCAGGTCCCATCTCCTTAAATTCCCACCTTTTTGCACGTTTCTTCAGTTTTAATCTACAGTTCATAACCAATAGATTGTGGTCAGAGTCCACATCTGCCCCTGGAAATGTCTTACAATTTAAAACCTGGTTCCTAAATCTCTGTCTTACCATTATATAATCTATCTGAGAACTTCCAGTATCGCCAGGCTTCTTCCATGTATACAACCTCCTTTTATGATCCTGGAACCAAGTGTTAACTATGATTAAGTTATGCTCTGTGCAAAATTCTACCAGGCGGCTTCCTCTTTCATTTCTTACCCCCAATCCATATTCACCTATTTCCTTCTCTTCCTTTTCCTACTATCGAGTTCCAGTCACCCATGATTATTAAATTTTCAACTCCCTTCGCTATCTGAATAATTTCTTTTATTTCATCATACATTTCTTCAATTTCTTCGTCATCTGCAGAGCTAGTTGGCATATAAACTTGTGCTACTGTAGTAGGCATGGGCTTCGGGTCTATCTGGGCCACAATAAGGCATTCATTATGCTGTTTGTTGTAGCTTACCCATACTTCTATTTTTTTATTCATTATTAAACCTACTCCTGCATTATCCCTATTTGATTTTGTATTTATAACCCGGTATTCACCTGACCAAAAGTCTTGTTCCTCCTGCCACCTAACTTCGCTGATTCCCACTAAATCTAACTTTAACCTATCCATTTCCCTTTTTAAATTTTCTAACCTACCTCCCCAATTAAGGGATCTGACATTCCATGCTCCGATCTGTAGAACGCCAGTTTTCTTTCTCCTGATAACGACGTCCTGTTGAGTAGTCCCCACCAGTAGATCCAAATGGGGGACTATTTTACTCCGGAATATTTTACTCAAGAGGACGCCATAATCA
This sequence comes from Schistocerca nitens, assembly GCF_023898315.1. NCBI lineage: Eukaryota > Metazoa > Arthropoda > Insecta > Orthoptera > Acrididae > Schistocerca > Schistocerca nitens. The sequence continues at coordinate 622,999,838 of NC_064614.1, read as the reverse complement.
TTTAACCATACAGTAAAGCTGCATGCCCTTGGGAAAAATTACAGCTGTAGTTTCCCTTGGCTTTCAGCCATTTGCAGTACCAGCACAGCCATGCCGTTGTGGGTAGTGTTACAAGGCCAGATCAGTCAATCATCCAGACTGTTGCCCCTGCAACTACTGAAAAGGCTGCTTCCCTCTTCAGGAACCAAACGTTTGTCGGGCCTCTCAACAGATACTCCTACGTTGTGGTTTCACCTACTGTACGGCTATCTGTATCGCTGAGGCATGCAAGCCTCCCCACCAACGACAAGGTCTATGGTTCATGGGGGGACATTTATATTATCTTGACAAATTTCAAATAAATATTTTCAATTACCATAATTTCAAGATGCGGTGCATCCTATCCTATCCTAGTAGTGATTGCTAAGAAAACTTATTTCTTCAGACAGATTTAATGATGTAAAATAAGACCCCCTGTTGCTGTGGTAAATTCAAGCACTGAAAGCTTCCTTAAAACATTTTTCATTGGTATCCAAACTATGTCACTAGTAGATTTCTTGAATGATGTTCTTGGGTGAGCAGGATGGTAAATATGCATGAAAACGTCATTGTTTTCCAAATAACCTGTGCAAGCCACCATTGTCTTATCATACATACATGCCACTATATCATTCAATGTTAAAGACAGAGATTCACTGACACAATGACCCTCATAAATTTCAGTATCTGGTGTTAGAAAACATCGAACTAAGTTTTCTCCAGTGCAGAATTTGCAGAATTGCTTTGTTTCTTTTATTGCTACACAGTTTTCAAATCCGGTTTGAAGTGTTGTTTCAATATGAAGAACTTCCTCTTCTTTCTTGAGAAGAAAATAGGTGTTGCCTTTAATATTATTCTTGCAGAAGGCATACATGTCCTCTATTGTAAGAATTTGCTCTGTGGTCTTCCTTTGGAGGCTTTTTTTTTAACGGAAACGTCAGATTTCACCCGTCTTCTTTGACCAATGACGTCACCAATATGGCCGAAACGACCACTCACAACTACTCCCATATGGTGACTATGACGTCATTTCGTAAACATGACAGCAAACACAGAAATAAATCGAAAAACCATTAAACACATATTCCTCCAAAAATATAATGAAACTAACAGGATAAGCAGGGGAAATTGGGGGTTTTTGGGTGGGGACAAACTAAAAATAAACACATGCCACTAAACCAAATGACAAAAAACGTTAAAATAAAATGACCACAATCTTCCAAAAATCAACTGAAAACAATATCTACTGGAATCAAACACTTCCCTTGACCTCTTTAGGTTAACAGAAAGTACCGATACCAAATCATAAAACCCAAAACTACAACCACGTCCACAATCATCACTACCTCAAAAAAAAAAACACAAAAACACCAACAAAATTGGAATCTAACACTTCCCTTGACCTATGTAGGTCAACAGCAACTATAAATCTCAAAACTTTCACCACCACCTCACTTAATACTACCATAAAAAAAAAAACCACCTAGAAAATTGGAATTGAACACTTCCCTTGACCTAATATCCTTATGACATCTCCACATATAGCCATTCCTGGCCTGAGATGCCGGAACTTTAGTAAGCCTCAATTCTTTACAACACTCTGAAGACTTCACAACTTCACCCAAAAATCCGAGTAGTTGAAGAAATTTTACTAGAGACAACGCCCCCATCATCGCCAACAACCGAAAACTGTTGGCCTTGTCATCATATCCATACCTACCAAAGACATAAACAAAGCAATTTATGAAAATTCACACACGACGGTTGTGACCCAATGTTTGAACGTAACGTTGTTGGGCATTTCCTCTTCAGATTTGTTAAACAATTCAAGAGCGATTTTCTTACCATCGCATTTATCATAAAAACTCATCATGTAACAATGGAAACAATCAATTTTTGACAAAATGATTTAATTGGATTGATAAAAAACTTACTTTCCAAGCAGCAGAAGAACACACACACAAGAGGGTTGTTATTAGGCAAGCTTTCGGAGCCAGTGGTTTCTTCTTCAGGCAGAAGAGTAGGAGGGAAAGAAAGAGGGGTGAAGGAAAAGGACTAGTGAGGTCTAGGAAAAGGGGTGGATTTTGGAAAGTCACCCAGAACTGTGGATTGGGAGAGACCGCACGGGATGAGAAGGAAAGAATGGTTGTTGGAGACTGTATCAGACGAGATTTGGAAACCTGAGAGCGTAAAGGTGGACGACGGTAATTTGCAAGACCCACAGTTCTGGGTGATTCTCCCGAAATGTACACCTTTTCCTAGACCTCTCCAGTCCTTTTCCTTCACTCCTCTTCCTTTCCCTTCAGCCCTTCTGCCCGAAGAAGGAGCCACTGGCTCCAAAAGCTTGCCTAATTGCAACCCTCTTTTGTGTGTGTGATCTGCCGCAACTCGATGAATAGATTTTTTTATCTATCCAATTAAACTCAACATGCACTTGTATTTGTTAGCGTCACAGACAATTGAATGTAGTAACTCATTGTAGTTAACACCATTGAGTTTTGCACCCGCAATCATCAGTTTGATATTTTGATGAAGTAAACAAACACATACGGGGTGTGTTATTGAGCAGCCGAGCAAAATACACCACTTAGGGTGAAGGTCACAAAATTTTGACCTTCCAGTTTTGCATTCTGGATGAGCATTTTTTGAAAGCTACATAAAGTTCATTTAAATTTTACAGTGCTGGTCGTTTCTGCTTTTTCAACAATTCTTTTGCTATCTTTGCTACTGGGGCACATTCTACATACTGTCTTCAGTGATCTTTCCAGTTGTTTCTTCACTTACACCTATTCCTTTCTTCTTTTCTAGAACTGCTAGAATGCCTTGTTCTTTCACTAAATTTTAGGTTAGTCTCACCAAACGATCAGAAATGTTGAACTCGTTAACTATTTTTTCTCTTGACGATGAGTCATGGAGCAAACTTAAAATTTAACTTTTCCTCTTTAAATGTTACTGAATGCTTACTTTTTAATTTCTTAATTAATTCTGTGTTGGATGACTCTGGGGGTAAGTTTTCTTCTTTTTTTAGAAATACTATTGGCATTTGCATTATTAAAGAATGATTCTAAGTCTTTTCTAATTTTCTCTGAAATTTGTTGTACCTTGCTTTCAGTAATTGCTTTTCTTTTTATGCTACTCAGTTTTCTTATTTTCAGAGCAGGAGATGCCTCCAAATTAGAACAAGCAAAATCCAATTTGTTAATAGCTTCCCCAGTAGGAATATCAATGTAATTAACAATATTACTTAATTCTGGTCTTGGGTTAATGATAAATATCTTTTAGTAACAATTTGGGCACAAGGAATTTCCAGGAATCTCATTACTTTTCCCTCGGGGAAACTGTTTTACTTGCACTTAAGGAGAACAAATGTTCAAGTTTTATTTCCTCTCAAACCTTTAAGAACTGGCTTTTCATGAACTTTGAGTGTTTCAGAGCAATTCCCCCCCCCCCCCCCCCCACAAATGTGATTGTACTTCTGAATATATTTTTCCTCACGATACTCGCAAACTGATGATAACGAAGAACATGTTCATAATTTAAACAAAGCTTGTCTATCTTCATCAAAGTCATTAACATTTTTTTAAGTTTTTTGAAACTGAACCATAAACTGTTCATGACACCCTTCACATACTATATATATCCAATAGAACACTGTTCGTCCATTTTATTGCATTCCAGTTAGTCTTTCAAATTTATTTATTATTAAATTTTAAAATTATTTTAATTAATCAAAAATTACACTCACAACAAAAGCACAAAATATTCTACACTCTCAATGAAGTATGAGCTTCCAGTGTAACACAGATTCCTGAACAGACTAACACTACAACAAACACACATCCAGCAAATGTAGTGGGTGTACACAGTTCATTTACCGGCTTGTCACTGACCACTGTTTATTATTACACTTTTTATCATTTTGGACCTGTAATAATTTACAATAAACCTAGATGTAAAAGGACAATTTTTAACATAGAACTAAAGCAAAGGCTGCTATTGTTTAATATTTTACTATTAAAACAAATAACACTAGGATGATAGTGTTAACCAAATATAAGTTGCAGTGTCAATTATTTCGTCATTTCCAAAAATTCGTATCTTTGTTCATATCAGATATCAGTGTTGAAATTTTAACAGTACTTTGCTATCATATAAGTGTGCAAAATGTGCAAAAATCAAATTTTTTGTAGTCAGTCCCACCAGAGATAACTAGCCCCAAACTTTATTTTTTGTAAAGTTTTATCAAATTTAAAAAATTTATAAAAAATTAAGGAAACATTTGTCATGGTCTTGCTATATATAAGGCTAGTAGTTTACAGTATCTAACTAGCGAGAAAAAATATATACTCTGATAAATTGCTCCTTGGTTGTTTTTTTGTCTAAAAAGTGGATTTTCTAAGTTTTCAATACCAAACTTTGGAGATCATTTTGACTGATAGTAATTGAATTTAGGGTATTTTGAGTAATAAACAATCATGTCAATTGCAATGTTGTGACTTAATCCAGTGCAGAGATATCAAATTAACGCTGATGTGTCCAACTGAAAATCCATCATATGCTCACAATTAAAAATGGCTGCCATTCAAAACCAACGGTACAAGATTAAACTTCTTAAAAACTGTTCTGAACTTCTGAATTATAGGGCAATCACACACAAAAAGTCAAAATATTTAAAAAGGCCAAGCAACCCTCACTAGATCACTTCATATGGATTGACCTTGCTTCATAAATTATCTTTCTAATAAGATGTCACTTTAAACTGATCTTTGTCCTTAGTATAAATATGTTGTGACATCTTTTAGTTGTGTTCTTCATGTATTCTCATTGAACCTTTCAGATTCTCAAGTTTGCATATGAAATAATGTCCTTTTTGCCCATTTTTAAACTGCACCCCTAACTGTCTTCTTCGAATGTGTCGTGCCCAGATCATGGTTCCAACTGAGCTAGCCAAGCATTACTCACGACCTGTTCATCCCCTATCTTCTAAATTTCATAGAAGTTCTCCTCTGTAAATTGCGGGACCAGTGTCCTTGGGAGAAAAGATATTGAGGGGGCATGGCTTAGCCATAGCCTGGGGGATTTTCCAGAATGAATCTTTCACTCTGCAGTAAAGTGCTGATATGCCCTACAAGCGATGGAGGAGAACTTCTGTGATGTTTGGAAGGTAGAAAATGAGATACTGGTGGAAGTAGATGTAAGGACTGGTTGTGAGTCACGTTTGGGCGGCTCAGTTGACAGATCACTTGCCTGTGAAAGGCTTTGATTCCATGTTCAAGTCTCAGTCCTGCACACAGCTTTAATTTGCCAGGAACTTTAAAAGTTGCACCATCTAACAACCTTACTATCACCTTTCAACTAACCTAGAGTGTGGTCTACTCTATAGATAAGCTGCCAACAACCTCCTTCCTAGTCGCCATGCCCAATTATATCCTCACCCATAATTACTTTTCCTTTCAGGGCATTACCTTCAAACACCATCCTATTCCAACCTATTCATAGATCATCTTGAGGAATCCTTCCTAAGATTCCAGAATCCCAAACTTCTCACCTAGTTCAGATTCATTGATAACATCTTTTTTATCTAGATTGATGGTCAGGAGATCCAGTCCACATTCCTCCAGAATCTTAACACCTTCACTCCCATTCACTTCACCTGGTCCTACTTCATCCAACAAGCCACCTTCCTTGATGTTAATCTCCACGTCCTGTGTCCATATCAAACCTACCCACCAGCAGCAATACCTCCACTTCAGCAGCTGCCACCCATACTATACTAAGAAGTCCCTTCCATAGAGCCTAGCCATCCATGGCCGTCATATCTGTAGTGACTATCCTTCCCACTCCTCCTACAGTGGTCCCCCTGCGGGCCCATGGGTGAGAATAGGCCTGAGATATTCCTGCCTGTCGTAATAGGTGACTAAAAGGAGTCTCACACCGTTTGGCCTTTATGTGATAGCCACTGTAGGGCTTGACCTCCATTTTTCAAAATTTTCCCGAAGAGCAAGCCAATTGGGGAAGGATGCCTTACATGGTGCATCATGTCCATTGTGCATTGAGATCTTTAGCCCAATTTCTTGTCATGGCATTACAGTCCCACTCATCCTCCATCTCTTGAGCGAGGACACCTTCCTGGATGTGATTTCTTCCCCCCACTAAGCAGTATCGTTTTCTGTGCCGACAATGACCATGGAATTCTTTGCACCTTATATCCAGCACGGTAGCCAGTCTGTTGTGCTGGGGCCATCATGTAGCCTGTTGGTTGTAGCCCCCTGACTACACAGGGATCACTCCGCTGATGCCTGCGCCGTTAACTCCCTACATATGCCAAGGAGTAGATGCCTGTCACCCTGGAGCATGGGGACTTCTGGCAATGGCCATTCTGCCAGGTGGCCTTTGCTGTGGCTGGGTGGTGGGGTGGTGCCTGTGAGCTGTGAGGGGGGTGCCCCTGGTCGGAGTGGGTGACATCAGGGTGGATGACACACGATGAAGCATACCACATCATCACTTGCTGGTGATCAAACGCCAGCAATCTCTAAGCATTCCCATTCCAAGTCACAGTCTGGCCACACTGTGGAAGGAATGCCAGCCTAAGGATGGCAGCAAACCTTATTCGCCCCAGTACCTCGTATGTACGAGAGCTGATGGGGACTCCTTTGTTTCAATGAAGCCTCAGTTTTTTGTAGAGCATTTAGAGGACAAGAGAGGTGGAGGGCTTGTCAAGGTCACTCTTGATAAAAATGGCATCCTCTGCCCAGTTACGGGCATTACTCACTTGTGACAAGCTGGGAGATGTTTCCGTTGCCATCAAGTCTCATAAGAGCTTCAATATGATCCAGGGTATTATATTCCACAGGCACCTTCTTTTGCAGTCAGGATAAGCAGGGGCTGTGCACCAACTTAGAGCAACAAGGTGTGTCCATCGGAGTCTGAGGGATAATCAGATTGCCACTGCTGCCTTCATCTTGGCCTTAGAGGGTGACCCTGGACCAACTGACCTACATTGAGGCCAAGAGGAAATTTGAACATGTGCATCCTGTGGCTATGACCTCCTCTTATGCCATCGCTACGAGAACAGTTGTAGCCCTATCAGTTCCGTGATTTCTAGTCGGCTCTGAGCCGGAAGACTACACCTGCCCCCTCGATGGTGGGAGGGGAGGGGGGGGGGCACTTCCCTTCCTGTTGCTCCTGCACCACCTACCTTGCTACCACTGTCGCCTAACCATTGGGGACACCAGTCCCCACTTCTCAGCTGGAGAAGGGTACAACGTCTTCTTCGGCTCCTCTCGCTAGGAAGGCGTCCCTTGGGTGTCTCCCTTCCCAGATTTCTGCTAGTGGGAAAGGTGACACCATCAATGGCTGAAGAGCCCAAGAGCAGCTGGTCTAAGGGCTTCATGATCACCCTCAGTCCTGGAGACTGAATCAGTGAAGCCCTCCGAGCCAGAGAAACCCAAGGATCAGCGAGGGAAATCCAGAAAGAAGACTCCCAAGACCAAGGGAATTGCGGTGGCACCCACACCACCACTGCCTATAAGCTCTATGTCTGAGGATGAGCTGAAGATTCTGGTGTCTGCTGAGGCCCTAGATTTTGCCAGACCCTCAGATACAATGGATATAGCCTGTTCAGGAAATAAGCCGGTGGCAGCAGGTGACCCTGAGGCGTAGACTGCCTCATTGAGTGTTTCGTGCCTTCCCAGTCTCATACTCACGTCATCCTCCAGTAGAATTGCAGCGTTTTTTTCCCACCACCTGGCTGAGCTGCGGCAACTGTTAAGCTTTACACTTGCTTTCTGCATTGCCCTCCAGGAAACATGGTTCCCGGCATTGCGGATCTCTGCCCTTCGCTGCTGCAGGGGATATTACAAGAACCGTAGCAAATATAATAGTGTCAGGTGGAGTTTGCATTTGTGTCCTGAACTCGGTATGTAGTGAACCTGTGCCCCTTCAAACTCATCTTGAATCTGTGGCTGTCAGGATACGGATGATGAAGGAAATAACTGTCTGCAATGTATATCTCCCTCCAGATGGTGCGGTACCCCTGAAAGTACTGGCTGCACTGATTCATCGACTCCCTAAACCTTTCCTACTTCTGGGAGATTTTAACACCCATAACCCCTTGTGGTTTACCACCATGCTTACTGGTCGTCGCAGAGATGTCGAAAATTTACTGTCCCAACTTGACCTGTGCCTCTTAAATACTGGGGCCGCCTCACATTTCAGTGTGGCTCATGGTTGTTACTTGGCCATTGATTTATTGATTTCAGGACTCCTCCCATCTATCCACTGGAGAGCACATGACGACCTATGTGATAGTGACCACTTCCCCATCTTCCTGTCACTCCCCTGGCGTCATGCCCATGGACGCCTACCCAGATAGGCTTTAAACAATGCAGGTTGGGTAGCTTTTACCTCTGTTGTCACCGTTGAATCTCCCCCACGTAGTGCCATCGATGTTGTGATTGAGCAGATCACTACAACGATTATTGCTGCATCAGAAATTGCGATCCCTCATTCTCTAGGGTGCCCCCTGTGAAAGAGAGTCCCTTGGTGGTTGCTGGAAGTCGCTGAGGCAATTAACGAATGTTGGCGAGATCTACAGTGACATAAGCGACACACTTCCCTATAGTACCTAACAGCATATAAGCAGCTCCATGCCCGTGTTCGCCTGCTTATAAAATGACGGAAGCACGAGTGTTGGGAGAGGTACATGTCGACCATTGGGTGCCGTGCGTCACCTTCCCAAGTCTGGATGATCAGACATCTTTTTGGGTACTGGACCCCAACAGGTGTCCCTGGTGCTAACATCAATAGAGTGCTCTCAACCGATGCAAACACAATTGCTGAGCACTATTCTCAAGCCTCTGTGTTGGAGAACTACCCCCCAGCCTTTGGCACCCTCAAACCGTGGATGGAAAGGAAAGTCCTCTCGTTCCATAAAAACACGGGAGAACTGCCGGATATCAGTAACATCCTGCCACGATATTTCGGCGCAGAGTCTTATGGCCATCTTCAGGTGAGTGCCACTGTAGTAGATGAAAGTCCTTTCGTTCACTACACGCCACAGTGAACCCTGTAATGCCCCATTTACAGAGTGGGAGCTCCTCAGCGCCTTTACACACTGCCCTGACATAGCTCTTGGGCCGGATCGGATCCACAGTCAGGTGATTAAAAATCTCTCATCTGACTACAAGCGATATCTTCTCTTCATCTTTAACTGGATCTTGCTTGATGGCATATTTCCATCGCAATGGCAGGAGAGCACTATCATTAAGGTACTAAAACCCTGTAAAAATCCACTTGATGTCGATAGCTATCGGCCCATCAGCTTCACCAATGTTCTCTGTAAGCTGCTGGAACAGATGGTGTGTCAGCGGTGGGGTTGGGTCCTGGAGTCACATGGCTTACTGGGTCCATGTCAAGGTGGCTTCCGCCAGGGTCGCTCTACCACTGATAATCTTGGGTCCATCGAGTCTGCCATCCGAACAGCCTTTTCCAGACGCCAACACCTGGTTGCCATCTCTTTCGACTTCCGCAAAACATACAACATGATTTGGCAACATCATATCCTTGCCTCATTGTAAGAGTGGGGTCTCCGGGGCCCGCTCCTGATTTTTATCCAAAACATCCTGTCGCCCCGTACTTTCCGTGTCCAATTTGGTATCTCCCATAGTTCGCTCCCGTATTCAGGAGAATGGCATTCCGCAGGGTTCCGTATTGAATGTGTGTCTATTTTTAGTGGCCATTAACGGCCTAGCAGCAACTGTAGGGCCATCGGTCTCCCCATCCCTGTATGTGGATGACTTCTGCCTTTTGTATTGCTCTTGAAGTACTGGAGTTGCTGAGTGGCACCTACAGGGAGCCATTCACAAGGTGCAGTCAGGTTCTAGCCCACGGCTTCCAGTTTTCAGCTGTGGAGTCGTGTGTCATGCACTTTTGTTGGCATCGTACCGTTCATCCGGAACCTGAACTTTATCTTAATGACGATCCACTCACTGTAGTGGAGACATATCGATTCTTAGGACTGGTTTTCGACGCCCGATTAACTTGGCTACCACACCTTTCTCATCCTAAGCAGGAGTGCTGGCAGCACCTCAATACTCTCCGCTGCCTGAGCAAAATCAACTGGGGTGCAGATCGCTTTACACTGCTGCAGCTCTACAAAGCCCTTGTTCAATCCCATCTTGACTATGGGAGTCTGGTTTACAATTCGGTGGCATGTAGAAGTGCAAGAGATTTGGCCACAAGCTCTGCAGTGAATACACTGCAGCCAGCAGGCAAGGAATGCTGTTCAATACGGCCTCTGTGGACATAGGCAAAGCAGCGTTGTTTACTCGACCCAGTGCACCACTGAGGCGTTCGCCTAGTGACGGGAGCTTTTAGAACGAGTCTGGTGACCAGTGTCCTGGTGGAGGCAGGAGTCCCTCCGTTGCGGATCCAACATGCACAACTGCTCGCCAGTTATGTTGCACACATTCGTAGTTCTCCTGAGCATCCAAATTACTGTCTCCTTGCATCAGTGGCCCAGGTCAGGGCTCACGATTGCGGTTCGCATGTGATCTCTTCTCTCCGAACTGGAGTCCTTGTCTTTACCACCTGTACTTGAGGTGCATTCACGTACACACCTCCATGGTGTACACCTTGGCGGAAGCTTCGTCTGGACCTTTTGAACAGCCCTAAGGACTTCGTTAATCCCGAAGCTCTCCGCTGTCACTTCCTCTCGATCCTTGATGTGTTCCTGCGCTCTGAAGTTGTTTACACCGACGGCTCGATGGCTGATGGTAATAATGTTGGCTTTGCCTATGTCCACAGAGGCCGTATTGAACAGCATTCCTTGCCTGCTGGCTGCAGTGTATTCACTGCAGAGCTTGTGGCCAAATCTCTTGCACTTCTACATCCATTCCTATATATACGAAGACAGTAACTTGTTCTCGAAAGAACAGTTACTGTTGATGACCGTGCAGCTTTTCCCTGGAATAAATGATGACTAACTGACAACCTCAGCTGCCGACAGGTCGGGGCACACATTTTCAGCTGTCCACATCGAGGTATATCAACAACACCTGTCGGCAGCTGAGGTTGTCAGTTAGTCATCATTTACATCCATTCCTGTTGTACGTGAGTCGTTTTTTCTGTGTTCTGGCTCCTTGAGCAGCTTACAGGCTATCGACCAGTGCTACCCTCGCCATCCTTTGGTAGCGAACGTCCAGGAGGCCATCTCTGCCCTGGGATGGTCCAGTCATTCAGTGGTGTTTGTTTGGACCTCCGGGACACATCGGAATCCCAGGCAACGAACTTGCTGACAGGCTGGCCAAACAGGCTATCCGGAAACTGCTCCTGGAGATAGGCATCTCTGAAACTGTCCTGCGTTCTGTCTTATGCCATAAGGTTTTTTGGCTTTGGGAGACGAAGATGGCATAACAGTATGCACAATAAACTGCATGTGGACTGTGAATGTGTGGAAGTCTTCCCTGTGATAAGCTCGCAGGGAATCAGTTGTCCTTTGCCTGTTCTGCATTGGCCATACATGGCTCACACATGGTTACCTTCTCTGTTGCGAGGACTCGCCTCAGTGTCACTGTGGCTCCCAAATGAGTCTTCCACCTCTTGCTGGACTGCCCAACTTTACCACCGCAGTGGTTAGACACTGGACTCGCATTCGGGAGGCCGACGGTTCAATCCCGCGTCCGGCCATCCTGATTTAGGTTTTCCGTGATTTCCCTAAATCGCTCCAGGCAAATGCCGGGATGGTACCTTTCAAAGGGCACGGCCGACTTCCTTCCCCGTCCTTCCCTAATCCGATGAGACCGATGACCTCACTGTCTGGTCTCCTTCCCCAAACCAACCAACCAACCAACTAACTTTACCACCATCCTACTTTCGGTGGTGGGTGACAATGCCTCAACAGCAGCTTTAGTTTTATGTTTTATTTGTGAGGGTGGGTTTTATCATTTGATCTGAGTTTTAGCGCATGTCCTTTGCCCCTCTGTGACTTCCACCGTAGAGGTGGAGGTTTTAATGTGTTGCAGAGTGGCTGGCTTCTCCTTTTTTTATTCTCATGGTCAGCCAGCCATGGTAATCTTGCTTTATTGTTTTTAATATCTTCTCCCTGTTTCTTGTGTTTCTCTGAGATTTTCTTGTCCTGTTTTGTCCATTGTAGTGTTTGTGGTCCTTCTGGTTCTTCCTTTCTCCTGTTATTGTGCTATATGTCTTCGTTTTCTACTTTCCCTTGGGTATTTTTCCTAGTAGAACAGTAATCTACAAGCTAAGCTGCAACCCTGTGCTGCATTGTAGGTGGGCTTGACAACCAACAAGCTGTCCATCTGCATGAATGGCTGCCAGCAAGGTGTGGCCAAGAAACAGCTGGACAGCCCTGTTGCGGAGCACACCGCCCAACACGATGTTCATCATTTCAGTGACTGCTTCACAGCCTGTGCCGTGTCTATTCTTCCCACCAACACCAGCTTTTCTGAATTGCACATATGAGAACTCTCCCTGCTAAATACATCCTACATTACCATAACCCTCCTGTCCTCAGCCTTCATTAGTCATTGTCCTTAACCATCTAGCCCCTTCGCTGTTCCCTTTCCATCACTTCACAGCCCTCTATTCCACCGACACACCCAGTCTTTTTACTTCTCTCATTTTCCGCTCCCCACACTCCGTCTAACCTCATGACTGCACCTAGAGCTGCCTCAACCTCTCTCCAGTTTGTCCCAGCACGCTCCCAGTAGCAGCACTGTATTGTCCTTCACCCCTACCCTGCCATCCCTCCCCCTCCCTACCCCCAGCGTTCCCCTTACCATCACCATGTTGCCTCTCCCTTCATGCCTTGCTGTTGATAGTCTGGCTTTAGACGCCAGACACTTTTTGTGTGTGTGTGTGTGTGTGTGTGTGTGTGTGTGTGTGTGTGTGTGTGTGTGTGTGTGTGTGCGCGCGCGCGCGTTTTTGTCTTTTTTCGACAAGGGCTGTGTTGACCGAGAGCTCATTTTGTGACAATCTTTTTGTTGTGCCTATCTGCGACTCATCATATCCGCTATATGTTGAGTAACAACTATCCTTTTTCATAATATTGTTACATTCCATCCTGGATTTTCCATTGTTTGATTTTGCCTGACGGCTTTTCTTCCATAGTTAACCCAGTGCTGTTTTCGTTTGTTACTATTTTCTACCCCCCCATGAACCATGGACCTTGCCGTTGGTGGGGAGGCTTGCGTGCCTCAGTAATACAGATGGCCGTACCGTAGGTGCAACCACAACGGAGGGGTATCTGTTGAGAGGCCAGACAAACATGTGGTTCCTGAAGAGGGGCAGCAGCCTTTTCAGTAGTTGCAGGGGCAACAGTCTGGATGATTGACTGATCTGGCCTTGTAACATTAACCAAAACGGCCTTGCTGTGCTGGTACTGCGAACAGCTGAAAGCAAGGGGAAACTACAACCATAATTTTTCCCGAGGAAATGCAGCTTTACTGTATGATTAAATGATGATGGCTTCCTCTTGGGTAAAATATTCCGGAGGTAAAATAGTCCTCCATTCGGATCTCCGGGCGGGGACTACTCGAGGACGTCGTTATCAGGAGAAAGAAAACTGGCGTTCTACGGATCGGAGCGTGGAATGTCAGATCCCTTAATCGGGCAGGTAGGTGAGAAAATTTAAAAAGGGAAATGGATAGGTTAAAGTTAGATATAGTGGGAATTAGTGAAGTTCGGTGGCAGGAGGAACAAGACTTTTGGTCAGGTGATTACAGGGTTATAAATACAAAATCAAATAGGGGTAATGCAGGAGTAGGTTTAATAATGAAGAAAATAAATAGTAGTGCATGTAATCTACTACAAACAGCATAGTGAACGCATTATTGTGGCCAAGATAGACAGAAAGCCCATGCCTACTACAGTAGTACAAGTTTATATGCCAACTAGCTCTGCAGATGACGAAGAAATTGATGAAATGTATGATGAGATAAAAGAAATTATTCAGGTAGTGAAGGGAGACGAAAATTTAATAGTCATGGGTGACTGGAATTTGTCAGTAGGAAAAGGAAGGGAGAGAAGGAAACATAGTAGGTGAATTTGGATTGGGGGGAAGAAATGAAAGAGGAAGCCGCCTTGTAAAATTTTGCACAGAGCATGACTTAATCATAGCTAACACTTGGTTCAAGAATCATAAAAGAAGGTTGTATACCTGGAAGAATCCTGGAGATACTAAAAGGTATCAGATAAATTATATAATGGTATGACAGAGATTTAGGAACCAGGTTTTAAATTGTAAGACATTTCCAGGGGCAGATGTGGATTCTGACCACAATCTATTGGTTATGAACTGCAGATTGAAACTGAAGAAACTCCAAAAAGGTGGGAATTTAAGGAGATGGGACCTGGATAAACTGAAAGAAACAGAGGTTGTAGAGAGTTTCAGGGAGAGCATAAGGGAACAATTGACAGGAATGGGGGAAAGAAATACAGTAGAAGAAGAATGGGTAGCTCTGAGGGATGAAGTAGTGAAGGCAGCAGACGATCAAGTAGGTAAAAAGACGAGAGCTAATAGAAATCCTTGGGTAACAGAAGAAATATTGAATTTAATTGATGAAAGGGGAAAATATAAAAATGCAGTAAATGAAGCAGGCAAAAAGGAATACAAATGTCTCACAAATGAGATCGACAGGAAGTGCAAAATGACTAAGCAGGGATGGCTAGAGGACAAGTGTAAGGATGTAGAGGCTTGTCTCACTAGGGGTAAGATAGTTACTGCCTACAGGAAAATTAAAGAGACCTTTGGAGAGAAGAGAACCACTTGTATGAATATCAAGAACTCAGATGGCAACCCAGTTCTAAGCAAAAGAAGGGAAGGCAGAAAGGCGGAAGGAGTATATAGAGGGTTTATACAAGGGCGATGTGCTTGAGGACAATATTATGGAAATGGAAGAGGATGTAGATGAAGACAAAATGGGAGATAAGATACTGTGTGAAGAGTTTGACAGAGCACTGAATGACCTGAGTCGAAACAAGGCCCCGGGAGTAGACAACATTCCATTAGAACTACTGATGGCCTTGGGAGAGCCAGTCATGACAAAACTCTACCATCTGGTGAGCAAGATGTATGAGACAGGCGAAATACCCTCGGACTTCAAGAAGAATATAATAATTCCAATCCCAAAGAAAGCAGGTGTTGACAGATGTGAAAATTACCGAACTATCAGTTTAATAAGTCACAGCTGCAAAATACTAACGCGAATTCTTTACAGACGAGTGGGAAAACTGGTAGAAGCGGACCTCGGGGAAGATCAGTTTGGATTCAGTAGAAATGTTGGAACACGTGAGGCAATACTAACCTTACGACTTATCTTAGAAGAAAGATTAAGGAAAGGCAAACCTACGTTTCTAGCATTTGTAGACTTAGAGAAAGCTTTTGACAATGTTAACTGGAATACTCTCTTTCAAATTCTGAAGGTGGCAGGGGTAAAATACAGGGAGCGAAAGGCTATTTACAATTTGTGCAGAAACCAGATGGCAGTTATAAGAGTCGAGGGGCATGAAAGGGAAGCAGTGTTTGGGAAAGGAGTGAGACAGGGTTGTAGCCTCTCCCCTATGTTATTCAATCTGTATATTGAGCAAGCAGTAAAGGAAACAAAAGAAAAATTTGGAGTAGGTATTAAAATCCATGGAAAAGGAATAAAAACTTTGAGGTTCGCCGATGACATTGTAATTCTGTCAGAGACAGCAAAGGACTTGGAAGAGCAGTTGAACGGAATGGACAGTGTCTTGAAAGGAGGATATAAGGTGAACACCAACAAAAGCAAAACGAGGATAATGGAATGTAGTCAAATTAAATCGGGTGATGCTGAGGGAATTAGATTAGGAAATGAGACACTTAAAGTAGTAAAGGAGTTTTGCTATTTAGGGAGTAAAATAACTGATGATGGTCGAAGTAGAGAGGATATGAAATGTAGACTGGCAATGGCAAGGAAATCGTTTCTGAAGAAGAGAAATTTGTCAACGTCGAGTATAGATTTGAGTGTCAGGAGGTCGTTTCTGAAAGTATTTGTATGGAGTGTAGCCATGTATGGAAGTGAAACATGGACGATAACTAGTTTGGACAAGAAGGGAATAGAAGCTTTCGAAATGTGGTGCTACAGAAGAATGCTGAAGATAAGGTGGGTACATCACGTAACTAATGAGGAGGTATTGAATAGGATTGGGGAGAAGAGAAGTTTGTGGCACAACTTGACTAGAAGAAGGGATCGGTTGGTAGGACATGTTTTGAGGCATCAAGGGATCACAAATTTAGCATTGGAGGGCAGCGTGGAGGTTAAAAATCGTAGAGGGAGACCAAGAGATGAATACACTAAGCAGATTCAGTAGGATGTAGGTTGCAGTAGGTACTGGGAGATGAAGAAGCTTGCACAGGATAGAGCAGCATGGAGAACTGCATCAAACTAGTCTCAGGACTGAAGACCACAACAACAACAACAACAACAACTATTTTCTAAGGATTACTATACTCAGTGTCCGTCCTTTTTCCTCTTATTTCCTGTGATTCTCATGCTACCTTACAAACAGTACTGCACACTCTACTTACAAGCTACACTGTGTCAACTATCTTGACTGCTCACAACACACTGCTACAACACCAGCATCTTACGTCCCACATTACTCCTATACACATTAATCCTTTACTTTCAAATTGGTCACTCTCCCTGCGTCACTCTCCCATATTTTTACGTGTCATTTCCCACACCTTTCCTGTGTCACACAATCTTGTATCTCATCCTACCAACCCGTCCCACCCTCCACTCCTTCTCTCTATTCCAGTTTGCAGCTACTAATTTCACCTGATCCATTCACATCTGCCGTTCCCCTTCTTCACAATTCTCCACCCACAGACCTGAAACCCACATTAAAAATGTTTTTATCTATATTTTTTCTTTGATCTCATCGTGCCTTCGTGACAATCTCAGTTAGTTTTTACCTTTCATTTTTGATGTACTGCCTGAAATTTAATCTTTCCCCCCCCCCCCTTATTTCATCCTTTAATGGCTTTTCCCCCTTATTTTTGGGTGTATTTTTGCAAATTTTTTCGTTGTAATTGTAAGTTATTTACAGTTTTTCCACCACCATGGTGTCTTGCTTCTTCCATCTGCATCAACACAGAAAAGTTTCCTTATCTCTAGCCAGAACCCAGTCCCACATACTGTATCTACGTTGTAGCTTGGCTCATGGCAATCCCCACCTACTGGCCATACCATAAAATTAATTTTCTCTGGCTGCCACCCTTCTTTCCACAATGACCTCCATTTGTTCAGATGCTGCCAATCCGTAGCCCTTACCAACATTGTCCTTCAAAACAATATCAATTTGGCCCAAACCTCCTTCCAATACCTTCTCTATATCCGTAAAATCCTCCTGCTATGCAATTCCAAATTCCTGGATTCAATAATACACTTTGAAACTCTTGCCCTTCAGGAACTAGAGGAACATGCATAATACCACCTCAAAAAACTCTCCAACCTGCTCACTTCGTACTCCCACCTTGGGCTACCACTGTCCACCACTTCTACGACAACCTCCTAAAATCCCCCACATGCCCTCATAGCTGACAAACTCTGTCTTGCACACCTAGTACATTTACCCAACCCTCCTAAACTCACTCCCACCATTACGCAGAATGCAGAAACTAAACAGACCTGAAACCAGTCATGAACCTACCCTCCAAAGGCCATAGCCCCACAGAAATATCAATCCTTTCCAAAGGCCTTACCTTTTTCCCCACTCCCAAATTATGTCATGCAGGAATGTTAAAGACCTTCTCTCCTGCTCCAGGTCCCTACAGTGGAAACACTTTTTCGCCACCAACTGTACCAATCAGATTCAACCAGAGACCAATGTCGAACCCTGCCTGACTCAGTTCACTCCTCTATCCAACTCTGATCCACCCCCACTGCTCCCAAATCACCCCATGTTAATTTTCCAAAAGTTCTTAACCTCGAACCTTGTCTCACCATCATTCCCCAAGTACCTCAACATGCAACCTCACATTACACCTGCAGAAAGAACTGCAATCCACCACCTAAAAACTGATCCCGACCTTCTAACCCTACCTTCAGATAAAGGCTCCACCACTGTTGTTTTGAACCGCAAGGATTACATGGTAGAAGGACTCCACCAGCTGTCTGACTCATCCATCTACAAACCCTGCCACAGTGACCCCCTTCAAGAAATCTAGCAGGATCTCCAGTCTCTCCTCAAATCCTTAGGCCCATTGCAGAACCTCTCCCCAGAGTCCATCTCTCTCCTCACCCCTACCACTCCTATCTTCTACATGCTTCCTAAAGTCCATAAACCCAGTCACCCAGGATGCCCCATTGTGGTTTCACTGAGAAAAACTCTGCTCCCTTATACCTGAAACACAGTCATGAACCCTCCCTCCAAAAGCCATAGCCCCACAGAAATATCAGTCCTTTCCAAAGGCCTTACCTTTTGCCCCACTGTTAGCCATAACCTATCTTCGTACATAAAAGATACCAACTATTTCCTCCACATACTCTCCACAGTTCCTTTTTCTTTACCACATAGTGCCCTGCTCATCACTGTTGATGCCACCCCTTTTACACTAACAACGCTGATGCCCATCGTCTTACTACTATTGAACACTGTTTCCCAACCCCCGACAGATTCCAAACCAACAACCGCCTACATAGTCACTATGACCAACTATGTCCTCGCCCAGAGTTACTTTTCCTTTAAAGGCATTACCTACAAACAAATCTGGAGTATGGCTATGGGCACCTGCATGGCACCATCCTATGCCAACCTGTTCATGGTCCATCTCGAGGAATCCTACCTAAACATCCAAAATCCCAAACCCCTTTCCCGGTTCAGATCCATTGGTGATATCTTTGTGATCTAGATTGAGGGTGAGGACATCCTATCCACAATCCTCCAGAATGTCAACACCTTCGCCTCATTTGCTTGACCTGGTGTCCGTCACTTCTGTAGTGACAAGTGGTGCCTCTCAAAATATACTGAGTGTCTCACTGAGGTCTTTACAGACCGTAATTACCCTCCCAATCTTGTACAGAAACAGATCTCCCATGTCTTATCTTTCCAGACACCCACCACCTTCCAAAGTCCCACTGTCTGTCCACAGAGGAGCATTCCCCTCGTGACTCTGTCATCCAGGACTTGAACAGCTGAATTACATTCTCGGTCAGGGTTTCGACTATCTCTTATCATGCCCTGAAATGGGAAATGTCCTACTCACTATCCTCCCCACCCATCACACAGTGGTATTCCGCTTTCTACTGAACCTACACAATATCCCTTTCTGTCCCTACACAATCCCTGCTCCCAACCACTTGCCTCATAGCTCATATCCCTGTAATAGACCTAGATGCAAGACCTGTCCCATACATCCTCCCATCACCACCTACTCCAGTCCGATCACAAACATCATCTATTGCATCAAAGGTAGAGATACCTGTGAAACCGGTCATGTGATCTACAAGCTAAGCTGCAACCACTGTGCTTCATTCTATATGGGCATGAGAACTAACAAGCTGTCTGTCTGCATGAAGGGCCACTGACAAACTGTGACCAAGAAACAACAGGACGACTGTGTTGCTGAGCACGCTGCTGAACATGACATTCTTCATTTCAATGACTGCTTCACAGCCTATGCTATCTGGGTCCTTACCACCAACACCAGCTTTGGGAATTGCAAAGCTGGGAACTCTCCCTGCAGAATATCCTACATTCCTGTAACCCTTGTGGCCCCAACCTTTGTTTGTCATTGTCCTTAACCATCTAGCCCCTTTCCAACACTACACAGCCCTCTATTCCACCAACATACCCCGTCTTTTTACTTCTCTCCTTTAACGCTACCCCCCCCCCCCCCTCCTCTCCCTTCCATCTGTCAAACCTCCCGACTCCAATTTGCAATGAACATACATATTTTTTTCACATCATCGTAAATCTGATCAACACTCAACAAGATCAGAGTAATCACCCTTCTACACCATCATTAGAAAATAGTAGTTCAAATTTTAATAATGATAGCAATGTCTGTGGACAATATAAGTCTGCTTCCCTGGGGAGCAATGGTATTCGGTACATTTGCAGATGGTGACAAGGCACATGGCACAGCTCAGTCCGCACAGACATCATATCTTACCAGTTTATTACATGAAATACAAACAGAACGTATTTCTTGTAGTTACAAAAGAAACATATGTATACTTTAAAACATAATAAATCTTGAAACTTCCTGGCATATTAAAACTGTGTGCCAGACAAAGACTCAAACTCGGGACCTTTGCCTTTCATAGTTTTAATCTGCCAGGAAGTTTCATATCAGTGCACACTCTGCTGCAGAGTGTAAATCTCACTCTGGAAACATCCCTAAGGTTGTGGCGAAGCCATGTCTTCGCGATATCCTTTCTTCTAGGGGGTGCTAATTCTGCAAGGTTCACAGAGGAGCTTCTGTGAAATTTGGAAGGTAGGAGACGAGGTACTGGCAGAAAGGTCCCAGAACTGCTCTCATTAATAAATGGGCACAATGCCCATATAGTACTAGGGACAGAAAGTTGGCTGAAACCAGACGTAAACAGTAACGAAATCCTAAACTCAGATTGGAATGTATACCGCAGAGACAGGCTGGGCAGTGAAGGGGGAGGTGTGTTTATAGTGATAAGAAGTGCAATAGTATCGAAGGAAATTGACGGAGATCCGACACGTGAAATAATTTGGGTGAAGGTCACAGTTAAAGCAGGCTCAGACATGGCAATTGGATGTCTCTATAGGCCCCCTAGCTCAGCAGCTGTTGTGGCTGAGCACCTGAAGGATAATTTGGAAAATATTTCGAGTAGATTTCCCCACCATGTTATAGTTCTGGGTGGAGATTTTCATTTGCCGGATATAGACTGGGAGACTCAGACGTTCATAACGGGTGGCAGGGACAAAGAATCCAGTGAAATTTTTTTAAGTGCTTTATCTGAAAACTACCTTGAGCAGTTAAACAGAGAACCGACTCGTGGCGATAACATATTAGACCTTCTGGTGACAAACAGACCCAAACTATTTGAAACAGTTAACGCAGAACAGGGAATCAGCGATCATAAAGTGGTTACTGCATCGATGATTTCAGCCGTAAATAGAAATATTAAAAACGGTAGGACGATTTTTCTGTTTAGCAAAAGTGACAAAAAGCAGATTACAGAGTACCTGATGACTCCACACAAAAGTTTTGTCTCAAGTACAGATAGTGTTGAGGATCAGTGGACAAAGTTAAAACCATCGTACAATATGCGTTAGATGAGTATGTGCCAAGCAAGATCGTAAGAGATGGAAAAGAGCCACCGTGGTACAACAACAGAGTTAGAAAACTGCTGCTGTAGCAAAGGAAACTTCACAGCAAACATAAACATAGCCAAAGCCTTGCAGACAAACAAAAATTACGCGAAGCGAAATGTAGTGTGAGGAGGGCTATGCGAGAGGCGTTCAATGAATTCGAAAGTAAAGTTCTGTGTACTGACTTGGCAGAAAATCCGAAGAAATTTTGGTCTTATGTCAAAGCGGTAGGTGGATCAAAACAAAATGTTCAGACACTCTGTGACCAAAATGGTACTGAAACAGAGGATGATAGACTAAAGACCGAAATACTAAATGTCTTTTTCGAAAGCTGTTTCACAGAGGAAGACTGCACTGTAGTTCCTTCTCTAGATTGTCACACAGATGACAAAATGGTAGATATCGAAATAGACGACAGAGGGATAGAGAAACAATTAAAATCGCTCAAAAGAGGAAAGGCCGCTGGACCTGATGGGATACCAGTTTGATTTTACACAGAGTACGCGAAGGAACTTGCCCCTCTTCTTGCAGCGGTGTACCGTTGGTCTCTAGAAGAGCGTAGCGTTCCAAAGGATTGGAAAAGGGCACAGGTCATCCCCGTTTTCAAGAAGGGACATCGAACAGATATGCAGAACTATAGACATATATCTCTAATGTCAATCAGTTGTAGAATTTTGGAACACGTATCATGTTCGAGTATAATGACTTTTCTGGAGACTAGAAATCTACACTGTAGGAATCGGCATGGGTTTCGAAAAAGACGGTCGTGTGAAAAACAGCTCGCACTATTTGTCCACAAGACTCAGAGGGCCATAGACACGGGTTCCCAGGTAGATTCCATGTTTCTTGACTTCCGCAAGGCATTCGATACAGTTCCCCACAGTCGTTTAATGAACAAAGTAAGAGCATATTGACTATCAGACCAATTGTGTGATTGGATTGAAGAGTTCTTAGATAACAGAACGCAGCATGTCATTGTCAATGGAGAGAAGTCTTAAGAAGTAAGAGTGATTTCAGGTGTGCCGCAGGTGAGTGTCGTAGGACCGTTGCTGTTCACAATATATATAAATGACCTTGTAGATAACATCGGAAGTTCACTGAGGCTTTTTGTGGATGATGTTGTGGTATATCGAGAGGTTGTAACAATGGAAAATTGTACTGAAATGCAGGAGGATCTGCAGCGAATTGATGCATGGTGCAGGGAATGGCAATTGAATCTCAATGTAGACAAGTGTAATGTGCTGCGAATACATAGAAAGATAGATCCCTTATCATTTAGCTACAAAATAGCAGGTCAGCATCCGTAAATTATCTGGGAGTATGCATTAGGAGTGATTTAAAATGGAATTATCATATAAAGTTGATTGTTGGTAAAGCAGATGCCAGACTGAGATTCATTGGAAGAATCCTAAGGAAATGCAATCCGAAAATAAAGGAAGTAGGTTACAGTACGCTTGTTCGCCCACTGCTTGAATACTGCTCACCAGTGTGGGATCCATACCAGATAGGGTTGATAGAAGAGATAGGGAAGATCCAACGGAGAGCAGCGCGCTTCGTTACAGGATCATTTAGTAATCACGAAAGCGTTACAGAGATGATAGATAAACTGCAGTGGAAGACTCTGCAGGAGAGACGCTCAGTAGCTCAGTACAGGCTTTTGCTGAAGTTTCGAGAACATACCTTCACCGAAGAGTCAAGCAGTATATTGCTCCCTCCTACGTATATCTCACGAAGAGACCATGAGGATAAAATCAGAAAGATTAGAGCCCACACAGAAGCATACCGACAATCCTTCTTTCCACGAACAATACGAGACTGGAATAGAAGGGAGAACCGATAGAGGTACTCAACGTTCCTTCCGCCACACACCGTTAGGTGGATTGCAGATTATGGATGTAGATGTAGATAGATGTAGAATTGAAGCTGTGAGGGCGGGTCGTGAGTCGTGCTTGGGAGCTCAGATGGTAGAGCACTTGCCCGTGAAAGGCAAAGGTCCTGATTTCGAGTCTCGGTTCGGCACACAGTTTTAATCTGTCAGGGAGTTTCATATCAGTGCACACTTCACTGCTGAGTGAAAATCTCATTCTGGATAATAAATGCGTAGTATATACCCTGGTTGTCTGCTATGGAAATGAGTGTTGTAGATGAGTTTGTGACAGTAAAGCTGCAAATTTTGGTTTTTAGATACAATTTGACACCTTTTGATGAAAAATATTTCTGCATTTTGTACATGCAACCAAACAGAAAAAAATGAACAATATACAATCAGACTGCATCTGAATGTTTCACAATGTGTACTGCGTAAGATATTTCATACGCTGTTCTGTTCCGTGTATCATAGGCAACAGTTTTTGTAAGGCTGCAACAGAAATGTTGTAGCAATGAAAAGGCATAAGTTTGCATAATTGGATTTGGAAGTAGCTGACTCGTGTTATTGCATCTTTTTCTTTATTCAATTATTTTCATTGCTAATGTGAGTAAATGATGAAAATTCTATATTCCTAGATGTTAAGTTTAAATTCTCTCTCTTTTTTTTCTGCATGAGCTATTTCTGTTACTTCCTTTGAAATAACAACAATGTAAGAAAAGATAGATTGCTACTTCCTGTAAAGATTAATGTTAAATTGCAGACAGGCACAATTAAAATACTCATAAAGTTTTCAGCCACAGCCTTCATCAGTAAAAGAGAAACACACACCATTCATTTACACAATCAAGCACACCTCATGCGCATATGACCGCCACCTCCCACAGCTCAGGCCAGAATACAACTATCGCATGAGATGGAAGCAGTAATCTGGAGGGGACAGGGAAGGGATATTGTGGGAACTGGAATCAGCTTTATCTGCAGCCAGACACACTGCTCCAGAACCTGATGAGATCCATTACACCATGCTTCGTCATCTGTGCCCTCAAGTGAAAGGTCAGCTCCTCTCTTGTTTCGATCAGATTTGGTTTGATGGACAGTACCCCATGGCTTGGAAAGTGGAAATCTTAATTCCATTCTGGAAACCAGGTAAGGACTGTAGCGCCCCTAACAGTTGTTGGAGTGTCGTCCTTACTAGTTGTATGGGTAAGTCTCTTGAACACATGGTCAACTGCCGCCTTGTCTGGCTGCTTGAATCCCGAGGTTACCTGAGCCGCTCCCAGTGTGGTTTCAGGTGCTACCGTTCCATTCTTGACAACTTAATTCTACTGGAGATGGCAATACAGGAGTCCTTCTTACACCGTAACCATTTAGTTTGTGTGTTTTTTGAGCTCGAAAAAGCATACGACACTACTTGGAGGTACAACATCCTTCGCTAACTTCATGAATGGGAACTACGTGGATGCCTGCCACTTTCGATCCAATCCTTTCTCGAGCAGAAGCGTTTTCATTATCGCATTGGCAATGCCATGTCTGATTGCTATGTTCAGGAAAATGGTGTGCCCCTGGGCAGTGTCCTCAGTGTCACATTGTTTGCCATCGCTATCAATGGCATTTCCTCTGCAGTCAGGAGCCCTGTCAAATGCTCTTTGTGTGTGGATGACTTTGCAATCTTCTACTGTTCCTCTGATCTTAAGACGACAACGAGGCAGCTACAACTGACCATTAGGAGGCTGGAA
The DNA here is from genome assembly GCF_023898315.1 of Schistocerca nitens. NCBI lineage: Eukaryota > Metazoa > Arthropoda > Insecta > Orthoptera > Acrididae > Schistocerca > Schistocerca nitens. Next base: position 622,974,878 of record NC_064614.1, on the reverse strand, counting down.
ACCTGGGCCCAGACAACTGGTTTTCGGTTCTCATCTGAGAAGACTGTGTGTCAATTTTAATCGTGCTCATTGGAGTTTTAACCAACCAGAGCTTACAATGGGGGACCGTATTTTACTTTTTCAAGACACAGTGCACATTTTGGGTTTATTATTTGCCTCAAAATTAACATGGCTCCCACACCTGAAAGATCTATGAACAAAGGGCTTCCGGTTGTTGAACATTTGAAATGCCTTGGCGGAAAAACTTGGGGAGCTGACAGGTCCTGCCTCCTACAGTTTTATAGGGCATTTGTTCGATCATGCTTAGACTATGACAGCATGGTCTATGGATCGGCCCGTCCTTCCTACCTCCGGATGCTAGATGCTGTCCACCATGCGGGCGTTCGGATATCGACTGGAGCCTTTCGGACCAGCCCAGTTCAGTGTCTGTGCAGAGGCTGGTGAACCACCACTCTGGATTCAGTGACGTATCCTTCTGGCTCAAACAGGCACTGAAAATCTTATTGTCACCCCAGTCGTTGGCATTTAGTACAGTGATTCAACCCGCCTTCGAACGAGTGTTCAGGAATCGGTACCGAGCGACCCAGCCATTTGGTATGTGTGCCACGGCCTGCCTCAAGGATCTGGATCTCTTGGACACAAAAATACACACCCAGGGATGGAACACACTGCCGTCTTGGTGTCTTCAGAGACCCAAAGTGATTTTAAGCTTGACGCAGCACTCGAAAAATTGTACTCCAGATATGGTTTTTACAGATTTGTTTTCGTCTATTTTAAGTATGTACCATAGTTTTATCGTTATTTATGCAGATGGATCCCAGCAGGGGAATGCTCTTGGTAGTTCTGTGGTTTTCCCTGATAGGGTTTTCAAAGTGCGTCTTCCAGAACAATTTACAAATTATGATGCGGAGTTATAGGGCATTTTAATGGCACTGGAGAGGGTTTACAGACATCACCGTGCGAGTTTTCTTGTCTGTTCCGACTCCCTTAGTGCACTGCAAGCGCTTCACCAAATGTATTCCGTAGACCCGCTGATTCAGCTCATCCATGACTGCTTACAGCGGCTCCAACACCGTGGCAAGGATGTGATCTTTTGCTGCGTAACTGGCCACATTGGGATACATGGTAACAACATGGCTGATAAAGCTGCCAGGGAAGCATATTGGAATGGTGCCGTCCATCAATGTCCCATCCCATTGCACGCCGTTATATCATTTTCTGACAGATGCACCATATGTCAGTGGGATACTGAATGGTTGCAGGTGTCGGACAACAAACTGCGGTTGCTCAAACCAACCACAAAAGCTTCGCAGACCTCGTGTCAGCCTTGCCGCTGGAAGGAGGTTTTGCTTAGCCGATTGCGCACTGGGCATATCCCTTTCACTGATGGCTTCCTCCTCTGTGAGGAGGATCCACCTTTCTGCGAAGTTTGTGGCGTGCCGCTTTCAGTTCAACATATTGTGGCTACGTGTGTCCTGTATACTGATAATAGGGCAGCCCTTGGTCTTGCTGGAGATCTGCCCACCGTCCTCGCAGATACCGATACCGGTGTTAACAGAGTATTGAAATTTTGTGAACTATCAGGCCTCATCCCTAAACTGGTGGGGAAGGGCGGCAGACTTTAGCACATTATAAACTGCTCTGCGTGTGGGGACAGCCTTCGTCCCCACCCATGAGATTTCATGTTGACTCTACGTCAGGGCGCTGATGAGCATGGTGTCGAGCGCCCCCTCAACCCAACTCATCATCATCATCATCATCATCAGGGAAGGGATAGCAGTGTATGGCAGGGGCAGGGGGGGGGGGTGTTTGTCTGGGGGAGGAGACTGTCTGGCAAGGTGGGGAAGGACTAGAATGCCAACAGGTACAGTGTCAGGAGGCAGGAGGTTGTAAAGCAGGGTGGTAGGCAAAACAGAATGAAAAAGGAGATAAGTGGGGAAAGATGGGCAGATACATTGGCAGAGGGCAGCAACCAGAGGGTGGGAGATAAGAATGGGTAGGAGGTCATAGGTCAGGGGGGGAAACCGTTGGGTGGGGAGGGTGTAGGGACAGTATGTTGCGTTCAGCTGTATGTCTTGCCACCAGGTGGTATACTTTGTTCTTGGCCACAGTTTGGCAGTGGCTGTTCATTCTTGTGGACAGCTGGTTGGTAGTCATACCAGTCCAGTTCAGGCTTAAGAGACATTGGTTTTCTACAGAGGTGGGTGGCACAATCCATCACAGATTGGCAGGAGAGTATAATAGAAGTGCTGAAAAGTTTTAACTGGTCCATGACAGGCCATGATACAATCATTTTAGGCAAAGCTGTTACTGACGTTGAGAGCTGATGCTTTGCTTGTATCATGAAACAAAATGTCAGATTCCAAATGAAACTGTGCTCTCAAAAGAAATGTGAAGATGATGCCAGTAGCAATAATTTTCTCGCATTTTTCCAGTAGCATGGCATTCTTCACAAAGAATTTGCACCTCTTGGTTGGAAGTAAATAAGGCAATTTGCTGGCAAATTTTAAAATGCTTTTTAGTCCAAGTCCAACAAGTTTGATCAGACCTCTCCACCACTTTCGATTTTTTTCCTGTTGAGAAACAACAATGCACCAATTGTTCCTGGCTGAAGTGAAAATTTTAATGCAGAAATATCCACAATATTTACTAATTTTTCGCACATCTGGTCTTTTTTCACTTTCAAAACATTAAAATACACATGAAGTATGCTAGACTCAACTGAGTTGATTAGGTCCAGTATATCAACTATATTTAAATGTCTTTTGAGAAGTGACTTGTAGCAGTACCTATCTATTAGGGGCTAAGAATATCGTAGCAAATAGATCCATTTTCTTTAGAGGGCCTTGAGGAACAGACACTTGTTCGATGCTTTTTGTTTCTGTTATTACATGACTTTATTAAACCTTCATTGTGCTCTCTCTCTCTCTCTCTCTCTCTCTCTCTGTGTGTGTGTGTGTGTGTGTGTGTGTGTGTGTGTGTGTGAATCCATCTGATTGACTGACACAGTTATAGGTTGCCCTCCATCTTTCTTCCATTCTTAAATCCAGAACACTGGAAAATTAATGATATCTGTTTCTATGTGGTTTGAGTTGTATTCTTTTTTTATTCTGTTTTATGATTTTGTATTAGGAATAAGAGTAGAAAATACTTCAACATTATAATATTTTTGTGTATGGTGATTTGTTAAAAAAGTTAGTTACATGCTCCATGGATCATATTCATGATAAACAGGCTGTGTAATGCGTAGAAAGAATGATCTTCACATTTTTTCCATTTCTCAGGCCATGTAATGATAGAAATAGAGCAGTATGCTAAATGAAACATTTACAGATATATAAACAAACACAGTATTGAGTTTGTAGTGCTCTTTCATAGTTTTATTTATTGGGGTCTAATTTGTGTTTGTGTTTCTTTGCAGATACTTTTGAGGGCTTTGACACAAGAGTTTTAGAGGTAAGTTTTAGTAGGATTTCCTACTTGTAAGTTTTCGTTTTGTTCTCTTCATATTTTAATTGTAAAAATTTGAAACATCACTTGTTGTATTAGGGTTGTGTCATAAGATGTAACTCTATGTGCTTCTGCTATGGATTTGTAAATTTGACTGTAAGATTACCCCTTTTCAGAACATAAAGTTTTCTTTATGGAAAATGCAGTACCTTCAAGCACCTATTCTTTTACTTATTAAATAAGAATATGTTGAGGTGCGAATATTAACATGTTAATGTTTATTTACAACATAGCATACACCGCAAAATGTCTTGTAATTTAACAATACTACACTCCAAAAATGGATAGGGACTTCAAAACACAATGTGAAACATAAAAAAATATCATAAGTCACAATTGGTGGTGGTGGTGGTGGTGGTAGTGGTGGTGGTGAAAATATCACAATATTGACTGATGGACATCTGAATTTTTGATATAATCAGCTGCAGCTGGTGTCATGATCAGAAAATCATATAGATGTCCCCCTTATGCAGTCAGGTTTTAGTGTTGTGTGATGTTATTCATTATTTGTCTTTCAGCAGCTGTGTCATCCCGTGGTGAAGATATTGTTTTCTAGTTGTGATGTGAATCACGAAATTTTTGTGGCTGGCCCTGATCAGATTTAGGGTTGAACACATCTTGCATGGTAGTTCAGAGCCAGCTGAGATAGCTGTAATGTACTGTGAACTTCTGGTTGAGGTTCTTGGGTCCATATCTGCGTCTACTCATTTATGGGGTTGAAATCAACAATTTCCAGATTTTCTACTGATCTTCGAGGAAGCATTCTTGAGTATAGCATATTCCTTTATATATATATATATATATATATATATATATATATATATATATATATATATATATATATATATATAACAGAGGGAAACATTCCACGTGGAAAAAATATATCTAAAAAGAAAGATGATGAGACTTACCAAACAAAAGCGCTGGCAGGTCGATAGACACACAAACAAACACAAATATACACACAAAATTCAAGCTTTCGCAACAAACTGTTGCCTCATCAGGAAAGAGGGAAGGAGAGGGAAAGACGAAAGGATGTGGGTTTTAAGGGAGAGGGTAAGGAGTCATTCCAATCCCGGGAGCAGAAAGACTTACCTTAGGGGGAAAAAAGGACAGGTATACACTCGCACACACACACATATCCATCCACACATACAGACACAAGCAGACATATTTAAAGACAAAGAGTTTGGGCAGAGATGTCAGTCGAGGTGGAAGAGTAGAGGCAAAGAACTTCTTTGCCTCTACTCTTCCACCTCGACTGACATCTCTGCCCAAACTCTTTGTCTTTAAATATGTCTGCTTGTGTCTGTATGTGTGGATGGATATGTGTGTGTGTGCGAGTGTATACCTGTCCTTTTTTCCCCCTAAGGTAAGTCTTTCTGCTCCCGGGATTGGAATGACTCCTTACCCTCTCCCTTAAAACCCACATCCTTTCGTCTTTCCCTCTCCTTCCCTCTTTCCTGATGAGGCAACAGTTTGTTGCGAAAGCTTGAATTTTGTGTGTATATTTGTGTTTGTTTGTGTGTCTATCGACCTGCCAGCGCTTTTGTTTGGTAAGTCTCATCATCTTTCTTTATATATATATATATATATATATATATATATATATATATATATATATATATATATATATATATATATATATATATATATATATATATATATTAGCAGTTGCAAGCTGAGGTTTTCTTTCAGTGACACTATTGATGGTAAGTCTTATTCAAACCATCTTGCACACTGATTAAATTTCTGTCTCGGTGGATATGGCACTCTAGTCCACAGTAATGAATTGAGTACATCCATTTTCTGTAGCTGTTCCCTCAATATGCAGTGGATTTTCATATTGTTGGATGTGGATTATGGCTTGGAGTTCGTAGCCAGTGATGATATTGTTTGGGCAAGATTGATTATTAAGATTATACTTGGACCCTTCTATCGACAGTCGAGAACCCGGACTCGCCTCCACATGCTACCAAAAACGTTTGGAAAACTTCAGTTTAATAGTATGGAAGTTCCCCACTCATACTGTCAGCATCAGCGAAGGCTAATTATTCAACAGTCAGTTCAAATAATTACATTTTTGCAATTGGTAGGCATCACAAGACATCCTGTGAAACAATACTAAATGCTTTCTGTGGAAACTACTTTTGCCAGATAGTTTGAAGCTGAACATCTGTCAGGTGCATTTTTTTGGATCTTACATTAATACTTGGGTGTCTCACCCAGCTTAAATTATCTGATTGGATGGAGAGTTGCTTAATCAAAAATTGTTATTGTGCTGCCCATACGAATGTCAGCTACCAGAATAACAGCTTCTTATGTGCACTTGTGACACTTTTTGGGGCAGTTTACGGTTATCAGTACTGTGATACAAAACAAGAAAGTCACAACCTAGCCTCTTGCAGAACCTTTGAAGTCTCTAGTTGAAGCATTTGACTCAACTGATGACGAGTGGGTCTCAGTTGGTTCTGGAGACAATGCTGCAGATGGGAGCTTCATTTAAATTCCTTGAGAAAGCAAGTTTTCTCAACTTTCTTTGCCAGATGCTTGAATGATCTAAAGGTTACATTCAATAACACTCACATACAAACACATAAAAATAGTGGAATTTATGACAAACACAGACAACAATCTCAGTATTTTGCCACAGTAGGGAATTTCTTGTGATTTATGTTTACGTCACTATTGTGAGATTTTGAATCCTTCCTATGAACAAACTAGCGAATGAGTTGAAAGAGGTGAACGTATTACACTAACTACTCAAGTTCTTACTGCAGTTATGGAAAAAAATGATATTCCAAATAAGATATTGTTGCCAAAGTTAATAAAATACCTTACACAGTTATAGTTTACAGCCGTTAATTTACTGTGAACAAAAGTATAGCTGTAATCATGTTTGTACACCGTGTAATTAAGAACAACAATTGTCTAAGTGAGGACACTACTGAAAAAGACAATTGAATTCCACAAGTGTTGATGTAGTGTGAATTTTACATGGCACTCAAAATTATTTGGGAACACACATTTTGTCATGAGTTACACCAATTTTGTTACAGTCAATAAATGGTAGTGGGAGAACACTAAGAAAATATCAGAATATCAAAGTGAATTTATCTGACAGAAAGGGTTCTACTTGTACAGAGAGGGGAATAAAAAATTGGTTGTCTTGTGTAATAAAATGCGTCAGTTGCACAAATTGTGTGACTTTGTGACAACGTCTATGGGTCCATGCCAAATATGAACACTGTAGCATCAATTTATCCCACTAAAAACATCAAAAACTGTGGAACACAACAAAGCACGTCTTCCACTCGGAGCGGCTAACATTGCTGACAGGACTAACAAGGCAGAACACCAGAACATGTCAATTGTAGGATCCCCATTAAGTGCCGCATAGTTTCTTCTGCAATACTATTTCTCGTTTCTCATGGAATGTATTTTTTATTTTTTTAAAGACAGGTTTTACTATTCTGTTTGAGATTTCTTCAGTATGTGTAGTAATTTTTTTTATTTTCTTGTTTGCTACAGAGACTGCAAATGAATTTCCTCCCTGCTGTTTAAACCCATGACCTGATTATAATTTTGTTTAGACTCCTACATTTCTGGTTAACCTTATGTTCCATTGGAGGTTATTTAATTTGTCCTCCAGCTCCTCTAACAATCTTAAGATCATAATATTCTGTACTTTATTGTCCCCAAATAGAAATGGTAGAAGTAGTTGGCTTTCGAAGGTGCATGTTATTGATTTAGTGGAACTTGATGTAACAAGCTATGGGCATAATAGTAACAGGGCATCACCCATGGCCTGCACCTATTGCCACAGTCCCCCCAGTCCATTACTGCTGACACTTTTCATTCAGGCTGGAATGCTGATGTCTCAGGAACTTGCACTTGACTGTAAGGCTGCCCCTACCCATGGTAGGATCCAAAGAGTTTGACAAGACCTGGGAACAATGCCAGACTGCAGCAGAACTTCCCTCTGGAAAGGCAATGTGTTTACATGAGCACCCACCTACCAGCAGAGCCTTTAAGTCTCCAGTCATCAGCAGTCACTCTGTCTCTGTATGATTTATAACAAATTCAAATCTAATCTGCTGGTTACTGACACTCTCGTGCCGTACTGCCTGAGAGTGTGTTGGTGAGCAATCCTCCATATTGGCTCCTCGTAGTAAGCTTACATTTATCAGGAGCCATTTTTTGGCAACTTATGATTTTTTTGCATTTTATGAAATGACAATTCAGAACCATGTTTCAATAATAGCTAATGCAAATTTTGAATCACCATCATCAAGGAAATGCTCTATAACCTATTTTTATTTCAGATGAAAACTGTAATAAACATGAAAGGCAATTTTGGACGTTATCGAAGAATGAGTGTGATGGTTGTGACTGGTAATGGCAATGGACTGGCGGGTTTTGCTCTTGCTAAAGCTGTGGAGCCAAGGGCTGCTTTGCGCAAGGCCAAGAATAGAGCTGGTCAGCAGGTCATGCATGTTGATCTGTTTGAAGGAAGAACAGGTTGGTTACCCTTTGAGTAATTCCTTAAAATTATTTTGAGTGTTTTTTGCAGATGTATTCTGTTTTCAGTATGTTTTTGTTTCTCTGTAAATTTCCTGTTTCGTTAGCTAGTGATGTGTACAGAGTGTAAACACTAGCTGTTGGCAACATATAACAGCCATATAACAGGGATGTAGCTGAAGACAAGGAGGAGGACGAGGAGATTAGTGTTTAACGTACCGTCAACAATGAGGTCATTAGAGATGGAGCAGAAGCTTGGATTAGGGAAGGATGGGGAAGGAAATCGGTTGTGCCATTTCAAAGGAACCACCACTGGCATTTGGCTGAAGTGATGTAGGGAACTCACGGAAAACCTATATAAAGACAAGCTGATGCGTGCTTGAACTGTCGTTCTCCCAAATGTGAATCCAGTGTGCTAACCAGTACACGACTTCATGTACTAAGTGAAGTCAGCACCAAAAAATTTTTATAGGTCACTTGTCGTCTATCAAGCAATGAAACAGCCTTAAATTGGCCTACAAAAGGCACATAAGCTACAGCGGTTTTGGTTAAATCTTACTCAGGTATTAAAAACCCCTTGTTCTTGCATTTTCAAAATGTAAGATTTAAGTTCTTGCAAATTTTACCACAAAATATAGTGAATTTTAACATCAAACAGTTAAATAGTTTTATTTGTCTTGTCTTCTTACTGCAAAACTATTGTGGTTGTAAGGGTTAAGTTTAGATTGAATTGTAAACATAATTAGTTTTTCCAGAATGAGATTTTCACTCTGCAGCGGAGTGTGTGCTGATATGAAACTTCCTGGCAGACTAAACTGTGTGCCGCACCGAGACTCGAACTCGGGACCATTGCATTTTGCGGGCAAGTGCTCTACCAAGTTCTTCAACCCATCTTTTCTTCTCCAGCTAGTACCTGTGTACTCATACTCTCTTAGATCTTGTAAGTCCATCTCAGCTGGTTTTCTTCCCTACGGTCTGTTGCATCTGACGTCTTCCTCCACCACTTACCTGGTGATATTGCATTCTTGACACATGATGTGACCACTTCAGTCTCCTATCTTTAATCACAGCTGCAATGTCCAGTGATTTGTACAGCTCCTGCAGCCTGTGGTTTTACCTTTTTCTCTTGTCTCCATGCTGCACTGGTTCAAAAATCTCTTTCAGAACAGCATTCTCAAATGTCAGCATTTTTCTACCTCCCCCCCCCCCTCTCTCTCTCTCCCTCCCTCCCTCCCTCCCTCCCTCCCTCCTCCAGAGTCCAGGTCACTGCTCTGTATAGAATCACGGGTTGTATTACGGTCCTCTAGATTGAAGAAATCTATAGAAGCCATGACTTGAGCAGCTATCAGAGTGGTAACTTTGACCTGTTTCTTGCTGAAATTCTTGCCGTTGTTTGCTGGTCAAGGAGTTTACCACCCCAATTAAAAAGGTTTGTCAGTATTCTCTCTGCTCACTATGAGGTATTCGGTCGTATCCATATTCTTCATCAAGCCTGCTTTCATTACATCTTCCAGTAACACTCTTGTCCTCTGAACCACATCTTGCTGATGCTGTGCTATTAAAACTGCTTCATCTGTGCAGTCCAGGGTGTTGATCCTTCTACACAGCTGAATTCCTGTCTCTAGGCTTTTCATTTATCAGAATTGTATCTAGAACCACATTAAACAGAAGAAGGAAGAGGCAGTCTCCCTGTTGCACTCCATTCCCCAACTTGAACTTCTCTGACATCTTTCCACTCACTTTCACCATGCATCTTATCTCTTGTAGACATGCTCGTTAGTGTTTTATTTATTTATTTAAGTTTTATTGCAGTTCTGTCATATTGCTTGCTTGTTCACACTAAGTGCTTTTTGGAAGTCCAGAGAAAGACAGTAACCATCTCTGCGAAATTTACAAGTCTTCGTTAACACTTGCCTTATTATATGTATGTGATCTGTGGTTGATTTTCCCTTTCTGAACTCTGCTTGTTGAAATTCAAGTGTCTCCTCAGCTTATGGTGTTAGCCACTTCAGCAACAACATGCTCATGATCTTATAAGTTATACATGGTAAGTTAATTCCTCTATAGTTGTCACATCTCATTAGATCTCCTTTAAGTTTTGGGCAGATGACAGGCTTATTCCATTTTGCCAGTATCCTTTCCCTCCTCCAAATTAAACAGATTAGGAGGTCCTTCCTCTCTTGTAGGGTATATCATCCTTCTTTCAGCATCTCTGCAGGTATAGCAACTACTTCTTGGGCCTGTTCTTTGAGAATTTGTACCTCTTCCATGTTTGGCAGTTCATTCTCCTCTTTGGGTATTTCACACTGTTTTCTTTGTACCATTCAGGAGATTTTCAAAATAATTTTCCATTACTCTTAAGGTTTTGTTTCATCAGTTATCATATGTCATCTTTGATCATGTCAATCCTTGTGTTACATGCTTTCTTGAAAAACATGACTGTCCTGTAGAGGTCTCTTATATTGTCTACTGTTCATTCATCTTCTGCCAGTATTGCCTTGCTGTTATATACTCTCACTTTTCTGTTCAGAAGACTTTTTAGGTTCTTCAGCTGCTTCCACCTAACCCAACCTTTTTCTTTTATCTTGTTCACTTGTCAACCACAATACTCGAGCCACTTTTCTCTTGTTGATTGCCTCTTTTCATATATCATTAAATCATCCTCAGCTCTTCTCTCTTATCTCCAAAGGTTTCAGCAGCACATTTGCAGTGTGTTTAACTCTTATCTTGAGCTTGGACCATAACTTGTCTACATCTTCTCTCTCTTCTTCCAGGGCAACAAACCTGCTTCGAATTGTAACCGCATATTTGCCATTTATGTGGTCCTCTTTCAGTAGATCTGTATTTATTTTTCAGTCTGCTTCTCTTCTCCTGCAGTTATTGCATCCTATCCTTGTTGTCAATAGGAGATGGTGGTCTGATCCTATTTATTGCACCTCTTTGAAATTTTAAATTCTCAATAATACTTCTGTGTCTACAATCCACTAGTATATGGTCGACTGATTACCAAAGATGTTAAGTCCCATAGTGCTCAGAGCCAGTATATGGCCTGTTTGATTCTGAGTGTTTTGGCCAAGTGATTTACAGATATCTTAACATGTTTTTCTGAGAAAGGTAGATAGTCATAACCCTTAGATTTTTTGGAATTGTGGAACTGACTAGTCTCACTAAGTTGTTGTTTGAGGAATCATGTAGACTATGGGGGCCAGTGTACGCTCTCAGAAGAACCTCTCTTCCTGTTGTGACAGTGGCATCACCAAGGACCACTTTTACGTCATTCGATAGCGCATCTTCATATACTGGTTCTAGAGTTTCTCACTAAATGCTGTGTGTGTGGCTAGCTATTGTGACCAAAGTTCAAATATTACTTCTGCAAAACAGTTAGTTGCTGTCAAGGACTCATAGGATGTGGGACAGTGATTTCATACATACATCTGGTTGTGTACACTCATTAATACGAGCCTCTCTAGGAAGTAAGAGATGGACAGCTATTGAAGAGTAGCATTTTAAGGCAGAGGGGGAAAGTGTCATGGCGTGCTGTAAAGGGAAAAACTCTTTAACAGTCTGAACAGTTTTTAGAGCTTGCGAACAGCAACAGTTTTTGCATGGGTGCTAGGATATTTTAGTAACTTCATAGTTACCAATGCGTTGCTACAACAATTGTCTCCTTGGACAATTCCAGTGGTTCTGGTCCTGTAACATTACAAAGTCATCATCAGAGAGATCAATTTGATTAGCAATTCAGTGCCTCAGTGTCAGTGGTGAGTAGGTTTTATCTGCGATTTATGTGTTATCAACTTTCCTGGTGCAACCAAGTGCTAGGCCGCACAAGCATAGGTGGCATAGCCAGTCAGATTTGCCAATGTACAGGGGCTCGCTGAAATTGTGGTGTATGCATAATTAGTTTTAGGCTTGCCAGTTATGTTTCCACCTATGATTAAAAGACCATAGCTGCCTGATTGAGAGTGAAGAGGTTATTTGAAGGTTTGTTTCTTGAATACCTCAGCTAGGGTGTTCAGGTGGAATTCATTGAGCATGTTCGTAGTGTGAGTGTCTTGTGGAAAATTACTTATGCACAACCTTGTTCTCTATGACCTGCAGGCTGCTTAGATGTGTTGGAGCTGTCTGTGTTGATTGTAGTCCAATGAAAATCACATTCTTGGACAGACACCCTCCTATTTAGTGCACTTTACGTGTTAAGAATCTGGTAGAGTTACTTAATTCTTGTGTATGCTTGGTTACTGACATGTGCGGTTCCCCTATGTCAGTTTGTGGTCCAGCCAGGCACTGTGGCAGCTTGACTTTATCAGAGAATTGTATTGGTTGTGTATGTAACATGTTTTATCTTCAGTATTCTTGTTTATGCAGTTGATTCTGTGAACAGAAGAACCACCCACTTGTCAACATTTACTGTAAGATGCCATTTCTCCAGTCAAGGCTCAACAGTTGTTAGTTCAATCTGTAGTTGTTAGGTTATGTTTCATGGCTTCCAACCCAGTGTCAGGATACCTGTCATAACCATGGTTGGCTACAATTGTTATTTGTTGCTGGAATGTTGCTTATGTCGGCTTCGCGTATGTCCATGGAGGACATATTGAACAGCATTCCTTGCCTGAAGCTGCAGTGTTTTCACTGCCGAGATGGTGGCTATATCTTGTGCTCTTGAGCACATCCATTTATGCACTGGGGAGTCGTTTCTTCTGTGTACTGACTCCTTGAGCAGCCTACAAGCTATCAATCAGTGCTATCCTCGTCATCCTTTGGTAGCGACCATCCAGGAGTCCATCTATGCCCTGGAACGGTCCAGTTGTTCAGTGGTGTTTGTCTGGACCCCATGTCACGTCGGAATCCCAGGCAACGAACTTGCCAACAGGCTTGCCAAACAGGCCGCGTGGAAACCCCTTATGAGATCGGCTTCTCTGCAACTGACCTGTGTTCAGTACTTCGCCACAAGGTTTTGCGGCTTTGGAAGACGGAATGGCATTACCTCAGTATGCACAACAAACTGCGTGCCATTAAGGAGACTACGAATATGTGGAAGACCTCCACATGAGTGTCTTGCAGGGACTTTGTGGTTCTCTGTCAGCTGCGCATTGACCATGCTTGGGTGACACATGGCTACCTCCTGCGCCGTGATGACCCTCCTCAGTGTCGGTGCGGCACCGAGCTGACAGTGGCCCATATCTTGGTGAGCTGTCATTCTTTGGCTACCCTGTAACGGACTCTTCAGTTACTGGACTTGTTGCCAATAATTTTAGCTGAAAATGCCTCATTGGCTAATTTAGTTTTATGTTTTATACGTGACGGTGGATTTTGTCATTGTATATAAGTTTTCGCGCGTCTCCCTTGTCCCTTTGTGTTCTGAACTGTAATGCTTTTAGGCTGGATGTTTTAATGTGTCGCGGAGTGGCTGGCTTTTCCTTTTCATTCTTGTGGTCAGCCAGCGACAGTTATCTGCTCTCTTGTTTTTATCCCTTCTACCTGCTTCTTGCATCTCTCTGTGGTTTTCTTTTCCTGTTTTGTCCACAGTAGTGTTGGTTGTCCTCCTGTTGTTCTTCTAGTTCTTCCATTCTCCTGTTATTGTGCTGTAAGTCTCCTTTTTCTTCTTTCCCTTGTGTAATTATTTTACCAGGAGCAAAGGGTTGATGACCTCGCAGTTTGGTCCCTTCCCTCCATCCTTTAAACCAACCAACCAACCAACCACATGGTTGCCTACGGGCACCGTGAGCCACGAGGGCAACGCTGAGCAACTGTGAGGGCACGTAGAGCGGGTAGCAGAGCTGTGTGATGTGGCTGGCAAATTGGGTATACACACTGCACCAGGGGGGCAACCGTGACACTGTGAGAGCACTTTGCGCGCACAACTGAGTGTGAACAAGCTAATGTATGTAGTGCAGGTGGAACACACACATGTCCAAAGTTGTTTCACACGTATGTGGCGTCCGTGAACACAGCAGTGGTACACTGTTATCAGGAGGCCAGTCATAAGTGGCTCCCTGCCGCCGTTGGAAAGTCGTATACTCTTAGCTCACTTATTTGTTACATAGTTTAATTCTTAATTTCTTTGCGTGTTTTTGGTACTTGCATTGTTTAATTCATAAATTTCGGGCGTATTATAATATTTGAGAGTTGTAGCATCGCGTTTTAGTACCTGAATAGTGTAAAATCACGTAGTCTCCTTCCGCCGCCGAGCAGTGTGTCAGCAGTGCGCAAGTAGCAGCATTACTGCATTTACTAGGCAATCTTGTATTTTAATAACCGTTTAAATTTTGTGTCTATTTGTTTGTGCTCTCTGTAGATTAGTTCAGACGTTCTTTGCACAACAGTTTTTAGCATGGATAGGGACTGCAACTGCTGTGTTCGGATGCAGGCTGAGTTGGCATCCCTTCGCTCCCAGCTTCAGGCAATGTTGGCTTCGGTCACACAGCTTGAGGCTGTTGCCAATGGGCATCACTGTGGGCATCCGGATGGGGGTTTGTCAGGGACGGCCAGCTCATCCCACGCATCCCCCGAACGGACCATGACTGTGGCTGCCCGGGATACTGCCCACATTGAGGCTGATCCCTCACCTGTGGTAGAGTGGGAGGTCGTCTCGAGGTGTGGCAGGGGGCGAAAGACATTCCGGAGGGCTGAACGGAAGGCCTCTCCAGTTTGTCTGACGACCCGGTTTCAGGCTCTGTCTTAGGCTGGTCTCAGGCTGATACTGATCTTCGGCCGAACATGGCAGCTTGTCCTGTTCCAGAGGTTGCCCCTCAGTCTGCAAGATCCGGGCGGTCGCAGAGGGTGGGTTTACTGGTAGTTGGGGCCCCAACGTCAGGCGCGTAATGGGGCCCCTTAGGGATATGGCAGCAAGAGAGGGGAAGAAAACCAATGTGCACTCCGTGTGCATACCGGGGGGAGTCATTCCAGATGTGGAAAGGGTCCTTCCGGATCCCATGAAGGGTATAGGGTGCACCCATCTGCAGGTGGTCGCTCATGTCGGCACCAATGATGTGTGTCGCTATGGGGTCGGAGGAAATCCTCTCTGACTTCCGGCGGCTATCTGATTTGGTGAAGACTGCCAGTCTCGCTAGCAGGATGAAAGCAGAGCTCACCATCTGCAGCATCGTCGACAGGACTGACTGCGTACCTTCGGTACAGAGCCGAGTGGAGGGTCTGAATCAGAGGCTGATATGGTTCTGCGACCGTGTGGGCTGCAGATTCCTTGACTTGCACCATAGGGTGGTGGGGTTTCGGGTTCCGCTGGATAGGTCAGGAGTCCACTACATGCAGCAAGCGGCTACACGGGTAGCAGGGGTTGTGAGGCGTGGACTGGGCGGTTTTTTAGGTTAGATGTCCTCGGACAAGTACAGAAACGGCAACAGCCTCAAAGGGTGCGGGGCAAAGTCAGGACATGCGGGGACCAAGAAGCAATCGGTATTGTAATTGTAAACTGTCGAAGCTGCATTGGTAAAGTACCGTAACTTCAAGCGCTGATAGAAAGCACCGAAGTTGAAATTGTTATAGGTACAGAAAGCTGGCTGAAGCCAGAGATAAATTCTACCGAAATTTTTACAAAGGCACAGATGGTGTTTAGAAAGGATAGATTGCATGCAACCGGTGGTGGCGTGTTTGTCGCTGTTAGTAGTAGTTTATCCTGTAGTGAAGTAGAAGTGGATAGTTCCTGTGAATTATTATGAGTGGAGGTTACACTCAACAACCGAGCTAGGTTAATAATTGGCTCCTTTTACCGACCTCCCGACTCAGCAGCATTAGTGGCAGAACAACTGAGAGAAAATTTGGAATACATTTCACATAAATTTTCTCAGCATGTTATAGTCTTAGGTGGATATTTCAATTTACCAGATATAGACTGGGACACTCAGATGTTTAGGACGGGTGGTAGGGACAGAGCATCGAGTGACATTATACTGAGTGCACTATCCGTAAATTACATCGAGCAATTAAACAGAGAACCGACTCGTGGAGATAACATCTTGGACCTACTGATAACAAACACCCGAACTTTTCGGCTCTGTAAGTGCAGAACAGGGAATCAATGATCATAAGGCCATTGCAGCATCTCTGAATATGGAAGTTAATAGGAATGTAAAAAAAAGGGAGGAAGGTCTATCTGTTTAGCAAGAGTAATAGAAGGCAGATTTCAGACTACCTAACAGATCAAAACGAAAATTTCTGTTCCGACACTGACAATGTTGAGTGTTTATGGAAAAAGTTCAAGGCAATCGTAAAATGCGTTTTAGACAGGTACATGCCGAGTAAAACTGTGAGGGACGGGAAAAACCCACCTTGTTTCAACAACAAAGTTAGGAACCTACTGCGAAAGCAAAGAGAGCTTCACTCCCAAGTTTAAACGCAGCCAAAACCTCTCAGACAAACAGAAGCTAAACGATGTCAAAGTTAGCGTAAGGAGGGCCATGCGTGAAGCGTTCAGTGAATTCGAAAGTAAAATTCTATGTACCGACTTGACAGGACATCCTAGGAAGTTCTGGTCTTACGTTAAATCAGTAAGTGGCTCGAAACAGCATATCCAGACACTCCGGGATGATGATGGCATTGAAACAGAGGATGACATGCGTAAAGCTGTAATACTAAACACCTTTTTCCAAAGCTGTTTCACAGAGGAAGACCGCACTGCAGTTCCTTCTCTAAATCCTCGCACAAATGAAAAAATGGCTGACATCGAAATAAAAGTGTCCAAGGAATAGAAAAGCAACTGGAATCACTCAACAAAGGAAAGTCCACTGGACCTGACGGGATACCAGTTCGATTCTACACAGAGTACGCGAAAGAACTTGCCCCCTTCTAACAGCCGTGTACCGCAAGTCTCTAGAGGAGCAGAAGGTTCCAAATGATTGGAAAAGAGCACAGGTAGTCCCAGTCTTCAAGAAGGGTCGTCGAGCAGATGCGCAAAACTATAGACCTATATCTCTGACGTCGATCTGTTGTAGAATTTTAGAACATGTTTTTTGCTCGAGTATCATGTTGTTTTTGGAAACCCAGAATCTACTCTGTAGGAATCAACATGGATTCCGGAAACAGCGATCGTGTGAGACCCAACTCACTTTATTTGTTCATGAGACCCAGAAAATATTAGATACAGGCTCCCAGGTAGATGCTATTTTCCTTGACTTCCGGAAGGCGTTCGATACAGTTCCGCACTGTCGCCCGATAAACAAAGTAAGAGCCTACGGAATATCAGACCATCTGTGTGGCTGGATTGAAGAGTTTTTAGCAAACAGAACACAGCATGTTGTTATCAATGGAGAGACGTCTACAGACGTTAAAGTAACCTCTGGTGTGCCACAGGGGAGTGTTAAGAGACCATTGCTTTTCACAATATATATAAATGACCTAGTAGATAGTGTCGGAAGTTCCATGCGGCTTTTCGCGGATGATGCTGTAGTATACGGAGAAGTTGCAGCATTAGAAAATTGTAGTGGAATGCAGGAAGATCTGCAGTGGATAGGCACTTGGTGCAGGGAGTGGCAACTGACCCTTAACATAGACAAATGTAATGTTTTGCGAATACATAGAAACAAGGGTCCTTTATTGTATGATTATATGATAGCGGAACAAACACTGGTAGCAGTTACTTCTGTAAAATATCTGGGAGTATGCGTGCGGAACGATTTGAAGTGTAATGATCATATAAAATTAATTGTTGGTAAGGCGGGTACCAGGTTGAGATTCATTGGGAGAGTCCTTAGAAAATGTAGTCCATCAACAAGGGAGGTGGCTTGAAAACACTCGTTCGACCTATACTTGAGTATTGCTGATCAGTGTGGGATCTGTACCAGATCGGGTTAACGGAGGAGATAGAGAAGATCCAAAGAAGAGCGGCGCGTTTCGTCACAGGGTTAGTTGGTAACCGTGATAGCGTTACGGAGATGTTTAGCAAACTCAAGTGGCAGACTCTGCAAGAGAGACGCTCTGCATCACGGTGTAGCTTGCTCGCCAGGTTTCGAGAGGGTGCGTTTCTGGATGAGGTATCGAATATATTGCTTCCCCCTACTTATACCTCCTGAGGAGATCACAAATGTAAAATTAGAGAATTCAAGCGCGGTACGTTCTGGTACATTTGATGTTGATTAGATAGGATGAAAAAGATTTGCTTCAGTGAAATAGTAAATTAGTATCATTATTTTTACAGATCTGAAGATGGTTCTGAATGAACCGAAACCAGTCATATGAATAATAAAAAAAATTTGCAATCAAGACGGATTTTAAGTGACATTATAAACAACTTATAAATCCATTTTCTGAATCGGAAACATGCTGTCTAGTCGTTCTTTGTATTCAGAATGTGGATTGCATGATTGCCATCTGGTTTGCACAGTTGCACTAAAATGCTAATCATTTGCACATCCTCCAGGGTGTATACGACCCGGGACATCTGGGAAAAACCCGGGAATCTTTTCAAGTGGGAGAAAACTGGGAATTTTTCATTGTTTTTGTTTTCAGTTAAATTTTTATAATTTTGACTGGTAAGAACCGATACTCTAACAAAGGATATTACGGTATCCCACTACTGCAGAATAGTACTGCAGCAATAAAACATGAATGAGAGAAAAAACAAAAATAAAACTTAATTTGAAAAGGAACTGTGCCATATACAGCAACAAAACACAGTGCTCATACAAGCGTCTGCCAACAGCAAAATGTGTCAAAGTCTTTAGGAAGATTATGCAATGCTTCGTAACAACAAATTGTCTGATGAGCGTGACAACACAACTGTTTATGTTAGATTTATTTTAGCAGTTACGTGCGGGATCATGCGTATGTGTAGTTGAGTAGTACCTTCTCCTGCTTCTGGCTACAGAAATGTGGCTGTTGGCTGTGTAAGCAGTTGCAGCAAGCAGTGAAATGCTACCAGGAAACAGTGAAATGCTACCAGGAAAAATTTTACGGGAGCGCCCAAGCTGCCAGATGCATGCATTTGCAGCAGGCCCCAATCTAGGGGGGGAGAGGGGGGGGGGACAAATTCATATTCTTGAGGGGAAAAAACCTGGTTTCAGAAAGCACGTAGCATCCAGCGCACATTAGTCTATCGATTATTCATATGACTTTGAAACGCATCCCTGTCGGGTTTTGAACACATTGTAAGTTGATTTCTGAATGAATCGTAAGCTGATTTGTGAATGCGTGCACAGTGTACATGATGTCTCTGTCAGGGGAATCCTCGTCGCATGTAGAAACAAACTTCCCTACAGACAAAAGGAGCTATATGAACTGAGCAGAGTTATGGATGAATGCCAACCGCTGTCTGATTGTGTGGTTGATTAGGTTTGTGAATGATGAGCGTTGTTATGATTACTAGCGAAATCCATAGATTCAGACTACAGGAGTGGAAATAAACGAATAACAGGTAAGAAAGATTATGTATTACTTTCTCGGTGTATCCAAGAAAATGAAATTTTGAGAGAAAATTTTTGACCAGATAGCTATACTAGTAAGGGCCAGTTGTACAGTCCCCAGCTAGCAGCCACTTTAAGTTCTATTCTGGAAGAAGCACGGAAAATGCGTTGTACGAACTTGTAACAACGCCTAACTGGAGAATAATCACAGGATAGCTAAACCGGTGATTCTGGCACAGTTATTAAAGTTAATCTGTGAAATAGTTACTGAATTGGCCAGCCGGAGTGGCCGAGCAGTTCTAGGCGCTACAGTCTGGAACCGTGCAACTGCTATGGTCGCAGGTTCGAATCCTGTCTCGGGCATGGATGTGTGTGGCGCCCTTAGGTTAGTTAGGTTTAAGTAGTTGTAAGTTTTAGGGGACTGATGACCTCAGTAGTTAAGTCCCATAGTGCTCAGAGCCATTTGAACTATTTTTGAGTTACAGAATTAGTGATAACAAAACTGTTTGTTAGAACGAGGAAGGAGAAGAAATGGGGACATAACACAAATTATGGAACAATATGATGATTCCAAGTTTGTATAAAAATTTCATACTACTACTTCTTGATCTCATGCTTGAGAAACTGGAGCATATGAATGAAGTGTGAAAGTATTTCCTAACGCAAAGCTTTTTGCTTGTAGTAGGCCTAATAGGCATTTGATATTGGTACTTTGTGAATTATATTCTGTCATTACAAGAAAGACCGTTTGTGCCAAAACAGTCTTGTTTATTTGATGTGTGTTACAATTGTTGTATTAGAAAGGCCTGTTTTGCTTTATCTAGCAGACAGTGACAAAATAGACGTAATCATATCTGGAAACCACACCAGTCTTGGATCCTATTTGTATTTGCAGCTTTCTCAATATTAGACAACGACATTTTGATTTTTCATATAGCAAAATGTTTGATGAACTTTGATGTAATAGATTTATTCGCAGAAAGGAAAGCATACTATATAAATCTGTAGCAAGATTAGAGAGAGAAAAATTCTAGGAGCTAAGGATTGAAGAAATGTGTATTGTCTTGCTTGTCTCATGTCTTTACTGGGTTTATGTATGCTTTAATTAATTTTGTGTCACACAAAGCAGCAAGTTGTTAGCTGACAGGGAATAAAGAATGCAAATTTTCTGAAGAGTTCTTTTTTTTTAGGGGGGGGGGGGGGGGGGGGCAGGCTGACAAACCAGCTGACTGTAAGCAGGAGAGGCACCACAGGACATTTTAATTTCCACTGTCCTGAATATGGTTTGATGGCATCCATTAAAAAATATACATGTTTCTATTCCACAGAGTGAAGTACAGTGACGTGCGATAGAAGAATGCTGTGTGAGGAGGCGAGGCACTGCCCTTTGGCACACTTACGACCAAATAGAGTCTTACATTTCCGTGAACACACATGTTTCATGCAACAGACTCTTCAGAAAGATGTGCACTACAAAATGAACATATTTTTGAAAATTCGATTTTTAAAATTTTTGAAGTCCTATCTCAGATGCTCGAGGGAGTGGCGGGGTATTGCCCCGATTCAGAAATATCGTAGATCCGCGGCTGATGCGCAGCGCAGTCTGAGTTATAGTGAGGAAGTGGGTAGTCACCAAGTGACCCGTGTTTACACTTAATGATATTGCTGTTTCCTCTTCGTTTACTACTCTCACGTCAAATGAAAACAAAACAGATTTCTGTGGCCGGGTGCTGTCAAGTGAATTAAAATACATTCACATAATTACAGAAGGCTAAAATGTGTTATTAGTTGCAGAACGAAGAAGTTATTTTTGTCGGTTTGCTAAAGAAATTTTCTTTTATTAATCTTTTCCACTGAGGCAGACAATATATTTGAAAAAAGTGTTTTAATTCCACACACTGTTCGCTGCATTTCAAGTGCACGTTTTCAACTTCTAGCACTTATGGTATTATGCCATAATAAAGAACCAAGCATGAGATAACACAGTACTGGTACTCCAAGAAAATTTACATCCCGAAAACCACATTGAAAAGCTTAATATCAGGTCGTGGCCTACTTCGCTCAGAATCTGGACATACGAATGTGCACATCTTAGTATGGGTCATGAAATTCTGATGCTCTTGGAGTATCTTCTGATGTCTTGTTTCTTTTATGACATAATGTAAGATCTTTTAATGTTTTACACGTAGTAACGTACCGGCTCCCTAAGACATCGTAGCTATGCAAGCGCGGTGATGACTCTCATCTGGCGCTCTCTAGCAACTGCAGAAATGAACCTATTTCTAACAGGTCATGGGAAAATATTCCGAATGTTCGTTTGAAAAGTGTTCTTCCACTACTTTATGTGCGGTCACAAGTGTGGATCGCACCTTATCATCAATCTCTACGGTCTTAAGCTATATCCACTCAGAGAGATCTTCTTCGAACTTTTTGCTTTGACCTAATAGGTAATTATTTATCTTCTTAGCTGAGTTAGTCTCTATTTCTCTTAAATGATCTGTAATATTACAAGCATTACCATCAAAGTAAATTTCCTTTTATGCAAGTTGAACTATGTGCGAGAATGTATGATGAATTTCTTAAATCGCAGAGCGTTTGACTCTCATTTAAAAATCAACTCTTTTTGTAATACGAAAATATGCAACGTACATGTTGCTGAACATCGAAGATTTTTCCAAAACGTGTTTTTTTTTCTCTGTGTTTCATTTTCTAAAGCACCGGGAAATTCTACGCCTGCGTATAAAACCATAATCATTCAAAGGACTGATAAGTTACGCAGTTCCAAGATCTGAGAGAAAATATACTGTCAGTTAACAGGGAGAAAGTATGTTTTCACCCGGGAGAAAGTGTATTTTTAACTGGGAAATCTGGGAGAAATCCTGGAATTTTTTTTTCCTTGTCTGTGTATACACCCTGTCCTCCTCGATCCTTTTGTAGCACACATACTACATCCAAAATTTCTTTTCCAGCTCAGGGAATATCTCAACTTACTGTGCGTAATTGCAGCACATACTGCACACCATGGACTTGTCTTCATTTCTGCATGATCGCAGTAGTTGGCAGTGTCTGGTTAAAGGGAGCTGTTTACCAGAATGTTGGCATGTCTTTGAGAAATAGAGGAAATTTCTATTTGTTTTTCATAATTTTGGACAAGAATGTGTTTAGCACATGCTATAATATGCTAGTACACCGTACACTATTAAAAAAGTGATTTCATGACAACAGTACAACAATATATTTCTCTTCACTGGTACATTGGGACTACAATTGGCAACAACTTGTATTTTCATATTCAGTTATCATTGTTAGCATAGTGTCTGGGTGTTTAATGCTGAATTTTCTGAGTGTTGGACATATTTCAGTTATAAGAGGCGATCAAAAAGTTTCTGTTCAAAGACTGCACTAGACCATTGCGTACAACTCGATGCCTATATATCCGCGGAGTCGCACTGGGTTGAATATACACTGCAGCAGTGCTCTCATACAAAAACTTTTTGATCACCAACCCCCCCCCCCCCTATATTTTCTAACATGGGAAGTATTTACTTTGAACATATTCTAAAATTTTGTTGAATTTCTCCAATTTTTTAAATGTAGTGTTTTACCCTTATTTTGTCCCAGTTGCAAGTGCATTTATAAATAACTATGTTGCAGAAGGTGGCACCTTTGTTTGCAAGGAACAAATTTTACACACTCTGATTTCCCTGTGTGAAGTTTTTATTGCCTTCTCAGAAAGGATGTGTCCAAGGCTGAAAGTATCAAATCTTAAATGTGGGGTCACTGTCTTCACCAATAAAAGATACCATTCCTTGAGTCTTGTGTTCATTACTGATTTGAGTAGTTTCTGTAATATTTTGACTATGCTACTGTTTTTGCATGGTTGCAATACTCTACTTTTATCTGCACGCTAATGGAACAGCAAACAGAAAAGGTGACTCAATTTTATTTCACAGTTCTAGCAATCATTTTTCTTCCCAGGATAGTTCAGTGTATCCAGTATACTGCCTTAGTGATTAAATTGATGAGCTGCTCATACTGTCAGAGGATGCATGACATCTGGATGCCCAGCAAAACGTGTGGTTCAGCACAGTTGTCATATCATCCTACACCGTTGATTTTCCATTATACTCTCCTGCCCTCAGCAGAAATGCTCAAAGATTTGTTCTTCAATGATTGCCTCCAGTCTTGGATACACCTATAAAACAGAAATAGACTACTAAACGATGCAAGCACAATGGGTGAGGACTTACTCTAATACAGAAACTAATTAAGGAATCTGAATTTTTTTTAAAGCAGGCAG
Organism: Schistocerca nitens; assembly: GCF_023898315.1. Lineage (NCBI taxonomy): Eukaryota > Metazoa > Arthropoda > Insecta > Orthoptera > Acrididae > Schistocerca > Schistocerca nitens. The sequence goes on along the minus strand of NC_064614.1, from coordinate 622,951,190 downwards.
CGTTACTCAAACAATTTACTCATGAATGGGATTTATGATTTATAAAGTACTTACTAAACATGTGTAAATGCCCGACTAGATTTGTGTGAATGCATGATAAGTACAGTACTGTCACATGCATTTTGCGGATTATATGAGAAGGAAAGGATAACCTCAGCAAGATGAAGGTTTGAATTGTTTTAATTAACTTGTAGCTATAAAAAATAGTGTAATTCCAAAGGAGAGAAAGGAAGTTGGAAACAGCTCGTTGGTTAGATATGTAATGGGTGTATATCACAAATGTGATTAACTTAATCAAATAAAATATCAAGTTGTGTGATTTTTAGGGCCCTGTCATCTTGACATGCCACCATGAAACACAAAGTAAAGTAGTTACCTGCTACTCTTACTGCTTACTGCTATTCCATATCCCAGTGATTCAAGTACATGGTAATTTTTAAAGAATCCATTGTACATAATTGTCATCTGTTACAGTAGAGTCTTTCATTTCTTGCATGATGTGTGTAACTTTCCATATTATTAAACAATGGAAAATCTAGGATGGAATGTAACAATATTATGAGAAGGAAAATTGCTACTCACCATACAGCGGAGATGCTGAGTGGCAGATAGGCACAACAAAAAGACTGTCGCAAATTAGCTTTCAGCCAGCATTGCCTTCATCAAGACTGTAGTCGTGTGTGTGTGTGTGTGTGTGTGTGTGTGTGTGTGTTTCTTCTATTTTTGAGGAATGTCATGCTGGGCGAAAGCTAATCTGTGACAGTCTTCTTATTGTAACTATCTGCGGCCCAGCATTTCCATATTATTGTTGTTATTTCTTTCTTTTCTCAGACGTTATGTCTGGTCAAAAATGGAAAGTGACGCGGACCTTGTTCAAGCGTGACTTCCTTTTAACTGTACGGTATATGTTACATTGCATTTAGGAACTTTCGGGTAATTGAACATGTATCAATAATTACGGATTTCTGTAGTTGTATATATAAGTTTGGATGTAGCTGTATTGCATTGATGTACTGGTGGATATTGTGTGGTATGACTCCTGTAGTTGATAGTATAATTGGTATAATGTCAACTTTATCCTGATGCCACATGTCCTTGACTTCCTCACCCAGTTGGATGTATTTTTCAATTTTTTTCCCCTGTTTTCTTTTGTATATTTGTTGTATTGGGTATGGATATTTCGATTAGTTGTGTTAATTTCTTCTTTTTATTGGTGAGTATGATGTCAGGTTTGTTATGTGGTGTTGTTTTATCTGTTATAATGGTTCTGTTCCAGTATAATTTGTATTCATCATTCTCCAGTACATTTTGTGGTGCATACTTGTATGTGGGAACGTGTTGTTTTATAAGTTTATGTTGTAAGGCAAGCTGTTGATGTATTATTTTTCCTACATTGTCATGTCTTCTGGGGTATTCTGTATTTGCTAGTATTGTACATCCACTTGTGATGTGATCTACTGTTTGTATTTGTTGTTTGCAAAGTCTGCATTTATCTGTTGTGGTATTGGGATCTTTAATAATATGCTTGCTGTAATATCTGGTGTTTATTGTTTGATCCTGTATTGCAATCATGAATCCTTCTGTTTCACTGTATATATTGCATTTTCTTAGCCATGTGTTGGATGCTTCTTGATCAATGTGTGGCTGTGTTAGTTGATATGGGTGCTTGCCATGTAGTGGTCCCCCCCCCCCCCCCCCCCCCCCCCCCCCCCCCCCCCGTGTCTGTTGATGTTATGTGATCTAAAGGGTTGTATTGTAGAAGTGGTTATGAAATTGCAGTGGTGTAGCCGATGTATTTATATGAGTGATTGCCTTGTGTATTCTGCTAGTTTCTGCTCGTTCTAGAAAGAATTTTCTTAAATTGTCTACCTGTCCATAATGTAGGTTTTTTATATCGATAAATCCCCTTCCTCCTTCCTTTCTGCTTAATGTGAATCTTTCAGTTGCTGAATGTATGTTATGTATTCTATATTTGTGGCATTGTGGTCGTGTAAGTGTATTGAGTGCTTCTAGGTCTGTGTTACTCCATTTCACTACTCCAAATGACTAGGTCAATATTGGTATAGCATAAGTATTTATAGCTTTTGTCTTGTTTCTTGCTGCCAATTCTGTTTTCAGTATTTTTGTTAGTCTTTGTCTATATTTTTCTTTTAGTTCTTCTTTAATATTTGTATTATCTATTCCTATTTTTTGTCTGTATCCTAGATATTTATAGGCATCTGTTTTTTCCATCGCTTCTATGCAGTCGCTGTGGTTATCCAATATGTAATCTTCCTGTTTAGTGTGTTTTCCCTTGATTATGCTATTTTTCTTACATTTGTCTGTTCCAAAAGCCATATTTATATCATTGCTGAATACTTCGTTATCTTTAGTAATTGGTTGAGTGGCTGATTTGTTGCTGCCAGTAGTTTTAGATCATCCATGTATAGCAAATGTGTGATTTTGTGTGGGTATGTTCCAGTAATATTGTATCCATAATTTGTATTATTTAGCATGTTGGATAGTGGGTTCAGAGCAAGGCAGAACCAGAAAGGACTTAATGAGTCTCCTTGGTATATTCCACACTTAATCTGTATTGGCTGTGATGTGATATTATTTGAATTTGTTTGGATATTAGGTGTGGTTTTCCAATTTTTCATTACTATGTTTAGGAACTGTATCAATTTAGGATCTACTTTGTATATTTCCAATATTTGTAGTAACCATGAGTGGGGTACACTATCAAAAGCTTTTTGGTAATCAATGTATGCGTAGTGTAGTGACCTTTGCTTAGTTTTAGTTTGATATGTCACCTCTGCATCTATTATCAGTTGCTCTTTACATCCTCGTGCTCCTTTGCAACAGCCTTTTTGTTCTTCATTTATAATTTTGTTCTGTGTTGTATGTATCATTAATTTCTGTGTAATGACTGAAGTTAATATTTTGTATATTGTTGGTAGGCATGTTATGGGACGATATTTAGCTGGGTTTGCTGTGTCTGCTTGATCTTTAGGTTTCAGATAAGTTATTCCATGTGTAAGTGTATCAGGGAATATGTATGGGTCTACAATGTAACTGTTAAATAATTTAGTTAGATGTGAATGTGTTGAGGTGAACTTCTTAAGCCAGAAAATTGCTATTTTATCTTTTCCAGGGGCTTTGCAATTGTGAGTAGAATTAATTGCTTGGGTGACTTCATGTTGCAAAATTATCACTTCAGGCATTTGTGGTATCATCTTGTATGTGTCTGTTTCTGCTTGTATCCACCGTGCATGCCTGTTATGTTGTACTGGGTTTGACCATATGTTGCTCCAGAAGTGTTCCATGTCTGTTATGTTTGGTGGGTTGTCTATTTTAATGTGTGCATTATCTATTGTCTGATAAAATTTCTTTTGGTTTGTGTTGAATGTTTGGTTTTGTTTCCTTCTATTTTCACTTTTTTTTTTGTATCTTCTAAGTCGTTTGGCCAATGCTTGTAATTTCTGCTTCTTTTCATCTAATTGCTCTATCGCTTCTTGTTGTGAGATTTTACCTAACCTTTTTCATTTTTTGTCTGATATTTAATTTCTTATAAATTGTGTTAGCTGTCCGATGTCTTTTCTCAGTTTTTCTATTCTGATCTGTAGCCTGTGTCGCCATGCTGGTTTTGTGGGTTTCTTCTGTGTGTTGGTTGGTTCTGATCTCTGCCTAGTGTGTATATTTCGTGTAGTGAGTGCTCCTATATAAACCAGTAGTTGTAACTCTTCCATAGTTGTGTTTGCATTTATTTTGTTGTGTATGATTGTGTTGATAGTTTTTATTGTTGTTTCGACTTGTGGGTTATTTGGTGGTCTATACAAGAATGGTCTAATGTCTGTATTTGTGTCTTTGTATTCTATATATGTCAGCTGAAATTTTTCTTCTATATCTAACATGTGTGTCACTTCGTGTTCTATTTGTGCTTGTTCTGGTGGCTGTCTTTAAGATTTTGTTTTCCTCTGATTGTTTAATTGATGCGTGTTGTTCTTTGTTTGTTTGATCTGGGATGTTTGAGTCCATTACTGTATTTTCTTCTTCTGATTGCACATTATTTTGTTCCAGTATTTGTTGTACTTGTTGTTTGATGTTTTCTAATTCTGACTGGGGTATCCTGTTATTTTTGATTATTACACGGATCTGATCAGATAGTCGTTGTTCTGTTAAAAATTTTAATTCTGGGTATCTGGTAATAAATGTTGTGTATACTTGTGATCTGTATCCAGTTGTGTTGGTTCCTAGGTTTGTTGCTTGGTAATAACAGAACATGAGGTGTCGATTAACTTCATCTGACCATCTCATCCTCTGTCTTTGTTTTCCTTCTAGGGTGGTTGCAGGAAGCATATCCTGCAAAACACCTCTATTTGGATTTAAATCATTCTCCAGTTGGCTAGCAGTGTTGTTGTTATTATTATTATTATTATTATTATTATTATTATTATTATAAGTAGCTAGACGTGTATATTTTGTGCCAAAGTATTTTGTGATTAATCTGAGTCCCCAACTTAAAAAAAAAAAAAAAAACATAAATAACACTACACCTTTGTATGCCTTAGAATGAAATGGAATTATTTTATTTATGATTTGTTTTATCTTATCTACAGTGTTCCATGATTTCTTTAGTCAGTTTGGGAAAACAAAACTCTTTGTTAGCAAGAGACCTGAAGGGTATGGCCTTGTATGTCATCGAGGCATACGTACAATATGTCAAGTTCTGGGCATTAGAGACCTTTATGCTAAAGTTGAAGGCTCTACAAATCTTAGCCATATTGTAAAGGCATTTTTCATAGGACTAATGCAGCAGGTAAGACAATATTTACATATCAGTTCTTATCTAATATATGTATAAAATTTTGTCAGTGCTTGGGCAGTGTCAGATTTGAGTTGAAACTTGAGCTTTTACCGCATGATTAATATACGTCCAAGATATGTGTGATGATGTCTTCACCTTGCTTACACATTCTCGGTCACACATTCCTAGCTCAGGTCACTCCACATTTATTAAAAGATAAGCAAGCAGAGAGTAAGAATGAGATACCTGTGTTTATCGTTTGCATCAGTACAGAGGTCGATTAGAAAAGCTTGGGGCTACGGCTGTAGCCATGGACATCGGCAAGATGGGGGGGGGGGGGGGGGGGGGCGGCGGCGGCTTGCCATTCCTATGGAATCTGCAGTACAGTGTTTTGTTCACATATATTGACAGAGTAACCATCATTTCTGTCGGGTACCACCTACAAAATTTAGTTTTTATGGTATGACATGTCTCAAAACTGGCCAACTTACCTATATAAAAACTGCTAGTTTTAGAACCTGCCCCCCCCCCCCCCCCCCCCCAAACTTCCGTTAAAGTATCTGCAGACACCCATGGCCATAACTGTATGTGTGTTAATGTGAATGATAGTAGATATGTAGTGTTCATTCATATTATTTTGTGTGTAGTGATCACCAGTTCATACTACATGACTCCACAATCCATCCATCCCGATCCCTTCCCAAAGCAAGTGTTTTAGACAATTGTGTCATGAGTGCGGTTATCAGTATTTTGTAGCCCATTGTTATAACTGAGCAGTGAAGAAATCGTAACAGTTTTCCAAGAAGTGTATCAGTGATCATTACTATCACCAAAAGTTAGCATTTGATGTCTGGATACAGAACTGATGCAGATAGTCGAACTTATTCAGATATTGTCCCTAGTTTACATGTATGTGAAGCCAATATGGCTGATTCTTAATATTGGAGTAACTGGTTCCAACTATGAAGGAAACACAAGATGATGATGATTTAAAACGCAATTACGTGTAGAATTTTCAGCAACTGAAAACATGCAGAAGAGGATAGGCAAAGTAGGCAGTAAAGCAACTAAATGTAAAATGAGCTTGACCTCTTCTTTGATCCCTAAAGTTCATATTTTCTTCAGCAGACCATTTTGTGCTGTTTATGTTGTTGTTTTTAACGATTTGGGGAAGCAACAATTTTAGGAACCTGGAACAAGCGTGGAAAAATAACTGTGGCAAAAACTCCAAATTCGTGATGAGAAACTCACATTTGTTACTTGTGATGCCACATATTGACAAGTTGAAACATATGATGAAGTTTAGCAGTACCTTACACAGCACTAAGAGTGAGAAAACACTTTAAAAAATTGATAAGGAACAACAGCATCCAAATCTTGTACCAAGAATTTAACAAACTTTTGTAAACCATATTGAGCAAATTGAGCCACACACACTTAAACTCGGTGAAAAGGACACAATAAAGCTAAGTTGTTTGAAGCTAGACAAGGGGCACTAGACATAAGTTTGAATGAACTGCATGGGGAACGTGGCCATATAGTTAGCTTGTCCTGTTACAAGACATTTTGAAGCCATACAGATAGCTGCTCGCTTGGTAGAACTAAGGATAATTCAGATTATTCACAAGCTAGAGTACTGCACTTTTGAAGCTTACATGAGAGTTAGCTGTCAGAGCATGCACCAAAGTGTTTCACATGTGGATTGGAAGGACATGTTACATGGGATTACAAAAACAGAAGCATGAAGCTTAGAGTAGAAATCCTCACAGAGTTCATTATGAGAGGTATTCATAATATTTATTCAGTTATGTCAAGGCAAGATATATCATCATAAATTACAATAAAGTATTGGTGGAAATGAAACATGTCAAACTGATGATTCTTGGGTATTCACCTGTATCAGACCTTGAATATAAATCACATTTTATAGATCTTCTAAAAAGTTTCATTTCAGCATCATTTGCTGTTAGTATAATTGCCGATTTTGATGATAAATTTTCTGGGTCCCTTCTAACATAGACACAAAATATTCATTGCACTTTCAAACATGCTCTTGGACAAGGTGACACAGTGGTATGACACTACATGTAGGAGGACAACAGTTCAAATCCCTGTCCAGCTATCAAGATATAGGTTGTCTATGATTTTACTAAATTGCTTAAGGCGAATGCTGCGACGGCTCTTTCCCAGTGTGAGCTTCTTGTGCATCATCTGTAGTGACCTCATTGTCAAAGGAAAATCAAACCCGAATCTTCCTTCCTTCCTTCAAACTTTATCTATTAAGCTCATCCATTAAATATTTTGTGTGTGTGTGTTCATCCTTTAGCTATTTAGGTTTTACCACAACAGAAGCAAACAGCACAGTATCATCAGCGAAACAAGTATGATTTATATATGTCCCATCAGCAGGTATCTCCTTTTATGTTTCCTGGTTTAGGGCTCTGAAAAGTTCCTCTAGACCTACTGAGAATAAATTGCGTGATACTGAATCTTGTCGTGTGACTCGTCTTTCGTGAATTTGCCGCTATCCTAATGCAGTCTGATAGAAGCTGTAGCATTGATGTGCATGTTTATCACTGTAGTAACATATATAGAATCAATACTTTGTTTCTGAAGAGCACTTAGTTAAGATATTGTGAGCCACTATCTTTCTCAAGATCTGTGAATCCCAACAGAGGGATAATTCAGATTTATTACTCTTTCTATAACGTTGTTGTGACTTGCAAGTAGCTCATTTGTGCCGTATGTGCCTCTTAAGGCAGCTCGTTCCATTGCTTGATTACAAACCAATGTTTTTTTCAGAGTGGTTGGTGGTAATCTTGGTGAATATCTGGTACATTAGAGAGAGAAAGCTGAGGAGTCTACAGTTTCTTTTGTGTCTCGTCTCTCTGTTTGTCTGTGAAGTAGAAGACTTGTAGCATCATTCCAGTTTCTTAAAAATTTGATACTGTCACAGACAGGCCTTATCACTGTCATTTCGTGGCATCTATCCTTTTTTACACCTCTGAGGGATTTACACACCTTAATTGGCATCATTTCCATAAGTCATTATTTCCACTATTAACTACCTTCATGATTTAATCTTTACAGTACTATGCAAAGATCAAAAGGGTTCCTCAGATGCATGTATTTTGGTTTATTTTTTTCACACACATTATTTTCAGTAGTTTCTCTAGTTAACTTTTTTGTATCTTCTAATTTCCTTTCAAAGGCATTTATAAATAGCTTCCTGTAACTCAATCATTACTTGTGTTATTGTTTGTTGGAGACTCACACCTTCACTTTAACAATTCTTCTTCATTGCTCCTTTCTAGCTTTTTGGGTTGTGAATCGAGGATCTGTGTCTGTCTCTCCACTGCTTGTCTCCTTTTTTAAGTACATCTATTGGGTTTTTCTCCCACCTGCTCTGTGATCTCCGTCACTGTATCTGCCAGTCTGTTTCTGGGTTTTCTTTGTGATCAATTTCATGTTAACTTTATAGAAAATACGTTCTTTGGCACTTTCTCATCTCTCATTCTTATCATATACCCTTATGGGTTGCTTTTTTGTTTCAATTTGGTCCTAAAGTTTCAACATTCTCCTCCTTTTTGTTTTTCATCATTCTAGCCTTTCTACCTCTTGCATTCAGCACCTCATAAATATTTCACCTTTGCTGCTTGCATTTTTCTCTCTTCCCTTTTTTTCGTAGTCCATATACCAACTGCATATTTCATAATAAGTTGATTATGGAACTTTTTTTACATACCTTTCGGATGTCTGTGTTCCACAGAACACCTCTTGCACTTTGGAGAAGCACTTTGCATGTTGTATTCTTTTCCCAATCAGGAAAAAAGTGTGATATTTTGTCTGAAGAAAAGCAAGAGAAGGAATACTAAAATAGATATTGAAGGATAATGCAGGTAGGATGATGTAGGAAAGGGAGAAAATGTTTAACAGAAAAGGAAAAGGATTGGGAGGGGGGCCCCTTCAGCCGAACTGACTTAGCACATGGTCACTCTCAAATGGAGATGGGAAGTTTATGTAACAAAATGTTCCATAATGTGTCATATTGGTATGTGTAGGACATTGTAATTCTGCATACTGGTACATAATGTGTAATTTGCATTACAGAAGAGTCACCATGAACTTGCAGAAGAAAAAGGATTACATCTAGTGGAAATGAGGGAGGAAAATGCTTGCTTTCCACGTGTTGTTGCTTCACCAACTGTGTGCCGTTCTTCTAGTGATATTCCATCAGATGAAATCCGTGATTTGACACAGGTTTGTATTTCTGATACAGAATTGTTACTGCATAAACTTTGCCACATAATTAGTTCTTGATTAAGAAAAAATCCATAAGTCTTCTATTGCCTTTTCTACTAGTTTTAATACCCACCCCCATAGCCTGGGTCTCTAACACACACCTGTGTCAAGCCACTCACTTGGAGGTAGATGGTTTGAAACGTAATGGTGAAAGATACTTTTGCCACCAATATTTGGTCAGTAAGGGATTGGAGATGCTGGCAAAAGTTCTTGGACTTTGCACCATTGTTGTGGATTAAATTTGAAAATCCCTGCATTGTGTAGTACAGTGGAGGCCAGTGATGCTGTTGATCTGTCCCTCAAAATACCCCATTGGTGCTTTATGGAGGTGAAGGTTAGGTGCCAGCACCAGATTTCATCCTGATCCTTCTCTCATAATCACCAACCATGCATGCTCTACACTATATACAGACTTGTTACAGTAACCTACACAAGACAGTTAAAACTCTCATACTTTGTTAAAGATAGGTACCATTGTGTATGAAAGATGAAGAACTTTTCCAACTGGGAAGCTGAACCTAGTCACGTCAACCAACCACCAGTGCCAAGTGATTTTAGTTTCTAATGACTTTCATAGACACCAAGTCATACTGAGCACTGTAATTTAGGATATGGAATATAATTCCTGTTAATTTCACTAAGTAGTTGTTGTTGTCAAGCAGACCCTACTGAGTAAAGAATTTATGGAAGCCATGACTTATGTGAAAATCCAGGTGTAGCAAAACAGTGTTCTACAACTCTTAAATCATCTTATGTCATCGCAGCCCTGTGTGTTTGTAATTATACAGTTCTCAGTGTTTCACAATAAATGTCACTTCAGTAAACATTTTCGCTACAGTTCTTCATATAGTGTGTGTATTTATTTTCATGTCGGTATAATAAAATTACTTAACATGTTGCCTACTTTCTTTCATAAACTAAACTTTAAATATTGACAAATGGGATAGGGAAGGCGATTCATTGTTGGCAAATATTTTTTCCCTTTTTGCCCTTGCTAAGCACACATCCTACAGCACTTAACATTTTTCATGATATTGACCAAACGTTGGACAACACATAGCATATTTCTTACATGCACTTTATCCCACGAGACATTTAAATATTGCTCAGTGATGACTGATACATCCAATACACACCGTCTGCACAGTCTTGATGAATGAGGGATCTTCTCTTATGTTCCACAGTTTCATGTCATGCACTTAAAGTTTCACAGGCTGTGTGTGGGCGAGTATTGTCATGTTGGAACAAGATATCACCTTCGAGTTGCAAAAATGGCAAAAGAGTGGATTTAACAACATCGTGCACATACTGAGCACTGGTTGGCATCCCCTCTAGAAACACCAAAGGTGTAAGGGAGCTGTAGCTCATCACACCCCAAACCATAAGACCTGTATTGGGGCAGCGCATCTTGGATGAATGCACGCTATGAGACAGTGTTCACCAGGTCAATGTTGTATGCACAACAGTTGCATGCAGGCAGAAACTGCTTTCATCACTGAAGGCCATGGCACACCGTTCCATCTTCCAGGTGATCCTCTGACAGCACCAGTCAAGCCAAGCAAGTCGGTGCTGTGGCACGAGAGGAAGACGGGCTAGAGATGTGCTTGCCCATAGTCCCAGTGCTGATAACCGGTTCACAACAGTTCTTATTGACACTCTTGGCTTACAAGCCCTCTTATCTGTGCTGCGGTAGCTGTATGGTTAGCACACATTTCACAATATTGGCTGACCGTTGTTGTGTGTACTTAGGTTGGTTGTGTAGTAAAATCTATACTGTAGTGAGCCCACCTGTGCCACATTAATTTTAAAGTGTTTATGTCTGTACAGTGTACTGCACATATGTAACTGTGTGTTTCTTAATGTTGTAATTCCAGCATTACAATGAGAATAAGAAAAAAATTGTTCTTTGAATGTGAAACTTGAGGGCTTGAAAAGACTAGACAAAGGAGAAACATTTAAAAAATATTTCTGCTGAGTATGGAGTCGGTGAAGTGACAGTTGAAACAAGTGTTCTCTTTTTGTCATTTGAATGGAAGTCAGTGAAGAAATCTGAGTATGAAAAGCTTTGTTTGTTTGGTTTCCTTGACAAGGACAAAAAGTAAATCAAACAATGGAAAATCCAGGATGAAATGTAACAGTAGTTTGACAGGATAGTCACTACTCACCATACAGTGGAGATACTGAATCGCAGACAGGCACAACAAAAAGACTGTCACAAAATAAGCTTTCGGCCAACAAGGCCTTTGTCAAAAGCCCCCCCCCCCCCCCCACACACACACAGACCATAAACTGAAGCTGCTGGTAATAGGGAAGTCTCCTAAGCCTAGAGCTTGAAGAAATATCACTGCTTGTGCACTGCCTGTTACGTATGTCCACCAAAAATCTGCTTGGATTAACAAAAATATTTTTAAGGATTGTTTTCTTGAAGATTTTGTTCCAGAGACCAAAGATTACTAAAGAAAAAGTGCTTGCCTTCCAAAGCAATCTTAATGCTTGACAACACTGTTTCACACCCTGATGAGGAAGAATTACAATGTGACAGTATTTTACAATGCTTGAAAAAAAGGGAAAAAGGTATTGTCGTCGTTTGCTTCAGACACTTCTGCAAATAGAAGATGAGGGAACCATTGAAGAATTTGTAAAAAAGAGGAAAAAACTAAAATAAAAGACATAGTTTACTGGATAGCCGAATCATGGCCTGAAATAAAGGTGGAGAAACTAAAAAAGTCTTGTAACCAGATTTTATGGAATGAAATGGATACCTCCAGTACAGATGAAGATGAACTACACCATTGGCAGAACTGATGGAAAAAACTTGCTGGATATGAAATAGTGAATGCGAGTGATGTTTCAGAATGGCTGAACAGTTTGAAGTGACTGATCTTGCAGATGTTGAAACGGTTACTGAACCTGCTGAAGACAGTGATGATAAGGAATTGCCTGAAGAAATTGTACCTGTGGTCACTCACTCAGAGGGTTTGGTAGCACTAGATGTGGCATTGCGTTATATCGAGCAGCAGGCAGAAACTACTCCAGCTGACACCATGCTTCTTAGATGATGGTGTGAGCTTCCTGCCAAAAATAATGAGGTCCTACTTTAAAACAAAGGACTATGCACAATTTCTTTAAAATATAACTTATATTTTTGCCACTTGGAAATGTGTGCCCATATATGTACAGGGTGATTATAATTAAAGTTAAACTTTCAAAATGCTGTAGAAATAACACCACTGGTCAGAATGACGTCAAATTGCAACAGAATATTATCGAAGAAGGGGGAAAACGTATGGCAGAAGAAAAAAAAATAGTGTGAAAATTGAACAATAGATGGCGCTGCATATGTCAGGATACGTAAATGAAAACACCTGTCATGCACACGACTCATTGAAGTTGGTATATAAACACGCTGGGTACACGGCTTTTACTCCTTTCGCACCTGCGATGTCTCAATGCATGGTCACACTGTGCTTGTAAAGCTGTATTACAGGAATGATGACTGTGGACATGTCACTCTGCAGAAGTTCCGGACACTGAGGGGTTTGAAAAAAGGTATTGGTCCAATGACTGCCATGGGTCTGGAGAAAATGATTCAGAAATTTGAAAAGATGAGTTCTTTTGATGTGCAACCTAGTAGAGGGAGGAAACGAATTTATTCGAAGTCAGTGGAAGCGGTGGCCAGAGCAATGCAGGAGGAGATGAGTGGTGGTTTGTAAATGTGTAGTGCACAGAGAATTGCCTGAACATTGGACACACCCATGAGCACAGTACTTAAAACCCTATGAAACATCCTTCTTTGCATCCATTCAAAATTACCCATGTGCACCAGTCGCTTCCTGTTGACCTGCCAGCAAGAGAGACCTTTGCTTTAAAATTTCTTGGTTGCGTGGAAGCGGCCAATGATTGGCAGTGGAAGATTTTGTGGACAGGCGAAGCCCACTTCCATCTGACAGGATATGTCAATACACAGAATTGTTGAATATGGGGAACAGAAAATCGACATGCAAATCAGCCAGTACCACTTCATCCTGAAAAGGTCACTGTGTGGTGTGGGTTTATGGCATCATTTATCAAAGGGCCATATTTTTTCAAAGAGAGAGGTGCTTCCAGTCCTGTTACCTGTACCGTCACTGGTAAGCGCTACAAGTGTCTTTTGCGCAACCATGTCATTCCAGCTGTCCAACAGCGTGGATGTGTGGCTGAGATCATTTTTAAGGAAGATGACACAGCTCTGCACATGGCAAATGCAGTTAAGCAGTTGCAGTTAAGCAGTTGCTGAAGCGCCATTTCAGAAATGCTACAATTATCAGCCACCATTTCCCTACAGCCTGGCTGTCCTGATCTCCTGATCTTAATCCGTATGACTTCTGGCTGTGGGGCTATCTAAAATATGTTGTGTTCAGTGCTCCTATTGCAAACTTAGCTGCATTAAAGGCACGCATTGTGCAACATGTTCTGAACGTGACCCAGGAAACACTTAGATCAGCTGTGGAACATGCTGTTTCTCGATTTTGGCTTGTTGCAGAGAACAGTGGATAGCATATTGAACATGTTTTGTGCCAGTCACACAGAAATTAACAATCCGATTTGATTTTGATTGATGCTTTTTATGCGGTTTTTGACCTCAGGATAATTAAAAACTGATGTGAGTGATGCTTGTTATGCGGTTTTTGGCCTCAGGACAATTAGAAACTGATTTTTCTCATCCGATATGATATGACCTTGCCATGGTGGTTGGGCTTACGTAACTAACAGTATCACACCTGTACATCTATGCACATAGAGTAGTAAAATTTTTTTAATGTCAAATGTCACTATTAAATTATGATACTTGCAGTGCCATCTATTGCTACATTTTGTAACTATTTATTTTTCTTCTGCCATATGTTTTCCCCTTCTCCGATGTAATTCGTAGCCCCAGGTTGACAGGTAGGTTTCGCACGTACCCCCTGGTACAGGCTAGGCCCAGTCAGGGGTGATTGCCTGAGCTGCAACCTTCCCAAATCACCAATTGGCCCCTCTGTCAGGTCTTTGGGAGGTGTGAACAATCACCTAAGGCGAGTGTGCCCCCTTGTGAAGGGCCCCCCAGTTGGAAGGAGCACACCATCGGAGACGCTGACAATCATGGGTGATTTTCCTGCAATGAACCAATAATCTTCACCATCAGCGTCTACAAAACATAAATATAATGAGGCTAATGATTCAAAGACCCTTCCCACTGCACCTCAGTTCCTCGTGGTCTCATGTACTGAAGATGGTCAGTCCTTTGCCATGGTAAATCCATTTATTATCCAGAAAGGTGTTGATGCAATTGCCAGCCCAGTGAAATCCTGCTCTTGTTTATTGAATGGCACTTTGCTTTGGAGACTACTTCTGATTCTCAAGCACAACTGCTTGCCACCTCGCTTCTCCACAGCCACCCTGTTCGTGTCGAGGCCCATAGAACTCTGAATTCTTCACAAGGTGTTACTTACACTAGGCTGCTCTATGGTCTAACTGAGGCTGAAATCCAATCTCTCTGATCAGGGTGTCATCACCGTCCATTGTGTAATGAAAAAGGTCGATTCATCCTTAGTGCCCACCCACATTCTTTTACTCACCTTTGATAGAGTGGTGCTTCCGTCAAAGATCAAATCAGGCTCTGAAATTACCACAATCTGGCTTTACATTCTGAACCTAATGCACTGCTACCAGTGTCATCATTTCAACCACACTAGAATGCCTTGTTGAAACCCAGGCAAATGTGTAACCTGTGATAGGGATGCGCACAAGGGCGATTGTCTGCCTCCTTCTCCCTGCTGTATTAACTGCAATGGCGGCCATGCCGCTACCTCTCATGATTATCTCGTGTATCTTGATGAGTGGGCTGTCCAAGAGATCTGGAAAAAGGAAAAAGTGCTTTACCAGTCACTCGAAAGTTGCTGGCTAGTCGCAAACCCTGTGTTTCCGCATCTGGCACCTATAGTTCCGTTCTTGTTACCCCTCGTTCCACGGAGGACATGGCCACACAGACATGCAACCTCCCATTCTGCTCTGAGGTTGTGAAACCACCCAGTGTCAAGATAGCATGGCCATCTCCCCCCCCCCTCCCCCCCTCCCACCCCATCCAGCTGTGTAACAAGTTGTCAAACTCTTGCCTCAGGGGGTGAAGCCACCAGCTACATAACCGGTAGGCTGTAAGGGACAGGAGTAGTACTCCCATTAAGATTTCCTCCGTCCCTCTAGCCAAACAACCCAAGAGTCTTCCCCTAACCGGAAAGGCTCCAAGAAGTCCACTAAAGGCAAACGTCTTCTCCTTTGCCAAATCAAAGATCCTCTTTGACAGTGCCGCCACGTGATACTTTAGCCCAGCCGGTCTTCGTTTCGCCGGTGCGCACCACCAACAGTTTTTCAGCGTTGGACTCCACAGACCGACCGCACAAGTATGCCGAAGCTTCTGTGGAGCCCATTGAGCAGGAGACTTCTGCTTCTGTGCCCTGTTGTAGCGACTCTTCACAGGCTGTCACTTGGCAGCCGCCGAGGTAACACCCCTACATCTCTTCCTCATCATGACTCTCCTCCAATGGAACATTCACGGCTTTCGGTCCCACAAAGAGGATTTATGACTGCTTTTAGCATCGCAGTGTCCCCTGCATTCAGGAAACAAAATTGCGCCTCATGACCATTTTGAGCTTTCACATTTCTTCCGAATTTGTTTTGACCTTCCCCCTGAGGTCGGCATTCCATCACATGGGGACGTCATGCTGCTCATACTGGATGACATTAACCCATCTCCTTGACTAACCATCTTCAAGCTGTTGCAGTCTGCCTTTTCCTTCCCCACCTGACTTTTTCCCTCTGTACCGCTTGTGTCCCTCCGTCATTCAATGTCACCAGGGCAGAGTTTCTTCAACTTCCATTTTAGCTACTCGGTGACCTTAATGTGCATCATTCTCCCAAGACCTGTCAGAGAGGTACCCTCTTGGCTGACCTACTTAACCAATTTAACCTCTTCTGCCTTCACACAGGGGAACCTACTTTCCTTTCCGACTCCTCGCAAACCTATTCCCATTTGGACCTATCCTTCTGCACTGCCCAGCTTGCCCATTGTCTTGAGTGGTCCATTCTTTCTTATACGTACTCGAGCGACGATTTCCCATGTGCAATCCGTTTGCTGACTCCTACCCCATCCACGTGACTGCCCAAATGGCAGCTTACTAAGGCTGACTGGCAGCTTTGCTCCTCCCTGGCAACCTTCAAAAAACAATATCTCTCCAGTTGTGATGACCAGGTGGAATATCTCACAAATATTATCCTTACTGCTGCAGAACGTTCCATTCCTTGCACTTCATCTTTACCACATCATGTCCTAGTCCCTTGGTGGACTGAGGCATGCCGTGACGCAATTCACAAATGTGGATGTGCTCTCCATGTTTTTAACTGTCATCCCATTATGGCAAACTGCATTCATTATAAACAGATGTGTGCAAAGTGTCATCGCGTTCTTCGGGATAGCAAGAGAGCTAGCTGGATTTCGTTCACTAGTTCTTCTAACAGTTCCACACTTTTCTCTCATGTGTCGGCCAACCTCTGACGGCTCTCTGGGACTAAGAACCATTCCCCAATTTCCGGCCTGACACTATCAGATGATGTCATTGTGGACCCTATTGTTATCTCCAACACCTTGTGCCATCATTTTGTGGAGGTTTCGAGCTCTTACCTCTATTACCCTGCCTTCCTCCATCGGAAACGAGTGGAGGAGGGCTTAGGTGGCCGCCAGCCCTGTTTCCTACAGGCATTTTTAAAAAACTGAGTTTTCAAGGTGCGTGTGGGTTATGCCTAGTTGGACACATTTATCCAGGAAAACGGTGCCCCTCAGGGTTCCATCCTGAGCGTCGTCCACTTTCTTATCATCATTAACCCTATAATGCCCTGTTTCCCGCCGGGCATCTCCAGCGCCCTTTTTGTTTTGACAATTTTGCCATCTATTGCAGTTCTTGATGGACCTGTCTTCACTGAGCCGTGTCTTCAGCTATATCCTGATTGTCTTTACTCTTGGAGTATCGACAATGGCTTTCGCTTTTCCACCAGCAAAACCGACTACAAATTTCTGTCGACCCAATTGGTTTCTCCCACCATCTTTACATCTTGGGTCTGTTGCCCTTCCATTCATTGAAACTTCAAAATTCCTGGGGCTCATGCTCGATAGGAAACACTCTTGGTCCTCCCATGTGTCTTACCTAACAGCCCGCAGTATGTGGTTCCTCAATGTCCTATGTGTGCTCAATGGTACTTCCTGGAGGTGCCGATCGAACCACCCTCCTCCCTCTGTATCAGTGCCTTGTCCGTTCGAAACTCGACTATGGGTTCTTTGTTTATGTGTCTGCATGTCCATCCCTCTTAAGCCTTCTCAATGCGATCCACCGCCGTGGCATCTGTTTGGCCACGGGCACCTTTTACACTAGCCCGCTTGAGAGACTGTATGCTGAAGCTGCTGAACTACCACTGACCTACTGCTGTGACTTTCTCCTCAGCAGGTATGCATGCCATTTGTCTGCCATGCGCAGCCACCCATTCTATGCCTGCTCCTTTGATAATTACTTCAATCGCCAGTGTGGGGCGTGTCCCTCTTCCCTGTTACCTCCTGGAGTCCGCTTTCAGCACTTGCTATGGTGGCTAAACTTCACACTACCTGCAGCTTTCCCAGTGGGTGTGAGCCCTTCACCACCTTGGCTTCATGAAGCGGCCCATGTTAACCTTGGCTTTCATTCGCTTCCTAAAAACACTACTCCAGCCTTGTTCTATTGCCTACAGTTTCATGACCTTCGCATGGAACTTCTCCATAGTACCTTTCTATACACTGATGGCTCTCGGACTGACCATGGGGTCAGGTGTGCCTTTATCATTGACACCCGTGTCTTTCGATTTTGGCCTACAGCACACTGCTCAGTATTTACAGCCAAGCTCTTCGCCCTGTATCAGGCCACAGAGTGCAATTGGCGACACAGCCTTTTCAATTGTGTCCTCTGCTCAGTCTCACTCAGTGGCCTTCAAAATCTATGTGCGCTGTACACCACCCATCCCTTAATTCAGCGGGTCCAGGGAAACTGTTACTTGCTCACTCATGGTGGAGCCAGTGTGATGTTTCTGTGGGTACCTGTCATGTCAGTCTGCCAGGAAACGAGGCTGCTGATGCTGCTGCCAAGGCTGCAGTCGTCGTAACTCAGGCCCCTAGTCCATATATTCCCTCTGATGATCTCTGTGTTGCTGTCTGTCAGGAGGTGGTGTCCCTTTGGCAGTGCCAATGGTCCTCTCTTCACAGGAATAAGCTCTGGCTTATGAAGCCTCTCCCAGCGGCTTGGACGACCTCCTCTCTGCCCTCCCACGGGCACTGCCTTTTTTAGCCATCATCATATGATAAGTGGCGCTACCCCACCACTTTGTACACATTGCGCCCAGGTTTTAACTGTCTGCCACTTCCTGATGGAATGCCTATTTTTTAACCATTTACATTCCCGCTTAGGTTTGCCGTCTGAGTTATCAACCGTTTTAGCAAATAATGTGTGGGCTGTCGATTGCGTTTTACTTTTTATCCGCCAAAGCAGTATGGTGAAAACCATTTAATATTTAGTTTTATACCTTTGTTTTGTATGGTGTCCTTTTTAGCCCTTTTCCCATGTGTCTTTTTTTAGCCGTCTTCTATTATGTCAATTGGGATTGACGTATAGTCATTTTTTAACTCCTCTCTGTCTTCGTATTCTTTAGATTTGACTTGGGCACATATAACCCTACTTGTTTTTGAGCCCTAAGGCAAAACAAAACCCTTCTCTGATATTATTCCTTGTAATTTCACATCATTCTGACCAGTGGTGTTATTTCTACTGTGGTTTGAAAGTTTAACTTTAATAATAATCACCCTCTACATAGAACGCAGGTATGTGCCATAGTGTTTTTATTTGTTTTTTATCGTTATTGTGCTCATTAAACATTTATTTATGATTTACCCACTGAATTATTGATATTTCTGTATTATCAGAGTTTTTTTGTAATTCGAGATCGAATTACTGGGGCTCTACTGAAAATATATTGTGCAGAGAAGAGAGAGTTTAAAATACAATAAAAGTTATTAATCTACAATGAAAAAAGGAGTAGTAATTAGTCCATTGTCACTAATGTTGCATCAGACTTACGAAAATAAGAGTTAACACAAATCAGAGAGGTTTTTAAAATACTAAATATAATTTTCTAAGATAGAGGAAAGCAGAGATTAATAAAACAGGCAAAGGTGGCAGACTGGATGGGTCTTCTGTATAGTTTGCACTTACGGCAGATGCCAACAGAAAACATGTTGTAATTATAGTAATTCTTAATAATTACGGTATTGCATCTACTTTAAAAAAATGGAGTAATTTGCTTGAATTGTAACCTAACCATAATTTTTCATTCATATCATTACATTTGGCAAAGCATTGAATAATAAAAGATATTTTTAAAAAATTGTCCAAAATTTCAATTTCTTATATTTTTATTGTTAATTTCATTATAATAATGTAATCTGTTTTTGTTGAAGACACCTAAATTCTTTTCGCTATAAATTTTCAACAGTTTATTTTTATAAATTTTTGTAATGAATTATTACAGTACGCTCTTGGTGGCAGAGTTGTTTTACACAAGAAAAAATGGCCTCCATTTTACACCAATCTACCCTTCTGGGATACAGTTATGAAGAAAATGGAGAAAGTTCGAAACCATGACAAGGTAGGGCATATACACAGAGTTATATAATTTACATCTGGTCCATTGTTAAACTTTGTTTGTAATTAACATGAAAGAAAATTACATTATGAATATTGTATGCATTTGCATGAAAAAGACTAGTACCCATTACATGAATATAGGTAGCAAATTGTTGCTATTAATACTCTGACTTGAAAGAAATAAAACTTCCTGGCAGATTAAAATTGTATGCCAGACTGAGGCTCGAACTCAGGACTGCTGCCTTCCATGTGCAAGTGCTCTACCGACTGAGCTTGCCAAGCACAACTCATGACCCGTCCTCACAGCTTCAATTCTGCCAGTAGCTTGTCTCCTATCTTCCAAGCTATGAAGATGCAGACCTTGCAGAACTAGAACTCCTGGAAGAAAAGATATTGCGGAGACATGTCTTAGCCACAGCCTTGTGTATGGTTCCACAATTACGTTTTCACTCTGGAGTGAAGTGAAAATGTCATTCTGGAAAATCCCCCAGACTGTGGCTTAGCTATGTCTCTGCAATATCCTTTCTTTCAGGAGTGCTAGTTCTGCAAGGTCTGCAGGAGAGTTTCTTTGAAGTTTGGAAGATATGGGACAAGCTACTGGCAGAATTGAAGCTGGGAAGACGAGTGGTGAGTCATGCTTGGGTAGCTCAGTTGGTAGAGCACTTGCCTACAAAAGGCAAAGGTCCTGAGTCTTGATCTGGTACACAGTTTGAATCTGCCAGGAAGTTACATATCAGTGCGCACTCTGCTGCAAAGAGAAAATGTAGTTCTTGAAAGAAATAGTTTTGTCTGCAATATTAAAGTGACTAGGTCAGCTATTAAAATTTATAGTGTTTTGTTTAATGTAGTAATTTGTCCCTAATTTTACAATACAGTGTCACTGCATTAACTGTGAAAACATAGTTTGTCTTCATGGTTTTTTGTAAAGTGAGTTGATTACCAAGTTTTTATGACTCTATGACCATTATTTTTTCTACAGTAAAATAACACATTGGCACCCACACAGTTAAACGATCCTTCGATTTGCTTATCATTCAGCTTGCTTTCAGATCAAGGCTTGTGTACTTCAATATTGTTTTATCTTTGATGTCTGTATGCTCCAGTATTGCAGTATATTTGTTGCAGTTTTAGGAGACACGCAGGCGGCAGGGTAACACCAGTTTCACAATAATTCTGCAAATCTGCTATCATGTGCAATTGGCTTGTGTTAGTGTTTGATATGGCCTCTCACAAGATTTTATGCACGAGTTTTGTAGATTTATAAAAACGCACCATTCTTAGTACGATTTATTATAATTATTGTTGTAATTAAATGTCACATAATGATTTTTTGTATAAGAGTGCTCTCTCTGAAGTGAGTTGTTTTTGTCAGTAATTTAAAAATTAAGCATGAAACATGCTTGTATTATAAATTGCAGTATGCCGTTTCAAGATGACCACTCATTGAAAATTTATCACAAAAATGTCACCATTATAAAATGTCAGTTAATAATGTATCAATGATAAAAGCCTTCAAGAGATACTGTGATAACCAAGACAGGAAATTAAAACCACAGGACATAGTGCAGGCGTAATGGATAGTGTCGTGGTTTATGGGGTTGAAGGATGTAAGTTCACGTCCTGCTGCATACATGTATTTATTTTCATCTTAGTGTTGTTAACACTTTCTGGGGTTTTCTTATGAATGTGGTACAAGGGTATTCTGCAACGTTTGATGTTATTTACGTTTCTGTCTGATTAGAGAACAAAGGATGAAATAAATATTTGGCAATTTTAGAGTCTTTGGGTAGGCACAAAACTGAGAGTACAGTTTTAAATCCTGTGACTGAAACGAACAGAAATTAACTTCATATTCTTTCTTCTCAGAAACATTTGGCTCCTTATTACTGAATATGTGGTGTAGTTATACAGGAACCTCAGAGGACAGCTTAAATTGCTGCAAGTGAGACAGGGAGCAGTGACATTCATATTCTTCCTTGTCACAAAGTCAGTAGCAGTACTGCTGTTGTTGATACTGTGCATGACATCAGAATGTTGTCACTTTTGCAGAAAGTGTTTTAAAATGAGTGTGACCCCACATGGAACTTAATCTATGCGTAAACAATGTAAAAAAAGTCTTATATGTCAGTTTGTCTTTTTTCGAAATAGCACTTCAAGTTAAGTAATTGTTGCAGTTTAGAAAGAGTGACTATGACAGTTTTGAGTGAATTGTGCATATATTATCTATAATTATGCCCTACTAACAATGGAGGAAATGAAAGTTTGCTAGGAATTGTTTACTAAAGGAAATACAACCCAGGATAGATCTGGAGTTGCTCTTGATGTGTGTGTGTCTAGGAATAATGTATTCTAATTTTCTGTTGCAGTCTCATAATTCATGCGAACAAGGTACTGATGGGTTTATACTACTGATTGATATGGTTTTTTCTGGTGCAAAAGTAACTCAGTTTTACAATGTAGTGAACGTGGTGTGGGTGGCAAAGTGTAAATTATAGAAAATGTAAGTACCAGGGGGCATATCATTTATATAAATAAGGAACAGGAGCGGCCACAACACTGATCCCTGGGGCACCCCCCACTTGACAGTACCCCACTCAGATCCCACATCACAGCCGTTATCAACAGTGTGAATAATGACCTTTTGCTGCCTGTTGCTAAAGTAAGAGGTGAACCAATTGTGAGCTACTCCCCTTATTCCGTAATGGTCCAACTTCTGGAGCAATATTGTGAGATCAACACAGTCAGATGCCTTAGTTAAATCAAAGAATACGCCAAGCGTTCGAAACTTTTTGTTTAGACCATCCAGTACCTCACAGAGAAAAGAGAATATAGCATTTTCAGTTATCACGCGACTTCTAAAGCCGAACTGTATGTACATTTGATAGCAAATCGTGCGACATAAAATGATCAATTAATCTTACATACACAGCCTTTTTGATAACTTTTGCAAACACTGATGGCATAGAACAGGTCTAAAATTATCTACATTATCCCTTTCTCCCTTTTTATAAAACGGCTTTACTACTGAGTACTTTAATTGCTCAGGAAACTGACCATTCCTAAAGGAAAAATTACAAATATGGCTAAATACAGGTCTAACATGTGCAGCACAGTACTTTAATATTCTGCTAGACACTCCATCATAACCATGAGAGTCCTTAGTCTTCAGTGATTTAATTATTGACTCAATCTCCCTCTTGTCTGTATCACAGAGGAGTATTTCAGACATCAATCTCGGAAAGGCAATTGCTAAGACATTTATATGATTTCCTGTAGAAACTAAATTTTTATTTAATTCACCAGCACTGCTCAGAAAATGATGGTTAAATACTGTACATATATCTGATTTATCAGTAACAGAAATATTATTACTGTGAACCGACTTTATATCATCGACCTTGTGCTGGATGGTGCTTTGTGGTGCTAAAATGATTTAGATGGTAACATATGATGCTGTTCTGTATTGTAATGATGGGAATGAAGGAAAAGTGAAGGTATTAGAACTTTTAGAGATGAATTATTACAAAAGCTTGAGAGTCCTGGACAAGAAACAGATTGATTGGACTGTGCACATTGATAAAAACATCAAAAATTTACAGGCAGTTGACAGAATCATGGGAGAGAGGAAGATAAGGTGAGGAAGAACTGATTATAGTGCAGGAAGATTTTTAACATTCATAAAGTTGATGTTTTTCCAAGGAAAATTGTAAAATTTAACAAAAATAAATGTTAAACCTTTTTTTTCACAAACTTTAGTTTTTAGGTTTTAGGAACATATAGCTCCATGATGATTCAAGCTAGAACCTTCAATTTTCTCAGCTTGTTTACATAGATAACCTGCTTAAAATGGAGTACAAAGAAGTAGATAGGGGATTGTTTTAAAGTGTGTTACTGTTCAAACTGAACAAAGACCCAGCGCCCAGTGGAGTACCTCTCAGATTGTATACTGAATTTGTGATTGACGTAGTCCCTCTTCTAAGTATAATCTAGTGTAGATCCCTTGAACAAAATACCTCGCCCAATTCTTGGAAAAAAGCACAGGTCACACTCATCTACAAGAAGGGTAGTAGAAGTGATCCACAAAACTGCTGTCCAATATCCTTGACATCAGTTTGTTGTAGAATCTTAAAACATATTTTGAACTCAAGCATAATGAGTTACCTGGAACAGAATGACCTCAATGCCAGCCAGACACTGAAAACAGCGATTGTGTGAAACTCAACTGTCACTTTTCTCACGTGACATACTGAAAGCTTTGCATCAAAGCAATCAGATAAATGCAGTATTTCTTGATTTACAAAAAGCATTAGACTGAGTATCATGGCTACACTTATTGTCAAAAGTATGATCATATGGGGTATCAAGTGAAATTTGTGATTGGATTGAGGACTTTTGGCAGGGTGGATGCAGAATGTTATCTAGGATGGAGAGTCATCATCAGGCGTAGAAATAACTTCAGGTGTTCTCCAGGGAAGTGTATCAGGACACTTGCTGTTCATGTTGTATATTGATGACCTTGCAGACAATACTAATAGTAATACCAGGCTTTTTGCAGATGATGCGTTTATCTATAATGAAGTACTACCTGAAAGAAGCTGCATAAATATTCAGTCAGATCTTTCAGAGTGGTGCAAAGATTGGCAACTTGCTCTAAATGATCAGAAATGTAAAACTGTGCACTTCACAAAATGAAAAAAAGTAGTGTCCTATGATTATAATATCAATGAGTCACTGTTGATATTGGCCAGCTCATACAAATGCCTGGGTGTAACACTTTGTAGGGATATGAAATGGCAAACGAATCTGCTCCAGTCCGGAATCCCTGAACCATTACACCAACAACCTGAAAACAGCTTTCGCATCCCGCAACTACCCTCCCGACCTGGTACAGAAGCAAATAACCAGAGCCACTTCCTCATCCCCTCAAACCCAGAACCTCCCACAGAAGAACCACAAAAGTGCCCCACTTGTGACAGGATTCTTTCCGGGACTGGATCAGACTCTGAATGTGGCTCTCCAGCAGGGATACGACTTCCTCAAATCCTGCCTTGAAATGAGATCCATCCTTCATGAAATCCTCTCCACTCCACCAAGAGTGTCTTTCCGCCGTCCACCTAACCTTCGTAACCTCTTAGTTCATCCCTATGAAATCCCCAAACCACCTTCCCTACCCTCTGGCTCCTACCCTTGTAACCGCCCCCGGTGTAAAACCTGTCCAATCCACCCTCCCACCACCACCTACTCCAGTCCTGTAACCCGGAAGGTGTACACGATCAAAGGCAGAGCCACATGTGAAAGCACCCACGTGATTTACCAACTGACCTGCCTACACTGTGAAGCTTTCTATGTGGGAATGACCAGCAACAAACTGTCCATTTGCGTGAATGGACACAGGCAGACAGTGTTTGTTGGTAATGAGGATCACCCTGTGGCTAAACATGCCTTGGTGCATGGCCAGCACATCTTGGCACAGTGTTACACCGTCCGGGTTATCTGGATACTTCCCACTAACACCAACCTGTCAGAACTCCGGAGATGGGAACTTGCCCTTCAGTATATCCTCTCTTCTCGTTATCCGCCAGGCCTCAACCTAATTTCAAGTTGCCGCCGCTCATACCTCGCCTGTCTTTCAACAACATCTTTGCCTCTGTACTTCCGCCTCAACTGACATCTCTGCCCAAACTCTTTGCCTTTACAAATGTCTGCTTGTGTCTGTGTATGTGCGGATGGATATGTGTGTGCACGCGAGTATATACCTGTCCTTTTTTCCCCCTAAGGTAAGTCTTTCCGCTCCCGGGATTGGAAAGACTCCTTACCCTCGCCCTTAAAACCCACATCCTTTCGTCTTTCCCTCTCCTTCCCTCTTTCCTGATGAAGCAACCGTTGGTTGCGAAAGCTTGAATTTTGTGTGTATGTTTGTGTTTGTTTGTGTGTCTATCGACCTGCCAGCACTTTCGTTTGGTAAGTCACAACCATCTACCTGATGTGATTCACCTGACCAGGTGACACACTTCCATTGATCCACGGTCCAATCTTGATCATCCCATGTCCACTGCACTTTTATGGAAGAAGCATTCCGTAAAATCAAAATATATTTTTTCAGTACTTTCTCAGTTTTTCATATTTATGTCTTGCAGGTTGATGACCTGCTAATTCAGTAGTTGATTCTCCTGTGGACCACTTTTGGTTTTCATTTCAAAAACCTTTGGCAGCTGTGGAACTACAATAAAAATATAAACAGAAATTCAGTGGTCACCTGATAATTCAGACAGTTAGGCATCAAAACACATAGACTTTTAAAAAATAGAGACTAGCCCAGATCAAAATTTCAGTTCAGTCTGACATGGTCGGTGTTTGACGCAACATGAATGCTATTGAAACTTCCTGGCAGATTAAAACTGTGTGGCCCGACCGAGACTCGAACTCGGGACCTTTGCCTTTCGCGGGCAAGTGCTCTACCATCTGAGCTACCGAAGCATGACTCACGCCCGGGACTCACAGCTTTACTTCTGCCAGTACCTCGTCTCCTACCTTCCAAACTTTACAGAAGCTCTCCTGCGAACCTGCAGAACTAGCACTCCTGAAAGAAAGGATACTGCGGAGACATGGCTTAGCCACAGCCTGGGGGATGTTTCCAGAATGAGATTTTCACTCTGCAGCGGAGTGTGCGCTGATATGAAACTTCCTGGCAGATTAAAACTGTGTGGTCCGACCGAGACTCGAACTCGGGACCTTTGCCTTTCGCGGGCAAGTGCTCTACCATCTGAGCTACTGAAGCACGACTCACGCCCGGGACTCACAGCTTTACTTCTGCCAGTACCTCGTCTCCTACCTTCCAAACTTTACAGAAGCTTTCCTGCGAACCTGCAGAACTAGCACTCCTGAAAGAAAGGATACTGCGGAGACATGGCTTAGCCACAGCCTGGGGGATGTTTCCAGAATGAGATTTTCACTCTGCAGCAGAGTGTGCGCTGATATGAAACTTCCTGGCAGATTAAAACTGTGTGGCCCGACCGAGACTCAAACTCGGGACCTTTGCCTTTCGCGGGCAAGTGCTCTACCATCTGAGCTACCGAAGCAAGACTCACGCCCGGGACTCACAGCTTTACTTCTGCCAGTACCTCGTCTCCTACCTTCCAAACTTTCTGCAGGTTCGCAGGAGAGCTTCTGTAAAGTTTGGAAGGTAGGAGACGAGGTACTGGCAGAAGTAAAGCTGTGAGTCCCGGGCGTGAGTCGTGCTTCGGTAGCTCAGATGGTAGAGCACTTGCCCGCGAAAGGCAAAGGTCCCGAGTTCGAGTCTTGGTCGGGCCACACAGTTTTAATCTGCCAGGAAGTTTCATATCAGCGCTCACTCCGCTGCAGAGTGAAAATCTCATTCTGGAAATGAATGCTATTGTTTATGGTGCTGTTGATGTTTAAGTTAGCAAGGAGCAGAGGTAACAGTTGGTAGGCCAATCTTATGTTCTGGAGCAGAAGTACAGGGCATGACAAAAATTAGAAGCAAATCATAATGTTATAAATCCCACAGTTTGAACTTAAATCAAATGGAAATAGAAAAATTTCTCTTCTTTCTTAAGAAAAAAGTAGATATAAATTAACTTTTTCCAGTTTTACAAATAATTTTATTTCATTGATGACTGGTACCGGTGACACAGTTTCAACTGGTGTATTATTTAGCAAAGAGACACATTTCCATATCCATTGATGAGCCAAAACATTTTGATTAGGTGTTTAACAATGAGATAGAAATGGAAATGAGTGTTTGGCATCATTGGCCAGGAGGCCCCTTGCAGGGCAGGTCCGGCCGCCGTGGTGCAGGTCTTATTACATTCGACGCCACATTGGGTGACCTGCGTGCCGGATGGGGATAAAATGATGATGAAGACAACACAACACCCAGTCCCTGAGCAGAGAAAATCTCTGACCCAGCCAGGAATCGAACCTGTGCCCGTAGGATGGCAGTCAGTCACGCTGACCACTCAGCTATCGGGGCGTACGTGGTCCACCTTTTGTGTGCAGTACAATGATGATTGTGCATGGCATCAATTCAACACCACAGGTCCACATTTGTGTTGTGGTGTATGTTTTGAGCAGCCATTTGCCAGTATGACAGTGGATACGTACACAACCATCTACCTGATGTGATTCACCTGACCAGGTGACACACTTCCATTGATCCACGGTCCAATCTCGATCATCCCATGTCCACTGCAATTGTAATTGATGACGACATTGGTCAATGTGGAAACATGTAAGGATCATAAGCTCTAGAGCCCCATTTTTAAAATTTGCTCTGAACTAATTGTGCCTGCACCAGCATTGTATTATGTCAACAGATTGCTGCCTATCCTGTTTTACATAGTAGGTAAATCTCTGACACCCATGCTGTTGGATGAGGTGGTGTAAGTCCAACACCTTGTTGCCTCTAACCACTTTCAGTAGATGCTCACAACAGCAGCAAGCAAGAAACTGACCAGCTTTGCCATTTCTGGAGTGCTTGTTCTCAGGCGCTGAGCCGTAACAGTCTGTCCTTTGTCAAAGTTGTCTGTGTCAGAGGATTTTCCCATTTGTGGCCCATATCATTGCTAGAATGATTCCCCATTCACCTCTGCTCTGCTTACATACTCTCTTACCTCATTGCATGTCCCCCAGTGCTAACAGGTGGCACTGAATTTCACAGTGATAACAGATTGCCATCTATTCTTTGGCAAAAGTGGCTTTGTAAAATCACAAAACTTACTGTGTAAGGTGGCAAGTGAATGCCATGAACTTCATTAATGGCCATGCAACTGATTTATTCGCAATAACTAGGGACCTGAAAAATTAGCATTTGTGATAAATGCGAATGTAGATGTGAATTATGCGTCAAAATGTAAAAAAAAAAAAAAAAAAATGAGGTTACCTAGTAAATGCTATTTCATAGCGAATTGTATCCAATGAACTATTTTAACAGAGATAGTTTGAAATAGCTTTATATTCTGAATTAATTGTCAACAATGTAACCAATTTTTGGTTACTGGTATTGCACATCACCTGACGAAGGCCAATTTGGAAACATTACAGTGTGTGTAAAAATATGTACATAAATTAAATAATGCAGGAACACAGTGACCACAGTGACAGATCAGTGCCCTTAATGTTGTAATGCCACACCAGTTGTGAGTGAGTGAATGGTCTAATAAAAGGTTCATGCTGCTTAATGCTACGTAGGACTCAGATGTGGGACCTAACATTTTATAACAAAGAAGTGCATTAAGTTCCTCTGCAAGATAAAGTGCAAAATTTGGTGTTGCATGGATATTCGAACTATTGCTGCATCTCATACTGGTAGAGGTAATTCCTGAACTATCTTGTTTAACACTGCCACCCTCAGCATGCAGTTGGACAGTAGCCGTTACCAAACGCTTTGTGTTGTTTGTTGCTCATATTTTTATTTTCTTATTTTGAAATGAGGTTGGCCCATCACAGATTTCAATTACAACCCTCACAACACCAAAAGGGATTGACAATCCCAGTGACCATGTGTCAGTTATGCTTTCGCAGAAACACAGAACAGATTTGTATGCTGGCTGACCTCTGATAGGGAGATGGTGCTTGTTACCCGACACTGTATCTCTCCGCCTCTGGTGGTCATTAAAATTAGCTTACACATGTAGCGAACTGCCACTTTGTAGAGTCCATGTTTTTGCACTACAGTGACCAGAAAACGAAATCCGTCAACTATTTCAGCCATGCCATAGGTCTTCCACTACGATGCGAATAGAACTATCTTGGATTCTACATGCTGCACGTCTTGTCGGTTCTATAAATACCCATGAAAGGCTGAAATCAATATTCTGCAGATTTTGTAATTGAATTGGGGAACTGAGTGTGTAAAGACAAATAATATCAAGAAACACATTAAATCGTAGAAACGTTCTCTTAACTGGGGAAATGAGGGAGTGGTTCTGCTGCTTCTCATCAGAAATGATTTGTTGAAAACTTAAACAGTCAGGAGAACGAAACAAGAAAAGACATTTTCAGAAAATACTATTAAAGCTTTTGCAAAAACATACATTCCACTCAAAAGCTCCACCACCCTACTTTTTTGCTAATTATATTCAAAGCACTTAAGTTTTGTCTTTACGGAAATGAATGTGACATTCTTTAAAATTTGTGTGTCTAATTATTTAAAAAATAATATATCTAAAAACAAAGATGATGTGACTTACCAAACGAAAGCGCTAGCATGTCGATGGACGCACAAACAAACACAAACATACACACAAAATTCAAGCTTTCGCAACAAACTGTTGCCTCATCAGGAAAGAGGGAAGGAGAGGGAAAGACGAAAGGATGTGGGTTTTAAGGGAGAGGGTAAGGAGTCATTCCAATCCCAGGAGCGGAAAGACTTACCGTAGGGGGGCAAAAGGACGGGTATACACTCGCGCGCGCGCACACACACATATCCATCCACACATATACAGACACAAGCAGACATATTTAAAGACAAAGAGTTTGGGCAGAGATGTCAGTCGAGGCGGAAGTGCAGAGGCAAAGATGTTGAATGACAGGTGAGGTATGAGTGGCGGCAACTTGAACCACTCCTCTCTATTATATTTAAAAAATAAGATGCATAATTATTACTCATAGACAATAATAATAATAATAATAATAATAATAATAATGAAACTTTCTGTAACTTGGATTCCACATTGCAATTTGACACTACATAACTAAATTGCTTTTTGAGAACTGAAGATGGCCTGATTCTGGCATGAAATCAATTGTCTTCAGTTAACATAAGGCAGTGCATGTGCGCATTGAGAAATAAACTCTTTGACTGTTCACACATAATGTATTACACCTGTGAGTAGCATTGACTCCGGACTAGGTGCAAAGCGTATTTTATTGGCCTTTGGATTGCAAACACATCTTATCGCTGTTATGTTTACTCTTCATTTTTTATGTTCGACAGTTTCATGTGTTCTCAACTTCTTGAAAAGTCTCATTTATCTAACTGTGTAAAATAAAATAGTTAATGTGACTATTGGTGATTCATTGACTCAGTATTATTGAATAATGGAATACAATTACAAATTGGTGATTCCTGGAATTCTGAAGAGCTCTCAGAAAACGTGCAGAAAACAGTGGCTCCATATCAAAAAACCAGACGATTTCGATCAACGATGCTGCTGTTACAGCTGCAAGAAGATCTACAAAGGCAAATAAATGACTTTCAAAACTCAAATCGAAACACGAAAAACATAGTTATTGCCACAAATAGCAAGATGGGCTGAAAATACAATGAGCATCTTAATCAACGAGTGTAATACAGTTTCTCACACAAAAATGGAAGTGGAGATACCTCAGTTTCTTCTGCAAAAAACCAGAGTTGCGGTAAGTGATGGTAGACTTGGCATTTATGCAAAAGAACATCATCAGTGACCGCTTGAAGTTTATTGCAGCAGACAACAGTTTAGATGCCCAGGTAATAGCAGTGTCCTCGGATATTATATTGAAGCCACCCTTAGATCAATAGTATACAAGATTTGGCTGTAAAATAACAGGACTGGAGCTGTCACAGAGGAAGTACACGTGCATCAAAGACGAACGACCAATAGCTGTGACGCTTGAAGCCTTCTCAGTTGAATGTGGCATCTGTGGTATCAGAAAAATGACAAGTGTAATTGTCTTGAAGTTTCACCTGAAATTCGGAATAACAGCTACTGAAACCTACCTTTTGCTGAAAGAAGTGTATGGTGAAGATTGTTTATCACGTATGCAAGTTTTTGAGTGGTTGAAGCATTTCCCGGACGGCTGAGAAGAAACTGAAGGTGACTCACATCCAGGGTGCCCTTCAACATCAAAAGAGGATAAAAATGTTGAAAAATAGGTGATTTGATTGGATCAACCTGCAGTTGAATATTCAGTCAATTGATGAAACTGTAGGAATTGACATAGAACGTGTAAGGAAAATTTTACACAGTTAATTTAACCTGAGAAAAAAGTGTGTGAAACTGGTGGCGAAAATTCTCATGATCAAACCGAAAGAAGCTCGTGGAAACATTTGTACTGACAATTTGAGTAATATTGAAAATGATCCTAATTTCTTGGAAAGAGCGGTAACATATGACGAATCTTTGTTTTTCGCTTATGATCCAGGAATTGAGTGCCTGTCCATGCATTGGAGGGGCCCAACTTCACTAAGAGCAAAAAAAGCTTGAATGAGCAAATCAAAGCAATGATGATTTTTCCCCCTCTCTAGGGAACTGTGTATCTTCACTGGATTCCTGAATTTCAGACTGTTAATAAATATTATTACCTTGCGATTCTTGCTCAACTCCATGATAAAATAAGAAAAATATGCCCAAACCATGGACAAATAATTCAAGGGTTCTGCATCAAGACAACATACCAGCTCATATCACATTGCCTGTTAAGATGTTTCTGGTGAAGTATAGCATCCCGGTGTTCACCACCCACCTTATTCGCCTGACCTAGCAACATGTGACTTTTATCTATTCCCCCGGGTATAATCTGCTTTAAAAGGAACAAGATTTCAGTACATTGAAGCAGTGAAAGTAAAAGCAGCACATGTCATCAAGGAGTTCACACAGGAAGACATCGAGCGCTGTTTCCTTTAATATAAAATTCACAAGGCACATTGTAGGGATAGAGGAGGAGAGTACATTGACAGTGACAATAACTAAATATGTGTGTTTTTGAAATGAATTCTTTTACATCAGTACAATCCCATTATTTTTTTATAGCCACATCTCGTCTCCATTTGAGGAAAATGCCAGTCAACCGAATACGCAAATCATTAGAGAAACGCATGCAGCAGGTATTACAGAGTGAGCATATCGGTGAGAGAAAGTCATTGGAGTTTTGACATCATGTGAGGAGCATCTTTGGAGAAGACACAATATCTAACATGACATTATGTCATGCACGGGTGAGACAGATACCATTACCAGTGAAAACAACCATGGTGGCATATCCGAGATGCAACATCACCTATGTACTTGCATTGGCAGACAAAGTGTATGCCTTGATAGGTCAAGCAATCTCTTCATTAGTGACGTGGGTAGCCAAGACATCAGCTTAGAGAGAAGGCATTTGCTATTGTAGGATGTAAGGTCCAGCAGTTATGCAAAACACCATTTTTTCCAAGTTCCCAAACATGTTTTAGCACCACTCTGACATCATCAGCGCGTTTCCATTTATTTAATGTGTAATGTGAACATTTTTACTAAATGATTACAAAATTATGTGAATATTTAGTTCAAACAATAATTCATTTCTTTTTCTTAATAACTTTACACTTGGTGTGCATGATTTTTCAGGACCACTTGTGTATTATTTATTACAGGTAGCTTGTCAACTGCAACCAAACAATGTTGATGAGAAATTTTGTTGGGAGTTAACCTACCATCTAAATGTAATTTAGTTTGTCACAATATTTTGTGCCTATATACGTTTTTATTTAAGTTTTCGTGTGGCAAGCCCTTTTATTCTCAGCATCATGTTGAGGTGTCGCGATGCACACATAAATATAACACCTATTTTCACAAATAAGGTTGTAATAGCACTTTGCCCTTCACCAAAACACAGTGTAATTGTGGTTGTTGTGTATCCCACCTCACTCAGTGTTCATTTGTTCAATAGTGAGTTTGGCGCCAAATTTGAATTTGTTTACATTTTATCTTTGTGTGTGTGTGTGTGTGTGTGTGTGTGTGTGTGTGTGTGTGGACTTTATCTGTTTGTGTTGTCTTTTTTGTAAGGTTCCTTTAAGGTGATAAATAGTGTGCCCTTGCAGAGTGTAGTGTATTCATTTATGACCTGTTTTCCTTCTGCTATTGCCTTCTGTATGTGGAAGTTTTCCTCATTGGTCAGTTTGCTGTATAGGCTGAGGCTGGGTTTTAGTATTCTTAAGTTTGTTTCTATTGTAGTTGGATGGTGATTGTAGGCTATAAGATGGTCAGCAAATATGCTATGGGAGCTGTTGCTTTTTAAAGCTCTGAGATGTTCTGATTATCTGGTTTTGAAATTTCTGCATGTTTGTCCTGTGTACACTGACTGGCAAGTGTTGCATGTGAGTTCATATATTCCTGATCTGTTAAATTTATCCGTGGGTGTTTCTTGTGTTCTGATCTTTTTCCGTGTTGTATTCTCTGTCCTGTATCCTATTTGGAGTCCCTGTTTCTTTAATATGTTGCCTATTCTTTGAACAATCTTTTTATTATAGGTGAGTATGTGCCATTTCACTGTGTGTGTGTGTTCATTTTTGTACTGTTTACATATTTTTTGATTTAACTTGTCTACCATATGCGTATCATAACCATTTTCTACTGCTATTTGTTTTATTGTGTTTAATTCTTGTGTGTACTTCTGTTTGTTCATGGGTGTTCTGTTTAATCTATCGAACATGAATCAGAATATAAAGGGCTTGCCACACGAAAACATAAGTAAAAACGAATATAGGTGCGAAATATCATGACAAACTAAATTACATTTAGATGATAGGTAAACTCCCAACAAAATTTCTCAACATCGTTTGGTTGCAGATACCTGTAATAAATAATACACAAGTGGTCCTGAAAAATCGTGCACACCAAGTGTAAAGGTATTAACAAAAAGAAATGAATTATTGTTTGAAATAATATCCACATAATTTTGTAACCATTTAGTAAAAATGTTCACATTACAGGTTAAATAAAACGGAAACCCACTGATGATGACACAATGGTGCTGAAACATGTTTGGGAACTTGGAAAAAATGGTGTTTTGCATGACTGGCAGACCTTACATTCTAAAATTTTAACTGCAAACATGGTAAACTCAAGGACCTGCAAATTCAAATGATGATGAAGGCAGTTGCTGTTTTGAAGAAGCGGCAAATACACATTAGTGAACACTTTAGATGTTTCACTGCGGTAGCTGTTGCCGGCACTGACAGTTGGCAAGTGGAAACACACAAGACAAGACAAAGAGAATAGGCATCCATCATTCCAAAAGAAGCTAGCAGAACAGACAAATGGTGCAGGGGAAGCTACAAAATCCAGTATATTAACTTTTCATAACTGGGATTCACAGTCATGTAAAATTTTTTGAAAGACATCATGTTTGCTCCAGTGACTGTTAAACTTTTTGTTTCTATTAAATAAAAAGTTTAACAGTCACTGGCGTAAACATGATGTCTTTCAAACAACCCAATATGCTGGTATGACTTGCGTTTTGGTGATTGGGCAAAGATCCACTTCCTCATGTCCGCACCTAAAAGGCATCAACAGCCTGTAGATGTGGCAGGCTGCAAAATTCTGCAGGAGCACCAAGTTACCGGTAAAGGTGCAGTGTTCAAATTTGGCTTGGTAATTAATGACAGCTCCATCATATATGCTGAGAACTGGTCATTTTTACTCATTTTCTTGCTGCTTATAGGTAAGGGAGGAAATAGCAAGGCATGCTACCAGTTGACCAGGATGAGAACTCTTTGGTAGCCACACCTACCCATTTTATGGCATCCTATAATTTGGCTATAACAGTGTATGGTACTTACAAGGTAGAAGTTGACCTGGGTTTCAGCAGGAATGTTGCAATGGAAGTTCATGCTCTCAAAAATGGTCGTACCAATGTTTGGTGTGGACTTTATTACTCAACAAATGGTGGAGATTAATCTCAGAATGGTACAGATTAGATGGATGGTTAAGTCATTACAGAAATACTATAGGCAAATATCATCGCCTCATGATGTAGCTCAGTTGTACAGGATGTTAGATAAGAAGTTGATGGCCAGATAGGTGAAGTGCAGCATATCACATTGCACCATCAGCTGGTCTCTTAATAGCCAATAAAATGAGTGCCTGACCATTTTGCTGCAGCAAAAGCGAAATTTTAAGACGTGCTGCAAGCTGGCAAAACAAACAGATCAGAGAGCTTGCAGTTATCGCCAATGCATTTGCATCCTGAACTGTTATTCAGTTCATAATGTGAAATATTTTACAAATGTACTAGCCAGAGTTATGATCTTCGGCATGTTTTGTCCAATTGCTTGGTACACTTTGTTTCTTCAGCCGTCCACAGTTAACTGCTGCTGGAATGGAAGCAAGTTCCTTTGCATAATATCTGTTGAATCTCACAGGTATTTCATCCTGTCCATATGCCTTCACACTGATTAGTGGTTTTAGTTAATTTTCTGTTCTGCAATCATTTATCATTGTACCCCTTTGACTCTCATTTGATACCTGGAAGGAGAAACTCTATTACGATTTTGGAAGAGTGAATTCAGTATTTCAGCCTTTTTCCCTGTCATCCATTTTGGTGCTACTCACTGTCATCCATTTTCATGCTAATATGGTCAT
Source organism: Schistocerca nitens (assembly GCF_023898315.1). Taxonomy (NCBI): domain Eukaryota; kingdom Metazoa; phylum Arthropoda; class Insecta; order Orthoptera; family Acrididae; genus Schistocerca; species Schistocerca nitens. Next base: position 622,915,026 of record NC_064614.1, on the reverse strand, counting down.
TGAGTGACTGAACATATGACTTCAATCCCTTTAGTGAATTTACGTAATAACAAAACTTCTTAGTAATTTTGGTTGAATCAGTTGGCAAAATATTACTTTCAAATTCATTGAACATTTCCAACATTGCACTTCTTACGCTCATTTTGGCTTCATTCAGCATTTTTTTCTCAACAAGACTTTTGTACCACTTATATTAGTAATGAAGCTCTCTTTGCTTTCTTAGCAACTGAACCACAATGAGTCATATCCATCTTTCACAGTCTTGCTGAGTATGTGCAGGTCTAAAATTTATACTAAAGTGCTTTTGAACTGTAGCCATTTGTGCTTGACATCCTTGTCCCAAGAACTGAATATTTGATGTTGACTGCTCACTTTACAAATTATTTCTTGTCGGTCTTAATGGGATCTTACCAGGGACACTCCAGAAGTGTACTAGTACCAACACCACATTAACATTTGCTCATGCCAGTGCGCAAGGGGAAACCTTCTGTTCTGATAGTAACATGGCTGATCTTTCTCTGATAACTGCAAATGTTTCAGAATTCACTCTCTAGATGGTTCTCTAACTTGTAACTCATTTAGGGGAGTCTTACAGTTCTCCATCTGGTAATGAAGGTCGAGAAATCACAGCCAAGATTCTCACAGAATTGTCTGAGTCTCTACATCTAAGTCAAATTTAAACCTACCTCTTGGCTACAAACAGGATATGGCAGTTGATCCTGTGTATGATCCCACAAATAGTGAGCCATACTTAACCTTGTGTGTGAGGCGTCACCAGCTCAGCCAGCTGCCAAAGGAACTGAGGATGGCTTTCACATCCAGTCAACAAGCATCATACATGGTGATAGAGCTAAAATTACAGCCTTTTGTACCCATTGCTTTTGATAGTCACTGGCAGAACCATTTCAACCTCTCAGATGAGTCGTCCTGGCAGATATGCTGAATGTAAAGTGACCTCCTTACCCTTGCTTGATATTTCATTGGGGATCTTACTTTGGAGCTCCCAGTGATCAACATACACGCTTCCTTTGTTGATGTTATGCTATGTTAGTAGTTCTGAATTTGAATATTATAACTGTTTTTCTTCAGTTAGTTGACTAAAACGAAACACTTAAAATGAGAATTGGATTGTATGGCAGCAACATACAAGTCGTATTAATAATACTTATCTATAATCTATCAATAATATGGGCAAAATCAAACAATAGAAAGTCTAGGATAGCATAACAATAATATATTAATACCCACCATAAAGAAGAGTCAGTGAGTTGCAGACGGGCACAGTGAAGACACTAATAAATATTTAATCTTTTGGACAAGAAGCCATCCTCCATGACAAAGAACACACACACACGACCATATATATGTGTGAATATGTGCGAGTTTCCTTTCGTGGAAGGAGGACTTTTTTACAGAAAGCTTAAATATTTAGCAACATTTTTACACACAAATGACCATATATGTGTGAATATGCGCTTCTTTCCTTTTGTGGAAGGAGGACTTTTTTACAGAAAGCTTAAATATTTAGCAACTTTTTTAATGTGCCAGTCTGTGACTCAATAATATAAGAAAGTTGCACATTGCCTTAAATCATTAATAGACCAAGTTCTTACAGTGGAAGGTGATTTCTGACATTCCAAAGAAAAACTCAACCACACAGTTTGAATTTTCACTTGAATTTTAATGAACTTTTGAAATTTTCTGACTAAAACACAGACACAAGTTGGTCAAAAACTAGTCAAACTGGCACCATGTGCCCAGTTATTTATACAGGGTGACTCAGCTGCCCCTACTACCATCATGTTATGCAGCCTGCAATGTGATAGCTGACCTTAATAAACTACATGCAAGATTTTCATGTTCTCTCGCCTGCTATGCGCAAACTGCTATTCCTACAGAAAAAGTGAACAGGATCATTTTGAAGATAATCTAATGTTGTTAAATTTTGTACTTGGATATGCTTTCACTAGAGGCTGTAGTTTTTGAGTTATGGTTTTCTTGCCGATGCGTGCCTCTGGAATGCGTTCTTGGGTTTTCAAAATGTCATAAATAATAGCTTCGCTCTCAGGTTCACATTTAAAAACATTTTATTGCCGTACATGAATCTCGCCGTTGCTTGTATAGCATATGCATCTAGACTATTACACTGTAGTGCCTGGCAGAAGGCTTAACAAAAGTAACCTTCAAATGCATCCCCACTCCCACACTCAGCCCCTGCTGGTCAGGATTTCTAGTATGTTGTTTATGGCACTCTCTCCTACTGTTGTACAAATATTTGGGACTGCACGAATTATTTCCCACATTTTAACTTTTTTAATCTTCATTGACTGGTCTTATTACACCAATTGCTTAGTCGAGCACTTACAAATTGTAAAATTGATGATTTTGGTAAATTTCACCTAACAGCTTTGTATGCATTTAACTGCATAAAATAAACGATTACATCGTTTTATTCATCAGGCCTGCTGACTGTGCATGTGCTGCTACTGTGCTTGTAAGGATTAATTTTGGATTGAATAGTCAATGTAATTAGTTTTAGCGTAACGTACAAAAGTCATTTTTCGTTCATTACTCTCATGAGGACATTTGAATTAGTAATGTTAACGAAGTATCCAAATATACTGTGGCATAATAGTCCAATCAATAGAGCCAAAGGGGGGTCAAATATCAGGAATAGTTCATATAGTCGAAAAAATTTTCTACAGTGGTAAGAAGTAGTCCCACGAACAATGTACTAGAAATCCTGACCAGTGAGGGATGTGTGTGTGAGATGGAGATGCATTTGAAGGTCACTTTTGTACATTTTTCTTGAATAACTTAAAAACTATTGTCTCCAGCAGCACAAAATTTAACCACATTAAATTTCCTATAAAAAAAGTCCTGTTCGTTTCTTCTGTAGGATTAGTGATTTGTGCATAGCGAGTGAGAGAATATGAAAACCATGCTTGTGGTATATGAAGGCCAGGTTGCATAAAATGTCAGTGGTAAGGACAGCTGAATACATCTCTATATTCCAACAATCACCATTTTTAGAAATATTGTTGCATTTGCAATATTTTAAAAAGGTGCAATAACAGAATTTTACTTATTAAAGTTAATTACACTGCAATATGGCGAACTAAGTGAACAATATACATAAACTGATTATTCATAAAAATAAAATATATGGTATTTACGTTTAAGAATAAAAATATTCACGGCTTAAACACTACTCTGACATTATTTCTTAATTATTCGCGTAATTCCTGGTGTCCAATTTTGGTAATATTTGCTTTACATTTTATCATTAAGTAGTGATGACTAGTGTAAAAGACATCGTCACAAATTGTGTGTGAAACAGTAAACACTAGCATTATAAGGAAAAGATAGAATTACCGTAAAGATGACACCTTGAGTTGCAGACAGCAACAACGAAAGGACAGTAACATATTAGCTTTCAGCTAAAGCTGTCTACAGAAAAGGAAAGACACACACATTCATTCACACAAGCAAGCACACCTCACACACACATGACCGCTGTTTCTAGCAGCTCAGGCCAGAATACCATTCCTGCCAAGCTGCTGAAAATAACACTCACATATATGTGAGCTTACTTATGTGAATGAATATCTCTCTCTCTCTCTCTCTCTCTCTCTCTCTCTCTGTGTGTGTGTGTGTGTGTGTGTGTGTGTGTGTGTGTGTGTGTGTGTCCTTTTTCTGAAGAAGGCTGTGGCCGAAGCTAATATATAACTGTCCTTTCATTGAGCCTGTTTGCAACTCAGCGTGCCATCTTTACAATGGGTAGCAGTTTATCTTTTTCTTATATTGTTGATATTCTGACCTCGAGTTTCCATTGTTTAACTTGACATTCAACTTTAATTTTTACATATTTGATGAAAAATTACATAAACTGCAATCAGTAATGACATTTTTTCAAATCACTAATGTATTTAATAAAACAAATATATAAACTCCCATAGTTTCGACCAGTGCAAAGTGTGGACCATGTAGCATCTTAATTACAGTACCAGTTTATTCCTTATAGTGTGTCTCGGTCTGCTACATTACATGGTGCTTGTGTGGATCTGGCAGGAAAATTACCCACTGACCCAGCACACAAAGTGTCCTGTGATAGCTCAGTTGTGTTATCAACACATATGTTAAGCACCTGAAGCTGGGCCTTTGGGTCTCAAAATGCATTAAGCATTTAAACAAAAACTAAAATACTGAAAGTCAATGCTTTTGATTGTATCTAATGAATGTTAATCAGTCATTGCTCCAACAGTAAGCGCTAGGATAAAATTAAGCAAAATTGAAATGCTAGGTCTTTTGATTTGACTTGGGGCCCTCTTACTTGCATACTTATAATAGTTTGGGGCTGGAAGTTAAATTTTCTCCATGTAGCCTACTAGGGACACTATTTTTGTATAAAAATTGCACCATTCTTGGTTTAAATTTTCTTCTCATGTTGGAAACAAGATCAAAAACTTTTATTTACAGTGTCACTCAGCTTTGCAATTTGCATGAAAGAACCAGGAAAAAAATATAAGATCTTTTCACCGCAGTGTAATGGGTTCAAGGCCCCCTTGATACCCTTGTAGAGGAACAGCGATGTTCGTAATACGTGTGAGTGACTTCACTAATGTTAACATTTGCTTTGAGGATAATGTTGTACAATGTATTCCATTTTACTTGAAGGCTCAGTGCAGAACATAAGAAGAGGATTAGGCGGATGTGTGATTTCCAGCCTCTTTGGAGAGGCTGATGAGCTCCTTCATTACATCGGCTGGAATAATGTGGATGAAATTTGATATAGAGATAGCTCATACCCTGAATTAACACGTAGGCTACTTTCAAAAGTGTGTAGTACAAGATATTTATTTATTTATTTGATGGATATAATGTGAAATATGGAATAATACTTGAACTCTAAGCAACACGCATGAAAAAGTCACAGGAGGAAGGCCAATCAAAAAATGCACTGCATAAACACTAATTTCCAGATTGGAAACTGTGTTATGACAGTTTTGCATTTCAAGGCAACAGGGCAGTGAAGATATATCACAAACCCCACATTCTTGGTACAATTAGCTGTAGTTAAATGTCAGTTAAAGGCATATTGGCTGTAACAGCCTTAATAGGCTACTAATGCATCAGATGAAATAGCAGCATGAGAATGTTTCTCGTAGTTAGACACATCCCGTTACCAAACTGAATTCCTATTTGAAATTGATATCGTTACAACATTACTTCCCACTAAAATTTCCTTTCTTACAGTTGTGTCCTTTTACAAGTTGCTAACACCTGGTGTTACCAACATCAGAAAGCCGACAAGTTCCTTAAGTCCTGGTCATCTATGGAATCAACTTGAAGACTCACAATGGTGTTATTTAAATGTTGCATGATAGAGACATCCTTTACATGTAGAACTTCATAGGATTTTATTGAGGCTGGATTATGATATGCAAGCTTATCTGCTGGTAAAAGGCCCGTGCGTGAGGGCAGATGATATTGCCTTATATGCAAGTGTTATATAATTTGCAATGCATTGAACCACAAATTGCTTATTTTCCTTCTCCATTGAGTTAGTAGGCTTATTACCCATTCACACTGAAGTGGCTGGATGGATTTAGATTAACTTTGGAATGTAAACAGCCTAAACCCTGAATTACCACACAGGCTGCCTTTTGTTGCAAAAGAAATAACTGTTCCTGTGGGAAGTCAACATACTACTGTTCCCATAGGCTGGGTGACATGACCGAATAGCCATACATGAAAGTAAACTATCAATTGGCTGCATTACATTTAGCTAGAGATTACTGTTTAACTGTTTCAAGAAATGAAGTAAGTATGTGCATAAATCTATGAAAACAGAAATATTACTGTAGGATACGGCCTTGGAATTACACATACAAATAAAAAAAATGAAAAATTTGTGGGATACAATGTTGTAAGTAACCGAATTGCAGTAACTATTTCAGTTTAAGGTAAGAAACTCTCAGAATCTTTTACAAATGTGAAGGAAAAAAAATGTCTGCAGTATATCGCCAGTTACCTTCATACATCATTCACCTTCATAATCTGATGTTTCTAACTGTGCGGCTACACAGAAAATACAATAATAGGTATTTCAGGTATTGTATTAGTAGCTCGTTATGGCTATTACTGTCAGTATGGCTTAACCCTTTGTTTCTTGACATAAGAATTTACTTTTTAACATTTTCGTTGCAGAATTTATGCTATTGTGGCCTCAAATGACGGTAGGATTTTTTGTAAAATTTTATTTTATTTTTCACAACTTTTTTCTCTCCTGGTACTCAGAAGTACCGTCAGACTCCATGGACAGAATCACAACATGCGCAGAAAAATGCTCCAATTTTTATAAGTTGTACTTTATGCCACATAAATATTAAATATTTTTACATTAGAAAATTAATTAACAGAAATATGATATTTCTGAATTTTTTTAAAATTTCTCATAAATTTATTCTAGAGCAACTTCACAATACATAGTAACTTAGCTATACATTTTTGACAGTATATACATATCACATATTTAGTGATACCTCATGAAATTGTAGGAAACAGTTTTTTTTCTCATTGCAGCACAAATACACTTTACATGTACTACATTGTGAATGTGGTCTCGACTGAATTTTATTTTTCGCACACATTTCGCATCATCCTCTTTTACAACTGAACACTACAGAATGGTTTCCTCTGTTGCCAAGACATACATCCTTTGGAACAGAAAAGTTATCCTTCCTTCTCTTTGGGAGAGTTATTTCATCTTTACCACAGTTTCTCTTTCTGAGATTTGGCACTTGCTGTTCATTCATTAGCCCTAGTGCCACAGCACGCCTGAATTCCAGCAGTGGTAGTGCCCCATGTAGATCACTGAAAATGACGTAAGCATTGACAAAAGCAATTTCTATTGCTCCCCAGAAGAGACGGTGCCACCATTTCTTTGATCGCTTGTCAAGACCATAAGTTGAACGTAATCTGTTCAAAAATGGTTCAAATGGCTCTGAGCACTATGGGACACAACTGCTGAGGTCATAAGTCCCCTAGAACTTAGAACTACTTAAACCTAACTAACCTAAGGACAACACACACATCCATGCCCGAGGCAGGATTCGAACCTGCGACCGTAGCAGTCGCGCGGTTCCAGACTGTAGCACCAGAACTGCTCGGCCACCAGCGGCCGGCATGTAATCTGTCTGCATGATCCACACCACCCATGTTTTTATTGTAATCACATACAATAACTGGACATGTTATAGTCATACTAGTTCCATCTTTCTGTTTTCTTGTCACTACGCTCTGTTCGGTGCCATGGAAGTTTGACGCAAAATACACTACTTTATTTTCCTTCCATTGAAATACTGTTAGGTCTAAAGATGACTCTCTGTGATTTGATTTAGACATTTTTCTTTAGGTAAATTGCCTGGCAAACCTTTCCTGTGTGTTCTAATTGTTCCACAGGCAAATGTACTTAGGGATTCCTGTGTGAGAAAAAGTGGACAGAACAACTAGTGAGAGGTAACGCTTTGTTGCTACAATAAAGTGTCCGCACAACCTGACGGTACTAATAAGTCCGCCTTATATTTTCCACTTTATCTCATTCACATGTAACGTAATGCTTCAAACTATTATAAAAAAACAAAGAAGATAAGTACGTACAATGGAAAACTCAACGGAAGTTTCAATAAATTGCGCACAAATTCAGGCAACACCATGGAAACAAGCACATACAATCTTCTGTTTTCACAGCAGCGCGCGAAAAACAATTTCAAGCTCTGACCGCCAGAGAGGTCTATGTATTGCACAATAACACCCATGAAACAGTAGAGCAGAGTTACTGTTACGTACCGACAGGCTCTCAGATCACGAAACTGCACCACGAGAAAATAATGAGAGTCAAAACTTACTGGTACTTTTAAGTACCGACAGGCAACAAAGGGTTAAACTGACATTTAATTACACCAAATCGTACCAAGGATGTTGAATTTGTGATGAATCTTCAATGAGCTTTTGCCTTGAAATATCATTCCATATAATTATAAATGCAAAAATGTGTGTGTGTGTGTGTGTGTGTGTGTGTGTGTGTGTGTGTGTGTGTGTGTGTTTGTTACTCCTTCATGCAGAAACAGCTGGACGGATTTGGAATGGAATTAGCTTATACTCTGAATTAACAAGTAAACTACTTTTAAAAATATGCAGTACAAGATATTTTTTGATTTGAAAAATATAATGCAAAATGTGGAACAATATTTACTCCTTGACTTTTGAAATGTACCGTATTTTTGAAAATTCTTTTATTGCTTAATATGTCCGACGTAACACGATTCAACATTATGAATACAGTGCTTATACAACCCCCAACGTTTAAACCATACTTCCAAACCACCCCCGTTGCATTTTAGCTGCTGAGTATTATACCTTATAGCTTCCGAGAAGGTTAAGACTGCTGACAATGTTGTCATTTAAAAGCTGTACAACAGAGAGAGACATCACGCCTTTACATGTGAAATGTATTAGGCTTTTAGTGAAGCTGGATTTGATTATGGCATGCGAGCATCTGCTGGTAACAGGTGCACATGTGGGGACAGATGACATTGTTGCACGTGCAACCATTATAAAAGCACCGATCTAGAAATTGCTTATTTTCTTTCTTTATTGAGTTAGTATGTTTGTTGCTCCTTCACACTGAACTGACTGTACAGATTTGGATGAATTTTGGAATGGAGGTCAATTACACCGTGTGTTAACTCATAGGTTACCGTTCATTCGGGGGGGGGGGGGGGGGGGGAGAGGGGAGGAATCACTGTTTCTGTGAGATGGTCAATGTAACTACTGTTCCTGTGGGAAGGGTGATGTGACTAAAAAGTCATCCATGAAAGTTAACTATGATCCCAACAAACTTGTCTTTCTAGTTGAAGAACTTGCAGTTCCCTTTGAAAGTTGCCTTCTCGATCGCCATAAATAAGCATCAAGGGCAAACGTTACTGTACCAGGTATTCATCTGGGCCACCATGTTTTTCACATGAATAGCTCTAAGTTGGCCACTTGGATGTCTCCAAGTTGGCCACTTGGATGTATCAAGTGCCAGAAATCTCTATACATATGCAGAGAAGTAGTCTCGAAATGTTGTTTACAGTGACTTATTACAGTAGATTTCTGGCTCTCCAAACACACAAAGACAATAATGATCTTTTCCACTAGGTATGTTACTCCTTTTTCTGGCAAATTTTTTATTCTTTACTCGATCACGAAAAAGTTTTTTCCTTAAGTAAACGAGTGAGTTGACACACTTGGTTTTCCGGGCCACAAGTGCCTCGTGCCTCAGTACCTCCAAGAGAGAACTTTTGTGATGGTGCATATGCGTGGATGGCAAGTTTCAGCAGTAACATTTTGTTATAAATAACTGTTTAACCACAGGTTATAAAAGCAAAAGTGTGTGTGTGTGTGTGTGTGTGTGTGTGTGTGTGTGTGTGTGTGTGTTTGTTACTCTTTCACGCTTAAACATCTAGACAGAGATGTGGATGAGATTTGGCAAGGAGATAGCTTATACCCTTTATTAACACAGAGCCTACCTTATATAGATCTACCTATTGAAGGAGTGACGAAAACGAACTGTAGCACACAACGCACAAATAACCATATTTTATTCATCTTGTATTTGAGAATGAGAGCACACATTGACTTGCAACAAACTGTACACATAATATCAAACCTTTATGAAACGTTTTCTTGCTGACAACCTCCACAGAATGATGAAAGGAAAAGAAGTTTAATCACTGTTCACGCAGTATAACTGTCACATAAAGCATAATGTTTTAATTTATTACTTCTTTACTATTAACTGTATTCATCACTCATGTTGCAGACAGTATTCACATACACCACTGAATGTACCAGCAAAATTATATCATTGTATGACACACAATTTAGGAGATACGTCGTAAACACTGGGTACATGAAAAACTGCCACATCATGCATAAAGTTTTATTTTATTACGTGGCACATAGTTCAGGAGATATGACATAAATATTGAGCAGGATGGAAATGAAACTGCAGGGTAAAATTAACTATAGATACAAGGGAAATATATGTACATATATGTGTGAAATACATTAAATATGCGTGTACCCAGGCAAAACAATGGGTAAAAAGCTCATCCTAAACCCCTTTTTTTACCCAAACCTGGTACACATGTTAGTAACTACATGGGAAAAAAAAAATACCGTAGGGTTAAGAACCACCAACCACATATTGGCATGAGCATGATAATGTGGAAAAAATGGGGTGGAGGAGATTGACAGATAGAGAGGGGAGATGGACTAGTAGAAGATTGCAATAAATACATACCTGGGCATCTCCTATAAATAACTGTTTGACCATAGGTAACACCGTACATTGGAGTTAGTACAAAATATAAAAAAAGGTCTTATTCCCTGATAATTCATCATTGCATGCCCTGCCCCCACCCCCACCCATCAAAAAGGAATAATTTTTTAATAATCTTTTGCTAACAGCTAGACCAGTTTAGATTCATACACAGCTGCCTTTTCGAAAAGACTACATAATCTCCACGGAAAGCTCAGGGTTATTATGAATCTGATATATTTTAAGAGGTAAACATTCGGAATGTATTTTCTCAACTATTATTTTACACTGTTTGAGATAAGTGCCATGTTATGGATCACAGTAACAGGTTAGATTAGATTAGATTAGATTAATACTAGTTCCATGGATCATGAATACGATATTTCGTAATGATGTGGAACGAGTCGAATTTTCCAATACATGACATAATTAGGTTAATTTAACAACATACTTTAAAGTTAATATAACAACTTTATTTTTTTGTGTTTTTTGTTTTTCTTTATTTTTTATTTTTTTATTTTTTAATATTTTTTCTTCTTTTTTCTTTTTTTTCTTAATTTATATCTAAAAATTCCTCTATAGAGTAGAAGGAGTTGTCATTCAGAAATTCTTTTAATTTCTTCTTAAATACTTGTTGGTTATCTGTCAGACTTTTGATACTATTTGGTAAGTGACCAAAGACTTTAGTGCCAGTATAATTCACCCCCTTTCTGTGCCAAAGTTAGATTTAATCTTGAATAGTGAAGATCATCCTTTCTCCTAGTATTGTAGTTATGCACACTGCTATTACTTTTGAATTGGGTTTGGTTGTTAATAACAAATTTCATAAGAGAGTATATATACCGAGAAGCTACTGTGAATATCCCTAGATCCTTAAATAAATGTCTGCAGGATGATCTTGGGTGGACTCCAGCTATTATTCTGATTACACGCTTTTGTGCAATAAATACTTTATTCCTCAGTGATGAATTACCCCAAAATATGATGCCATATGAAAGCAATGAGTGAAAATAGGTGTAGTAAGCTAATTTACTAAGATGTTTATCACCAAAATTTGCAATGACCCTTATTGCATAAGTAGCTGAACTCAAACGTTTCAGCAGATCATCAATGTGTTTCTTCCAATTTAATCTCTCATCAATGGACACACCTAAAAATTTGGAATATTCTACCTTAGCTATATGCTCCTGATTAAGGTCTATATTTATTAATGGCGTCATACCATTCACTGTACGGAACTGTATGTACTGTGTCTTATCAAAATTCAGTAAGAGTCCGTTTACAAGGAACCACTTAGTAATTTTCTGAAAGACAGTATTGACAATTTCATCAGTTAATTCTTGTTTGTCAGGTGTGATTACTATACTTGTATCATCAGCAAAGAGAACTAACTTTGCCTCTTCATGAATATAGAATGGCAAGTCATTAATATATAATAAGAACAATATAGTTCCCCAGTTTGAGGAATGTGCTGATCTTTGCATGTTATGAGAACTACTTATTTCAACTTTCTGCACTCTTCCAGTTAGGTACGAATTAAACCATTTGTGCACTGTCCCACTCATGCCACAATACTTGAGCTTGTGTAGCAGAATTTCATGATTTACACAATCAAAAGCCTTTGAGAGATCACAAAAAATCCCAATGGGTGGTGTTCGGTTATTCAGATCATTCAAATTTGACTGGTGAAAGCATATATGGCATTTTCTGTTGAAAAACTTTTCTGGAAACAAAACTGACATTTTGTTAGTACTTCATTTTTACAGATATGTGAAGCTACTCTTGAATACATTACTTTCTCAAAAATTTTGGATAAAGCTGTTAGAAGGGAGCTTGGACGGTAATTGTTGACATCAGATCTATCCCCCTTTTTATGCAAAGGTATAACAATAGCATATTTCAGTCTATCAGGGAAAATGCCCTGTTCCAGAGAGCTATTACACAGGTGGCTGAGAATCTTACTTATCTGTTGAGAACAAGCTTTTAGTATTTTGCTGGAAATGCCATCAATTCCATGTGACTTTTTGCTTTTAAGCAAGTTTATTATTTTCCTAATTTCAGAGGGAGAAGTGGGTGAGATTTCAATTGTATCAAATTGCATAGGTATGGCCTCTTCCATTAACAGCCTAGCATCTTCTAATGAACACCTGGATCCTACTATATCCACAACATTTAGAAAATGATTATTAAAAATATTTTCAACTTCTGACTTTTTGTTCGTAAAGTTTTTATTCAATTTGATGGTAATACTGTCTTCCTCTGCTCTTGGTTGACCTGTTTCTCTTTTAATAATATTCCAAATTGTTTTAATTTTATTATCAGAGTTGCTGATTTCAGACATGATACACATACTCCTGGATTTTCTAATAACTTTCCTTAATATAACACAGTAGTTTTTATAATGTTTGATAGTTTCTGGGTCACTACTCTTTCTTGCTGTCAGATACATTTCCCTTTTCCGCTTACAAGATATTTTTATACCCTTAGTAAGCCATGGTTTGTTACAAGGTTTCTTACGAGTATATTTAACTATTTTCTTGGGGAAGCAGTTTTCAAATGCATTTACAAAAATGTCATGAAATAAATTATATTTTAAATTGGCATCAGGTTCACGGTACACCTCATCCCAGTCTAACTGCTGTAGGCTTTCCCTGAAATTTGCAATTGTTAAAGCGTTGACTGAACTTACTACTTTGGAGGACTGTTTAGTATTGCTGAATGGAGCTATGTCATTTATTGTAACTAGCTGTGCACCATGATCAGAAAGACCATTCTCAACAGGCTGAGCATTTATCTGGTTAAACTTATCTTGGTCTATAAAGAAGTTATCTATCAGTGAGCTGCTATCCTTTACCACCCGAGTAGGAAAATCAATAACGGGTGTCAAATTGAAAGAACCGAGTAATACTTCAAGGTCATTTTTCCTATTACCCTCTTTTAGAGAATCTACATTGAAGTCCCCACAAATAATAATTTGCTTCCCCCTGTCTGACAGATAGCACAACAAGGAGTCCAAATTTTTCAGAAATAGATGAAAATTTCCTGATGGGGACCTATATACAGTTACAATTATAAATGTGCCTTTATTTAATTTAAGCTCACAGGCACTTGCTTCTATATGTTTCTCTACACAAAACTTTTTTGTTTCTATACTTTTTGCACAATGACAACTTTTGACATATATGGCAACTCCTCCTTTCTCCATATTTTCTCTCATTACATGTGCAGAGAGCTTATATCCACTTACATTTACCTTATCCATATCAGTAACAATGTGGTGCTCAGACAGGCATAGTATATCTATTTCATTCTCAGCTTCTAAATCTTCTAAACAAACCAGAAGCTCATCTACTTTATTCTTTAAACTCCCAATATTTTGATGAAATATACTTACATTATTTTTAATTTTACTTTTATGAGAACCTTTCCTTATTCTAACATTTGCAGTACTCTCCTGTCTGAGTTTCTCATTGTGCTTAGGCCTAGTTCCTATACCTGTGGTCACATGGTGTTCAGAGAGGCAGATTATGTCAACTGGGTTGGGTGACTTTAATTCATCAATGCAATTACCTAGGACTGTGGGGAACCATTAGCTACTGTGTTGTTTTCCATAGCTATGTTCTCAGGATTTGCCCACTGGAAGTATTTACAGTGGCTTCAGAGTTATATGCAGTGCTGCTAATAAATAAAAACACAGGTTTTCAAATAGTAAGTATATGTTTACATTTTGGGAGCTTGAAAGTATGTGTCAGTGACCACCTATTTATTGTAGATAATTCAAGATAGATGGAAACCTGAAGGGCATATGAAATACGTTCTATCTAATTTGATTATGGATAACACAAATGTTTCTTCAGAGTACCAAAGAGATGAAAACCACTGAGGTTCAGAACTCTAGGGAGAAAGTCACCTCCTACCTAAACCAACACAGCAATGTGCTCCAAAATCCTAGCATTTTCAGTATTCAGTAGTCGGGATGAGGTCACTAGTTCCACTTTAGGGAGTGAATACCTGTGTACCTGCAGGATAGGCAGATGTGATTGACAGGATGATTTGTGGGCAACAGATTCTAAGATAACTGAAAACAATGTAATTTGCTGTGACACTTTTTAAGCACTGATGATAATGCCACTGGCTTGCATAATGGACATATCTTTTCTGAAGTCAGTAGTTATCAACTAAGTTTTTTTTCCAGATTGTGTGTGCTGTCTCTTAAATTTTTAGAATGTTCACATCTGTAATTGATTTTTTTCACTGTTGCTACAACTATTGTCATTAGCACTTATATCAGTGCTGAGTGTAATTGATGGGACTGTTGCAGGTGAGATTGGAAATGCTGAGTGAGTATGGGGAAGTACGCAGCTTTTTGACAGAGAAGTATCCTGAATGTAAACCAATAAGATTCAGCAAATCAGATAAAAATGCAGAAGGAGACAACTAATAAACTAATAAATTATTTTACTATGTAATTGTAAAGAAAATATTAAAGCTAAATACTCAATATACATTGTTTTGATAATTACCTTCCAGTTACAGCAGTGACACATCTGTAACTTGGTTATCTCCAAATAATGTAAAACATCTGTCTGTCTGCAAGTACCACAAAATAATTTGTGAAAATTGTAATACTGAGAAGATCTGTGTCACTGAAGTGAACATTACAGCATAGTTTAGACTCTTGTCAGTGCATATGTGATTAGGATTACAGAAATGTACGTGAAACAGTTTTGAGAATTCAGTATTGTATAATGCCCACACAGACTGCAATCTGAGCCTCTAAACCACAGACAGGCAAGAATCTGGCTTGTGACCTATGCCATGGTACGAGTGCCATAGCTCTCAGCCTGACGGCACATTTTGCCCACAGCCACGGTATGCTGTCTGTGTGAGGAGGGGGCAGAGGGGAAACTGCAAACATTCCACATTTAAATAGCAATGCAGTTGGACTGCGTACAACTGGGTATTAAGTTTCACGTTTCTCAACAACATAGAGCAGAAGCAAAACAAATTTTCATTATTATTTAATTATTTTTGTTGCACTGAAGGTATAATATAATTTTTATCTGGTACAAACTGTCAGTATACAGACAGGTGGTGACAATTTCACAGTTCCATAATAAAAAAATAAAAAAAATTTTAACACACACATGATGATTGAAATATTGTAGCACTTTTGCTGCTTCATTATGGAGACCCGAGGAAAACAGTGTAGATGTCCTGGACAGTTTTACCATAAAAAAATTGTCTTTAAAATGGGAATTACTGTACAGATCAGTTAGTTACATCTACCCATGCACAAGGGCACTTTCAGCTGAAACAGCAAACAGTCTTGAAAACAGATGTAAGATTGGCAGTGCTATTTTAGAAAATTGTCCCTTTAATTCTTTCAAGGCCACAATGAATTCCTTAACCTTCATCAGTTCTTGCCAGTGAGCTTAGAGAACTGTACTGTGTGTGTGTGTGTGTGTGTGTGTGTGTGTGTGTGTGTGTGTGTGTGTGTGTGTGTCAGGATTTATCCCTTCTAAAATGCAATTTTCTTTTTAAATGCATCTCCATCAAATCAGAAATAAATTGTTTCACACCTTGCAATGTCTTAGTGTGGGCAGTGTGCAGTCAAGATGAGGTGCAACAGATAGCTTTGGCTTAAAATGATGTCATACTTTATCCTTCCCATCCAATGATTGATGTCCACGACTTTTAAAGAGGAATTTTCTTTTTTAGTTTATTAGATACTTGTGACCAGCCTTCTGTGTGGAATTTTTGTTTTGTTTTGTACATGTAGCATGTGCTGGGGTGAATGCAGTGTATCTGTGAAACGAGGCAGTGAGCGACAGTATTATGACGCATTGCAGCACTTGTTGCAGTGAGTGATTAGCCCTTCAACTTACGTCCTGCCAAGGAGGTATACTCTGATCCACAGAACGTCCAGGAGTGGAAGACTTGGCTGTTGACATCTGTATATGGTGACAGACAGTCACGCAGCTGTCATCATGGAATCAGCTGATTGCTTACAAGTGTCAATTGAGTTCGCGTGGTAGCAGTTAATGTCACTGACAGACATCTTGTTATTCTTTGCTGCAGTGCGTGCACATTCCATGGATTTTTAGTGTTATATAATATTATTATTCCATTGTTGGCTACTTACTAAACTTCTGCTCATAGCTTCAGTCAACGAATTGTTTTCCTCCTGTGTATTAATTCTATTCTCTCATGTTTCTTGTGATTCATGTAATAATTTGAAAGCACTCTAGTTATGAAAACAAAGTGCATTGAATGTAGGAGCTGCCTAAACACAATTTTTGCAGAATAAGAACATGAAATTAAGCCACAAATGTCGCACACAGTGATACTTGTGACAGTGGTGGCCCCGCCATGGTTTATGGTCAAGGATACGATTTACAAGGCTCAAGAACATAGCATTCAATAACAGTCGCGTGTCGGAGGCAGATGCATCCGCAATCTCGAGATGGCAGTACTTCTACCAATGTTCTGGCCCCTCATCTCCACATTACAGTTTGAGGCAAGTTTCCTTTGTGCCAGTGTGATGTCTGATTCCATCAAGTTTGCTGTTGTAATTAGTCAGTTTGATCATCAATATACTACCGAAGTGCAAGATGATATAACTTCACCACCTGACACAGAAGTTGACCTGAAACTCAAGATGAAATTAATACGGTGACTATCAGAGTGTGACAAGTGCTAACACAGGACGATATTGGGGACAAGAAACTGACACAATACCTCCATTAGTTGAGGAGTAAAGTTGATGCATGCACAGTTCCAGGCGCACCACTTCATATCTTGTGGGGTAATAGATTGGCGGCTCATGTGGAAGCTATCGTGGCCTCACAAATGTATATCTCACTTGACATTGTACCTGATCTGGCTGTCCGTATTCAAGATCCAATTGTGCTAATTTCCTGTTCTAACCCTACAATGGTGTGTAACAGCGCTTAGATGGGAACCAGAACTGACTACAACTGTCTATTGAATAAAGTTTTGGCACTGAACAAACAGATGAATGATAGCATCTGGAGCTATGTCAACACCCTCTGAGTGAGCTGCTCACTGGACAGAACGTTAGAGGACAGTTCCAATGGAGATTGCAGAGTCGCTCTTCATCAAATGCACCCTCCACCAGTAACTTACAGTCGGCGAGCATATGTTGGTATCACCAGCAGTTTGGAGACCAGGCACACAGAGGTAATGTGCTGTGCATGTGCAGCCATAAACTTCAGAAGTACATGCACCAAGTCGTCATTCTTTATGTCTATTTGTAATGGACCACAAGTCGGGGCAAAAGCAAGCCTCAGTCCCAGGTCCAATTCCAAATGCTGCAAGCTGTACATCCAGACAGCAGAGCTGTTAGTGGCAGACAGTCGAAATGTTGTATCCAGGATAGGTACAGGATCTGGTCTCAGCATTCTAGCTTGGGATAAGCTACACAAGTATCATCTGGCCACAACATTTCAACTGTCGGCCACTAACAGCTCTGCTGTCTGGATGTAAAGCTTGCAGCATTTGGAATTGGACCTGGGACTGAGGCATGCTTTGGTATGGAACTTCGTAATTGCAGGTGTGGCAGAGCCTATCATCAGCACTCACCCCTTGGAGCATTACCATCTGATCCCCAATGTCGCCAACACTTGGCTTCTGGACACTGTCATCAGGCTGACCACCACTGGGTTTTGGCATCATGCTGCTGCATTAGATACTGAGGTGACCCAGGCTACAGGAAATGGGTACATCAAGCTGTCTGTTTTCGTGAGGCCTCTGGGAGCTATGCAACAGGTACTTCATGATACCATGCACTACATTAGTACAGCAGTAGGCCATCCAATTTCACGTGGGCCCATATGATTAGCTACTGACTGCTACGCAGTCAGTAAGTCAGAGTTGTACACTACACTAACTGAGGCCATCATGTGCCCCTCTAAAAGGCCATGGTCATCACCTTTGCATTTGTTCACAAAAAAGAGTGGTGTCTGGTAGCCAGGTGGCAACTACTGCACTTTATCCCAGACCGTTTTCCGGGGCCTCTGCTATGAGACTATACCCATGCACTGAGTGGTAAATGTATAGCATGTTAGATTGTGCCAAAACATAGACACGAATCCCAGTAGCTGAGGAAGACATTTCAAAGACAGCCTTTATAATGCCTATTGGTTTGTTCAGAAACCTGCTCATGACTTCGGGCCTGAGAAATGCTGCGCAAACATGGCAATGATTCATTGATTCTGTGTTACAAAGAATACCATGTTGTTTTGACTACCTGGTTGACATGCCCATATTCTCAGCAACACCAAGAACAAGAGCGGCATGTCACAGAAGTTTCTGAGCGCCTTGATGTGTACGGCATTGTTTTGAGCTTCTCTCTAAGTGTGTGTTTGGGCAACTGGAGATAATGTTTCTGGGTACCTTATTTCGTCAGCAGGATCACACCCTCTGCCAGAGAAAATGAAACCATTTGAATATTCCCCATCCAGAGACAGCCAAAGAATTGTTTCATAAAATATTATTTTGGCTGAATACCATCCAGCCATCTTCAGAGTGGTCCGAAGTGACAGTCTTTGCGCCGTGAAAATATGAAGATGCACATCAGCCAAATAATTACCCAGATTTCTAGAAGTGATCAATTTCTACCACTGCCATCTGCCTTGTTCAGCAAAATTTCAAAACCGACTTGCACCAGCTCTTGCCCATATGGAAACAAAAGGCAGGGCACCTGTGCTGTGGTCGCATTCAATGACAGGTGCATTCGAGGCCACCAAAAACACTATAGAAGTGGCCACTATGCTAGGCAGGTAGCCATCATCACAGAATTACAACTTATGTCAAAGAGGCCTGGCATCCCCTCGCTTTTCCATGAAAATACTTCCATCCACAGCTGCAGACAAAAAAAGTATTCAGACCTTTTGACCCTCACTTTCCACCAGAACAACAAATACTCACTGAGATAATTTCATCAGCTGGAATTTATTGTCCAATTTTACACTGATATTAAAGATACCTCACGATTGAACAGTATAATGGCAGACTGTTTATCATGTGTCAACACCATCTGGAAGGCAATTGATTTTGCACACCTCAATCAGACCAAGAACTGCAAGAGTGCCTAAACAATACTACATAAAGCATGCAGCTCATGCTCACTGACATACCAGAGGTGAACACTAAGTCGCATTGTGTCACCAACGTAAACACTTGCCCATTCGTTCAGACAGAACTGCGCAAACAAATATTTCATAGCCTCCACGATTTATGTCATCCCAGAGTTATGGTGACAGTGAAGCTTGTATTTAATCATCACATCTGGCTTGGGATACAAAAGTATTGCCATCCATGGTCTTGTGCGTACATGAATTGTCAACATAGCAAAGTTTCACATCCTGTTCACAGGCTATAGGCAAATACCTGGACTTAATCGAGAGGTTCACCCACAGACATATGGATGTCAGTGGACTGTTACCATTGTCAGAAGGTCAACAGTACTTGTTTACCATACTTGATAGATTCATGCGCTGGCCGGAAGCTGTTCCTGTATATATCATCTTCGTTGAGATGCTACCTGCTGCATTTGTGTCCAACTGTGTTGCTCACTTTGTACATCTACTGCATATAACAACTCCGATGTGTTTACACAACTGAGCAAGTTTTGCAGCGCATCACATTATACAGGGTGAGTCACCTAACGTAAACCACATCAAATACTGACGAACCGATTCCACAGACCGAACGTAAGGAGAGGGGCTAGCGTAATTGTTTAATACAAACCATACAAAAATGCACAGAAGTATGTTTTTTAACACAAACCTACTATTTTTAAATGGAACCACGTTAGCACATCTGAACATATAAACAAATACATAATCAGTGCCGTTTGTTGCATTGTAAAATGTTAATTACATCCGGAGATATTGTAACCTAAAGTTGACGCTTGAAACCTCCGACGTTCAGTTGCGTGTTGTAACAAACATGGGCCACGGTTGGCGAGCAGCATCTGCAGGGACATGTTTACGATGACAACCGTATTTACGAGTGTGGCTGTAGTGCACTGTTGTGGTTTTGTCTAGCTGTCGCAGTGTCCGCATGTAGCGCTTGCTGCTATTGTTATTCTGCATTCGTCTCCGCATGCAGACCAACTGTAGTACACCGTGTTACCAGACGTCTGTGATAGTGTAGTGTTGTAGGAACTGTGACCATGGTGTATTCGAACTCTGAAAAGGCGGAGATGATACTCATCTGTGGCGAGTGTCGACGAAATGCAGCTGAAGCCTGCAGGGTGTATGCAGAACGGTACCCGGACAGAGAGCATCCAACGTGCCGCACATTGCAAAACATCTACCGCCAACTGTATGCAACAGGTATGGTCGTTGCACGCAAACGGGTCTATAACAGGCCCGTCACAGGAGAAGCGGGTGCAGTTGGTGTGTTAGCTGCTGTTGCCATGAACCCACACACGAGTACACGGGACATTCCGAGAGCCGGTGGAATGAGTCAACGTAGTGTCATGCGCATACTGCATTGTCGCCACTTTCACCCGTTTCATATGTCGCTGCATCAGCAATTACATGGTGATGACTTTAATCATCGAGTGCAATTCTGTCAATGGGCATTAACAGAGAATGCGTTGGAGTTCTACCTGTTTACCGATGAAGCGTGTTTCACAAACCACGGGGCAGTGAATCTACGGAACATGCATTGCTGGTCCGTGGACAATCCTCGCTGGCTCAGACGGGTAGAGCGACAGCGACCGTGGACTGTAAATGTATGGTGCGGAATCATTGGCTACCACCTCATTGGTCCTCACTTCATTGCAGGGGCCCAAACAGCATTCTACAGAATGATCTGCCAACGTTGCTCGAAAATGTCCCACTGGAAACGCGTCGACGTATGTGGTATCAGTGTGATGGTGCACCTGCACATTCCGCAATTAACACTAGGCTGACCCTTGACAGGATGTTCGACGGGCGTTTCATAGGACGTGGAGGACGCATAAATTGGCCAGCCCGTTCTCCTGATCTTACACTTCTGGGCTTCTTTCTGTGGGGTACGTTAAAGGAGAATGTGTACCGTGATGTGCCTACAACCCCAGAGGATATGAAACAATGTATTGTGGCAGCCTGCGGCGACATTACACCAGATGTACTGCGGCGTGTACGACATTCATTACACCAGAGATTGCGATTGTGTGCAGCAAATGATGGGCACCACATTGAACATCTATTGGCCTGAAATGTCGGGACACACTCTATTCCACTTCGTAATTGAAAACGGAAACCACGTTTGTACGTGTACCTCACCCCTCATGGTAATGTATATGTGCGCCAGTGAAAAAGACCAATAAAAAAGTGTTAGCATGTGGACGTAATGTGCTGTTCCAGTCTCTTCTGTGCCTAAGGTCCATCACCGTTCCCTTTGGATCCCTACGTAATTCGGTGCTCTCCGATACACACGATTGAACGGCGGAGGAGTGGTACTCAAGCGTCAACTTTAGGTTACAATATCTCGGGATGTTATTAACACTTTACAATGCAACAAACGGCACTGATTATGTATTTCTTTATATGTTCAGATGTGCTAACAAAACTAACGGGGTTCCATTTAAAAAAACGTAGGTTTGTGTTAAAAGACATACTTCCGTGCATTTTTTATGGTTTGTATTAACCAATTACACTAGCCCCTCTCCTCACGTTCGGTCTGTGGAATCGATTCGTCAGTATTTGATGTGGTTTACGAAATATATCCAGCGGTAATGTTAGGTGACTTACCCTGTATAATGAGTTGTTATCCAACCAGCAATGGCGTGGTCAAGTGGTGACACCGGTCCCTAAAAGCCCCTCTCGTGTGTCCTGAATTGATGTCTACGACAGCCCTACTGTTAGTTCTGCTTGGCCTCCGCATCATAAGCAAGCCTGACCTTGACGCGTCCCCTGCTGAATTGAGCTATGGGGAAATGCAACGGCTTCCAGGTGGGCTTGTTGATCTGGGTGCCTTGACAGAGGACATACCACAATCATTGCAGTTCTTAACGCATTTGAGAGATCAGATCTCACGCATACAACTGCAACCAATGTCACTAACTGGCACGCAGAAAATGCTTGTCCATAAAGAGTTGAAGTGTTGCACTCAAGCCATGCTACAAAAAGACAGCATCAAGCACACACTTGCACCACCATATGATGGATCACACTGTATGGTAGCAAGACAAGATAAGATGATGGACATTTTGGTTAATGGCAATGTGTCAATTGACTGAGTTAAACTGGCATTTGTCTTGGAGGAATCTTTAGATGATCACTTTCCCCTACACTGATCAACATCATTGTCCAACAGCAGCCAGCCACCTCCCACAACCCCAGCGATTCAGATACAGTCCTGATGCCAGTTACAGTTCCCCAGCAAGATTAAAGGATGGCGCCTGAGGCAACTAACAAAAATGACACACTGCTTACCCGAGGGGGGGGGGGTGGCTGTGTGGCGACAGGCAGTCATGTAGCTATCATCGCACGATCAGCTGATTGCTTAAGAGTGTCTACTGAGCTCGCACATTGGCCACTCGGAGTACTGGCTGACGTTTGGTTACACCTTGCCATGGTACATAGATGTTCCGCAGTTTTTGAGTGTTATACTTTAGATTACTCCAATGTTGACTACTTGCTAAACTCTTGCTCTTAGCTTCATTCAACAAATTGTTTTCCTCCTGTGTGCTAATTCTGTTGTCATGTTCCTTGTGATTCCTAAAATTTGGAAGCACTCTAACTACGAAAATAATGTGCATTGAATGTAGTAGCCACCTGAATGAAATTCTTCCACAACAGGAATATAAAACTTGGCTACAAGACTCATGCACAGAGACAGGAAGATAAGCCAGCCGCCGCTGGTTGATAGCTAGGATACACTAGATGTTGTACAAGGATAATATTGTGTAACTTGGGAGTGTAACCAACTGTAGAAATGTAATATACTTATTGTAATGGAAAGTGAATACGTGTATTGCAAAGAAGAAGAGTCTGAAAGCATCCAATACCTGGTCTCTAAAGTAACATTCCAGGCTGACACAGGCATCACAGTGGAAGAAAAGGAATCTGACACTAAGATATCTGGGTCACAGTACTTCTGCAACTAATTCAAAGTGCATGAAGATAAAGTTTGTAATATACAGCAACCGTAAAATATACACACAATCAGTCTCTTACAGACACATGATACATAGCATATCTAGCACCTGCACAGGGATGATCGGACATGTCTGTGTCAGCAAGTATGATTGACAAGAAGTATAAATTAAAAGGAAATTGTTGTTTTCCATAGCAACTGGCCAACAACTTCCATTACTTGATATTTGATAAGGAGGTTTAGGTACTTGAGTTATATTACTAGAATTGCAGTTAAAAGGAAAATTTGTGAGAAGTCAAACAGTTGAAGAGTATAGATTGAATCCAGTGGCAATATCCGAGAACCAGAATAGAATATTAAGTCTACAATTGGGAAGATGGCCACTTCCGTGTCAGCAATTCCATGTTGACATATGGCAGCTAGTTACGGTCTGGTTGGCCATTCACTGAGCAACAACCTGGCAGCAACAGCAATGCTGCAGTTCACCCACTGCGTCACATTAGCATCTCGTCGATGGTGCTGTGTTGCAAGATCACCATGAACCTTCAGTGAGGGGTGTTTGACTCAAATTGATTTTTGGTCTAATTGTAGTTTTGTTGTGTGTGGGTGAGATAATTGGCAACGCAACTGTCTGATAAAGTTTGTTAGTTTGGTGCAGTGTAAGATCAATGCTGAAACAGTTGGATGCAGGAACAATTAAGCATACAGGCAAAGTCACACTGGCCATCATGTCACATGAAAACTTTCCACAGTGCTTTTCAAATGGTGGCATTCACAAAGGGCGCCTACGGACTGTGATGTCATGTCGAGATTTCGTGGGAAGTTAAGCTAGCTGCACTCACTTGTATTCCAGTAGTGGATTTGATGCTTTTTGCATCTTCTCAGTCTTTATTTCATTATTGAGTTTTGTTTTAGTGGTAAATTGCAAATGTTCCATGACAACTTAGATGTTTTCCCATTAAGTGTTCTTTCACAAGTGAGATCAGATATCTAAAAATGAAAAATTATAAGGATTTTACAATAAAAGAATAGAGATGCCACCAACACTTTATACACACCATCAAAATAAGTTTTGCATCACCTCAGTTCCGAGAGTTCTGGAACCTGTACAGAAAATTGGAATAGAGATCAACATAAACATCATTTCCAACCTTTTTTATTGCTCAATAAAACCACACATCGCATGTTGTACCACCATACAGCGAGACCTTCAGAGGTCCAGATTGCTGTACACACTGGTACCTCTAATACCCAGTAGCACATCCTCTTGCATTGATGCATGCCTGTATTCGTCATCCATACTATCCACAAGTTCATCAAGACACTGTTGGTCCAGATTGTCCCACTCCTCAACGGTGATGCAGTGTAGATCCCTCAGAGCAGCTGGTTGGTCACGTCGTCCATAAAGAGCCCTTTTCAATCTTATCTTGAAGGAAGTTATTCACAAGATGTGCACCATGGGGGTGCAAATTGTTGTCCATGAAGGCGAATGCCTCGCCAATATGGTGCCGATATGGTTGCACTATCGGTCGGAGGATGGAATTCACGTATCTTACAGCCATTATGGCGCCTTCCATGACCACCAGCGGCTTATGTTGGTGCCACATGATGCCATCCCAAAACATCAGGTAACCTCCACCTTGCTGCACAGAGTGTCTAAGGCATTTAGCCTGACTGGGTTGCATACAAATATGTCTCCAACGATTGTCTGGTTGAAGGCATATGCAACACTCATCAGTGAAGATAACGTGATGCCAATCCTGAGCGGTTCATTCAGCATGTTGTTGGGCCATCTGTGCTGTGCTGCATGGTTCTGTAGTTGCAAATATAGACCTCGCCAAGGACTATTGTGCATAGTTTGAGTCATAACATGATGTCCTGTGGCTGCACAGAAAGCATTATTCAACATGGTGGCATTGCTGTCAGGGTTCCTCCGAGCCATAATCCGTAGGTAGTGATCATTCACTGTGTGCAGTAGCAGCGGTTGAGCGGCCTGGGTGAGGCATGTCATCGACAGTTCCTGTCTCTCTGTATCTCCCCCGTGTCCAAACAACTCACTTTGGTCCACTCCGAGACGCCTGGACGCTTCCCTTGTTGAGAGCCCTTTCTGGCACAAAGAAACAATGCGGACGCGATCGAACCGCAAGTATTAACCGTCTAGACATGGTTGAAGTGAAGACACACAAGGCGTGTACCTCCTTCATGGTGGAATGACTGGAACTGATCAGCTGTCGGATCCCTCCGTCTAATAGGCAATGCTCGTGCGTGGTTGTTTACATCTTTGGGCTGGTTTAGTGTCATCTCTGAACAGTCACAGGGACTGTGTATCTCTGAACAGTCACAGGGACTGTGTCTGTGATACAGTATCCACAGTCAACTTCTATCTTCAGGAGTTCCGAGAACTGGGCTGATGCAAAACTTTTTTTGATGTGTGTATAAATAATAAAGTAGATGAAACAATTTTCATTAAATAACATTTTAAATAAGAAAGGTAGTTCTGATGAAGGAGAAAAAATGCAATTTTTGATGATGTTATTGATTATGTAAGAAAAAAAAACTAAGGAATAAGGTTATCAGGATCTATTTATTCCCTTATAAATATTGTTCACTGTGTTTGTATGTTTATAATTTTGCAAGCAAATAAATGTAGATTTTTGTAATATTGTTTCATTTCTCAACACTTTACCACACAAAACTGATGATGAACCATGTAGACAAAAAAAAAAGAAGGGAATTGTTACTACATCACAAACTTGAAGCCGACATTTGCCATCTTACATAACCCCCTTACTTTAAATAGCATATGGTGCTTTGATAATGAGGAGACATAGTTGTTTCATCAAAACTTCTAGCTTGCATTGTTTGTGGTGTACCAACAAGTCCGACAGCAATCTAAAGTTTAAAAGAATCACATTTCATTCACAAGTGGAGCCATTCAAACACTAATTTACTTTCATATGTACACGAATTATGGCTGCGCTGTTTACTTTTAGTCTTTCTTGTGTTTTTGATTGCCTTCCATACCACAAATGCTCTGGCATCTGAGCCACACTGTATCAACGGTCTTGTCTCCGCACAACATATGGCTACGTGACTGCACTGTTCATTGGTGCAGCATTTCATGCCCTAAATTCGGGTCAACAGAAGCGTCCGATCTTACTCGTCGGCTTTGACCCGTGACGTAAGCGTGTTGTGGTGTGTGACGTCATTACGGCGCGGAAAACCTAATACATGGTTTGATGTACTCTTGTTTAAAGAACATGTTTACGTAATATGAAGCAATTTGATGAACATATTGATCTGTAGCGTAGCCCACTTGAGGTTAGGTTGGGAGTTTTTTTTTTGGAATGCGGCCGCGGCAGCGGCCGC
The DNA here is from genome assembly GCF_023898315.1 of Schistocerca nitens. Classification (NCBI taxonomy): domain Eukaryota; kingdom Metazoa; phylum Arthropoda; class Insecta; order Orthoptera; family Acrididae; genus Schistocerca; species Schistocerca nitens. The sequence goes on along the minus strand of NC_064614.1, from coordinate 622,888,169 downwards.
CTATGATTCGAAAATATTGATTTGACACTAATGAAGCCTGTGGGGGGATGGGGGGGCACTGCAGACTCCCCCCACCGCATAACGACATATTTACTTTCTCCCCACCCAAAAACCCCCAATTTTCCACGCTTGTCCCGTTACAGTCATTAGGCTTTTTGTGAAACTTGTGTATTTCAGTGTTTACAATACGTATTCGATGTTTTTATATCCGCCATATTGGAATTGTTGTTTATGGTCGTTTCCGCGGTATTTGTGACGTCATGGGTCAAAGCCGACGGGTAAGATCGGACGCTTCTGTATTTCCCTAAATTCCTCCTGCCGATAATAAATCATTGTTCACATTTCTTCCACCTTCAAAAAGGCTTCAGGATATAACAGCCGGAGACAGTAGTCGTGTGTGTGTGCGCACACACACACTGTTTATTGGTGCAGTATTTCATGCCCTAAGTTCTTCCTGCTGATAACCAAGCATTGTTCACATTTCTTCCGCCTTCAAAAAAGATTCAGGATATAACTTCGTGAGTAAAATGTCGCAGACGGTCAACATACATTCCAATTGTGATGTGTTTGCTTATTCCTGAGAAACTGATAGTTACTGCCGAGAAATATTCTGGGCAAATAGGCTACCGACGGAAAGTTAGGCACATATGTTACACATGTTAGGGTATCATTACTATAAAAATGACTGAAAACGTGAAAAAATATCATTTTTACAGGGTCTAATCACGTTAAAAGTTTTGCATAATGCTGGTACATGTTAAAAAATTATTTCCTTTTTTACCCTGCAAATTGTTATTTTTCGTCACACACTGAATAACGCCATCATAGGTAATATTTCAAAGAGAGAAGATATGTAAACTACAGTGACATCTAACAAAACAAGAACTTTTATTCTGCTTGAAGGTACACCTCTATGCAATTCTGTTTCTTTGATATTTCAATAATCGTTCACTTTGTTGACATGCACTAGGTACTATAGCATACCTTGCTTCTTTTCTCATTGCTCAAATGCTCATGTTTATGAGATAGCAAAGAACATATGGGTAAGTTTTTTGCAACTGTGAACATTAAAAGTGTGCATGAGAGTTGAATGCTGGAAATGTAATGAACAAAACGCAGTACAAGTAAGAAACAAGCGCTGATTTCGGGCTTCCAGCTTCATTTGCTATCAATAAAATAACACTGCATTAAGGACGAATGCATTTCACACATTGAGGTAGAATAAGGGGAGATGGCGCTACAGACTTATGCTGTACGTTGTTTTAAAGGCAGTGGGCGGGGCCTGCAACCATCTTGGATCCCCCAAAACATTAGCAGACGAGTGTTTAAAATTTCTTCTTGTTCGTTATTTCTGTCATGTGCACGCGATATTTGATTTATGTAGTTAATGTTACAATGTTTTAGTGAACAACACAGCATAAGGAACGCAACTTCAAACGTTTTTCTGGTCTTAAAAACGTATTCGATACAGTAATACGACACGAAAATATGACGCTTCTGGCGTCAGTACTGTAATTCCTTTTTGTTTATACACTTCGAATAACCGAGAAGAGAAGTATTTGCTATGAAAAGCGTGCTTTTGTAGTCCATTTCTATTCATTTTCATCGTGTTTGTGTCGATAATTGATAAAGCCAGAACTCCAAAAGCAATGATTGATAGTTATAGGCACCGATTTGTATTCGTTGCATTTTCTGAAAGATTCGTTAAACCACGAAGGAAAAGAATTTAATTTAAAATTGTCAGGCCCACTGTAATTTACACATCTGCTTTGTTTTTAAATTGTACCTACCAAGTGACATTCATTGTGGCAAATAACAGCAATTTACAGGGTAACACGACAGCACAATGATCAAAACTGATCTAAATAGCCTGGACTTAGATAGGGAACTTTGCTTTAACAAGTGTGTAACCCTTTAAGTACTTATAATTCGACCACTGTAACAGATGTTCCACACATTTTACTGGAGATATAATTAACTACATGTAGTTACATTACTTTTATATTAAATTGTTGTTGTTGTGGTCTTCAGTCCTGAGACTGGTTTGATGCAGCTCTCCATGCTACTCTATCCTGTGCAAGCTTCTTCATCTCCCAGTACTTACTGCATCCTACATCCTTCTGAATCTGCTTAGTGTATTCATCTCTTGGTCTCCCTCTGCGATTTTTACCCTCCACACTGCCCTCCAATGCTAAATTTGTGATCCCTTGATGCCTCAGAACATGCCCTACCAACCGGTCCCTTCTTCTTGTCAAGTTGTGCCACAAACTCCTCTTCTCCCCTATTCTATTCAATACCTCCTCATTAGTTACGTGATCTACTTATTGCATTTTAAAACATGAGTCCCCATTTCCATGATATTTCTTGCCAGGACTTTTCGGTTCCTTGGGAATAACCAAACAATGAAAACCAAGTGTATTGCTCACCTCCAGAGAGATCTCCATGTTGGATTGATAGGAAATCTAAAGTCAAATTGCAGAAATAAAACCATACTCGAAAACTTTGCAGTGCATCAGGATTTCAAGTATATATAAGAAAATAGAGCTTAAATAAGTCCACTTAACGATTGTTTAAACTTTGTGTACGATTAGTACACCCGTAAGCGACGCAAGCCGGTATTTTTTATCAAAACACTTCATGATTACACGGAATCAAACCACCAGAAGCGAATGTTTTGGGGTAGCTAACACTTGGGTCAGCTTCAAGTTTGTGCCTTCATGACAACTCCTCTTATTTTTACCTCCATGATTTCACATCACTTCATTTTTTTCTTTGATTTTCCAAATATATCAACAAAAAATAAGTTACATTGACGAGGCCAAATGTGTAGTATAGAGCAAATACGCATTCCAGAACAGAAAAACGTTCGAAATTGCTATCCTACCACCGTTATACATGTAAGCACTGGGACAGTAGTTGTGTGCACGCGACAGAAATAATGAACAAGAAACAACTGTAAACAGTTGTCTGCTAATGTTTTGGGCTTTTTAAGATGGGCACAGGTCCTACCAGTTTAATCAATACTAAACTGGAGACTTACGTCTCGAGATCCGCTACTCGCGTTGCTCATTGCGTGAAATTGAAGGTTAGATTCTCAGCCAATCAGCTTCGCAATCAGCGCGACCCGAGAGGCAAGTAGCTGGAGAGGCTACTACACGAACACGAAACAAGGCCATGAAGCTAGACGTCAGTATCGCCACGTTAAACCGAGGCAGGGTGTCAAATTTTTCTGCTACACAGAGAATAAACAATTACCATTTATGTAAACTATATGTCATTGTGTGTTTTAGTTTATTCTTCCTGTTACCTATTGTCTTGTACCTTCTAACATTTCCATGCAAGATCAATTTCGCAATATTCTGCTGAATTTATATCCATAATTTCCATATTGCCGGTAAGGCTGCAGACAAATTATGCTTCTTAAAAAATTGTACATCTGCGCAACAGATTTTTAGCTTTCGCATTTCACATTTTATTTCCTGAATGACGAAACTATATAGCGGTACAAAATGACTTAAACACTAACGTGAAAAAATTCTTAATATAGTTAGCTCAGCAGATATGTGGCGTACATTCTCACAATGACACATTAAATGCAAGGTGCATTTCTCACATCATTACGCAACAAAACTGTGAAATCATTGCTTTGTTGCTTATTTCAGCTGCTAAGAGCGGAAAAATCTTTAATGTTAATCTGAATCGTTTTACAGGTTTTTATGATAACAATTTACAGGTAAGGACTTTGGGAAACGAAGTAAATTAGTAACATGTAAACATCAAATTTTAATTTTTATTCATTGTTTTGCTTCATCCAATACATATTCACATGCCATACATTGGCGAATGTAATTAGCTTTCCCAACCTCTGCCTCCTGTCATAATAGTTACCCTGTGCAACAGCTGTTGCTTTTTTTTGCGTGTGTGTGTCTTTAATCTAATCTGACGGTACACAGTAGCAATATGTCTTACTAATTGTGACTCATGCATGCCTTCACAGTCAGTGGCAGAGATTAGCATATACACTTTGCCAAATACATTGGCTTGTTCACCAAGGAAACAACAAACATAATTAATAAGCCTGTCATAAAAAAGTTTGGAGCTTAAAGTAAAGCTCACTAGAGCAGAACGAAAGCATATTTCTGTATGATGCACTATTTTAAACATACTTACAGATGGTTGAAGCATACCACATCTGTCAACGTTCATAGTCAAGGCAGCTGGGATTTACCACTGGAGTCTTGCAGTAGGCGTGATCATTTGGTCACCTGTGAGGAACTCTAATAAGATCTTTTCAGTCAGCACATCTGCAAAATATTTCTTGCAATATATCCTGATGCACTCCGTCTTCAGGCCACAAATGGCCCATCAGGACCATCCAACTGCTCTGTCCTCAGCTGAGGATGCGGATAGGAGGGGCGTTTGGTCAGCACACAACGGTGGCATTGCCTTTGTCCGCAGGTAAAATAACAATATCAGGATCAACTCCGAGAGAGCGTAAAGCAGCATTCTCTGCTGCTGTTACATTACTCTTGGGTGGACGAGCAATGCCATCATTGTTTTAAATAAACATGATTGTGTACAAAAGATGTAACGTTTACTATCTGATTCAGCATATCGCAGAATCGATGCTGACCCCACAAAAAGTGTTGAGAGACAGACCAACAACCTCCTGAAGAAAAGTGGTCTGTCGCAGGACATTATCAAAAGTCTTAACACCTATAGTGCTGTTCCCCCTAGGTTATATGGCTTTCCGAAGGTTCACAAGGAAGGGGTTCCTTTCCGTCCTATAGTGAGTAACATCGGCGCTCTGACATATCGTGTAGGCAAGCATCTTGCTTCTCTGTTGAGTCCACAAGTAGGTCGGTGTGAACATCATATCACAAACTCAGCTGATTTTTTACATCGTTTGGAGGGACTATGGTTGAATGACTCTGATATTTTAGTGAGTTTCGATGTGGTCTCTCTCTTCACTCGTGTTCCTCTGTCTGAGTCATTGCGGTTCATTGAGGCCAGGTTTGGTGCTGAATTAACTGATCTCTTTTGGCATGTGTTGACATCCACTTACTTTTTATTTAATGACCAGTATTAGGAGCAGACAGATGGAGTTGCGATGGGTAGTCCATTGTCTCCTGTGATCGCAAATTTGTTTATGGAAGACTTCGAGGAATGTGCACTGGAGTCGGCACCTTTGAAACCCGCCTGTTTCTTTAGATACGTTGACGATACCTTCGTTGTTTGGCCTCATGGTAGGGAGAATTTGAATGTCTTTCTTAAACATCCGAACTCGATCCATCCGAACATTAGTTTTATGATGGAGGTGGAAGAGGATGGTTGCCTTCCCTTTCTTGACATGTTGGTTAGGAGGAAGGATGATGGATCATTGGGTCATGCAGTCTACAGGAAACGTACTCACACCGACTTGTACTTACAGGATAATAGTTGTCACCACCCGGCTCAGCGTGAAGGGGTACTTCGTACCTTGGTACACAGGGCACATGTCGTTTCTGACGCTGAGACTTTGCCAGCTGAGCTGTCCCATCTTGAAGTTACATTTCGTCAAAATGGTTAGTGATAGACAGATTGAACGTGCTTTGTGCTATTGACCAACTGTACATCGGGTGATTGATGATAATTCTGAGTCATCACCTAAGTCTACTGTCTTTTTGCCTTACGTAGGAAACATATCCAACAAGATCGGTCGTATTTTACGGAAATACGATGTGAAATGTGTTTTCCGACCTCCATCTAAAATTAGAGCGCTTTTGAGTTTCGTTAAGGATGATCGTGGCCTGCGTAAGGCGGGTGTATATCGTATTCCTTGTAGCTGCGGCACGGCATATATTGGTCAAATTATCATGACCGTGGAGGACCGATGTCCTGAGCATAAACGGCACACACGATTACAGCAGCCAAGTAGATCTGCTATTGCTGAACATTGCTTGGATACTGGTCACCCCGTGTTATATAACAACACCGAGATATTGGCATGCACGTCTAGCTATTGGGACAGTGTTATTAGAGAGGCTGTTGAGATTAAATCAGCGAGCAACCTCGTTAACAGGGATGGAGGTTTCTGTTTAAACTCTGTCTGGAATCCGGGTCTCTCCGTTGTCAAAAAACAGAGGGACAGAGTCAATGCTACCTCACCTGCGAATTCATAGTCTCACTATCGACAGCTCTGACTTTGGTCATCTTTGGTGGCACTAGTGTTCAGTGTGTGTGTTATCTTTCCTGCTTCAGCCCGAGAACCGAGGTTTTAAATTTGCATGTACACCGCCTGTCCATTGCAGTTTGCCTTGAAAATGGCGGAGTGTTCCCCCGCCGAAATATCGTCGGTCGCTGAAAGTGTTACCTGGCTGAATTCCCAGAAGTTATTTAAAACATTACTCTTGTCACTATAAGCAACATTATTCTTAGAGCAGACTAGAACTGTAATATAATGGGATTATTGTTCCAACCAAACCTAGATCCGATGTACGAAAAAAAAGAAAAAAGGGTTCTAGATGATCCTGCCAGAGTATGTTAAAAATGCATTAGAGGCTCAGTATCCCGAAACAGAAAGTCTTGAGAGAGGTTTCTAACACCGTTTATGCACGTCAAAAATCCCAGCATTAATGTTCTTCATGGCTGTACTAACACACACACACCATCAGTCCTTAGTGTTCGAAAGAAGTTTTCTGTGTGACAAAGAAATCAGTCCAGTAATTTACATATCCAGTTCTCAATGGTTGTTTAAAGCCCTTGGCAAGGGCATTCCTAGATTGGACACATCAGACAGTATATTAATAATTCTGATAAATTCAACAGTGGCAGAGGCATCATGATCTGGATGCTTGGAACAAGTTGGAAATTCAGTGACATCAGCCACACTGGAGCTAACTGTCTGGGCTACTAAAGAGATATTCATTTTCTTATTATAGAAATTCACATGTGAACCAATGAGTGAATTGGCAATTTTTATAGATTCGTATTCTTGCAGGTAATGTAACTTCAAAATAAAGTCCCACTTCACATTTCCAGCTTCACAGTTAGTAATTATCTTTTCAGCTAATGTATTATGAACTAATTTCAGCATATGGCGTGGATCAAGAATTGCATAAACATTACTGTCATTGGAAGGATGCTTGAAGTAAGGTGACAAATTTTCCAGATTCAATGAGCATCCAAGATATTTCAGTGTCTGGATGTTGACAGCAGCACCATCACATATCACTGACCTCACAATATCACCCATATAAAATAGTTTCAGTATACAAACTCTCACAATTTCATTCACTACATCTGACGATGGTTTACTTCTCTGATTGATTTTCACTTACAAATGGTCAGAAAACTGAATAAACTTGGTACAGTGTCATCCTTCAGTAGCTGTCTATTAGCTCCTGATCAAAACATGTAGCTGTCTTTTGTGGAATGGTTTCGATGAAGTCCAGTATTCCATTCCTTCTGCATGCACCCATTTCCTTCAAAGTTCTGGACGCGAGTGACGAAAACTGAAAAGCTTTTAGATTATTTTTGTACAGTATGTGAATTTCTCGGGCACTATTTCCTTTACCATACATTAAAGCATATGTTACTTACAAGTGGAATTGAATACCATTTCCTATTGTACATCGATTACTGCATCCGTATGCAATACAACTCATCATATTTGATAAAAAAGTAACAATCACTTAAAAGTCACATGCAGAAGAACAAGAAGTATTATTGCCCTGTTACAATATGGCTACTCCACCACAGAGCTACACGGTTTTCCAAGCAAAGACGCCTTTGAGTAGTCGCTGCAGTTAAGTATTGAGCTCACTGGGCCCTGCACAAAAAATGCTTCAAATGGCTCTGAGCACTATGGGACTTAACTTCTGAGGTCATCACTCCCCTAGAACTTAGAACTACTTAACCCTAACTAACCTAAGGACATCACACACATCTATGCCAGAAGCAGGATTCGAACCTGTGACAGTAGCGGTCGCGTGGCTCCAGACTGTAGCGCCTAGAACCGCTCGGCCACCCCTCCCGGCTGGCCCTGCACACTCTGGCTTCAAAACAACATGGAGAGGCAGCATGGAGGTAAAAAAAGAAGGGAGTTGTCATTTCGTCACTTGCTTTAAGTTGACGTGCGCCATCTTATGTAGCCCAAAAAAAGAAAGTTTAACTATGTTTATACTGGCATGGTTCACTGTGGTGATACTTCCCTGTGACGTCACTCTGACCAGTTTCGACTATAAGGAATAACTATCAACTTTCGTTGTCATATCCAAAATAACATCTGGTGATTTGATTGTGTGGATATGTAGTTGTTTCATTAAAAATTGACATTTCAAAAACTTTCAATTTGTCGACATGTACAATATATAATAGAATGCCTTGCTTTTTTCCTCATTGCATAGGTTTATGGGCTAACAAAGAACTTGCAGGTATGTTTCATGCAAACATTAAGATGACAAGTATTGGTTTCTGAGTTGCAGTTTCATCTGCTATCGGTGCAAATACTGTAAAGTGGAATTACGTGGGTTAAGAAAGCATACTTTTCACGCCACATGCTTCTCTTCTCGGTTATTCGAAATAAATCAACAAAAAACCAGTTACAGCAATTTTAGCACTAATTACATTATTCATGTAAGCACTAATTTTTAGTATTTAAACAAGTTGTTACATACACTCAACAGAAATAATTAACAAGAAACAACTGTAAGTAGTAGTCTGCTAATGTTTTGTGCTATTTAATATGGAGGCAGGCTCTGCCCACTCTAGCTTCAAAACAACATACAGCATAAGTCTATAGTCCCATTTCCCTTCTTTTTTTACCTCCATGGTCACAAACTTGAAGCTGATGTCCGCCATCCTATGTACCTGAAAACATTAGGTTCATCACATTTATACCTCCATGGTTTACTATGGTGATACTTCATTATGATTCACTCTGATGCACCTGTGCCCAGTTTCGACTGTTGGGAACATCTGTCAACATATGTGGGTGTGTCTCGAATAGCATGTGATACCATGACGGTGTGAAGACTTAATTGTTTCACGAAAAAATCCAGCTTATTTACGGTGTACTAATCGATATGATCGTAATTTAAAGCTTAAAGGAATCACATTTCATTCGTAAGTGGAGCTGCTGCAGCAATATTTTCTTTTGTATACACGAATTACGAGGTGCGGCTAGAAAAAAACCGGACTGATGCTGGAAAAAACATTTATTTACAATTATTTACAATTTCATGTTATCTCCTTCAATGTACTCTCCTCCTCGGTCTCTACACCGCTCCATACGAATTTTCCACTGTTCATAGCAATGCTGCAAATCATTTTCGGTAAGTCCATGCATTACTTCCGTCGCTTTTTCTTTTACTGCTTCAACAGTCTCAAATCTAGTTCCTTTCAAAGCTGACTTGACTTTAGGGAAAAGAAAAAAGTCACAGGGGGCCAAATCAGGTGAGTAGGGTGGATGATCTAAGATGGGAATGTTGTGTTTTGCCAAAAACGTCTTCACTGACAACGCACTGTGAGCTGGGGCATTGTCCTGGTGAAGGATCCATGACTTTTTTCTCCACAAATCGTTCCGTTTTCTCCGTACTCGCTCACGTAGGGTAGCCAGGACGCTAATGTAGTAATGCTGATTCACTGTTTGTCCCTCTGGTACCCAATCAATGTGCACAATCCCTTTGATGTAAAAAAAAACAATCATCATTGCCTTGAATTTCGATTTTGACATTCGTGCTTTTTTTTGTCGTGGAGAACCAGGAGTTTTCCAATGCATCGATTGGCGTTTAGTTTCGGGATCGTAAGTAAAAAACCACGATTCATCGCAAGTAATAACATTTTGTAAGAAGGTGGGATCACCTTCAATGTTTTCCAGGATGTCAGAACAAATCATTCTTCGGCGTTCCTTCTGTTCAATTGTGAGACACTTTGGAACCATTTTTGAACACACTTTGTTCATGTTGAAACTTTCATGAAGAATCTGCCTAACACTTTCCTTGTCAACTCCTGTTAACTCAGACACTGCTCTGATTGTTAAACGGCGATCTTGTCGACCAAGTTTACCGATTTTTTCAATGTTTGCATCAGTTTTTGCTGACAATGGTCTGCCAGTTCGAGTGTCATCACTTGGTGTCTTCGCGGCCATCTTTAAATCGTTTAAACCACTCAAACACTTGTGTTCGCGATAAACAATCATCGCCGTACACTTGTTGTAACATTACAAACGTTTCACTTGCAGATTTTCCTAGTTTGAAACAAAATTTGATGTTAACACGCTGTTCTTTCTGTACACTCAACATTTTCCGACGCACAGACAAAACGTCAACTACTTAAAACAGACGCCACGGGCAGACTGAGTGCAGGAGGCAGATGAAACTCGAGCAGTAGGCGGAGCGAGAGTCACGTGACCGGCCACGCGACTTTCAGCCTTATTGAATTCGTTTTATTGTTTCACCAGTACTAGTCCGGTTTTTTTTCTAGCCACACCTCGTATGGTTGCAGTATTTACTTTTCTTCATTCTTAGCTTTTCATTGCCTTTCACACGGCAAAAAAACAGCATCATTATCCAAGTCACAATATATGAATGGTATCGTTCCCACATAACACATGGCCATGTGACTGCCCTGATTGTTGGTGTGGCATCCCATACTCTAAATTCCTCCACCTGATAATTATACATTGTTCACATTTCCTCCCTCCATAAAAAAATTCTGGCCAGAAACAGGGGTCATTTGTGTGTGACATCTGTGTGTATGATTATTGGAATGTGTGTGTGTGTGTGTGTGTGTGTGTGTGTGCGCGCGAGTATTTGTGCTTTGCTTGCTTTCTAAAGAAAGCTTTGGCCAAAAAAGTATGTGAATACTCATTCCATCATGCTTTCCTGCTACTTGGCATGTAACAGTCAGCCACTTCACAGTATATTTATTCCCTCTCGAGGTTTGTTGCAGGTAATCAACTGCACTTCAATATGAACAATGATGAACATAATTGGAATACCAGAAGAAATGACATTTATTGTGCCATATTAAGGTTGTCTGTAGCACAAACAGGGTTTCACAATGCTGCAAGCAAAAGTTTTGATCACATATCCAACCAAAAGTTTTGATCACTTCCACAATGATGTAAAATACCTGATAAACAGCAATGTAAAATTTGAAACAGAAGTGAAAAAAATTATCTTTGGCAACTCCTCCTGTTTCACAGAAGACTGTCTGTTATTGTTATATGTAAGTGGTGGTGAGTAGGTATTACTGACTAACATATGTATGTCTTTAATTAAAAAACAAAAATCTAATAAATGATCAGGAATATTTACAAAAAATTTATTTGAAGATAAAACGATTCATTCCACATCATTATGATATATCTTGCAAATGGTACAGGGACATAAAACTAACTGTAGGTATATCACAAAGAATTGCATAGAACTACATGCTTTGAAATCCCAGACTGAAAGTCAAAGGTAAACTGAAGCAGATGAACAAAGTAAATGTACATTCAAATTGAGATATGTTTGGCGAGAAATATTCTGGGAACGTAAACAAAAACTTATGGAAAGGTATACCTATATGTTACACAGGTTAGGCTCTCATTATTAAAAAAACCACTTACATACATGTGAAAGTAAAATATCCATTTAACAGGGTCTAAGCGTTTCAAACCATTTCCTTAGTCACATTTATAGTATTGCACAATGTTGAAACATGTTTAAAAATATCCTTTTTTACCATGTAAAATGCTATTACTGGTTACACACTGAATGCCCCATCATAAGTAAGATTTCAAAATGAGAAAGTGTGTAAATGTCAGTGAAACTAATGCACTGACAACGCAATTAAAGAAGTACTCAGTTGTGCAAGTAGGTGCACTACTAAGCTGTTCTGTTCCTTTGACATTTCAACAACCGGTCATCTTGTTGATATGCATAAGATACAATAGCATCCCTTGTGTCTTCATCACTGTACACAATGTGTAGGTAGGGTTTTCGCAAATGTGAACACTAAAAATGCTGTGCATACAAGCTGTAGACTGAAAATGTAACGAACAAGAAGCAGTGCCAGTAAGCAAGTGAGCACTGGTTTGGAGTTCCTACTTCACTTGCTATCGCTAAGAATGCAGTAAAAGTGGAATTAAGTGGATGTGGCATGTTACAGAAAGGTATGGCCAAACTTTCAGGAAACATTCCTCACACACAAATAAAGAAATGATGTTATGTGGACATGTGTCCGGAAACGCTTAATTTCCAAGTTAGAGCTCATTTTTGTTTCGTCAGTATGTACTGTACTTCCTCGATTCACCGCCAGTTGGCCCAGTTGAAGTAAGGTAATGTTGACTTCGGTGCTTGTGTTGACATGCGACTCATTGCCCTACAGTACTAGCATCAAGTACATCAGTACGTAGCATCAACAGGTTAGTGTTCATCACGATCGTGGTTTTGCAGTCAGTGCAATGTTTACAAATGCGGAGTTGGCAGATGCCCATTTGATGTATGGATTAGCACGGGGCAATAGCCGTGGCGCGGTACGTTAGTATCGAGACAGATTTCCAGAACGAAGGTGTCCCGACAGGAAGAAGTTCGAAGCAATTGATCGGCGTCATAGGGAGCACGGAACATGCCAGCCTATGACTCACGACTGGGGAACACCTAGAACGACGAGGACACCTGCAATGGACGAGGCAATACTTCGTGCCGTTGACGATAACCCTAATGTCAGCGCCAGAGAAGTTGCTGCTGTACAAGGTAACGTTGACCACGTCACTGTATGGAGAGTGCTACGGGAGAACCAGTTGTTTCCGTACCATGTACAGCGTGTGTAGGCACTATCAGCAGCTGATTGGCCTCCACGGGTACACTTCTGCGAATGGTTCATCCAACAATGTGTCAATCCTCATTTCAGGGCAAATATTCCCTTTACGGACGAGGCTTCATTCCAACGTGATCAAATTGTAAATTTGCACAATCAACATGTGTGCTAGAACATGTGCCTTTACAAGTACGACAAAACATGAGGTTCATGCACGATGGAGTTACTGCACAATTCAGTCGAAGTGTTCATACACTTCTCAACAACAGATTCGGTGACCGATGGATTGGTAGAGGCGGACCAATTCCATGGCCTCCACGCTCTCCTGACCTCAACCCTCTTGACTTTCATTTATGGGGGCATTTGAAAGCTCATGTCTACGCAACCCTGGTACCAAATGTAGAGACTCTTCATGTTCGTATTGTGGACGGCTGTGATACAATACGCCATTCTCCAGGGCTGCATGAGCGCATCAGGGATTCCATGTGACGGAGTTTGGATGCATGTATTCTCGCTAACGGAGGACATTTTGAACATTTCCTTTAACAAAGTGTTTGAAGTCACGCTGGTACGCTCTGTTGCTGTGTGTTTCCATTCCATGATTAATGTGATTTGAAGAGAAGTAATAAAATGAGCTCTAACATGGAAAGTAAGCATTTTCGGACACATCTCCACATAACATATTTTCTTTCTTTGTATGTGAGGAATGTTTCCTGAACGGTTGGCCATACCTTTTTGTAACATCCTATATATATATATATATATATATATATATATATATATATATATATATATATATATAGTTACAATAATGAGGCCAAATCTATCTATTTATTGGAGTAAATATACACTGAAGAATACAAATAGCGTTCCAAATTGCCTTCCTGATACTATGCTATTCATGTAAGCACTGTAATTTTTAGTATTTAAAACAGCTGTTGAGTGTAAAATGACATAAATAATGAATAAGAAGCAATCGTAAACAATAATCTGCTAACGTTTTGGGCTATTTAACCATCAACCAGGCGCGCCTATGTATAATGTGCTCCATCTGCAAATAACATAGTCTTGTACTACTCTATAGTGGTTTTACAGTTGTGAGCCCATATCTATTCCTTCATTATTGCTTCATCTAACAGTATCATAAGCTGTGTTATCATACATCCAAGAGAGCAACCTGAATGTAAAATAAACAGTGAGGGAGGTTAGAAATTTGTGATCTATGCAAGAAAATGACCCAGATTCCGAGCTAGCAACACAATCCCACTATGAGGCACTTATCGACAAGATAATTAGTAATCGAATTGGCAGTTGACTGGAATCTGATGGAACTGCGCTGTTTAACGCTTCGAGTGGGTCATTACTGGGTCATTACTGTCGGGTAACACTTCTATGCAGCAACACAATCATTTAATGAAAGTTTATTTTATTATTGTTAAATTAAACAGTGATTTAACTTGTATAATTTGGGTTTATTTCATTGTTGTTGAGTAGACTAAGATTATACTGTGATGATGCTCATATATGTTCACCTTGCTAAGACAGTTATTCCTGAGATATATAGAAAGTGCACAGACCACCTATTCACATTATAAAAAACGGATCGCTCGTTCGAGGGTTAAGATGGCGGCAGGCCCCCACACACTCTGGCTTCAAAATAAAATACAGTGTATGCCTGCAGTGTCATCGCCCTTCTTTTTTACCTCCATGATTTTTAGGTCGATGAACTAAGTGCATATATTTTTGGTAAGTGCAAGTGATATCAAAGTGTCATCACGTTTGCACAAAGATTTGTGGACGTAGGTTACCCTATCACAAATGGTAATGCATAATCTCACTTCTACATTTCACCATTCATTACTGGGTTTAATTAACTGATGTGATTTGACGGTATTCACAAAGGCAGCTAGCTCGAGGTTTTTCAGGAATAAAGTCTTAATGTTATTAATTGGGTGTTTTTGTGGAGGGGTTGCTAACTTCAGAAGTTGATGTATTTTCTCCGCAGTCACTTGCTTGCTCTGACTGTGACACAGTGATATATGGAGTACCATTGGGCATGATGCTTGGTCCCTTACTTTTCGTAATCTTTATCAATTATCTGCCATGGTGTATGACACAAGAAGCACATTTTACCAAATTTTCAGACGACATAAATTTATGATAAACAAAGTACCAAACTGCAGTCTATGTTCTAAGAAGCTCTAGACTGATTCACTTCAGATATTCTGTCCCTCAACGTTAACACGACCCAGTTCATTCTGTTTCAAACAGCAAACAAAAAATTGGAAAATATTGAAATAAACTGTGTTGACAAAAAAGTTTGTAGAGTTTAGTCTTACAGATTCCTGGGAACATGGTAACAACACTCTAAACTTGTCAGTTCACATCAACAACCTATGTAAAAGGATAAATTGGGCAGCAATTGCCATTCACTTTCTTCCATCTGATTGTGACTTGATACTTTGGATATTTTCATTCACTTATGACATATGGTATTATGCTCAGGAGAAACCAGTCACGAGCAATGAAATCTTTAGTTCACAGAAGACAGTTATCAGAATTATGTGTAAAGGGCACCCTAGATGATCTTGTGAAAATTTATTCAATATGCCATACAAATACATTTTTTCATTAATGTGATTTGTGAACAATAACGATACCATTTGCAGAACAAACTATGAATACCGTGATCATGATACTAGAAGTAAATATTAGTTTCACACAGATATACAAAAAAGAAGTATATTAATCAAGCATAAAAGTATACAGTAAACTTCCAGTTCATGTTAAATCTGACACTGGGTGTAATACTAAATTCAAAAAACTGGTAGAACTTTATCTTTTGAATAGTCGTTTCTATATCTTGCAGCAATTTTTTGAAAATGTGTAATAACTAGTGAAATGTGTTTAATTTTAAGCATTCCTAATGAATGTCTATGTAGCACTGGTATATCAACTGTTGACAGAATACTTGATTAGAACGTTTGCCTTATAGCTTGTTTGTGTAACCATCATCACTACTATAATCTGTGCTGTTATTTGAACACTTGAACCTCCTGCATCTCCCTGCATGTGATTTAGATTGTACGCCTAATGACCATTTACATATGATTATTACAGTATTAATCCGACACGTTCTACAACCTGGCGGTACACTCGCATCATGGATCCATGGAAATCGAAAAATAAATAAAAGATGTAGTGGTTTTCGCGGTTTTGAGTCTTGTTATTCTTTATTTCATTACTCAGCTTTTGTTTTCGTGACACAATGCAAATGTTCCTTGATGACCTGTATATCTTTTACACTGAGTGTTCTTCTACAACAGTGGTCAAATATCAGAAATCGATAATTAATCTAGATTTTACAAGAAATGATGCTAACAATGTGTACAAATAAGACCGTAAATTGATGAAACAGTTTACATTAAATTACTGTTTTTCAAGTGAAGGTGAAATATACAGTTGTTTCTGACGTTGTTTTGTTTGTAGCAAAAGACGCAATGGATAATGCCAACAGATTCTATCTATTCCCTTGATGTGCTTACGTGTTTATACTTTCGCTATTAATAAAGCTCATCGTTTTGAAATGTTGCTACATTTCTCAGCAGTTTGCAGCATAAAATGAATCAATAACTTCTGTTGTGAATTTTGCTTTAATAAACTTTATCATTGCTAATTCCTTAATTCTAATACAATTTTCTGATTTTTTGTTTCAGAGATGGTTTCTCACAACTCATATTCACCACTCAGTTTTGGGCTAAGCGAATTGACATTCTATCTTTTGTGACACACCACCATTAGACAGTGACGTTGCCTGCTGTTCAGTTCCATTGCTGTCAAATGTGAATCGTTCTGAAATACCAGCATGTTTCCACATTTTCCGCTGAGAAGATGTACTACAATTGTATAACTGATTCGTTTCATGTCATACTGCGAGATTACAATCACAATCCAAGGCATGACAGTGGCTCGTATGAATACAAATGGAACATCCTGAGCAGAAGATTCTTTGGCCAAAAGAACATTCTGTTTCGTTGAATAAAAAATTCGAATCATATTCTCTAACGGTGGAGTTCTTTCTCACTACACTTCCAACTTATTGAGAATATTCTCCGTGTATGTTGTGTTCTGGCACAGAACACACCCTAATCTTACATTTCGTTCAACTTGTACTAGCAGATAGATTATTCTGTATGCAAATATGGAACTGGCGTCAGTGAGTTTTAGCGATTCATTTCCGGTTTAGTTTGATGTGTTGTAACAACTTGTGAAAAGAATTACGGACTGTGTACGAAAATGTATATTCTGACGATGTTATCGATTTTTCGACATTCAGGAAACTTTTCTGTTGTTGAATTTAGGTGAACACATTTTCATTTACTCCAAACAGCAACTGTGTGAGAGTTTTCTCACTCGAGACAATTTTGGTTAAATACGGTGCATTATGATTCACTCACACATCAAGTACTTCAGCTGTCGCGCGTGCAGTTTTGCTAGGCTAGGGTTTTAACAAACCTACATGTTTCTGACATAAAAAATGTAAGGTATATGCTGTGGGAAATCATGATGATGAATATCTGAAAATGTCAGTGACACAGTTTGTGGTGAATGCCTAATAAGTCTTGTCCTACACCAGTCTGAAATCATGTGTCTGCTATATAGCACAAAAATGTTTTCATTCTCGCCCCATTTGAAAGGTCACCCCCTTCTTCTTTCATGATTTCCAGGAAGGAAGGTCACCAGTCAAATAAGTCTTTAAAGGTAACCATGTGTAAAATTCTACAGTTTCTCTCTACTGGGTTTCTTTGGGCTATGTATAGCATTTTTTCTTTTTGCTTTTCGAGCACCACAAATTCTGCTATAATTACTAAAGAAAAAAATCGGTAAAACTTAACCTCAGGACATCTTACTCAGATCGAAGTATACCCCAGAGCTCACTTCTGAAAACGGAGAACTTCTTTCCTTGCATTCATACGAAATCGGAGAATTTTCTTCGTGCTGAGCAACTTTTCCCGCAATTTTATTGACGCTCTCTTATGAAGTGCATTCTCCGACTCGCTTTATTCATGCGATTTTGAGTATTTTATGCGAAATCTGAGAATAGACTACATTCTCAATTTTATTCTTAAGACCCAGTAGAATTATTTGATAGGCCAGTGCGATGGCGGTGTGATGGGTTTGCAAGTTTGCGTTTTATACGCAAAAGGACTTTCACATATCTTTACTTGTATGAGCTTTGGCGTGTTGTGACGCGAAATGTTTACGAACTATCACTCATGTGTGGGGATTGGTGGGGTGGCGTGTATTTTTTCGTAACTGGGAGTGCCCTTAAGTAGTCACATCCCAATTTATCACTGTGGACACCTGCTTCACTATCAGGAGATAATGTCATTGTCTTCTGGACTTTCTTACAGGCAAGTCTTTTGCATTGATACATTATTGTAAGTTTGTGTGTTGCCTTCCACCCGGCAGGAAGTTCGCCGCTTCAAAGAAGCCAATATTTAGAAGAATACATATAATTCGGTCCACACTTGACAAGCTGAGCTCTGCCTCTGTCAACTGACGGAAGATTAGAGTGTTGCCAAGGTTGTGTACTAAATTTGCCTTTTCTATTGTGGTCACCATCGGCAGTAATTTCAATACTTATAGCAACGTAGGTTAAAATTTACATAGTCACACCCGTCGCATGCCATTTGTACGTATATCTGTAAAAGAAATATATTCGATACTAATCGTCGGCATCGACCAGTGATTTAGGAAACAAGTGATAAATGTAAAAACATGGTGACTATATCGTGATATTAGTTGAGGATTTTTTTCAAACGGACTAAGGTTCAAATCTGTCTGTGACAACATATTTTTATCGGAGTTGCAGCAGCAGCAGCAGCAGCAGCAGCAGCGTTATTCATCCGTAGATCTCTTACAAGGATGTAGGACATGTGAAAGTATTTTCAAGTTTAGACCAATTTGAAATAAGCAAATTCGTATACAAATACATTTACAGAGTTCTAGTTAAAGACAATCATTAGATTTACCCCTGATATACAATACTTTTTTTTACAAATAACTTATTAAATAATGTAATGCCGCACTGTTCACTCATGTCTCACTATCTCATGTGTCACTGCAACACACATTGCTTGGTAGCACCACACACACACACACACACACACACACACACACACACTGGTGATCTCTGGGTCATTTGCTACTTGTCACTGTGCGAGGTGCCGGGGCTAGTAGTGTATTTATCACTAAATTCTACTAGAATCCACATGTGTAAATCATGCTCTAAGCCCCCCCTATTCTAACTCCGACTTTTGCTGTTGCACAAGGATAAAACAAATACGCGAACTGACTCTAATCAACCCTGCTAGTGGAGTAGAAGAGAGTTTGGCACCTGCAATAATTTAATTTGATAAATAAGTTAAATAAACAAAGGTTTCATTAGCATAGTGAGGAATGATAGGGTTGCTCTATTGATTAACAGAAAGAAAGTTCTGTCCAAAATAACAATATGATTTATTAAGATTAAACGCAGAATAGTAAAAGAGACACAGGAAATATAAAACATCAAATTGGCTAAAAATTGGAGATTCATACAAACACAGTAAAGGTGAAGTTGTCCCTAACTTAGATCGTGAGGTTTATGACGAAGTGGTATGTGGAGCCAATTCCTTTCCACTCAAATCTCAAGAGAGACACACAGCTAACCCAATAGTAATTGCTGCTACTCGAAACTGAACAAAGTTAGAAAAGGATGAACAGGCGCGCTCTGCTGAGCTCTGATTATCACCTAGGAAAATCCCTATCTGCCGGTGTTGCGGACGTACATTACCAACAGTCTTCTTATCTCCCAGAACACGATCTGGCGTACCGCAGGCGAGGGCTGGTTGCTCCGACGTCCTCGACCGAAAGGCGACTGCCGACTACCCAGAGCACCCGTACAGGCCGAACACCGAACATTCCCGCCCCCACGACAGTGGCCGTGGTTACGTTCCAATCAGCAACTCGAAAACCGGCGGAAATTCCACTCCATTGCCGGAGCACTACCATTCCACCAATGGAGATTCTTGGCGCCAATTTCTGTGCTGATTTTGCAGAAAGTGCGGGAATTTTCCCGCCACAACTGCGTGGGTACACAAGTCATTCCCACGCCTCGCTGGTAGCCCGCCAGAAAGTGTTTTCGCAAGGTTTCTCTGAAGTAACGGAACCTCTAGCCCAGCCGCTACTTCACACCCCAGCGGGCGTGTCTCTTGACAATGTCGGCGTCTGAAAAGCATTCACTCGACTGCCTCACACACGTCGGCTTAACTCTCTCCTGTTCCACAGAGCCCGCCTGTCACCGGCCCACCCGGGTGACGAGAGACGCTGCGTGGGAAGTACGCGTGTTAAGGAAAAGCAACCCTCCACCGCATGCAACTAGAGAGGAGAATCGTAAGATAGAAATATGAGAGGGGGCACATGCCACCTCTCATTGCCCCTACGCCATTTTAGATTGTAATTGGTGAGCGGTTGGCTCACTTAGGAGCCAGGTAGTGAGTCAATCGCCCAAGAACAATCTTACAAAGTGACTCCACATACCGCACTCTATAAAAAAGATCATTGCAACTGAAAAATGCAACTCATAGAGGGAGGATTATTTATGATGTAGCCAACTTCACCTTCTTAATATGGAACACTAACACTCACATCACACATCCATACCCAGGGAGCCCCTTCCAAACACCGATTCACGCTCTAAACATGGCCCGGGCATCTGAGCCAAATATGGAGCAGTTTATTCTTTACAATCAGAGTTGGAGTGCTCCGCAATTAAATGCCCAAGATGTTACAACAATTTTAATCATTAAACTAACCTGACCTCATTCACACATGATAATATTTAAGTTAACAATCTCTTTGTGAGTTTTCAGAATCTAGTTACAACCTCCGATTCATTCTGTCTCCCTGCAGCAAGAATAACCTTTACAAAATGTTCCCTGAACTGATGGTCCATTCACAATGACAGTGGTGGTATCTGCTTCAGTTTATGGGGACTTCAGGCACACTGTTAGCATACACACAACAATAAACACAAAATACAAAAAAAACATGATGTGGAGAACAATACAGTAATCTGTAATAAGAATTACAGTGTAAAACACAAACGCATACAAGGTATATCATACATTACAGAAACAACATAAGAGAAAGAAATTTAAGAAAAACAAAAAAAACAAGGTTCATGGGGCATCAAATTGTGCGTGCACATTGCACAAAGTTCACGACTGTGCTGAGAATGAGGCACTAAATCACATTGTTAGAAATATCCGTGGCACTTCACTGATTCCACTGTACTGACATCACATAAGGCTAAACGTCGGTTGTAGTTGCTACGTTGTGGCAACAGCAATAGGGAGTTCTGGAGTGTCTGCAGTACGCTGTTGAGATTGTAGTCAGACCCACGCATATGATCACGGCAGTACGGTAGGAAGACACAGTGATAGGTTCTCCTCACGTCGATTAATTGTCTCTGAGATCTCCTTGTTGGGATACCTCACTAGTCTAGGTCTCTTCTCTCGCTGGACAGAACTTTACGTTTCCCAATATTGCCGTTCGACGAGGGATGGTGGCACGTGGAGTGACTCCACAAGTGTGAGAGGTCATCCATACAGGATCGAACTAGGAGCGACTATTGTTAAAAACTGCTCTCTAATAGAGAGGAGAAGTAAGACATGAGACCATTCATTTGTTAGTGTGGCACGATACTGCTTTGTGTATGCAGATCGGCCAATGCTAGTGAGTTGTAAAAACCCAAACAGGTGAGTATAGAGCGTCCCTTTCTGTCCTGAGGCACATGAGGCGCAGGTTCTGACACGATATGTGATCTTCTTCGTGTACTCACGACAACGTGGTCTGCCGCAGGGAATCCCTCCAAGCGGCTGCCGCGTCCGGAGAGCTAGCAGGCTGTCGCGTGTCAGGGTCAACGGCCAGCCCCACTTTCGCTTGTGGCGGGGCAAGGGTCCCGTGTAATCCCTCAGGTAGGCAGCCGGGTGACTGTCAGCGTGTAGGACGGGACGCTCGCCCTCTAGCAGGTAGCCGAAGACCTCTTGTTTTTGCGCTGGCTGGCCTCTGCATTGCCACGTTCCTCGTCATCTGTACAATTCTTACAAAAGTCTTATGCCTAACTTTTTCCCATGACCTTCTATGTTATAATAAATTTACATAATGAAACATTGATGGTTTGTCATTTCAGACACTCTTATTTTACTTTTATAGTTA
Source organism: Schistocerca nitens (assembly GCF_023898315.1). Taxonomy (NCBI): domain Eukaryota; kingdom Metazoa; phylum Arthropoda; class Insecta; order Orthoptera; family Acrididae; genus Schistocerca; species Schistocerca nitens. The sequence continues at coordinate 622,866,116 of NC_064614.1, read as the reverse complement.
TTAATCTATGGCAATCATTATAACATCTAATCTAGACATGGAAATAATTTATTTTGATATACGTGTAGAGACCGATCTCAGTAAGTACATGGTGTGTGATAACTGATGCTTTGTAATGGATGAACAACTAAATGTGCGGGCCCGCACTAATATTACTATTAATTATATAGATCGACAGTAGACATGCTTCAAGAATTAACTACCATATCCCAACGATCTACATTCTACGTCTTTTAATTAAATTATGTTGTTATGCAGGTCTAAGTTTTACTGTGCTATAAAGAACATGCAACTACGCTACTTTCGCTCGCCCGTCGTCCCTCCATCTCGGGTCTGTGGATTGGTGACCTGAAAAATAGCAACTCAACAGGCGCGCGCCACACTTGTGGTAGAAAACCCCCACAATATTAATCTAGTTATTGTTAAATCCTACAGTTTAACTTATCCTAGTATCGTACTTTCCCTTTTATTTATTTATTTATTTATTTTATTTATTTATTTATTTATTTATTTATTTATTTTTTTTTTTATTTACCTTATACAATACCCTTACATAGTTCCTGTTACGCTGAGATGTCTTGCTGCTCGCCGCTATTGACGACAGTGATGTGCGCGCCGTACGACATGACCTCCGAGTTTTCATTACGCCTCACTGAAACTCCAGAGACTGGGTTAGCCATGGCTATACACGACAATAAATTTATAGTTGCAACTTCCTTCTCTATGTGAAGCGGTTTTCGCGATCGAAGTACACCTTTCCAGAAGCAATGTAATATGACCAAGCCAGGACTGGTTCCTGTTGAGGATTCAGACACCCAACACACGCCAGCTACACAGTATGTCACGAATATCCAAGTACAATTCCTTGGTGACTCATCTGTGACAAAAACGAGCAGCACGCTAAATCCCCAACCAGCACATTAGCATGGTAGGCTTTTATGCCCTCATTTCTCTCGTCTAGGGCACCATTAGAGTCAAATGCTCACAGGTTCACCCCGACTTGCAAGACAACGATACCGGCGCAGCTCTGCAAAAACTATACTGCCCATATTCACCCTCGAAATCGCGCAATATACCACAATCGTGCAGTGCACTGACGCGTGCCTGCAAGCATTGGTATGAACGTCTCACGAACTGGTTGTGGCCGCTATGGAGCGTATCACGACCTCTCAGAACGCTTCTAAGAGCACGTTCTTGTATGCGCCCGTTTGTGCGACGTCTCGTCACTCATCCTTATCCCTTAACATGGACACCAGATAGGAAAGGACAAAAACATTGCTCATGAAAAGGTAGTGTCTCCTACTCCATCGACATTGGAGATCGCAAACATAAACAAAAAGAGGATAGCAGCAGTAAATTCTTATGCAAGACTACGCAGCGTGTTAATACTTTAGCAATCTTAATCTATTAATGTAACGATTATTGTTCCCCGAACAAAGGTTCATATATTTGCCTATTCTACTATGTACATTTCTTACACTACTACTATTCTACGAACTCCTTTATGTGAGATATGTGGTGGAGTCCTATGGACTAGCGTCAATCCCTTCTTAGACTCCCCCTCCTCTGACGTGCATTAGGATTTGGAGGTCTAATTTCAATCTCCTGGCTCTCCTGTTGTCCTTGATTTCGCTCCCTCCAATTACGGTCGCTTTGCCGTTCGTCATTCCTCCTGTCCCAGATTGCTTGTCTGGATTGACCCTGTTCCCTGACGTTCTGGTTTCCGTGTCTCTGGTTTCCATAACCTTGAATAGCGTAACCTTGATCTCGGTAACCCTGGTTTCCTAACTGACCAGTGCGATTATGCGATCTGTTGTTGTCTTCCCTTGCTGGCCCGTGGTATTTGTTATTTTGCGCCTTCTTCCTGTCCTTTGCGTCTTGTTTATCGAAGACTACTTCGAGTTCGTGCAGTAGACTCTTGAATGCATCTATGTCAGATCCACACTTCCCGACAAGTGTCTGTTGATACCTAACTGGCAATTTCGAAAAGCAAAATTTAATAATTTCTCCGTTGCTGTATGGACTATCTAAAAACTGATTCTTCTTGAGTAAATCATCAAAAAATTTGGTTGCGCTCTTATGCCCGGACACTTCCAGTTCAGGACAAAATATTATTTCCTCTTTAATCCTGTCTTGCGTTTCCTTTGACCAGTAGGTCCGCAGGAATGCACCAACAAATTCCTGATAAGTCCGACACGTCGCTGCCACGCCCCGCATCTTTTCCGCGGCTTGGCCTTCGATGTGTCCACACATGAATTCTAATTTGGCCTGGGTTGGCCATGACGACGGTAATGAATTAGTAAATTGCATCACCCAGCTCTTCGGATGCATCGACCCTCCATTATCTTTGAACTTCTGGAATTTGAGTATCGACAGGAAGTGATTGTGATCAAAATTCTGTCCGATCCTCGCACTGGTGTTGTCAGACGTTTCCGATACTTGCACGTCTGCGGAGTGTCCTGATCTATCTTGCTGATAACTGTGATGTGCTACGTCTGTATCACAGTGGAAGTGGCATTCAGCATTCACTCTTCTAAGTGGGCTGCAATTATTGGAGCTATTACTCGCTGTTTCTGCGTGTGCATTGTTTGTTCCGCACGCTGTCACTGGGCTAGAGCACGGCGGGCTTTTCCTCGGAGACACAATCCTGTGTGCTCCATCATTGGTATCCGAACGCGCAGTGCTCGTGTGCCCATTTCGCTCTAGTTTTGCTATCCGACTCTCTACTTCTTTCATTCGTTTCGTGATGTTCGTAACCGCAATATTACCTTGAGTCTTTAAGGCCGCTAGGGATTTCGAGTGGACTTGTGTCGCACGTCGCAAGCGCCCTGCGAGTTTAAGAGTTACTCTTGCGATTTTCATTGCCCCTGTTGCTGCAGTTTTGGCTAGGCCTGCTACTTTTTGTGCTACCATTGACATTTGTTTTGCTTCTCCACATTCTTTCTTTATTGTTAATAATTCCCCACGAATTGCCCCTATATGCGAGATTATTGCCTCAGTGTCCCTCTTACGCTGTTCGTCGGCTTCTTCCTTCTCCTTCTTACGTTGTTTCTCCTCTTCTTCCTTCTCCTTCTTACGTTGTTTCTCCTCTTCTTCCTTCTCCTTCTTACGCTGTTCGTCAGCTTCTTCCTTCTCCTTCTTACGTTGTTTCTCCTCTTCTTCCTTCTCCCTCTTACGCTGTTCGTCAGCTTCTTCCTTCTCCTTCTTACGTTGTTTCTCCTCTTCTTCCTTCTCCCTCTTACGCTGTTCGTCAGCTTCTTCCTTCTCCTTCTTACGTTGTTTCTCCTCTTCTTCCTTCTCCCTCTTACGCTGTTCGTCAGCTTCTTCTTTCATTGATCGTAGGAAGCTCAGTATTGGGTTTACGTCATCTTCTTGATCCTCTTCAAACATGGGCGATGTAACTCTGGACACCTGGGCGCTAGAGCTCTGACGTGACCGAGCTGGCCTCTGTCTGCACTCGTTCGTTTGACTATAAACTTCTGCTACCGTCTCGACCTGTGTGCCTGTCTCTGTTTCATCCTCTACTTCACTATCATAATCACGGCCGCAACGCTGCTCTGAGATCGCGTCCAAATCACCTTCCTCATCAATGCCCCTGGCGTCCTGTCCTGCTAAAAATGTGCCCATCTCATCTCCGAACCTATTCCCGTCAGTAAACTGCCCCTTATCCATTATGCTATCCTCTTTTGTTTTAGCTTCGCCCGATAATAGTCGTGCCTTACTTCTCGTTATCATTCATAAAAACAAATTCATCTAAAATGCACAATAAAATTAATCTACTCCATATATTTTTTACACATAAACATAAAATTTCAACAACGCTGTTCCAACGCTGTAATCACAAACACAATTTGATGTGGTACAGAAACCGCACACAAATCCGACAAAGTGCGATGCGGTACAGACACCACATCAGCGAAACACAAAAAAAACAATGAACAAAAAAATATATACACTGAAAACAAAAACTGTAGTCATGCGCCGCTACTTAAAACTAAACGCGGAACTACCAAAAAAAACTTGGGTATTAATCATTAAAAAAAATAGAGAGAAAAAAAATTGAATGTTCCTACTAAGAATCCTGTTTGTTTATCAGAGATTCACAGGAAAGATCCGAGGCCAAGGGTCGCCATATTATGCGAGGTGCCGGGGCTAGTAGTGTATTTATCACTAAATTCTACTAGAATCCACATGTGTAAATCATGCTCTAAGCCCCCCCTATTCTAACTCCGACTTTTGCTGTTGCACAAGGATAAAACAAATACGCGAACTGACTCTAATCAACCCTGCTAGTGGAGTAGAAGAGAGTTTGGCACCTGCAATAATTTAATTTGATAAATAAGTTAAATAAACAAAGGTTTCATTAGCATAGTGAGGAATGATAGGGTTGCTCTATTGATTAACAGAAAGAAAGTTCTGTCCAAAATAACAATATGATTTATTAAGATTAAACGCAGAATAGTAAAAGAGACACAGGAAATATAAAACATCAAATTGGCTAAAAATTGGAGATTCATACAAACACAGTAAAGGTGAAGTTGTCCCTAACTTAGATCGTGAGGTTTATGACGAAGTGGTATGTGGAGCCAATTCCTTTCCACTCAAATCTCAAGAGAGACACACAGCTAACCCAATAGTAATTGCTGCTACTCGAAACTGAACAAAGTTAGAAAAGGATGAACAGGCGCGCTCTGCTGAGCTCTGATTATCACCTAGGAAAATCCCTATCTGCCGGTGCTGCGGACGTACATTACCAACAGTCTTCTTATCTCCCAGAACACGATCTGGCGTACCGCAGGCGAGGGCTGGTTGCTCCGACGTCCTCGACCGAAAGGCGACTGCCGACTACCCAGAGCACCCGTACAGGCCGAACACCGAACATTCCCGCCCCCACGACAGTGGCCGTGGTTACGTTCCAATCAGCAACTCGAAAACCGGCGGAAATTCCACTCCATTGCCGGAGCACTACCATTCCACCAATGGAGATTCTTGGCGCCAATTTCTGTGCTGATTTTGCAGAAAGTGCGGGAATTTTCCCGCCACAACTGCGTGGGTACACAAGTCATTCCCACGCCTCGCTGGTAGCCCGCCAGAAAGTGTTTTCGCAAGGTTTCTCTGAAGTAACGGAACCTCTAGCCCAGCCGCTACTTCACACCCCAGCGGGCGTGTCTCTTGACAATGTCGGCGTCTGAAAAGCATTCACTCGACTGCCTCACACACGTCGGCTTAACTCTCTCCTGTTCCACAGAGCCCGCCTGTCACCGGCCCACCCGGGTGACGAGAGACGCTGCGTGGGAAGTACGCGTGTTAAGGAAAAGCAACCCTCCACCGCATGCAACTAGAGAGGAGAATCGTAAGATAGAAATATGAGAGGGGGCACATGCCACCTCTCAACTGCCGCCGCCTATACAGGGTTATTCCAAATGAGGGACCTATTTATAAAAATTCATATGTATTCAATTAATAATCCAAAATGAACAAACTTTTTATCAATGAAAAGAGGAGGATTCAAAGCTTTTTCAGGTGGATGGTGATGGTTTCAGAAACTGCTGGTAGAGTTTGTGCGTTAATAGGGCCGTCATTCTGTTTCAGTGTCAGTTAAGTCAGTTGTGAGTGAGATGGTGACTGTGGAGTACAAGGTTTTCTGCACTCTTGAGTTCGTGAAAAGTGAGTGGCAAATTGTAGTGCAGCGGGCACTTCATACCAACTCACTAAAGTGTTAGTCGTTAGTTTAAGCAGTTTAAACAGACTGGGAGTGTGTGCAAAGGAAAAAGCACAGGCCAATCACATGTGTCAAAGAGGATGATGACAGACGGATGCAAGAAAGTTTTGTGCGTGGTCACAGTAAGTCTACAAATAGAGCCAGCTGAGAAATTGGATGATGATGTTTTGGATGGTGGGGTGCTCAACTGCGCAGTTATCAGCACCCGTACAAATTCCCAACCTTTACTCAGTCCAACCATTTTATGAATGATGATGAAACAATGAGGACAATACAAACACCCAGTCACCTCGTGGCAGGTGAAAATCCCTGACCCCCCTGGGAATCGAACCCGGGGCCCGTGCTTGGGAAACGAGGATGCGACCACGAGCTGTGAACAAGAACTTAGAATACCTCAACCATCTGTATGGAAAGTTCTGAGATGGCATTTACTATACAAGCCCTAATGATTACAGTTTAAATAGGCTCTCAAACCCAATGACAAAGAGAAGTGTCTCGCATTTTGTGTTTGTGTTAGCAAAGATGGAGGATGAGAGATTTCTACAGCATGTAGTTTTTACCGATGAGCGACATTCCACCTTAGTGGAAAAGTCAAGAGACACAATGTGCGCATATGTGGTTTGGAAAATCCACATTCACTGTTGAACATGAAAGAGACTCACTGTAGATCAACATTTTCTGTGCTGTATCCCTTACAAAGATTTTTGAATCGTTCTTTCTTTGCAGAAAGAACTGTAATGGGAATCACATACCTGTACATGTTGGAACAGTGGCCGTTCCCCCAAAGTATGGAAGATTCCCAGGACTTCATTTTCCATCAGGATGGAGCTCCGCTCCATTGACACCATGTGTATGAGGCTTTTTGAATGACTCACATCCTCAGCACTGGATCGGTTGCAGGGCACTTGAGGACCTGGCTCTGCACTTCCGGCCACAGAGATCTCCTGATCTTACATGTGACTATTTCTTATGGGGTTATGTGAAGGAAGCTGTTTATGTCCCGCCACTTACCAACCATTCTGAACGATCTGTGGAACCAAATCACTGCTGCCGTGCATTCAGTAACAGCACCTACGCTTTTGCGTGTGTGGGGCGAGTTTGGCTACTGCATTGATGTTTGCCATGCAGTCAGTGGTGGACACATTGAACATTTATAACATTTATCACACTTCTAAGTATTAAATAATTAATAAAAACTATTTAATTACAAATTATTAAATTTATAAAATTGATATCAAACATTATAAAAAAAAAACTTTGAAACTTTCTCTTTTCATTAGTACAAAGCTTGCTCATTTTGGATTTTTAGCTGAATAAATATGAAGTTTTGAAAATGAGTCCTTCATTTAGAATAACCCTGTATAGTTCTGAGTATTTCCCTTGATTCCCACTGTACCTCCTTCCATCAAATGTCTAATATCAATCCAGGAAGATGAAGGGCAAGTAGTATGTTAGTAAACATGTTATGTCTGTCAGAACACTGGATGCTGAAATGTATCAGATTTATCTAGCTGAACGCAAATTCATGTTGTACTACTATACAATCTGAGGATTTAAGTTTGTAGCTGTATACACAAAAAATCTGTTAATTAATTAATAAAATCTGTTAACCTCATTGAATATTGTTTTGAACTCGTCTTTAAGTGCTCTGCACAACATTAGGCATAGAAAAACGAAAGGTAGTAGTATTGGCAGTTTACAAATCAACATCAGGAAATATCATTAGAATTAGTCAACAGTATTGTAGTTGCATTGTTGTATAGACCAGGCCTGTTGAGGTGGCCGGCCGCTGTGGCCGAGCGGTTCTAGGCGATAAAGTCCAGAATTGCACTGCTGCTATGGTCACTGGTTCGAATCCTGCCTTGGGCATGGATGTGTGTGATATCCTTAGGTTAGTTGGGTTTAAATAGTTCTAAGTCTAGCGGACTGACGACCTCAAATGTTAAGTACCATAGAGCTTTGAGCCATTTGAACCATTTGGTGTTGTAGTAGTACAGCTGGGCATTGAAAACTTGTGTTCCAAAATTCACAGTTGTATATACTGCCCCAGGGCATATTTGTCGCACCTTTGCCCAGCTCCTGGTCACATAGCTCATAACAGAGTTGTAGCCATTGTGTGGTGATACCCTTCTGCCCGCTCTGGCTAGTACTACTGCTTAGTGCAGGTTTCGCTGAACATGACTAGCCTGTCTCACAATCCTTTTGTGTACAAATTGCTGTAACCTACGTGTAGCCAAACTGTGATTACTGGCCACCAGTAGCTGATGCAACAGCTTCTGATGAATTTGACATGAAACTAGTAACAGCACTAAAGTGTGGTAGCCACACTGATAAGCTTAAGATATTCACAACATGGTGGTAATACAAACATTAAGAAATGACTAATGGTTGTCATCACCAGTGACAACATGAAAACAGGAACAAAATAAAATCCTGCATATTAACAAGACTTCCACGAGAATAGGGGATTTTGGGTCAAGAATGTTCTTGTTATTAATGGCTTTATACATATAAAAACGTGAACATATAAAACCACAGTGCGTATAAGGGTTGATCAGGAATATGAATGTAATGGTTATGCGCATTCTGTATAATAAAAATTGTGGCATGACACATTTGCTGGCTTCGCTAACTTACAGCCAGACTCTCACCATTGCACCTAAGCTTGACCATGGGCACTGTTACATTTCAGTCTGTCACCACAAACTTAAAAAATATGTCTAATATGCAACACAATAAAAAAAATGGGTTACTATCCTGAAATCAAACACTTCCACTTAATATTTAAATACAGATGTATATTTAAGTACAAGCATCTACATGTGTATATAGAAGAAGTCACATAAACAGACTGAATCATCTCAAACTTTTCATCCAAAGAACTCGTGACTGGAGAGTGTGTCCTTGTCTGTGGGTCGATTTTTATATTGAGGCCACACAGCCAGTAGTGCCTCCCCCCCTCCCCCCGCCACTGTACAGAGTACTTGTGATTAGTCCTGGGAGGAGGGGGGGGGGTGTAGTGTCTGTGTCGGATTCAAGGATGTTCTGGGGTCTGGGAGCTGGACGATTGGTACCTTCATGTCGTCTGGCAATGAAGTCGGTGGTGGAACACAAAGTGGTAGGTCCACATGAAGTCCTGCAGATGGCATGGTAGGGCAAAGAGACGGCCGGCTCAAGAGAAAACCGGTGGGCTGAAGTGTGGAGAAGAACCGAAGCCCAAAGAGACAATTCGAATCTCACCAAGTGGAGAGATGAAAGCACGTAGGAGGGCAGGGTCGCAGTGTTGAGGGAGGATGAACCACTGCAGTACCTTGACTTCCAGATGCTCGTGTGATAACAAAGGGTTCGAGTCTATCAGAAGGACGAGGACATGGCTGTTATTTACTACCAGCGAAACGTCTTCCATGCGATGTGGCAGAACTGACACGATTGTAGGAGGATTGCGCGAGTGGCATGGGCTGGAAAACCTGCAAATGGAGAGTCCCTTGAACTATCTGGGAAACCAGCGAAAGGATAGTTGCTAGGGCTGGATACCAATGAGGGTCCATGGGCCTGAGTGACTTGTGCTGTATCATTCAAGGAGTCTCAAACATGATGGGGGCCTAGGTTGTCAGCTGTGTTGGGAGAGCCTGATGCCAGAGAATTGGGCCCGCAAATGCAGGTTTGCCCCGATGCAGTGAAACTGTGTGTGGGGTGTCTTTGACGAGAATGTCACATGTTGAATCCCCATGTTGCAGAACCTTGAAGGGGCCCTGGTAGGGGGGCTGTAAAGGTTGGCGTATGGCAACATGATGTGGGAACAATATTTAAGAGGAGGAGGCACATAGGAGACTGGGGCGTATGACTAACTGGTGGATAGAGGCATATGTGCTTGAAATGCATACACCAGCGGCTAATGAAGTCGAGGGGAGGGGACGAATCATCCTGAACCGTCAGCTGGACTAGTTCACCAGGCTGGACGTAAAACACCTCTAAAATGGTGCCTTGGATGTCTGGTTTGTGCATTGACCTGAAACCTAAAAGGACCCAAGGTAGAGCTTCTGACCAAAGGCAGTTATTGCATCTGAGGGCGGTCTTTAAAGTGCGATGCCACTGTTTCGCCAAACCGTTACAAGGTGGTGTGGATTTTGTAGATACCGCACATGCGACACAGCAAAGTGAACAGGGACGACTCGAATTGCCAGCCTTGGTCAGTTGTGAGTGTGGCTGGGCAGCGTAACCGGGTGATCGAAGAGGAAACGAAACCTTTGGCAATCATCTCGGTCGCGATGTTTGACAAAGGTATGGCTTCCACCCTTTGGGACAAGTGATCAGTAGAAGACAGGACATATCTAAAACTAAATCCTTCTGATGGTGGTAGGGGTCCGATAAGATTGATATGGACATGCCTGAAACATCCTAGAGAAACGCAAAATTTACCTAGTGGCCGACTTTGTTGCACTGGCAAGGGATACAATTGTGAGCCCACGTCTGGCTGTCTCTTTTGATATCTTTCCAGACAAAGTGCTCGGTAATGAGCAGGATAGAGGCACGAATGCCCGAATGTGCAGGGTTGTGTAAGGCATCGAAAACTTGATGGCATAAGGGAGCCAGTAACACTGGGCGTAAGACTCCACTAAAAAAAATTGCACCAGACCTCGTCGGCGACACTGGGGAATCGTGCCTTGGTGAACATGAGTCAGGTAGTCAGGACCGCAAGGAGTGCTTGGGTGCCCTCTTCTGTTGCTTGAATAGTAGCGAGATTAGACAGATCTATGATGTTGGACACTGCATTGATGCATGAGAAAAAATTGGCAGCGATATTATCCATGCCCGTGATATAGTGGACATCTGTTGCAAACTGAGACACCAAGTCGAAATGGTGGAAATGACGAGGGGGTGGGTCCTCCGGAGGGTTTCGGAAAGCATTCGTAAGTGGTTTGTGGTCTGTGAGGATATACACACATCGAAAATAGTTTTGCATCACCTCAGTTCCGAGAGTTCCAGAACCCGTACAGAAAATTGGAGTAGAGATCAACATAAACATTGTTTCCGCCATTTTTTATTGCTCATGAAAACCACACATTGCATTTTGTACCACCACACAGTGATCACTTCAGAGGCCCAGATTGCTGTACACACCGGTACCTCTAATACCCAGTAGCATGTTCTCTTGCATTGATGCATACCTGTATTCGTAGTGGCGTACTATCCACAAGTTCGTCAAGGCATTGTTGGTCCAGATTGTTCCACTCCTCAATGCTGATTCAGTGTAGCTCCCTCAGGGTTCATGTCTGGAGAACATGCTGGCCACTGTAGTCGGGTAATGTCGTTATCCTGAAGGAAGTCATTCACAAGACGGGCATGATGGGGACGCGAATTGTCATCCATGAAGACGAATGCCTCACCAGTATGCTGCCGATATGGTTGCACATGTATCGTACAGCCATTACGGCGCCTTCCGCGACCACCAACGGCGTACGTCGGCCCCACGTAGTGCCACCCCAAAACATCAGCAAACCTCCACCTTGCCGCACTCGCTGGACAGTGTGTCTAAGGCGTTCAGCCTGACTGTGTTGCTTCCTAACACGTCTCCGACGATTGTCTGTTTGAAGGCATATGCGGCACTCATTGGTGAAGTGGTGAGGAGAATGTGATGCCAATCCTGAGTGGTCCATTCGGCATGTTGTTGGGCCCATCCGTACCGTGCTGCATGGTATCGTGGTTGCAAAGGTGGACCTCACTGTGGGCGTCTGGAGTGAAGTTGCTCATCATGCAGCCTATTGCACACAGTTTGAGTCATAACATGACATCCTGTGGTTGCACGAAAAGCTTTATTCAACATGGTGGCGTTGCTGTCAGGGTTCCTCCAAGCCATAATCTGTAGGTAGTGGTCACCCACTGCAGTAATAGCCCTTGGGCGGCCGTAGTGAGGCATGTCAATATCTCCTCCATGTCCGAACAACATCGCTTTGGTTCACTGCAAGACTCCTTGTCACCAGAGTGTTTTGAAGAACAGCTCCTACTGCTGTGTCACTGGCATCTGAGGTAATGAATAGTTTGGTTGAGGGATGCGGGTGGGGGAGCGTCACAGCCCAGACCAGGGAAACTTTTAGCACCTCAAATGCTTTGACCATGGCGTCCGTCCAAGGGACGGGTTGAAGTCCCAAGGTTTGCTTGTCTGACAGTTCATCGTGAAAGGAGTTTGTACTGCAGCCAGTGAGGGCAAGTGATGGTAGTAGCAGTTGACAGTGGCGAGGAATTGGCACAGTTCTTTATAAGTCGAAGGGGGTGACATAGATGAGGTGGCCTACACATGAGCTTTTGGAGGTTGTATACCATCAGCAGATAATGTGTAGCTGAGGGAGGTTACAGACGTCTGCCATAATTGTAACTTATCTTTGTTGACTACTACACTGTTAGACTTTAAGGTTATGCTCATGCTCCTCAGCTGTCTTACTGAAATGAGTAAGTCATCCAGGTATGTGAAACAAAACTCTAACTTTCATTGAATCAATAGTCAATAAATCATTGCCATGTCTGGGAAGCATTTTTAAGGCTGAATGGCATGTAATGGTACTGGAACAAACCTAGCGGCCCGATAATTGCAGTCTTGGGTGTATCCTCCGGTTCCACAGGTATCTGGTGGTAAGCGCGTTTACAGTCAATTACACTGAAGATGGAAGTGCCTGATAACATATGGGTGAAGTCGTTGATGTTTGGGACTGGGTAATTGTCTATTATGATACTCACTTTTAAATGCCTTGAGTCCCCTCACATGTGAAATGAGTCGTCTTGTTTGGTAGCGAAGTGAATAGACGATGACGAATTACTGTCTGACGGCTGTAATATACCTGCAGCTAACAGATCATTAATTTCCTGTCATGCCATGCATAATTTAATAGGGTTGAGGTGTCTTGACTTTATGCCGGGTAGGGGGGCTGTCAGTAGTAACTATCTCATGCCCTGTCCCATCTGTGATTGAGAATACTGAATGAATGTGGCACAAGAGGGGGTTCCTCATTAACAAACATGTCCATCATGTGGAGAGTACACCAATGGGAATGGCAGTGGGAAAGTGACATGTTTGGATTGCGTGTGTGATGTGCACGAATGTCAGAAGACTGGTAGTGAGTGGTGAGCAGGAACTCGTGGCGGACGTAGACTGTCACAAGTGTGCGGGCGCAACTGACGCTGGGTGAGAGTGAGAAACAGAGGTGTCGGCTGAGTCACATGGCTGGCATGCGGGAGAGGGGGATTGTTTATCAACATGTGGTGTGTCAGTCTGCATGGAGGAGATGGGCGTGTCACGTGTGTGAGGGCAGGGTTGGTGTTTGGGCACACTGACTGCCACGCGCGACACAGAGTGGGACAGGCAGGGTGTGGCTGGTGTGCCTGCTGCAGAAACCGGTTAGTCACAAGCAAAATGTTTCATTGGACTGACCTGAGAAGTGGCGGGGCTTTAGCCGGCGCAAGAAACTTGTTCTGTCATTGGTGTCGTGACTTGCAGGTTCTGCAGCTGCATGCGGGCAGAGGCGAATTCCCTGGAGGTGAGCAAAATGCAGCATTGGAGATTGTCGTTCTACCGATGACTTTCCGTTACAGCCTTGCACTCTGACAGTAAAATGTTCACACTCCTCAGAATGCCACCTGTGACTGTGAAACACTCGCGCAGCAAACTATTTGCTGTGAGAACACGAGTGGGAAAGCAAAAGGTGAGTGCACTGTATGTGTGTATTCATAGGGTGGTGCAGCACCGTGCTCTGGAATGATGTTCAGAGAAGGTTTGTAGTTTGTGGTGTGACAAGAAATCCATCCCTAGGATCAGCTCGTCTATGTCGGCTATGTAAAAAGTATAGGGGAAACACAAGGATTGTGATAGGTGAACTTTAACTTTGACTGAGCCCGAAGTTTCTAGGGTCGAAGCGTTGATTGCTCGGAGGAGCGAAGTCGATGGAGAAGATGCAGGCAGAGCCATCAGTGTAGGGATTACAGATACATTCGCGCGCCTGTGTTGGCCAAAAAATTGAGTTTCGAAGAAATGGCTGTTGGGAAAACGGGGGAATGTACGGAGTGCAGCGTAGGGTACGCCTGTCTGATCCCCCACACGGTTTGGTGCCTGCTGTACCCTGTGGACGGCATTTGGGTGCTGGTGAGGCGATCAACACTTCTGTGCTGTGTCACTGAAGACCTTGTTATACCAGCAGTATGGGTGAGCTGGATGTGGTGAGGGCATACGGGGTGTGCAGGATCCGGGAGTGTTTGGAGAGCAGAGAGTACGAGCGCAGGCCACCAGGCGTTGCGAAGGACGGAGCAGTGGAACGGGCCCTGCCTCTACCAGCAAATGGGTGAATCTGTGGTGCAGACATACCAACCAGTGGTAGAGAATGTGGAGGTGGCACGATCGACACGAAGGAATGTGGTAGCAGGTGTATCTGGAGATCGGTGGGTAGCTTAGCAGACCACACTGCCCAGAATGTTATATCCAGCATAGTTGGCTTGTCAGCCAGCAACCATAGGCAGTGCCAGAGTTGCGACGGTGTCTGGTCCTCAAGGTGTTCATCATATAAAATTTTTAGGATTAGCTCCTGGGGGGGTGGGGTGGGGGGGCAAGTGAGGTGCTTGATAACTGTCTTCTTGACGAAGTCACACAGTCACACTTCAGGGCTGGTGGTGGAGAGAGGAGCAGGTCACAGATCAAGTCTGAGTGATTGTGAAGGTGTGTCATGAGGCACAGGAACGTGGAGTTGTTATCGGAAACATCATTATGATGATGTTTGGTTTGTGGGGTGCTCAACTGCGTGGTTATCGGCGCCCGTACAAAGCCCCAACCTTTGCTCAGTCCAATCTCGCCACTTTCCTAAATGATGATGATGACAACACAAACATCCAGTCATCTCGAGGCAGGTGAAAATCCAGGGACCCCATGCTCAGGAAGCACTCTGCAGTGGAGTTTGCACTGTGTGAAACTTCCATGCAGATCAAAACTGTGTAGTGAACCATAACTCAAACTAGGGACATTTTCAATTGTAGTAGGCAAGTGCTCTATTGTCCAAGATATCCAAGCATGACTCATGCCTACCCTCATAGCTTTAGTTCTACCAGTATCTCTTCTCCTGCCTTTCCAAATTTGTAAAAGTTCTCATGTGTATCTTGCAGAAGATTGCTTGGCAAAGGTGTTTCAATGGCTAGGAAGTTGACAGTGGTTGTTTTGTGAAGGATAAAGGAAGAGATGATCTCATTCAGGTCTTGACTTGAGAAGGTCATGCATAGTCTTGGCAGAGTAATATGTGGAGGCATGGGTGGTACTGGGAAAAGAAGGATGCTTATGAGGTCTTTGGAAGTGGGAACAGTAATTGTAGGAGGAGAAGACTGCCTAGCATATTTATGGACAAGATCTGTGGGGAGAGGAAAGCCTGGAGGAGGTATGTTGTTTTAGGTATTAAAGGAATTGGTGAATGCTGCAAATTCTTAGGCTAGGCTGTTCTAGTGATGGGCAAGAGTAGCCAAACACACCAACATGGGGACAGTCAGATGGCTGGAGCGTAGCCTAAATGACAACGTTGTTCTGACCAGCTGCCATGCTCAGTGGCGGCCAAGTGACTCTTGCATGACAGCATGTGTGCAATAGGTCTACCTGGCAGGTAGCCTTATACTAAAAGCCCCTGCATGAAAATGAGCTGAGAGATGCCCATGGATTGGAGCAGCCTGAGGTTGTAAGGGAGGAAGCATTTGATGTGAAAGGTGTAGCAACTTTCAAAATGAATTATTGGTACTTAGTGGTTGATTTTATATAGTCTGATGTTTGGATGAGAGTTTCAGTGAGACAAAGTTCAACGTAAAGGGGCTTTGGATCTGGAGAAATACCAGATGAATTTTAGTTTGAAGAAGGAATTAAGTAGGGAGTTGGGGAATTTCTTTGTTGAACCAAGATCACAAAGATGTGATTCATATATCTGAGCCAAGGGTCCATATTAAGGGATAAATTGGGTACTGGGGGTGTAATTGTGTGGAAAGGCTTGGGTGGAAGTTAAAAGCATGAAAGTAGGTAGATCACCGTATTGTGGTCATGCACTCCTGTCCTTCATAGGTCTACAAAATGAAGAGTGAGCAGGCAGCTTTTCTCTATTGCACTATGTCACAAAAAGCAACTACAGAGTATTTCACAAAGCTGTACTGACACTTCTGGAGTTCAGCTTAGGGATCACTGGCGACACAGTGTGCAGACATTTCCAGGGGTTTTTATTTTCCACAAAGTCTGTTTACACTAGATGGAATAGAGACATGAGCTACAAATAATGCTAATGTAAGAAATCTCTGCATAAGTTCCACAATGCTAGAGGGAAATTGATTCTTAATCATCCTGTACGGCAGCTACACCATTCCTCTGGGATAGGCAACTTCCACCATCACAAGTATTGGTTGTTTTCCAGTTTACAGGTGGACAATGCTTCCCCAGCATCTGCTGTCCAATTCTCTCAAATGTGTAGACAAAATAACTTCATCGAGCTCATGTTTGGGTACTGGAGTTATTTTCAGTTTATTGGGTGAATATTTATTTGCTTTGTTTAATGAACTTTTTTTAAAAAAGCTCAATAACTGGAGCTGCCAGCTGTCTACCACACTGAAGAGCATGCCCCAAGTGTAACAGTCTGTCAATACGTATTCAACAATTTCAGTTTTTGTTGCTCACTATCAATGGCTGGAATACTTTTCTCAGCTTGAGAGTATCAAATGCATTATCCCAGCCTCAGCTCTTCCCCAACATGAGAAGAGGCCCAGAGAGTTAAATTGGTTTCCTCTCTAGCTGAAGTAGGTCACCTAGGTATTACAGAACTTCAGATATTTCAACAAAAGGCAAGTTTAGTTCAGTCAAATGGTGCTCAGAATGGTCTAATAGTGGAAATTATTGTTTTGCTGTCAAGTTTTTTATGCGCTGAATCCAAATTTTCAAAGTTCCACCAAAGTTTTGTCCCAGAAATGGGTCAAACATGGAAATAACAACAACAAAGTGGAAGATTTTTGGGTTCTTAATTTATAGCTCAGAGAAGATGCAATTTTCAGCAATAGTTGACTATTTATGAAAATAAAGAGGGTAAAATCTTCCACAAAATAGGTCTTGGTTAATTTTTTTCATCAGACCAATCATATGGCAACGCAATTTCAAAGCTGAGGAGATGGGCCATCTCAGGACCTACCTCCTGCATCGTTACCATACTTTGTTGCACATCCATTGCAGAATTCCATCATCCAGTAGTGTCACAGTGTTAATAGAGTGGTTGGTAGTTGATGCTTGCTGTGGTGGAGGGGTAAGATGTTTGTGAGGTGTTGATAACATCTCACTCCTGATGGGGAGAAGGCCAGTCCTTTATGTTGGTCTCCTGTGCTGGTAGTTGTTCACAATTTCATCCTTCGTTGGTTGCATAGAACATTGTTTACAATTTCATCTTCGGTTGGTTGCGTAGAACATATTTGTGGTTGGTAAATACAATTTAAATGCATAAAATAGTCATACATAATTCAAAGTGAGAAGTGTGTCCTAAGTGAGGGTGTACTGGGTGATGGGAGAAAAGTGTCATCACATATGCCCAAAGTGGTCTTGAAGAACATTCTTGAAGCAAGTAAGAAGAAGATGGAGTGGATAGCTGCCATTCTGAAGATTCATAAACTGTGTCAAAAAAAGTACACAAGCAAAAAATTGATTTCTGGTTGTAGCCAAAGAGAAACGCAACTGGATTTTGATTTCAAAACCAACTGTTTTTTGTGTGGGTCAGCTATTATGTCAGAATTTCTGACTCAGCAGAACAAGCTTCCTGCTAATTGTTGAAATGTATGTGCAAGCTGGGACTGCAAGAGACTATTCTAAAACTTGCTGAGAGACAAAACCATGAATTGGGTCGCTCAGTGATAAGCCAAGTTCCTGACTTCCTTGTAGCAGATGCCCAGTACCCCATCAAATGCATGAAGGTCCTGCATGGCAATCCAAAACTGGTAGGGGGTGGGGGGTTGGAGGGAACAAGGTCCAAATGCCTCTGAAATTAATGGTGCTATGCAGCAAATTTACAATTACCTCACTGAAAATGATGAGGACTGTCAATTTTCCCTTCTGCAGTTAACAGATCAGATCCACTGTGACTACCATCCTGATGTCAAGACAGTGAAAGCTCTACTGTTGAGGTGTGGAAGTGATATAGTGGTGCCTCATTCGTGAAAAAATCAACTGTTTGTTTCAAAAACACAGGCTACAAATAATTATTACAGGTAGTTGGCATCAGTCAAAGTTATCTCCAGAGGAAGTGTGTTGACATGTGGTTGAAACAGTAGCAGACATACTTGTTGAAGATAATTCAATCACAGGCTTACAATAACAGAATGTTCCCCTCCAGACCAGTTTCTTACAGAGAACAGTGTCGTTATCCCTGTTGCTGCCCAAAATTTTGGTAATTGATTAGTGAAGAAGCAGAAGCAATAAAACTTGAATAAATGGAAGACCAAAGGTATGAACGTAGCACATGGCTTGACTCAACTCTTTCTTGTCACCATTGCAAGTTGGCCTTGCCGCATTCATCTACAAGAAGTATGGCTTTCAGAAACTACTTGATGTACTGTCTGCTTTAGAACACAGTGTCTACTATAGAAAAGCAGTATGCTTTGAGGTGCAAGCAATGATGGCAAAAAGGTTATAATTTGATCCATCCAAATCATTTCAATTTACCATTGACAATGCTGACTGCAGCATGCAGACTTGATGGAAACAACAACTTCCATGTAATGGGGGGAAACCTATGTACCACACTACATGAAGATAAGCCATAGTTCGCATTGTTTTTATCATAATTTCCCATTGGAAATCTCATGACCTCATTATTATAACAGACACTGTACCTTGGTTTTGACTCTAATTATGTACCTATTATTGGTATCAATTAAAAATTAGTGATGTATTGTCTTACATACCTGTAACATAGCCACAAATATTCTCATTTTGCAGATGAATCAAATGAAAGGGCTGTGGTGCAGGAAGCATGAAGAAGATGAAACTTCTGTGAAAGTTCTTTAAAATTATTTTATTAATAATGTATTATTATTAGTATTATTATCATTATTATTATTATTATTATTATTATTATTATTAGTGTAACCAAATGGAAAATAAAGCATAATTATTAAGTAATTTATGCTAGTTATTTGAACACCTTTACATTATAGGAGTGATAAAAGCTTTCATGTTGCTGTCTGAACATCATAGCATGCTGAAGAAGCATCTTGGCTTTTGGTGGTGGCACCCGAAATTATGCTTACTTCAGTATGTGCTACATGCCATATGGCTGGTCTGATGAAAAAAGTCATCAAGACAAATTTTGTGGGAAATTTTATCCTCTTTATTTTCATAAATAGTCAGCTTTGTCGAAAACTGTCATTTCTGAGTTAAGTGAAAAGTCAAAAAGGAAAGTCACATTTTTTGTGTTTTTTCCTCATTTCTTATCCACTTCTTTGTGATACTTTTAATATTCAGATTCAGCACCCTCAAAAAAATTTAGAAAGCTTGTCAAAATCTTCTTCAACAACTTCCTCTAAGGATCACTAATTGACAGGATTAATAATGCATTACAGCAGATCAATATTCTAGATTTAAACATGGTCAGTCCTGTTCCATCAGGTATATTGACACTCTCAAGATGTCCATTCGATGTGTGGTAAGTGCCTTCACTCAGTGCAGCCCACTCTACACATGCCAGTAATTCCTGAATTACAGAGATTTATGCAGTCTACCAATAACACAAATAATGGAAAGAGAATGAAGTAACTTTCTGATCATTCATTAATTTACAATCAAGTGACAGCAAAACATTTATAAGGCTGTACAATATGCTGTCAACAACAGATAGCACCAAGATGCTACATTTACCAACTCCTTTTCCACCTGTGTTATATAGGTCACTAACAACATCACAGTTACAAATTAAGCATTTCTCAGCAATTTACTGTAGCAATGTATTTTACATTAGAGCTCACCTAACAACATAAAAACAACTCCTGTGAAGTTATTTTGTGTACTTACATAAGAGAACTGGATTGGGTATGCTGGGGAGGTATTTGACTAGTCTGCCTGTAAACTGAAAAGCAAGTAGCACTCAAGGCAGAGGAAGTCACCTTCCCAGAAGAATGCCACAACTGCCATAAGGGATGACTAAGAATCAGTTTAGCCCTTAATACATTCTACTACACTTAGATCTTGTGTTTGTACTAACGTATTAACAACAACTCATATCTGTATTCAGTGTAACATTAACACACTTTGTGGAAAATATATCTGCCCCCTCCCCCCCACCCCCCACACCTGTGTGTGCCTGCACACTGTATCACCAGTGATTCATAAGTCAAACTGATAAATGGTCAGTGTAACTTTGTGAAATAGCCTGTGGTTGCATTTTGTGATGTAGTGCAGCAGAGACGTTTTGCGGACCTATGAAGGAGAGAAGTGCATGACCACATCCGATGGCCTACCTTCCCTCATGCTTCTAACCTCATCTTCCATCTTTCCACCCTGTTACACACACAGAACATAATTTAACCATTAATATAGTTCTATTGCACTTAGATCTGGTACACACTTTTAATATTTGTTCATAACACACTTCATTTTACAGTAAATATCAATTTCATAAGAAGATCATTTTTAATAATCTGTGATGTTTCTATCCCCTTCAGCGCAGAAACTATTAGCCCTAGAGAAAAAATGAATAGGACTTTTTTGTAGGAAGCTGCATGCAGTTTACTTTTGTACTGGAAAAAATTTTTGCTAGATGCCACAGTTTTCGAAGTTAAAAATTTGCAACTACATAATTTTTCTCCCGAATCAACTGTTTTGGTCTTCGTTAACTGGGCTAATTAGTGACTGCTCCAAGCAACTTGTGTCGTACGACACATGATGAGGGAAATTTCAAGTCATCCAATACACCTAAAGAAATTGTTCTATGTAGGTGAAGCAAAACTGTGTCCAGAAGCAAAACTGTGTCCATCTCAGTAGTTAGTTTCTCAGTAAAACTTTTACTTTTTGCTTAAAAAATTGAAAACTCCCCATTTTGAGGTTTGTGGGTCCCGCCTTGCCGTTGGTGGGGAGGCTTGCGTGCCTCAACAATACAGACAGCCGTACCATAGGTGCAACCACAACGGAGGTGTATCTGTTGAGAGGCCAGACAAACGTGTGGTTCCTGAAGAGGGGCAGCAGCCTTTTCAGTAGTTGCAGGGGCAACAGTCTGGATGATTGACTGATCTGGCCTTGTAACACTAACCAAAATGGCCTTGCTGTTCTGGTACTGCGAACGGCTGAAAGCAAGGGGAAACGACAGCCGTAATTTTTCCCGAGGGCATGCAGCTTTATTGTGTGATTAAATGATGGCGTCCTCTTGGGTAAAATATTCCGGAGGTAAAATAGTCCCCCATTCAGATCTCTGGCCGGGGACTACTCAAGAGAATGTTGTTCTCGGGAGAAAGAAAACTGGTGTTCTAAGGATTGGAGTGTGGAATGTCAGATCCCTTAATCGGGCAGGTAGGTTAGAAAATTTAAAAAGGGGAATGGATGGGTTAAAGTAAGATGTAGTGGGAATTAGTGAAGTTCGGTGGCAGGAGGAACAAGACTTTTGGTCAGGTGAATACAGGGTTATAAATACAAAATCAAATAGGGGTAATGCAGGAGTAGGTTTAATAATGAATAAAAAAATACGAGTACGGGTAAGCTACTACAAACAGCATAGTGAACGCATTATTGAGGCCAAGATAGACACGAAGCCCACGCCTGCTACAGTAGTAGAAGTTTATATGCCAACTAGCTCTGCAGATGACAAAGAAATTGATGAAATGTATGATGAGATAAAAAAAAAAAAATTATTCAGGTAGTGAAGGGAGGCGAAAATTTAATAGTCATGGGTGACTGGAATTCGAGAGTAGGAAAAGGGAGGGAAGGAAACATAGTAGGTGAATATGGATTGGGGCTAAGAAATGAAAGAGGAAGCCGTCTGGTAGAATTTTGCGCAGAGCATAACTTAATCATAGCTACCACTTGGTTCAAGAGTCATGAAAGAAGGTTGTATACATGGAAGAACCCTGGAGATACTAGAATATATCAGGTAGACTATATAATGGTAAGACAGAGATTTAGGAACCAGGTTTTAAATTGTAAGACATTTCCAGGGGCAGATGTGGACTCTGACCACAATCTATTGGTTATGAGCTGTAGATTAAAACTGCAAAAAGGTGGGAATTTAAGGTGATGGGACCTGGATAAACTGAAAGAAACAGAGGTTGTACAGGGTTTTAGGGAGAGCAGAAGGGAACAGTTGACAGGAATGGGGGAAAGAAATACAGTAGAAGGAGAATGGGTAGCTTTGAAGGATGAAATAGTGAAGGCAGCAGAGGATCAAATAGGTAAAAAGACGAGAGCTAGTAGAAACCCTTGGGTAACAGAAGAAATATTGAATTTATTTGATGAAAGGAGAAAATATAAAAATGCAGTAAATGAAGCAGGCAAAAAGGAATACAAACGTCTCAAAAATGAGATCGACAGGAAGTGCAAAATGGCTAAGCAGGCATGGCTAGAGGACAAATATAAGGATGTAGAGGCTTATCTCATGAGGGGTAAGATAGATATTGCCTACAGGAAAATTAAAGAGACCTTTGGAGAAAGGAGAATCACTTGCATGAATATCAAGAGCTTTGATGGAAACCCAGTTCTAAGCAAAGAAGGGAAAGCAGAAAGGTGGAAGGAGTATATAGAGGGTTTATACAAGGGCGATGTGCTTGAGGACAATATTATGGAAATGGAAGAGGATGTAGATGAAGACGAAATGGGAGATAAGATACTGTGTGAAGAGTTTGACAGAGCACTGTAAAACCTGAGCCGAAACAAGGCCCCCGGATTAGACAACATTCCATTGGAACTACTGACAGCCTTGGGAGAGCCAGTCATGACAAAACTCTACCATCTGGTGAACAAGGTGTATGAGACAGGCGAAATACCCTCAGACTTCAAGAAGAATATAATAATTCCAATCCCAAAGAAAGCAGGTGTTGACAGATGTGAAAATTACCGAACTATCAGTTTAATAAGTCACAGCTGCAAAATACTAACACGAATTCTTTACAGACGAATGAAAAAATTGGTAGAAGCCAACCTCGGGGAAGATCAGTTTGGATTCCGTAGAAATATTGGAACACGTGAGGCAATACTGACCTTACGACTTATCTTATAAGAAAGATTAAGGAAAGGCAAACCTATGTTTCTAGCATTTGTAGACTTAGAGAAAGCTTTTGACAGTGTTGATTGGAATACTCTCTTTCAAATTCTGAAGGTGGCAGGGGTAAAATACAGGGAGCGAAAGGCTGTTTACAATTTGTACAGAAACCAGATGGCATTTATAAGAGTCGAGAGACATGAAAGGGAAGCAGTGGTTGGGAAGGGCATGAGACAGTGTTGTAGCCTATCCCCGATGTTATTCAATCCGTATATTGAGCAAGCAGTAAAGGAAACAAAAGAAAAATTTGGAGTAGGTATTAAAATTCATGGAGAAGAAATAAAAACTTTGAGGTTCACCGATGACATTGTAATTCTGTCAGAGACAGCGAAGGACTTGGAAGAGCAGTTGAATGGAATGGACAGTATCTTGGAAGGAGGATATAAGATGAACATCAACAAAAGCAAAATGAGGATAATGGAATGTAGTCAGATTAAATCAGGTGATCGGGTGATGCTGAGGGAATTAGATTGGGAAATGAGATACTTAAAGTAGTAAAGGAGTTTTGCTATTTGGGGAGCAAAATAACTGACGATGGTCGAAGAAGAGAAGATATAAAATGTAGACTGGCAATGGCAAGGAAAGTGTTTCTGATGAAGAAAAATTTGTTAACATCGAGTGTAGATTTAATTGTCAGGAAGTCGTTTCTGAGAGTATTTGTATGGAGTGTAGCCATGTATGGAAGTGAAACGTGGACAATAAATTGTTTAGACAAGTTGAGAATAGAAGCTTTTGAAATGTGGTGCTACAGAAGAATGCTGAAGATTAGATGGGTAGATCACATAACTTAGGAGGTATTGAATAGAATTGGGGAGAAGAGGAGCTTGTGGCACAACTTGACTAGAAGAAGGGATCAGTTGGTATGACATGTTCTGAGACATCGAGGGATCACCAATTTAGTATTGGAGGGCAGCGTGGAGGGTAAAAATCATAGAGGGAGGCCAAGAGATGAATACACTAAGCAGATTCAGAAGGATGTAGGCTGCAGTAGGTACTGGGAGATGAAGAAGCTTGCACAGGATAGAGTTGCATGGAGAGCTGCATTAAACCAGTCTCAGGACTGAAGACCACAACAACAACAACAACAACAACAACGGGTTTCGTCTCCTATGCAGTCTTTCTCATTCAATTTTGAGGAAAATATTTGGCAAAAAAATTGATTTTTCTGCATCTTGCTGCCTGAGATCACAGATTCATAATGAACTGTCTTTTCTGTCATTATTGCCCATAAGTATTGTGATACTTCACAAACGAGTAAACAACTGGGAATATTTTGAGAGGTTTGCACTGAAGAATGCCCACCAGTTAATACTTGATGGGTGTTAGGTCATAGATTGCTGCATGTACAATATAGCTAATACATTGAAATTGCTTTTAACAGTGGAAGGTGAGTGATACCTCTTTCCATTTTCAAGAAAATACGTGAGATATAAATGATGTCCATAATGAGGTTGGCATCTACATGGCGCACACACACAACACTATTCTCAACTGTTGAGGCCTACTGTGAGGAGTGTGCACTGTCCTCGTGTTCCTTCTTTTTCCATATGCTACCGATACAAGCTGAAGCTGGAAATGAAAAACTCAGTGAAATGAAAAGACATGAGCAATCCTCGGCAGCTGACGCTGATTGGATTTATTTTCAGTCTGCACTCCCTGATTTCAGGGAACTTTGTGACAGATTTAGAAGAGATCTGAAAACTAAATTCATGTTACTTTTGAATGAGCAGCTGGAAAAAGCCAAGATAGACTCCTTGAGATTTTTCTGATCATTGGCTTCTTCTATTTTTCAAATATGTTGCTTGTCCCTGTGCAGAGTTCACCAACCACTGCTACACCATCGGTGGTGACTATTCTCGCTTCAAATCCAGCAACGTTTTTTCTCAATATTCCTCGAAATGAATCATATACTACACTCGTGCTCATAAATTAAGGATAATGCTGATACATGGTGAAACAATGCTCTGGTTGGCAGTTTGCGGGTTTAAATCACCTCGGGATATGACCATGCGGTGCATTTGACCTGCGGTTGTCGCAAGGTGGCGCTGGCAGCAGTCCACATATGCAGAGGTGTGTTGGTGCATGTCAGAGTACAGTGCAGCTAGTAAGTGTGCAGATGTTTTCAGACATGCTAATGGTGACTGTGTGTTGAAAATCTCTCAAAGAACACACATTGATGATGTTATGAGGGGTAGAATACTAGGGCGACTGGAGGCTGGTCAAACACAGAAGGTCATAGCACGAGCCCTCCATGTGCCACAAAGTGTAAGCTCAAGTTTATGGCAATGATTGCAGCAGACAGTAAACATGTCCAGGCGCTACACTACGGGATGTCCACAGTGTGCAACACCACAAGAAGACCGATATTCACCATCAGTGCCTGCAGACGGCCATGGAGTATTGCAGGTAGCCTTGCTCAGGCCCTTACCACAGCCACTGAAACAGTTGTCTCCAGACACACAGTCTACAGACGACTCAACAGACATGGATTATTCTCTCAGAGACCTGCAAGGTGCATTCCACTGACCCCTGGTCACAGGAGAGCCCGTAAAGCCTGGTGTCAAGAACATAGTACATGGTCATTGGAACGTTGGTCCCAGGTTATGTTCATGGATGAGTACAGGTATAGTCTGAACAGTGATTCTCACTGAGTTTTCATCTGGCATGAACCAGGAACCAGATACCAACCCCTTAATGTCCTTGAAAGGACCTGTATGGAGGTCATGGTTTGATGGTGTGGGACGGGATTATGATTGGTGCATGTACACCCTGCATGTCTTTGACAGAGGAACTGTAACAGGTCAGGTGTATCGGGACATCATTTTGCACCAGTGTGTCCACCTTTCCAGGGGTGCAGTGGGTCCCACCTTCCTCCTGATGGATGATAACACACGGTCCCACCGAGTTGCCATCGTGGAGGAGTACCTCGAAACAGAAGATACCAGGCGAATGGAGTGGCCTGCGTGTTCTCCAGAGCTAAACCCCATCAAGCATGTCTGGAATGCTCTTGGTCGACGTATTACTGCATGTCTTCAAACTCCTATGATACTTCAGGAGCTCCGACAGGCACTGGTGCAAGAATGGGAGGCTGTACCCCAACAGCTCCTCGACCACCTGATCCAGAGTTTGCCAACCCGTTATGCGGCCTGTGTACGTGTGCATGGAAATCATATCCCATATTGATGTCAGGGTACATGCGCAGGAAACAGTGGGGTTTTGTAGCACATGTTTTGGGACGGTTTTCTTAACTTATCACCAATACCGTGGGCTTACAGATCTGTGTTGTGAGTGTTCCCTATGTGCCTATGCTATTAGTGCCAGTTTTGTGTAGTGCCACGTTGTGTGGCACCACATTCTACAATTACCCTTAATTTATGAGCATGAGTGTACTTCGCAAAACTGGACTAGTTATAGAAATCCTATCCTAGGTTTATTAGTTTGTAACCATTATTTATACATAGTCCAATCAAGTTAATGTGACTACCACCTGTACTTGGCATCAAAGTGCAATAACCAGCCATAGACAGCAGGTGCAGAACTAGTCGTGGAGGGTATATAAAGCATGGCAGGGGAGGTGGAAAACACCGCAGTTGTTAACGTAATGTGGAAAGAGAGTGATTTATCTGATTTCCAAAAGGGCATGGTCATTGGTTTTCAGGTCAAGGGTGAAAGCATTTCTGAAACGGCTAAGTTTGTAAACTGTTTGTGTGCCATTGTGGTTAACAAGTACTGTGGATGGCAAAATGTACTTTCCATATCTTGTGCCAAGCAACAATGGTGCCTCATAGCCCAAAACTGACAGGTGAACAACGAATTTGGAGATTTGTATGGGCAAATAGACATGCAACTGTTGAGCAGCTGACTACCCAGCTATCTGTTCATTATTCAGAAAGGTGTGGATGGAATTGCTGGCCCTGTGGAATCCTGCTCTCGTTTACGGAACGGCACTTTGCTTTTGGAGACCACTTCTGATTCTCAAGCACAACAACTCCTTGCTGCTTCGCTTCTCCATGGTTACCCTGTTCGTATCGAGGCCCATAGAACTTTGAATTCTTCCCGTGATGTCATTTACACCAGGCTGCGCGACGGTCTAACCGAGGCTGAAATCCAATCTTACCTGTCTGATCAGGGTGTCATTGCCACCCGTCGTGTAATGAATCAGGTAGATTCGTCCTTAGTGCCCACCCACACTCTCTTTCTCACTTTTGATAGAGTGGTGCTTCCATCCAAGCTCAGAACAGGCTATGAAATTGTCACTGTCTGGCCTTACATTCCAAACCTGATGCGCTGCTACCAGTGTCATCGTTTCAGCCACACGAGAACGTCGTGTCGACACCTAGACAAATGTGTCACCTGCGGTGGGGATGCGCACAAGGGCGATTGCCCACCTCCTCCCCACTGTATCAATTGCAATGTCTGCCATGCCACCTCATCTCGGGATTTTCCAGTGCATCTCCAAGAGATCCGGGTAAAAGAAAGAGTGCTTTCCCCAGTCGCTCGCAAGTTAATGGCTAATCACAAACCCTGCATTTTCCCATGTGGCACCTATAGTTCTGTTCTTGTTACCCCTTGTTCCATGGAGGACATGACCATGCAGACATGAAACCTCCAATTCAGCGCTCAGGTTGTGAAATCACCCAGTGTCAATGTAGCATCGCCATCCCTCCATCCAGCTGTGTAACAAGCTGTCAAACTCTCACCTCAAGGGGCAAAGCCATCAGCTACACAACCAGTAGGCCGGAAAGGGCAGAAGGAGTACACTTGTGAAGACTTCCTCCATCCCTCCAGCCAAACAACACCTGAGTATTCATCTAACCAGAAAGGCTTGAAGAAGTCCACCAAAGGCAAAAGGTCTTCCCCTTCGCCACCTCGAAGATCCTCTTCGACAGTGTCGGCAGGTGATACCTTAGCCTCCATGTTGCTGGTACACACCAACAATCATTTTCCAGCATTGGACTCTGCTGACTGACCACACAAACAAGCTACATCTCTTCATCATCATGATCCTCCTTCATTGTAATGTTCGCGGCCTTTGGTCCCACAAAGAGGATTTATGGCTGCTTTTAGCGTTGCAGCGTCCCCTTGTACTCTGCCTTCAGGAAACAAAATTGCGGGCTCACAACCACTTCGAGCTTTCACATTTCTTACTGATTCATTTTGACCTTCCCCATGAGGTCAGCATTCCATCTCATGGGGGCATCATGCTGCTCATACGGGATGATATTCTCCCTGACTACCAATCTTCACGCTGTTGCAGTTCACCTTTTCCTTCCCCACCTGACTTAGTGCCTCTGTACCATTTATGTACCTCTGTCATTCGATGTCACTGGGGCAGACACTCTTCAACTTATTGGGCAGCTACCTCCCCCAATTTCTGCTACTTGATGACTTTAATGCACATCGTCCCCTTTGGGGTTCTCCCGGGATGTGTCAGAGAGATGCCCTCTTGGCTGACCTTCTTAACCAACTTAACCTCTTCTCCCTTAACATTGGCGCACCCACTTTCATTTCCGACTCCTCGCACATGTATTCCCATCTGGGCACTGCCCAGCTTGCTCCTCATCTTGAGTGGTCCACTCTATCTGACACCTACTCGAGCGACCATTTATCGTGTGCTCTCCGTTTGTTGACTCCTACTCCATCTACGTGCGTGCCCAAATGGCAGCTTACTAAGGCTGACTGGCAGCTTTACCTCTCCCTGGCGACCTTCGAAGAACAAGATTTCCCCAGTTGTGATGGCCAGGTGGGCTACCTTACAAATGTTATCCTTACTGCTGCAGAACATTCCATTCCTTGCATTTCCTCTTTGCCATGCCGTGTCCCAGTCCCTTGGTGGACTGAGGCACGCCATGACACAATTTGCCCACGGAGATGTGCTCTCCGCGTTTTTAACCACCACTCTATGCTGGCATACTGCATTCATTATAAACAGATGCATGCGAAGTGTCGTTGTGTTCTTTGGGATAGCAAAACAGCTAGCTGGATAACATTCACTAGTTCTTTTAACAATTCCACACCTTCCTCTATTGTGTCGGCCAACCTCCGACGGATCGGCCAGGGTGGCCGAGCGGTTCTAGGCGCTATAGTCTGGAACCGCGCGACTGCTACGGTCGCAGGTTCGAATCCAGCCTCGGGCATGGGTGTGTGTGATGTCCTTAGGTTAGTTAGGTTTAATTAGTTATAAGTATAGTTCTAAGTTCTAGGGGACTGATGACCTCAGATGTTAAGTCCCATAGTGCTCAGAGCCATTTGAACCATTTGAGCCTCCGACAGCTCTCTAGAACCAAGATCCATTCCTCAAATTCCGACCTTACAATAGCTAGCGATATCATCGTGGACCCTATTACTATCTCCAACACCTTGGGCTGACATTTTGAGAGGTATCGACCTCTTCCCACTATCACCCTGCCTTCCTCCATCGGAAACGAGCAGAGGCGGCTCAGGCGATACCCTTCTGTTCTTCGAATTGTGAGTGGTACAATGCCGCCTTTACTATGAGGGAGCTAGATCATGTTCTCAATTCATCCCGACCCTCCGCCCCAGGACCAGATGCCATCGGCATTCCAGTGTTGCAGCACGTTTCTCTTGCAGGCAAGCACTTTCTGCTTAACACATACAACCGCAACTGGGTAGAGGGCATATTTCCTGGACGCTTGCGTGAAGCCATCATCATACCAATACCTGATCCGGTAAGGACAGAAACCTTCCTTCTAGCTACCGCCCCATCTCAAGCTGCATCTGCAAGGTGATGGAATGTATGATTCATGCTAGACTGGTGTGGTGGCTCGATTCTCACCATTTACTAACGAATGCACAGTGTGGATTTCAGCACAGCGTTCTGCAGTTGACGATCTCATTCTTTGTCCACCCACGTCATGAATTGTTTCCTGCAGAAATCCCAGACTGTGGCCATGTTTCGATTTGGAGAAGGCCTACGACACGTGCTGGAGAACTGGTATCCTCCATATTCTGTACATGTGGGGCTTCCATGGGTGCCTGCCTTGTTTTCTTCGGGCATTTTTACAAGACCAAGTTTTCAAGGTCGTGTGGGTTCGCCTTGTTGGATGCCTTTATCCAGGAAAATAGTGTGCCTCAGGGTTCCACCCTGAGTGTTGTCCTCTTTGCTATCGCCATTAACCCTATAATGGCCTGTCTCCACCGGGCACCTCTGGCTCCCTTTTTGTTGATGATTTTGCCATCTATTTTAGTTCTCCATGGATGTATCTCACTGAGCAGCGTCTTCAGTGCTGTCTTGATCATCTTTACTCCTGGAGCATCGGCAGTGGCTTTCACTTTTCCACTGACAAAACCGTCTTATGAATTTCTGTCATTCACCATCTTTGCATCTTGGGCCTGTTGCACTTCCATTCGTTGTAACTACGAAATTCCTGGGGCTCATGCTCGTTAGGAAACTCTCTTGGTTCTCCCATGTATTTTAACTGGCAGCCCGCTGTACATGGTCCCTCAATGTCCTACATGTCCTCAATGGTACTTCCTGGGGTGCCAATCGAACCCCCCTCCTCAGTTTGTACCGGTCCCTTGTCTGTTCGAAACTTGACTATGGGTGCTTTGTTTATGCATCTGCCTGCCCATCCCTCTTATGCCGTCTCAAGACTATCCACCATTGTGGCATCCGTTTGGCCATGGGCACCTTTTACACCAGCCTGGTTGAGAGTGTGGATGTTGAAGCTGCTGAACTACCACTGTTCCATTGCCGTGACGTTCTCCTCAGCAGGTATGCATGCCGTTTTCTGTGGCCATCCATTCTATGCCTGCGTCTTAGATGATTCCTTTGATCGCCAGTATGGGGCTCGTCCCTCTTCTCTGTTATCTCCTGGTGTCGGCTTTCGGCACTTGTTACGGCGGCTTAACTTCACACTACCTGCAACTTTCCCAGTGGGTGTGAGCCCTTCACCACCTTGGCTTTGTGAAGTGGCCCGTGTTAACCTTGGCCTTCATTGTCTTCCGAAGGACACTTAGGGTGTACACGACCCGGGAGATCCGGGAAAAACCCGGGAATTTTTTTCCATCGGGAAACACCCGGGAATATTTTAGAATTCCGGGAATTTTTCATTGCTTTTGTTTTCAGTTAAATTTTTGTAATTTTGACTGGTAAGAACAAATACTCCAACAAAGGATATTACTGTATCCTGATACTGCAGAATAATACTGCAGCAATAAAACATGAACGAGAGAAAAAGCAAAAATAAAACTTAAGTTGCAAAGGAAATGTGCCATATACAGCAACAAAACCAATGCTCATACAAGCGTCTGCCAACAGGAAAATATGTTAAAGGCCTTAGGAAGACTATGCAGTGCTTCGTAACAACAAATTGCCTCCTATGAGCGTGACGTCACAACTGTTTACATTAGATTCGTTTTAGCAGTTACGAGCGGGATCATGCGCATGTGCAGTGGAGTAGTACCTTCTCCCACTTCTGGCTACAGAAATGTGGCTGTTGGCTGTGTAAGCAGTCACAGCAAGCAGCTAGATGCTACCGGGAAAAGTTTTACTGGAGCGCCCAAATTTTACTGGAGTGCCCAAGGTGCCAGGTTCATGCATGCGCAGCAGGCCCCGATCTAGGAATCTAGGAAGGGGGGGGGGGTCAAATTTATATTCTTGAGGGGGGAAAAAAACCTTCTTTCACAAAGCGACTAGCATCCAGCGCACGTTAGTCTGTCGATTATTCATATGACTTTGAAACGCATCCCTGTCGGGTTTTGAACACAAACTAAGTTGATTTCTGAATGAATCATAAGTTGATCTGTGAATGCGTGCCTAGTGTACATGATGTCTCTGTCAGGGGAATCCTCGTCGCATGTAGAAACAAAGTTTCCTACAGACTAAAGGGGCTATACGAGCTGAGCAGAAGTAAGGCTGAACGGAAGAATGCCAACCACTGTCTGATTGTGTGGTTGATTGGGTTTGCAAATGATGAGCGTTGTTATAATTACTAGCAAAATCCATTGATTCAGACTACAGGAGTGGAAATAAACGAATAACAGATAAGAAAGATTTCGTATTACCTTCTCGGTGTATCCAAGAAAATGAAATTTTGAGAGAAAATTTTTGGCCAGATCGCTATACTAGTAAGGGCCAGTTGAACAGTCCCCGGCTAGCACACGCTTTAAGTTATATTCTGGAAAAAGTGCGGAAATCGTGTTGTACGAACGTTTAATAATGCCTAACCGGAGAATAATCGCAGGGAACTAAACCGGTGATTCTGGCAGAGTTAGTGAAGTTAACCTGCGAACAAGCTTTGACATTGCAGGAATAGTTACAGTCTGTTACAGACTGTTTGTTAGAACGAGGAGGGAGAAGAAACGGGGATATCACACAAATTATGAAACAAAATGACGATTCCAAGTTTGTATAAAAATTTCGTACTACTTTTCGATCTCAAGCTTGAGAAATTGGAGCGTATGAATGAAGAGTAAAACTATTTCCTAACGTAAAGCTTTTTGCTTGTAGTAGGCCTAATAGGCATTTGATATTGGTGCTTTGAGAATTATATTCTGTCATTACAAAAAAAACCGTTTGGGCCAAAACATTCTCGTTTATTTGGTGTGTGTACAATTGTTGCAGTATTAGAAAGGCCTATTTTGTTTTATCTAGCAGTCAGTGACAAAATAGACGTTATCAGATTGGGAAAGCACACCAGTCTTGGGTCCTATTTGTATTAAGAGCTTTTTCAATATTAGACAGCGACATTTCGATTTTTCATGTAGCAAAACGTTTGACGAAATTTGATAAGGTAATAGATTCTTTCGCAGAAAGGAAAGCACGCCATGTAAAACTGTAGCAAGATTAGAGAGAAAAAAATTCTAGGAGCTAAGGATTGAAGAAATGTGCATTGTCTTGCTTGTCTCGTGTATTTACTGGGTTTATGTATCCTATATTTAATTTTTTGTCACACTAAACAGCAAGTTGTTAGCTGATAGTTAATAAAGAGTGCAAATTTTCTCAAAATAAAAAGAGGGACAGGATGTCAAACCAGCCAATTGTAAGCAGAAGAGGCCCCACAGGACATTTTAATTTCCACTGTCCAGAATATGTGGTTTGATGGCATCCAATACAAAATATACACGTTTCAATTCCACAGAGCGAAATACAGTGACGTGCGATAGAAGAATGTGTGTGAGGGGGCGAGGCACTGCACTTTGGCACACTTACGACCAAATAACGTCATACATTTCTGTGAACACGTATGTTTCGTGCATCAGACTCTTCAGAAAGATGTGCGCTACAAAATGAACATATTTTTGAAAATTGGATTTTTTTAAGTTTTTGACAACTAAAATGTGTTGCAGGCTAAAATGTGTTGCAGATTTTATTTTATTTCCACCTTTTTGACAGTCAAGCATTAATTGCCTTGGAGAACAATGATGATATTTTTGTCGGCTTGCTAAAGAAATTTTCTTTTATTAATCTTTTCCCACTGAGGCAGACAATATATTTGAAACGTTTTCAATTTCTAGCACATATGGCATTATGTCATAATAAAGAACCAAACATGAGATAACACAGTACTGGTACTCAAAGAAAATTTACATCCCGAAAACCACATTGAAAAGCTTAATATCAGGTCGTGGTCTAATTCACTGGAATACGAATGTGCACTTTAAATGTGCACTTTTTAGTATGGGTCACGAAATTCTGATGCTCTTGGAGTATCCTCTGATGTCTTGTTTCTTTTATGGCATAATGTAAGATCTTTTAATGTTTTACACATATGAACATACGGGCTCCCTACGACATCGTAGCTTCGCAAGCGCGGTGATGCCTGTCATCTGGCGCTCTCTAGTAATTGCAGAAACTAACCTATTTCTAACAGGTCACGGGAAAATATTCCGAATGGTGGTTTGAAAAGCATTACCATCAAAGTAAATTTCCTTTTATGCAAGTTGAACTATGTGCGAGAATGTACGATGAATTTCTTAATCACAGAGCGTTTGACTGTCATTTAAAAATCAGCTCTTTGATGACAAGCCATTTAGATGAATTTCGAGCCCAGATGATCAGACATTTATGTTGTTATTAAAAATTTTACTGGCACATTTGAATTGATATATCTTAAATTGTAATAGGCGCATAAAAGACCAACATCATATGAGAAAGCTTAGCTTCTCTTGCAGCGTTTTAGTCTTATAGACCAATATTATATGTTAAAGCTTTGCGTTTCATGTAGCGGCACTATGTATATTAATTTAAACCATTAACTTTTCCCGTTTGTGTGTTTGCGCTACTGAACAGTGATGTTGCTATTGGCTGACTACATCACATGCTCTAAGCTCTGAATACCCACTGTCGTCGGCTGGCGAGATCACGTGACATGAGCTATGACTGCTTCAGAAAGTAACATGTTGTGTTTGGTGGAATTGTAACTTATACTTTCGTAATACGAAAAAATGCAGCATACATGTTGCTGCACATCAAAGATTTTTCCAAAACGTGTTTTTTTCCCTGTATAAAACCATAATCATTCAAAGGACTGATAAGTTATACAGTTCCGAGAGAAAGTATACTGTCAGTTAACAGGGAAAAAGTATGTTTTCACCCGGTAGAAAGTGTACTTTTAACCAGGAAATCCGGGAATTTCTTTTCCTTGTCCACGTATACACCCTGACACTACTCCAGCCTCGGTCTATCGCCTTAAGTTTCACAACCTTCGCATGGAACTTCACGATAGCACCTTTTTATACACTGATGGCTCTCAGACTGACCATGGGGTCAAGTGTGCCTTCATCATTGGCACCCGTGTCTTTTGATATTGGCTTCCGGACACTCCTCAGTATTTACAGACAAGCTCTTCGCCTTGTATCAGGCCACGGAATACATCCGGCTGACAGCCTTTTCAATTGTGTCCTCGACTCGCACTCACTCAGTGCCCTTCGAAGTCTATGTGCGCTGTACACTGCCCATCCGTTAGTGCAGCGGGTCCAGGAAAACTGTCACTAGCTCACTCTTGGTGGAGCCAGTGTCTTGGAAACAAGGTTGCTGATGCTGCTGCCGAGGCTGCAGTCCTCGTAGCTCAGCCCGCGAGTACCTGTATACCCTCTGATGATCTCTGTGTTGCCGTCTGTCAGGAGGTGGTGTCCCTTTGGCATCGCCAATGGACCTTCCTTCACAGGAATAAGCTTTGGCTTAATAAGCCTCTCCCAGCACCTTGGACAACCTCCTCTCGGCCCTCCTGCCAGGAGGAGATTATTTTAACTTGGATGTGTATTGGGCACTGCCTTTTCAGCGATTGTTACTTGCTAAGTGGTGCTACCCCACCACTTTGTACACATTGCACCCAAATTTTAACTGTCCACCACTTTCTGATGGAACGCCCTTTTTTTAACTGTTTATGTTCCAGCTTGGGTTGCCGTCTGATTTATCAGCCGTTTTAGCGAATGACGCGTGGCATGTCGACTGCATTTTAATTTTTATTCACCAAAGCAATATGGCGAAGGCCATTTAATTTTTAGTTTTGGACCTCCATTTCTGTATGGTATCTCTTTTAGCCCTTTCCCACATGCCTGTTTTTAGCTGTCTTCTATTCTGTCAATTGGGACTGACATGTAGTCGTTTTTTAACTCTCCTCTGTCTTCGTGTTCTATAGTTTTGACTTGGGTGCATATGACCCCACTTGAATCTTTAAGTCCCATAAGATTTCACACACACACACACACACCCCACTTGAACCAAGGGACTATTAACAATGTCTCCTCAATGACTATTCAGCCAACATTGCTGTATATGGACATCTGCAGCAGGCACCTGATCCCTGCACTCTTGCTAACTGCTGTCCATTGGCGACAAAAGCTGGAATTTGCACACCAGTACTTAAACTGGATGTCTTCTGAGTGGCAACGGGTGGCCTTTTCAGATCACTCATGTTCTGTGCTCCATTGGACAGATGGTCATCAGTGTGTATGGTGTGAAACGTCTGAAAGAAAACAGTCATTGGAAAGCACAATGCATCAACAAAGGTATGCGTCTGTCCTTGGGGATCTTGTCCACCCCTACATGCAGTTTGTTTTTCCTCAGCACAGTGGCATCTGAGAATAGGACAGTGCAAGTGTCACTGGTTCAAAGAGCACCAAGATGAGTTAACTGTACTCCGTCGGCCATTTTATTAGTATAGACAAGATTACTTAGTGATTCTTGTTTAATGAGAAATTGCAATTACAAGACTTGTTGCTGTTTATTTACTTAAAAAGACTGATAATAATATTTATTCTGAAGATAAAACATATGTATATGATGTAGAAGTGTTACTGAGTTAGCTAAACGCTAGGCTAGTACTAATATCCAATGAAACAAGTGCATAATGTTTGTCCTTCTGTGGAACTGGATAAGCTGTGCTACCTGGGATGTGCTAAATGGCAGGCATCTCAGGGAGCTCAGTTTTCATTGGCTAGTTACCATTTTGCATAACCTGGGTTTCCAATACATATACTCTGTATTGTGAAAGAAGAGCCCTGGCAGGACTGTTGTCTGCTTTCTACTGTGAAGCATGAAAGGCTGCTGGCAGTCCTAAAGCTGTGAGACTGAACTGCATCAATATTGAGGCATTGCTTTAGTTGCCATTATGTTATGCGATCGTTTGTGGTAGACACACGAAGCAGCCGCAACATGCTCACTTTCAGTGCAATTACTCAGTGTCACACATGTCGCCAGGAGCACTCACAGAGGGGCAGCCAGGGAAATTTCATTAGAGTTTACAAATGTGAAAAGGAGCTGTAAACAGTAGGTTCGGATTTTTATGACCCCAAATACCTATAAAATTATCACTAAAATGACCTTAAAATATAGATAAAACATATGTAAAGTGAGTTATAAAATGAACTAGAGTAATGAAAAACTTTATATCCAGCAGGATCTGAAGTTACAAAAAGCATAATTAATTTAAAATTGTTATGTTTTTCTGTAAGCGATCTTACTGTGTGAAGATGTACGAAAATAGTTGTATATCTGTACCATCATAGAGCTGTTACAGTTGTGGGTAGATGTTACTACACCGGATCACGGCAGAACAGAAAACCCAACTTTTGTATGAAGACAATTTATTATCTAGATGTAACAAATGTAATGGAACAAATATGTGCATCAACAACAGGTTAGAACAGAACTCTCAAAGATCTCTGATCTCAGAGATACCATTCATGTGTTTAGTGTCAATAGTCAGTTCGCTGTCGATAGCCACCATAGAGTGACCCTTGCTACATTGGCACAGACTAAAAACCCATGACTAAATGTGGCAGTTCTTCGGCATGCTTCGCCACATAAAACATTGCGCGACGAGGCATATAGCAGTCTTAATGCCAGGTTGTTCAAGATCATGTATGACTGAAAAGACTGTCTGACGGAGAGTAGCCAGAACAAAAGGATGAAGGATGCCAGCCAGTGAATCACACCAAACAAAAGTAGCAGGGCCAAGGAGATGGTGGGACACCAAGTTTGGGACTGAATTGACATCTTGGCACAAGCTTAGAAATTCGGTGTCATCCATCTCTAGCTTAGCCAAACAATGGAGAATCCAGAATAGAATGTAACAATTATGAGAAGGAAAGTTGCTACTCACCATATAGCGGAGGTGCTGAGTTGCAGATAGGCACAACAAAAAAGAATCTCACAGTTAAAGCTTTCGGCCATTAAGGCCTTCGTCAACACTAGACACACATACGCACACGCGCACACACACACACACACACACACACACACACACACACACACACACACACACACACACACACACACACACATGACTGCAGTCTCAGGCAACTGGAACCACTTTGAGCAGACTGGGTGGGGGTAAGGAGGAAGATGTGGTGGGGAGTGGGAGGGATAGTATGGTGGAGGTGGCAGACAGTGAAGTGCTGCAGGTCAGACGGAGGGCTGGGGAGCGGGGGGAGAGAAATAGAAAGACTGGGTGTGGTGGTGGAATGATGGCTGTGTAGTGCTGGAATGGGAAAGGGAAAGGGCTGGATGGGTGAGGACTGTGATTAACGAAAGTTGAAGTCAGGAGGATTATGGGAATGTAGGATGTACTGCAGGGAAAGTTCCCACCTGCGCAATTCAGAAAAGCTGGTGTTGGTGGGGAGGATCCATGTTGCACAGGCTGTGAAGCAATCATTGAAATGAAGAATGTCATGTTTGGCATTGTGTTCAGCAACAGGGTGGTCCACTTGTTTCTTGGCTACAGTTTATTGGTGGCCATTCATGCGGACAGACAGCTTGTTCGTTGTCATGTCTACATAGAATGCAGCACAGTGGTTACAGCATAGAGTGTAGACCACATGACTGGTTTCACAGGTAGCCCCGCCTTTGATGGGATAGGTGATATTAGTGACCGGACTGGAGTAGGTGGTGATTGGAGGATGTATGGGACGGGTCTTGCATCTAGGTCTATTACTGGGGTATGAACCATGAGGTAAGGGATTGGGAGCGAGGGTTGTGTAAGGATGGACGAGTATATTGTGTAGGTTTGGTGGACGGCGGAATACCACTGTGGGAGGGGTGGGAAATAGTGGGCAGGACATTTCTCATTTCAGGGCATGACAATATGTAATCGAAATCCTGGTGGAGAATGTAATTCAGTTGCTCCAGGCCTGGTTGGTACTGAGTTACGAGGGGAATGCTCCTCTATGGCTGGATGGTAGGACTT
The DNA here is from genome assembly GCF_023898315.1 of Schistocerca nitens. Classification (NCBI taxonomy): domain Eukaryota; kingdom Metazoa; phylum Arthropoda; class Insecta; order Orthoptera; family Acrididae; genus Schistocerca; species Schistocerca nitens. The sequence continues at coordinate 622,827,468 of NC_064614.1, read as the reverse complement.
TGGGAGGTGGTGGGAGACTGGAGAGATAAGGCATGGGAGATTTGTTTTTTGTACAAGGTTTGGAGGGTAATTACGGTCAGTGAATGCTTCTGTGAGACCCTTGGTATATTTTGAGAGGGACTCCTCATCACTGCAGATGTGTTGACCACGAGTGGCTAGGCTGCACGAAAGGAACTTCTTGGTATGGAACGGGTGGCAGCTGTTGAAGCGGAGGTATTGTTGGTGGTTAGTAGGTCTGATATGGACAGAGGTACTGATCTAGCCATATTTGAGGTGGTCAACATCTAGGAAGGTGGCTTTTTGGGTTGAGTAGGACCAGGTGAAGCAAATGGGGGAGAAAGTTGTTGAGGTTCTGGAGGAATGTGGATAGGGTGTCATCACCTTTGATCGAGATAGCAAAGATGTCATCAGTGAATCTGAACCAGGTGAGGGGTTTAGGACTCTGGGTTTTTAGGAAGGATTCTTCTAGATGGCCCATGAATAGGTTGGCATAGGATGGTGCCATGCAGGTGCCCATAGCCATACCCCGGATTTGTTTGTAGGTAACCCCTTCAAAGGAGCAGTATATGTGGGTGAGGATGTAATTGGTCGTGGCGACTAGGAAGGAGGTTGTTGGTTTGGAATCCATCGGCCATTGTGTAAGGTAGTGTTCAATAGTGGTAAGGCCATGGGCATTAGGAATGTTAGTGTATGGGGAGGTGGCATCAATAGTGAGAGCAGGGCACTATGTGGTAAAGGGACAGGAACTGTGGAGAGTCATGGAGGAAATGGATGGTATCTTTTATATAAGAGGGTAGGTTCTGGGTAATAGGTTGAAGGTGTTGGTCTATGAGAGCAGAGATTCTCTCAGTGGGAACACAGTAACCAGCCACAATGGGGCGTCCTGGGTGGTTACGTTTATGGACTTTAGGAAGCATGTAGAAGGTAGGAGTGTGGGGAATTTTGGGGTGAGTAGAGAGGTGGACTCCGGGGAGTTGTTCTGGGATGGGCCTAAGGATTTGGGTAGTGACTGGAGATCCTGCTAGATTACTGGAATGGGGTCACTGGCAAGGTTCGTTGGTGGAAGTATCCACCAGGTAATCCTTGTTGTTCAAAACAACAGTGGTGGAGCCCTTGTCTGCAGGTAGGTTTAAAAGGTGCAGATCAGTTTTTAGATGGTGGACTGTGGCTCTTTCTGCGGATGTAAGGTTAATTTGCTTGTTGAGGGATATGGAGAATAATGGTGAGGAAAGGTTCGAGGTTAAGAAATTCTGGGAAGTTAACAGGGGTTGGTTTTGGGCAGTGGTTGGATGCAGTAGTGAACTGAGTTACTCAGGGTTCATTATTGGTCTTTGGTTGAGTCTGCATCTTCACTATATGGTGAGTAGCAACATTCTTTCTCATAACTGTAACTGAGCCAACTCATCCGAGTGTAAAGGGGTAGTGATTGAGTCTACCCGGGAATGATAATTTGCTACTACATTGTCTGCTCCTCATGTGTGTTGAATGTTTGTGGTATACAAGCTAATGAGGTCCATATAATGGAATCTGGGTTGCGGATGGCGTCAACAAGTGGCTTATGGTCTGTAAAAACTATGACAGCACATCCTTTCATATTGTTGTGAAAGTATTTCACAGCTTTGTAAACCATGTATAAGTTGCAGTTGAATGCTAACCACTTGTATTAGGAGGTCATTAATTTCTTCAAAAAGATCTAGAGGTGCTGAGCGATGTCACTGATGTGTTGCTGAAAGACAGCACCCGTAAATATGTCACGTGCATCAACTATATGCACACATCACGCACTTGGTGCATGAGCATAACAGCATTTGATAATGCAGTCTTTAGTATGTTGACCTTCTGGAGCATTACTTCCAACCATAGAACCTTGTGTTTCCTGGAGGTGTTCTTCCAAGACAGAGCCTCTGTGAAGGGAATCTAAATTGAAGCATTTTATGTCAATGTTTACAATAAAAGTTCGCCATACTCAGAAAAGACACAAATCATGATAAATTCTGGATAAGGGAAGGTCCTGGATGAACTCGACATGATCAGACATTAGTCTAATACCTTCAGTCGTTACAGTGAGACTGAGGAAGGTTATACTTGTGCAGTTAATCTGTGACTTGTGAGTGTTAATCTTGACACCATTGACACTGAGGGCTGCCCAGATCCGACCCATGTGTTTGTTCATGTCCTTCAACTGAGGTGGAGATGATGATGTGATCAAGATAGGCATAACAATATGGGAAATTGAACAATACAGAGTCAACGGAGTGTTGACAAGTCTGAGCTGCATTTTTGAGACCATAAGGTGTAAAACAGAACTTGGAAAGGCCAAAAGGGGTAATGATCACTATTTTTGAAATGTAGTCACTAAACATAGGAATCTACAAGTACAACTTCGTACGATTGAAGATGCTCAACACTTGCACACCATTAAGTAGCTGGGCAAAATCATTGATGTGTGGAGTAATGTAATTGTTAATAATAGTGCAGGCATTAAGTTGGCAATAGTCCCCGCAGAAACGGAATGAACTGCCCTTGAACACAAGATGGGGAGGCAACAAGCGCTTACCAACTGAGGGTCGTACAATCACAGTGGATAGCAGTTCATTGACAATCACCTTCGCATGTTGTAACTTATGCAGCATGAGGCAGTGAGTTTGTGATGCATGGGAGGGACCTCAGTGGTAATCCTGTGACAACTACCATTTGTGATCAACTCTAGATGTTCATCTGACACATGCATGAGAGAAACACAGGTGTCATCATATGAGACTACAGGGCAGTCAGAGGGGACAGTGTGACAAGGGAAGTCACCAACATTCATGTTTGAATACCGAGGCTCCACTGGGGACACATCGACTGCAGTGAATATGACAGAGTTGTGCATTGGAAGTGGACTGGAGCGGTTGCCGAGTATGCTATGAGACCACGACAGGTTCTCCGAAACGGCGCTTATCAATTGTTTAAGCTTATCATTGTGAGCACATAGGCCATTGACCTCTGAATGTTGAATGTGAACTCAACAAGTAGAGAAGTCAGATGGGAATTCAATGAAGAGCAGTCTGATAGAGCAGAAAGAAATGTGTGACTCATCGGTGAAGTTGGGTTTGGGGGATGACGAAATGCATCCAAAATGCATGTGCCGGGAGCTTTATGTAATGAAGTAGCAGTTTGTAGATCTGGAGATTAACTGAAGTCTGTACCTATGACTGCCTTGTCAACATCGACAACATGGAACGTCCAGTGAAACTCTGGGGATGCTCAGTTAGGATGACAGCATCTGCTCTGGTGTCAATGAGAAAATGAAGGTGACACATGAGGTCCTTGATGTATAGTTGTCCACTGGTTGATGTGAACGTGTTAACTGACTTTTGATTCTGATGGCTCCATAAGGAGTTGTCACTAACCAAGGCACCTAGACCACTGCATGTACAGAATGTGTATAAGTGTAGGGATAACAACAATTGTAGTTTGTGTATCTGAATGTGGTGTGAAACCATCATAGCAGGTAGGCCAGGTGGGGAGTGCCAGGTGTGCCAGCTGCACCATCCAACTCCCTTCGCACTGCCTGGAGGCAGTGGCACATTTGGGAGTTAGCTCGTGCAAAATCAGCAGCAGTTGGGATTCTGGCACACATGGTGCAAGCTGTTGACTGCCGGATGACACACCCCTGCCACCGAAGCTAGGTGGTGGAGTGAGAGCTTGTACACTGCTACCAGCTGCATTTCCTGTGGCTGTAGCAACAGTCAATAGGAATTGCCTGTGGCAGATAATTCTGAGAGACTGATCAGCCAGACGAAGTTTGCCCTCCACAGAATCCAGTTTGTGGTAGAGGAGCTGTAACTGTAGCTCATGTGGAGTCAAAGTGTCCGCAGGGGACTTTCAGATCTATTAGTGCACTTAGATGGCACCAGAGCTGAGAAAGTGTCCTAGATCCACAATGCTCATCAGGGATTGTGTGATGGATAGCTTCGCCTGGAGGGCAAGACCAACAATTGATAATAGTTGACTTTGCAGTCTCATACTTGTGGGGAAATGGTGGCGATAAAAGTAGGTCGCTGATGAAATCTGTGAATTTACGTAAGTGGCAGATGAGGCATATAAAACTGGCATCGTCGTCTGGGATGCTGTGGATGTTTAGCAAGTTGTTGACCAAGGTGAAAAGTTTTAGATTATTGTTTTGTAACTGACAGTTTGGGGAATCTGCATACTGGGGTGTGCTGCACAGTTGTAGGTTGTGTTAACAGTCTGCGTCATGCTGCAATCGCAACGCCTTAGGTGGAGGCTGTGGTGATGAAACCATGACAGCAGACGTGAAATCATGATCGAGAATGCCATGCAGAGCAGGAATACAGTGCCCTGCATTGCCCGAGGTCTTGGTGGATTTGATGAGATTGTGGCTGCATGTGATACATGCAGATGCAGGTTAGACAGACATGGGCAGAATGGCCATGGTCATCTGATTGCAAGGCAGAAGTTGTACGAAAGATGTATTAGCAGTCCCAAAGAGCTGAGCTGAGGAATGTGAACCGAAAACTAGTTTGTCACTCATGGAGCAGGAAGCATATATGGGGTTTCAGGCATTGTAGTGTTAAAACAGTGGGAAGTAACATCAGGCTTCAAGGTTAGCAGGCTGAAGGCTGGCACCGCAGACAAAACTCAATGGTCAACAAAACCTTGTGTGTGAGCCAATGCTGGTATAAGTGTTTCCCACTGTGGCGGGGCCATGAAGGTTAGGTAGGCCACTGGGGCCCCAGGAGTAGTATAAAACACGATGTTATTTCTGTCTCTCTGCTGTGCCAGTGTTGATACTGTTGGTTCACAGTCATACGCACACGTGAAACTAGGAAACACTGGTGTCATATCACTCCACTTATAGCAATCCATTGTCTTCAATCATTGTCATGGACTAACACATGAGATGGACAACAAGAAAAATAAATGACTTAGGGTCGCCAATTTGTGTAGACATTACTACACTCGATCATGGTAGAACAGGAAACCCAAGTTTTGTACAAATATAATTTACAATCAAGTTGTAACAGACACAATGGGACAAACATGTACATCAACAACAGGCTAGAACAGTACTTTCAGATATCTCTGAACTAAGAAATATCACTGTTGTGTTTGCTGCCAACAGTCAATTCACTGTTGATAGCTGGCATGCAGTGTATAACAGTCAAATTGCAGAGGTTTTTGAGAGAGTGGGAATGTCTGTTGTTGGACAACATGTGCTTGTAGTTCAAAAATCTTTCAACTTTTGCTGAAACAACTGGAGCATGCAATTCAGTGTTGTCCTTCGGTTTCAAAAACAAATCTCAAAAGTCAGAACATAAATATCAATATTTCACCAGTGGGCATTACATTTGGTAGGATATCAATATTTTTGTTTCAGTATCCATAGCTGGGTTAAGTTAATAGTAGTAAGTTACAAGACAATAAAATGAAATAATGTCTTAAAAAGACATTATCCTTGAAAAATTGAATATACAACTGTACCTATAAGTGCCGGTCAAATGAAAATGAGGCAGCTGGAAAAATGTAAGTAAACCTTTTGCTATTTTAGAAGTAACCACCGTAAATACCAATACATTTGACCCAATGGTGAGTCAACACCGTCAATGCCTTCATGGAAAAATGATTGTGATTGCCTACAGAACCACGGTTGTACCCAGGCACACAACTCATTGTTCAAAGCAATTCAACAGCCACAATAGTCCCTCTTCAGGGCTCCAAAAATATGGAAATCACCTGGGTAGAGATTGGGACTGCATGAAGGATATACGAGGGCTACCCAGCGCAACTTCTGCAATGAAGTCGAAACAACGGGCCCAGCATCTGCAGGAAAGTCATGATGAGTTTTTTCTTTGACTGCAAAGGACCACTGCTCATCAACTTTCTGGAACACAGGCAACAATTAATGCAAAGAGTGACCTGTACACTTTGCCAAAAATTGAAGTGTGCCATCAAGTTCAGAAACCCAGGAATGTTGATGGGTGGTGTCATTCTGTTGCAAGATACAGCCCGCCCTCATGTTGCCAAGGTTGTTTAGACTATGCCCGGCAGCCCGTACACGTCATACATACAGTTCCAATTGATTCCCATGCAATTTTCATAGTTTTGGAGCCAAGAAGAAACATATTCGTGGCCATCGATTTCTTCAGGCAAAGAGGTGCACGCCTGGGTACAGTTGTGATTCTTTAGGCAATTGCAAACATTAGATAAGATTCTCTAAATAAGGACTGGCGTATAGGTAGTTTCTTTTGTTTTACATTTAAAAAAACCAGTGGCAAGTGCCGCGCGGAGTGGCTGCATGGTTTGAGGTGCTATGTCTTGGATTGCACAGCCCCTCCCGCCGGAGGTTCAAGTCCTCCCTTGGGCAGGGTGCGTGTGTTGTTCTTAGCATGAGTTAGTTTATGTTAGTCCTTGTTAGTTGAAGTAGTGTGTAAGTTGAGGGAGCGGCGACCTCAGCAGTTTTGTTCCTTAGAAATTCTCTCTCTCTCTCTCATATATATATATATATATATATATATATATATATATATATATATATATATATATATATATATATATATATAATAGAAGGAAACATTCCACGTGGGAAAAAATATATCTAAAAACAAAGATGATGTGACTTACCAAACGAAAGTGCTGGCAGGTCGACAGACACACAAACGAACACAAACATACACACAAAATTCAAGCTTTCGCAACAAACTGTTGCCTCATCAGGAAAGAGGGGAAGGAGAGGGAAAGATGAAAGGATGTGGGTTTTAAGGGAGAGGGTAAGGAGTCATTCCAATCCCGGGAGCGGAAAGACTTACCTTAGGGGGAAAAAGGACAGGTATACACTCGCACACACACACATATCCATCCACACATATACAGACACAAGTAGACATCTCACAAGCAGACATATTTAAAGACAAAGAGTTTGGGCAGAGATGTCAGTCGAGGCAGAAGTGCAGAGGCAAAGATGTTGTTGAATGACAGGTGAGGTATGAGTGGCGGCAACTTGAAATTAGCGGAGATTGAGGCCTGGTGGATAACGAGAAGAGAGGATATATTGAAGAGCAAGTTCCCATCTCCGGAGCTCGGATAGGTTGGTGTTAGTGGGAAGTATCCAGATAACCCGGACGGTGTAACACTGCGCCAAGATGTGCTGGCCGTGCACCAAGGCATGTTTAGCCACAGGGTGATCCTCATTACCAACAAACACTGTCTGCCTGTGTCCATTCATGCGAATGGACAGTTTGTTGCTGGTCATTCCCACATAGAATGCGTCACAGTGTAGGCAGGTCAGTTGGTAGATCACGTGGGTGCTTTCACACGTGGCTCTGCCTTTGATCGTGTACACCTTCCGGGTTACAGGACTGGAGTAGGTGGTGGTGGGAGGGTGCATGGGACAGGTTTTACACCGGGGACGGTTACACGGGTAGGAGCCAGAGGGTAGGGAAGGTGGTTTGGGGATTTCATAGTGATGAACTAAGAGGTTACGAAGGTTAGGTGGACGGCGGAAAGACACTCTTGGTGGAGTGGGGAGGATTTCATGAAGGATGGATCTCATTTCAGGGCAGGATTTGAGGAAGTCGTATCCCTGCTGGAGAGCCACATTCACAATCTGATCCAGTCCCGGAAAGTATCCTGTCACAAGTGGGGCACTTTTGTGGTTCTTCTGTGGGAGGTTCTGGGTTTGAGAGGATGAGGAAGTGGCTCTAGTTATTTGCTTCTGTACCAGGTCGGGAGGGTAGTTGCGGGATGCGAAAGCTGTTGTCAGGTTGTTGGTGTAATGCTTCAGGGATTCCGGACTGGAGCAGATTCGTTTGCCACGAAGACCTAGGCTGTAGGGAAGGGACTGTTTGATATGGAATGGGTGGCAGCTGTCGTAATGGAGGTACTGTTGCTTGTTGGTGGCTTTGATGTGGACGGACGTGTGAAGCTGGCCATTGGACAGGTGGAGGTCAACATCAAGGAAAGTGGCATGGGATTTGGAGTAGGACCAGGTGAAACTGATGGAACCAAAGGAGTTGAGATTGGAGAGGAAATTCTGGAGTTCTTCTTCACTGTGAGTCCAGATCATGAAGATGTCATCAATAAATCTGTACCAAACTTTGGGTTGACAGGCCTGGGTAACCAAGAAGGCTTCCTCTAAGCGACCCATGAATAGGTTGGCGTACGAAGGGGCCATCCTGGTACCCATGGCTGTTCCCTTTAATTGTTGGTATGTCTGGTCTTCAAAAGTGAAGAAGTTGTGGGTCAGGGTGAAGCTGGCTAAGGTAATGAGGAAAGAGGTTTTAGGTAGGGTGGCAGGTGATCGGCGTGAAAGGAAGTGCTCCATCGCAGCGAGGCCCTGGACGTGCGGGATATTTGTGTATAAGGAAGTGGCATCAATGGTTACAAGGATGGTTTCTGGGGGTAACGGATTGGGTAAGGATTCCAGGCGTTCGAGAAAGTGGTTGGTGTCTTTGATGAAGGATGGGAGACTGCATGTAATGGGTTGAAGGTGTTGATCTACGTAGGCAGAGATACGTTCTGTGGGGGCTTGGTAACCAGCTACAATGGGGCGGCCGGGATGATTGGGTTTGTGAATTTTAGGAAGAAGGTAGAAGGTAGGGGTGCGGGGTGTCGGTGGGGTCAGGAGGTTGATGGAGTCAGGTGAAAGGTTTTGTAGGGGGCCTAAGGTTCTGAGGATACCTTGAAGCTCCGCCTGGACATCAGGAATGGGATTACCTTGGCAAACTTTGTATGAAGCATTTGCTTCACTTCTGCATTATCCAGAAACTTATCACAATAGCTCAGTGGAAATTGATTAGTTACTAATGATTAGTGAGATAATGATGTCTTGGATGTGATAGGTTTCATTGCGATGAAAGCAAGTTTGAAAACTTCCTGGAGTTGACTGTGAAGACCTGCTTTCTCTCCCAACTCTTAACTTAAATCCAGTTCTATTCACTACACAAGCAGTGAAACTATGTAAAATAAATAGTAAAATTTGTGTTTATTTGCTCAATCAATTTTTAATGGTAAGAAAACAATTTACTGGGCCAACAGAAAATAAAAATTACGGGAAAATGTTTTGCCTCTATTGATATGAAAACCCGTGGATGCCCCTGCATGCAGTCCTGTGGACTAAAATCTAGTGGCATTAAAGACAACCTTCTTCCATGCGTCTAATCATACCTTCATAGGAATTAGCAGAGGGCCACATTGATTAGCTACATTATGGGAATAAAAATTAACTCAGAATATTGGAACATGAAACACAGGATTCTAAATTATCTGATACTGAGCTGTTTCGTGTCAAAAAATTGCAGTGTTTGCTAATGGAACAACCCAGGCTCAGTATCTCCACGAGCACCTCAAATGAAAGCTAAAGTGGCCTTCAGTTGTCACATATTGAATACTTCTAGGTTTATCTCTACGAAATGAACACTTTATGGAAAATTCATGGACAACTAACTAAAATAGAAGCTCTATATAGATACAGTATATCTAATCAAGAAGCTCCGCTTTGCTGACTTTGCACATGTTAGTATGTCTCAGTGTCTCAAATTAAAGATAAAGGTGACAGCTAGTATTAGCATACTTTCACTTTCCGTTGTCATCCAAGCTAGTACACCTAAAATTAAGAACATTCTTCTTCAGCACATGTGAGCCATAGGAATGTTGTGTATAACAGATTACCAGTCATTTTGGTGACGCCTCTTCAGAGACCTTGGAGTTCTTATTATCACTTCCCAGTAGGTTTGTGGTATTTGTTGCTGATAACAAAAATCAGTTTCTGATTTATGCAATCACATGTAGATTTTGCCTCCTTGTCTAGGATTCTAACTGGCTGCTGTCTTCTATTGCAAAGGCCTTCAAGTTTCCAACAAAAACGGAGTAAAGAAGTAGGGAACCCTACAAATTAAAAACATTTTGTATTACTGGCACACTTATTTTGCAAATTATCGTGATTTAAAAATTGAAGACTTCAGTTTGCTTCATAATGAGGACTAATGTCAATTGTAAACACACATATACAGCACAATCCATAGATAATAACTGTTATCCTTTTGTAACTGTTAGTGTGGCCTGTTACATACCAACATAGTGCCAGAAGTAGACAAAATCCAGTAATTTAATGTAACAGAGGAAACAGGAACTTGGAAAAAAAAGTAAATTTATAGAAAATATATAACATTATAACAATAGATAGATAGTAGTATTGTCTACAGAATTAGTTTCTAACCACCGGTTTTATTTTTTAATTTATATGTTATCTCATTCCACATCGTTGAAAGTTCCGCTTCATTACAGGATTTAGCAAACATGCTGAGTGGATGAATGAAATAAATCTGTCAGTGTAACATATTATAGAAATAAATATGCAAAAAATATTTAAATGAGATTTTGGTCCGCAGGAATCTACAAGTATGGCAAGCCAAACACCAAAAAGACGACGGCAAAAATATTGCTCGATCATCTGTGATGAGAACACTCATGTTACAAGATCACTACTCAAAAAGCTTGTGAGGGCCAAACAAACACCTGAAATATATAAAGAAGTCGTTAGAAGCCAACGAAGAAAAGGCAAGTTGTTTAGGGCTCCAGACATCCATTCCAGGTCTTCATGTAAGGGTAGTGAAGAGAGGACGGAAGAACAATTAAATGAAGATATTAGTCAAGTTAGTGAGGAAACATCGCTCGATTATGATTGTAGAAGTCTGTCTTGGGATAATCTAAATGAAGATTCTCCTGAGGACATAGGAGAAGAAGACAGGGATAACTGTGTTCGCAAAAAATCCTTCTCCAATGCACATGAATTGGGAAAACAACAGTCAGTGTTATCTTCAGTTTCTCCTTCATCTGAAAGTGACCTCCAGTGGCAGTCAGAGGTATATTCTGTAAGTACAAGTTGGCTATATCAGATATGTTACATAAGAGTAACAGTGTTATGAAAAGGAAAGTTGCCACTCACCATATAGTGGAGACGCAGAGATGCAGAGTCACAGATAGGCACAACATAAAGACTGTCACAAATAAATAAAGCTTTTGGCCAGTAAGGCCTGTGTCAAAAACAGACGAAACACACACACTCTCTCTCTCTCTCTCTCTCTCTCTCTCTCTCTCTCTCTCTCTCTCTACTGCAGTCTCAGGCAACTGAAACCCCAAAGCCGAAGGCCTTACAGGTTGAGAGCTTCATTTATTTGTGACAGTCTTTTTGTTGTGCCTATCTGCGATTCAGCATCTTCACTATATGGAGAGTGGCAACTTTCCTTTTTGTGATATTTTGACAGTCCATCCTGGATTTTCCATTGTTACATAACAGTAAACCATTCTTTTCTATATAGAAGTTTTGGCTGTTCACATTTGCCACGTCCAGTTGAAGATTACAATAAACATATGAACAGAAAATTTGAATTTGAAAATTTTGTTTGTATTGTACTGGTGTGATTGGTAAGAGAATGATGAGGCTGATTATTAATTGTACCACGCACAGTGGTGACTGAACTCAGATACAGCAGGGATGATGATTGGATGTATTTTTGACATAAAGTTGGGTGTGTATAATTTTGGTATTGGAATGAAGCAAATGCAGTGCAGTTGTGGCAGTTCCAGATCACATTTATATACAATTTTATTTCATTTCTACTCTTTCATGGTGTGATTCAATACATGGCTGAAGCTGATCATTGGAGTGGCGCAACAGACGCACTGTAAACATTTTAAGCATGTATAACAACATACTTTTACGTAGCTCAAGGCAGAATATCTGCATCACATAGTGGTTATTGGATTGTTTCTTGGTTAAAGTACAGTTGATACACTATTTGATCAAATGTATGTGGATACCTATTAGTGGACATTAATACAGGATGAGCCAACACTGTTGCGTTCATGATGGCTTGAACTCTGCTGGGAACACTTTGAATGTAGTTTATTCATCTCATAACGTACAGTTAGAAATCAAACATTTTTGTACTCGAGACACATCAAATAACTTAAAAAAAAAAGGTTATAATAATTAACATATTTAAGCAGGCATTTCTGAATTTTTAGACATGAACAATTTACAAGAACATATATAACACTTATGGTAATTTTACAGCTTTCAGTACAATTTATACAATGCATTAACAATTTATTCTACAATAAATAACCTTTATTGTTTCTTTTCTTTTCAAAATGCCAAACTGTCCTGCATGAATTCTTCAATTGAGTAGTAACATTTTTCCATTAGCATATTAAATAACAATCTTTTTAGTGGGTCAAACTCCATATTTAACAGAGTTGTGTTATTTAATTGACTATAAATTTTTAATCCCATGTACAATGGTGTTTGAACATAAAGTTTTAAATTATGAGAGGGAAGTTTGAAACTGTGTCTGTGACGAGTACTGTAATAGTGGTTGAAATGAAAATTGTCAAGTGAGTTTTGATTTTTATATATGAAAATAAAAATTTCGTAGATGTACAGAGAAGGAATGGTTAGTATTTTTACTTTTTTAAATAAGGGGTGACCTAATGTTCTTTTTTGGACTAAACACATGTTTCTTCTTATTCTCTTTTGAAGAGTAAGTAATCTCGGGCTGTTCGTTGAGTTTCCCCAGAAAATTATTTCGTATTGAATTATAGTCTCAAAGTAGCTTTGGTAAACTATGTTCCTGGTGTCCATGAGGGTGGAACCAGATAAGACATTTATCACATAAGCTAGGCTGTTTAGTTTGTTTGCTAAGTAGTCTACATGTGCCTTCCAATTTAAATTTTTGTCAAGATTTTGACCCAGAAATTTTACACAACTTGCTTCAGTCATTTCCTGATTGTCATGCGCTATTTTTGTAAGAGATGTTGATGTTGTTTTAGCACTGAACTGCAGTAATTGTGTTTTTGTGACTGAGTTTTAATTCATTATGCTGAAACCATAATTCTAGGTTTCCCATTATATTTTCCACAATACCATGAATTTGTTCTAAATTGTCATTTTCAGTTAAAACCGAGCTGTCATCTGCAAATAAAATGGTGTGAACATCAATGCTTAAAGGTAAACCATTTATGTACAGCAGAAAAAGATAAGGACCTAAAATTGAGCCCTGTGGCTCAAAAAAAATTTGAATTTAGAATAAATCTCTGTTTTCGTTCTGACAAATAGTATTTGAACCACTGCAATGCCCTATCCACAATACCATATTTCTCTAACTTGTGTAGCAGTGGTAAGTTACTGACTGAGTCAAAAGCTTTGGTCAAATCACAAAAAATACCTCTGACTTTTTTATCCTTATATAAAGCAGAGCTTATCTTTTCACTGGATTCCCTGATAGCATTTATTGTATTTTTCCCATTTTGAATTCCAAATTGATTTTTATCTATAATATCATTCTCTGTAAGAACGTTTTCAAGATGTTTTGCAACAATCCTTTCTATAACCATAGCATAAACTGGCAGCAGGGAAATAGGGCAGTAATTTCCCATGTCATCTGGTGAACCTTTCGTGAACAGTGGACTTATTTCAGCATATTTTAACACATCCGGGAAATATCCTTCCTCACATGAATGATTTATAATTTTAGCCAATGGATGAAAAATGATGTTATAAACAGCCTTGACTACAGTGGTTTGAATTTCACCCCACCCAGCTGTGTTTTTTAAAAAAAGGTGCTATAGCATCTTGTACATCTTTTGGGATAATTCTTTTGAATGTTTTGTCTTGCATTTTGTTTTCTATTTGCAAAGTTGACATCTACCTTGTCCTGGTGGGCTGTGATATCTACTTCTGATTTTGCCACATTTATGAAGAAATAATTGAAACAATTTGACAAATGTAAAGGATCTATAATTATATCATTTTTATGTGGACACTTTCTTGGCACTTGTTCTTTACTCCCAACTCAGATTCGACGACACCCCAAATTGCCTTTTATTTATTTTCATGTTTGTTAATATACTGGTTGTTAGCCACTTTCTTTTGCTGCCTGTACAACTTTTTGAATGTATTCTTATATCTCTTTACATACCCCACAAAGTCAGCATTTTTGTTATGTTTTAACTCATTGTGAGCTGTCTTTTCCTGGCACTAGAAACTTTTATCCCTGGTGTAATCCAGTTTATTTTATTGGCCACTCTTTGTCACCAGGCTTGAGAGGGAAAAGTTTCATGGAAAACGTCTAGGGAACAGTTTAGGAATGTTTTGAATTTTTTTTCATTTGACATACTATTATCTAGAGGCCAGTTTGTAGTTCTTAATTTGTTAAAAAATATATTTAAATTCTCTTTGGTTTCCCTATTTTTGGAAGCTCAGTGAGCAGTGCTAAATGATCTGATATGCCTAAATCCAAACAGAATGTACTTCCATCCTCAAACTGATTATTTGTCAGAATATTTTCAATACATGTTTCAGAGTGGCTATTTCTTCTAGTACAATCAGTGAAATTTAAATTAAAAGCATATTTCTGAATAAAAATTTACAGTGTCATTATTGTTATTTAATACATTTATATTAAAGGCTGCTGTAGTTACAATTTTTTTCGTTCTGTCTTTCTCAAGTCTTCCTAATAAACATTGAAATTTGGTTAAAAAGAATTTTGTTACACACTTCCAGGAATTCTGTACAGAGGTGCAATTACAGTATTTAAATCAATTAGCTCCACATGCAGCAGCCCCCATGAGATCTGTTACCTCTACAAAAACTACTGGCAACTGTAGAATATTCAATTTTGTTTAAAACCCCTATACTGTCTTTTGTCACCCAATATTTGTTTAAACATACAATTTTTAAATTTGAACATTCTGAAAGTAAAACTTGAAGTTCATCAATTTTAGAGTAACTTGGGTTACAAAATTCTGAGGCTGCACCATTATATTCCAATGGATTAGAAAATGTTTATCACCCGTTTGAATGATTTGAATGATTTTAAGTAAATCATTTGTTGAGATATATATATATATATATATATATATATATATATATATATATATATATATTATTTTCAGTTGATTCTTTTGTTTTAACATCCCTTCCACACTTTGTCAGTTTCCCGTATTATTGATGATTTTGCAAACATCCAAAAACATTTTACTCAGAGTCACTGAGCCCAGCCTATTAAGATGTACGCCATCTATACCCATACATTTGTTACTTATAAATTTGTTTGGGTTTATAAATACCATGCCAAGCTTATCACACTGGTTCTTAATTCCATTGTTTATCTTGTCTATGTAAGAGTTACTCACTGCTCTCCTCTGCAAACACCACTTGTCTGAATGCCTGTGGAGGAATGACAGTCCATTCTACCTCACAGGTCAAAACTATTAAAGGTAGTGATATTGGACTCTGGTATGTGGAGGTTAGTCAGCATTCAAACACATTCCAAAGATGTTCCTTGGGTTCAGGTCATGACTCTGGGTAGACCAGTCCATTTCAGGAATATTATTGCCCATATATTATTGCCTCACACATCCATCTTTGACAGGGTGCATTGTCGTTCTGATACAGCCAGTCATCATCTCCAAACTGTTCATCTACATTGCACAGTGCAATGAAATATGTTCATATTCTCCAACATGTAATGTTTTCTTAAGCCCAACAAGGGGACTACATCCTAACCATGAGAAACACCCCCATGCCATAACCCCACATCCTTCTTACTGTTGGTATTACGCATGTTGGCAGATAATGTTCTCCAGGCATTTACTAAACCCAAACCCTTCCACTGGATTGCCACAGGGCATAGCGTGACTTGTCACTTCAAATCACTCATTTCCATTCATCCACTGCCCAGTGGTGTCACTCTTTACACTACCTCAAGCATCGCTTAACGTTGCTTATAGAAATGCGTGGCTTATGAGGAGCTGTTTAACATTTGTATCCCATTATTTTTATTTCCCTACATACAGTTATTGTGCTAGCTGGACTGCTGGTAGTGAACTGGAACTTGAGTGATTCTTTTTGCTGATTCCATGCGATTTTTACAACCATCCACTGCAATGCTTGATGGTCAGGATATCTGCCTAGTTATGGCTTAGATGCGGTTCTCCCTTTGTGTTTCCATTTTCACAATCTAGTCCCTAATAGGCAACTTGGGTAGCTTTAGAAGGTTTGAAATGTCCCAGATGGATTTGTTACATGGATGACATCCAATGAATAGTCCCTGTTTATAGTCACTAAGTTCCCTTGGCTGACCCATTTTGCTGTCACTGCTTCTCTACTGACAACACAATACTCCCCACCTCCTTTAAAAGCGGCAAGTCTGCCTCTTGTGACATTTGGTGGTCAATTCCGCATTTCATAGCCTGGTGATAAGATAGCGTAATTGCCATTAAGTGCTGAGGATTATTAAAACAAACAAACAACATTATAACAGTGATTACAGCTGAAGCTATCTGAAAATAAACGAAGTTAGCAAATTTCAGCACTTTCAGCAAGCCACACAGAACAGACAGGCTTGTTATGGATAGGAATGAGTCAATTTGTCTTGTTGTATCAGACAATAAACATATAAGGTTAAATTAAATAGTTGATCATTATTTCAACAAAAGTGGCATAAGTGTGATCCAGCACATCTATAATTATTGCAATAGTAGGCCCTGGTATGACAGGCTCTCTTTCATTCTGAGTGTGTTGTGAAAGTGGCAGTGCTCTAATCGGTAGAGATGGCTGTGAACAAAATTCTTTGAGGGGAGACCCCACTCTCCCCCTCCCCAACAGATTTCCCACATGTGTAATGGTGAGCACTACTTGCACAGTATGCGGTGACTTTTTACTTTGTTACATAATGGCCATGTCGTTTAATGGAAATAGAGGAGAAAGAGGGTTGGGAGAATAACAAAATGTGTAAGACTGGGAGAGTGAAAGTAAGGAGAGATCATATTATGAAAATGGAAATATTGTAGAGCACATAAAATGGTATGTGGGTAGTCAAATAGGAGTACATTTGTTTGTTCAGAGACAATGAAACAGCTTGTGGCTGTTGTAAAATTTCCTGTATACTGCTTGAATAACTAATCAAATTTAATTTAGCATTGACAGAAGTATCAGTGGTAGTGGACGAGTGCTATCGTTTCTGGCTCTGGTGAAAGTGAGCAGTTAACATGTGGATGAGGAAAGTAAATGTTTTATTGATCATTCCATGATAAGTGTCACTTGTTGTACTAATAATAGATAATACATTTAATGGAGAGCTTATTAGTTCTTGGCAGTTAACATGCTAATTGATAATGGAGTTTTAGCAGATAACTGAGGGAATTGAAAGCAAGTTTGAAACAACTTTTCCTGAGTGACTCAGACTTGTGGATGACTTGCAGGAGAAATTAAAGGATGAAAATTGATCTGCTTCCTCTAGGATGTGTATAGTTGACCCATGAGGATATGAGGACACTGAAATGTGAAAGACAATGTGGGTGTTGCCATGGGCTATTGGATATCTGCCTACTGTCCTAAAGAAAAGATGTTGCAATTGAAGTGTTGTTAAGCATATTGAGGAAGGATTTTTTTGGGAGAGACAATTGTAAACTATACTGAATTATGTTCTAGTCTTCAAATATATTGCAAAGAGAGGTACTGGCATGATTACAAGTTGAGTCCAATGACTGATAGGGATGAGAGGATGAAGCAGTGACAAAGTTGTTGTTGTCTGTAGGGTTGAATGGGATTTATCTTAGGGAAAGTGAGTACTTGATTTGGTTCTATAACTAGTGTAAGGTCTAGAAAGTTAGCATAATGGCCTGGAGAGCAGTGTACTGATCCCATGCTCCTCCGTACTGCATCCACATGATGTTACGTGTCAGAGGATGACATGGTGGCAGGTTGACATCACTTGAGATTTCAAGGCCTGGACAGAGAGGAAAAAATGTGGTGTAATTCTGATAGTTTTAGTAATTTGTGACGTGAAATCAGGGCTACAGGAACTGCAAGATATTAAGATAGAAATAACATCCACAAAAGGATGCTTTTAAACATAAATAATGATGAACAGTTTGGAGATGGTGACTGACTGTATCAGCACGACAATGCACCCTGTCATAAAGATGGATGTGAGAGACAATAATATATGGGCAATAATATTACTGAAATGGACTGGTGTAAATGTGATGTAGAGTCAGGGGAGCAAAGGGTAGTGGCCAGTTTAAATATTTTGCCCAAAAGGATTGTGGTGTCCCATGTACTTCTACTTGGGAGTAAGTTTGCATTTTCTGTGCTATTCTATTCCTACAGTGTAATGCACTGTTATCCGTACTGCAGCCGAACTGTGTCTGGAGGACACCCAGTATATGTACTCACTTCTGACAATGTAATAATCTTAGCATGAAGCTACATGCATAACTTACTTTCTTGAGTCCTTTCATACATGGTCCATTCTACAGTTTTTCATAGAAGTGCAGAAAAGTTCCTGTTTTCTGTGAAATAGTACAAAAATGTAAAACGCTTACATGTGGGCAACCAACATCTGAAACACTTTTCTGAGTTTTAGTCGTCATCTCAGGTAGATGCATGGCATGGAAAATCATGGCTGTTGGTGATGGCACATGCTTTGGCGTTCTGGGGCATTTACTCATTGGAAATGCATCAACATCATTGTCATATTCTTCATTTTCTTCTACACTCTCTTCTTCCTCTTGTATTTTGTGCTGTGATTGTATAGGTCATTGCTGAATGTAGACCCAATGCTATATGAAAAAAATATGAATCACTGTATCTTTGTGAGGAAATAAATAATCACTTATTCTTTTTTGGTGGCATAGGTTATGGTAGCATATTACAGTTTCTTCTAAACACAGTCAAACATCACTAAAAATAAGCAGAAAATTCCTTTATTTCTTGAAGCCATGCTAACACTGTGAAAAACAACTTTCTTGAATCAGATGCTGAAACCTACTAAGAGCTTCAAGAAATTAAAAGAAGTGATGCACAGAAAGCACTTGGTGTACAGTAATCCCTACAGTCAGGCAGCGCAAGTTTAATTAATTGCCTGAGCTAGAAAAAAATAAAAGCTGATTGCAGCACATATGCTACATGAGGACTGAAGAGGCTTAAGAAACTACCAGTATCATTACAAGATACATTTCCTCTATCACTTAATTTTGTTAGCAAAGATTATGTACTTTTGAAAATAGTTGCTTAGCTGTGCAATTCTACTGAAAATGGCTACAAATAAATTTAAGATCAAATCATGAATAAGCATATCACTTTCTCATATTTTCAGAGTTATTCGCTGCAATATGTGGTACATGTACACACTTCTATTAGCAAATATTTGTGGTTTGTAATTCTGTACATTGTTGTAAATAATCATGAAGAAACTTATTATTTGCTCTGCAGCTTCACCAGTAATTGTGTTATCACTCACCTAAGCAATGAATGGAAAGTACGTGATTCCTTTGAGAATGGTGCTTCAACAAAATGATGCTGCGAATGTAACTTACGAACTAAATCAGACTCCAGGTTGGCATATTAACAATATAAGGAAAAGCATAGACTGCTACTTACCATACAGATGACATGTTGAATTGCAGTTGAAAGACTATTACACATTTAGCTTTAAGACAAAGCCTTCATCAGAAAAGGAAACACACACACACACACACACACACACACACACACACACACACATATATATATATATATATTCATTCACACAAGTAAGCACATCTCAAGCACTCATAACCATCATCTCTGGCAGCTCGTACTTGAACGCCAAATTATGAACTACTAAGACTGTAACCATTGAAAGAAAACATTTTCCATTCTTTGCGTACATAACCAAACCCACTAATCTGTTTTGGATATCCAATTAAATCCTGTAATACATGTTGAATTTCCTTTAATATGTATTATTTGAGCTGCAGCCTAGCAAAAAATTTATTGGTTGATTCAGAATATCTCAACACAGAATATAAGTGGTTGTCTTAAAGTTTTAATCATCATTAAAAAAAAAAAAAAAAAAAAAAGTAACTTTTTGTTTTGAGGTACATGTTGTATTCTGGTACACATTGAAATCCTCACACCACAGTACCCTGTGCAGTTTAAAGAAGCTAAAACAAAATGGCATGGCTCATTTGATAAAGTGGAGTATGTGCAAGGGGGTAATCATAAAGTTGTAACCATCACCTCAAAAAATAGTTATGTAATTAAATTTTTGGTTGTTGCAAGCACATGTCTGTAGTTCTGGTACACACTTAAATCTCTGCACAACATGCTACCTGAGGAGCCAAAGCAAAATGACTCAGACCACTGATAAATTGGGGATTGGTTGTGCAATTTTGTTTCAGGTCTGTTACCAGCATGCTACAGTACTGTGGTGTGGGGATTTCAATATATACCAGGGTACATACATGTACCTGCAACAAACAAAAAATTAGTTATGTAACTATTTTTTTGAGGTGATAATTAAGACTCTGACTACCCTTAATAAGGCAACCATTTTGGAAATATAACTCTCAGTAATAGAGCGACAGACATTAACTGAAGCACATCCAGGAAAAATCTAACACTGATATAGATTTGGTAATGGGAAGTCCTTTTGTTCCACATATAAATAAAGGGAGGAGTAAAGGTAACAACTCACTATATAACTGAAGTGCTAAGTCATGGAAAGCCAACTAAACAAGACTGAGAACATTATTAGCTTTCACACACACAATTCTTCAGAGTTATAAGAGTGCACTGAGGTGTAACATACCAATTCAGTGAAGTGATGTGTTGCTCAGTGTTTGTAGTACCAATGAATAATGATTGCCAAACATGAAATTAATTTTTATTTCTTGGTTCAGTAAGTTTGGACACACATTGTGTGGAGATTTTGTATTATGTTTGCATCCAACCGAGTGCAGATGGATGCAGCGTGTCCGCAAGACAGGGCGATACGGGGAGTTTGGTCACGCTTTGCAGCACCTACTGGTTTGGCAATTGCCCCATGCCGCTGTGCCCCTGCATTGGAGACATGCTACGCTCAGTGGAATAGTGCACACCATGACAGTGGACTATATCATGAAAGAAAGAAGAGTGAGTCAGTCTTCTCTGAAGTATGACAAGAGTTGGCTCTGAACTGTTTATCATTTCGTATTACTTGCTGTAATAAGCTAATCATAATGACAGACAGATATTTTATGAGATTTGTCAATACTGTATGAGCTTGAAGTATACATATATGTACATCTTCAAAGAGTGACTTCTGCTAATTAGTAGCTTATTGGAAGTAGATAAGCACGATTCCATTTCTAGCACAGAAAGAAGATATCGAGAGGAGGCGTATACTCATGCGAGGACACGTGCACACGCATGCCCAAGTATGTGCACGCGCACACGCGCGTGCGTGCGCCCACGCGCGCGCACAACCACACACACACACACACACACACACACACACACACACACACACACACGTGCACCTCTTAGTCACCCAGAACAATGAAACTGCAGCTGTATGTTTGTGTACATGTACTATACAATTCTGAAAGAGTATTCATTTGAAAGCTAGCAGTGTGCTCGGTCTAGTTTATCTACATCTACATCTATACTCCGCGAGCCACCTTACGGTGTGTGGCGGAGGGTACTTATTGTACCACTATCTGATCCCCCCTTCCCTGTTCCATTCACGAATTGTGCATGGGAAGAACGACTGCTTGTAAGTCTCTGTATTTGCTCTAATTTCTCGGATCTTTTCGTTGTGATCATTACGCGAGATATATGTGGGCGGTAGTAATATGTTGCCCATCTCTTCCCGGAATGTGCTCTCTCGTAATTTCGATAATAAACCTCTCCGTATTGCGTAACGCCTTTCTTGAAGTGTCCGCCACTGGAGCTTGTTCAGCATCTCCGTAACGCTCTCGCGCTGACTAAATGTCCCCATGACGAATCGCGCTGCTTTTCGCTGGATCATGTCTATCTCTTCTATTAATCCAACCTGGTAAGGGTCCCATACTGATGAGCAATACTCAAGAATCGGACGAACAAGCGTTTTGTAAGCTACTTCTTTCGTCGATGAGTCACATTTTCTTAGAATTCTTCCTATGAATCTCAACCTGGCGCCTGCTTTTCCCACTATTTGTTTTATGTGATCATTCCACTTCAGATCGCTCCGGATAGTAACTCCTAAGTATTTTATGGTCGTTACCGCTTCCAATGATTTACCACCTATGGCATAATCGTACTGGAATGGATTTCTGCCCCTATGTATGCGCATTATATTACATTTATCTACGTTTAGGGAAAGCTGCCAGCTGTCGCACCATTCATTAATCCTCTGCAGGTCTTCCTGGAGTACGTACGAGTCTTCTGATGTTGCTACTTTCTTGTAGACAACCGTGTCATCTGCAAATAGCCTCACGGAGCTACCGATGTTGTCAACTAAGTCATTTATGTATATTGTAAACAATAAAGGTCCTATCACGCTTCCTTGCGGTACTCCCGAAATTACCTCTACATCTGCAGATTTTGAACCGTTAAGAATGACATGTTGTGTTCTTTCTTCTAGGAAATCGTGAATCCAATCACAAACCTGGTCCGATATTCCGTAAGCTCGTATTTTTTTCACTAAACGTAAGTGCGGAACCGTATCAAATGCCTTCCTGAAGTCCAGGAATACGGCATCAATCTGCTCGCCAGTGTCTACGGCACTGTGAATTTCTTGGACAAATAGGGCGAGCTGAGTTTCACATGATCTCTGTTTGCGGAATCCATGTTGGTTATGATGAAGGAGATTTGTATTATCTAAGAACGTCATAATACGAGAACATAAAACATGTTCCATTATTCTACAACAGATTGACGTAAGCGAAATAGGCCTATAATTATTCGCATCTGATTTATGACCCTTCTTGAAAATGGGAACGACCTGCGCTTTCTTCCAGTCGCTAGGTACTTTACGTTCTTCCAGAGATCTACGATAAATTGCTGATAGAAAGGGGGCAAGTTCTTTAGCATAATCACTGTAGAATCTTACGGGTATCTCGTCTGGTCCGGATGCTTTTCCGCTACTAAGTGATAGCAGTTGTTTTTCAATTCCGATATCGTTTATTTCAATATTTTCCATTTTGGCGTCCGTGCGACGGCTGAAGTCAGGGACCGTGTTACGATTTTCCGCAGTGAAACAGTTTCGGAACACTGAATTCAGTATTTCTGCCTTTCTTCGGTCGTCCTCTGTTTCGGTGCCATCGTGGTCAACGAGTGACTGAATAGGGGATTTAGATCCGCTTACCGATTTTACATATGACCAAAACTTTTTAGGGTTCTTGTTTAGATTGTTTGCCAATGTTTTATGTTCGAATTCGTTGAATGCTTCTCTCATTGCTCTCTTTACGCTCTTTTTCGCTTCGTTCAGCTTTTCCTTATCAGCTATGATTCGACTACTCTTAAACCTATGATGAAGCTTTCTTTGTTTCCGTAGTACCTTTCGTACATGATTGTTATACCACGATGGATCTTTCCCCTCGCTTTGGACCTTAGTCGGTACGAACTTATCTAAGGCGTACTGGACGATGTTTCTGAATTTTTTCCATTTTTGTTCCACATCCTCTTCCTCAGAAATGAACGTTTGATGGTGGTCACTCAGATATTCTGCGATTTGTGCTCTATCACTCTTGTTAAGCAAATATATTTTCCTTCCTTTCTTGGCATTTCTTATTACACTTGTAGTCATTGATGCAACCACTGACTTATGATCACTGATACCCTCTTCTACATTCACGGAGTCGAAAAGTTCCGGTCTATTTGTTGCTATGAGGTCTAAAACGTTAGCTTCACGAGTTGGTTCTCTAACTATCTGCTCGAAGTAATTCTCGGACAAGGCAGTCAGGATAATGTCACAAGAGTCTCTGTCCCTGGCTCCAGTTCTGATTGTGTGACTATCCCATTCTATACCTGGTAGATTGAAGTCTCCCCCTATTACAATAGTATGATCACGAAACTTCTTCACGACGTTCTGCAGGTTCTCTCTGAGGCGCTCAACTACTATGGTTGCTGATGCAGGTGGTCTATAGAAGCATCCGACTATCATATCTGACCCACCTTTGATACTTAACTTAACCCAGATTATTTCACATTCGCATTCGCTAATAACTTCACTGGGTATTATTGAATTCTTTACTGCTATAAATACTCCTCCACCATTGGCGTTTATCCTATCCTTGCGGTATATATTCCATTCTGTGTCTAGGATTTCGTTACTGTTCACTTCCGGTTTTAACCAACTTTCCGTTCCTAATACTATATGCGCACTATTTCCTTCAATAAGCGATACTAATTCAGGAACCTTGCCCTGGATACTCCTGCAGTTTACCAATATTACGTTAACTTTTCCTGTTTTTGGTCTCTGAGGACGGACGTTCTTTATCATCGATGCTGATGTTCTCTCTGGTAAGCCGTCAGGTATTTTATCGTTTCGCCCAAGGGGGGGTCCCTCTAACCTAAAAAACCCCCGTGTGCACGCCACACGTACTCTGCTACCCTAGTAGCTGCTTCCGGTGTGTAGTGCACGCCTGACCTGTCTAGGGGGGCCCTACAGTTCTCCACCCAATAACGGAGGTCGATGAATTTGCAACCATTATAGTCGCAGAGTCGTCTGAGCCTCTGGTTTAGACCCTCCACACGGCTCCAAACCAGAGGACCGCGATCGACTCTGGGCACTATGCTGCAGATATTAAGCTCAGCTTGCACTCCGCGTGCGATGCTGGTTGTCTTCACCAAATCAGCCAGCCGCCGGAAGGAACCAAGGATGGCCTCAGAACCCAAGCGGCCGGTCACACCCAGTGCGTTCAATAGCTGCCGGAAGGGCCTCCTCCACATTACGGACGAGACCCCCCGGCAAGCACACCGAGTGCACACTGGCATTCTTCCCCGACCTACCCGCTATTTTCCTGAGTGGCTCCATAACCCGCCTAACGTTGGAGCTCCCTATAACTAATAGGCCCGCCCTCTGTGACTGTCGGGACCTTGCCGGAGAATCGGCCACTGGCCCAACAGGCGAGGCATCCTGTGGTGGCTCGGAAACGATGTCATCACCACTAGGAAGCACCCCGTACCTGTTGGAAAGGGGTAAGGCAGCTGCCACGCGGCCAGATCCCACCTTCACCTTTCGGCCAGGCACGCGCGAGCCCACCACTGTCCGCCATTCACCCTGGAGTGATGGCTGACCGGTAAGATGCTCACTGCCGGAAGACGCAGCGACATCAGGGGTTCCATGTGATTCCAAGGCCACCGAAGTAGGCATAGGTCTCACCACAGTTGCCCCAACGCCACTACGAGCCGACGCCTGCGCCTCGAGCTTGATGAGCCTAACAGACAAAGCCTCCACCTTCCCCCGAAGAGTGGCCAATTCTCCTTGCGTCCGCTCACAACAACCACAGTCCCTACACATGACTATGTTTACCCTACTCTATACGGTGACAAATTCCCAAGATAATCTTCTGATGAGCTACTCTGATAATCAAGAAACACTCACTGAAATACGAGACGCGAAAACTACGCTAGGTTTTCCCAGAAAAACTATTTAAAAGCTAAGCGCAGCAAATACGTACAAAATAAATTTCTCTCCAAACGATCAAGAACTGTTAGTTTCTATGCAGAGCAGATAAACACAAATAGAATCCCTTCCTTAGTGGAAGGTCGTAAACAAAATGCAAAATAAACGCTTTATACAAACAGTACTCGCTGCTGCTGGTGCTCTCGCTCTGGCTGTCACAAGACAATGACTCAGTGGCTCAATTATTTGTTGAGATATTGCCTTTACTCCTTCCATTATTTAAATTAATAGGTGCAAGACTATGGCTGGTAAGATGGATACTAGATTATGCTTGGATAAAATTATCCCGTACATCAAACCTGACTTACACTATCTAAAAACAAATTCTTCATACTGTCCTCTTGGTCTGGGAACAGAATGTTCTAAATTCTAAACTCAGCAACACTGAAAAAATCCAAAGTCCTATGTAGTCCACTGAGGAATAGACAATGCATAGATATTAATCATGCATGTTATTCCATCCCTCCTCCTCCTCCTCCTCCTCCTCGTCCTCCTCCTCCACCCACTTTATCCACCACATTATTTTACTAAAGCCAAGTACCATATTAAGCCTTATTGAATTTGACTGGGACCTTTGCTTTTTTGTGCATTCAGAATTTCCACATTCCTTGGGAGTGGTTCTGCTTGCACGCCTGTGACAATTTTCTTTGTCTTGTAGGCTATTCATCCTAGTTCATTCTGCTGGTTGAAGGCTGCTTCAGATTTGGTGCTTAGTACTTCAGGGTCTTTTTTGATGCTTCTAAAACAGCATTTTGCACTTTGTTTAGTACAAAAAACTCATAGGTTTTTCTGGTTAACCTATATCTACATAGATACTCCACAAGCTGCTATACAGTGCTAATCAGAGGGTACTTCATACCAGTGTTAGTGACTTTGTTATATTCTATTCACATATGGAGCAAGTAATGAGTTTTATGGCTTAGTACATGGAATAATCTCCCTTATCTCAAGGATCTTTTGCACAGTGCATAGTCAGGTAGTTGCACAGTATTCCACAGTGATGGTTAACATTATAGAGCTTTGTGAAAACATTGTATTTCTTCCAGAGATTACTGTCTAAGTTTCCTGACATCTCTTTTGCACTTGTATGCAAACTTGACTGGACTGTTACTATCATAGTAGGACATCTCTGAATTTGTCAAATGTGTTTTGTCCTATTTGAGGAGGACTCCAAATGCTGGTGCAGTATCATGTAATCAGATTCTCTTACATTCTTTCTCTGTGTTACAAGCATTATCTAGCATTTATCCATGTTTAGAAAGAGCTGCCATTCAGTACACCACATTGTACATTTTCATGTGACCACTGAGTTATGATACTTTCCTGCACAAGACAGCATCATCATTGAGCAGTCTGAGAGTGGTGTAACCCATGAGTAATTTTGGAAGGTTCTGTAGTGTTTTCTGGGACTGTTTACTTTAAGATTCAATCTCCCTTTCAAGTAACAAAAGTAGCAATCACACAGTTTTCAGTTTAGATAGTACACATGCTTTGTTCCATGAATCAGGTTTTCCTTGATTTCTGCGACCTCCTTGTCCTGAAACCCTGATGAGCTAGACAGCTCTGAAGGCAAACAAGTCAAGTGTATCAAGTGTAGGCAATGTGCTGGGAACTTCCCACAGCCTAGTTATATTAGTCTTAGTGCATGTTTAATTAAATAGTATTTATTGGATCTGAGTAGAACCTGTAGATAATGTGATTGAAAGTCCTTATGATTTTGGTGGACTGTCAGGGATATGTAACTCCCAGCCAATTAAGATTACCAGGAAGGACACGTCTTCTCTTCCATTCTTTGGAAACATTATGGGCCAAAATTTATCCATTTTAATAAATAAAGCAGAAAGTGTTCTAACTTCAAAAATGTTATATGGGACAACAGGAGCGGGCATGGAGTAGGCATCCAGATCAGGGTGGGCGAGTAAATGAGAAATTAGCCAATTCCAAAAAGAACCCCAAAGGGTTTATTCATGAAAAAGGGTATACATTTGAGGCAGCTAGGAAAACAGTCACTGCCTGTAGAGGTGGCCACTAAGACTAAAATGTGTAGCATGGCTTAGGAGAGGGGGAGGGGAACATATTAGCTGGTCAGGCACCAGCGAGCAAGAGAGAGTAGTGTCTTTGCTTAGTCCCATGCACACCCACATTTGAGACTCTATGTGACCCTCGCATGCAATCTCATCACTGGAGGAGGAGGGAAATGGTCCCGTGGTATTGAGTGCTACCGTTTTGGAGGTCTGGAAGTTCTAGTAGGGTCTGCAAAGTAGATCATGACTGCAACAGCTGTGACCTCTGAGCACAAGACAAACATTTGCATGTATACTTATCGATGTCATTGAACTGTCCCAACCACTAATTGTGGGTATCAATGTGTGCATTTATAGTGTGTTTGTTGCTGTGCAGAGATAGTATGCTGTAATGGCATTGAGCAATGATTTGCATCTGGAGTGACTCTGATATTCTCAGCAGATATATTATGTTCTAACACACACACACACACACACACACACACACACACACACACACACACAGACAGACAGAGAGAAAAAAAAAAGAAAAAAAAAATCAGCCATTCTGGCATACTGTTGGAAATTGGAGTATACTTCCTGGGTGCTTTTTATTTCTTCTATTAGCACTTCATCTACTTGCTGCTGAGGCCATCAGCGTGCTGATGCAGTTTACCAGGTTTATGAGACACTTCATATTCTGGTAGTTTTTAAAGCCCAACATCTCAGTTGGCTACTGTGGTCTTGTGACAGGGCAGCATGGTAAGTTACCACAGTAAATTTCTTACCATGAAATAGTTAACACCAAACATTAAAGCTAACAATTAGAGATGGGTCGTTCACAAACTAATGGGTCCAAAGGAACGGTTCACTAAGATGAACGGAATGAGTGAGGAACGAATTCTAAGGAAGGCATTTCATAGTTCACTTCAATCACAGATTTCTACTTATAGTTCCCGGGAACAGGAAATGGTCCGTCTCATTTTCACTACGGCACATCAGCCGGTTTCGTTCCAGCCTCGGTCCCGTTCCCGCTTGACTCGGTCTCGCTCCTGGCTTTCTACTTATAGTTCCAGGAAATGGAAAATGGTTGGTCTTGTTCTCACAATGGCACGTCAGTCGGTCTCGTTCCACCCTCGGCCCCGTTCCTGTCTGTCTCAGTCTCGGTCTCGCTTGGCCGGACTCGTCCTTCTTTCTGTGGCCACTCGTTGCAGTTCCACTGCCGACTACTCATACTTAGTTCAGTATCCAGTTGTTGTTCATTTCGTTCACTGCGCACGCTCACTCTTGATCAGTTTCAAACCTTTTTTGAACTTTGAACTTCTGACCCTTTTTTTTTCTATTCAGAGTCCATTACGTTGCATGTAATACGTGCATTTTTTCAGGTAACAAAATGGCATATCAGCTTATTCGCTATTTCGACAGATAGCAGAAGAAATACTTGTAAAAAGAAAAGATTTTTTTTGTTATTACACATACAAAGGCAGTCGACATGGCACACAAGAGTGGCCATTTTCGGTTTTCCGTCCTTTTTTAGATCCAAGGTAAAAGGGCATGTTCATTGTTATGGAAGGCAGAGTGACTTACAACTGAATGAAGCCGTGCTCCATAATCGGGTGTCTTGTGTCACATTTTGAGAAGAGAATATGATAACTTCTACAATATTATTTCAATGGTACAGGATGGTGTACAAAAAATCTGCCCCAAGTACTAGACTGCTCATTGTCGCCCACCATTCATCATCTATTGTTTTGAAGTTGTTTGCATTAGCTTTTTTGTTATTTCTTCACTGCCTAATTATTACGTGTTTATCTTTTCTGCTCATAGCGGTCAACAAATTGTGTGTAACAGTACTCAGGGCCGTTTTTTTGTGCACCACATTATATTATTTCACTGCGATGAGCCACATAACATTACAGTTGGCTAAATGAGAGATTTTGCAGAATCATGAAAATTACATGTGTGTGAGAATTCTGTTACAAATAAAATCCCTGCACTCCAGGGGAGAGGCAAGTGCCCCTTCTTGGTACCTTCCATCTTCAGCCACCTGTGCTACTAATTTTTCAGAAGAACCATACAACAAACACCAAGCACAGATGAACGAGTAAAAATGAATGGTTCCCAAAAAAGAGCGATCACCAGTGAACTAATTCCCAAGGGTGAATGAGTTTGCCCATCTCTACTAACAACTCTTTTGTTGTGGTTCTATAATTAATTACAGCTTTGTTGAGTTGCTGAGGAGCATAACAAATAAGTTTTTCTTTGCCATTGTGCTCTTGGTGTAATAAAACACCTACGGCAAAGTCTGAGACATCACATGAGAGTATAAGTGGCTTTTAAAAGTCAGGTTATGCCAGTAGGGGTGAATTTGTCAATGTCTGATTACGGGCTTACTGATAGTAGCATAATCCTGTATGAATTGATGGTAGTAATTGGCTAATCCCAAGAACCTTTGAAGTTCTTTAAAAATTTGTTGGAGTAGGGAAATTATCCACAGCTTCTGTTGACTGGCGGTCTAGCTGTAACCCATCAGAGCTGATAATGAGTCCCAGTTACTGGACTTGTGGCTTTGCGAAAGAACGTTTTTCCAACTTCAAACTTAAGTGAGCACCCAGGAACCTTGCAACACTTACATCAGTAGTTGTGTGTGTTTTTTGATCATTAGAGAGAGCACTATAATGCCACCTAAATAGGTCAGACAGATAGTAGGTTTCAGACTTTGCAACAACAAATCCTTGAAACGTGGCTGTTACATTTTTTAAGCAAAAAGGCATCTGCAAAAACTTGTACAAGCTGAAGTTACAATGAAACCTGTTATTTGCTGGTCCTGAGGCTCAATCACAATCAGGTGATAGCCTGAGTGTCTATCAAGGATGGTGTTAACTGCTCTCATGTCTACACATAGGCAATAAGTCTTCTCACTGTTAGTTGATTTCTTTGGTAAATCTACAGTCAGACTTGACCAGGAGCTGGCTGAAGGTCGAATAATTCTTATATCAAGCTGTTGTTGGACTGTTGCTTCCACAAGGGACTGTAATTGATATGGGACTTGGCACTGTTTCTGGTACACAAGATCAGTAGCTGGCAAGTATTGCATCTTTTCAAATAACCACAAATACTCCTCTAAAAGTGGGTATAACAAACTTTGCTCAGAGTCAGTCAAATGAGAAACCTATTCTGCAGTTGCTGCTTGTGTACACTTCTCAGACTGGTAATGATTTTCCTCTTTTTTCTTAACTATCTTTTTGGGAAAGGATTCTTCACTCTTGGTTACTTCTTGTATACTGACCAGTATGATTCTGCTCAGTATTACTGCATCTCACATTCCAAAATTGTCTGGATACAAAGAAATTATTATTTTTCCCCTCATTATTTGGGCTCTACACAGGCTTCATTTCACATGCACCTGCACTGTATAAAGAGTGTCATTTTGGGGGGAGATGATCAACCAAAAACAGGGTCCCTTTAGGCTCCTTCATTTTGACTGTCAATCAAAGAACTGTTACAGTGCTGTTATTTATTGCTACAGAGATGGTTTCATTTAACACCAATATACTTGATGTATCTCAGTTTTGGGGAATGGGCCCCTTCCCCAGATTTTCTCGCTTCTGTGAAGTGAAGTGCTGTTGCTGCCAAAATGGCGAATTGCTTCACTGAATGTGATAATGAATGACTGGAAATCAGTCACACCCTGATGCTGGCGTGGGACAAAATCAGGCCTTCTCTGTCTTATAATTTCCATTTTAAACTCAAACGTGGTGCCATTAATTCTCAACCTAACTGAACAGCCACCTGCAGGATTTGTATCTTTAGTGTTCAAAACATAATATGACAATGGGGGAGTTTTCATAGCCACTTGTCATCAGAAGAATGAAACTCTAAGCATATCTGGGTACCTGTATCCACTAAATTTCACGCCAGTTTTCCTTGTATTTCTCCCTTCCAAATCACATTTTTCACCTCCTTCAAACTCCAGTAATTTATGGGGTTGACTGACGTTACTGGGGATGGGATTGGGCGGCTGTGCCTGTCGCCTGCCATTTCCCTGGTTAAAATGCACATTTCTGTGGCCACAGGAATGACCACCATGACCACAGATGGACCTATTAGTTATATGGGGAGTGCTTTCCTAAATGCCCAAGATCCCAGCTGTTATGACAACAATGCACCATGCATTTATCAGCCATATCACAGGATCGCTTACATCATCCACAAACTGACTTACTGTTGAATGTGCTCTGTCACTCACTATTATGTGCTGGGATGGCAACAAAGAAAGTGGCTTTGTCGCATAATAGTGGCAAGCGAACTGCTTCATGAAGTGAAGTGGGGAAGACTACTTTTCTCTCTCCACCAATCTGCAGGTTGATACTTTTGAATAAAAACATCAGTTATATCTTCTTCATCTACTTCTAAGAGCATGTCTTTATGAGTTGCATTCTGACCAAGGGCATTTGTTTCGCAGGAGATAGTTCTTATGCAGTCTGCAAATTGTTCAGAATCTTCCCCCAACCCTAGTCTGATGGTGGACAATTTGTCACAACACTAACAAACACCCCTCTTATCAGAATACCGGTCTGCTAAACCTCTTGGGAATTCAAATCTTTCAGCATTTCATGCCACATTTAATAGAAAAGGGCCAAGCCATGTACAAATGCAACCCATGTTATGAATATTTTGCAAAAATAGTCCCACATTCTCTGTGAGCATTCCTGAGAAGGAAGGGATAATTAACTGCAGAAAAGCAACTTTTGATAGTAGATGGGATAGTAGCCGATTTAGTTTTGACTTAAATATTGAAATCTAAGTTTAGTATAGCTGCTTGCCTTCGCAAATTAGCGTTCTTCTCTTCCGATTCATTACTTTTTCTGTGACATTGTTAAGTTTTCATTGTAATGACCAGTAATGCGTCAATCTTCAATCTCTGAGATATTATCAGCCTGATACCATATATTTAGAGGCATAGTTACAACAATAGGGGACCTGACAATTAACAATAATAAATCAAAGCAAACAGAAAATTGAACATAGCCGACAGAACAAAGTTTCCATACTCCTTCTGAATGCTAGGTGGCACATGCATTCCCTGGCAGATCAGTAACAGGTGGCACATTATGAAGGTGCAGACAGGGATGGCACCTGGATAGGCAGTGGCATGGAGATGGCAGTGATGAGGTGAGGACAACTAAACATCGATCTCGGGACCATCACGTGATGGCAGGAACAGGCAGCACTGACCTCTAATGCAGCCTGATATTGGGCAATAGAACAGCATTGTGGAGAGATGAGCTGGCAGCAGTTTGATGGCTGGCAGGAACTTGGCATGACCGGAGGCAGCAGCAGATGCAGCGCAAGCCAGCGGTGGCCCATGTGGAACGGGGCGGTGTGCCCACACGTGTGTGTGTGTGTGTGTGTGTGTGTGTGTGTGTGTGTGTGTGTGTGTGTGTGAGGGGGTGGAGGATTGGGGTGGGCGGGGGGGGGGGGGGGGTGGACATCGAGTGCTGGTGGTATGTCACATGATGAGGACAGTGTCCCCACACTTCACAATGCTGGCTAACGTGAGCCATAGGTGGTGACAGGCCACACCAAAAATTTCATGCAGCAGCTGGCCACACTAACACTGATATATTCAGTGCCCAACTGCAGCAAACCACTGTTTCAGATTGGATGGTGAGACTATATTTCACACTTGTGACACCAGATTTGTATGGTATGACAGGAGCAGGCATGGGGTGGGCATCTGGATCAGGTTGGTCAAGTAAATGAACAGTTAGCCAGTTTCCATAAAAGAATTTTGAAAGGTTTATTCCTGAAAAAGGTATACACTTGAGGCACCTAGGGAAGCAACCACTAAGACCCCGATGTATAGGATGGCTTGGGAGATGGGAGAAGAATGTGTTAACTGGTCAGGTGCTGGTGAGCAAGAGAGATAAGTATATTCACTCAGTTACGTTTGTGTCCGTGTTGTGCAAAGACTCATAGGTCCTTCAGGGGACATAAAAAATTTAAAGAGACTGTTCGATGGTCCTCTTTTTCGGGAATCATAAGCACCTTGTTTGGAAATACTAGCTGTTTGAGTCAGTACTACATAATTGTTATGCCTACAGAGAATTGTATATAATAATTGCAGCATAACTGATATATAACATGGCTGCATTCACATGTCGCCTCACCTTTTGTTGGGCAGGAGACCCTGTGACTGGACTCCATTAGGATGTAGTGGGTGGATATATGGATCAGGTCTTGCACTTGGGTTGATCACAAGGGAATGACTCATGCCGTGCAGGATTGGAGTAGGTATGGACAAGATGGTTAGCAGAACGCTACTTTGGGTGATATGGGTGGGACTTTGGGTAGGATATCTCTCAAAACTTTCAGGTTTGCCGATGACATTATAATTCTGTCAGAGACAGCAGAGGACTTGGAAGAGCAGTTGAATGGAGTAGACAGTATCTTGGAAGGAGGATATAAGAGGAACATCAACAAAAGCAAAATGAGGATAATGGAATGTAGTCAGATTAAATCAGATGATGCTGAGGGAATTAGACTAGGAAATGAGACACTTAAAGAAGTAGCTATTTGGGGAGCAAAATAACTGATGATGGTTGAAGTAGAGAGGATATAAAATGTAGACTGGCAATGACAAGAAAAGCGTTTCTCAAGAAGAGAAATTTGTTAACATTGAGTATAGATTTAAGTGTCAGGAAGTTTTTTCTGAAAGTATTTGAATGGAGTGTAGCCATGTATGAAAGTGAAACTTGGATGAAAAAAAGTTTGGGCAAGAAGAGAATAGAAGCTTTCGAAATGTGGAGCTACAGAAGAATGCTGAAGATCATGTAACTAATGAGGAGGTACTGAATAGAATTGGGCAGGAGAGGAATTTGTGGCACAACTTGACTAGAAGAAGGGATTGTGTGGTAGGACATGTTCTGAGGTATCAGGGGATCACCAGTTTAGTATTGAAGGGAAGTTTAGAGGATAAAAATCATAGAGGGAGACCAAGAGATGGATATAGTAAGCAGATTCAGAAGGATAGGTTGCAGTAGCTACTTGGATATGAAGATGCTTGCACAGGATAGAGTAGCAGGGAGAGCTGCATCAAACCAGTCTTTGGACTGGACCACAACAACAACAGCAGTTTCTTAATGTTGCCATGTAAGCCATTTCAGATGACTTTCGATTCCTTAATAATCATTTGATTGAAACTGGTTTTAATAGAGAAGTATTTGTTAACATCTCATGGTAGTCAAACTACCACATATTTCAACTACTTATGAGCTGTCGGGCACTGCCTTCGAAATATATATGACAACATTAGTGTTATATGAAAAACACAAATATGATTTAAACAAGAAAATGTGTGTAAAGTTTTAAAAATATTCATTCAGTTCCAAATTTTAATCATGATCAGTAGGCTTACAATGCAAACAGGGCTGTGTTAAACCACTTCTTCTTTTTCATCAACATCATTGCTGGATTCATATTCTCATGAAATGTACATATGTCTTCGAACCAGTTAGTTTGTTCAGATTTTGGCACTGAATGTGTCTGAGCTTAAGGAAAAATATGTTAAATTTCATAGATATTCCTATCAGACACATTTTTCCATCTCTCAGCATAGTTTTCAATATTTTGTTTTCTTTAGTAATGTGTGAATCACAGTGTGTTTCTTCTTGTGCTTTTTGTGATTCACGATGGTGTTTACCAACTCAACAATGTGAGTTCACTATCATGTTCCTCAGACAACTGTAGCATGATGGAAGCCTTGTGACACAGTTAGATATCCTGCTAGAAGATATTATCAAGTATGAAGGGATGCAGGTGGTCTGCAATAATAATCATGTAGTTCACAACTGTCATACTGCCTTTGACTGCTACTTCAGACCCTATGGAAGCCCAGATAAATGTCTCCCATAACTTAACACAACCCTCACTGGTCTGCAAACATGACACACGGCATGTTTTGAGCAGCCATTTTCCTGTGTGACACCATATCCGTACATGGCCATGGACATCGTGTAACAATAAATGTAATTCATCCTACCAGGCGACACAATTCTGTCGATCCCTGGTTCTATCTCTATTGTCCCAGACCCTATGCAATCATAATTGACACTTGTCATCAAAGCTGCCATAAATAGCTGTCTGTCCCACTTCACATAGTGGAAAAAGCTTCCAAACACCCCTGTTTTGCAAAGAGACGTGGACATTCAACACCTTGATGTCTGTTCGTGGTTTCACTCTCCTTCAGCCACTTTCCCTAGGTGCTTAAGACAGTAGCACTTGAACTGCCAACTAGCTTTGCCAAATTGGAGATGCTTGTTTCAGGCACTGGGCCATAAAAATCTGCTCTTTGTCAAAGTCACTTAAGTCAGTGGATTTCCTCACTTACCATCTGCATTATTTCTATAATGATTCTCCTTTCATATTTGCGGAATTTACCGGCATATACTTTCCTTAGTGCATCACTTTCCTGCAGTGCCACTAGGTGGTATTCAGTCTACATCTACATACACAGTCTGCAAGCCACCATATGGTGCATGGTGGAGGGTACCCGGTTCACTACTGATCATCTCCTTTCTTGTTCCACTCACAAATGTAGCCTCTGTATGAGCCCTAATTTCTCACGTCTTATCTCTGTGGTTCTTATGCAAAATCTATGTTGGCTGGATAAGGATCATCATTCACTCAGCTTCAAATGTTGGTTCTTTCAATTTTCTCAATCATGTTCCTCCAAATCTAGTTCCTAAAGCATCTCTGTAGTACCTGTGTGTTGTTCAAACCTACTGGCAACAAATCTAGCAGACCACCTTTGAATTGCTTTGATGTGGTCTTTTAATCCAACCTGGTGCAGATCCCAAATGCTCAAGTAGTATCCAAGAATAGGTCACACTAGTGTCCTGTATGTGGTCTCCTGTACAGATGACTCACTTTCCAAAAATTCTCCCAGTAAACCAAAGTAGGTCTTTCACCTTCTCTACCACATTCCTCACATGCAAACCTTCCTGTACACCGGAGCATCATCAGCTTGCAGCTGCAGATTGCTGCTCACTCTCTCCATCAGATCATTTTTGTGTGGCACTCCCAATGATATCCTTATCTCTGATGAACATTCATCTGAGATAGTTAAATACATCCAATTCTTTTGCCATAAAGGTGGTGTCCAAACTTTGCCTGTACATTCACATAAAAGAATAGACCATAACTGCTGGCAATCAGAGAAGCACTTTATTACTGACCACACATACTCAAGAGTATATTCATACACATACATTTTAGGAGACAATATAGAAATTTAAAAAATTTAGATTGGCTAACCAAACCAACAGGCATATTTTGGAAATATTGGAAGCAAACACAGAGGCTCTCACAATGAAACAGTTGATCACTTGAAAAAGAAGGTCCTTGGGGAGACTACTATCTTTTCAGGTTGACCTCGTATAATTATTTCAAAACTTAGATTCAGAAATCCATGGATCTTGACAAGCTACAAATGGCTAAAATTTAAGTAGCATACAGGGATATACTTAATAGTAATACAGCTGGAAAGAGCTACATGGCTTTGAAGTGAGAATATTAAACTTTGTAATCAGTGTGAGGCTCATACACTATCTATCTAACTAATTAACTAACTAATTAACCAACCAACCAGCATGGATGATGCTCAGTGCTTTTATACCATACCAGAATTTTATGCCATAGAAATTGTGACCAGGATAGAAATGATTGGTTTGATTTAATCCACAAAGCTCTAAATAGATTGTATAGGAAATTAATTTCAAATGGGATTCCAGGTTCTACAAGCACTGGTGGTTTGCTGTATCATTTTAAGTTACATAAATATGATTTCTCAATACTTGCTGGGGGCCAAAACCAAATATGCACTGCCAGACAAAAAAAGTGAAGCAGTCAAAAGGGGGGGGGGGGGGGGGGGAGAAAACAGAACTTCATGGGTGGAGAGAGTATGGCAAGCTTTCAACAATTAATTAAAAAAACACATTAAGAACAATAACAACAAGTTTTCAAGGATGATCAAATTTCATAAACGTACATGTCCCTGAACGACTGCTACAGTGTTTACTTTGCATTCAAGTCAGACTTGATACACATTGTATCATTAAAAACATAGGAAACCCAAAATGTATGTGGTTATGAAAATATCTATGTTCAAAGATAACAAATGAGCTTTGTACTTAACTTTCACAGTTGTGGAAGCAGATACTTTCAACAACCCACATCATAGAGGCAAAGAAATTTTTTGCAGTGGCTTGAGGATTAATCACTTATCACTAGGTTTCAATTCCTGTAATGAAATATCTCGTAGTTATTAGGACTAGTGGAGTAAAATGCCTGGGGCATATAAATTGGGGCAAATGCCCAGGATAAATGCCTGGGCAGATGCCCAAAATTCATAAATGCCCAGGCATTTATGCATTTCAGAGTTTAATTGATAAGCGGCACTTATAAAATTTGTAAGCTGGTATTTGTATTGGAAAAGGTGTTTTGCAACACTGCTTCTGTAATGGTTGGGTAAAAGAATTGAAAAAGCTTCTTGAGAGTTAGCAGGGAGTTAGTAGAGAAAATAAATTGGACTGTAATATAATTTTTTACATCTTTAATGATGTCAATTCTTGGGGTAGTACATAATAAAAAAAGAAAACAACATTCAAGTTTAAAAGTAATTTTTTAAATAAAGTATAGTTTATATTAAGTAGCAAGCCTGTACGTAGTATTTTTACTTATGTTGCACTACTGCAAAAAATTAGAGTAAAAAAGTTAATCTGTAATAATGATTTTAATTAGGGATGTGTCATGTCCCGATTCAGCGATTCCAAGAATCACTGATTCTCTAGGAATAGACTAGTATCAGAATAGAATGATTCCAGCATCTTGGCCACTGGTTCTTTGGTATTAAATCTTTTTAGTGTTAGTGTTCTTGTTGTATCTTCATGGCAATGCAGTCATATGAAAAAGTACATGAAGAAAGCAGCAGAATTGAAAACTATAGTCTATCTCAAATGTTGCTGTATCATCATGTTACAATACATTTCTCATCAAGAAACCCGTCAGTTGTGTCATTCTTCAATAATATTTAGAGATCTGACATGAATTATAAAGTGTGTTACGTTACAAAGCGATGACCTAAAGACCTTTTTGTGCCGATTTATCACTATACACTGGCTGTTATACTTGGTGGTTTTGTGTGCGTGTGAGGCGGAAGTGGGAGGGGGGGGAGCACTCGTGCGAGCGTGCATGCATGAGTGGGTGTGCGCATGCTAGAGACAGAGAGACCGAGAGTGAAGAGTAGAACTGGTAAAAAGAGAAATGAAATTGTAAATATAAGCAGCTGTTTGCAACATATGCCCTACGTGGTACAGCAAGTTGGAATGCTAGTTAAAAATGCTTCTCTCTTCTTTCCTTTTGTTCTTAGCAACAGAGGCAATAAGTTACATTTATATGTTTAAGTGTAAGTAATTCCTGACTTTTAATGTCAGGAGTATCATCCTTCCCCTTATTTTAATTGGTAAAGTATACATTCTAGCACTAAAAACTGTAAAAAGTACTTTTATACATGCCAAGATTTTGGTCATTTAAAACTCTTTGGGTAAATTCCCAGGCAGACACCCATTTATAAATGTCCTGCCCTCTGGGCTTTTACCCACCCACATCACTAATTAATATATATATTATATTTTAATACAAGCTTATGTGACAGAAGAATGATGCAAAAATTTAACGCAGTATCTATGCTTCAAAAAAACAACTACAAGAAGAAGAATTTGTGCCACAAACAATATCACAATTCACCTGGTATTTTCTGACAGCCTGTTTACTGATTTACAATTTCTTGGTATCACAGAATGTGCCACAACACTACTGACCAAAGGAATGAAAACTTACTAAAACAGTGACCTTAAAATTCACATTCAATCCCCCAGCAGAAAACACACACACATTTTGAAAAATTCATAATTTTTAAGAAACCAAGACAGTTACAATATTGTGTCAAGCAACTTTTGTTTGGCCACATGAGTAATGTTGAGCAAGAGCCAGCACAGCTGTGACCTCAAAATCCAACTAGCTACATCCAGGTAGCTACTCTGCATAAATCTGATGTAGACACATCCCAGATAATCAAGACATTTCTCTGCATGGCACTAGTAACTGCTAGTACAGTATTATCTGGCAAGAAAAAGGATCTTTAAGTTCAACAAACAATCAAATCATAAATTAACTTTAGCCATTCAGTCATGGAACTGTACACAATGTAGCTTTACACAAACACATATCAATAAAGGAGCAGAAACTGTAATTCATTTTCAGAACACTCAGTGGCGTGACAGTAGTAAAGGGCTGCCACGCAAGGTGGAAGATCAACAAGATTTGAATGGATGCACATGGTGGGCAAACAAACTTCAATTACATTAGCAGGCAGTACCTTAAATATCAAGAAATTGGCATGAAACCTTTACTCCCAAAGTTAACAAGTTAATTAGTGAGCATCAAAGCCACTCACAGCAATAAATGAGGTAACTTAAATCAAAGTTCACAAAGCTATCATAAACAAGAAGGTAAAAACACAGTATGCCTTAATTGCAGAAAATTGCAAATTTATGTCGGTATAATAAGTGGTTGGACTCGCAATCAACGTACCCTCAACCAGCTCTTAAGCAAGCACGAAAATTTAACCAGTATTTTTAGAGTTTTAATAGCCGTGAAGGCAGGTAAGGTTCATAAGCAGATGGTGGTGCACTGGGGAACACAATAGAAGTGAACATTTTGCAAACCTCGTGCTGTCCCCAAATTTACTCAATGGAAGTAAGGTATGTGACCATAGTTCTAAGATGGCATGCTTCCTTCTTAACCAAGGCATGACAACCATGGACTTCCACAGTAGGAATAGCTTCAGCCACCTCGTGTCCTCCAGAGCTGTCAGAATGAAAACTTATTCTCGGACATGCAACCCCAAGCAGAATTCCGAAGTCCAGTTGTCCAACAAAGAAATCACATGGCCCAAGTCACAACATGCTGTGCCTGAAGAGCCACTCCTGCTCTGCTGCCTGCCGTCGTGTGACTTGCTCCTCACACTGCCACTTGCTTATGTCAAAACAGCATGCCCCCCATTAGAGGAAAAGATAGCATGCAGAAGACGTACCGCATCCTATTGACACTGTATGGGTCACTGTGCTATGCTGTTCATCAACAGCCTTTGCTTCTCAGTCATGGCACTGCCACAAATACAGCTATTAGTGTTGTGGTGTTAACAGCTATGCATGGATGCTTATTCACTAAACCACTGCTGCTTGTTCCCGACAACGGTGCAGAATGAGACAGAATATTGCAGGGAGTGCACTATTTGCTATTGGGTTGCAGGCACAGGTGTGAAGGGCTTACAGTGTGCTTGTTGCGTAATTCAACAACCCTCCCTTGTTGTGGTCACATGTTTTCAACTGGAATTTTGTCAACAGTGTGCCTGCTCTCATATTAACATGCAGTCCAACATTGGGTCACTGTTGCTTCTGTGTGTCCTACAAATCTGGATATTGCACAATTCGATCAGTTGGTCCAGTGGAGACCCACAGTGAGGCTCCTTTCAAACACTATACCAGGTGCTGAGAAAGCTGCCTCATATGAGTACAAGCTACCTCCACGGCATTTACAGTGATCACTCAACTTCTGAAGTTGTTCACACCTTTTGTATACCCTACCAGAGCTGGTAACAACATTAAAAACGAACAACAGTAATGCACTCTGGTGGCCATTCTACTTGTCACAGAGGATTGCAGCTGTATTCATTTACATACCTGATGACGGTGTGGGCATTTACAAAGTTACATTAACATCCTATGATGTCTTTTGGGTGCTTTACATTTTTTGTCAATCACTGTAGAATTGTAGTAAAAGAACAATGAATTTAAAATTTTTAATGTCTCTATAGAGATTATCAATCATACCTAATGCTGCCAGCTTGGATAATTTAGCCTGTTGTTGTGATCTTTAGTCCGAAGATTGGCTTGATGTAGCTCTTCATGTTACTCTATCCTGTGCAAGGCTCATCCTCTCTGAATTACTACAACAAGCCATAGCCGTTTGAACCTGCTTACTGTACTCATCTCTTGGTCACCCTCTGCAATTCTCCCCCATCCCACATTTCCCTCCAGTACTAAATATAATGTCTGAAAATGTGTCTGATCAACTGATCCCTTTGTTTAGTCTAGCTACGCCACAAATTTCTTTGCCCCCAATTCGATTCAGTATCTCTTCATTATTTACATGATTTACCCATCTAATCTTCATCATTCTTCTGTAGCACCACATTTCAAAAGCTTCCATTCTCTTCTTGTCTGCACTGTATTATCCACATTTCATTTCTGTACAAAGCTACACGTCAGACAAATGCCTTCAGAAAAGACATTGTAACACTTGTATTCAATGTTAACAAATTTCTCTTCTTCAGAAAAGATTTTCTTATCTTTGCCATTCTACATTCTGTATCCTCTCTACTTCACCCATATACATTCTTTTACTGTCTAAATAGCAAAAC
Organism: Schistocerca nitens; assembly: GCF_023898315.1. Lineage (NCBI taxonomy): Eukaryota > Metazoa > Arthropoda > Insecta > Orthoptera > Acrididae > Schistocerca > Schistocerca nitens. Next base: position 622,785,436 of record NC_064614.1, on the reverse strand, counting down.
TCATTTACTACATTTGGTAGTACTTTGACAGCTTTTACATTTGGGTCCTGTTCCTGATAAGGGTGGATCCCTGGAATAATGCTGGAAATTCATGAAGTATAAGGTTGATGGTATTTGGCTGTATGCCTGATGAGGGAATATCAAGGTCCTTCCCTCCAGTTTTCTTGTCAAACATCCTGCTTAAACTACCAGCTATCTGAAACTTCCTGGCAGATTAAAACTGTGTACCAGACTGAGACTCTGTGAAAGGCAAAGTTCCTGAGTTTGAGTCTCGATCTGGCACACAGTTTTAATCTGCCAGGAAGTTTCATATCAGCGCATATTCCTTTGCAGAGTGAAAATTTCAGTTGATCAGCTATCTGATTGTCACTACCGTGGATATTAACCACCTCAAATTTAAATGGGCTAGCAGCCCAGTTTTCCACAGCTGCCCTAAACCCTACCTCAGTGTTTGGTTGTTTGTTTCCAATGTAAACTCTCTCTGTTCCATGTAATACTTGAACTTCTCTACACCAAACTATACAGCCAGAGCCTCTAGCTCATAGACTGAATATTTATGCTGTAGCTCATTAAGACCTCTAAAGGCATAAGCAGTGACTGATCGTCCTTCTTCGTCTTCCTGGAGTAGAACAGCTCCTAACCTTGACATTGACACAGCTGTCTGCAATATAAAGAGTTTGTTAAAGACTTAGGGACTGATGACCTTAGCAGTTAAGTCCCATAAGATTTCACACACAATGTTAAAGACACATAGTGCCAATACAGAAGCATTACCAACAGATTCCTTTAGTCCTACAAATGCCATTTCCTGGGAATCACCCCATTCGAATTTTTGTCCCATTTTCCTTAATACATTCAGTGGGGCAGCCTTATGTGCAAATTCGGGAGTTAATTTCTTGAAGAAGTTTGCTATCCCTATGAATCCAGCTGCTCCCTTAACATACCTGGACAGAGGAACTATCAGAGTAGCCTTACTCCTTTGTAGATCAACTGTTACTCCCTCTGAAGAAAATGTATGTCCCAAAAATCACATACTGGTGAATAACAACTTTTCTCTCTCAGGGTTAACCATCAATCCTGTCTCCCACAGTCACACGGAAACCTCCCTCAAATGCTGTAGACATTTCTGCAAATTATGACTGTATGTCACTAAACCATTAAGGTAGTGGTATACAAATATATCAAATGCATCTTATTCATCAGCTGTGATGGAAATGTGGCTCCAGTGGACATTCCAAAAAGTCAGTCAGGTGAATTAAAATAAATTCCAGATGGTCACAAATGCTTTCAGCCTCCTGGAATTCTCCACTAATGAGATATGATTATCTGCTTGATTTAAATCTAATGTAGTGAAGACTCGAGCCCCACTGAACCAACCAAAGTAAGAACGCAAATCAGGAAGTGGGACAGAAAGCAACTATCTTTTTGTTCTGCTCCTGAAATATCCCAATCTGATTTAGGAGCCTGGAGAACTGTGGCTGCATTTTGTGAGGTGATTGGGCAAATAACTTCCTGATCTAAAAGTTTCTCTGTAACTTTAATCTCCTCTGCCTGATGGGAGGAGAGATAGAGATGGTTAGGTGGTTTCTGCACCAGAATGTTATCATTGACTTCTATCTGATATTCCATAAAGATTGTTAACCCAAATCTAGTGGTTAGCAAGCCAGAAAAAACTTCACGAAGGGCCTTAATTTTTCTACTGTAGGTACTCAGGATCCAAATGCTACACGTTAACTTAATTGGATTTCACCTTTCCCTCTGACTTAGCACACCATCCCATTTCTGCAAAGTGCTTCTCAATGGTACTGCCTAGTCTGCTGACAAAAGGTAACTTTAGAACCATGTCAAAATTTGAAGAAATTGTTGTTATCTACCCAGTTAATCACTAACTGAATTTTCTAATGAATACAGCACCTAGAATGCAAGGTGTTGATAAATCCAACATTACTCTCACCTTAGTTCTCAAGGAACAGCCACTAATGCTAACCTTCACCAAAATTACTCCCTCCACCCCAATGCACATCTTGTTAGCAGCAGTATAGTTGCTTTTCTCTGATTCCAACATGCCCCATTTACAAATATTCTGGTTTTCCAACCTTTATAAACTGCACTAAGGATGCTACCTGTATCCATAAGGGCACAAACTGATTTGTTGTTGATGGAGCAACAAATGACAGGCAACCTGTTTCTATCCTTACGGCATATGCTACAAATCCTGTTACCCTCGCTATACTTCTCTTTATTGATCGTACAACTGTTCTTGATCTTTGGTCCTTGCCAGCACTTCTTACTAATATAGCCCCCATTTCCACAGTTAAAGCATTTAATAGATCTGCCTTTCATCTCTGTAGAAGCACCAGGCAGATTTCCTACTAGCAGCCCTGAATTAACTTTCCCCCCTGTAGTAACACACACAGTAGAGAACAGCAGTAAAAGTATGATTACTTCAATGCTCACAACAAAAAATACATTCATTATAGCGTACTTGTGCATTGGCAGGGCAGTACCTTTACTACATCAGAGATCTGTGGGTGGAGTGAAGTCACGTGGAACATAGCAGAGTGAGGGAGAGATCACTCTGCTCCTTGCTTAAATAGACAAACATTAGAATATTCCACTTGGTGGCACTTGATAGCAGCTGTGTGCATCACTTGGGAGGTACAGCTGTCCATGCTACCTGAAGTTGCTACCTGCTGGTGTCAAGCTTAGCTGCCACACAGTGGCGTGAGCTGATCAAACAAGTGACAGACCAGTGCCTCGTGTCCTGCTGACTTCAACAGATGATGATGTGCTGCTGCAGCTAGTGTGGTAACTACAGGTTTCCAGAGTCCTCTCCTGTTGTTGGGTCACCTGTAGGCCAGTGTCACTCCAGCATCCCTCCTCCATAATGTGAGACAATGCTTGGTGCTCGAGGTCGCGATGTCAGTTTCTTCTGTGTGCTGCCGGTGGATGCACCCTGTACCGCAAAGAGTTCCCACATATCCTGCATTGAAGAATAGACTTGAAAGTGACCTGGACGGTAATGGATCCCTACAGGTGGACACACGTGGGTGGGATGCCAACCGTTGGCAGCACTGACGCCGGCACCGAATTCATGGAGGTGACCTACAACTCAGGGTCAGAAAATGGCTCCAGTGGAAGCAGTGCCTGCAGTTCATGTGATGCCCCTGGCTGCTGTAAATGGTCATTCATGACCAGTCCCTGAGGAATTGGCCGAGGCTGGAAACAATGGAGGAAGGTGAACAAGATGTAGTATCATATATGGGCAGAATTAGTGAAAGGGTGACAGGGAATGGAGGTGACGGACTGTGCAGTGTGGACGATCACAGGTGTGCGTGAAGGTGGTGGAGACCAGTCCTCCACTTGGAGGACAGATTTGATTTCAGTGGTGGGTCACCAGCCTGTCTTCCGTCTGCAACATGAAGACACGCTGACAGCATTGGCTGTGAATAATAGCTGAGCTCCAGCACTGATCTTTACCAAACATGCAAGCCCAGACTGGAGTCCCAGCCATGTAAATTCATTTCTGTAGAAGCCTTGGGCAGCCTTGGTGCAGGAAGCAGGAGATACAGTACTGCTGGTGGCCATGCAGAATCTCTGCCAGGTTCTTCTCACTGATGGGCGTAAACATGTAGAAACTAAGAAAGCATCTGGAGGGATATCACCAATATACTTCTTCATTTATGTCTTAAAAGTGTCGATGAAGCATTCCACCTTCACATTTGATTGAGGGTGGAACACAGGTGAATGAACATGTTGCACAAAAATTTTGAAAAGTCTGAGGGATGAATTGAAGACCATTGTCAGTTACCAGATTGCAGGGCAAGCCTTCAATGGAGAAATAGAGTGAGAGCCTACATTGATGCATCTGCTGTGGTGGAGTGGCAGTTAGCTATGTAGGAAAATTGGGAGTAAGTGTCAATGACCACCAACCAATAAACATCCAAGAGGTGCTAGCAAAGTCGATATAGACCCGCTCCCATGGCTGTGATGGACAGGCCACTGTGAATAAAATTGCCTTGGAGAGAGAGGCCTGATGACCTGCACATTTAGAGAAAGCATTGATTGAATGTTCACTCTTACAATCAATGTGAGGCCAGTGGACATGTCAATGAGCCAGCATTTTTGTGCACGAGGCATCCCAATGATCCTGATGTAGAAAGTGATGAATGATTTTCCAGAGAGCTGCCTGAAAGACCACCCGTGGAACAGCATTTTCTGTGGAAAATAAGAGAACACCATTCAAGAGTATGACTCTGTGTCTTAGCAAAAAGTAATTGCAGATGGAATCAAAGGCACGAGCCGGAGTTCACTCAAGCCACCCTTGCTGATCATATTGACAGCTTCATAAATGCAAGAACTGGTAATAGGGACTTCGTCCACTGTCTGGCGAGCTTCCTTATTAAGATAAAAACAAAATACTTCATCTTTATCAAAACTAGGGTCAGGCGGAAATGAAGCTCACAATTATATCTACTAAGGATTAGGATCCACCATTGTAGTTCATGGGCTGTCTTGTCTCGTAAATGTGCCACGGGCCTAAAAAGAGACACTAATGGTGTGCGATCAGTCACCAAATGAAACTTAACTGTGTATAGAAACACATGAATAGTGAGAGCCGCCTACTCAATTTGAGAGTAATTTTTCTGTACATAATTAAGCGTCTTCGATAGAAAATTGACTTGCTGTTCTGAACCATCAGCATGATATTGAGGCAATACAGGCTCAAGCCATACTGCAGTGTGTCTGCTGTAACCACGAGCTGAAGTCTCGGCTGAAGGTGGCCAAGCATAGGATGGAACACGAACAATCTTTCAAATTCATGAAAGAATGGCAGCAGCCGGGGGTCCACATTTCTTAAGCAGCTGATTGAGAGGATAGGTAACTGAAGCAGTCTACAGAAGAAACATGTGGTAATATGCAACTTTGGCTAAGAATGCTTGGACTTCTTACACATTTGTAGGGTGCAGGAGAGCCACAATAGCTGCTATGTGGCTGTTGGTCAGCAGAATCCCCCGATGAGAAATAACACGACCAAAGTAATCTGTAGATGATTGGAAGAAATGTGGCTATTCCAAGTTGCACTTAAGACTCACATCAGATGAGGTTTGAAACAAAAATGAAGATTGCGGAGATGGTCCTTGGTGGTGGGACCAGTAAGGACTGTGTTGTCGAGGTAGTTGATACAAGGAGTGCATTGATTAAGCTGTTCCAAATAAGACTGAAAAATGGCAGGCATTTTTGCAATGCCAGGAACCAATTGCTTGTACCTGTAGAGGTTGTACACCATATTAACAACAAGAAGCTGATGTTATTCATCATCATGTGACAGCTGTAAATATGCTTCTGTCAAATCAAGTTTTGAAAAATATTCTTCCCTCACTAGTTTCATTATAAGTTTGCCCAAGCACAAAATAGGATAAATATCAATCATGGACGGTGAGCTAACTGTCACCTTAAAGTCATTTCAAAGACGGAGTTTACCTAGCGGCTTCTTAATAATGACTAATGGTGTAGCCCATTGACTGAATTCATTCCTCCCTTGTTCCCTACCTAATTCTTGTGAAGTAACTCTCAGAATGCTATAAGCATAACTATCTGTTCTATCAGCTTCCTATGTAAATTAGTAAAATTAGGACCCAGATTAATTGCCTTTTGCACTAATTGCAACAAAATACATTTTATCTTAACAGCTATTATGCATAACTACTGATGATTAGATATACTCAATGCCTCACTTTTATTCTGCCATCAAATGGGCTAACTTTAATGCTTATGGAACTGACTTTACATCCCAATTGGCTTGTTTCTGTAGCTGGTCCTCCAAGGAGTTGGGGACTTCTGAAAACAATATTCCTGGGTAAGTTAATTTATCACTATCACCCTGCCTCCACTCCCCGTCTCCTCCACTTCCTCATTAACCCCTGATGACCACTGGCTAACCCCTTAATTTAAATCCCAAGGTCAACAATTTTAGATTTAATTTCGCCACAAACAGTCACTCCATCTAGACCACTCAACCTATTCTGGTAACGTTCCAGGTGTGCTTGTATATGCCTAACGTGATTGTAGGAGAGAGCTGTTTTTTCAAACAATTCCTTTCAAGCCTGAAATTCAGTAACAGATACAGCAACAGCTGAACACACCTTTCCAGGATCCACTGATGGTGATACAATAATATGTGTTTAGAATCTGGAGTTTTCCCAGATGCACACAAAACTGCTCAAGTGATACCAGTCTTTAAAAAGGGAGATAAGTATCTGCCCCAAAACTATCAACCAGTTTCTATTGTCCCAATTTTCTCTAAAGTTTTTGAATATGTAGTGCACAGTCAACTAAATAACTATTTTGATAAACATGATCTCCTCTCCTACAGACAGTTTGCATATAGACATGGTAAAAATACTACTACTGCTGTCACTGAAGTTGTTAACCAGGTGTTAACTGCATTCGAAAGTAAGGATCTAGTATCAGTTGTACTTCGTGATCTTAGCAAAGCTTTCGACTGCATACCATCTAACAACTTACTTACAAAGCTGGAATTTTATGGCATACACAAACCATCTTTGGATGTAATCGAATCATACTTAAGTAACAGGAGACAGTTTGTATCAATTAAAAGTAGATGCTCCTCACTGAAGGAAGTTCGGACTGGAGTGCCTCAGGGCTCGGTCCTAGGTCCTTTTCTGTTCATCATTGCAATTAATGACTTATCTTACCATGTAGGAGCAAATTCAATTGTGTGTTATGCAGATGATACAACATTGATCAATACACACCATGACACAACAGAACTGCATTAGGCAACACAGGAAAAACTAAAACTAGTAATGGATTGGTTTTCTTCTAATGAACTCCTGTGTAATCCTGATAAAACACAAGAACTAATTCTGGGTTTAACTACAGCTGTTTAAAGCAAATCAATAAAATTGTTAGGATTCCACATTGATTCAAAATTAAACTGGGAGGAACACATTAACCATATCTGCAAGAGAATAGCAAGAGTGTGTTATGTCCTCTGGAGACTGACAGATGTAGTCACTGATGAGTATCTAAAGGTGGTATATTTTGGCCTCTTTCAGTCACACATTTCCTACGGCATATTGTTATGGGGACATTCTTGCTTTGTCAGTGAAATTCTGAAAATTCAAAAAAAAAAGTAAGAATAATGAGCAAAATTAAGCCCAAGGAACACTCCCGCCCCCTCTTTATCAAGCACATGATATTAACTGTTGTGAATCTATACATCTACACAGCGCTGCTTTATGTCAAAAGCAACTTAAATGAGTTCAAGACCAGAGAGAACATACATCCCCACAACACCAGAGGCAAACTGGACTTCGACATACCAAGACACAGACTCACAAAGACTGCAAACTCACACAAAATAATGAGTTTAAAACTCTTCAATAAACTTCCAGCATCATAAGAATATTCCTAAAAAAAAGGGAATTAAATTGTAAAAACTTTACTGGAAAGTTATTGTTAATTGTATATTTAATGTTCAGACCTATTCCGCTGTAAGTGGTCAATGGTGAATAAACTGAATACTGAATTGGTTTATCCAAAGCACTGTCACCTGCTGAATCAATTCGGCAGTCACTGTCATCTGCTGAATCAATTCGGCAGTAGTACTTTTACATTTTTCCAAATTTTTGACTTTGCAGTTCATAGGCTAAATCCTCATCTCTCAACCAAGCAAGTTCAATATATTTCTTGAATCCATTCTGAAACAGAAAATACCACATAATATTGACTTTTATATTTGCAACCTGTATGGAACAGCCCCAAGAACCACACTACCTGCTACCAGAATGATACCAAAGCATTAAATCTACTTGACATTGAAAGAGAATACAAGGCAGCAACCAACGATAATGTGGTGGTCAGGGACAATTCACACATGGGCTGCACTTATATCACACATTTATTTAAGAACATCCCAATGCCATATTTTATTTACAATGCATAAAAATATATATAAACCCAAAATTTCTTTTGAATAAAATACTCATACAAACATATTATTTTGAACAAAAAATTTAATCAAAAAATTATTTTTTTTTTAAATGGAAAAAAAAACTTTACTAAAAGAAGGTTTACCAAATTCTAAAACTTTTAAAATCCTTTAAAAGTAGATTGGATTTATACATGGTTCTGCATCTCAACAATGGGCTCAACATTAACCCATTTAGTTAAATTTCAACCCTGCCCAGAGCTTGGGTCACTTGGTGCACGTCTGAACCCAAAAGAAGTGAAATTAACTTTAGATGGAATCTCCAACAGAACTCGTGATAAGCACAAGTGCTGTGGCATGTTAATAATTTACCATTTCAGTTAAATTAATAAATTACTGAATGAAACATATAGCAATTCAGCTAAAACTACATTAGGGGCTCTCCTTCTTTAATAAATAATCCACTCACCCACAGCCATTCCATATAAGCCATTAACATGTTCATTTTACAATACATTCAGGGGAGGCATGCAATTACTAAACTGAAATGACATGCTAACAGTTCACTTTGAAGATACATCATAGTGTAAGCATGATGACTAAATCACTGTAGCAGCCAACTGTATATTCCAAAGGAGCGATGACACAAGTTCACAGTGGCAAGTCAAACCGCCACGACCAACCATATTCCAAAAATAATTTTCTCCAATATCACCCATTCGAAGTGCAATGCTACAACAGAATGCACCAAACAAAAACAGAGTGCATTCACAGTACAGTACCTTATAATTCATTGCTGCTGAAAACGACATCCCCCACATCGCTTAGACAACCAGCACAAATCACACTGTCCACTCTTGTGCTCTCCCTCAAAAAAATACATCAGAGATGGACAGCTGTAAGCCCCACTCTCCAACAGTCTTGAATCATGGTTTTCAAAAACAGCTCCTCTCTCTGCAAGCCACAACTTTGCTCTGCGTATGTTCCACTGCCAAGACCCACTCGGCTCACTATGCCGTTAATTGCACGTGCCGCACCAATATCCAGGGCTCAGCATACTGACCATTCCCCATAGAAGGTGCAGTACAAACTTCCTCCATACATTCGGCAGCATAGCAAATGCAAAAATGTGCAGACGACTGGCAGAAAACTTAACTGAAGCCATTTCTTACAGCCCTGCTTTATTGAATGGGATATGTCCCTGTACAGATAATTGAGATAAACCATAGTTGACATGTTTTACTTCTTATCTGCGTAAGTTTTCAGTGACCACATATTGTCCTTTGTTACTGATGATGATGTCCAGTCTACTGCATTTCCACAAATACCAGTATTCTCTAATTTATTTACCAAGACTGTGTGATTTATTGTTTCAAACATCTTGCATAAATCAAGGAAAACTCCAAACACTACCATCTTTTTGTCCAAGGCCTGTACAATGAATTCTGTTAGAGATTCAGTTCCTGTTTCTGTTGATTCCCTTTCTCGTATCCATACTGTGCTGGAGTTATTACACTTCGCTTTTTGAGGAAAGCAGTCAGTGTGTCAAGCAGGACCATTTCTAATATTTTTGAGAAGCACGACACAAACAATACTGGCTTGTAATTTGTAGGATCACCAAGCCTTCCCTTTTTGTATACAGATACCATGAAGGAGATGCCCATGTCCCTGGGGCAAGGTAGGGTCTGTGTGCCCCCTCCCCCCCCCCCCCCCCCAAGGCTCTCAAATGGGAGAAAAGAGAAAATGTAGTGTAGTTGGGTGTTTTTACTTCAAGAGATTGAGTTAAAAGCCAGTGTTCTTTAGGTTTTTAACTCAGCCGAAACAGGAACTTTTCTTATGAGTGCTCCATTCATCTCCCAAAATATTCAAACTACTCCATACCTCCAGGTCTAGCACCCTGCCTCCCCTACAAGCTATCATATGGACACCCTTGGCTGCCAGTACTACTTTAGGTAATTTAAGTCGATTAGGAAATACTCCTTGGATTGAGCAGTTGGCAGTTGACAGTATCCAATAGTGGTGCTCTTATTTCTGCTGCCACTTGCTTAATTCTGTAGTTTGACCCTACATCATGTCCAGCAGATATCTTTGCCTTTAGCTTTTTTTATAACATTTGTTACTTCATCAGATGCTGGTCTCAAGAACAAGTGGCTTAGGTTGTCTGTGACTGTGGTCTGATGACTTCCGTGGCTGTTATTCTCGCGTGTCTTGCCCTGACTGTGGGATTGTGCATTTGGGTGTCTGTATGGTTGTGTGTGAGAATGTGTGTACTTTGGCTAGAAAAACAGCTATTTCTTGGAAGCTAGTGTGAATGCTGTTTTGTTACATGCTTCTGTGCTCCCTGCGTGATCCACTTTTGTGGATGAATGTTGCCTTTCCTTTATTTTATGTATTGCTTCATCCAAGAATTTCCATTATTGTTATAGTTCCATGCTTTAGGTTTTCTACTCTATATATGTACTTAGTATTCAGGATGTTGCCAATTTCTGTTCCATCTATGATGATTTTGTTACCCACTTTCATAGATTCTATTTCATTTGTCTTTGTGTGTTTTTCTTTTGCCCCTCTTAGTGGTAAATATAACCAGGCTTTTTTTCATTTAATTTGTTAATTTTGAAGTAATTTCATTTACTGATTGGCTTTTGCTTGTTTTATCAACTTTCTGTACTTCTTTTGGTGCTGTTTTCTTTGTCTTTCTACTTTTGAGGTAGCCCTCAGTTCTGTTATTTCCTTCATGACCCACTGCTTGTTTTGGAGAATTTTTCTTTCTTTCCTGGTTTTTGGAAACACTGCTTGAAATGCTTTGTTAAAGTTTCTTGAAAAGCATAGTATTTTTCATTTTTTCCCAAAGATTTAAGGGTTTCTGCCCACTGTTCTTTTCTCAACATAACTTTTCATATGTCAGTGTTGGATGAGAAGTCTAAAATCTCTTTCTTTATTTTTATCTCCTGTTTGTGAGTTCAGACTTCCATATACTTCACGTACCGATGGCTATCATTTAGAAGTGGCAGTTTTGTAGTTCAAATTTGCTTGCAATACCGTAACCCCCTACTTTCAAATTCAAGAAAGAAATTATAAGATTAAGTTGTTTATCAACCAATTTACAGTAATGAACTGAGGTGGGGATTTAAACAGCTGATATACACATTACAAAGTCCCATATCATATAGAAGCTGTTTAGCCATGTGACAAAATATTATAATTATAAGGGATGAATAGAAAGTTCAGGGCATTAACACAGCATATATGCGACATCGCACAGTTCCAATGCAGGTATATAAGCAATGACATGTAGGAAAGGGATTAGTGTGACATACGTGTTTTTCTGACATGTTTGTGGTAAGTGTGGAAATGTGAAATGGCGACATCATTAACAAATGCATCCAAACAGGACCAACATCTCATGGCTGCCAAACGACAAATACTGTTAGACATACATCAGAGACTGAAGATTGTGTATGCAGCATGTCTTCAAAAACCATCGTTGTGGAATGATGCACCAAGGGGTGCCAATGCTTCATGATAACGCACGTACTGATACTGCAACTGTTGTAATGCAGAAATACGTCAACTCGAATTTGAGACACTTGAGCACCTGCACAATAGTCCTGATCTTTCTCCACACATTTATCATGCCTTCGGCCCCTTAAAGGATTCCTATCAGGCGAGGATGTGTAGCAGTTATGGACTTCTGCACACAGAAAGATACAGTGTTTCACCTATGGGCAGCAAGAGAGGGGGAAAAAAACCAATGTGCACTCCGTGTGCATACTGGGGAGAGTCATTCCAGATGTGGAAAGGGTCCTTCCGGATGCCATGAAGGGTACAGGGTGCACCCATCTGCAGGTTGTCGCTCATGTCGGCACCAATGATGTGTGTCACTATGGATCGGAGGAAATCCTCTCAGGCTTCCGGCGGCCATCTGATTTGGTGAAGACTGCCAGTCTCGCTAGCGGGATGAAAGCAGAGCTCACCATCTGCAGCATCGTCGACAGGACTGACTGCGGACCTTTGGTACAGAGCCGAGTGGAGGGTCTGAATCAGAGACTGAAACGGTTCTGCGACCGTGTGGGCTGCAGATTCCTCGACTTGCGCCATAGGGTGGTGGGGTTTCGGGTTCCGCTGGATATTTCAGGAGTCCACTACACGCAGCAAGCGGCTACACGGGTAGCAGGGGTTGTGTGGCGTGGACTGGGCGGTTTTTTAGGTTAGATGGCCCCGGGCAAGTACAGAAAGGGCAACAGCCTCAAAGGGTGCGGGGCAAAGTCAGGACATGCGGGGACCAAGCAGCAATCGGTATTGTAATTGTAAACTGTCGAAGCTGCATTGGTAAAGTACTGGAACTTCAAGCGCTGATAGAAAGCACCGAAGCTGAAATCGTTATAGGTACAGAAAGCTGGCTGAAGCCGGAGATAAATTCTGCCGAAATTTTTACAAAGGCACAGGCGGTGTTTAGAAAGGATAGATTGCATGCAACCGGTGGTGACGTGTTTGTCGCTGTTAGTAGTAGTTTATCCTGTAGTGAAGTAGAAGTGGATAGTTCCTGTGAATTATTATGGGTGGAGGTTACACTCAACAACCGAGCTAGGTTAATAATTGGCTCCTTTTACCGACCTCCCGACTCAGCAGCATTAGTGGCAGAACAACTGAGAGAAAATTTGGAATACATTTCACATAAATTTTCTCAGAATGTTATAGTCTTAGGTGTTGTTGTTGTAGTCTTCAGTCCTGAGACTGGTTTGATGCAGCTCTCCATGCTACTCTATCCTGTGCAAGCTTCTTCATCTCCCAGTACCTACTGCAACCTACATCCTTCTGAATCTGCTTAGTGTATTGATCTCTTGGTCTCCCTCTACGATTTTTACCCTCCACGCTGCCCTCCAATGCTAAATTTGTGATCCCTTGATGCCTCAAAACATGTCCTACCAACCGATCCCTTCTTCTAGTCAAGTTGTGCCACAAACTTCTCTTCTCCCCAATCCTATTCAATACCTCCTCATTAGTTACGTGATCTACCCACCTTATCTTCAGCATTCTTCTGTAGCACCACATTTTGAAAGCTTCTATTCTCTTCTTGTCCAAACTGGTTATCGTCCATGTTTCACTTCCATACATGGCTACACTCCATACAAATACTTTCAGAAACGACTTCCTGACACTTAAATCTATACTCGATGTTAACAAATTTCTCTTCTTCAGAAACGATTTCCTTGCCATTGTCAGTCTACATTTTATATCCTCTCTACTTCGACCATCATCAGTTATTTTACTCCCTAAATAGCAAAACTCCTTTACTACTTTAAGTGTCTCACTTCCTAATCTAATCCCCTCAGCGTCACCCGATTTAATTAGACTACATTCCATTATCCTCGTTTTGCTTTTGTTGATGTTCATCTTATATCCTCCTTTCAAGACACTGTCCATTCCGTTCAACTGCTCTTCCAAGTCCTTTGCTGTCTCTGACAGAATTACAATGTCATCGGCGAACCTCAAAGTTTTTACTTCTTCTCCATGAATTTTAATACCTACTCCGAATTTTTCTTTTGTTTCCTTTACTGCTTGCTCAATATACAGATTGAATAACATCGGGGAGAGGCTACAACCCTGTCTCACTCCTTTCCCAACCACTGCTTCCCTTTCATGTCCCTCGACTCTTATAACTGCCATCTGGTTTCTGTACAAATTGTAAATAGCCTTTCGCTCCCTGTATTTTACCCCTGCCACCTTCAGAATTTGAAAGAGAGTATTCCAGTTAACGTTGTCAAATGCTTTCTCTAAGTCTACAAATGCTAGAAACGTAGGTTTGCCTTTTCTTAATCTTTCTTCTAAGATAAGTCGTAAGGTTAGTATTGCCTCACGTGTTCCAACATTTCTACGGAATCCAAACTGATCTTCCCCGAGGTCCGCTTCTACCAGTTTTTCCATTCGTCTGTAAAGAATTCGCGTTAGTATTTTGCAGCTGTGACTTATTAAACTGATAGTTCGGTAGTTTTCACATCTGTCAACACCTGCTTTCTTTGGTATTGGAATTATTATATTCTTCTGGAAGTCTGTGGGTATTTCGCCTGTCTCATACATCTTGCTCACCAGATTGTAGAGTTTTGTTATGACTGGCTCTCCCAAGGCCATCAGTAGTTCTAATGGAATGTTGTCTACTCCCGGGGCCTTGTTTCGACTCAGGTCTTTCAGTGCTCTGTCAAACTCTTCACGCAGTATCTTATCTCCCATTTCATCTTCATCTACATCCTCTTCCATTTCCATAATATTGTCCTCAAGTACTTCGCCCTTGTATAAACCCTCTATATACTCCTTCCACCTTTCTGCCTTCCCTTCTTTGCTTAGAACTGGGTTGCCATCTGAGCTCTTGATATTCATACAAGTGGTTCTCTTCTCTCCTAAGGTCTCTTTAATTTTCCTGTAGGCAGTATCTATCTTACCCCTAGTGAGACAAGCCTCTACATCCTTACATTTGTCCTCTAGCCATCCCTGCTTAGCCATTTTGCACTTTCTGTCGATCTCATTTTTGAGACGTTTGTATTCCCTTTTGCCTGCTTCATTTACTGCATTTTTATATCTCCTCCTTTCATCAATTAAATTCAATATTTCTTCTGTTACCCAAGGATTTCTATTAGCCCTCGTCTTTTTACCTACTTGATCCTCTGCTGCCTTCACTACTTCATCCCTCAGAGCTACCCATTCTTCTTCTACTGTATTTCTTTCCCCCATTCCTGTCAATTGTTCCCTTATGCTCTCCCTGAAACTCTGTACAACCTCTGGTTCTTTCAGTTTATCCAGGTCCCATCTCCTTAAATTCCCTCCTTTTTGCAGTTTCTTCAGTTTCAATCTGCAGTTCATAACCAATAGATTGTGGTCAGAATCCACATCTGCCCCTGGAAATGTCTTACAATTTAAAACCTGGTTCCTAAATCTCTGTCTTACCATTATATAATCTATCTGATACCTATTAGTATCTCCAGGATTCTTCCAGGTATACAACCTTCTTTTATGATTCTTGAACCAAGTGTTAGCTATGATTAAGTTATGCTCTGTGCAAAATTCTACAAGGCGGCTTCCTCTTTCATTTCTTCCCCCCAATCCATATTCACCTACTATGTTTCCTTCTCTCCCTTTTCCTACTGACGAATTCCAGTCACCCATGACTATTAAATTTTCATCTCCCTTCACTACCTGAATAATTTCTTTTATCTCGTCATACATTTCATCAATTTCTTCATCATCTGCAGAGCTAGTTGGCATATAAACTTGTACTACTGTAGTAGGCATGGGCTTTGTGTCTATCTTGGCCACAATAATGCGTTCACTATGCTGTTTGTAGTAGCTAACCCGCACTCCTATTTTTTTATTCATTATTAAACCTACTCCTGCATTACCCCTATTTGATTTTGTATTTATAACCCTGTAATCACCTGACCAAAAGTCTTGTTCCTCCTGCCACCGAACTTCACTAATTCCCACTATATCTAACTTTAACCTATCCATTTCTCTTTTTAAATTTTCTAACCTACCTGCCCGATTAAGGGATCTGACATTCCACGCTCCGATCCGTAGAATGCCAGTTTTCTTTCTCTTAGGTGGAGATTTCAATTTACCAGATATAGACTGGGACACTCAGATGTTTAGGACAGGTGGTAGGGACAGAGCATCGAGTGACATTATACTGAGTGCACTATCCAAAAATTACCTCGAGCAATTAAACAGAGAACCGACTCATGGAGATAACATCTTGGACCTACTGATAACAAACAGACCCGAACTTTTCGACTCTAAGTGCAGAACAGGGAATCAGTGATCATAAGGCCGTTGCAGCATCTCTGAATATGGAAGTTAATAGGAATGTAAAAAAAAAAAAAGGGAGGAAGGTTTATCTGTTTAGCAAGAGTAATATAAGGCAGATTTCAGACAACCTAACAGATCAAAACGTGCCGAGTAAAACTGTGAGGGACGGGAAAAACCCACCGTGGTTCAACAACAAAGTTAGGAAACTACTCCGAAAGCAAAGAGAGCTTCACTCCAAGTTTAAACGCAGCCAAAACCTCTCAGACAAACAGAAGCTAAACGATGTCAAAGTTAGCGTAAGGAGGGGCTATGCATGAAGCGTTCAGTGAATTCGAAAGTAAAATTCTATGTACTGACTTGACAGGACATCCTAGGAAGTTCTGGTCTTACGTTAAATCAGTAAGTGGCTCGAAACAGCATATCCAGACACTCCGGGATGATGATTGCATTGAAACAGAGGATGACGCGTAAAGCTGAAATACTAAACACCTTTTTCCAAAGCTGTTTCCCAGAGGAAGACCACACTGCAGTTCCTTCTCTAAATCCTCGCACAAACGAAAAAATGGCTGACATCGAAATAAGTGTCCAAGGAATAGAAAAGCAACTGGAATCACTCAACAGAGGAAAGTCCACTGGACCTGACGGGATACCAATTCGATTCTACACAGAGTACGCGAAAGAACTTGCCCCCCTTCAACAGCCGTGTACCGCAAGTCTCTAGAGGAGCGGAAGGTTCCAAATGATTGGAAAAGAGCACAGGTAGTCCCAGTCTTCAAGAAGGGTCGTCGAGCAGATGTGCAAAACTATAGACCTATATCTCTGACGTCGATCTGTTGTAGAATTTTAGAACATGTTTTTTGCTCGAGTATCATGTCGTTTTTGGAAACCCAGAATCTACTCTGTAGGAATCAACATGGATTCCGGAAACAGCGATCGTGTGAGACCCAACTCACTTTATTTGTTCATGAGACCCAGAAAATATTAGATACAGGCTCCCAGGTAGATGCTATTTTTCTTGACTTCCGGAAGGCGTTCGATATAGTTCCGCACTGTCGCCTGATAAACAAAGTAAGAGCCTACGGAATATCAGACCATCTGTGTGGCTGGAGTGAAGAATTTTTAGCAAACAGAACACAACATGTTGTTATCAATGGAGAGACGTCTACAGACGTTTAAGTAACCTCTGGCGTGCCACAGGGGAGTGTTATGGGACCATTACTTTTCACAATATATATAAATGACCTAGCAGATAGTGTCGGAAGTTCCATGCGGCTTTTCGCGGATGATGCTGTAGTATACAGAGAAGTTGCAGCATTAGAAAATTGTAGCGAAATGCAGGAAGATGTGCAGCGGATAGGCACTTGGTGCAGGGAGTGGCAACTGACCCTAAACATAAACAAATGTAATGTATTGCGAATACGTAGAAAGAAGGATCCTTTATTGTATGATTATATGATAGCGGAACAAACACTGGTAGCAGTTACTTCTGTAAAATATCTGGGAGTATGCGTGCGGCGGAACGATTTGAAGTGTAATGATCATATAAAATTAATTGTTGGTAAGGCGGGTACCAGGTTGAGAGTCCTTAGAAAATGTAGTCCATCAACAAGGGAGGTGGCTTGCAAAACACTCGTTTAATAATAATAATAATAATAATAATAATAATAATAATAATAATTTTATTGTCGTTCAGCTGATTACAGCAATAGACAAAGTCAAGAGCATATATTTCTACATAAACTACTATATCGAAGTGAATTGGTTTACATAAAATAGGTACACGTTAGAATACAGTATTTTCATCTTCAAAGAATTCGTCAATGGAGTAAAACGGATTGTTCACTAGTAGCTTGTATAATTTAGCTTTAAAGATATTTACAGGCAGTTCTTTAAAGTCAGCACTTAGTCTATTGAACATCCTTAGCCCAAGAACTAGGTAAGAGTTATGCGATTTTGATAATCTATGATATGGTACGTCTACAGATGTTCTGTTTCTAGTATTATGGCTATGAATATCACTTCTCAACACAAAATTAGACACATTGTTTCTAATGTACATTAAAACATTGTAGATGAATATGTTTACTACTGTAAGACACTGCAATTTAATAAACAGAGGTTTACAATGTTCTGTTTTATCGGAATCCATTATTATTCTTATTACTTTCTTCTGTAAAAGTAAAATGTCATTTACATGACAGCTACTACCCCACAGTAAAATTCCATAAGAGATGATGCTTTGGAAGAAGGCAAAATATGCTGATCTCACATAGTCATTGGGAACATGTCTTTTTAAATTTCTAATTAGATAAATCACTCTTGAAAGCCTAGCCAATATATTTTTAATGTGTGGTTCCCACGTCAATTTATTGTCAATAGTAACACCTAAAAATTTAACTGTTTCTGATTCCTGGTAGTTAGGAATCTCTCTGAAGCTAAAGTAAAGTGTCTGGGTTTTGTTTTCATTTAGCAAGAAGCCATTAGCTTTGAACCATAATGAGGACTGAGCAAGGGTATTTTCGGTCAGTGTTTTCAGTGTACCTAGATCAGAGCTTTTATGTAGAAAAGTTGTGTCATCAGCATACAATATTGTATGAGATTTTATGAATAAGGGCAGGTCATTAATCATTAGTATAAACAGTAAAGGTCCAAGCACCGACCCTTGAGGCACTCCGTACCTAACATTAACCAAATTTGATTTCTCCCTACCAATGCACACAACTTGTTGACGGTTCTCTAGAAAAGACCTGAACATATTTATACTGTTGTCATCAAAACCATAGTAAACTAGCTTATTCAGCACAGTGTCATGCTCTACACAGTCAAAGGCTCTGCTCAGGTCACAAAATGTAGCCTGGGCATAGTCCCTAGCCTCGAACACATCTAGGACTAATTTTACGAGGGAGTCCATTGCATCTGTTGTGGATTTACCTTTCCTAAATCCAAACTGTTTATCACTAATTATATTTAGTTTACCCAAGTAGGCACTAACTTGCTCATACATAATCGTTTCTAAAATTTTTGAAAAAACTGGGGTCATGGATATAGGTCTGTAGCTAGCGGGACAGTTCTTTTCCCCTTTTTTGTATATGGGCACAACTCTAGAAATTTTTAGTATGTCGGGGAACTTACTTTCAACTAGGCATTTGTTAACACAAAAGGTTAAAGGATAAATCACACAATCAATAACATCTTTCAACAAATCACATGACATATCATAGTAATCAACACTAACTGAAGGTTTGAAATTTTTCACTATTTTTAGGATATTATTTGGGCTCACTTCTGTGAAAGTGAAGGTGCTTGGGGGAAGCTTTTCAAAGCAGCTGTCCATAATACTAAGTGCATTTTCAGGTGGTTTGATTATTGAACTACTAATTTCTTCAATGGACTGAATGCAATATTTATTAAATTCTTCTGGGGTAATGGCAATTTCCTCTTTGGGTTTAGTGTGTGCAATGGAGTTTATTACACTCCAGGCCTTCTTGCATTTATTGTTAGATTTTTCAGTGTTTACTATGTTATGCAGTTTCTTTGCTTCATTTATTGCCTTCCTGTACTTGCATTTAGCTTTAGCATACAGGTCTTTATACAGTTCTGATTTACTGGTTTTGTACAGACTAGAATACAGCATAACAGTATTTTTCAGTTGCCCTAACTGTGGAGTATACCATTCCTTCGTTTTCCTTTTCTTGTAATTACTACTAATATTCACTGTTTGACCTATACTTGAGTATTGCTCATCAGTGTGGGATCCGTACCAGATCGCTTTAACGGAAGAGATAGAGAAGATCCAAAGAAGAGCGGTGCGTTTCGTCACAGGCTTATTTGGTAACCGTGATAGCGTTACGGAGATGTTTAGCAAACTCAAGTGGCAGACTCTGCAAGAGAGGCGCTCTGCACCGCGGTGTAGCTTGCTCGCCAGGTTTCGAGAGGGTGCGTTTCTGGATGAGGTATCGAATATATTGCTTCCCCCTACGTATACCTCCCGAGGAGATCACGAATGTAAAATTAGAGAGATTCGAGCCCGCACGGAGGCTTTCAGACAGTCGTTCTTCCGGCGAACCATACGCGACTGGAACAGAAAAGGGAGGTAATGACAGTGGCACGTAAAGTGCCCTCCGCCTCACACCGTTGGGTGGCTTGCGGAGTATAAATGTAGATGTAGGTATCTTCGACCTGGTGCATTGGTGGGATAATTGCCTCAGTGCTTACAGCAATATTGCCTGATTGGGATACCGATTCTGGACTGTATGGCCTTTGAATGGAAACGTTTTTATTGCTTCTTACATTTTTACCCAAAAAGCAATTTTGTAATGTCATTTAGATCAATTCACCCCAATGATATGGAATGGATTATCAAAACATTTCACCATGCATTTCATACTGTGGCATTCACACAAGCCGTTGACGTTGATGTTGACGTTGGAGATGGTGAGGGGGAAGGGTGTCGTCGTCGTCGTCTAACTTCAAAACTTAACCACTTTGCCACGCTATCTCATATTAATGGATTTCGTGCTTTTGTATCATCTTAGCCTATATTTAATTATTTTGCTTTGTTTTTGTGAAATATTATTTGTTACGTAGGGTGGAAACGCTCAGTGGATAAAGCAAACAGGCTCTGTGTATTCCCTTATTAATGTTTTTTTGATGTGTGTGTTCGTAGGCTGTGTATTTTCGCTAGCAAATAAATGCCGATGTTTTAAAATGTTTCTCTTCTTGGCATTTACCATAAAAAATCGACCAAGAACCGCCTTGTGAAGTTTGCTCTAATAAACTTTATATTTACTAGTTCCTTAATTCAGATACTAAATACAGACTTTTTGTATCGCGTATGGTATCTCATAATCTCATTTTCGCCGTTCGGTAGAAGACCAATTTGACTATGCGAACTATTGACTTTCGTCGTTCAGTGTGAACAATCCACCGTTCCGTTGACATCTAATCTAAATAGGCCATTTACCATCGTCTTGTGCAGAATTTGTAGATAGCAGTTTTGAAGCACCTAGGTACTGAACTGCAAATTTGTACTTAGGGTCTAATTTCAATTCCCGTGGAAGCGCAGTATTTTAATATGAATGTGGTACCGAAGTCTGAGAGTCTTTCCCCCATACTTCATCCATGTATATCTGTGAAATGTCTGAGATGTCTTTGAGGTTGTTGTTGCTGTGTTTGTAGTATTAGCTGTGTAAGTAATCGGCGTTGTAAAGTATTTATTAACAAGGTGCGTAAAGAATTAGTTGATTTCCCGTACACTTGATAAAGGTGCGAATAAACTATTGTGAAGCCTATAGGGCTAGTACTGCTACTCATCCTTTTATGTGATAAACTATGGTTGTTTAAAATATTGATTAGACAGATGAAATACAGTATAAATTTCTAACTTCCCAATTTAAAATTACGTTTGTGTGGCAGAGAAAATACTACTAGAAAACTTCGTGAAGTAGTGTAAGGAAGAGCCTTCCGGTTGCGAGGAAAATACTGGCCTTATTGTGCTCATAGACTACGTACTGTTTTTATTCTTCGTGCTGTAGTAATTTTATGTAGTTTTCTCGTATTTAGACGGAATAAATAATTGCGGCTTGTTATTTTGGTATAACCATTCTTATAATAAGCGCCTCACGTCCACGGTATATGTCCGTGTTCTGATGCTAGCTTTGAGGATGAGAAGAATCTGATCGCCTTTTACGTCTAGGATAAGCACAGATAATAAAGTTCCATGGTAAGTTTCTTGCTGCATCAATGGGGCTGAATCTGAATATAACCCTATTTTCTGGCGCCTGTGTGGCAGTAAATAGGCCGTTCTTCGTTGTATGTTGGTGATATTAATTTTTTGTAGATCTGTCTGTTAGTTTTTAAAATATTATTCCTCCCACCGACTCCACTGCCCGATGCCTTTGCATAAAAAGCGATAACCTGTGTTAACTATGAAAAAAAAAAAATCGTTACTGAAAGACGGTTACAGAAAGACGGTCTTGTGTGTACCTGACAGGCCTTATCCCTCCCTCCCGAAGTTGGACAATACTCATGAAAGCGTGCACTCACATCTAACCATTTCATTCTCATTATTGGTCATCTTCATATGTAATGAGCATTAAAGTGCATGGCAGAAGGTACTTCCCATTGTGCTACTTTTTAGGGCTCCTACTCGATTCATGTATGCATGGAGTACAATAAGAATTATTGAGTAAACATCTATGTGTGTTCTGTAATTAGTCTCATATTGTCTTCACCATCCCTGTCTCATATTGTCTTCATGATCCCTGCCGGAACGATAAGATGGAAGGTTGTACTGTCCTCCATGACTCGTCCCATAGAGCTGTTACAAGAAACTTTTTAGACATTCAAAGGATAGTTGCATCAATCGTAAAGTGTCTGCCAGGTCAAGATTTTCAATATATCCATAAAGCTCTTTTGTGGGCCCAACAAACCTGTGCCCATTTTTGCTGTCCTTTTTCATATATACATTCAGTTTGCATTATTGTTTGCTGTTTGGCATGAGTCCAAACACTTGAGCAGTATGCTAAAATGGGGTCACTCAAGTGTTTTATAAGCAATCCTTTTTGTAGGCTGATTGCATTTTTCTGATACCCCACCACTGAACCTAAGTCAGACGTTTGTACTGGCTGACTGATGTCAGTTGTGACACATTGTGATTGTAATCCTACTGATAGAATGGCACACATTTGGTTTGGTTGTAAGTAGCATAGCAAAAGAAGTAATTCTGAATACTAAAGTGGGCTTCATATATTTCGTAACCAGAGTAGTCTTAGAGTTAGGTAGATGAAAACAATGTCTTCTTCCTTTTCTTCAGTTTCTGTTACTATTCCAGAGTTAGTATTTCTTAGTCTTGGTGGCACTAATGAAGTGGTAGTAGGCCTACTCTTTTGATGATACTCTCTTAACATTCTTCATTAAGTAGAATAGATCACAACAGTTTGTTGTCAAGGAAACACTACACAGTATACAAAGCAATTCCATTTAGTGCCTTGGCTATGCACATGTACTCTTACAAAATATTTTGCCCATATATCCTCAACTTCCCCCTTTGAACATACTTCAGATGTTCATAGTGTCATGTGATATTTGCCCTTACTCAAGGGTTTGGTAAGTAGATCTGCCAAAATCTGCTCTGTGCATAAATATTCTACCACAACAGAACTTTGCTCTGTGAGATCATAAGATTCCTTATGAAATTGTGCTTTATATCAGTGAGTTTGGTTCTGGCACAAGTGACATTTTTGGCTAAGTTTATAGCTCCACCGATTTCACAAAAAACCTTGTTATGTTCCATATTTATAAGCCATATACTAAGCTTCTACAGTGCCCAAGGCTACTGTTCAGACTGTCTTTCACGTTACCATGATTTAAGTTCTCCCATTAATCTAAAACATTATCCAACAACAACTTTCTCTAATTCACATCTACAATCTGCATCACTATTTCCCTCAAATGTTGTATTTCCGCCGCGCGGGGTTACCCGAGCGGTCTAAGGCGCTGCAGTCATGGACTGTGCGGTTGGTCCCGGCGGGGGTTCGAGTCCTCACTCGTGTGTGTGTGTGTGTGTGTGTGTGTGTGTGTGTGTGTGTGTGTGTGTTTGTCCTTAGGATAATTTAGGTTAAGTAGTGTGTAAGCTTAGGGACTGATGACCGTAGCAGTTAAGTCCCTAAGATTTCACACACATTTGAGCATTTTGTATTTCCCTTTTTACAATATCTTACTTTGTAGTCTGCAGTTCCCTTTTGATATTCAGGCATTGAAGTTTGCAACAAATACAGAAGGCTCCTTCATTGGTTGTTAACTTGGCTCCTGGTTTCATTGATGAAGAAAGGGTTTGAGGTCATTCAGATATTTATTTTTTTCCAAAAACTTCTCAGTGTTGTTGATTGCTCTTTCTATAACTCTTCTGTCTCCTTATTTTTAACAATCCATTTCCAAGTCACGCAAGTTAAACATTTGTTGGAGTTCTCTCTTAAAGTCATTGTTCTTCTGTTTTTCATTTTTAGTCAGAATAAAATCACCCGTCCATATAGTCATTATTGTGATCTCTTCTTTACCTTTGCTATAATAGATCCAGGCTCTGCCTTAGATCGTTTCATACCCACGTTTATCGAGATTTCATGCAAACATCTGTTCCAGCAATGTCCACTTTACTTCACTCTGTAAATAATTTTTTTCAGTGCAGAAATACTTTTTTCAATGTAGGCCGTATTCAGGTCCATTTGGTGATTTAGAAAATCTCTTATTGCCAGGACTAAAGGTATCTAAGTGCTTCATATTTTACCACTGGCAAGAGCCTTTCTCTGTAGTATTTCCCTTCTTTTTTTTGAGTATTCCATGATTGCAAGTCGTGTTTTTTATTTTGGTGCTGCACACGCAAGTTTTTTTATTATGTTAAACACCCATTGTGCTTTTAACAGTTTCTTACCTTTCTGGCATTTCACCCCAATCAAAAGTTTCCTGTAGAAAAATTGACTCCAGATCTCTTTCCATAGCGTCTCTTCATTGTTGAGATTGTGGACCGCTCATACACTCTTCAGCTGTTGTAGGTTCTCCATTAAAATATTGGGCTTCTTACATTTAATAACCAAGGTATTCTTTAGGTTTAGGTAGATGAGAACAATGTCTTCTTCTTCATGTTCTTCAGTTTCTATTTCTCTTCAAGAATTAGTTTTTCTTGGGCTTGATGACATTAATGACGCGATAGTACTCTATTGATGATATCATTTAATTCCTTTTTATAAGCCTCAAGTCTCCACAGTATCTTCTCATTTGTCGGATTTATGAGTTTTATTACTCTTTAAGTGCCCACAATATCCTCCAAAAATATCTTTCTTAGATTTGGGGCTCTGTTTTCCCATACTCTGCTGTTGAACTGAGCCTATCCAAAAACATATAGTGAAACGCGTTTGGCTGTCAAGAGAGCAATGCACGTTGCCTTCATTGAATACAGTAGTAGAATACTATCAAATGCCATTTCACAAAACCTGAAGAAATTCTGGTCATGTGTAAGGCTGTTAGTGGCCCCAAAGTTTGTATGAAGTCCCTAGCAAATGAGACAAACTGAAATTGTGGGTTGCAGAGCAAAAGCTAAAATACTTAACTCTCTTTTCTAAAGTTCCTTTACAAGACCCGGGAGAATTGCCCCTGTTTAATCCTTGCACCACTGAAAAGATGAATGAAGTAAGTATTAATCAGTGGTGTTAAGAAACCACTGAAATTGTTAAGATAGAACAAAGCTCTAGGCTCTGATTCAATCCTTGTCAGACTTTATACTGCATTTGTGTCTGAGTTAGCCCCTCTTCTCTATTGTAGATCCTTCGAACAAAAAACCATGCCCATTTCTTGGAAAAAGGCAGAGGTCACACCTGACTACAGGAAGGGTACTAAAAGTGATCCACAAAACTACTGTCCAATCTCCTTGACATAATTTGTTGTAGAATCTTAGAACATATTCTCAGCCCAAACATAATGAAGTATCGTGAACAGAACAACCTCCTCAGTATCAACCAGCATAGATTTCGAAAAACATCTATCATGTGAAACCCAACTCCCACTTTTCTCACATAACATACTGAAAGCTTTGAATCAAGCAACCAGGTAGATGCAGTACTTCTTGCTTTCTAAAAAGCATTGGATTCAGTACCTATGCTTATTGCCGAAAGTACGATCATGTGGAGTATCGAGTAAAATTTGTGGCTGGACAGAGGACTTTTTGGTAGGGAGGACACTGCATGTTATCTTGGATGGAGAGTCATTGTTGGATGTAGGAGGAACTTCGATTGTGTCCCAGGATAAGTGTGTTTGGACCCTTGCTGTTAATGTTGTACATTAATGACTTTGCAGGCAATAATAACAGTAAAATCAGGCTTTTTGCAGACGATGAAATTATCCACAATGAAATACTGTGTGAGGGAAGCTGCATGAATATTCAGTCAGATCTTCATAAGATTTCAACATGGCGCAGAGATTGGCAGCTGGCTGTAAATGTTCAGAAATGTGTAAAATTTTGCACTCCACAGAACCTAAAAACATAGTATCCAAAGACTGTAATATTAATGAGTCACTGTTAGAATCGGCCAACTTGTACAAATACCTGGGTGTAACACTTTGTAGGGATATGAAATACAATGATCACGTATGTTCTGTCATGAGTAAAGCTGGAGGTAGACTTTGGTTTATTGGTAGAATATTGGTGGAGTGCAATCAGTCTACTAAAGAGATTGCTTACAAATCACACATGTAACCCATCCTAGAATATTGTCCAAATGTGTGGTACCCATACAAGATAGGACTAACAGGGGATGTGGAATGTGTACAGAGAAGAGCAGCATGAATGCTCACAGGTTTGTTTAATCTAGGGGAGAGTGGCAGAGAGATACTGAAGGAACTGAACTGGCAGACTCTTGAGGAGAAGACTCCTGAGAAAGTCTACTAACAAAGTTTCAAGAACCAGCTTTAAATGAGTACTTTAGGGATATACTACACCCCCCACCCCCCTCCCAATGTATCACTCACATAGGGATCATGAGGATAAGGCTAGAATAATTACTGCACACACAGAGGCATTTAAACAATCATTCTTCCCGCACTCTATACATGAATGGAACAGGAAGAAACCCTGATAACTGGTACAATGGGGCTTACCCTCTGCCATACAGCTCATGGTGATTTACAGAGAGTGGATGTAGGTGTAGCTCTGGCAAATTGCTTCATGTGCTCTCAATAGTTGTCCTGTTTGATAACCCTGCAGCTCCCATTTTGGGATGGACTGTATCTGATGCTGGTTTGGTATCTAATTTGTACTCCCTTCAAACATTTTTTGAGTTTTTGGTTGTTATACTCTGTGCTATCATCAGATCTGAAAATTGAACATTTTAATCGTCTTTCCCATTTTTACCTATGTATCATATTGCGAAAGTCCTCAATATCTCACTCACTTTATCTTTAGAACGGAAAAAAAAGTTTGTATCTGGAGTAGTCTTCTGTCAACATAAGAAAAAAATGGCTTCCACCTACAGACTCGCACATTATTGGTCCACAAATGTCCATATGTATTAACAATGAGATGTCCCTTGTTCTGCTTTTAGTAGACTTCAGCAGTAATGTAGCATGTTTCTCTCGTAAACATATATCACAGGGTTCCTTGCATTTACTGCTATCTTCCAGTCCTGTTGTCATATATTTATTAATGACACACTTCTTCTGTTTAGATGCCGTATCCTTTTGCACAATAACAAACCTTTTACACGGTACACAAAATGGTTTACACTTTATCTATGTCTCTTCATCTACATCTTCAGCAGTATCTAACATGAAGATTTATCCTTTAATTTGTTGCCATAGCTATAATTACTCCTTTATGTTGAAGGTTACTCTGTTGCACTTCTTGACTAGTTCATTTACAGGTAATAATTTAATAGCAACATCTTTTACACATGTCATATCCTAGGGTTCAGTTCACCAATATAGGGTTGATATTAGCCAGCATGACATAATCAGGGCGTCATTGGCACTGTGGGTCTGTGATTACCTTAATCAACCTTTGTAATGGTGATGAGAGGGCGTAGGATCTCCTTGGCTGTTTAAGATTGTGCAGGTACAGTGGGGAGGACTAAAGGTATCTAAGTGCTTCATATTTTACCACTGGCAAGAGCCTTTCTCTGTAGTATTTCCCTTCTTTTTTTTTTTGAGTATTCCATGATTGCAAGTCGTGTTTTTTATTTTGGTGCTGCACACGCAAGTTTTTTTATTATGTTAAACACCCATTGTGCTTTTAACAGTTTCTTACCTTTCTGGCATTTCACCCCAATCAAAAGTTTCCTGTAGAAAAATTGACTCCAGATCTCTTTCCATAGTGTCTCTTCATTGTTGAGATTGTGGACCGCTCATACACTCTTCAGCTGTTGTAGGTTCTCCATTAAAATATTGGGCTTCTTACATTTAATAACCAAGGTATTCTTTAGGTTTAGGTAGATGAGAACAATGTCTTCTTCTTCATCTTCTTCAGTTTCTATTTCTCTTCAAGAATTAGTTTTTCTTGGGCTTGATGACATTAATGACGTGATAGTACTCTATTGATGATATCATTTAATTCCTTTTTATAAGCCTCAAGTCTCCACAGTATCTTCTCATTTGTCGGATTTATGAGTTTTATTACTCTTTAAGTGCCCACAATATCCTCCAAAAATATCTTTCTTAGATTTGGGGCTCTGTTTTCCCATACTCTGCTGTTGAACTGAGCCTATCCAAAAACATATAGTGAAACGCGTTTGGCTGTCAAGAGAGCAATGCACGTTGCCTTCATTGAATACAGTAGTAGAATACTATCAAATGCCATTTCACAAAACCTGAAGAAATTCTGGTCATGTGTAAGGCTGTTAGTGGCCCCAAAGTTTGTATGAAGTCCCTAGCAAATGAGACAAACTGAAATTGTGGGTTGCAGAGCAAAAGCTAAAATACTTAACTCTCTTTTCTAAAGTTCCTTTACAAGACCCGGGAGAATTGCCCCTGTTTAATCCTTGCACCACTGAAAAGATGAATGAAGTAAGTATTAATCAGTGGTGTTAAGAAACCACTGAAATTGTTAAGATAGAACAAAGCTCTAGGCTCTGATTCAATCCTTGTCAGACTTTATACTGCATTTGTGTCTGAGTTAGCCCCTCTTCTCTATTGTAGATCCTTCGAACAAAAAACCATGCCCATTTCTTGGAAAAAGGCAGAGGTCACACCTGACTACAGGAAGGGTACTAAAAGTGATCCACAAAACTACTGTCCAATCTCCTTGACATAATTTGTTGTAGAATCTTAGAACATATTCTCAGCCCAAACATAATGAAGTATCGTGAACAGAACAACCTCCTCAGTATCAACCAGCATAGATTTCGAAAAACATCTATCATGTGAAACCCAACTCCCACTTTTCTCACATAACATACTGAAAGCTTTGAATCAAGCAACCAGGTAGATGCAGTACTTCTTGCTTTCTAAAAAGCATTGGATTCAGTACCTATGCTTATTGCCGAAAGTACGATCATGTGGAGTATCGAGTAAAATTTGTGGCTGGACAGAGGACTTTTTGGTAGGGAGGACACTGCATGTTATCTTGGATGGAGAGTCATTGTTGGATGTAGGAGGAACTTCGATTGTGTCCCAGGATAAGTGTGTTTGGACCCTTGCTGTTAATGTTGTACATTAATGACTTTGCAGGCAATAATAACAGTAAAATCAGGCTTTTTGCAGACGATGAAATTATCCACAATGAAATACTGTGTGAGGGAAGCTGCATGAATATTCAGTCAGATCTTCATAAGATTTCAACATGGCGCAGAGATTGGCAGCTGGCTGTAAATGTTCAGAAATGTGTAAAATTTTGCACTCCACAGAACCTAAAAACATAGTATCCAAAGACTGTAATATTAATGAGTCACTGTTAGAATCGGCCAACTTGTACAAATACCTGGGTGTAACACTTTGTAGGGATATGAAATACAATGATCACGTATGTTCTGTCATGAGTAAAGCTGGAGGTAGACTTTGGTTTATTGGTAGAATATTGGTGGAGTGCAATCAGTCTACTAAAGAGATTGCTTACAAATCACACATGTAACCCATCCTAGAATATTGTCCAAATGTGTGGTACCCATACAAGATAGGACTAACAGGGGATGTGGAATGTGTACAGAGAAGAGCAGCATGAATGCTCACAGGTTTGTTTAATCTAGGGGAGAGTGGCAGAGAGATACTGAAGGAACTGAACTGGCAGACTCTTGAGGAGAAGACTCCTGAGAAAGTCTACTAACAAAGTTTCAAGAACCAGCTTTAAATGAGTACTTTAGGGATATACTACACCCCCCACCCCCCTCCCAATGTATCACTCACATAGGGATCATGAGGATAAGGCTAGAATAATTACTGCACACACAGAGGCATTTAAACAATCATTCTTCCCGCACTCTATACATGAATGGAACAGGAAGAAACCCTGATAACTGGTACAATGGGGCTTACCCTCTGCCATACAGCTCATGGTGATTTACAGAGAGTGGATGTAGGTGTAGCTCTGGCAAATTGCTTCATGTGCTCTCAATAGTTGTCCTGTTTGATAACCCTGCAGCTCCCATTTTGGGATGGACTGTATCTGATGCTGGTTTGGTATCTAATTTGTACTCCCTTCAAACATTTTTTGAGTTTTTGGTTGTTATACTCTGTGCTATCATCAGATCTGAAAATTGAACATTTTAATCGTCTTTCCCATTTTTACCTATGTATCATATTGCGAAAGTCCTCAATATCTCACTCACTTTATCTTTAGAACGGAAAAAAAGTTTGTATCTGGAGTAGTCTTCTGTCAACATAAGAAAAAAATGGCTTCCACCTACAGACTCGCACATTATTGGTCCACAAATGTCCATATGTATTAACAATGAGATGTCCCTTGTTCTGCTTTTAGTAGACTTCAGCAGTAATGTAGCATGTTTCTCTCGTAAACATATATCACAGGGTTCCTTGCATTTACTGCTATCTTCCAGTCCTGTTGTCATATATTTATTAATGACACACTTCTTCTGTTTAGATGCCGTATCCTTTTGCACAATAACAAACCTTTTACACGGTACACAAAATGGTTTACACTTTATCTATGTCTCTTCATCTACATCTTCAGCAGTATCTAACATGAAGATTTATCCTTTAATTTGTTGCCATAGCTATAATTACTCCTTTATGTTGAAGGTTACTCTGTTGCACTTCTTGACTAGTTCATTTACAGGTAATAATTTAATAGCAACATCTTTTACACATGTCATATCCTAGGGTTCAGTTCACCAATATAGGGTTGATATTAGCCAGCATGACATAATCAGGGCGTCATTGGCACTGTGGGTCTGTGATTACCTTAATCAACCTTTGTAATGGTGATGAGAGGGCGTAGGATCTCCTTGGCTGCTTAAGATTGTGCAGGTACAGTGGGGAGGATTTGTCATCACTGGTCTACTGAAATGGTAAATGCAGATTTCCACTTTAAACGAGTTTATTTAACTATTAATACAAAAGAGATGTGAGACATCTGACTCTTTGCCCCTTTCTAAGTACACTGTTTCATATAATTGCCTACAGATTCAGCCAGAACTTAGTTTCCATATTTTAACACAACTGTGTTTGTACCACTGGTTCTGGTCACTTCAGAACCACTGGGCATAGAACATTGGTGTAACTCACTCTTAATCCCTGCACCTTTGTCCTATCTTCCAGTAGACAAGCACCAGACTGTGACGTATTCTTACCATCAACTGAAATTCTACACAACAAACTGCTTGAGACAGAGACAGGCAGTCTCTGTTCATTACTGTCCCAATGAAAAGGTACAGTTTTTACTTAACCAACAGTTGCAGATGCTTCACTGGAGTATCAGTCGTCTTATAGTCAATGTCTTTACAGTCCCCTTAGTAGCGGCTGCTACCTTCTCAGTGCTGCTGGGTGGTGTGCCTACTTGCACTCTCTTCAGCTTCTACCCTGCCTCTCACTCTCACTCTCACTGCTCAAAAATGCCCTTACATTATCATTTTGAAGGTTATCCCTGCTCCGACTCAGTACCTTGTACTGCTTTCCCTAGCCTTTTAGTCTTCCGGATTATTCCTTTTGCTGTGGACTTGCATTGGTTTCTTCCTGTGCTGTAGAGACCTGGAGAGGGATGTTTGTACTTGGGAGATCTGCTGCCCTTGGTATCTCCAGTGTTTACTTGCTCGCTCTATTTCCACCTTCTCACACTTTCCCTTTCGTGAGGTCTCTCAGCCTTGAGTTGGATATGAGGCAGTTCCCAAAAAGTGCTGGCTGAACCTTTACAATATGCTTTATTGGTCAGAATCATTTCCTTTTGATAATTAAGTAGTCTGGGCCCTGACAGTAGATGTTTTGTGCTGTAATACGGGGTGTGTTTTTTAAGTAAGTACCATTTTGAAATTAAAGAAAGACGTGCTAAGATATCTCAATAATTTTATTTTTACATGAAAGCCTGTACCTTAATCTACTATTCTACATAATTTCCGTCAATACTGAGGCACTTGTCATAACGTTGTACCAGTTTTTGAATACCCTCCTCATAGAAGTTGGCCGCCTGACTTGTTAACCACTGCATCACCACTGTTTTGACATTGTCTTTAAGACGATGACCGCCCAGGTGTTTCTTCAAGTGCAGGAACAGAAGGTAGTCACTGGACGCAAGATTGGGGCTGCATGGAGGATGCTCTAGAGTTTCCCATCAAAAAGATGTGATGAGATCTTTGGTCTGATTCGCCAGATGCGGGCGGGCATTGTCTTGCAGCGAAACGATGCCCTTGCTCAAATTCCGTGGGCTGTTGCTTTGATTCTGGTGTGACGTAGGCCACTCATGTTTCATCACCTGTAACAATTTGGCTTAAGAAATCATCACTGCCGTTGTAGTACCGCTCAAGGAACGTCAATGCACTGTCTAAACGTTTGGTTTTGTGCGCATCCGTCAACATTTTCGGTACCCAACATGCACACAATTTTCGGTAATTCAAGTGCTCAGTCACAATGCCATACAAAACACTACGAGAAACATTAGGAAAGTCATCCCGCAAGGAGGAAATCGTAAAGCGTCTGTTTTCTCTCACCTTATTGTCTACTTCCTGCACCAAACTTTCATTAACGACTGAAGGACGCCCACTCTGTTGTTAATCATGCACATTTGTGCAGCCACCTTTAAATGCTCTCACCCACTTTCTTACCATTCCATCACTCATAATGTTTGCTCCGTAAACTGCACAGATCTCATGATGAATATCGATCGCTTTTAGGCCTTTAGCACTAAGAAATCTTATTACATCCCGTCCTTCACAGTCGGCGGGACTCGCGATTATCACTCAGTACACAACGTAAACAAGGAAGAATCAGACTGTTATGGCGTCCGTGCGTAGATTAAGGTACAGGCTTTCATGTAAAAATAAAATTGTTGAGATATCTTAGCATGTGTCTTTTTAATTTCAAAACGGTACTTACTTAAAAAACATGCCCCGTACTTTCTGATTCTCCATTTACAATTATAGTAAGGTCAACCTTTCTAGCAATTTCACATTGTATCTTGGAGCTATCCACTATAGGTATACCTATAGATGTTTTAGTAGGAGCATCATAAAGAGCTGTTTTGTCTCTAATAGTATCCAACGATGCTTCTGAATTTTATATCCATTCTAGTTCTCTAATACCCATGTCTGCAAAACAGTAATAAATGGGTTGTGCTATGCCTTGATCAGCTGTTCTCCTTTCTTGACTATTTGCATCATACCTTTTTCCACTGTTCTTGACCTTCCGTGACATTAGGATGTGATGTGACCCTCCTTCTGACAATTATAGCACTTCACTGGTTTCTTCTTAGAATAAAATGCTGAAGCTGTTTCCTTCTCTGTATTATGACACTGTGATATACTTTTCACATCCTCCAGGATCTTCATTATTACGCTGTCTCCCGTAATTTGTGTGCGTAAGCTTTCTAACACTATGATCATTGGTGAATAACCTTTGGTGAAAATTTTTTGAGGTGTTCTGCTAGCAATAATGTGCCTATCCATTCATCAGCAAACTTGAACCCAATATTCCTTAGTCAGTTTGATGGAGATGTTGTATTGTTGACTTACTAGTCTGTGTTCTTAACGTATTCTGCCAAGTGGTTATAAATTCACGGAGTAATCGGACTTTTCGTGTAAATTTTGCTCAGTGGGCTTCAGTGTACCAATCACCACTTCCAATAAATTGTCCAAGTGTAAGTATGCTTCCTCAGTAAATTTGCACATAGCGTAATTCTCGCTAAAAGACACTGTATTTGCAGCATTTGTGCCACACGTATTTTTCACAATTACCTTTTGTTGATTAAAGGACAGTACTATGCAGTCTATTGCTCAACTGACTCATCCCGATAGCTTTCACTATATACTTTCTTATTTAAGACTATTCTAGTGGTTTTTTTTCTTCTGTATATCGGAATACTTGTTATTCAGAATGCATTCACCGGGCCCATAACCTGTTAGAGCTAGCCTAGTGAAGTAAGTTATTCTGAACACTAAATTGCAGGAGTAAGGCAAAGCATATTAAAACATTACCATAGGATAGAATCAGGGTTGAGAAGAAACCAGTTTTTTTTATTATTATTATTGTTAACCAACAGAGTGCATAAAACAGGGTTTTTGGATTTTTTTCATATTGATGATTAAATAGTTGAATTTCAATTCCTGTTCTTAATTTATTCAAAACACTAACCCTTTCTTACAGCTACTTTATTAGTGCCTCTTTGCTTGCCATACCAGCACTGTATCCATTGAGAGAATCTTCTCTGCCTAAGGATTTGTTGGGTCAAAATTAAGAAATCATTAATGAAGGTCTTCAAATTTCTGCATGGTTTCAAAAAGTAGTAAATTATACTTTACAGTCACAACTATTCAACATAGAGTTAAATTTTTTACTGGAAGTGTTAATGTTATTTAGCTGTGTTTTTACATTGAAAGCAAAGTTAAAACTCAATATTAATAAAATAAATTCTTGTCACAGTAAATAGTTGTCTTCAATAAATATGACTGCACTTTCTAATTTGTGTAAAGCTAACTGTGTAACATTTTGTATCTTAATGAGAGTTTTATTTTAAATTAAATTACAGCCACACTGCATAGATTAGCCTTTAACAATATAATATGTTGTCATGTTAACACTAGAGAGTACACACACAGTAAGGTTCAAATAGTGGGACACATTCCTCACACACAGACAAAGAAATTACAATATATGAAAGTGGGTCTGGAAACGCTTTGTTTCTAAATTAGAACTCACTTTCTCCAACTCATTAATCATGGTAAATGCACAAGCATAACACATGCAACTCTTTCTCACAGTTGATGTTCAATATGCCCTTTGTGGACATTGACACATGTTTACGAATGTAAAATTAGAGAGATTAGTGCGCGCACGGAGGCTTTCAGACAGTCGTTCTTCCCGCGAACCATACGCGACTGGAACAGGAAAGGGAGGTAATGACAGTGGCACGTAAAGTGCCCTCCGCCACACACCGTTGGGTGGCTTGCGGAGTATAAATGTAGATGTAGATGTAGATCAACTGTCGTAGTGAATCTTGGATGTGCTGACGTATCCCTAGAGTATTGTGTATGCTTTCACAGCCTTCCAAGATATGGCCATGAAGATTGTGAACATCTTGTACTGGGGTTCCATACACAAGAGCTTTCAAATGCCCCCACAAGTAAAAGTCCAGTGTGTTTAGCATCAGAAACTGTGGAGAGCAGGCAATTGGTCAATCTCTACCTCTCCTTCTATCACCAGCTCTGTTATTTAGAAGCTGATATACATTAGCACTAAATGGGAATGCTCCATCTTGCATATAGTACATGTTTTGTTGTACAGCTAAAGGTACATCTGCTAACAGATCAGGTAGAACATTCTCTACAAAATTGTGTTAACATTGTCCATTAAGCCTAAGTGGAACAAAGAGAGAGACCCTACTAAACAGTCACCAACAATGCCGTCCCAAGCATTGACAGAAAATCTTTGTTGATGACTTGCTTCAACAGTTGCTTGAGGATTGGCATCTGCCCATACATTCAAATTCTGAAAGTTAACAACATTATCTCATTGAAACAACACCTCATCTCTGAACAGCACCATTGCACAAAAATTAGGGTTGACACTTTCTTGAAGGGTACCTGTGCAGAAAAATCAGCTGCTGATAATGCCTGCACACACTGTAAATGGTGCGGATACAGCTGGTCCTCATAAAACTCTCGCCAGACAGTCATGTGGTCAACATTTAGTGTTACAGCTACATGTCTTATACCGACACTAGGGTTGTCATCAACTGCATGAAGAATTGCCACCTCCTGTTGCGGTGTCTCTTCTAGGCCTCCCCCAGTCTCGAGTATCAGGCATAAATGCTCAATGTTCTGTAAGGTGGTGATCAGTAGCTTCAAATTGGGGACCTTCGTCCTGGAAATCTCTCATGGTATAAACGTTGAGCATGTGCGCCTTTGTCATCGGCTAATCCATACATCAGATAGGTATCTCCCATCTCTGCATTCATGTACACTGCCATTGTATGAGCCAAGTCTGTGATTAACTCTATGTAGTAATCCGTGTACTTGCATTGGTCATTCTGATCGCTAGAAAAGTAGATGTTACTGTAAACAAGCAATGACATACATCACGTGGCAACAGGGACTTGTAAAACAAAACACTGGTGGTGCACAACAAACCAGATGTCACCAAGAGTGCATGTTCCCAATGATTCTAAAATTATGTTCTTGTGTGTTTCCCATGATTAATGAGTTGGAGAAAACATGTTGTAACATGGAAACAAAGTGTTTCCAAACCCATGTTCATGTAACATAATTTCTTCGTCTGTGTGTGAGAAATGTCTCCTGTAATTTGGGTTGTACTTTCTTGTTACATCCTGAATATTGTTCATATATTCCCAACAAGTTTTGTGATCTGCACAATTTTGTATTTTTGAACATTTAAACAAGTTGCCAATCTTTGTTCCACTTGTTCCATTTTGTAAGATCTGACTGGTTTTTTGAGCATATTTGTTAGACAATACTTAATTATACATCAAATGAATTCGCGATTATGAATCAGGATTACCATCAGCTGTAGAATTGAATTACGAAAATGAAAATTTGTGTTGGACCTGGACTCAAACCCAGATCTTGCCAGACCGGGACTCAAACCCGGATTTCCTGCTTATCACAAGCTTATTGTAGCATATACTTCATTATAGATAACTGTGCCATTTGAAAACACATCTGAGGTTGCTATGAAAATCATCATCCAGGCCATTAACATAAAACATGAACAGCAAATGTCCTAACATGCTTACATGGGGCAAATTTGAAGTTACCTCTGACCATGTTTGTTGTAATTTAAAAAACATGCCAAAAAACCAGCTGTAATTAATTATGAAAATTTAATTAACATGCAAAATGTTACATAGTTAACTTTACACAAATTATAAGTGTCATATTTATTGAAGCAACTATTTAGCGTCCCATGAATTTATTTTATTAATATTGTGCTTTAATTTTTCTTACAATATAAGAAGCACAGGTAAACAACACTTACACTTCCAGTTAAAAAATTTAACATTACATTGCATCGGGGAAGAAAGCTGTATTTTTTTGTTTTGCCCAAAAAAATTCCAGGTCCGAGATACAAGCCACTGAAGACAAAGCCTTGAGCCCCATTTTGAGCTCGCAATTTTCGGGAAATACTTTAAAATGCTGTAGGCTATCTTAGTTTCATGTATTATTTCGTTGGTGTTGTTTTAAAGATAATAACTTTATGTTGAAATATGTCTTTATGTTTAACTGAAGCTTTGGCACCGCGTGTGCTGTACTGCTGTTCAAATTGCTCGCCAATATTTTATAATGTTTTAGACTTCATATACTCATTTCAAAATTTATTTGTGTTAATTTTTGCTATCAAAATAACGTATTAGTGGATTTTCATTCATCTCAGTCTTTCTTTCTGTGTTATTTATTCGTGTGGTCTGTTATTCATGAGTGTGCTTACGTCATTCATTCGAGTCACAGGCCTCAGCAGTGTGTTTACATTTCGCTACATATGGTTGCAGCTGTAGCAGTTATTAAGTTGTTTGTGCACTGTTATACAGTTATCAGGTATAGTAGTTTTCAACAGCGTCTCGTGCTGTTTCTGGTGAAATAACTGTTTTAATAAACTTTAAGAAACTTTCACCCACTGAGTTTTTTAGAGTTGTTTGTATGCTGAAGTTGTTTAGTAAATTCTGTGCGGTAGTTTTCAGCTGATGTTTCTTATTGTTTCTAGTGAAATATGTCAGTAAAATTTTCATTAACTGTTTTGATTTCTTTGAGTGTTCCAATAGGCGCTTGAATTTTTGGTTTCGGCTAAGTAATTGTGTGAAGTTTTGGTGGTATTGGTGTTAGTTGTGGTTTAGTAGTATTAATAAAAATTGTTACTTTCTTAGTAGAGAGAGAATTTCAAGACTACTCTTGTTAGTTTTTTAAATAGTTCTACTATTGAAGGCAGCTAGGAGGAGGAGATATTCAGACAGTTGTACGTTGTGTGTAAGCAATAGATAAGACCAACTGTCAGAGTTGAGTGGAGAGTAGCCTCTTGTAGCTGTAGGTTTAGGAACATGCAGCAGTCTTAAGCAGTTAGGAAGCCTAAGTCAGTTGCAATTACTAACAAAAAAAGCAAGGTTCTGCTGCTAGGTAGTTCGCTTGGCAGAGGTGGGGGCCAGCAGTTGCAGTAAGTGTTGGGGAGTGAGTACCATGTCGTCAGCATTGTGAAGTCTAGTGCAGGGTTGGCTGAG